>NC_069141.1:46552042-48043708 GCF_943734755.1 Anopheles moucheti
TGCAAAAACTGTCTATTTCAACTTAATTCGTCCATTCAAAACGAACTTTGTACTTTGCTATGAAGTTCTACCAGGAATGAGTTTTTTTGCAAAAACTGTCTATTTCAACTTAATTCGTCCATCCAAAACGAACTTTGTACTTTGCTATGAAGTGCTACCAGGAATGAGTTTTTATGCAAAAACTGTCTATTTCAACTTAATTCGTCCATTCAAAACGAACTTTGTACTTTGCTATGAAGTTCCACCAGGAATGAGTTTTTATGCAAAAACTGTCTATTTCAACTTAATTTGTCCATCCAAAACGAACTTTGTACTTTGCTATGAAGTTCCACCAGGAATGAGTTTTTATGCAAAAATTGTCTATTTCAACTTAATTCGTCCATTCAAAACGAACTTTGTACTTTGCTATGAAGTTCCACCAGGAATGAGTTTTTATGCAAAAACTGTCTATTTCAACTTAATTCGTCCATCCAAACGAACTTTGTACTTTGCTATGAAGTGCTACCAGGAATGAGTTTTTATGCAAAAACTGTCTATTTCAACTCAATTCGGACATCCAAAACGAACTTTGTACTTTGCTATGAAGTGCTACCAGGAATGAGTTTTTATGCAAAAACTGTCTATTTCAACTTAATTCGTCCATTCAAAACGAACTTTGTACTTTGCTATGAAGTTCCACCAGGAATGAGTTTTTATGCAAAAAACTGTCTATTTCAACTCAATTCGTCCATCCAAAACGAACTTTGTACTTTGCTATGAAGTTCCACCAGGAATGAGTTTTTATGCAAAAATTGTCTATTTCAACTTAATTCGTCCATTCAAACGAACTTTGTACTTTGCTATGAAGTTCCACCAGGAATGAGTTTTTATGCAAAAACTGTCTATTTCAACTTAATTCGTCCATCCAAAACGAACTTTGTACTTTGCTATGAAGTGCTACCAGGAATGAGTTTTTATGCAAAAACTGTCTATTTCAACTCAATTCGGACATCCAAAACGAACTTTGTACTTTGCTATGAAGTGCTACCAGGAATGAGTTTTTATGCAAAAACTGTCTATTTTCAACTTAATTCGTCCATTCAAAACGAACTTTGTACTTTGCTATGAAGTTCTACCAGGAATGAGTTTTTTTGCAAAAACTGTCTATTTCAACTTAATTCGTCCATCCAAAACGAACTTTGTACTTTGCTATGAAGTTCCACCAGGAATGAGTTTTTATGCAAAAACTGTCTATTTCAACTTAATTCGTCCATCCAAAACGAACTTTGTACTTTGCTATGAAGTTCCACCAGGAATGAGTTTTTATGCAAAAATTGTCTATTTCAACTTAATTCGTCCATTCAAAACGAACTTTGTACTTTGCTATGAAGTTCCACCAGGAATGAGTTTTTATGCAAAAACTGTCTATTTCAACTTAATTCGTCCATTCAAAACGAACTTTGTACTTTGCTATGAAGTTCCACCAGGAATGAGTTTTTATGCAAAAACTGTCTATTTCAACTCAATTCGGACATCCAAAACGAACTTTGTACTTTGCTATGAAGTGCTACCAGGAATGAGTTTTTATGCAAAAACTGTCTATTTCAACTTAATTCGTCCATTAAAAACGAACTTTGTACTTTGCTATGAAGTTCCACCAGGAATGAGTTTTTATGCAAAAACTGTCTGTTTCAACTTAATTCGTCCATCCAAAACGAACTTTGTACTTTGCTATGAAGTGCTACCAGGAATGAGTTTTTATGCAAAAACTGTCTATTTCAACTTAATTCGTCCATTCAAAACGAACTTTGTACTTTGCTATGAAGTGCTACCAGGAATGAGTTTTTA
This sequence comes from Anopheles moucheti, assembly GCF_943734755.1. Lineage (NCBI taxonomy): Eukaryota > Metazoa > Arthropoda > Insecta > Diptera > Culicidae > Anopheles > Anopheles moucheti. Next base: position 46,553,870 of record NC_069141.1, read on the forward strand.
TGCAAAAACTGTCTATTTCAACTTAATTCGTCCATCCAAAACGAACTTTGTACTTTGCTATGAAGTTCCACCAGGAATGAGTTTTTATGCAAAAACTTTCTATTTCAACTCAATTCGGACATCCAAAACGAACTTTGTACTTTGCTATGAAGTTCCACCAGGAATGAGTTTTTATGCAAAAACTGTCTATTTCAACTTAATTCGTCCATCCAAAACGAACTTTCTACTTTGCTATGAAGTTCCACCAGGAATGAGTTTGTATGCAAAAACTGTCTATTTCAACTCAATTCGTCCATCCAAAACGAACTTTGTACTTTGCTATGGAGTTCCACCAGGAATGAGTTTGTATGCAAAAACTGTCTATTTCAACTCAATTCGTCCATCCAAAACGAACTTTGTACTTTGCTATGAAGTTCCACCAGGAATGAGTTTTTATGCAAAAACTGTCTATTTCAACTCAATTCGGACATCCAAAACGAACTTTGTACTTTGCTATGAAGTGCTACCAGGAATGAGTTTTTATGCAAAAACTGTCTATTTCAACTTAATTCGTCCATTCAAAACGAACTTTGTACTTTGCTATGAAGTGCTACCAGGAATGAGTTTTTATGCAAAAACTGTCTATTTCAACTTAATTCGTCCATCCAAAACGAACTTTGTACTTTGCTATGAAGTGCTACCAGGAATGAGTTTTTATGCAAAAACTGTCTATTTCAACTTAATTCGTCCATTCAAAACGAACTTTGTACTTTGCTATGAAGTGCTACCAGGAATGAGTTTTTATGCAAAAACTGTCTATTTCAACTTAATTCGTCCATCCAAAACGAACTTTGTACTTTGCTATGAAGTTCCACCAGGAATGAGTTTTTATGCAAAAACTTTCTATTTCAACTCAATTCGGACATCCAAAACGAACTTTGTACTTTGCTATGAAGTTCCACCAGGAATGAGTTTTTATGCAAAAACTGTCCATTTCAACTCAATTCGGACATCCAAAACGAACTTTGTACTTTGCTATGAAGTTCCACCAGGAATGAGTTTTTATGCAAAAACTGTCTATTTCAACTTAATTCGTCCATCCAAAACGAACTTTGTACTTTGCTATGAAGTTCTACCAGGAATGAGTTTTTATGCAAAAACTGTCCATTTCAACTCAATTCGGACATCCAAAACGAACTTTGTACTTTGCTATGAAGTTCCACCAGGAATGAGTTTTTATGCAAAAACTGTCTATTTCAACTCAATTCGGACATCCAAAACGAACTTTGTACTTTGCTATGAAGTTCCACCAGGAATGAGTTTGTATGCAAAAACTGTCTATTTCAACTCAATTCGTCCATCCAAAACGAACTTTGTACTTTGCTATGAAGTTCCACCAGGAATGAGTTTTTATGCAAAAACTGTCTATTTCAACTCAATTCGGACATCCAAAACGAACTTTGTACTTTGCTATGAAGTTCTACCAGGAATGAGTTTTTATGCAAAAACTGTCTATTTCAACTTAATTCGTCCATCCAAAACGAACTTTGTACTTTGCTATGAAGTTCCACCAGGAATGAGTTTTTATGCAAAAACTGTCTATTTCAACTTAATTCGTCCATCCAAAACGAACTTTGTACTTTGCTATGAAGTTCCACCAGGAATGAGTTTTTATGCAAAAACTGTCTATTTCAACTTAATTCGTCCATCCAAAACGAACTTTGTACTTTGCTATGAAGTTCCACCAGGAATGAGTTTTTATGCAAAAACTGTCTATTTCAACTCAATTCGGACATCCAAAACGAACTTTCTGCTTTGCTATGAAGTTCCACCAGGAATGAGTTTTTATGCAAAAACTGTCTATTTCAACTCAATTCGGACATCCAAAACGAACTTTGTACTTTGCTATGAAGTTCTACCAGGAATGAGTTTTTATGCAAAAACTGTCTATTTCAACTTAATTCGTCCATCCAAAACGAACTTTGTACTTTGCTATGAAGTTCCACCAGGAATGAGTTTTTATGCAAAAACTGTCTATTTCAACTTTTTTCGTCCATCCAAAACGAACTTTGTACTTTGCTATGAAGTTCTACCAGGAATGAGTTTTTATGCAAAAACTGTCTATTTCAACTTAATTCGTCCATCCAAAACGAACTTTGTACTTTGCTATGAAGTTCCACCAGGAATGAGTTTTTATGCAAAAACTGTCTATTTCAACTTAATTCGTCCATCCAAAACGAACTTTGTACTTTGCTATGAAGTTCCACCAGGAATGAGTTTTTATGCAAAAACTGTCTATTTCAACTTAATTCGTCCATCCAAAACGAACTTTGTACTTTGCTATGAAGTGCTACCAGGAATGAGTTTTTATGCAAAAACTGTCTATTTCAACTTAATTCGTCCATCCAAAACGAACTTTGTACTTTGCTATGAAGTGCTACCAGGAATGAGTTTTTATGCAAAAACTGTCCATTTCAACTCAATTCGGACATCCAAAACGAACTTTGTACTTTGCTATGAAGTTCTACCAGGAATGAGTTTTTATGCAAAAACTGTCTATTTCAACTTAATTCGTCCATCCAAAACGAACTTTGTACTTTGCTATGAAGTTCCACCAGGAATGAGTTTTTATGCAAAAACTGTCTATTTCAACTTTTTTCGTCCATCCAAAACGAACTTTGTACTTTGCTATAAAGTTCTACCAGGAATGAGTTTTTATGCAAAAACTGTCTATTTCAACTTAATTCGTCCATCCAAAACGAACTTTCTGCTTTGCTATGAAGTTCCACCAGGAATGAGTTTTTATGCAAAAACTGTCTATTTCAACTTAATTCGTCCATCCAAAACGAACTTTGTACTTTGCTATGAAGTTCCACCAGGAATGAGTTTTTATGCAAAAACTGTCCATTTCAACTCAATTCGGACATCCAAAACGAACTTTGTACTTTGCTATGAAGTTCTACCAGGAATGAGTTTTTATGCAAAAACTGTCTATTTCAACTTAATTCGTCCATCCAAAACGAACTTTGTACTTTGCTATGAAGTTCCACCAGGAATGAGTTTTTATGCAAAAACTGTCTATTTCAACTTAATTCGTCCATCCAAAACGAACTTTGTACTTTGCTATGAAGTTCTACCAGGAATGAGTTTTTATGCAAAAACTGTCTATTTCAACTTAATTCGTCCATCCAAAACGAACTTTGTACTTTGCTATGAAGTGCTACCAGGAATGAGTTTTTATGCAAAAACTGTCTATTTCAACTTAATTCGTCCATCCAAGACGAATTTTGTACTTTGCTATGAAGTGCTACCAGGAATGAGTTTTTATGCAAAAACTGTCCATTTCAACTCAATTCGGACATCCAAAACGAACTTTGTACTTTGCTATGAAGTTCTACCAGGAATGAGTTTTTATGCAAAAACTGTCTATTTCAACTTAATTTGTCCATCCAAAACGAACTTTGTACTTTGCTATGAAGTTCCACCAGGAATGAGTTTTTATGCAAAAACTGTCTATTTCAAATTAATTCGTCCATCCAAAACGAACTTTGTACTTTGCTATGAAGTTCCACCAGGAATGAGTTTTTATGCAAAAACTGTCTATTTCAACTCAATTCGGACATCCAAAACGAACTTTGTACTTTGCTATGAAGTTCTACCAGGAATGAGTTTTTATGCAAAAACTGTCTATTTCAACTTAATTCGTCCATCCAAAACGAACTTTGTACTTTGCTATGAAGTTCCACCAGGAATGAGTTTATATGCAAAAACTGTCTATTTCAACTTAATTCGTCCATCCAAAACGAACTTTGTACTTTGCTATGAAGTTCCACCAGGAATGAGTTTTTATGCAAAAACTGTCTATTTCAACTCAATTCGGACATCCAAAACGAACTTTGTACTTTGCTATGAAGTGCTACCAGGAATGAGTTTTTATGCAAAAACTGTCCATTTCAACTCAATTCGTCCATCCAAAACGAATTTTGTACTTTGCTATGAAGTGCTACCAGGAATGAGTTTTTTTGCAAAAACTGTCTATTTCAACTTAATTCGTCCATCCAAAACGAACTTTGTACTTTGCTATGAAGTTCCACCAGGAATGAGTTTTTATGCAAAAACTGTCTATTTCAACTCAATTCGGACATCCAAAACGAACTTTGTACTTTGCTATGAAGTTCTACCAGGAATGAGTTTTTATGCAAAAACTGTCTATTTCAACTTAATTCGTCCATCCAAAACGAACTTTGTACTTTGCTATGAAGTTCCACCAGGAATGAGTTTATATGCAAAAACTGTCTATTTCAACTTAATTTGTCCATCCAAAACGAACTTTGTACTTTGCTATGAAGTTCCACCAGGAATGAGTTTTTATGCAAAAACTGTCTATTTCAAATTAATTCGTCCATCCAAAACGAACTTTGTACTTTGCTATGAAGTTCCACCAGGAATGAGTTTTTATGCAAAAACTGTCTATTTCAACTCAATTCGGACATCCAAAACGAACTTTGTACTTTGCTATGAAGTTCTACCAGGAATGAGTTTTTATGCAAAAACTGTCTATTTCAACTTAATTCGTCCATAAAAAACGAACTTTGTACTTTGCTATGAAGTTCCACCAGGAATGAGTTTTTATGCAAAAACTGTCTATTTCAAATTAATTCGTCCATCCAAAACGAACTTTGTACTTTGCTATGAAGTTCCACCAGGAATGAGTTTTTATGCAAAAACTGTCTATTTCAACTCAATTCGTCCATCCAAAACGAACTTTGTACTTTGCTATGAAGTGCTACCAGGAATGAGTTTTTATGCAAAAACTGTCCATTTCAACTCAATTCGTCCATCCAAAACGAATTTTGTACTTTGCTATGAAGTGCTACCAGGAATGAGTTTTTTTGCAAAAACTGTCTATTTCAACTTAATTCGTCCATCCAAAACGAACTTTGTACTTTGCTATGAAGTGCTACCAGGAATGAGTTTTTATGCAAAAACTGTCCATTTCAACTCAATTCGGACATCCAAAACGAACTTTGTACTTTGCTATGAAGTTCTACCAGGAATGAGTTTTTATGCAAAAACTGTCTATTTCAACTTAATTCGTCCATCCAAAACGAACTTTGTACTTTGCTATGAAGTTCCACCAGGAATGAGTTTTTATGCAAAAACTGTCTATTTCAAATTAATTCGTCCATCCAAAACGAACTTTGTACTTTGCTATGAAGTTCCACCAGGAATGAGTTTTTATGCAAAAACTGTCTATTTCAACTCAATTCGGACATCCAAAACGAACTTTGTACTTTGCTATGAAGTTCTACCAGGAATGAGTTTTTATGCAAAAACTGTCTATTTCAACTTAATTCGTCCATAAAAAACGAACTTTGTACTTTGCTATGAAGTTCCACCAGGAATGAGTTTATATGCAAAAACTGTCTATTTCAACTTAATTCGTCCATCCAAAACGAACTTTGTACTTTGCTATGAAGTTCCACCAGGAATGAGTTTTTATGCAAAAACTGTCTATTTCAACTCAATTCGGACATCCAAAACGAACTTTGTACTTTGCTATGAAGTTCCACCAGGAATGAGTTTATATGCAAAAACTGTCTATTTCAACTCAATTCGTCCATCCAAAACGAACTTTGTACTTTGCTATGAAGTGCTACCAGGAATGAGTTTTTATGCAAAAACTGTCCATTTCAACTCAATTCGGACATCCAAAACGAACTTTGTACTTTGCTATGAAGTTCTACCAGGAATGAGTTTTTATGCAAAAACTGTCTATTTCAACTTAATTCGTCCATCCAAAACGAACTTTGTACTTTGCTATGAAGTTCCACCAGGAATGAGTTTTTATGCAAAAACTGTCTATTTCAACTCAATTCGTCCATCCAAAACGAACTTTGTACTTTGCTATGAAGTTCCACCAGGAATGAGTTTTTATGCAAAAACTGTCTATTTCAACTTAATTCGTCCATCCAAAACGAACTTTGTACTTTGCTATGAAGTTCTACCAGGAATGAGTTTTTATGCAAAAACTGTCTATTTCAAATTAATTCGTCCATCCAAAACGAACTTTGTACTTTGCTATGAAGTGCTACCAGGAATGAGTTTTTATGCAAAAACTGTCTATTTCAACTTAATTCGTCCATCCAAAACGAACTTTGTACTTTGCTATGAAGTGCTACCAGGAATGAGTTTGTATGCAAAAACTGTCTATTTCAACTCAATTCGTCCATCCAAAACGAACTTTGTACTTTGCTATGAAGTGCTACCAGGAATGAGTTTTTATGCAAAAACTGTCTATTTCAACTTAATTCGTCCATCCAAAACGAACTTTGTACTTTGCTATGAAGTTCCACCAGGAATGAGTTTTTATGCAAAAACTGTCTATTTCAACTTAATTCGTCCATCCAAAACGAACTTTGTACTTTGCTATGAAGTTCTACCAGGAATGAGTTTTTATGCAAAAATTGTCTATTTCAACTTAATTCGTCCATCCAAAACGAACTTTGTACTTTGCTATGAAGTTCCACCAGGAATGAGTTTTTATGCAAAAACTGTCTATTTCAACTTAATTCGTCCATCCAAAACGAACTTTGTACTTTGCTATGAAGTTCCACCAGGAATGAGTTTTTATGCAAAAACTGTCTATTTCAACTCAATTCGTCCATCCAAAACGAACTTTGTACTTTGCTATGAAGTGCTACCAGGAATGAGTTTTTATGCAAAAACTGTCTATTTCAACTTAATTCGTCCATCCAAAACGAACTTTGTACTTTGCTATGAAGTGCTACCAGGAATGAGTTTTTATGCAAAAACTGTCCATTTCAACTCAATTCGGACATCCAAAACGAACTTTGTACTTTGCTATGAAGTTCCACCAGGAATGAGTTTTTATGCAAAAACTGTCTATTTCAACTCAATTCGGACATCCAAAACGAACTTTGTACTTTGCTATGAAGTTCCACCAGGAATGAGTTTGTATGCAAAAACTGTCTATTTCAACTCAATTCGTCCATCCAAAACGAACTTTGTACTTTGCTATGAAGTTCCACCAGGAATGAGTTTTTATGCAAAAACTGTCCATTTCAACTCAATTCGGACATCCAAAACGAACTTTGTACTTTGCTATGAAGTTCTACCAGGAATGAGTTTTTATGCAAAAACTGTCTATTTCAACTTAATTCGTCCATCCAAAACGAACTTTGTACTTTGCTATGAAGTTCCACCAGGAATGAGTTTTTATGCAAAAACTGTCTATTTCAACTTAATTCGTCCATCCAAAACGAACTTTGTACTTTGCTATGAAGTTCCACCAGGAATGAGTTTTTATGCAAAAACTGTCTATTTCAACTCAATTCGGACATCCAAAACGAACTTTGTACTTTGCTATGAAGTTCTACCAGGAATGAGTTTTTATGCAAAAACTGTCTATTTCAACTCAATTCGGACATCCAAAACGAACTTTGTACTTTGCTATGAAGTTCCACCAGGAATGAGTTTGTATGCAAAAACTGTCTATTTCAACTCAATTCGTCCATCCAAAACGAACTTTGTACTTTGCTATGAAGTTCCACCAGGAATGAGTTTTTATGCAAAAACTGTCCATTTCAACTCAATTCGGACATCCAAAACGAACTTTGTACTTTGCTATGAAGTTCTACCAGGAATGAGTTTTTATGCAAAAACTGTCTATTTCAACTTAATTCGTCCATCCAAAACGAACTTTGTACTTTGCTATGAAGTTCCACCAGGAATGAGTTTTTATGCAAAAACTGTCTATTTCAACTTAATTCGTCCATCCAAAACGAACTTTGTACTTTGCTATGAAGTTCCACCAGGAATGAGTTTTTATGCAAAAACTGTCTATTTCAACTCAATTCGGACATCCAAAACGAACTTTGTACTTTGCTATGAAGTTCTACCAGGAATGAGTTTTTATGCAAAAACTGTCTATTTCAACTTAATTCGTCCATCCAAAACGAACTTTGTACTTTGCTATGAAGTGCTACCAGGAATGAGTTTTTATGCAAAAACTGTCCATTTCAACTCAATTCGGACATCCAAAACGAACTTTGTACTTTGCTATGAAGTTCTACCAGGAATGAGTTTTTATGCAAAAACTGTCTATTTCAACTTAATTCGTCCATCCAAAACGAACTTTGTACTTTGCTATGAAGTTCCACCAGGAATGAGTTTTTATGCAAAAACTGTCTATTTCAACTTAATTCGTCCATCCAAAACGAACTTTGTACTTTGCTATGAAGTTCCACCAGGAATGAGTTTTTATGCAAAAACTGTCTATTTCAACTCAATTCGTCCATCCAAAACGAACTTTGTACTTTGCTATGAAGTGCTACCAGGAATGAGTTTGTATGCAAAAACTGTCTATTTCAACTCAATTCGTCCATCCAAAACGAACTTTGTACTTTGCTATGGAGTTCCACCAGGAATGTGTTTTTATGCAAAAACTGTCTATTTCAACTTAATTCGTCCATTCAAAACGAACTTTGTACTTTGCTATGAAGTTCTACCAGGAATGAGTTTTTATGCAAAAACTGTCTATTTCAACTTAATTCGTCCATCCAAAACGAACTTTGTACTTTGCTATGAAGTTCCACCAGGAATGAGTTTTTATGCAAAAACTGTCTATTTCAACTTAATTCGTCCATCCAAAACGAACTTTCTACTTTGCTATGAAGTTCCACCAGGAATGAGTTTGTATGCAAAAACTGTCTATTTCAACTTAATTCGTCCATTCAGAACGAACTTTGTACTTTGCTATGAAGTTCTACCAGGAATGAGTTTTTATGCAAAAACTGTCTATTTCAACTCAATTCGTCCATCCAAAACGAACTTTGTACTTTGCTATGAAGTTCTACCAGGAATGAGTTTTTATGCAAAAACTGTCTATTTCAACTTAATTCGTCCATCCAAAACGAACTTTGTACTTTGCTATGAAGTTCCACCAGGAATGAGTTTTTATGCAAAAACTGTCTATTTCAACTTAATTCGTCCATCCAAAACGAACTTTGTACTTTGCTATGAAGTTCCACCAGGAATGAGTTTTTATGCAAAAACTGTCTATTTCAACTCAATTCGGACATCCAAAACGAACTTTGTACTTTGCTATGAAGTTCTACCAGGAATGAGTTTTTATGCAAAAACTGTCTATTTCAACTTAATTCGTCCATCCAAAACGAACTTTGTACTTTGCTATGAAGTTCCACCAGGAATGAGTTTTTATGCAAAAACTGTCTATTTCAACTTAATTCGTCCATCCAAAACGAACTTTGTACTTTGCTATGAAGTTCCACCAGGAATGAGTTTTTATGCAAAAACTGTCTATTTCAACTCAATTCGGACATCCAAAACGAACTTTGTACTTTGCTATGGAGTTCCACCAGGAATGAGTTTTTATGCAAAAACTGTCTATTTCAACTCAATTCGTCCATCCAAAACGAACTTTGTACTTTGCTATGAAGTGCTACCAGGAATGAGTTTTTATGCAAAAACTGTCCATTTCAACTCAATTCGGACATCCAAAACGAACTTTGTACTTTGCTATGAAGTTCTACCAGGAATGAGTTTTTATGCAAAAACTGTCTATTTCAACTTAATTCGTCCATCCAAAACGAACTTTGTACTTTGCTATGAAGTTCCACCAGGAATGAGTTTTTATGCAAAAACTGTCTATTTCAACTTAATTCGTCCATCCAAAACGAACTTTGTACTTTGCTATGAAGTTCCACCAGGAATGAGTTTTTATGCAAAAACTGTCTATTTCAACTCAATTCGTCCATCCAAAACGAACTTTGTACTTTGCTATGAAGTGCTACCAGGAATGAGTTTTTATGCAAAAACTGTCCATTTCAACTCAATTCGGACATCCAAAACGAACTTTGTACTTTGCTATGAAGTTCTACCAGGAATGAGTTTTTATGCAAAAACTGTCTATTTCAACTTAATTCGTCCATCCAAAACGAACTTTGTACTTTGCTATGAAGTTCCACCAGGAATGAGTTTTTATGCAAAAACTGTCTATTTCAACTTAATTCGTCCATCCAAAACGAACTTTGTACTTTGCTATGAAGTTCCACCAGGAATGAGTTTTTATGCAAAAACTGTCTATTTCAACTCAATTCGGACATCCAAAACGAACTTTGTACTTTGCTATGAAGTTCTACCAGGAATGAGTTTTTATGCAAAAACTGTCTATTTCAACTTAATTCGTCCATCCAAAACGAACTTTGTACTTTGCTATGAAGTTCCACCAGGAATGAGTTTTTATGCAAAAACTGTCTATTTCAACTTAATTCGTCCATCCAAAACGAACTTTGTACTTTGCTATGAAGTTCCACCAGGAATGAGTTTTTATGCAAAAACTGTCTATTTCAACTCAATTCGGACATCCAAAACGAACTTTGTACTTTGCTATGGAGTTCCACCAGGAATGAGTTTTTATGCAAAAACTGTCTATTTCAACTCAATTCGTCCATCCAAAACGAACTTTGTACTTTGCTATGAAGTGCTACCAGGAATGAGTTTTTATGCAAAAACTGTCCATTTCAACTCAATTCGGACATCCAAAACGAACTTTGTACTTTGCTATGAAGTTCCACCAGGAATGAGTTTTTATGCAAAAACTGTCTATTTCAACTTAATTCGTCCATTCAGAACGAACTTTGTACTTTGCTATGAAGTTCTACCAGGAATGAGTTTTTATGCAAAAACTGTCTATTTCAACTCAATTCGTCCATCCAAAACGAACTTTGTACTTTGCTATGAAGTGCTACCAGGAATGAGTTTTTATGCAAAAACTGTCTATTTCAACTTAATTCGTCCATTCAAAACGAACTTTGTACTTTGCTATGAAGTGCTACCAGGAATGAGTTTTTATGCAAAAACTGTCTATTTCAACTTAATTCGTCCATCCAAAACGAACTTTGTACTTTGCTATGAAGTGCTACCAGGAATGAGTTTGTATGCAAAAACTGTCTATTTCAACTCAATTCGTCCATCCAAAACGAACTTTGTACTTTGCTATGAAGTGCTACCAGGAATGAGTTTTTTATGCAAAAACTGTCTATTTCAACTTAATTCGTCCATCCAAAACGAACTTTGTACTTTGCTATGAAGTTCCACCAGGAATGAGTTTTTATGCAAAAACTGTCTATTTCAACTTAATTCGTCCATCCAAAACGAACTTTCTACTTTGCTATGAAGTTCCACCAGGAATGAGTTTGTATGCAAAAACTGTCTATTTCAACTCAATTCGTCCATCCAAAACGAACTTTGTACTTTGCTATGAAGTGCTACCAGGAATGAGTTTTTATGCAAAAACTGTCCATTTCAACTCAATTCGGACATCCAAAACGAACTTTGTACTTTGCTATGAAGTTCTACCAGGAATGAGTTTTTATGCAAAAACTGTCTATTTCAACTTAATTCGTCCATCCAAAACGAACTTTGTACTTTGCTATGAAGTTCCACCAGGAATGAGTTTTTATGCAAAAACTGTCTTTTTCATCTTAATTCGTCCATCCAAAACGAACTTTGTACTTTGCTATGAAGTTCTACCAGGAATGAGTTTTTATGCAAAAACTGTCTATTTCAACTTAATTCGTCCATCCAAAACGAACTTTGTACTTTGCTATGAAGTTCCACCAGGAATGAGTTTTTATGCAAAAACTGTCTATTTCAACTCAATTCGTCCATCCAAAACGAACTTTGTACTTTGCTATGAAGTGCTACCAGGAATGAGTTTTTATGCAAAAACTGTCCATTTCAACTCAATTCGGACATCCAAAACGAACTTTGTACTTTGCTATGAAGTTCTACCAGGAATGAGTTTTTATGCAAAAACTGTCTATTTCAACTTAATTCGTCCATCCAAAACGAACTTTGTACTTTGCTATGAAGTTCCACCAGGAATGAGTTTTTATGCAAAAACTGTCTATTTCAACTTAATTCGTCCATCCAAAACGAACTTTGTACTTTGCTATGAAGTTCTACCAGGAATGAGTTTTTATGCAAAAACTGTCTATTTCAACTTAATTCGTCCATCCAAAACGAACTTTGTACTTTGCTATGAAGTTCCACCAGGAATGAGTTTTTATGCAAAAACTGTCTATTTCAACTCAATTCGTCCATCCAAAACGAACTTTGTACTTTGCTATGAAGTGCTACCAGGAATGAGTTTTTATGCAAAAACTGTCCATTTCAACTCAATTCGGACATCCAAAACGAACTTTGTACTTTGCTATGAAGTTCTACCAGGAATGAGTTTTTATGCAAAAACTGTCTATTTCAACTTAATTCGTCCATCCAAAACGAACTTTCTACTTTGCTATGAAGTTCCACCAGGAATGAGTTTTTATGCAAAAACTGTCTATTTCAACTTAATTCGTCCATCCAAAACGAACTTTGTACTTTGCTATGAAGTTCCACCAGGAATGAGTTTGTATGCAAAAACTGTCTATTTCAACTTAATTCGTCCATTCAGAACGAACTTTGTACTTTGCTATGAAGTTCTACCAGGAATGAGTTTTTATGCAAAAACTGTCTATTTCAACTCAATTCGTCCATCCAAAACGAACTTTGTACTTTGCTATGAAGTGCTACCAGGAATGAGTTTTTATGCAAAAACTGTCCATTTCAACTCAATTCGGACATCCAAAACGAACTTTGTACTTTGCTATGAAGTTCTACCAGGAATGAGTTTTTATGCAAAAACTGTCTATTTCAACTTAATTCGTCCATCCAAAACGAACTTTGTACTTTGCTATGAAGTTCCACCAGGAATGAGTTTGTATGCAAAAACTGTCTATTTCAACTTAATTCGTCCATTCAAAACGAACTTTGTACTTTGCTATGAAGTGCTACCAGGAATGAGTTTTTATGCAAAAACTGTCTATTTCAACTTAATTCGTCCATCCAAAACGAACTTTCTACTTTGCTATGAAGTTCCACCAGGAATGAGTTTGTATGCAAAAACTGTCTATTTCAACTCAATTCGTCCATCCAAAACTAACTTTGTACTTTGCTATGGAGTTCCACCAGGAATGAGTTTTTATGCAAAAACTGTCTATTTCAACTCAATTCGTCCATCCAAAACGAACTTTGTACTTTGCTATGAAGTGCTACCAGGAATGAGTTTTTATGCAAAAACTGTCCATTTCAACTCAATTCGGACATCCAAAACGAACTTTGTACTTTGCTATGAAGTTCTACCAGGAATGAGTTTTTATGCAAAAACTGTCTATTTCAACTTAATTCGTCCATCCAAAACGAACTTTGTACTTTGCTATGAAGTTCCACCAGGAATGAGTTTTTATGCAAAAACTGTCTATTTCAACTTAATTCGTCCATCCAAAACGAACTTTGTACTTTGCTATGAAGTTCTACCAGGAATGAGTTTTTATGCAAAAACTGTCTATTTCAACTTAATTCGTCCATCCAAAACGAACTTTGTACTTTGCTATGAAGTTCCACCAGGAATGAGTTTTTATGCAAAAACTGTCTATTTCAACTTAATTCGTCCATCCAAAACGAACTTTGTACTTTGCTATGAAGTTCCACCAGGAATGAGTTTGTATGCAAAAACTGTCTATTTCAACTTAATTCGTCCATTCAGAACGAACTTTGTACTTTGCTATGAAGTTCTACCAGGAATGAGTTTTTATGCAAAAACTGTCTATTTCAACTCAATTCGTCCATCCAAAACGAACTTTGTACTTTGCTATGAAGTGCTACCAGGAATGAGTTTTTATGCAAAAACTGTCCATTTCAACTCAATTCGGACATCCAAAACGAACTTTGTACTTTGCTATGAAGTTCTACCAGGAATGAGTTTTTATGCAAAAACTGTCTATTTCAACTTAATTCGTCCATCCAAAACGAACTTTGTACTTTGCTATGAAGTTCCACCAGGAATGAGTTTTTATGCAAAAACTGTCTATTTCAACTTAATTCGTCCATTCAAAACGAACTTTGTACTTTGCTATGAAGTGCTACCAGGAATGAGTTTTTATGCAAAAACTGTCTATTTCAACTTAATTCGTCCATCCAAAACGAACTTTGTACTTTGCTATGAAGTTCCACCAGGAATGAGTTTTTATGCAAAAACTGTCTATTTCAACTCAATTCGTCCATCCAAAACGAACTTTGTACTTTGCTATGAAGTGCTACCAGGAATGAGTTTGTATGCAAAAACTGTCCATTTCAACTCAATTCGGACATCCAAAACGAACTTTGTACTTTGCTATGAAGTTCTACCAGGAATGAGTTTTTATGCAAAAACTGTCTATTTCAACTTAATTCGTCCATCCAAAACGAACTTTGTACTTTGCTATGAAGTTCCACCAGGAATGAGTTTTTATGCAAAAACTGTCTATTTCAACTTAATTCGTCCATCCAAAACGAACTTTGTACTTTGCTATGAAGTTCCACCAGGAATGAGTTTTTATGCAAAAACTGTCTATTTCAACTTAATTCGTCCATCCAAAACGAACTTTGTACTTTGCTATGAAGTTCTACCAGGAATGAGTTTTTATGCAAAAACTGTCTATTTCAACTCAATTCGTCCATCCAAAACGAACTTTGTACTTTGCTATGAAGTGCTACCAGGAATGAGTTTTTATGCAAAAAACTGTCCATTTCAACTCAATTCGGACATCCAAAACGAACTTTGTACTTTGCTATGAAGTTCTACCAGGAATGAGTTTTTATGCAAAAACTGTCTATTTCAACTTAATTCGTCCATCCAAAACGAACTTTGTACTTTGCTATGAAGTTCCACCAGGAATGAGTTTTTATGCAAAAACTGTCTATTTCAACTTAATTCGTCCATCCAAAACGAACTTTGTACTTTGCTATGAAGTTCCACCAGGAATGAGTTTTTATGCAAAAACTGTCTATTTCAACTTAATTCGTCCATCCAAAACGAACTTTGTACTTTGCTATGAAGTTCCACCAGGAATGAGTTTTTATGCAAAAACTGTCTATTTCAACTTAATTCGTCCATCCAAAACGAACTTTGTACTTTGCTATGGAGTTCCACCAGGAATGAGTTTTTATGCAAAAACTGTCTATTTCAACTCAATTCGTCCATCCAAAACGAACTTTGTACTTTGCTATGAAGTGCTACCAGGAATGAGTTTTTATGCAAAAACTGTCCATTTCAACTCAATTCGGACATCCAAAACGAACTTTGTACTTTGCTATGAAGTTCTACCAGGAATGAGTTTTTATGCAAAAACTGTCTATTTCAACTTAATTCGTCCATCCAAAACGAACTTTGTACTTTGCTATGAAGTTCCACCAGGAATGAGTTTTTATGCAAAAACTGTCTATTTCAACTCAATTCGTCCATCCAAAACGAACTTTGTACTTTGCTATGAAGTGCTACCAGGAATGAGTTTTTATGCAAAAACTGTCTATTTCAACTTAATTCGTCCATCCAAAACGAACTTTGTACTTTGCTATGAAGTTCCACCAGGAATGAGTTTTTATGCAAAAACTGTCTATTTCAACTCAATTCGTCCATCCAAAACGAACTTTGTACTTTGCTATGAAGTGCTACCAGGAATGAGTTTTTATGCAAAAACTGTCCATTTCAACTCAATTCGGACATCCAAAACGAACTTTGTACTTTGCTATGAAGTTCCACCAGGAATGAGTTTTTATGCAAAAACTGTCTATTTCAACTTAATTCGTCCATCCAAAACGAACTTTGTACTTTGCTATGAAGTTCCACCAGGAATGAGTTTGTATGCAAAAACTGTCTATTTCAACTTAATTCGTCCATCCAAAACGAACTTTGTACTTTGCTATGAAGTTCTACCAGGAATGAGTTTTTATGCAAAAACTGTCTATTTCAACTTAATTCGTCCATCCAAAACGAACTTTGTACTTTGCTATGAAGTTCCACCAGGAATGAGTTTGTATGCAAAAACTGTCTATTTCAACTTAATTCGTCCATCCAAAACGAACTTTGTACTTTGCTATGAAGTTCCACCAGGAATGAGTTTTTATGCAAAAACTGTCTATTTCAACTCAATTCGTCCATCCAAAACGAACTTTGTACTTT
The DNA here is from genome assembly GCF_943734755.1 of Anopheles moucheti. Taxonomy (NCBI): domain Eukaryota; kingdom Metazoa; phylum Arthropoda; class Insecta; order Diptera; family Culicidae; genus Anopheles; species Anopheles moucheti. The sequence continues at coordinate 46,569,936 of NC_069141.1, forward strand.
GCTATGAAGTGCTACCAGGAATGAGTTTTTATGCAAAAACTGTCTATTTCAACTCAATTCGTCCATCCAAAACGAACTTTGTACTTTGCTATGAAGTTCTACCAGGAATGAGTTTTTATGCAAAAACTGTCTATTTCAACTTAATTCGTCCATCCAAAACGAACTTTGTACTTTGCTATGAAGTTCCACCAGGAATGAGTTTTTATGCAAAAACTGTCTATTTCAACTTAATTCGTCCATCCAAAACGAACTTTGTACTTTGCTATGAAGTTCCACCAGGAATGAGTTTGTATGCAAAAACTGTCTATTTCAACTTAATTCGTCCATCCAAAACGAACTTTGTACTTTGCTATGAAGTTCTACCAGGAATGAGTTTTTATGCAAAAACTGTCTATTTCAACTTAATTCGTCCATCCAAAACGAACTTTGTACTTTGCTATGAAGTTCCACCAGGAATGAGTTTTTATGCAAAAACTGTCTATTTCAACTCAATTCGTCCATCCAAAACGAACTTTGTACTTTGCTATGAAGTGCTACCAGGAATGAGTTTTTATGCAAAAACTGTCCATTTCAACTCAATTCGGACATCCAAAACGAACTTTGTACTTTGCTATGAAGTTCTACCAGGAATGAGTTTTTATGCAAAAACTGTCTATTTCAACTTAATTCGTCCATCCAAAACGAACTTTGTACTTTGCTATGAAGTTCTACCAGGAATGAGTTTTTATGCAAAAACTGTCTATTTCAACTCAATTCGTCCATCCAAAACGAACTTTGTACTTTGCTATGAAGTGCTACCAGGAATGAGTTTTTATGCAAAAACTGTCCATTTCAACTCAATTCGGACATCCAAAACGAACTTTGTACTTTGCTATGAAGTTCCACCAGGAATGAGTTTGTATGCAAAAACTGTCTATTTCAACTTAATTCGTCCATCCAAAACGAACTTTGTACTTTGCTATGAAGTTCTACCAGGAATGAGTTTTTATGCAAAAACTGTCTATTTCAACTTAATTCGTCCATCCAAAACGAACTTTGTACTTTGCTATGAAGTTCCACCAGGAATGAGTTTTTATGCAAAAACTGTCTATTTCAACTTAATTCGTCCATCCAAAACGAACTTTGTACTTTGCTATGAAGTTCCACCAGGAATGAGTTTTTATGCAAAAACTGTCTATTTCAACTTAATTCGTCCATCCAAAACGAACTTTGTACTTTGCTATGAAGTTCCACCAGGAATGAGTTTTTATGCAAAAACTGTCTATTTCAACTTAATTCGTCCATCCAAAACGAACTTTGTACTTTGCTATGAAGTTCTACCAGGAATGAGTTTTTATGCAAAAACTGTCTATTTCAACTTAATTCGTCCATCCAAAACGAACTTTGTACTTTGCTATGAAGTTCTACCAGGAATGAGTTTTTATGCAAAAACTGTCTATTTCAACTCAATTCGTCCATCCAAAACGAACTTTGTACTTTGCTATGAAGTGCTACCAGGAATGAGTTTTTATGCAAAAACTGTCCATTTCAACTCAATTCGGACATCCAAAACGAACTTTGTACTTTGCTATGGAGTTCCACCAGGAATGAGTTTTTATGCAAAAACTGTCTATTTCAACTCAATTCGTCCATCCAAAACGAACTTTGTACTTTGCTATGAAGTGCTACCAGGAATGAGTTTTTATGCAAAAACTGTCCATTTCAACTCAATTCGGACATCCAAAACGAACTTTGTACTTTGCTATGAAGTTCTACCAGGAATGAGTTTTTATGCAAAAACTGTCTATTTCAACTTAATTCGTCCATCCAAAACGAACTTTGTACTTTGCTATGAAGTTCCACCAGGAATGAGTTTTTATGCAAAAACTGTCTATTTCAACTCAATTCGTCCATCCAAAACGAACTTTGTACTTTGCTATGAAGTTCTACCAGGAATGAGTTTTTATGCAAAAACTGTCTATTTCAACTTAATTCGTCCATCCAAAACGAACTTTGTACTTTGCTATGAAGTTCCACCAGGAATGAGTTTTTATGCAAAAACTGTCTATTTCAACTTAATTCGTCCATCCAAAACGAACTTTGTACTTTGCTATGAAGTTCTACCAGGAATGAGTTTTTATGCAAAAACTGTCTATTTCAACTCAATTCGTCCATCCAAAACGAACTTTGTACTTTGCTATGAAGTGCTACCAGGAATGAGTTTTTATGCAAAAACTGTCCATTTCAACTCAATTCGGACATCCAAAACGAACTTTGTACTTTGCTATGAAGTTCTACCAGGAATGAGTTTTTATGCAAAAACTGTCTATTTCAACTTAATTCGTCCATCCAAAACGAACTTTGTACTTTGCTATGAAGTGCTACCAGGAATGAGTTTTTATGCAAAAACTGTCCATTTCAACTCAATTCGGACATCCAAAACGAACTTTGTACTTTGCTATGAAGTTCTACCAGGAATGAGTTTTTATGCAAAAACTGTCTATTTCAACTTAATTCGTCCATCCAAAACGAACTTTGTACTTTGCTATGAAGTTCTACCAGGAATGAGTTTTTATGCAAAAACTGTCTATTTCAACTCAATTCGTCCATCCAAAACGAACTTTGTACTTTGCTATGAAGTGCTACCAGGAATGAGTTTTTATGCAAAAACTGTCCATTTCAACTCAATTCGGACATCCAAAACGAACTTTGTACTTTGAAGTTCCACCAGGAATGAGTTTGTATGCAAAAACTGTCTATTTCAACTTAATTCGTCCATCCAAAACGAACTTTGTACTTTGCTATGAAGTTCTACCAGGAATGAGTTTTTATGCAAAAACTGTCTATTTCAACTTAATTCGTCCATCCAAAACGAACTTTGTACTTTGCTATGAAGTTCCACCAGGAATGAGTTTTTATGCAAAAACTGTCTATTTCAACTTAATTCGTCCATCCAAAACGAACTTTGTACTTTGCTATGAAGTTCCACCAGGAATGAGTTTTTATGCAAAAACTGTCTATTTCAACTTAATTCGTCCATCCAAAACGAACTTTGTACTTTGCTATGAAGTTCCACCAGGAATGAGTTTTTATGCAAAAACTGTCTATTTCAACTTAATTCGTCCATCCAAAACGAACTTTGTACTTTGCTATGAAGTTCTACCAGGAATGAGTTTTTTATGCAAAAACTGTCTATTTCAACTTAATTCGTCCATCAAAACGAACTTTGTACTTTGCTATGAAGTTCTACCAGGAATGAGTTTTTATGCAAAAACTGTCTATTTCAACTCAATTCGTCCATCCAAAACGAACTTTGTACTTTGCTATGAAGTGCTACCAGGAATGAGTTTTTATGCAAAAACTGTCCATTTCAACTCAATTCGGACATCCAAAACGAACTTTGTACTTTGCTATGGAGTTCCACCAGGAATGAGTTTTTATGCAAAAACTGTCTATTTCAACTCAATTCGTCCATCCAAAACGAACTTTGTACTTTGCTATGAAGTGCTACCAGGAATGAGTTTTTTATGCAAAAACTGTCCATTTCAACTCAATTCGGACATCCAAAACGAACTTTGTACTTTGCTATGAAGTTCTACCAGGAATGAGTTTTTATGCAAAAACTGTCTATTTCAACTTAATTCGTCCATCCAAAACGAACTTTGTACTTTGCTATGAAGTTCCACCAGGAATGAGTTTTTATGCAAAAACTGTCTATTTCAACTCAATTCGTCCATCCAAAACGAACTTTGTACTTTGCTATGAAGTTCTACCAGGAATGAGTTTTTATGCAAAAACTGTCTATTTCAACTTAATTCGTCCATCCAAAACGAACTTTGTACTTTGCTATGAAGTTCCACCAGGAATGAGTTTTTATGCAAAAACTGTCTATTTCAACTTAATTCGTCCATCCAAAACGAACTTTGTACTTTGCTATGAAGTTCCACCAGGAATGAGTTTGTATGCAAAAACTGTCTATTTCAACTTAATTCGTCCATCCAAAACGAACTTTGTACTTTGCTATGAAGTTCTACCAGGAATGAGTTTTTATGCAAAAACTGTCTATTTCAACTTAATTCGTCCATCCAAAACGAACTTTGTACTTTGCTATGAAGTTCCACCAGGATGAGTTTTTATGCAAAAACTGTCTATTTCAACTCAATTCGTCCATCCAAAACGAACTTGTACTTTGCTATGAAGTGCTACCAGGAATGAGTTTTTATGCAAAAACTGTCCATTTCAACTCAATTCGGACATCCAAAACGAACTTTGTACTTTGCTATGAAGTTCTACCAGGAATGAGTTTTTATGCAAAAAACTGTCTATTTCAACTTAATTCGTCCATCCAAAACGAACTTTGTACTTTGCTATGAAGTTCCACCAGGAATGAGTTTTTATGCAAAAACTGTCTATTTCAACTTAATTCGTCCATCCAAAACGAACTTTGTACTTTGCTATGAAGTTCCACCAGGAATGAGTTTTTATGCAAAAACTGTCTATTTCAACTCAATTCGGACATCCAAAACGAACTTTGTACTTTGCTATGAAGTTCTACCAGGAATGAGTTTTTATGCAAAAACTGTCTATTTCAACTTAATTCGTCCATCCAAAACGAACTTTGTACTTTGCTATGAAGTTCCACCAGGAATGAGTTTTTATGCAAAAACTGTCTATTTCAACTTAATTCGTCCATCCAAAACGAACTTTGTACTTTGCTATGAAGTTCCACCAGGAATGAGTTTTTATGCAAAAACTGTCTATTTCAACTCAATTCGGACATCCAAAACGAACTTTGTACTTTGCTATGGAGTTCCACCAGGAATGAGTTTTTATGCAAAAACTGTCTATTTCAACTTAATTCGTCCATCCAAAACGAACTTTGTACTTTGCTATGAAGTTCTACCAGGAATGAGTTTTTATGCAAAAACTGTCTATTTCAACTTAATTCGTCCATCCAAAACGAACTTTGTACTTTGCTATGAAGTTCCACCAGGAATGAGTTTTTATGCAAAAACTGTCTATTTCAACTCAATTCGTCCATCCAAAACGAACTTTGTACTTTGCTATGAAGTGCTACCAGGAATGAGTTTTTATGCAAAAACTGTCCATTTCAACTCAATTCGGACATCCAAAACGAACTTTGTACTTTGCTATGAAGTTCTACCAGGAATGAGTTTTTATGCAAAAACTGTCTATTTCAACTTAATTCGTCCATCCAAAACGAACTTTGTACTTTGCTATGGAGTTCCACCAGGAATGAGTTTTTATGCAAAAACTGTCTATTTCAACTTAATTCGTCCATCCAAAACGAACTTTGTACTTTGCTATGAAGTTCCACCAGGAATGAGTTTGTATGCAAAAACTGTCTATTTCAACTTAATTCGTCCATTCAGAACGAACTTTGTACTTTGCTATGAAGTTCTACCAGGAATGAGTTTTTATGCAAAAACTGTCTATTTCAACTCAATTCGTCCATCCAAAACGAACTTTGTACTTTGCTATGAAGTGCTACCAGGAATGAGTTTGTATGCAAAAACTGTCTATTTCAACTCAATTCGTCCATCCAAAACGAACTTTGTACTTTGCTATGAAGTGCTACCACGAATGAGTTTTTATGCAAAAACTGTCTATTTCAACTTAATTCGTCCATTCAAAACGAACTTTGTACTTTGCTATGAAGTTCCACCAGGAATGAGTTTTTATGCAAAAACTGTCTGTTTCAACTTAATTCGTCCATCCAAAACGAACTTTGTACTTTGCTATGAAGTGCTACCAGGAATGAGTTTTTATGCAAAAACTGTCTATTTCAACTTAATTCGTCCATTCAAAACGAACTTTGTACTTTGCTATGAAGTGCTACCAGGAATGAGTTTTTATGCAAAAACTGTCTATTTCAACTTAATTCGTCCATCCAAAACGAACTTTCTACTTTGCTATGAAGTTCCACCAGGAATGAGTTTTTATGCAAAAACTGTCTATTTCAACTTAATTCGTCCATCCAAAACGAACTTTGTACTTTGCTATGAAGTGCTACCAGGAATGAGTTTTTATGCAAAAACTGTCCATTTCAACTCAATTCGGACATCCAAAACGAACTTTGTACTTTGCTATGAAGTGCTACCAGGAATGAGTTTGTATGCAAAAACTGTCTATTTCAACTCAATTCGTCCATCCAAAACGAACTTTGTACTTTGCTATGAAGTGCTACCAGGAATGAGTTTTTATGCAAAAACTGTCTATTTCAACTTAATTCGTCCATCCAAAACGAACTTTGTACTTTGCTATGAAGTTCCACCAGGAATGAGTTTTTATGCAAAAACTGTCTATTTCAACTCAATTCGGACATCCAAAACGAACTTTGTACTTTGCTATGAAGTTCTACCAGGAATGAGTTTTTATGCAAAAATTGTCTATTTCAACTTAATTCGTCCATCCAAAACGAACTTTGTACTTTGCTATGAAGTTCCACCAGGAATGAGTTTTTATGCAAAAACTGTCTATTTCAACTTAATTCGTCCATCCAAAACGAACTTTGTACTTTGCTATGAAGTTCCACCAGGAATGAGTTTGTATGCAAAAACTGTCTATTTCAACTTAATTCGTCCATTCAGAACGAACTTTGTACTTTGCTATGAAGTTCTACCAGGAATGAGTTTTTATGCAAAAACTGTCTATTTCAACTCAATTCGTCCATCCAAAACGAACTTTGTACTTTGCTATGAAGTGCTACCAGGAATGAGTTTGTATGCAAAAACTGTCTATTTCAACTCAATTCGTCCATCCAAAACGAACTTTGTACTTTGCTATGTAGTTCTACCAGGAGTGTGTTACCATGCATAAACTGTCTATTTCAACTTATTTTGTCCATCCAATACGAACTTTGTACTTTGCTATGTAGTTCTACCAGGAGTGTGTTACCATGCAAAAACTGTCTATTTCAACTAATTTTGTCCATCCGATACGAACTTTGTATTTTGCTATGTAGTTCTACCAGGAATGTGTTACCATGCAAAAACTGTCTATTTCAACTAATTTCGTCCATCCGATACGAACTTTGTACTTTGCTATGTAGTTCTACCAGGAGTGTGTTACCATGCAAAAACTGTCTATTTCAACTTAATTCGTCCATCCAAAACGAACTTTGTACTTTGCTATGAAGTTCCACCAGGAATGAGTTTTTTAGCAAAAACTGTCTATTTCAACTCAATTCGGACATCCAAAACGAACTTTGTACTTTGCTATGGAGTTCCACCAGGAATGAGTTTTTATGCAAAAACTGTCTATTTCAACTCAATTCGGACATCCAAAACGAACTTTGTACTTTGCTATGAAGTTCTACCAGGAATGAGTTTTTTTGCAAAAACTGTCTATTTCAACTTAATTCGTCCATGCAAAACGAACTTTGTACTTTGCTATGAAGTTCTACCAGGAATGAGTTTTTATGCAAAAACTGTCTATTTCAACTTAATTCGTCCATCCAAAACGAATTTTGTACTTTGCTATGAAGTTCTACCAGGAATGAGTTTTTAAGCAAAAACTGTCTATTTCAACTTAATTCGTCCATCCAAAACGAACTTTGTACTTTGCTATGAAGTGCTACCAGGAATGAGTTTTTATGCAAAAACTGTCTATTTCAACTTAATTCGTCCATCCAAAACGAACTTTGTACTTTGCTATGAAGTTCCACCAGGAATGAGTTTTTATGCAAAAACTGTCTATTTCAACTTTTTTCGTCCATCCAAAACGAACTTTGTACTTTGCTATGAAGTTCTACCAGGAATGAGTTTTTATGCAAAAACTGTCTATTTCAACTTAATTCGTCCATCCAAAACGAACTTTGTACTTTGCTATGAAGTTCCACCAGGAATGAGTTTTTATGCAAAAACTGTCTATTTCAACTTAATTCGTCCATTCAAAACGAACTTTCTACTTTGCTATGAAGTTCCACCAGGAATGAGTTTTTATGCAAAAACTGTCTATTTCAACTCAATTCGTCCATCCAAAACGAACTTTGTACTTTGCTATGAAGTGCTACCAGGAATGAGTTTTTATGCAAAAACTGTCCATTTCAACTCAATTCGGACATCCAAAACGAACTTTGTACTTTGCTATGAAGTTCTACCAGGAATGAGTTTTTATGCAAAAACTGTCTATTTCAACTTAATTCGTCCATCCAAAACGAACTTTGTACTTTGCTATGAAGTGCTACCAGGAATGAGTTTTTATGCAAAAACTGTCTATTTCAACTTAATTCGTCCATCCAAAACGAACTTTGTACTTTGCTATGAAGTTCCACCAGGAATGAGTTTTTATGCAAAAACTGTCTATTTCAACTCAATTCGGACATCCAAAACGAACTTTGTACTTTGCTATGAAGTTCTACCAGGAATGAGTTTTTATGCAAAAACTGTCTATTTCAACTTAATTCGTCCATCCAAAACGAACTTTGTACTTTGCTATGAAGTTCCACCAGGAATGAGTTTTTATGCAAAAACTGTCTATTTCAACTCAATTCGTCCATCCAAAACGAACTTTGTACTTTGCTATGAAGTGCTACCAGGAATGAGTTTTTATGCAAAAACTGTCTATTTCAACTTAATTCGTCCATCCAAAACGAACTTTGTACTTTGCTATGAAGTGCTACCAGGAATGAGTTTTTATGCAAAAACTGTCTATTTCAACTTAATTCGTCCATCCAAAACGAACTTTGTACTTTGCTATGAAGTTCTACCAGGAATGAGTTTTTATGCAAAAACTGTCTATTTCAACTTAATTCGTCCATCCAAAACGAACTTTGTACTTTGCTATGAAGTTCCACCAGGAATGAGTTTTTATGCAAAAACTGTCTATTTCAACTTAATTCGTCCATCCAAAACGAACTTTGTACTTTGCTATGAAGTTCCACCAGGAATGAGTTTGTATGCAAAAACTGTCTATTTCAACTTAATTCGTCCATTCAGAACGAACTTTGTACTTTGCTATGAAGTTCTACCAGGAATGAGTTTTTATGCAAAAACTGTCTATTTCAACTTAATTCGTCCATCCAAAACGAACTTTGTACTTTGCTATGAAGTGCTACCAGGAATGAGTTTTTATGCAAAAACTGTCTATTTCAACTTAATTCGTCCATCCAAAACGAACTTTGTACTTTGCTATGAAGTTCCACCAGGAATGAGTTTGTATGCAAAAACTGTCTATTTCAACTTAATTCGTCCATCCAAAACGAACTTTGTACTTTGCTATGAAGTGCTACCAGGAATGAGTTTTTATGCAAAAACTGTCTATTTCAACTTAATTCGTCCATCCAAAACGAACTTTGTACTTTGCTATGAAGTTCTACCAGGAATGAGTTTTTATGCAAAAACTGTCTATTTCAACTTAATTCGTCCATCCAAAACGAACTTTGTACTTTGCTATGAAGTTCCACCAGGAATGAGTTTTTATGCAAAAACTGTCTATTTCAACTTAATTCGTCCATCCAAAACGAACTTTGTACTTTGCTATGAAGTTCCACCAGGAATGAGTTTGTATGCAAAAACTGTCTATTTCAACTTAATTCGTCCATCCAAAACGAACTTTGTACTTTGCTATGAAGTTCTACCAGGAATGAGTTTTTATGCAAAAACTGTCTATTTCAACTTAATTCGTCCATCCAAAACGAACTTTGTACTTTGCTATGAAGTTCCACCAGGAATGAGTTTGTATGCAAAAACTGTCTATTTCAACTTAATTCGTCCATCCAAAACGAACTTTGTACTTTGCTATGAAGTTCCACCAGGAATGAGTTTGTATGCAAAAACTGTCTATTTCAACTAACTTTGTCCATCCAAAACGAACTTTGTACTTTGCTATGAAGTTCTACCAGGAATGAGTTTTTATGCAAAAACTGTCTATTTCAACTCAATTCGTCATCCAAAACGAACTTTGTACTTTGCAATGAAGTGCTACCAGGAATGAGTTTTTATGCAAAAACTGTCTATTTCAACTTAATTCGTCCATCAAAACGAACTTTGTACTTTGCTATGAAGTTCTACCAGGAATGAGTTTTTATGCAAAAACTGTCCATTTCAACTCAATTCGGACATCCAAAACGAACTTTGTACTTTGCTATGAAGTTCTACCAGGAATGAGTTTTTATGCAAAAACTGTCTATTTCAACTTAATTCGTCCATCAAAACGAACTTTGTACTTTGCTATGAAGTTCCACCAGGAATGAGTTTTTATGCAAAAACTGTCTATTTCAACTCAATTCGTCCATCCAAAACGAACTTTGTACTTTGCTATGAAGTGCTACCAGGAATGAGTTTTTATGCAAAAACTGTCTATTTCAACTTAATTCGTCCATCCAAAACGAACTTTGTACTTTGCTATGAAGTTCCACCAGGAATGAGTTTTTATGCAAAAACTGTCTATTTCAACTCAATTCGTCCATCCAAAACGAACTTTGTACTTTGCTATGAAGTGCTACCAGGAATGAGTTTTTATGCAAAAACTGTCTATTTCAACTCAATTCGTCCATCCAAAACGAACTTTGTACTTTGCTATGAAGTGCTACCAGGAATGAGTTTTTATGCAAAAACTGTCTATTTCAACTCAATTCGTCCATCCAAAACGAACTTTGTACTTTGCTATGAAGTTCCACCAGGAATGAGTTTTTATGCAAAAACTGTCTATTTCAACTTAATTCGTCATCAAAACGAACTTGTACTTTGCTATGAAGTTCTACCAGGAATGAGTTTTTATGCAAAAACTGTCTATTTCAAATTAATTCGTCCATCCAAAACGAACTTTGTACTTTGCTATGAAGTGCTACCAGGAATGAGTTTTTATGCAAAACTGTCTATTTCAACTTAATTCGTCCATCCAAAACGAACTTTGTACTTTGCTATGAAGTGCTACCAGGAATGAGTTTGTATGCAAAAACTGTCTATTCAACTCAATTCGTCCATCCTAAACGAACTTGTACTTTGCTATGAAGTGCTACCAGGAATGAGTTTTTATGCAAAAACTGTCTATTTCAACTTAATTCGTCCATCCAAAACGAACTTTGTACTTTGCTATGAAGTTCCACCAGGAATGAGTTTTTATGCAAAAACTGTCTATTTCAACTTAATTCGTCCATCCAAAACGAACTTTGTACTTTGCTATGAAGTTCTACCAGGAATGAGTTTTTATGCAAAAATTGTCTATTTCAACTTAATTCGTCCATCCAAAACGAACTTTGTACTTTGCTATGAAGTTCCACCAGGAATGAGTTTTTATGCAAAAACTGTCTATTTCAACTTAATTCGTCCATCCAAAACGAACTTTGGTACTTTGCTATGAAGTTCCACCAGGAATGAGTTTTTATGCAAAAACTGTCTATTTCAACTCAATTCGTCCATCCAAAAACGAACTTTGTACTTTGCTATGAAGTGCTACCAGGAATGAGTTTTTATGCAAAAACTGTCTATTTCAACTTAATTCGTCCATCCAAAACGAACTTTGTACTTTGCTATGAAGTGCTACCAGGAATGAGTTTTTTATGCAAAAACTGTCCATTCAACTCAATTCGGACATCCAAAACGAACTTTGTACTTTGCTATGAAGTTCCACCAGGAATGAGTTTTTATGCAAAAACTGTCTATTTCAACTCAATTCGGACATCCAAAACGAACTTTGTACTTTGCTATGAAGTTCCACCAGGAATGAGTTTGTATGCAAAAACTGTCTATTTCAACTCAATTCGTCCATCCAAAACGAACTTTGTACTTTGCTATGAAGTTCCACCAGGAATGAGTTTTTATGCAAAAACTGTCCATTTCAACTCAATTCGGACATCCAAAACGAACTTTGTACTTTGCTATGAAGTTCTACCAGGAATGAGTTTTTATGCAAAAACTGTCTATTTCAACTTAATTCGTCCATCCAAAACGAACTTTGTACTTTGCTATGAAGTTCCACCAGGAATGAGTTTTTATGCAAAAACTGTCTATTTCAACTTAATTCGTCCATCCAAAACGAACTTTGTACTTTGCTATGAAGTTCCACCAGGAATGAGTTTTTATGCAAAAACTGTCTATTTCAACTCAATTCGGACATCCAAAACGAACTTTGTACTTTGCTATGAAGTTCTACCAGGAATGAGTTTTTATGCAAAAACTGTCTATTTCAACTCAATTCGGACATCCAAAACGAACTTTGTACTTTGCTATGAAGTTCCACCAGGAATGAGTTTGTATGCAAAAACTGTCTATTTCAACTCAATTCGTCCATCCAAAACGAACTTTGTACTTTGCTATGAAGTTCCACCAGGAATGAGTTTTTATGCAAAAACTGTCCATTTCAACTCAATTCGGACATCCAAAACGAACTTTGTACTTTGCTATGAAGTTCTACCAGGAATGAGTTTTTATGCAAAAACTGTCTATTTCAACTTAATTCGTCCATCCAAAACGAACTTTGTACTTTGCTATGAAGTTTCCACCAGGAATGAGTTTTTATGCAAAAACTGTCTATTTCAACTTAATTCGTCCATCCAAAACGAACTTTGTACTTTGCTAATGAAGTTCCACCAGGAATGAGTTTTTATGCAAAAACTGTCTATTTCAACTCAATTCGGACATCCAAAACGAACTTTGTACTTTGCTATGAAGTTCTACCAGGAATGAGTTTTTATGCAAAAACTGTCTATTTCAACTTAATTCGTCCATCCAAAACGAACTTTGTACTTTGCTATGAAGTGCTACCAGGAATGAGTTTTTATGCAAAAACTGTCCATTTCAACTCAATTCGGACATCCAAAACGAACTTTGTACTTTGCTATGAAGTTCTACAGGAATGAGTTTTTATGCAAAAACTGTCTATTTCAACTTAATTCGTCCATCCAAAACGAACTTTGTACTTTGCTATGAAGTTCCACCAGGAATGAGTTTTTATGCAAAAACTGTCTATTTCAACTTAATTCGTCCATCCAAAACGAACTTTGTACTTTGCTATGAAGTTCCACCAGGAATGAGTTTTTATGCAAAAACTGTCTATTTCAACTCAATTCGTCCATCCAAAACGAACTTTGTACTTTGCTATGAAGTGCTACCAGGAATGAGTTTGTATGCAAAAACTGTCTATTTCAACTCAATTCGTCCATCCAAAACGAACTTTGTACTTTGCTATGGAGTTCCACCAGGAATGTGTTTTTATGCAAAAACTGTCTATTTCAACTTAATTCGTCCATTCAAAACGAACTTTGTACTTTGCTATGAAGTTCTACCAGGAATGAGTTTTTATGCAAAAACTGTCTATTTCAACTTAATTCGTCCATCCAAAACGAACTTTGTACTTTGCTATGAAGTTCCACCAGGAATGAGTTTTTATGCAAAAACTGTCTATTTCAACTTAATTCGTCCATCCAAAACGAACTTTCTACTTTGCTATGAAGTTCCACCAGGAATGAGTTTGTATGCAAAAACTGTCTATTTCAACTTAATTCGTCCATTCAGAACGAACTTTGTACTTTGCTATGAAGTTCTACCAGGAATGAGTTTTTATGCAAAAACTGTCTATTTCAACTCAATTCGTCCATCCAAAACGAACTTTGTACTTTGCTATGAAGTTCTACCAGGAATGAGTTTTTATGCAAAAACTGTCTATTTCAACTTAATTCGTCCATCCAAAACGAACTTTGTACTTTGCTATGAAGTTCCACCAGGAATGAGTTTTTATGCAAAAACTGTCTATTTCAACTTAATTCGTCCATCCAAAACGAACTTTGTACTTTGCTATGAAGTTCCACCAGGAATGAGTTTTTATGCAAAAACTGTCTATTTCAACTCAATTCGGACATCCAAAACGAACTTTGTACTTTGCTATGAAGTTCTACCAGGAATGAGTTTTTATGCAAAAACTGTCTATTTCAACTTAATTCGTCCATCCAAAACGAACTTTGTACTTTGCTATGAAGTTCCACCAGGAATGAGTTTTTATGCAAAAACTGTCTATTTCAACTTAATTCGTCCATCCAAAACGAACTTTGTACTTTGCTATGAAGTTCCACCAGGAATGAGTTTTTATGCAAAAACTGTCTATTTCAACTCAATTCGGACATCCAAAACGAACTTTGTACTTTGCTATGGAGTTCCACCAGGAATGAGTTTTTATGCAAAAACTGTCTATTTCAACTCAATTTCGTCCATCCAAAACGAACTTTGTACTTTGCTATGAAGTGCTACCAGGAATGAGTTTTTATGCAAAAACTGTCCATTTCAACTCAATTCGGACATCCAAAACGAACTTTGTACTTTGCTATGAAGTTCTACCAGGAATGAGTTTTTATGCAAAAACTGTCTATTTCAACTTAATTCGTCCATCCAAAACGAACTTTGTACTTTGCTATGAAGTTCCACCAGGAATGAGTTTTTATGCAAAAACTGTCTATTTCAACTTAATTCGTCCATCCAAAACGAACTTTGTACTTTGCTATGAAGTTCCACCAGGAATGAGTTTTTATGCAAAAACTGTCTATTTCAACTCAATTCGTCCATCCAAAACGAACTTTGTACTTTGCTATGCTATGAAGTTCTACCAGGAATGAGTTTGTATGCAAAAACTGTCTATTTCAACTTAATTCGTCCATCCAAAACGAACTTTGTACTTTGCTATGGAGTTCCACCAGGAATGAGTTTTTATGCAAAAACTGTCTATTTCAACTCAATTCGTCCATCCAAAACGAACTTTGTACTTTGCAATGAAGTTCTACCAGGAATGAGTTTTTAAGCAAAAACTGTCTATTTCAACTTAATTCGTCCATCCAAAACGAACTTTGTACTTTGCTATGCAGTTCCACCAGGAATGAGTTTTTATGCAAAAACTGTCTATTTCAACTCAATTCGTCCATCCAAAACGAACTTTGTACTTTGCAATGAAGTTCTACCAGGAATGAGTTTTTATGCAAAAACTGTCTATTTCAACTTAATTCGTCCATCCAAAACGAACTTTGTACTTTGCAATGAAGTTCTACCAGGAATGAGTTTTTAAGCAAAAACTGTCTATTTCAACTCAATTCGTCCATCCAAAACGAACTTTGTACTTTGCTATGAAGTTCTACCAGGAATGAGATTTTAAGCAAAAATTGTCTATTTCAACTTAATTCGTCCATGCAAAACGAACTTTGTACTTTGCTATGAAGTTCTACCAGGAATGAGTTTTTATGCAAAAACTGTCTATTTCAACTTAATTCGTTCATCCAAAACGAACTTTGTACTTTGCTATGAAGTTCTACCAGGAATGAGTTTTTATGCAAAAACTGTCTATTTCAACTTAATTCGTCCATCCAAAACGAACTTTGTACTTTGCTATGAAGTTCTACCAGGAATGAGATTTTAAGCAAAAATTGTCTATTTCAACTTAATTCGTCCATCCAAAACGAACTTTGTACTTTGCTATGAAGTTCTACCAGGAATGAGTTTTTATGCAAAAACTGTCTATTTCAACTTAATTCGTTCATCCAAAACGAACTTTGTACTTTGCTATGAAGTTCTACCAGGAATGAGTTTTTATGCAAAAACTGTCTATTTCAACTTAATTCGTCCATCCAAAACGAACTTTGTACTTTGCAATGAAGTTCTACCAGGAATGAGATTTTAAGCAAAAATTGTCTATTTCAACTTAATTCGTCCATGCAAAACTAACTTTGTACTTTGCTACGAAGTTCCACCAGGAATGAGTTTTCATGCAAAAACTGTCTATTTTAACTTTATTCGTTTATGCAAAACGAACTTTGTACTTTGCTACGAAGTTCCACCAGGAATGAGTTTTCATGCAAAAACTGTCTATTTTAACTTAATTCGTCCATGCAAAACTAACTTTGTACTTTGCTATGAAGTTCTACCAGGAATGAGTTTTCATGCAAAAACTGTCTATTTCAACTTAATTCGTCCATGCAAAACTAACTTTGTACTTTGCTACGAAGTTCCACCAGGAATGAGTTTTCATGCAAAAACTGTCTATTTTAACTTTATTCGTCCATGCAAAACTAACTTTGTACTTTGCTATGAAGTGCTACCAGGAATGAGTTTTCATGCAAAAATTGTCTTTTTTAACTAGTGATAAGTGATAAGTGAAAATGTCCAACCCTTCGTCCAGGAAGCAGCTGGAAGATCAGGCAGCCGGTACATCAAGAGGACGCGTAGACGTCTCTATGCACGAGTCATCGCCCAATGTCGCCGGAGGGTCATCGGACAGGCACACACCGATAAGTGGTCATCGGGACGAGCAACTGTTGCGGTCTCCGCTGAGAAATCCAATGGAAGATCGCAACGCGGTATCCTTGGGTTCGCCTGTTCTGATTGAGGATTCAACCACCAGAAGAGGCACGGCGGAACATAGCACCATCTCCCCGAGTGGATCGGCAACTCGACGCGCGGAGTTGTTAAGTATGAGAGGGTTGGTAGAAGCGAGGCAAGGGGAGTTAAGGGAGTTAGAGCTGAAATTAATGGAGCTCGAAGAGGAGGTGGACGCGGGAGCTAGCCATGACGCTTTACAGTCGAAGGCAGAACAATGGCTGGCTGCAACGGATCGCTGCGGTACTTATCCGCCAACCAGTAACTCTAGGGCACCTACACTTCACTTCACTAGCACTGCCAACCCACCCCCACCGTGTTATCAGGAATACGGTCAGGTTCCTGATTATTACATTTGGAGGAAACATCACGATGATGCCTATAGAAGGGCTTCTTTACCTCCCACCTGTCCTCCATATATTTCACCAGCGCACGCGGCTACGAGCCGATCACGCACAACACTACACCACGGTAATTTAACACAGGAACAAGTTTCCGCACGGCACGGAGCGATCGGGAAGGAGCTGCCGGAGTTTAGTGGTGCAGTGAAGGAGTGACCGCTGTTTATACGTATATACGAGCGGTCGACCGCAGTGTGTGGGTTTTCGGAAGACGAAAACATATTGCGGCTACAGCGGGCGTTGAAAGGTGAAGCCAAGGAGGCAGTTGGGCATTTGTTGTTGTTGCCTGATGGTTTGGTTGAAGTGATGAATACGCTCCAAGATCAGTTCGGCCGTCCAGAGATTATTGTCGAGGCAACGATTGATTCCATTAGGAAGATGCCGTCCGCTGAGCCGGGTTGCTTACGTTCACTCGCTGCCTTTGGTCTGGCAGTACGGAATCTTTGCGCGACAATAGTGGCACTTAAACTTCCGGAGCATTCATGTAACGTATCATTACTTCGGGAGTTCATGGGTAAGTTACCCTCGCATTATGCGATG
Source organism: Anopheles moucheti (assembly GCF_943734755.1). NCBI lineage: Eukaryota > Metazoa > Arthropoda > Insecta > Diptera > Culicidae > Anopheles > Anopheles moucheti. Next base: position 46,587,172 of record NC_069141.1, read on the forward strand.
GAATGGGTCCGCCATCGACGACAGCTACATAGGGTAACCCTAACAGAGTTCGGCGTTTGGATTAGCCAACTAGCGAGGCTCTCGTTGAACCGCTGCGCCGCGAGCCTAATGCGCATGGAGAACGTTCCGAAAGACGGCCTCCTACTCGAGACATTCGAGCACAGGGACCGCATCCGCCTCAGCAACGAAATCAGTACGCGCCCCGACCACTTCCCAAACAGAACCAGCCCGGACATGATGCACCTAAAACGACATACTGGAACACTCACACAATGCAACATCCCGTTCAACGCGAAACTGTCACAGTTACTAGCGGCACACACTCGGGCACACAGGAGCGAGTGCTGTTGAAATACGTACCTGTTACCATACACGGCCTACGTGGCCCTATTAATACGTACGCTTTCATAGATGACGGCTCTTCCTCATCCTTTATGGACTGTTCTCTACTGGAAGAGTTGGGAGTGCGAGGTACTCCGGCTCCACTGTGTCTACAGTGGACCGGTGGAATTACGCGACTAGAACAAGACTCCGTCAAGCTAAACGTGGCCATCTCTGCAAGAAACGTAAAAAACACATCAATGTTACTAAATGTACGCACGGTTAAGGACCTTGCTCTACCAATCCAAACGGTCGAGTTGAAGCAGCTGATTGCACAGTACCCGTACCTACAGGGCCTACCGATAGAGTCGTATTGTTCTGTACAACCACGAATTCTGATAGGAGTGGATAATTGTAGTGTAACCAAAACGGTGAAGAGTGCAGAAAGAAAACGTGATGAACCCATCGCGTCGAAGACGAAACTAGGCTGGATCATCTACGGTCCATGTCCGGTAGCCGAGAACGTTCCAGGGGCAACCTACAGCAACTTTCATGTATGCTTATGTGATGGAATCAGTGAAGAACTGCTGAATGCTGAACTAAAAAGGTTTTTTTCCTTAGACACCATCGCAATTTCAAAACCGGCCAAAACTTGGCGCTCTAAAGAAGACGAGCAGGCGCTAACAGTTCTGGAAAGAGATACGTCATTTCAAAACAATCGTTTTGAAACTGGATTGCTATGGAAAAATGAAAACATCCGCCTTCCTTGCAACAAAGCTATGGCTTTGAAACGATACAATTGCTTGAAAAGACGCATGCAGCAGGATCCTGTTCTCGATTCCGCGGTTCGATATTTGATGTGGGGATATGAAACGAAAGGCTATATCCGACGACTTACACCAACCGAAGCAGCTGAGAGACATCCAAGGGACTGGTACTTGCCCGTCTTTCCTGTGACAAATGCGAATAAACCGGGTAAAGTGCGTTTAGTCTTCGATGCCGCAGCAACCGTCAACGGAATCAGTCTTAATAGCGTCTTACTTACCGGACCGGATCTCGCGACAAATCTCCTGGCAGTGTTGTTCAAGTTTCGAGAGCATAAAGTAGCGGTAGTTGGTGACATAATAGAGATGTTTCATCAGATTATGATTAAGCAATCTGATCAAAGAAGTCAGATGATTCTGTGGGAAGGAGATGCAACTAGCAGTGAACCTGTTGCATACGTGGTTACCGTAATGACCTTCGGAGCGGTCTGCTCACCGAGCACGGCTCAATACGTAAAGAACCGCAACGCGGAACGCTTTGAGTCCGAGTATCCGCGAGCAGTACAGTGTGTGAAGAATGAACATTATGTCGACGACATGCTGTTTAGCGTCGAAACAGAAGAGGAAGCGATTATCCTAACAGAACAGGTACGCAGCATACACTCACAGGGAGGATTCGAAATCCGAAATTTTATCTCCAATTCGTCGCGAGTTTTGGCACGTCTGCAGAGTGATCCTGAAATGGAAAAAAATATGACTATAGATAGTGTATTCAACACAGAGAAAGTACTTGGTATGTGGTGGGATACCTTGTCTGATAGCTTTTCAGTAGGATCCCACGATTACTAAAAACCTACCAGCGTATACGCAGAGCCTGCCAACGATGCAGAATACGTGAAGCGGCACCCAGCCCCCCGATGATGAGCAACCTTCCGGATCCCAGAGTCGCGATGGGTCAACGAACATTCACACACACTGGGATCGACTACTTCGGTCCCATCCTCGTTACGGTCGGAAGGCGCGTAGAGAAACGATGGGGAGTTATTTTCACGTGTCTCACTGTCAGGGCCGTGCATTTGGAGATTGCGCACACACTCACGACAGGATCCTGCATTGCTGCCATAAGACGATTCATCGCCAGACGTGGAATGCCACGTGAGGTCATCAGTGACTGTGGTACCAACTTTGTAGGAGCAGCACGGGAGTTGATGGAAGCGGTTGCGGAGATTGACCACGAAGCTCTGATGACGGAATTTTGCGGTCCGGAGATGAAGTGGACGTTTAATCCACCAGGGGCACCGCACTTTGGAGGCTGTTGGGAGCGCCTAGTTCGTTCAGTAAAGAAAATACTTGGACAACTCAACCTTCCCCGGCGTCCGACGGACGAGATGCTTGAAACCGCTCTGACTGAGATAGAACTCATCATCAACTCCAGACCGCTAACATATGTTCCTATCGACGATGAGTTTTCAACACCCCTGACGCCAAATCACATATTATTGGGAAGTTCGGACGGTAGCAAACCTCCCACGATGTGCTGCGACGAGGCGGATGCAGTGAAATCGACATGGAAAATATCGCAACATATCGCGGACGTATTCTGGTAGAGGTGGGTTGCAGAATACTTTCCCACTTTAGCGAGACGAACAAAGTGGTTTAAACCAGCGCGGCCCATTCAAGAAGGGGATGTGGTGATTGTCGTGGATAACCGTTTGCCCCGCAACTGTTGGCCAAAGGGACGTATTTTATCGGTGTTGCGTGCTAAAGATGGACAGGTTAGACAGGCGGTAGTAACGACGCAAAACGGCACTTATAAGAGACCTGCAACAAAATTAGCAGTTTTAGATATAGCTTCAAAGGAGGTACTTACCAGTGAGGAATCTTAGAAACAATAACACGAACACATGGTTTGAGCTGTCAGTGTTGTAATTTGAGTGAGACGCTGGTAGAGATAGCGTCACACTTCGGGAGAGAATGTTACAAACAAAAGTGACAACACTGATCGCGCACGAATAATCCGACTAAGGGAAGAAAGTAAACAATGCGTTGTTTACGTAGCCGATTAAATACTCCGATTCGTCTGTGAAACGTTGACAAGTGAACAGCTATTCAATTTAATTTGAAAAGGCAGTTACACACATACATACAACATCAAGGACACACCGATATTACTACAACCGCACGAATCTTGGACAAAGGAATAAAAAGGACATACGGATAGGATAAGTACTTAAGATGGGGGTCGTGGACCCTGGGGGGGCAGTTCCCCCGGGTCATATTATTAGATAGGGTAGGGCCAAGAAAGCTATATATAGGAGTAAGGGAAAATAATCGCGCCATTATTCGGTGGTTCCGCAATAGAAGGATTGCTTAATTTTGTTGCAAATAAATCAAAGTTGCACATTCTGCCTCCAGCCTCCGTCGAGAGCAGACGTGTTCCAGACGAGCGCTTGCGTTTCGATTTCGGCAGATAGCGGTCAGTGCCCCGGTTGCGATAGCGACAACGCCGAGAATCTCGTCGTGGCTGTGTTGTGCTAATTGGTGTTGCGTTATTCTCCGATATTCGCTAGGAGAAAGTGTTGTCTATGTGTCGATCGTATGCGTAGGGTAACTCACGAGAGTGTCCTATCATAGCGATCGCAGTTAGTTTTCACTGTAGTGTGTGTGAAGTGTTTCTGTGCGTGACGGTAAGTCCCAATCCCTGTCCCCAGTTGACAATTCTCGGGCTTTACCAATATGGTAGAGTCAGACCCATGTAGTGACTCCGACTCGGAGTTACGCAGTGGGGCAAAGCGGAAGATAGGACGGAAGAAAGGTGCGCCAGCATAAAAAAAACTCGCTAGCGAATGTTCGTCCAATTCTGACCCTCAAGCCCAAGCATCAGCATCGCTGAATAAGGGCTTAACAAGATCGCGCGCTTACCCCGCTTCCTGGCAGGGTAAGCCAATAGTTTATTTTATGCCACGTACGCGCCAGTTGGATGTGAGATCGATCGCCACATCGATCTTAGGCAAGTACCCGGGTGTAACCGATATTTATCGGATGCGCCCGAACAAGATCAAGGTCACCGCAAAGGACCGGCTTCAAGCCAATGCCATAGCGGCCGATACGGAGTATGCGGAGCTTTACCGGGTGTTTATCCCTGGTGGATCGGTGGAGGTAACCGGCGTGGTCGAAGATTTCGACTATCCGGAGGAGGACATTTTAAAAAATGGTCTCGGAACTTTTCCGTCGCCAGATACTCCAAAAGTGCGTGTTTTGGAGGTTAAAAAATTATTTAAAGCAGTGGTATCCGAGGAAGGTGGAAAAACCTTCGTCCCGACATCCTCCCTCCGGATTACGTTTGAGGGAATGGTACTCCCACAGGCACTCGTTTGCGAGGGTCTAAGAATACCCATCCACCGGCCATACATTCCAAGGGTGGCCACCTGCTCTAAGTGCAGTCGTATAGGCCACTCCGAGGCGTTTTGCACTGGCAAAATAAGCTGCGGTAAATGTAGGGGGCAACACTCCACCGAGGAATGCAAAACCTTGACCCCTAAATGTTCGCATTGTCGGGACGAGTGGCACGAGGTGGTAGTGTGCCCTGTTTATAAAAAAATAAAAAAAGAGCAATCAAAAACAATAGCCGAGCGGGCACGCGGCACGTTTAGTGAGGCTCTTAGGAGTGCTAAAAATTCGTTTGAAGTGCTGGCCGATGGTGCGCCAAATGTACCATCTTTAAATCTGACTGCATCAGAGCGGGTGGTCATGAGACCAAGAAAATTATTGAGATATTCCTACAAAAAGGTCCAAAGGAAGGTCTTATCGAAAAAGGGAAACCCTGTGGCACCACAGCGTCGCGCCGAGAAAAAGACGCCATTCCCCACATCCAATTGTCCTAGTCGTGGCGCTGATCCCTTGAAAAAATCATCCCAAGCTCCCCGGGAGCAGACCAAGAAGAAGCGATCCCCTCGGGCCGAGGCCCTTGTGGACACTCCTGGCTTCACCACTGAACCTAGGAGCTTCTCGAGGGCTCACACCCCTTCCTTGACCGAAATCCTAGAGTCCCTTGTTATGTCCTTGAATCTTCCCATCCCACTACAAATGATCGCTACTTGGGCTCTCCCGTACCTAAAGGGGATGATCAAACAGTGGCTGACACAATGGCCATACTTGAGTATGATGGTCCGTCTTGATGATTAAATCAAAATGGCTACCATCATACAATGGAACTGTAGAAGTTTGATTGGAAAAATAGACTCTTTTAAAGCCATAGTTGGCGAATATAATTGTAACGTCTTCGCCCTCTGTGAAACTTGGCTATCGCCCAATACACTATTAACCTTCCCGGGATATAATTTAATCCGTGAAGATCGAATCAACCGAGGAGGAGGGGTGTTGATTGGTATTAAAAAGAGTCACACTTTCTCAAGACTAGCAACCCCCAGAGAGGATATAATCGAAACTGTCGCTATAAAGGCAAAGATAGGCGATCTTCACGTGACAATTGCCTCTATTTATATCCCCCCGATAGCTAAGGATGAAAAGAACAGGATTGAAAAGATCAAACAGGATCTTGGAAATCTAACAGTGGCTCTGCCTGGGCCACTTTTAATCCTGGGAGACTTCAACTCCCATGGTTTAGACTGGGGATGTGTAAAGGATGATATTCGCGCTCCCTTAATCAGAGAATTCTGCGACAGACATAACTTTGCAATACTTAACTCAGGGGAGGCAACTAGGATGCAAACAGCAATGAGTAGGGCAAGTGCACTGGACCTGTCATTATGCTCCTCAGCTTTGTCCTTGGATTTTAGTTGGAAGGTGATCCAGGACCCTATCGGCAGTGATCATCTGCCGATAGCAATCTCTTACATTAAGGGAGGATACTCAGTAGATAATTCGATCGTTAAATGTGACTTAACGAGGAATATCAATTGGGTGAGATACGGTGAACTTATGACCGCTTCAATCTTCCTTGATAAACCCGATTCATGTCCTGTAAAGGAATATAAAAAACTCGAATCATTGATAATCGAGTGCGCCCTTGCCGCCCAAACAAGGGGCTCCCACCAAGCAAGGACATTTAAAAAACCTCCCACTCCTTGGTGGGACAAGGATTGTCAAGCGGTATTTAACATGAAGCGGACGGCTTTTAAGGCTTTTAGAGACACTGGCTCCAGACACTTGTATATACAGTACAAGAGTTTGGAGAGAAGGTGCAAAAATCTTCTTAAAGCAAAAAAGAAATGCTACTGGCGAAATTACGTCAAAAAACTGAAGCCCTCCGTTTCATTAAAGTCACTTTGGAGAAAGGCTAGAAGAATGCGGAGTAGTAAACATACTAACGAGAGCGAAGGTTTTACCGGCGACTGGTTAAAGAATTTTGCCTACAAGTTCTGCCATGACTTCGTTCCTGCGCAAAACTATTCTCAACATGCGCCTGGTAGTGATCCTAGGATGGATTCACCTTTCACCATGATGGAGTTTTCTCTCGCTCTCCTATCTAGCAACAATTCTACCCCAGGTTTGGATCAGGTGAAAAGCAAATTGCTTCAGAACTTACCAGACGTGGGCAAGAAACGATTGTTGGATTTATTCAACCAACTGTGGGAGTTTAACATCGTCCCGCCAGACTGGTGAGAGATGGGACATGGGACATATCATGGGATGTATCTTTTTGGATATACAGGGGGCTTTTGACTCAGTTTCTCCTTGGAAACTGTGTCAAATGCTAGAAAATGCGGGGCTGGGTCCGAAGATGAACAATTTTCTCTTCAATCTTTTGTCGGAAAAAGTAATAAATTTCGATAATGGTCACGTAAAAATGAAACGAACCAGCTTCCATGGACTAGCACAAGGGTCCTGTTTGAGCCCCCTGCTATACAACTTTTATGTCAAGGATATAGATACCTGTCTGGCGGCCAACTGCAGCATTAGACAATTGGCAGACGATGGTGTTATTTCAGTCGCGGGCAGACGCACCATCGATATACAAGAAGCTTTGCAATCCACTTTGGATAATCTCACCAAGTGGGCAGATAGCCTAGGTATCACGTTTTCTGCGTCAAAAACTGAAATGGTAGACTTTTCCTGTTTTAGCGACACGGTTAATAACAGACAGAGAGGACTATTTGAACCAAAAGCTGATGTCTTTTTGTACGGGGAAAAGATATCAATATCCGACAATTTTCGATACCTAGGTGTTTGGTTCAACTCTAGACTGAAATGGAACACACACATTGCCCATCTGGTCCAAAAGTGTTCCAAGAGAATCAACTTTTTGAGGACAATCACAGGCTTCTGGTGGGGCGCACACCCATTAGATGTCCTGCGATTGTACAAGACTACAGTACTATCCGTTTTGGAGTATGGAAGCATATGTTTCCAGTGGGCACCCAAAACGTCGATGATACAATTAGAAAGAATACAGTACCGTTGTCTTAGACTCGTACTAGGGAGCATGAAATCCACTCACAACATGTCCCTAGAAGTGATGACTGGGGTGATGCCGCTGAAACTTCGTTTTGAGCTGCTCTCGCTTCGTTTTCTGGTCCGATCCTCAGTATCAAATCCCTTGATTATAGAGAATTTCAAAGCACTAATAGAGGCAGGTTCAAAGAGCAAAATCATTGATGTATATAATGATTTTGTCTCCCTACAAGTACACCCTAGCGCTTCACAAGCAATAAACCGTGCTGCCCTTCCTGAGGCCTACAGTTCTCTTGTATGTACAGACTCCTCGTTGCGAGAGGAAATCAAGACCATTCCTAATGATCTTCGCCCGAAGGTCGTCCCGGGCATTTTTAGGAGAAAGTATGGCCATTTAGACCCTTCAAAGCAGTTCTACACTGATGGATCGTCTTCTGGGGAGGGTACGGGCTTCGGTGTTTTTGGCATAACAACGGAGGTCGCGTTCAAGTTGAGGCAACCATGCAGTGTATACACTGCTGAGTTGGCCGCAATATTTTACGCGCTACTTATCATAGCTGCGAGCCCTTCTGGTCAGTACTTCCTTTTCACTGATAGTTTAAGTGCAATTGAAGCGCTAAAAACAGAGAAGGCTGTTAAGAGCCATGACTATTTTATCCACAAAATTATGGAAGTATTTGGCTCATTGTTTGAGAAAGCTTTTAGAGTTTCGTTAATTTGGGTTCCTTCTCATTGTGGAATTCCCGGCAATGAAAAGGCCGACTCACTGGCCAAAAAAGGCGCAACCGAAGGCGCATTTTACGATAGACCAATCTCAACCCATGAGTACCTTCGCTCCCCACAGCAACTTTGTCTGTCTCGCTGGCAGAGCATGTGGGAAGCGGATGAACTCGGGAGATTCCTTTTCTCGATCTCTCCGCAAGTGTCCCTGCGGCCCTGGTTTGGTGGGCTCTCTGTGGATCGTGCGTTTATCCGCATGATGTCTCGGCTTATGTCGAACCATTTTGCACTGGATGCACATCTACAGCGCATAAACCTGTCGGACACGAAAGTATGTAGCTGCGGGGTTGGATTCCACGATGTAGATCACCTTCTGTGGCACTGCGTGGAATTCGAACCCGCCAGACCTGACTTGCTGAGGGCAATCCGGGGTATCGGACTGCAACCGGGTGCTCCGATCCGCGACGTACTGGCTAACAAGGACTTGAAGTATATGATGATTATACACCGCTTCTGCCGAGAGAATGGTCTAATCCTTTGATTCCCTTCCTTAAGTTCCTTTCCATCCTTCCAAATGTTCCATTAAATGTTAAATGTTGTCCTACGTTATATTCGTATTGTGCCACATAGATTTCGACACCAACGCGACCCCACTGGGACACGGCAGCATCTCCGAACATCCACGGAGGCAGAAAAATATAGCTACAATTAGCACGGTTGTATCGCTCCTTGTTGTAACTGTTATAAATGTTACACTAATATTACGTGCCTGTTCTTTGTCCTACACCTACAACAATAGACCGGCAACAACATCAATAGCTCAGCATCACATCCACCACCATCGTTTCAAAAACACTACCACCACCACCACCAACCACCACCATACAACAAATACCACCACCAGCATCAGCATCACCACCGCCACCATCATCGCCATCACCACAAAGCTTCAACCGCCACCACAAAAAGACCACATCACCATCCGCCACTGCATTCCATAGTTTTAAGTTAGTTTTTAAAAACAACCGAGCAAGCCCGGGATAAGGCTCATAACTGGGAGGAAATGCCCAAAGTCATGTAATTTCGACAAAATATGTCGATCATACGGCCCTTGGCCGTCATAATGGAACAATAAATAAAAAAAAAATAAAAAATCAAAGTTGCAACCTAAAATAGTTTCTTTTTCTAATTTACGTCGATACGTAACAAGCCAAAATTAATTGTCGTATTCGGTACGCGGTAATCGATAATCGTTCATTAAACGCGCGCGAGTGATAAGTGAAAATGTCCAACCCTTCGTCCAGGAAGCAGCTGGAAGACCAGGCAGCCGGTACATCAAGAGGACGCGTAGACGTCTCTGTGGTATACAGGGTACAACTGCACGAGAGACCGAGTGCCGAGTGAGTCTCCTGTCAAGCGGAATAAAGAGCAGACGTGTGCTACTGAGAAGAAATGGTTTATTTCATGGGATATCACATTGGCGATCCTGCCATGCAAAGTGGAAAAGGAGGGAAAGAGTGATGAGTGTAAATGTGTGATCGAGTTGGTAACCGAGTTTAGCTCATGGTCCCTCGAAGCAAAAAGAGTACGGGTTGGTAACCGAGTTTAGCTCATGGTCCCCCGAAGGAAGTGTGTGATCGAGTTGGTAACCGAGTTTAGCTCATGGTCCCTCGAAGAAAAGAGAGTACGGGTTGGTAACCGAGTTTAGCTCATGGTCCCTCGAAGCAAAAAGAGTACGGGTTGGTAACCGAGTTTAGCTCATGGTCCCCTGAAGGAGAAAAGAGGATTTGGCACAGTATCCAATAGCACAAGTTCACTAAGTTCAGAGTAATTCCTGTTTGGTTTCCCTCGAATTTTCAGAGCTAATACAATTGTAAAGAGGCAATTCTGTGGTAAAAAAAAAAATGTAGAATAACACTGGGGCTGTCGAAATCGCAAACACGAAAAGGAGTTCGCGGAAAAATACAACACATTGAAACTAAAGGAACAAGCGAGCGCACGGTGAAGCGCAGACAACAATAGTTCAGGTTCAACGTAAGCAATCACATATGAGTGTTAGTGCACTGGTTGGTTCAGCGTGAGCAAACATGTTCAAGTGTGCTATCAGATTATGTGGATCGGTCTCAGTAAGGTTCAGAGTGGCAAGCGATCAGCATCGTACCCGAGTGCAGACAAAAAAAGGCGCGGAAATAATTCTGAAAGAGCAGTGAGCAGTAAAGAAAAAAAAATGGCTGGTTGGACAGAAGAAGATAATTTGGAGAGTGTAACGATGAAGAGTAGTGTTGCAAAACGGCAGAAAACAAATAAAAAGAACAATTTTTTGTCCGGTGCATGGCCGCTCAAACCGTTCTGCGAGGATCTTCCTATCCAGGAGAGAAAAGCAGAGTGGGTGCGTTTCAAAGGACAATATGAGAGAATAGTTAAGTGTAAAGGACAAGTGGACGCCGATACGAAGCTAATAGGCCTAAAAGTGTTCGCAGGGAACTACCTTCTGAAGATAATAGAAATGCAAGAAAAACGCGTGGAAGATTGTGTAGAGGATCTGTACGAAGAAACAGTGAAAGGCGTTGATGGTTTCTTTAATGGTGTGTGTGACGAAAGTAAAGAGAGAATGAAGTTAAGAGAGATGAAAATGGTAGCGGAAGAAACTTTTTCGGACTGGATATTGAGATTGGAAACTCAAACGAAATTCTGTGGACTTTCGGAAGAAAACAAAACCGAGGAGTTAGTTCAGGCGGTAGTGCGACGGTCAATACCCCAAATTTCGGAAAAGCTTTTTGAAATGGCAGACTTACTGGGTAATGATTTGGAAAAGCTTATAAAGCATGGAAAGCATTTGGATTTCGTGAGAATGGAAAAAAAGAGGTACAGTTCAATCGAAATGCTGAGAATTCAAAAGAAGCTCCAGAAAACGGAAGCTATGTAGCGGCGGTAGCAGCAACCAAGATTGGAACCGCGTATAAACCGACCATACAAAGGAGCGATAACTTCTCACTAACGCGAGGCGGAAATTTCCACAAGTGGAACAACGAAAATGCACAGAAATGTCAAAAGTGTGACAAGATGCATCCGTGGGGGAAGTGCAGCGCGGCTAGAACAAAATGCTTCCGCTGTGGTGCCATTGGACATTTTGCAATACGCTGCAAAACAAGATTTGGATCAACAAAATTACTAAGTGGAGTGACGAAGCCAAGGAAGGAGATAAAGCAGGTGGTTGTTAATAACCCAATAAAAGAATGGTAGCTAAAAAAAAAAATAAAAAAATATAAAAAGAAAAAATGAAAAATAAAAACACACACACAACACACGGAAATGGAAAATGCTGACAGCATATATATGTATATATGTATACTTATTCTATCGCTCTCAATTCAATTTCTTTTGCAGCTTGTAAATCAACATACGGAAAATTCAGACTCAACCGATCCACGAAGATATGCAGTATCGGAACAGTAAGAATTAACTTTTTGGTGGACACTGGAGCATCTGTGAACACAGTTACATCGAATGACTGGTGGAATATAAGAGCGCATTGTCAGTCTAGTGTGCGTGATTGGCAACCTCATCCAGATACGACATTGCGGAGTTATGGGAGTGCGACGCGGTTGGAAGTGGAATGCACATTCAAGGCGATAATATCTGCAGGAGGAAGTAATATGAAGAAAACAATGGCGACATTTTTTGTGGTGAAGGGAGCGGAATTATCATTATTAGGTTTTCAAACGGCAGTAGTTTTGGGATTAGTATGTGTTGGGCCCCAATTCAAGAACATTTGTTGGGTAACGGAGGCATCTAATACTAGGAAGAACTTTCCAAGATTAGCTACGAACGCGGTTAAATTTAAAATCGATACAACAGTTACTCCCAGACAAATCATAAGATACAACATACCCAAAGCGTTTGAGAGTGCAGTAAGTGAAAGAATATCTGATATGGAGCAGAAAGGTATTATTGAACATGTGGACAGCGAGGGCACGGAAATATCTTTTGTATCACCAATGGTCCTTGTACCAAAAGGGAACAAAGATTTCAGAATCGTAATAGATTATAGAGAGGCAAATAAAGCGATCGTAAGAGATCCATATCCTATGCCTTCTTTAGAGAGAATTTGGGCAGATATCCCCAACAACAACGGGAAGATATTGTTTTCAAAGATCGATCTAAAAGACGCATATTTTCACGTCGAATTACACGAAGACGTTCGACACATAACTACATTTATGACGGCAGAGGGATTGATGAGGTTTAGAAGATTGCCATTTGGGTTGTCTTGCGCGCCAGAAATTTTCCAAAGAGAGATGGAAAAAGTTTTTAGGGATTGCAAGAATGTTCTAATATACCTAGACGATATTTTGATCTATGCTGGATCGCTAGAGGAACTTAAGAAATTGGAGGATAAGGTTAAGGAAGTGATTCAACACAACAATCTCACGGTTAATGAGGAAAAATCATTTTACGGACAAGATAAAATAGATTTCTTAGGATTGACACTAGATGGAGAGGGTATATTGCCTATGAGGGAGAAGTTGTCGGCAATTAATAAGTTTGATAGGCCAAAAGATACGGCAGAACTTAGGAGTTTCTTAGGGATGCTAACGTTCATCGGTCCATTTATAAGTAATTTCTCACATAAAACAAAGCCATTGCGCGATCTAATCAGAAAGGACGGTTTCAAATGGGAAGCTTTACATCAGAGAACATTTGAGGAGCTTAAAAAAGTCGCTGAAGAAGATTTAGTTAAGAGAGGATATTTCAGTGAAGAGGATAAGATCATTCTTTACACTGATGCGTCACCTTGGGGATTAGGAGCAATTTTAGCTCAGGAGGACCTAAAGACGAAAGAAGCCCGAATTATTGCATGTGCATCAAAAGGTCTGACGGAAGCGGAAAGCCGCTATCCACAGTTACACAGAGAAGCGCTGGCGATAGTATGGGCGGTGGAACGGTTTGCGTATTATCTATTAGGAAGAAAATTTTTGTTGCGATCGGACAGCGAGGCATTGAAATTCATGATAAAACCGACAAAACATAAGGACATAGGAAAAAGAATTATTTCAAGAGCAGAAGGGTGGTTTTTGCGGTTGAAGCATTACCAATTTGATTTCGAACACGTTCCGGGAAAGGAAAATATTGCGGATGCTGCGTCTAGACTATATAGATGTAAAGGGGATCATCAGTTTGGATCTACTAGAGAGCCTCATGAATTGTGTTGTGTTATTGCTTGCTTGAAAGAGGTTAGCGATCAGTTGTTGGCATTAACTATAGAGGAAGTAAAAATTGAATTTCGAAAAGATACAATTTTAAATATGGTAGTACAGTGCTTAGAAGAGCGCAATGTATGGCCTAAGCAGATAGAAAGATATCAGGCTTTCCAAAAAGAATTGTATGTAGAAAACGGAATTCTGATGAAGCAAGAAAAAATGGTGCTTCCAGATTCGTTGAGAGAGAGAGCTTTGAAAGTAGCACATAGAAGCCATCCTGGAATGTCGACCATGAAAAATGTGTTGAGAACTGGATTGTGGTGGCCGGGAATGGATCGGGAGATAGAGGAATTTGTTAGGAGTTGTCCAGAGTGTCAGTTACTCAGACCACAGAGTACACCGGTACCAATAGAATTAACGGACTTGCCAAAGAATCCGTGGGATTATGTATCAATGGATATTTCATCAACAACTGAAAATGGTAAAACACTGGTGTTGACCGATAACTATTCAAGATTTTTGGTGGCAGTTCCAGTAGAGAAGACGGATACGAACGGTATAAAAAAAGCATTGAGCAAGATATTTCTTACATACTATGTCCCAAGTAAATTGAAAGCCGACAATGGGCCTCCATTCAATGCGTTAGAGTTCAGGAATTGGTTAAAAGATGTTTGGGGAATTAAACTGATTCACAGTACGCCCTTAAACCCAACAGAGAATGGATTGGTTGAGCGGGGCATGCAAGGTATAAATAAAATCGCAATACTAGCACGATTAGGGAAGAAAAGCTGGAAAGAGGCATTAGCGGAATACGTAGCAGATTATAACTCATGACCTCATCATGTAACAAAAATTCCGCCAGCGGAATTGATGTTTGGTAGAGCAGTAAGATATAGGTTGCCTAACCCGAAAACAACCTCTGAGCAAATTAATGATGAGGAACTTCGTGACAGGGATAAGATTGCGAAGTTTCAGCGAAACAAAAGGGAGGATGCAAGGCGGGGTGCGAGACCCTTAAGTATAAAAACTGGTGATATCGTATTGGCAAGGAGAGAGAACGGCGCAAAAACAGAAACAGCTTTTAAGGATTCGTTACATGAGGTGTTGGAAATTACTGGTGCAGGTAGGGTTACGTTAAAAGAGGCTACCACTGGAAGAATTTTTGATCGTAACGTGAAACATGTAAAAAAATTCATTAAACGAAAGGGGCAAGAAGAATTGACACAAAAACAAACAGAAAATTCAACCGAAGTAGTAGAGGAACGGGCGGTTAGAGTGGTTAAAAAACCCAAGAGGTTGATAGAAGATTAAGAGGTTCACTAGGATATAGGTAGTGTTATACATGAAACTTGAGGTTTAATTCATCAGGGGGAGGATGTGGTATACAACGTACAACTGCACGAGAGACCGAGTGCCGAGTGAGTCTCCTGTCAAGCGGAATAAAGAGCAGACGTGTGCTACTGAGAAGAAATGGTTTATTTCATGGGATATCACAGTTTCTATGCACGAGTCATCGCCCAATGTCGCCGGAGGGTCATCGGACAGACACACACCGATAAGTGGTCATCGGGACGAGCAACTGTTGCGGTCTCCGCTGAGAAATCCAATGGAAGATCGCAACGCGGTATCCTTGGGTTCGCCTGTTCTGATTGAGGATTCAACCACCAGAAGAGGCACGGCGGAACATAGCACCATCTCCCCGAGTGGATCGGCAACTCGACGCGCGGAGTTGTTAAGTATGAGAGGGTTGGTAGAAGCGAGGCAAGGGGAGTTAAGGGAGTTAGAGCTGAAATTAATGAAGCTCGAAGAGGAGGTGGACGCGGGAGCTAGCCATGACGCTTTACAGTCGAAGGCAGAACAATGGCTGGCTGCAACGGATCGCTGCGGTACTTATCCGCCAACCAGTAACTCTAGGGCACCTACACTTCACTTCACTAGCACTGCCAACCCACCCCCACCGTGTTATCAGGAATACGGTCAGGTTCCTGATTATTACACTTGGAGGAAACATCACGATGATGCCTATAGAAGGGCTTCTTTACCTCCCACCTGTTCTCCATATATTTCACCAGCGCACGCGGCTACGAGCCGATCACGCACAACACTACACCACGGTAATTTAACACAGGAACAAGTTTCCGCACGGCACGGAGCGATCGGGAAGGAGCTGCCGGAGTTTAGTGGTGCAGTGAAGGAGTGGCCGCTGTTTATACGTATGTACGAGCGGTCGACCGCAGTGTGTGGGTTTTCGGAAGACGAAAACATATTGCGGCTACAGCGGGCGTTGAAAGGTGAAGCCAAGGAGGCAGTTGGGCATTTGTTGTTGTTGCCTGATGGTTTGGTTGAAGTGATGAAGACGCTCCAAGATCAGTTCGGCCGTCCAGAGATTATTGTCGAGGCAACGATTGATTCCATTAGGAAGATGCCGTCCCCTGAGCCGGGTTGCTTACGTTCACTCGCTACCTTTGGTCTGGCAGTACGGAATCTTTGCGCGACAATAGTGGCACTTAAACTTCCGGAGCATTCATGTAACGTATCATTACTTCGGGAGTTCATGGGTAAGTTACCCTCGCATTATGCGATGGAATGGGTCCGCCATCGACGACAGCTACATAGGGTAACCCTAACAGAGTTCGGCGTTTGGATTAGCCAACTAGCGAGGCTCTCGTTGAACCGCCGCGCCGCGAGCCTAATGCGCATGGAGAACGTTCCGAAAGACGGCCTCCTACTCGAGACAATCGAGCACAGGGACCGCATCCGCCTCAGCAACGAAATAAGTACGCGCCCCGACCGCTTCCCAAACAGAACCAGCCCGGACATGATGCACCTAAAACGACATACTGGAACACTCACACAATGCAACATCCCGTTCAACGCGAAACTGTCACAGTTACTAGCGGCACACACTCGGGCACACAGGAGCGAGTGCTGTTGAAATACGTACCTGTTACCATACACGGCCTACGTGGCCCTATTAATACGTACGCTTTCATAGATGACGGCTCTTCCTCATCCTTTATGGACTGTTCTCTACTGGAAGAGTTGGGAGTGCGAGGTACTCCGGCTCCACTGTGTCTACAGTGGACCGGTGGAATTACGCGACTAGAACAAGACTCCGTCAAGCTAAACGTGGCCATCTCTGCAAGAAACGTAAAAAACACATCAATGTTACTAAATGTACGCACGGTTAAGGACCTTGCTCTACCAATCCAAACGGTCGAGTTGAAGCAGCTGATTGCACAGTACCCGTACCTACAGGGCCTACCGATAGAGTCGTATAGTTCTGTACAACCACGAATTCTGATAGGAGTGGATAATTGTAGTGTAACCAAAACGGTGAAGAGTGCAGAAAGAAAACGTGATGAACCCATCGCGTCGAAGACGAAACTAGGCTGGATCATCTACGGTCCATGTCCGGTAGCCGAGAACGTTCCAGGGGCAACCTACAGCAACTTTCATGTATGCTTATGTGATGGAATCAGTGAAGAACTGCTGAATGCTGAACTAAAAAGGTTTTTTTCCTTAGACACCATCGCAATTTCAAAACCGGCCAAAACTTGGCGCTCTAAAGAAGACGAGCAGGCGCTAACAGTTCTGGAAAGAGATACGTCATTTCAAAACAATCGTTTTGAAACTGGATTGCTATGGAAAAATGAAAACATCCGCCTTCCTTGCAACAAAGCTATGGCTTTGAAACGATACAATTGCTTGAAAAGACGCATGCAGCAGGATCCTGTTCTCGATTCCGCGGTTCGAGATTTGATGTGGGGATATGAAACGAAAGGCTATATCCGACGACTTACACCAACCGAAGCAGCTGAGAGACATCCAAGGGACTGGTACTTGCCCGTCTTTCCTGTGACAAATGCGAATAAACCGGGTAAAGTGCGTTTAGTCTTCGATGCCGCAGCAACCGTCAACGGAATCAGTCTTAATAGCGTCTTACTTACCGGACCGGATCTCGCGACAAATCTCCTGGCAGTGTTGTTCAAGTTTCGAGAGCATGAAGTAGCGGTAGTTGGTGACATAAGAGAGATGTTTCATCAGATTATGATTAAGCAATCTGATCAAAGAAGTCAGATGATTCTGTGGGAAGGAGATGCAACTAGCAGTGAACCTGTTGCATACGTGGTTACCGTAATGACCTTCGGAGCGGTCTGCTCACCGAGCACGGCTCAATACGTAAAGAACCGCAACGCGGAACGCTTTGAGTCCGAGTATCCGCGAGCAGTACAGTGTGTGAAGAATGAACATTATGTCGACGACATGCTGTTTAGCGTCGAAACAGAAGAGGAAGCGATTATCCTAACAGAACAGGTACGCAGCATACACTCACAGGGAGGATTCGAAATCCGAAATTTTATCTCCAATTCGTCGCGAGTTTTGGCACGTCTGCAGAGTGATCCTGAAATGGAAAAAAATATGACTATAGATAGTGTATTCAACACAGAGAAAGTACTTGGTATGTGGTGGGATACCTTGTCTGATAGCTTTTCAGTAGGATCCCACGATTACTAAAAACCTACCAGCGTATACGCAGAGCCTGCCAACGATGCAGAATACGTGAAGCGGCACCCAGCCCCCCGATGATGAGCAACCTTCCGGATCCCAGAGTCGCGATGGGTCAACGAACATTCACACACACTGGGATCGACTACTTCGGTCCCATCCTCGTTACGGTCGGAAGGCGCGTAGAGAAACGATGGGGAGTTATTTTCACGTGTCTCACTGTCAGGGCCGTGCATTTGGAGATTGCGCACACACTCACGACAGGATCCTGCATTGCTGCCATAAGACGATTCATCGCCAGACGTGGAATGCCACGTGAGGTCATCAGTGACTGTGGTACCAACTTTGTAGGAGCAGCACGGGAGTTGATGGAAGCGGTTGCGGAGATTGACCACGAAGCTCTGATGACGGAATTTTGCGGTCCGGAGATGAAGTGGACGTTTAATCCACCAGGGGCACCGCACTTTGGAGGCTGTTGGGAGCGCCTAGTTCGTTCAGTAAAGAAAATACTTGGACAACTCAACCTTCCCCGGCGTCCGACGTACGAGATGCTTGAAACCGCTCTGACTGAGATAGAACTCATCATCAACTCCAGACCGCTAACATATGTTCCTATCGACGATGAGTTTTCAACACCCCTGACGCCAAATCACATATTATTGGGAAGTTCGGACGGTAGCAAACCTCCCACGATGTGCTGCGACGAGGCGGATGCAGTGAAATCGACATGGAAAATATCGCAACATATCGCGGACGTATTCTGGAAGAGGTGGGTTGCAGAATACTTACCCACTTTAGCGAGACGAACAAAGTGGTTTAAACCAGCGCGGCCCATACAAGAAGGGGATGTGGTGATTGTCGTGGATAACCGTTTGCCCCGCAACTGTTGGCCAAAGGGACGTATTTTATCGGTGTTGCGTGCTAAAGATGGACAGGTTAGACAGGCGGTAGTAACGACGCAAAACAGCACTTATAAGAGACCTGCAACAAAATTAGCAGTTTTAGATATAGCTTCAAAGGAGGTACTTACCAGTGAGGAATCTTAGAAACAATAACACGAACACATGGTTTGAGCTGTCAGTGTTGTAATTTGAGTGAGACGCTGCTAGAGATAGCGTCACACTGCGGGAGAGAATGTTACAAACAAAAGTGACAACACTGATCGCGCACGAATAATCCGACTAAGGGAAGAAAGTAAACAATGCGTTGTTTACGTAGCCGATTAAATACTCGAAAATACTCCGTAAGGTCAACGAGCGATATGCAGGGATGGCGGATCGTAGGGCCAAGAAAGCTATATATAGGAGTAAGAGAAAATAATCGCGCCATTATTCGGTGGTTCCGCAATAGAAGGATTGCTTAATTTTGTTGCAAATAAATCAAGTTGCAACCTAAAATAGTTTCTTTTTCTAATTTACGTCGATACGTAACAGTGACATTGAAAAATAATCATTCAGAAGTTTACAATCGAAGCAACCATCGAAGCAACCAACCATAGCTAATATAAACCTTTAGCAACATTGAAATATAACATTACTATCCAAGCAACCATCTATCCAAGCAGCTTACATGATGGTGTTGAGTGAAGTACCTGAAGGATTCGTGTTGATTCCACGGATTCCCGCTGGATTCGTTTACAAGGGCGTACTTCATCTGAAGGACGCGTATATAAAGGATTTCGATTGCGCTGCCGGAGATGGTTCACCGGTGCAAGAGAAACTTTTCGTACACGACGCCGACAATGAAGTGGTGGGAACGATAACGTTGATGCGGCAAGTCGTGCATGATGTTGCGATTGAAGATCCCACGACTACTTCCGACTGTTTATTTTCGCAATATTTCAAATGTTGCGAACGTTGCAAGGCCTGTTTGAAGTGGCTGTCAATCGAGTGCTGCTGTCCAAAGTGTGGCGACAAAACTCAAAAGGATGAACCTTTGGCAAAATCTATGTTGCCAACCTGCTTCAACGACCCGTCCGAATTGGGGCCGGCACCCAATGGAAAAACGCCATCTTTCTACGGTTTGGACACAATGGAAGTTCCGAATCGTGTGGATGGAAGTTCCCAATCGTGTTGTTCCCAATCGTGTCGATTGTGCCACATTTGCGAAATTCGTTGTATCGATTGCGCATACCAAATGAGCCTGAAGGATGAGTCCAAATCGTCCAGCTCTTTCAGCTCTTTCAGCTGTGTTCCTCGTCAGATTATATCTGCAATTGCTCCAACGACCAGACCTGTTACCCGTCGTCCGTGGCGTACCGGTCGTCCATCCCACGGTCCCAAACACTACTCCGTTAAACTGGGTTCGACTAAAGGGAAAAGTTCGAATGAGATGCAACAGACGAATGTAAATGGAAATGACAACGACGAATCTACCAACCAGCCGACTGCCGATGGCAAAGATCGTGTCAGTGATAGTGTACCCGTTTCGCGGAAAAAAACGGTCGGCTTCCGTACGGATGATCCTGCACAAGGGGATCACAAGCAGAAACCAACGCTTCACCAACGGAAAGATGTCAAATCCAAAGCTCCCGGAGTACGTGGTGGAGTATCGAACCATGGGAAAGGTGACGCCACCTCCAGGGCAACTACTGGACCGGGTTCGAAAATTGTGACCCAAAAAGGAGGACCCGGGAAGAAGACGAGTGCCGGTGGGCCGGGGGCTACGAACACTGGACCGGGTGCGAAAATTGTGACCCAAAAAGGAGGACCCGGGAAGAAGGCGAGTGTCGGTGGGCCGGAGGCTACAAACACTAAAGTTCGCATATCGGTCACGAACGCTAAAGGGTCTGGAGCTGCAGCGAACGGAAGCAAACCTACTGGAAAGGGCAGCAAAAAGTAAAACACACCACAACAGTTAGTGTTTCGTTTTGAAGCCTCGATGCCGTCAGATGGCGATACTGTTCGGTTTGTTGGATATTTCTCCAACATGTCCGGCTAATCGCAGCCGTTCTTATACACCTATTTCTTTATCTTATTTCTTTTTACACATATTTCGTTATCTTGTATCGTACCTTTGGAACTAAAAATAGAAATTCGCGTATTCTCGGATAAAAAAAATAATATTTTACATCGAATTAGTGAAATGGCAAATATCACACATGTACTTTGTTACACCAATCAAGTAAATCTGGAATGTATTAATAAAAGATGAAATTAAAGATACTAAAAACAAAATACTGCATGATGATTTTTCATTAAATTATGTAATAGTTATTTTTCTGCATGTTTCCATTTTTAAGAAGCGTTTGTGCTACAGTTTACAGCTACAGTTAAACAAACACGGCTTTAGATTCGGCACATTTAGTTGCCAGCAGTTTCAGCAGTAGTAAATGTGGAGGGGAAAGATAATTTCTCGGATAGTGCATAATTTCGTAGTGGAAATTAACGTGAACCTCGTGACAATTAAAAAGGGTACGGTGACACATGTTGCCATTATGTCATCGCTTTGCACTCGTCAACAATTAAATGATGCAATAATGAGTTGGAGTGCACCCTTTAGTAATATGTTTTCATTTTCTTAAGAGAAGGTGAATTAGTATTGAAGTTGTCGAATAGTTGAAATTAATAAAAGTGTGTTTTAAATCACATCTGTTTCAACGAGAACATATATCTTCACTGTACTATACCTATGATGCATAGCTAATTTTTTACTGAAAATGTTTGGCAATTATGCAAGTCAAGCGAAAACAGCCAAGGCTTTAATAAAGTTATAACAAATTATCTTACCTGGTTTTTAACATAAATTTCAATTTTAATGGTAATTTCTTTACATTCTATTTGTTAAATTTTGTTTTAAATTCCGTGGTAACCTAACCTTAAAGTAACCTTTTTTATATTTATATTTATATTGCAAGTTGTTTTCTCTTATTTTAGCTTCTTTTCATACTTTATGAGCCATTGTTTTGTTAATTGTGTAATGCTAAACTTTACAGTGATTTTTATTCTTTTGTTACATCGTTCCTCATCCGAAATGCTGTAGATTTTCTTTCTTGGTGAACTGAATTTACAAGTCCTAAAATAAATTGTCTTTCTCTACATCTTAAAACACTAATCTAACGGTATTAATAGTCTGAACAACAATTTCGTCAAAAATAAGTGGCAAACATTTTCCGATGTAAAACTGAACAATTTACACTCTCGCTCACCAAGTTTCTTCGAAAGGAAGAGACAAATTTTGCATAGTGCAAAGTGGAAAGTTACTACTACACAAATTTTTTGGGGCCCCCGACACGGCGAGGCCCTAGGCGACCGCCTACACCGCCTACCGTTTGATCCGCCGCTGTACTCACTTTAATAGTTCTTTGACTCAAATCAATTTACCTTGCTCTTGCAATGGGGTATGATCCGAAGCCACTTGATGATCCTGACAACCCCAAGTAGATGGTGACGCAGCGCAGAAAAGGAGGGGATTGAGTCCTCCATAACTAAACGAATACGAAGAAAACTAAACGTACATTCTAGCTGTCACGAGAGTCTATCACTTTGACTTATAGAAGATGGTCCCCGAAATTTGGTCGGCTTTGGTCATTAGCGACTTTGGTCATTATCATTCGTACTAGTATGGCAAGTTTGTCCGGGATTCCAACAGAGTTCATTGCGTCGTAACCGTTATCTGGCTAACCTGACTATCAAGGCTATGCTATCGTATGCGGCCTTGAAGTCAATGAAGAGATGGAAAGAATAGAGTTGCTGTTCCGTCATCTTCTCCAAGATCTGCCGCATAGTGAGAGCATCTGATCTGATCAGTGGTTGATTTCCCGTTTCGGTGGTTGATTCGGTGGTGGTGGTTGATTTCCCTGTGTGATAGTTTCCAACTACTATTCCTGGCGTAACGACCTAGTTAAAATGCGATGAATTTTGTTTTCTAGTGCTGCAACCTCAATTTTTTATCAGTCGGTGCCTGGTGCTTTATTATTGTTGAGTCGACGGAACGGTAGCAGTACACGTGTAGCTTATATTATGTTTTGCAACTCAAACCATTTTTAATAAGATATCCATGAAATATTTGTAAAAATTGAATTATTTTGTATATTTTAGACGTAAAAAAGTTGCTTTTGTTAAATATGTATATCGTGCTATTTTCGTATCATGTCTTAATTTGCTTGTAAAATGACTTGTAATTCTGAAAAACCCTCATTAAACGAAAATCCCCTACGTCATTGATCGCAGAAAGGGGCAAAAAAGCATTAGGAGCCTATTTTATACTTCATGCTTCTTCCTCCGTGCTGTGCGTTGAAACCGGTTAGTGACTAAGCTGACAAAGCATAGCCGCACCACGCAAAACCCAATGGTCCGGTTTCACATTGGGATCACAATTTAGCAACAACGCTATGACAAAGTTAGTACTGTGGCCCGTCGTGGAAAGCGTACCGCGCCGTTCGGCCGTCTTGTATACCGGACAGCGATAGGTGTGCCGCGGAACAAAATCGTCTTTTTTCATCGGTTTCAGCAGAATCTAAAAGAGCAAATATGAATTTAGCGGCAGAAAAGCGGTATCAAACAGGACGCGTGGTATAGACTCCTGCAGATCCCATCCTGCCCTTTTCCCTATCCCATGTGGTGCCTTCCGAAAACAATCCATACACGTACACCCCATCGTCCGGCGGTTCCGTGATGTCCGCTTCCCGCAACACTTCATTATCGAACACTAGCAGATCGATCGGTATGACGTACTTGCGGGCAAAGTTTTGCTGCGCGCCGGTCAAAAATGCCTGGGTGAAGAAAAAGCCCGACACCCAGAATGTTGCTGGCGGGCCTTCGTCATACCATTTTTGCAGGAATTCTAACCGCGCGATAAAGTCCGCAATGTACGAGCCGAGCGTTTTCAGGCTCGGGTAGGAACGCTTCGCCCAGACGGATGGGATCTTGCCGACCAGTATCGCGCTGACCACCTCTTCCACGGTTGGTGACATGGCGACAAGACCCTGCATGGCTTTGCGAGCCGTCTGGAGTCTACCCCGGATGCAGATGAGTAGATTGTTAAACGGTACCATCTCCTGCACCAGTACCGTATTCATGCTCTGCAGAAGATAAGGGAGTATCGTGTATATAACATTCCTGTAATCGAGAGAAATCTCTGTGCGAGAGCTGACGAGTTACCTGATGATAGTCGGTCGGATACTTCTCCAGTGCGGCGTCCCGATCAAACTCTGGCGGAAGAAGCTTCAAAATGTTTGACGATACGCTAATTACAAGCTCGGCAGGAGTTTCCCTGAACACACCGGCTGATGTGTTCTGTGCGAGAATAACATACTCATTTAGTAGACTACTTACGTTACGTTAATGTTTTAGAAAATCAAGAATTGGTTACAGTAATTTAATGAAACTTAAAAACAAACAGTTTCCAATTTTTTACAAACCTTTAAATCCTCAAGAATCTACCATTGTCAATTGAATGTGGAAATCCAATGGAAATTTAGCCAATTAGTAGAATGAAACATAATCAATTTTTGTTTAAAATTTTTTGAACCAGCTTTGGCAATTTAACCTAATTTTACATTACTTTCATTTGCAGCAAATGCTAATGGTGGGTATTTTGGGAATGTAGCATTAAATTCAGATAATAAAGTTACTTAACATTGAAAAGTAAATTGTTTCAAAGTTCCAGTGTGTGTCAGTCAAGGCAGTTTAAATGTATTTCACCTATATTTACTAATCAGTGAGGTACTGTGGGAATTAACCAGAAGAATACCTGGCATAATTACGGTACGATCCTTCAGTTTGCATCCGATAAGAAAATGGCGTTACTGACTACAGATGTACTACACCTAACAACCGACATACCTGTGTCTTGAGCGTATTGGCCAACAAAGTGTCCGTTCTCTCGTTCTCCAGCACCTGCGCCGTGTAGAACTTTGCTAGAAGCGTATTCAAACACCGACGATCCCAATCATCCGTTACACGGCCACCGTAGTTACACTCTCCGGTTAGGTAGCGTAGTGCCACATACGGTACTTCTTCATACTCGACCAAAAACATTCGCAACTGCGTCAAGCTGATGCTCAGATCGGTCTCGTTAAACTCGTACGGTATGTTCCAACCGATCGGACCAAACTGGCGCCGCTCCTGCACGACACCGTGGAAGAAGCACAGACTGAACAGGAGCTTTTTGAAGTTGGCCGATTGTTTGCACGCCTCGAACCATTCGACGTTGGATATTGGATCGCTCATGAACGAGCGCGACACGTTCATGCGTAGACCTTTCGGTGGTTCGTTGGTAATCTTGATTCCATTTTGTAGTACCACCACCGGGAAGTGTTCCGTCGGATAGGAGGTTAGCCAGAGCCGAAAGTCGGGATGCGTTGTGTCCGGTTGGAAGCTTTCGCAGATCTTCTCTAGCGTCGGCATCCAGCTCTGGGCGAGGTGACAGTTTTGCAGCAGAACCCAATTGCCGAACTTGGTACCTTCGTCGATCATTTTGGTTGCGATAGGTCCCTGACCCTGTCCGAGCGATAGTGAGAACAGCCGATTTGCCCCCAGACCCTGGGCGTTAGAAAATTTTATCAGCGTGGCCATCGGATCGGTACCCAGTGTTAGCACGAAGATCAATGGCACACAACAGTTCGATTCGTCGTAAGATGCAGCCAAATTGAAGGCCGGAGGTTCCACGTATTTCGGTTCCATTGTTTCTGGAATTGATTGCTTGATTGATTGGAACAGTCAGTCTACAATAATCAAATCTCCGATATCCTATAGGGTAACTGTTCACCTACCTGCCACATATAACTCGATCGTGGGAACCAACTAATCCGCCCGGAAACAGCAGCTTCTGGAACGCTGTCACCGTGGAAATCCACGGCTCCGGAATGGATGCCTCATGTGGTGTATCGTCGTCAAAGTACCGCTTCCAGTTCTGAACCACATGTTCCTTCAGCGGGGCGAAATCTTCAAACGACAGATCTCATCCCAATTTTTGTCCGGCAGCCAAACGGCTGGCGGGTAGGGATCAAGATTGTCCAATCCAACACCTCCGGTAAGCAAAAACATCAGCTCGGGCGACCCGAGCTGGCCGG
Source organism: Anopheles moucheti (assembly GCF_943734755.1). Classification (NCBI taxonomy): domain Eukaryota; kingdom Metazoa; phylum Arthropoda; class Insecta; order Diptera; family Culicidae; genus Anopheles; species Anopheles moucheti. Next base: position 46,613,115 of record NC_069141.1, read on the forward strand.
CATCCTGCTGCAGATTCGTAGCCAGCAATAGCGAGAACAGTATCTTGTCCTTTTTAAACAGGCTGCGGCAGATATTCTCGTAAAGGCTGTACGTAAAGTAGGTCCTAAGATCCTCCAAGCGGGCTGGTACCTCATCCACCTTCTCGGTATTGTCGATAGTCGCGGTAAAGAGGTTTACGAACCAGTTCAGGCTGTACATCGGATCGATGCAGGCCAAGTCGGCAATCGTGAAGAACAGCACCGTCGAGTGGGCCGCTATCGGCGTGTACTGCAGACGGGCCGCATCGATCTGACGTTCGGTCCCCTCGGCAACGATTTGCTTCTCGTTGATCTCGTTGGCCAGCGTTTTCGACGAGCTTAGGACCGATACAGCGGTTTCATTCTCGAGAATGTTACCCTCGGACGAGAGGACCTGCAGGTCTTCGATCTCCTGCAGCTACCGCTTGTTCTCCGCCCCTTGCACGATCAATGCGTTCTTTTCTGTCTCGAGTTCGGGCCGTTCGCGCGCCACTGTTATCGAAAGCAGCTGATCCTGCAGTCCAGTCTGGGTGATCATGAAGTTGAGTAGCGTCACCTTCACCGCTATTTCCGGCAAGTAATGGGGACTACGGAGTTTTGTTGTGATGTAAAATTTAAACGAATCATTGTACTCTATGATTGAGTCACCCAGCTTGATACACATTGTTCCCCCCTGTCGGAAGATTTGTTTCAACAGAATCGGTTCCAGCATTGGTTTGATCTCTTCACCGACAATCTCCAGTAGCACTGGTAGACCAAACTGTATGGCGTTCTCCAGTACGCGTGTATAGTCAGGGTGTGAGAGACGTATTATACAAATACGGTTCGCCTTCTCCATATTGCATACCCATGTGTTAGCCTGCCCTTGGGGATCGATCATCAGGAGCCAGCGTCGAGCATTGCTAAAAAGAGGAAAAAGTGCACACATTACACTTCACATCTCGAGTCTTACCATCGCATCGATACAAAAACACGATCGCTATTCTCTAAATATTCCCAAAGCCCCTGGTCAATTCTTACTGAATGATGATAGCACTCTCCACCGAAAATGTATCACTTGGCAAACCGAAGATGTTCCACGCCCGAATATCGACCGGGTTCCCCAGTACGTTCACGAGCTGGAAGTCCTGGGAACAGATGGTTCCACGATCCGTACACCGTTCGATCCACTGTTCGATCTGCTCTGCCCGGAACTGCATCGTGAAGGGTCCCAAGTACGCAACGATACCAGATGCAATCAACACGTCACCGGTGAGCGTGTCGTAGATTAGTGCCGGCGTTTCTGCCGCCGTCTGCCAGCGATCCTTCTCACCACCCAGACCGGTAATGATCTCCGTAGCGCGTTCCAGCTTCTTCATACACAGCTCTACATTTGCTTGCAGCTTTGCATGTTGAGCAATCTGTTCGTCCAGCTTACGTTGGAGATCCGCAAGATTTTCCTCGACGATACGTAGCTGTTCCAGCTTTGCATTCAGTATCGTCATAGCGGACTAGGAGAAATAATACACAATAGTTTGTTAATGGATGCTAATGTGGTGTAGTGAGATAACCGGAAAAAGAACTCAAGAACCTACATTATAACTCGCTTGAGCTTCGGCTAATGCTGCTTTCTTGGGTGCTATCTCCTTTGCTACCTTATCGTACTTTGCAATCGCAATGACCCATTTGCACAATCCTTCCGCAGCCGTCGACGCCGCCTTCACCTTCTCCGGATCAAAGTTTTCGTTGGTAAAGACACGCTCCTCAAGCTTCTGTATTACCTTCAGAGGAATATCATCCTTCTCGAAGTTTAGCTCCGCATCGATATCGTAACCTTCCACCGTCCGATATAGTGACCCGAGCAGTGTCCACAACAGATTGACGTCTTTTTCATTTCGTTGAATGGCTGCAAAGAAGCGTGAAGGAATTTGTTTACGACGACTGAAACTTGTTAGGAAAGCAAATCCTGCACTATTTGACAGTTCTACAAAGGACTACTGTAACTATTTCGCATGTATATACAGGCAGTCCCCGTGATACGCGGTTCCTCTTATACGCGGATTCGGAGATACGCGGTTTTTGAAAATTTGACAGCTGAGCTAGTTTATAGCACAAAATCTAAGCAAAATGCTCAAAATTGGTCAAAAATACCTTTTTTTCTCACATAAATCATTTCTTTCTAACTTATATTAATAAAATGTTTCTAAAAATCGCCTGATTCGTCGAATAATTTAGGTTCGGAGCAGGAAGTCGACTCTGTGACTTTGAAGTATAAACGAAATTGCACCAGGATTCGACTTACGCGGAAATTCGAGTTACGCGGATTTTTCCCGGGTTATAGCGGTCCGCTATAATAGCGTATCTCGGGGACTGCCTGTATTATAAAAACCTTTGGTGACTGTTACAAACAAAAGTGACAACACTGATCGCGCACGAATAATCCGACTAAGGGAAGAAAGTAAACAATGCGTTGTTTACGTAGCCGATTAAATACTCGAAAATACTCCGTCAGGTCAACGAGCGATATGCAGGGATGGCGGATCGTAGGGCCAAGAAAGCTATATATAGGAGTAAGGGAAAATAATCGCGCCATTATTCGGTGGTTCCGCAATAGAAGGATTGCTTAATTTTGTTGCAAATAAATCAAGTTGCAACCTAAAATAGTTTCTTTTTCTAATTTACGTCGATACGTAACAGTGACATTGAAAAATAATCATTCAGAAGTTTACAATCGAAGCAACCATCGAAGCAACCAACCATAGCTAATATAAACCTTTAGCAACATTGAAATATAACATTACTATCCAAGCAACCATCTATCCAAGCAGCTTACATGATGGTGTTAAGTGAAGTACCTGAAGGATTCGTGTTTATTCCACGGATTCCCGCTGGATTCGTTTACAAGGGCGTACTTCATCTGAAGGACGCGTATATAAAGGATTTCGATTGCGCTGCCGGAGATGGTTCACCGGTGCAAGAGAAACTTTTCGTACACGACGCCGACAATGAAGTGGTGGGAACGATAACGTTGATGCGGCAAGTCGTGCATGATGTTGCGATTGAAGATCCCACGACTACTTCCGACTGTTTATTTTCGCAATATTTCAAATGTTGCGAACGTTGCAAGGCCTGTTTGAAGTGGCTGTCAATCGAGTGCTGCTGTCCAAAGTGTGGCGACAAAACTCAAAAGGATGAACCTTTGGCAAAATCTATGTTGCCAACCTGCTTCAACGACCCGTCCGAATTGGGGCCGGCACCCAATGGAAAAACGCCATCTTTCTACGGTTTGGACACAATGGAAGTTCCGAATCGTGTCGATGGAAGTTCCCAATCGTGTTGTTCCCAATCGTGTCGATTGTGCCACATTTGCGAAATTCGTTGTATCGATTGCGCATACCAAATGAGCCTGAAGGATGAGTCCAAATCGTCCAGCTCTTTCAGCTCTTTCAGCTGTGTTCCTCGTCAGATTATATCTGCAATTGCTCCAACGACCAGACCTGTTACCCGTCGTCCGTGGCGTACCGGTCGTCCATCCCACGGTCCCAAACACGACTCCGTTAAACTGGGTTCGACTAAAGGGAAAAGTTCGAATGAGATGCAACAGACGAATGTAAATGGAAATGACAACGACGAATCTACCAACCAGCCGACTGCCGATGGCAAAGATCGTGTCAGTGATAGTGTACCCGTTTCGCGGAAAAAAACGGTCGGCTTCCGTACGGATGATCCTGCACAAGGGGATCACAAGCAGAAACCAACGCTTCACCAACGGAAAGATGTCAAATCCAAAGCTCCCGGAGTACGTGGTGGAGTATCGAACCATGGGAAAGGTGACGCCCCCTCCAGGGCAGCTACTGGACCGGGTTCGAAAATTGTGACACAAAAAGGAGGACCCGGGAAGAAGGCGAGTGCCGGTGGGCCGGAGGCTACGAACACTAGACCGGGTTCAAAAATTGTGACCCAAAATGGAGGACCCGGGAAGAAGACGAGTGGCGGTGGGCCGGGGGCTACGAACACTGGACCGGGTGCGAAAATTGTGACCCAAAAAGGAGGACCCGGGAAGAAGGCGAGTGTCGGTGGGCCGGAGGCTACGAACACTAGACCGGGTTCAAAAATTGTGACCCAAAATGGAGGACCCGGGAAGAAGACGAGTGCCGGTGGGCCGGGGGCTACGAACACTGGACCGGGTGCGAAAATTGTGACCCAAAAAGGAGGACCCGGGAAGAAGGCGAGTGTCGGTGGGCCGGAGGCTACAAACACTAAAGTTCGCATATCGGTCACGAACGCTAAAGGGTCTGGAGCTGCAGCGAACGGAAGCAAACCTACTGGAAAGGGCAGCAAAAAGTAAAACACACCACAACAGTTAGTGTTTCGTTTTGAAGCCTCGATGCCGTCAGATGGCGATACTGTTCGGTTTGTTGGATATTTCTCCAACATGTCCGGCTAATCGCAGCCGTTCTTATACACCTATTTCTTTATCTTATTTCTTTATACACATATTTCGTTATCTTGTATCGTACCTTTGGAACTTAAAATAGAAATTCGCGTATTCTCGGATAAAAAAAATAATATTTTACATCGAATTAGTGAAATGGCAAATATCACACATGTACTTTGTTACACCAATCAAGTAAATCTGGAATGTATTAATAAAAGATGAAATTAAAGATACTAAAAACAAAGTACTGCATGATGATTTTTTCATTAAATTATGTAATAGTTATTTTTCTGCATGTTTCCATTTTTAAGAAGCGTTTGTGCTACAGTTTACAGCTACAGTTAAACAAACACGGCTTTAGATTCGGCATATTTAGTTGCCAGCAGTTTCAGCAGTAGTAAATGTGGAGGGGAAAGATAATTTCTCGGATAGTGCATAATTTCGTAGTGGAAATTAACGTGAACCTCGTGACAATTAAAAAGGGTACGGTGACACATGTTGCCATTATGTCCTCGCTTTGCACTCGTCAACAATTAAATGATGCAATAATGAGTTGGAGTGCACCCTTTAGTAATATGTTTTCATTTTCTTAAGAGAAGGTGAATTAGTATTGAAGTTGTCGAATAGTTGAAATTAATGCACCGGAGATGGTTCACCGGTGCAAGAGAAACTTTTCGTACACGACGCCGACAATGAAGTGGTGGGAACGATAACGTTGATGCGGCAAGTCGTGCATGATGTTGCGATTGAAGATCCCACGACTACTTCCGACTGTTTATTTTCGCAATATTTCAAATGTTGCGAACGTTGCAAGGCCTGTTTGAAGTGGCTGTCAATCGAGTGCTGCTGTCCAAAGTGTGGCGACAAAACTCAAAAGGATGAACCTTTGGCAAAATCTATGTTGCCAACCTGCTTCAACGACCCGTCCGAATTGGGGCCGGCACCCAATGGAAAAACGCCATCTTTCTACGGTTTGGACACAATGGAAGTTCCGAATCGTGTCGATGGAAGTTCCCAATCGTGTTGTTCCCAATCGTGTCGATTGTGCCACATTTGCGAAATTCGTTGTATCGATTGCGCATACCAAATGAGCCTGAAGGATGAGTCCAAATCGTCCAGCTCTTTCAGCTCTTTCAGCTGTGTTCCTCGTCAGATTATATCTGCAATTGCTCCAACGACCAGACCTGTTACCCGTCGTCCGTGGCGTACCGGTCGTCCATCCCACGGTCCCAAACACGACTCCGTTAAACTGGGTTCGACTAAAGGGAAAAGTTCGAATGAGATGCAACAGACGAATGTAAATGGAAATGACAACGACGAATCTACCAACCAGCCGACTGCCGATGGCAAAGATCGTGTCAGTGATAGTGTACCCGTTTCGCGGAAAAAAACGGTCGGCTTCCGTACGGATGATCCTGCACAAGGGGATCACAAGCAGAAACCAACGCTTCACCAACGGAAAGATGTCAAATCCAAAGCTCCCGGAGTACGTGGTGGAGTATCGAACCATGGGAAAGGTGACGCCACCTCCAGGGCAGCTACTGGACCGGGTTCGAAAATTGTGACACAAAAAGGAGGACCCGGGAAGAAGGCGAGTGCCGGTGGGCCGGAGGCTACGAACACTAGACCGGGTTCAAAAATTGTGACCCAAAATGGAGGACCCGGGAAGAAGACGAGTGGCGGTGGGCCGGGGGCTACGAACACTGGACCGGGTGCGAAAATTGTGACCCAAAAAGGAGGACCCGGGAAGAAGGCGAGTGTCGGTGGGCCGGAGGCTACAAACACTAAAGTTCGCATATCGGTCACGAACGCTAAAGGGTCTGGAGCTGCAGCGAACGGAAGCAAACCTACTGGAAAGGGCAGCAAAAAGTAAAACACACCACAACAGTTAGTGTTTCGTTTTGAAGCCTCGATGCCGTCAGATGGCGATACTGTTCGGTTTGTTGGATATTTCTCCAACATGTCCGGCTAATCGCAGCCGTTCTTATACACCTATTTCTTTATCTTATTTCTTTATACACATATTTCGTTATCTTGTATCGTACCTTTGGAACTTAAAATAGAAATTCGCGTATTCTCGGATAAAAAAAATAATATTTTACATCGAATTAGTGAAATGGCAAATATCACACATGTACTTTGTTACACCAATCAAGTAAATCTGGAATGTATTAATAAAAGATGAAATTAAAGATACTAAAAACAAAGTACTGCATGATGATTTTTTCATTAAATTATGTAATAGTTATTTTTCTGCATGTTTCCATTTTTAAGAAGCGTTTGTGCTACAGTTTACAGCTACAGTTAAACAAACACGGCTTTAGATTCGGCATATTTAGTTGCCAGCAGTTTCAGCAGTAGTAAATGTGGAGGGGAAAGATAATTTCTCGGATAGTGCATAATTTCGTAGTGGAAATTAACGTGAACCTCGTGACAATTAAAAAGGGTACGGTGACACATGTTGCCATTATGTCCTCGCTTTGCACTCGTCAACAATTAAATGATGCAATAATGAGTTGGAGTGCACCCTTTAGTAATATGTTTTCATTTTCTTAAGAGAAGGTGAATTAGTATTGAAGTTGTCGAATAGTTGAAATTAATAAAAGTGTGTTTTAAATCACATCTGTTTCAACGAGAACATATATCTTCACTGTACTATGCCTATGATGCATAGCTAATTTTTTACTGAAAATGTTTGGCAATTATGCAAGTCAAGCGAAGACAGCCAAGGCTTTAATAAAGTTATAACAAATTATCTTACCTGGTTTTTAACATAAATTTCAATTTTAATGGTAATTTCTTTACATTCTATTTGTTAAATTTTGTTTTAAATTCCGTGGTAACCTAACCTTAAAGTAACCTTTTTTATATTTATATTTATATTGCAAGTTGTTTTCTCTTCTTTTAGCTTCTTTTCATACTTTATGAGCCATTGTTTTGTTAATTGTGTAATGCTAAACTTTACAGTGATTTTTATTCTTTTGTTACATCGTTCCTCATCCGAAATGCTGTAGATTTTCTTTCTTGGTGAACTGAATTTACAAGTCCTAAAATAAATTGTCTTTCTCTACATCTTAAAACACTAATCTAACGGTATTAATAGTCTGAACAACAATTTCGTCAAAAATAAGTGGCAAACATTTTCCGATGTAAAACTGAACAATTTACACTCTCGCTCACCAAGTTTCTTCGAAAGGAAGAGACAAATTTTGCATAGTGCAAAGTGGAAAGTTACTACTACACAAATTTTTTGGGGCCCCCGACACGGCGAGGCCCTAGGCGACCGCCTACACCGCCTACCGTTTGATCCGCCGCTGTACTCACTTTAATAGTTCTTTGACTCAAATCAATTTACCTTGCTCTTGCAATGGGGTATGATCCGAAGCCACTTGATGATCCTGACAACCCCAAGTAGATGGTGACGCAGCGCAGAAAAGGAGGGGATTGAGTCCTCCATAACTAAACGAATACGAAGAAAACTAAACGTACATTCTAGCTGTCACGAGAGTCTATCACTTTGACTTATAGAAGATGGTCCCCGAAATTTGGTCGGCTTTGGTCATTAGCGACTTTGGTCATTATCATTCGTACTAGTATGGCAAGTTTGTCCGGGATTCCAACAGAGTTCATTGCGTCGTAACCGTTATCTGGCTAACCTGACTATCAAGGCTATGCTATCGTATGCGGCCTTGAAGTCAATGAAGAGATGGAAAGAATAGAGTTGCTGTTCCGTCATCTTCTCCAAGATCTGCCGCATAGTGAGAGCATCTGATCTGATCAGTGGTTGATTTCCCGTTTCGGTGGTTGATTCGGTGGTGGTGGTTGATTTCCCTGTGTGATAGTTTCCAACTACTATTCCTGGCGTAACGACCTAGTTAAAATGCGATGAATTTTGTTTTCTAGTGCTGCAACCTCAATTTTTTATCAGTCGGTGCCTGGTGCTTTATTATTGTTGAGTCGACGGAACGGTAGCAGTACACGTGTAGCTTATATTATGTTTTGCAACTCAAACCATTTTTAATAAGATATCCATGAAATATTTGTAAAAATTGAATTATTTTGTATATTTTAGACGTAAAAAAGTTGCTTTTGTTAAATATGTATATCGTGCTATTTTCGTATCATGTCTTAATTTGCTTGTAAAATGACTTGTAATTCTGAAAAACCCTCATTAAACGAAAATCCCCTACGTCATTGATCGCAGAAAGGGGCAAAAAAGCATTAGGAGCCTATTTTATACTTCATGCTTCTTCCTCCGTGCTGTGCGTTGAAACCGGTTAGTGACTAAGCTGACAAAGCATAGCCGCACCACGCAAAACCCAATGGTCCGGTTTCACATTGGGATCACAATTTAGCAACAACGCTATGACAAAGTTAGTACTGTGGCCCGTCGTGGAAAGCGTACCGCGCCGTTCGGCCGTCTTGTATACCGGACAGCGATAGGTGTGCCGCGGAACAAAATCGTCTTTTTTCATCGGTTTCAGCAGAATCTAAAAGAGCAAATATGAATTTAGCGGCAGAAAAACGGTATCAAACAGGACGCGTGGTATAGACTCCTGCAGATCCCATCCTGCCCTTTTCCCTATCCCATGTGGTGCCTTCCGAAAACAATCCATACACGTACACCCCATCGTCCGGCGGTTCCGTGATGTCCGCTTCCCGCAACACTTCATTATCGAACACTAGCAGATCGATCGGTATGACGTACTTGCGGGCAAAGTTTTGCTGCGCGCCGGTCAAAAATGCCTGGGTGAAGAAAAAGCCCGACACCCAGAATGTTGCTGGCGGGCCTTCGTCATACCATTTTTGCAGGAATTCTAACCGCGCGATAAAGTCCGCAATGTACGAGCCGAGCGTTTTCAGGCTCGGGTAGGAACGCTTCGCCCAGACGGATGGGATCTTGCCGACCAGTATCGCGCTGACCACCTCTTCCACGGTTGGTGACATGGCGACAAGACCCTGCATGGCTTTGCGAGCCGTCTGGAGTCTACCCCGGATGCAGATGAGTAGATTGTTAAACGGTACCATCTCCTGCACCAGTACCGTATTCATGCTCTGCAGAAGATAAGGGAGTATCGTGTATATAACATTCCTGTAATCGAGAGAAATCTCTGTGCGAGAGCTGACGAGTTACCTGATGATAGTCGGTCGGATACTTCTCCAGTGCGGCGTCCCGATCAAACTCTGACGGAAGAAGCTTCAAAATGTTTGACGATACGCTAATTACAAGCTCGGCAGGAGTTTCCCTGAACACACCGGCTGATGTGTTCTGTGCGAGAATAACATACTCATTTAGTAGACCACTTACGTTACGTTAATGTTTTAGAAAATCAAGAATTGGTTACAGTAATTTAATGAAACTTAAAAACAAACAGTTTCCAATTTTTTACAAACCTTTAAATCCTCAAGAATCTACCATTGTCAATTGAATGTGGAAATCCAATGGAAATTTAGCCAATTAGTAGAATGAAACATAATCAATTTTTGTTTAAAATTTTTTGAACCAGCTTTGGCAATTTAACCTAATTTTACATTACTTTCATTTGCAGCAAATGCTAATGGTGGGTATTTTGGGAATGTAGCATTAAATTCAGATAATAAAGTTACTTAACATTGAAAAGTAAATTGTTTCAAAGTTCCAGTGTGTGTCAGTCAAGGCAGTTTAAATGTATTTCACCTATATTTACTAATCAGTGAGGTACTGTGGGAATTAACCAGAAGAATACCTGGCATAATTACGGTACGATCCTTCAGTTTGCATCCGATAAGAAAATGGCGTTACTGACTACAGATGTACTACACCTAACAACCGACATACCTGTGTCTTGAGCGTATTGGCCAACAAAGTGTCCGTTCTCTCGTTCTCCAGCACCTGCGCCGTGTAGAACTTTGCTAGAAGCGTATTCAAACACCGACGATCCCAATCATCCGTTACACGGCCACCGTAGTTACACTCTCCGGTTAGGTAGCGTAGTGCCACATACGGTACTTCTTCATACTCGACCAAAAACATTCGCAACTGCGTCAAGCTGATGCTCAGATCGGTCTCGTTAAACTCGTACGGTATGTTCCAACCGATCGGACCAAACTGGCGCCGCTCCTGCACGACACCGTGGAAGAAGCACAGACTGAACAGGAGCTTTTTGAAGTTGGCCGATTGTTTGCACGCCTCGAACCATTCGACGTTGGATATTGGATCGCTCATGAACGAGCGCGACACGTTCATGCGTAGACCTTTCGGTGGTTCGTTGGTAATCTTGATTCCATTTTGTAGTACCACCACCGGGAAGTGTTCCGTCGGATAGGAGGTTAGCCAGAGCCGAAAGTCGGGATGCGTTGTGTCCGGTTGGAAGCTTTCGCAGATCTTCTCTAGCGTCGGCATCCAGCTCTGGGCGAGGTGACAGTTTTGCAGCAGAACCCAATTGCCGAACTTGGTACCTTCGTCGATCATTTTGGTTGCGATAGGTCCCTGACCCTGTCCGAGCGATAGTGAGAACAGCCGATTTGCCCCCAGACCCTGGGCGTTAGAAAATTTTATCAGCGTGGCCATCGGATCGGTACCCAGTGTTAGCACGAAGATCAATGGCACACAACAGTTCGATTCGTCGTAAGATGCAGCCAAATTGAAGGCCGGAGGTTCCACGTATTTCGGTTCCATTGTTTCTGGAATTGATTGCTTGATTGATTGGAACAGTCAGTCTACAATAATCAAATCTCCGATATCCTATAGGGTAACTGTTCACCTACCTGCCACATATAACTCGATCGTGGGAACCAACTAATCCGCCCGGAAACAGCAGCTTCTGGAACGCTGTCACCGTGGAAATCCACGGCTCCGGAATGGATGCCTCATGTGGTGTATCGTCGTCAAAGTACCGCTTCCAGTTCTGAACCACATGTTCCTTCAGCGGGGCGAAATCTTCAAACGACAGATCTCATCCCAATTTTTGTCCGGCAGCCAAACGGCTGGCGGGTAGGGATCAAGATTGTCCAATCCAACACCTCCGGTAAGCAAAAACATCAGCTCGGGCGACCCGAGCTGGCCGGCATCCTGCTGCAGATTCGTAGCCAGCAATAGCGAGAACAGTATCTTGTCCTTTTTAAACAGGCTGCGGCAGATATTCTCGTAAAGGCTGTACGTAAAGTAGGTCCTAAGATCCTCCAAGCGGGCTGGTACCTCATCCACCTTCTCGGTATTGTCGATAGTCGCGGTAAAGAGGTTTACGAACCAGTTCAGGCTGTACATCGGATCGATGCAGGCCAAGTCGGCAATCGTGAAGAACAGCACCGTCGAGTGGGCCGCTATCGGCGTGTACTGCAGACGGGCCGCATCGATCTGACGTTCGGTCCCCTCGGCAACGATTTGCTTCTCGTTGATCTCGTTGGCCAGCGTTTTCGACGAGCTTAGGACCGATACAGCGGTTTCATTCTCGAGAATGTTACCCTCGGACGAGAGGACCTGCAGGTCTTCGATCTCCTGCAGCTACCGCTTGTTCTCCGCCCCTTGCACGATCAATGCGTTCTTTTCTGTCTCGAGTTCGGGCCGTTCGCGCGCCACTGTTATCGAAAGCAGCTGATCCTGCAGTCCAGTCTGGGTGATCATGAAGTTGAGTAGCGTCACCTTCACCGCTATTTCCGGCAAGTAATGGGGACTACGGAGTTTTGTTGTGATGTAAAATTTAAACGAATCATTGTACTCTATGATTGAGTCACCCAGCTTGATACACATTGTTCCCCCCTGTCGGAAGATTTGTTTCAACAGAATCGGTTCCAGCATTGGTTTGATCTCTTCACCGACAATCTCCAGTAGCACTGGTAGACCAAACTGTATGGCGTTCTCCAGTACGCGTGTATAGTCAGGGTGTGAGAGACGTATTATACAAATACGGTTCGCCTTCTCCATATTGCATACCCATGTGTTAGCCTGCCCTTGGGGATCGATCATCAGGAGCCAGCGTCGAGCATTGCTAAAAAGAGGAAAAAGTGCACACATTACACTTCACATCTCGAGTCTTACCATCGCATCGATACAAAAACACGATCGCTATTCTCTAAATATTCCCAAAGCCCCTGGTCAATTCTTACTGAATGATGATAGCACTCTCCACCGAAAATGTATCACTTGGCAAACCGAAGATGTTCCACGCCCGAATATCGACCGGGTTCCCCAGTACGTTCACGAGCTGGAAGTCCTGGGAACAGATGGTTCCACGATCCGTACACCGTTCGATCCACTGTTCGATCTGCTCTGCCCGGAACTGCATCGTGAAGGGTCCCAAGTACGCAACGATACCAGATGCAATCAACACGTCACCGGTGAGCGTGTCGTAGATTAGTGCCGGCGTTTCTGCCGCCGTCTGCCAGCGATCCTTCTCACCACCCAGACCGGTAATGATCTCCGTAGCGCGTTCCAGCTTCTTCATACACAGCTCTACATTTGCTTGCAGCTTTGCATGTTGAGCAATCTGTTCGTCCAGCTTACGTTGGAGATCCGCAAGATTTTCCTCGACGATACGTAGCTGTTCCAGCTTTGCATTCAGTATCGTCATAGCGGACTAGGAGAAATAATACACAATAGTTTGTTAATGGATGCTAATGTGGTGTAGTGAGATAACCGGAAAAAGAACTCAAGAACCTACATTATAACTCGCTTGAGCTTCGGCTAATGCTGCTTTCTTGGGTGCTATCTCCTTTGCTACCTTATCGTACTTTGCAATCGCAATGACCCATTTGCACAATCCTTCCGCAGCCGTCGACGCCGCCTTCACCTTCTCCGGATCAAAGTTTTCGTTGGTAAAGACACGCTCCTCAAGCTTCTGTATTACCTTCAGAGGAATATCATCCTTCTCGAAGTTTAGCTCCGCATCGATATCGTAACCTTCCACCGTCCGATATAGTGACCCGAGCAGTGTCCACAACAGATTGACGTCTTTTTCATTTCGTTGAATGGCTGCAAAGAAGCGTGAAGGAATTTGTTTACGACGACTGAAACTTGTTAGGAAAGCAAATCCTGCACTATTTGACAGTTCTACAAAGGACTACTGTAACTATTTCGCATGTATATACAGGCAGTCCCCGTGATACGCGGTTCCTCTTATACGCGGATTCGGAGATACGCGGTTTTTGAAAATTTGACAGCTGAGCTAGTTTATAGCACAAAATCTAAGCAAAATGCTCAAAATTGGTCAAAAATACCTTTTTTTCTCACATAAATCATTTCTTTCTAACTTATATTAATAAAATGTTTCTAAAAATCGCCTGATTCGTCGAATAATTTAGGTTCGGAGCAGGAAGTCGACTCTGTGACTTTGAAGTATAAACGAAATTGCACCAGGATTCGACTTACGCGGAAATTCGAGTTACGCGGATTTTTCCCGGGTTATAGCGGTCCGCTATAATAGCGTATCTCGGGGACTGCCTGTATTATAAAAACCTTTGGTGACTGTTACAAACAAAAGTGACAACACTGATCGCGCACGAATAATCCGACTAAGGGAAGAAAGTAAACAATGCGTTGTTTACGTAGCCGATTAAATACTCGAAAATACTCCGTCAGGTCAACGAGCGATATGCAGGGATGGCGGATCGTAGGGCCAAGAAAGCTATATATAGGAGTAAGGGAAAATAATCGCGCCATTATTCGGTGGTTCCGCAATAGAAGGATTGCTTAATTTTGTTGCAAATAAATCAAGTTGCAACCTAAAATAGTTTCTTTTTCTAATTTACGTCGATACGTAACAGTGACATTGAAAAATAATCATTCAGAAGTTTACAATCGAAGCAACCATCGAAGCAACCAACCATAGCTAATATAAACCTTTAGCAACATTGAAATATAACATTACTATCCAAGCAACCATCTATCCAAGCAGCTTACATGATGGTGTTAAGTGAAGTACCTGAAGGATTCGTGTTTATTCCACGGATTCCCGCTGGATTCGTTTACAAGGGCGTACTTCATCTGAAGGACGCGTATATAAAGGATTTCGATTGCGCTGCCGGAGATGGTTCACCGGTGCAAGAGAAACTTTTCGTACACGACGCCGACAATGAAGTGGTGGGAACGATAACGTTGATGCGGCAAGTCGTGCATGATGTTGCGATTGAAGATCCCACGACTACTTCCGACTGTTTATTTTCGCAATATTTCAAATGTTGCGAACGTTGCAAGGCCTGTTTGAAGTGGCTGTCAATCGAGTGCTGCTGTCCAAAGTGTGGCGACAAAACTCAAAAGGATGAACCTTTGGCAAAATCTATGTTGCCAACCTGCTTCAACGACCCGTCCGAATTGGGGCCGGCACCCAATGGAAAAACGCCATCTTTCTACGGTTTGGACACAATGGAAGTTCCGAATCGTGTCGATGGAAGTTCCCAATCGTGTTGTTCCCAATCGTGTCGATTGTGCCACATTTGCGAAATTCGTTGTATCGATTGCGCATACCAAATGAGCCTGAAGGATGAGTCCAAATCGTCCAGCTCTTTCAGCTCTTTCAGCTGTGTTCCTCGTCAGATTATATCTGCAATTGCTCCAACGACCAGACCTGTTACCCGTCGTCCGTGGCGTACCGGTCGTCCATCCCACGGTCCCAAACACGACTCCGTTAAACTGGGTTCGACTAAAGGGAAAAGTTCGAATGAGATGCAACAGACGAATGTAAATGGAAATGACAACGACGAATCTACCAACCAGCCGACTGCCGATGGCAAAGATCGTGTCAGTGATAGTGTACCCGTTTCGCGGAAAAAAACGGTCGGCTTCCGTACGGATGATCCTGCACAAGGGGATCACAAGCAGAAACCAACGCTTCACCAACGGAAAGATGTCAAATCCAAAGCTCCCGGAGTACGTGGTGGAGTATCGAACCATGGGAAAGGTGACGCCCCCTCCAGGGCAGCTACTGGACCGGGTTCGAAAATTGTGACACAAAAAGGAGGACCCGGGAAGAAGGCGAGTGCCGGTGGGCCGGAGGCTACGAACACTAGACCGGGTTCAAAAATTGTGACCCAAAATGGAGGACCCGGGAAGAAGACGAGTGGCGGTGGGCCGGGGGCTACGAACACTGGACCGGGTGCGAAAATTGTGACCCAAAAAGGAGGACCCGGGAAGAAGGCGAGTGTCGGTGGGCCGGAGGCTACGAACACTAGACCGGGTTCAAAAATTGTGACCCAAAATGGAGGACCCGGGAAGAAGACGAGTGCCGGTGGGCCGGGGGCTACGAACACTGGACCGGGTGCGAAAATTGTGACCCAAAAAGGAGGACCCGGGAAGAAGGCGAGTGTCGGTGGGCCGGAGGCTACAAACACTAAAGTTCGCATATCGGTCACGAACGCTAAAGGGTCTGGAGCTGCAGCGAACGGAAGCAAACCTACTGGAAAGGGCAGCAAAAAGTAAAACACACCACAACAGTTAGTGTTTCGTTTTGAAGCCTCGATGCCGTCAGATGGCGATACTGTTCGGTTTGTTGGATATTTCTCCAACATGTCCGGCTAATCGCAGCCGTTCTTATACACCTATTTCTTTATCTTATTTCTTTATACACATATTTCGTTATCTTGTATCGTACCTTTGGAACTTAAAATAGAAATTCGCGTATTCTCGGATAAAAAAAATAATATTTTACATCGAATTAGTGAAATGGCAAATATCACACATGTACTTTGTTACACCAATCAAGTAAATCTGGAATGTATTAATAAAAGATGAAATTAAAGATACTAAAAACAAAGTACTGCATGATGATTTTTTCATTAAATTATGTAATAGTTATTTTTCTGCATGTTTCCATTTTTAAGAAGCGTTTGTGCTACAGTTTACAGCTACAGTTAAACAAACACGGCTTTAGATTCGGCATATTTAGTTGCCAGCAGTTTCAGCAGTAGTAAATGTGGAGGGGAAAGATAATTTCTCGGATAGTGCATAATTTCGTAGTGGAAATTAACGTGAACCTCGTGACAATTAAAAAGGGTACGGTGACACATGTTGCCATTATGTCCTCGCTTTGCACTCGTCAACAATTAAATGATGCAATAATGAGTTGGAGTGCACCCTTTAGTAATATGTTTTCATTTTCTTAAGAGAAGGTGAATTAGTATTGAAGTTGTCGAATAGTTGAAATTAATGCACCGGAGATGGTTCACCGGTGCAAGAGAAACTTTTCGTACACGACGCCGACAATGAAGTGGTGGGAACGATAACGTTGATGCGGCAAGTCGTGCATGATGTTGCGATTGAAGATCCCACGACTACTTCCGACTGTTTATTTTCGCAATATTTCAAATGTTGCGAACGTTGCAAGGCCTGTTTGAAGTGGCTGTCAATCGAGTGCTGCTGTCCAAAGTGTGGCGACAAAACTCAAAAGGATGAACCTTTGGCAAAATCTATGTTGCCAACCTGCTTCAACGACCCGTCCGAATTGGGGCCGGCACCCAATGGAAAAACGCCATCTTTCTACGGTTTGGACACAATGGAAGTTCCGAATCGTGTCGATGGAAGTTCCCAATCGTGTTGTTCCCAATCGTGTCGATTGTGCCACATTTGCGAAATTCGTTGTATCGATTGCGCATACCAAATGAGCCTGAAGGATGAGTCCAAATCGTCCAGCTCTTTCAGCTCTTTCAGCTGTGTTCCTCGTCAGATTATATCTGCAATTGCTCCAACGACCAGACCTGTTACCCGTCGTCCGTGGCGTACCGGTCGTCCATCCCACGGTCCCAAACACGACTCCGTTAAACTGGGTTCGACTAAAGGGAAAAGTTCGAATGAGATGCAACAGACGAATGTAAATGGAAATGACAACGACGAATCTACCAACCAGCCGACTGCCGATGGCAAAGATCGTGTCAGTGATAGTGTACCCGTTTCGCGGAAAAAAACGGTCGGCTTCCGTACGGATGATCCTGCACAAGGGGATCACAAGCAGAAACCAACGCTTCACCAACGGAAAGATGTCAAATCCAAAGCTCCCGGAGTACGTGGTGGAGTATCGAACCATGGGAAAGGTGACGCCACCTCCAGGGCAGCTACTGGACCGGGTTCGAAAATTGTGACACAAAAAGGAGGACCCGGGAAGAAGGCGAGTGCCGGTGGGCCGGAGGCTACGAACACTAGACCGGGTTCAAAAATTGTGACCCAAAATGGAGGACCCGGGAAGAAGACGAGTGGCGGTGGGCCGGGGGCTACGAACACTGGACCGGGTGCGAAAATTGTGACCCAAAAAGGAGGACCCGGGAAGAAGGCGAGTGTCGGTGGGCCGGAGGCTACAAACACTAAAGTTCGCATATCGGTCACGAACGCTAAAGGGTCTGGAGCTGCAGCGAACGGAAGCAAACCTACTGGAAAGGGCAGCAAAAAGTAAAACACACCACAACAGTTAGTGTTTCGTTTTGAAGCCTCGATGCCGTCAGATGGCGATACTGTTCGGTTTGTTGGATATTTCTCCAACATGTCCGGCTAATCGCAGCCGTTCTTATACACCTATTTCTTTATCTTATTTCTTTATACACATATTTCGTTATCTTGTATCGTACCTTTGGAACTTAAAATAGAAATTCGCGTATTCTCGGATAAAAAAAATAATATTTTACATCGAATTAGTGAAATGGCAAATATCACACATGTACTTTGTTACACCAATCAAGTAAATCTGGAATGTATTAATAAAAGATGAAATTAAAGATACTAAAAACAAAGTACTGCATGATGATTTTTTCATTAAATTATGTAATAGTTATTTTTCTGCATGTTTCCATTTTTAAGAAGCGTTTGTGCTACAGTTTACAGCTACAGTTAAACAAACACGGCTTTAGATTCGGCATATTTAGTTGCCAGCAGTTTCAGCAGTAGTAAATGTGGAGGGGAAAGATAATTTCTCGGATAGTGCATAATTTCGTAGTGGAAATTAACGTGAACCTCGTGACAATTAAAAAGGGTACGGTGACACATGTTGCCATTATGTCCTCGCTTTGCACTCGTCAACAATTAAATGATGCAATAATGAGTTGGAGTGCACCCTTTAGTAATATGTTTTCATTTTCTTAAGAGAAGGTGAATTAGTATTGAAGTTGTCGAATAGTTGAAATTAATAAAAGTGTGTTTTAAATCACATCTGTTTCAACGAGAACATATATCTTCACTGTACTATGCCTATGATGCATAGCTAATTTTTTACTGAAAATGTTTGGCAATTATGCAAGTCAAGCGAAGACAGCCAAGGCTTTAATAAAGTTATAACAAATTATCTTACCTGGTTTTTAACATAAATTTCAATTTTAATGGTAATTTCTTTACATTCTATTTGTTAAATTTTGTTTTAAATTCCGTGGTAACCTAACCTTAAAGTAACCTTTTTTATATTTATATTTATATTGCAAGTTGTTTTCTCTTCTTTTAGCTTCTTTTCATACTTTATGAGCCATTGTTTTGTTAATTGTGTAATGCTAAACTTTACAGTGATTTTTATTCTTTTGTTACATCGTTCCTCATCCGAAATGCTGTAGATTTTCTTTCTTGGTGAACTGAATTTACAAGTCCTAAAATAAATTGTCTTTCTCTACATCTTAAAACACTAATCTAACGGTATTAATAGTCTGAACAACAATTTCGTCAAAAATAAGTGGCAAACATTTTCCGATGTAAAACTGAACAATTTACACTCTCGCTCACCAAGTTTCTTCGAAAGGAAGAGACAAATTTTGCATAGTGCAAAGTGGAAAGTTACTACTACACAAATTTTTTGGGGCCCCCGACACGGCGAGGCCCTAGGCGACCGCCTACACCGCCTACCGTTTGATCCGCCGCTGTACTCACTTTAATAGTTCTTTGACTCAAATCAATTTACCTTGCTCTTGCAATGGGGTATGATCCGAAGCCACTTGATGATCCTGACAACCCCAAGTAGATGGTGACGCAGCGCAGAAAAGGAGGGGATTGAGTCCTCCATAACTAAACGAATACGAAGAAAACTAAACGTACATTCTAGCTGTCACGAGAGTCTATCACTTTGACTTATAGAAGATGGTCCCCGAAATTTGGTCGGCTTTGGTCATTAGCGACTTTGGTCATTATCATTCGTACTAGTATGGCAAGTTTGTCCGGGATTCCAACAGAGTTCATTGCGTCGTAACCGTTATCTGGCTAACCTGACTATCAAGGCTATGCTATCGTATGCGGCCTTGAAGTCAATGAAGAGATGGAAAGAATAGAGTTGCTGTTCCGTCATCTTCTCCAAGATCTGCCGCATAGTGAGAGCATCTGATCTGATCAGTGGTTGATTTCCCGTTTCGGTGGTTGATTCGGTGGTGGTGGTTGATTTCCCTGTGTGATAGTTTCCAACTACTATTCCTGGCGTAACGACCTAGTTAAAATGCGATGAATTTTGTTTTCTAGTGCTGCAACCTCAATTTTTTATCAGTCGGTGCCTGGTGCTTTATTATTGTTGAGTCGACGGAACGGTAGCAGTACACGTGTAGCTTATATTATGTTTTGCAACTCAAACCATTTTTAATAAGATATCCATGAAATATTTGTAAAAATTGAATTATTTTGTATATTTTAGACGTAAAAAAGTTGCTTTTGTTAAATATGTATATCGTGCTATTTTCGTATCATGTCTTAATTTGCTTGTAAAATGACTTGTAATTCTGAAAAACCCTCATTAAACGAAAATCCCCTACGTCATTGATCGCAGAAAGGGGCAAAAAAGCATTAGGAGCCTATTTTATACTTCATGCTTCTTCCTCCGTGCTGTGCGTTGAAACCGGTTAGTGACTAAGCTGACAAAGCATAGCCGCACCACGCAAAACCCAATGGTCCGGTTTCACATTGGGATCACAATTTAGCAACAACGCTATGACAAAGTTAGTACTGTGGCCCGTCGTGGAAAGCGTACCGCGCCGTTCGGCCGTCTTGTATACCGGACAGCGATAGGTGTGCCGCGGAACAAAATCGTCTTTTTTCATCGGTTTCAGCAGAATCTAAAAGAGCAAATATGAATTTAGCGGCAGAAAAACGGTATCAAACAGGACGCGTGGTATAGACTCCTGCAGATCCCATCCTGCCCTTTTCCCTATCCCATGTGGTGCCTTCCGAAAACAATCCATACACGTACACCCCATCGTCCGGCGGTTCCGTGATGTCCGCTTCCCGCAACACTTCATTATCGAACACTAGCAGATCGATCGGTATGACGTACTTGCGGGCAAAGTTTTGCTGCGCGCCGGTCAAAAATGCCTGGGTGAAGAAAAAGCCCGACACCCAGAATGTTGCTGGCGGGCCTTCGTCATACCATTTTTGCAGGAATTCTAACCGCGCGATAAAGTCCGCAATGTACGAGCCGAGCGTTTTCAGGCTCGGGTAGGAACGCTTCGCCCAGACGGATGGGATCTTGCCGACCAGTATCGCGCTGACCACTTCTTCCACGGTTGGTGACATGGCGACAAGACCCTGCATGGCTTTGCGAGCCGTCTGGAGTCTACCCCGGATGCAGATGAGTAGATTGTTAAACGGTACCATCTCCTGCACCAGTACCGTATTCATGCTCTGCAGAAGATAAGGGAGTATCGTGTATATAACATTCCTGTAATCGAGAGAAATCTCTGTGCGAGAGCTGACGAGTTACCTGATGATAGTCGGTCGGATACTTCTCCAGTGCGGCGTCCCGATCAAACTCTGACGGAAGAAGCTTCAAAATGTTTGACGATACGCTAATTACAAGCTCGGCAGGAGTTTCCCTGAACACACCGGCTGATGTGTTCTGTGCGAGAATAACATACTCATTTAGTAGACCACTTACGTTACGTTAATGTTTTAGAAAATCAAGAATTGGTTACAGTAATTTAATGAAACTTAAAAACAAACAGTTTCCAATTTTTTACAAACCTTTAAATCCTCAAGAATCTACCATTGTCAATTGAATGTGGAAATCCAATGGAAATTTAGCCAATTAGTAGAATGAAACATAATCAATTTTTGTTTAAAATTTTTTGAACCAGCTTTGGCAATTTAACCTAATTTTACATTACTTTCATTTGCAGCAAATGCTAATGGTGGGTATTTTGGGAATGTAGCATTAAATTCAGATAATAAAGTTACTTAACATTGAAAAGTAAATTGTTTCAAAGTTCCAGTGTGTGTCAGTCAAGGCAGTTTAAATGTATTTCACCTATATTTACTAATCAGTGAGGTACTGTGGGAATTAACCAGAAGAATACCTGGCATAATTACGGTACGATCCTTCAGTTTGCATCCGATAAGAAAATGGCGTTACTGACTACAGATGTACTACACCTAACAACCGACATACCTGTGTCTTGAGCGTATTGGCCAACAAAGTGTCCGTTCTCTCGTTCTCCAGCACCTGCGCCGTGTAGAACTTTGCTAGAAGCGTATTCAAACACCGACGATCCCAATCATCCGTTACACGGCCACCGTAGTTACACTCTCCGGTTAGGTAGCGTAGTGCCACATACGGTACTTCTTCATACTCGACCAAAAACATTCGCAACTGCGTCAAGCTGATGCTCAGATCGGTCTCGTTAAACTCGTACGGTATGTTCCAACCGATCGGACCAAACTGGCGCCGCTCCTGCACGACACCGTGGAAGAAGCACAGACTGAACAGGAGCTTTTTGAAGTTGGCCGATTGTTTGCACGCCTCGAACCATTCGACGTTGGATATTGGATCGCTCATGAACGAGCGCGACACGTTCATGCGTAGACCTTTCGGTGGTTCGTTGGTAATCTTGATTCCATTTTGTAGTACCACCACCGGGAAGTGTTCCGTCGGATAGGAGGTTAGCCAGAGCCGAAAGTCGGGATGCGTTGTGTCCGGTTGGAAGCTTTCGCAGATCTTCTCTAGCGTCGGCATCCAGCTCTGGGCGAGGTGACAGTTTTGCAGCAGAACCCAATTGCCGAACTTGGTACCTTCGTCGATCATTTTGGTTGCGATAGGTCCCTGACCCTGTCCGAGCGATAGTGAGAACAGCCGATTTGCCCCCAGACCCTGGGCGTTAGAAAATTTTATCAGCGTGGCCATCGGATCGGTACCCAGTGTTAGCACGAAGATCAATGGCACACAACAGTTCGATTCGTCGTAAGATGCAGCCAAATTGAAGGCCGGAGGTTCCACGTATTTCGGTTCCATTGTTTCTGGAATTGATTGCTTGATTGATTGGAACAGTCAGTCTACAATAATCAAATCTCCGATATCCTATAGGGTAACTGTTCACCTACCTGCCACATATAACTCGATCGTGGGAACCAACTAATCCGCCCGGAAACAGCAGCTTCTGGAACGCTGTCACCGTGGAAATCCACGGCTCCGGAATGGATGCCTCATGTGGTGTATCGTCGTCAAAGTACCGCTTCCAGTTCTGAACCACATGTTCCTTCAGCGGGGCGAAATCTTCAAACGACAGATCTCATCCCAATTTTTGTCCGGCAGCCAAACGGCTGGCGGGTAGGGATCAAGATTGTCCAATCCAACACCTCCGGTAAGCAAAAACATCAGCTCGGGCGACCCGAGCTGGCCGGCATCCTGCTGCAGATTCGTAGCCAGCAATAGCGAGAACAGTATCTTGTCCTTTTTAAACAGGCTGCGGCAGATATTCTCGTAAAGGCTGTACGTAAAGTAGGTCCTAAGATCCTCCAAGCGGGCTGGTACCTCATCCACCTTCTCGGTATTGTCGATAGTCGCGGTAAAGAGGTTTACGAACCAGTTCAGGCTGTACATCGGATCGATGCAGGCCAAGTCGGCAATCGTGAAGAACAGCACCGTCGAGTGGGCCGCTATCGGCGTGTACTGCAGACGGGCCGCATCGATCTGACGTTCGGTCCCCTCGGCAACGATTTGCTTCTCGTTGATCTCGTTGGCCAGCGTTTTCGACGAGCTTAGGACCGATACAGCGGTTTCATTCTCGAGAATGTTACCCTCGGACGAGAGGACCTGCAGGTCTTCGATCTCCTGCAGCTACCGCTTGTTCTCCGCCCCTTGCACGATCAATGCGTTCTTTTCTGTCTCGAGTTCGGGCCGTTCGCGCGCCACTGTTATCGAAAGCAGCTGATCCTGCAGTCCAGTCTGGGTGATCATGAAGTTGAGTAGCGTCACCTTCACCGCTATTTCCGGCAAGTAATGGGGACTACGGAGTTTTGTTGTGATGTAAAATTTAAACGAATCATTGTACTCTATGATTGAGTCACCCAGCTTGATACACATTGTTCCCCCCTGTCGGAAGATTTGTTTCAACAGAATCGGTTCCAGCATTGGTTTGATCTCTTCACCGACAATCTCCAGTAGCACTGGTAGACCAAACTGTATGGCGTTCTCCAGTACGCGTGTATAGTCAGGGTGTGAGAGACGTATTATACAAATACGGTTCGCCTTCTCCATATTGCATACCCATGTGTTAGCCTGCCCTTGGGGATCGATCATCAGGAGCCAGCGTCGAGCATTGCTAAAAAGAGGAAAAAGTGCACACATTACACTTCACATCTCGAGTCTTACCATCGCATCGATACAAAAACACGATCGCTATTCTCTAAATATTCCCAAAGCCCCTGGTCAATTCTTACTGAATGATGATAGCACTCTCCACCGAAAATGTATCACTTGGCAAACCGAAGATGTTCCACGCCCGAATATCGACCGGGTTCCCCAGTACGTTCACGAGCTGGAAGTCCTGGGAACAGATGGTTCCACGATCCGTACACCGTTCGATCCACTGTTCGATCTGCTCTGCCCGGAACTGCATCGTGAAGGGTCCCAAGTACGCAACGATACCAGATGCAATCAACACGTCACCGGTGAGCGTGTCGTAGATTAGTGCCGGCGTTTCTGCCGCCGTCTGCCAGCGATCCTTCTCACCACCCAGACCGGTAATGATCTCCGTAGCGCGTTCCAGCTTCTTCATACACAGCTCTACATTTGCTTGCAGCTTTGCATGTTGAGCAATCTGTTCGTCCAGCTTACGTTGGAGATCCGCAAGATTTTCCTCGACGATACGTAGCTGTTCCAGCTTTGCATTCAGTATCGTCATAGCGGACTAGGAGAAATAATACACAATAGTTTGTTAATGGATGCTAATGTGGTGTAGTGAGATAACCGGAAAAAGAACTCAAGAACCTACATTATAACTCGCTTGAGCTTCGGCTAATGCTGCTTTCTTGGGTGCTATCTCCTTTGCTACCTTATCGTACTTTGCAATCGCAATGACCCATTTGCACAATCCTTCCGCAGCCGTCGACGCCGCCTTCACCTTCTCCGGATCAAAGTTTTCGTTGGTAAAGACACGCTCCTCAAGCTTCTGTATTACCTTCAGAGGAATATCATCCTTCTCGAAGTTTAGCTCCGCATCGATATCGTAACCTTCCACCGTCCGATATAGTGACCCGAGCAGTGTCCACAACAGATTGACGTCTTTTTCATTTCGTTGATTGGCTGCAAAGAAGCGTGAAGGAATTTGTTTACGACGACTGAAACTTGTTAGGAAAGCAAATCCTGCACTATTTGACAGTTCTACAAAGGACTACTGTAACTATTTCGCATGTATATACAGGCAGTCCCCGTGATACGCGGTTCCTCTTATACGCGGATTCGGAGATACGCGGTTTTTGAAAATTTGACAGCTGAGCTAGTTTATAGCACAAAATCTAAGCAAAATGCTCAAAATTGGTCAAAAATACCTTTTTTTCTCACATAAAACATTTCTTTCTAACTTATATTAATAAAATGTTTCTAAAAATCGCCTGATTCGTCGAATAATTTAGGTTTGGAGCAGGAAGTCGACTCTGTGACTTTGAAGTATAAACGAAATTGCACCAGGATTCGACTTACGCGGAAATTCGAGTTACGCGGATTTTTCCCGGGTTATAGCGGTCCGCTATAATAGCGTATCTCGGGGACTGCCTGTATTATAAAAACCTTTGGTGACTGTTACAAACAAAAGTGACAACACTGATCGCGCACGAATAATCCGACTAAGGGAAGAAAGTAAACAATGCGTTGTTTTCGTAGCCGATTAAATACTCGAAAATACTCCGTAATGTCAACGAGCGATATGCAGGGATGGCGGATGGGATGGCGGATCGTAGGGCCAAGAAAGCTATATATAGGAGTAAGGGAAAATAATCGCGCCATTATTCGGTGGTTCCGCAATAGAAGGATTGCTTAATTTTGTTGCAAATAAATCAAGTTGCAACCTAAAATAGTTTCTTTTTCTAATTTACGTCGATACGTAACAAGCCAAAATTAATTGTCGTATTCGGTACGCGGTAATCGATAATCGTTCATTAAACGCGCGCGAGTGATAAGTGAAAATGTCCAACCCTTCGTCCAGGAAGCAGCTGGAAGATCAGGCAGCCGGTACATCAAGAGGACGCGTAGACGTCTCTATGCACGAGTCATCGCCCAATGTCGCCGGAGGGTCATCGGACAGACACACACCGATAAGTGGTCATCGGGACGAGCAACTGTTGCGGTCTCCGCTGAGAAATCCAATGGAAGATCGCAACGCGGTATCCTTGGGTTCGCCTGTTCTGATTGAGGATTCAACCACCAGAAGAGGCACGGCGGAACATAGCACCATCTCCCCGAGTGGATCGGCAACTCGACGCGCGGAGTTGTTAAGTATGAGAGGGTTGGTAGGAGCGAGGCAAGGGGAGTTAAGGGAGTTAGAGCTGAAATTAATGGAGCTCGAAGAGGAGGTGGATGCGGGAGCTAGCCATGACGCTTTACAGTCGAAGGCAGAACAATGGCTGGCTGCAACGGATCGCTGCGGTACTTATCCGTCAACCAGTAACTCTAGGGCACCTACACTTCACTTCACTAGCACTGCCAACCCACCCCCACCGTGTTATCAGGAATACAGATCAGGTTCCTGATTATTACACTTGGAGGAAACATCACGATGATGCCTATAGAAGGGCTTCTTTACCTCCCACCTGTCCTCCATATATTTCACCAGCGCACGCGGCTACGAGCCGATCACGCACAACACTACACCACGGTAATTTAACACAGGAACAAGTTTCCGCACGGCACGGAGCGATCGGGAAGGAGCTACCGGAGTTTAGTGGTGCAGTGAAGGAGTGGCCGCTGTTTATACGTATGTACGAGCGGTCGACCGCAGTGTGTGGGTTTTCGGAAGACGAAAACATATTACGGCTACAGCGGGCGTTGAAAGGTGAAGCCAAGGAGGCAGTTGGGAATTTTTTGTTGTTGCCTGATGGTTTGGTTGAAGTGATGAAGACGCTCCAAGATCAGTTCGGCCGTCCAGAGATTATTGTCGAGGCAACGATTGATTCCATTAGGAAGATGCCGTCCCCTGAGCCGGGTTGCTTACGTTCACTCGCTACCTTTGGTCTGGCAGTACGGAATCTTTGCGCGACAATAGTGGCACTTAAACTTCCGGAGCATTCATGTAACGTATCATTACTTCGAGAGTTCATGGGTAAGTTACCCTCGCATTATGCGATGGAATGGGTCCACCATTGACGACAGCTACATAGGGTAACCCTAACAGAGTTCGGCGTTTGGATTAGCCAACTAGCGCAAGATGCTAGCGAGGCTCTCGTTGAACCGCCGCGCCGCGAGCCTAATGCGCATGGAGAACGTTCCGAAAGACGGCCTCCTACTCGAGACAATCGAGCACAGGGACCGCATTCACCTCAGCAACGAAATAAGTACGCGCCCCGACCACTTCCCAAACAGAACCAGCCCGGACATGATGCACCTAAATCGACATACTGGAACACTCACACAATGCAACATCCCGTTCAACGCGAAACTGTCACAGATACTAGCGGCACACACTCGGGCACACAGGAGCGAGTGCTGTTGAAATACGTACCTGTTACCATACACGGCCCACGTGGCCCTATTAATACGTACGCTTTCATAGATGACGGCTCTTCCTCATCCTTTATGGACTGTTCTCTACTGGAAGAGTTGGGTGTGGGAGGTACTCCGGTTCCACTGTGTCTACAGTGGACCGGTGGAATTACGCGACTAGAACAAGACTCCTTCAAGCTAAACCTGGCCATCTCTGCAAGAAACGTAAAAAACACATCAATGTTACTAAATGTACGCACGGTTAAGGACCTTGCTCTACCAATCCAAACGGTCGAGTTGAAGCAGCTGATTGCACAGTACCCGTACCTACAGGGCCTACCGATAGAGTCGCATAGTTCTGTACAACCACGAATTCTGATAGGAGTGGATAATTGTAGTGTAACCAAAACGGTGAAGAATGCAGAAAGAAAACGTGATGAACCCATCGCGTCGAAGACGAAACTAGGCTGGATCATCTACGGTCCATGTCCGGTAGCCGAGAACGTTCCAGGGGCAACCTACAGCAACTTTCATGTATGCTTATGTGATGGAATCAGTGAAGAACTGCTGAATGCTGAACTAAAAAGGTTTTTTCCTTAGACACCATCGCAATTTCAAAACCGGCTAAAACTTGGCGCTCTAAAGAAGACGAGCAGGCGCTAACAGTTCTGGAAAGAGATACGTCATTTCAAAACAATCGTTTTGAAACTGGATTGCTATGAAAAAATGAAAACATCCGCCTTCCTTGCAACAAAGCTATGGCTTTGAAACGATACAATTGCTTGAAAAGACGCATGCAGCAGGATCCTGTTCTCGATTCCGCGGTTCGAGATTTGATGTGGGGATATGAAACGAAAGGCTATATCCGACGACTTACACCAACCGAAGCAGCTGAGAGACATCCAAGGGACTGGTACTTGCCCGTCTTTCCTGTGACAAATGCGAATAAACCGGGTAAAGTGCGTTTAGTCTTCGATGCCGCAGCAACCGTCAACGGAATCAGTCTTAATAGCGTCTTACTTACCGGACCGGATCTCGCGACAAATCTCCTGGCAGTGTTGTAGCGGTAGCGGTAGTTGGTGACATAAGAGAGATGTTTCATCAGATTATGATTAAGCAATCTGATCAAAGAAGTCAGATGATTCTGTGGGAAGGAGATGCAACTAGCAGTGAACCTGTTGCATACGTGGTTACCGTAATGACCTTCGGAGCGGTCTGCTCACCGAGCACGGCTCAATACGTAAAGAACCGCAACGCGGAACGCTTTGAGTCCGAGTATCCGCGAGCAGTACAGTGTGTGAAGAATGAACATTATGTCGACGACATGCTGTTTAGCGTCGAAATAGAAGAGGAAGCGATTATCCTAACAGAACAGGTACGCAGCATACACTCACAGGGAGGATTCGAAATCCGAAATTTTATCTCCAATTCGTCGCGAGTTTTGGCACGTCTGCAGAGTGATCCTGAAATGGAAAAAAATATGACTATAGATAGTGTATTCAACACAGAGAAAGCACTTGGTATGTGGTGGGATACCTTGTCTGATAGCTTTTCATTCCGGCTATCTTTGAAGTACGACGAGAGTTTGCTATGGGGAGATGAACTACCTACGAAACGTCTTGTTTTGAGGACGTTAATGAGCGTCTACGACCCGATAGGACTTATAGGGCAGTTCCTAATGTTCCTGAAAATGCTCCTACAAGAGATTTGGCGGAGCGGTTTAAGCTGGGATCAGAAAATAGACGGTCATCTAGCTGAGAAATGGTTTACATGGATTAAAGTACTTCGAAATATCCCAACGGTGAAAGTTCCTAGATGCTATCGTCAGTTGTCGTCAGATAAAGCTAAGGTTGAACTTCACGTGTTCTGCGATACAAGCGAGTGTGGTATGGCTGCCGTGGCATACCTCAGGTTTGAAGAAGATGGTTTGGTGGAGTGTGCCCTCGTAGGGTCCAAAACTAGAGTCGCACCGCTAAAATTCTTATCAATTCCCAGGCTGGAGCTGCAGACAGCGGTGCTCGGTGCGCGTTTGGCAGAGGCAATCCGCCGATCACACCGTCTGAATTTTCAACGTTCTTTGTACTGGACTGACTCTAGAAACGTAATTAGCTGGCTGAACTCTGACCACCGTCGTTACCACCAATTCGTCGCCTTTCGGATCGGAGAACTACTAGAAACAACTGACGGCAGCCAGTGGTGTTGGATTCCTACCAAGCTCAACGTAGCCGACGACGGCACCAAGTGGACTAAGACGCCAGAATTATCTCCTGATAGCCGCTGGTTCAAGGAACCATCATTTCTATGGCAACCAGAAAGCGAATGGCCTGCAACCGAGAGACCCATAAAATACATCACAGAAGAACTTCGAGTTAACCTGTTACACCATTGCGCAATACAGAATAGTGAACCAGGAACCTTCGTCGAGTTTGAGCGATTCAGTAAGTGGAAGAGATTGCTACGGACCGTAGCATACGTCATTCGCTTCACTACTAATAGTCGACGCCGTAGCCGAAAAGAATCAATCCAGCAAGGTCCCCTGACGCAACTAGAACTGGCGGAGGCCGAACGAGTATTGTCGCTCAGGCAAAGTATTAAGCGCGTCACTCATAAGGGCGTGGCTTAACGATGTAAGCGAACATGCAAAAGGATGCGTGAGTGCGCGAGTGCGTGAGTGGATGCGTGCGAAAGGAACAGGTAAGAACGACTACTCACGCATCTATCTATACGTTACTAAGCGAGCCGACTGCATCGGAAGTGCATAGGCACAACAAAGCGTGCGAGCTTAGCGCTAGGGATGTGCAAGATCAAATCCGGTAATTGTCAGGAGTTAGGACGAGATATTTTTGCAGAATTAATCAACATGAAATAATTAAGAAGGAAGACAGGACGGAAAATGTTTTTCCTTTTATGTAAGAGATAAACATCACTAAAACAACATGTGTAGAAATAATGACTAAGTTTGGAAAATAAAACTTAAATTAGTAGCAAGGAGAAATTGAGTGCAGCTAACTATTTCGACCGAAATCTTTCGCAATCCTCGTAAGCCCTCTAATCCAGACGAAACCCTACCATAGGTAATTTTGTTTGGACACTAGTCGGCGTTCAGGCGGTGGTCACTCTCCTCTCCTTCGCAACCAAGGAGCTCGTCCCGAGCGTTCCGACCTGCTGTGTTCGACATTTGGCAGGGTTCCTCTTCCGTCCGCATAGGCCCCCGCAAGCTTGGGGCAACTAGCTGGAAGGCAGTCGCTGCGAAGCGCGAACCCTGTCGGTGAAGACACCGTAGAGCGGCGACAATCGGCGGGCAATCTTGTTGCTCGGAGTCTGGCGGCACCGGGAGACCAGCAACCTTCGCGGCTGGTTGGTGCACGGCGGAACCCGGACAACAAGTATTATTCCGGAGGATGCAGTTAGAAGCCTACCCTACCGAGGTTCAGTATCTGAGACGCCAAACTGGAAGCAACACGGGTGGGACAGGTGTTAAAAGGGATAGTCCGATATATAAACTATCTCCTGTTCTAGACGGTTGTGGAGTTATGTTGATGAGCGGACGCTTAGCCGAGTGCAACGCAGTAAGCCCAGAAATGAGACGACCTATAATACTCCCTCCCAACCACCATGGTACAGCACTACTAATCAACGATGTCCACGAACGTTTCAGACACGGTAATCACATGACAGTCATCAGTGACATCAGAAGCAGATACTGGATCCCACGATTACTAAAAACCTACCAGCGTATACGCAGAGCCTGCCAACGATGCAGAATACGTGAAGCGGCACCCAGCCCCCCGATGATGAGCAACCTTCCGGATCCCAGAGTCGCGATGGGTCAACGAACATTCACACACACTGGGATCGACTACTTCGGTCCCATCCTCGTTACGGTCGGAAGGCGCGTAGAGAAACGATGGGGAGTTATTTTCACGTGTCTCACTGTCAGGGCCGTGCATTTGGAGATTGCGCACACACTCACGACAGGATCCTGCATTGCTGCCATAAGACGATTCATCGCCAGACGTGGAATGCCACGTGAGGTCATCAGTGACTGTGGTACCAACTTTGTAGGAGCAGCACGGGAGTTGATGGAAGCGGTTGCGGAGATTGACCACGAAGCTCTGATGACGGAATTTTGCGGTCCGGAGATGAAGTGGACGTTTAATCCACCAGGGGCACCGCACTTTGGAGGCTGTTGGGAGCGCCTAGTTCGTTCAGTAAAGAAAATACTTGGACAACTCAACCTTCCCCGGCGTCCGACGGACGAGATGCTTGAAACCGCTCTGACTGAGATAGAACTCATCATCAACTCCAGACCGCTAACATATGTTCCTATCGACGATGAGTTTTCAACACCCCTGACGCCAAATCACATATTATTGGGAAGTTCGGACGGTAGCAAACCTCCCACGATGTGCTGCGACGAGGCGGATGCAGTGAAATCGACATGGAAAATATCGCAACATATCGCGGACGTATTCTGGAAGAGGTGGGTTGCAGAATACTTTCCCACTTTAGCGAGACGAACAAAGTGGTTTAAACCAGCGCGGCCCATTCAAGAAGGGGATGTGGTGATTGTCGTGGATAACCGTTTGCCCCGCAACTGTTGGCCAAAGGGACGTATTTTATCGGTGTTGCGTGCTAAAGATGGACAGGTTAGACAGGCGGTAGTAACGACGCAAAACGGCACTTATAAGAGACCTGCAACAAAATTAGCAGTTTTAGATATAGCTTCAAAGGAGGTACTTACCAGTGAGGAATCTTAGAAACAATAACACGAACACATGGTTTGAGCTGTCAGTGTTGTAATTTGAGTGAGACGCTGGTAGAGATAGCGTCACACTTCGGGAGAGAATGTTACAAACAAAAGTGACAACACTGATCGCGCACGAATAATCCGACTAAGGGAAGAAAGTAAACAATGCGTTGTTTACGTAGCCGATTAAATACTCCGATTCGTCTGTGAAACGTTGACAAGTGAACAGCTATTCAATTTAATTTGAAAAGGCAGTTACACACATACATACAACATCAAGGACACACCGATATTACTACAACCGCACGAATCTTGGACAAAGGAATAAAAAGGACATACGGATAGGATAAGTACTTAAGATGGGGGTCGTGGACCCTGGGGGGGCAGTTCCCCCGGGTCATATTATGAGATAGGGTAGGGCCAAGAAAGCTATATATAGGAGTAAGGGAAAATAATCGCGCCATTATTCGGTGGTTCCGCAATAGAAGGATTGCTTAATTTTGTTGCAAATAAATCAAGTTGCAATCTAAAATAGTTTCTTTTTCTAATTTACGTCGATACGTAACAGTGACATTGAAAAATAATCATTCAGAAGTTTACAATCGAAGCAACCATCGAAGCAACCAACCATAGCTAATATAAACCTTTAGCAACATTGAAATATAACATTACTATCCAAGCAACCATCTATCCAAGCAGCTTACATGATGGTGTTGAGTGAAGTACCTGAAGGATTCGTGTTTATTCCACGGATTCCCGCTGGATTCGTTTACAAGGGCGTACTTCATCTGAAGGATGCGTATATAAAGGATTTCGATTGCGCTGCCGGAGATGGTTCACCGGTGCAAGAGAAACTTTTCGTACACGACGCCGACAATAAAGTGGTGGGAACGATAACGTTGATGCGGCAAGTCGTGCATGATGTTGCGATTGAAGATCCCACGACTACTTCCGACTGTTTATTTTCGCAATACTTCAAATGTTGCGAACGTTGCAAGGCCTGTTTGAAGTGGCTGTCAATCGAGTGCTGCTGTCCAAAGTGTGGCGACAAAACTCAAAAGGATGAACCTTTGGCAAAATCTATGTTGCCAACCTGCTTCAACGACCCGTCCGAATTGGGGCCGGCACCCAATGGAAAAACGCCATCTTTCTACGGTTTGGACACAATGGAAGTTCCGAATCGTGTCGATGGAAGTTCCCAATCGTGTTGTTCCCAATCGTGTCGATTGTGCCACATTTGCGAAATTCGTTGTATTGATTGCGCATACCAAATGAGCCTGAAGGATGAGTCCAAATCGTCCAGCTCTTTCAGCTCTTTCAGCTGTGTTCCTCGTCAGATTATATCTGCAATCGCTCCAACGACCAGACCTGTTACCCGTCGTCCGTGGCGTACCGGTCGTCCATCCCACGGTCCCAAACACGACTCCGTTAAACTGGGTTCGACTAAAGGGAAAAGTTCGAATGAGATGCAACAGACGAATGTAAATGGAAATGACAACGACAAATCTACCAACCAGCCGACTGCCGATGGCAACGATCGTGTCAGTGATAGTGTACCCGTTTCGCGGAAAAAAACGGTCGGCTTCCGTACGGATGATCCTGCACAAGGGGATCACAAGCAGAAACCAACGCTTCACCAACGGCAAGATGTCAAATCCAAAGCTCCCGGAGTACGTGGTGGAGTATCGAACCATGGGAAAGGTGACGCCACCTCCAGGGCAGCTACTGGACCGGGTTCGAAAATTGTGACACAAAAAGGAGGACCCGGGAAGAAGGCGAGTGCCGGCGGGCCGGAGGCTACGAACACTAGACCGGGTTCAAAAATTGTGACCCAAAATGGAGGACCCGGGAAGAAGGCGAGTGGCGGTGGGCCGGGGGCTACGAACACTGGACCGGGTGCGAAAATTGTGACCCAAAAAGGAGGACCCGGGAAGAAGGCGAGTGTCGGTGGGCCGGAGGCTACGAACACTAGACCGGGTTCGAAAATTGTGACCCAAAAAGGAGGACCCGGGAAGAAGACGAGTGCCGGTGGGCCGGGGGCTACGAACATTGGACCGGGTGCGAAAATTGTGACCCAAAAAGGAGGACCCGGGAAGAAGGCGAGTGTCGGTGGGCCGGAGGCTACAAACACTAAAGTTCGCATATCGGTCACGAACGCTAAAGGGTCTGGAGCTGCAGCGAACGGAAGCAAACCTACTGGAAAGGGCAGCAAAAAGTAAAACACACCACAACAGTTAGTGTTTCGTTTTGAAGCCTCGATGCCGTCAGATGGCGATACTGTTCGGTTTGTTGGATATTTCTCCAACATGTCCGGCTAATCGCAGCCGTTCTTATACACCTATTTCTTTATCTTATTTCTTTTTACACATATTTCGTTATCTTGTATCGTACCTTTGGAACTAAAAATAGAAATTCGCGTATTCTCGGATAAAAAAAATAATATTTTACATCGAATTAGTGAAATGGCAAATATCACACATGTACTTTGTTACACCAATCAAGTAAATCTGGAATGTATTAATAAAAGATGAAATTAAAGATACTAAAAACAAAGTACTGCATGATGATTTTTTCATTAAATTATGTAATAGTTATTTTTCTGCATGTTTCCATTTTTAAGAAGCGTTTGTGCTACAGTTTACAGCTACAGTTAAACAAACACGGCTTTAGATTCGGCATATTTAGTTGCCAGCAGTTTCAGCAGTAGTAAATGTGGAGGGGAAAGATAATTTCTCGGATAGTGCATAATTTCGTAGTGGAAATTAACGTGAACCTCGTGACAATTAAAAAGGGTACGGTGACACATGTTGCCATTATGTCATCGCTTTGCACTCGTCAACAATTAAATGATGCAATAATGAGTTGGAGTGCACCCTTTAGTAATATGTTTTCATTTTCTTAAGAGAAGGTGAATTAGTATTGAAGTTGTCGAATAGTTGAAATTAATAAAAGTGTGTTTTAAATTACATCTGTTTCAACGAGAACATATATCTTCACTGTACTATACCTATGATGCATAGCTAATTTTTTACTGAAAATGTTTGGCAATTATGCAAGTCAAGCGAAGACAGCCAAGGCTTTAATAAAGTTATAACAAATTATCTTACCTGGTTTTTAACATAAATTTCAATTTTAATGGTAATTTCTTTACATTCTATTTGTTAAATTTTGTTTTAAATTCCGTGGTAACCTAACCTTAAAGTAACCTTTTTTATATTTATATTTATATTGCAAGTTGTTTTCTCTTCTTTTAGCTTCTTTTCATACTTTATGAGCCATTGTTTTGTTAATTGTGTAATGCTAAACTTTACAGTGATTTTTATTCTTTTGTTACATCGTTCCTCATCCGAAATGCTGTAGATTTTCTTTCTTGGTGAACTGAATTTACAAATCCTATAATAAATTGTCTTTCTCTACATCTTAAAACACTAATCTAACCGTATTAATAGTCTGAACAACAATTTCGTCAAAAATAAGTGGCAAACATTTTCCGATGTAAAACTGAACAATTTACACTCTCGCTCACCAAGTTTCTTCGAAAGGAAGAGACAAATTTTGCATAGTGCAAAGTGCAAAGTGGAAAGTTACTACTACACAAATTTTTTGGGGCCCCCGACACGGCGAGGCCCTAGGCGACCGCCTACACCGCCTACCGTTTGATCCGCCGCTGTACTCACTTTAATAGTTCTTTGACTCAAATCAATTTACCTTGCTCTTGCAATGGGTTATGATCCGAAGCCACTTGATGATCCTGACAACCCCTAGTAGATGGTGACGCAGCGCAGAAAAGGAGGGGATTGAGTCCTCCAACGTTTGGGAAGATAACTAAACGTACATTCTAGCTGTCACGAGAGTCTATCACTTTGACTTATAGAAGATGGTCCCCGAAATTTGGTCGACTTTGGTCATTAGCGACTTTGGTCATTATCATTCGTACTAGTATGGCAAGTTTGTCCGGGATTCCAACAGAGTTCATTGCGTCGTAACCGTTATCCGGCTAACCTGACTATCAAGGCTATGCTATCGTATGCGGCCTTGAAGTCAATGAAGAGATGGAAAGAATAGAGTTGCTGTTCCGTCATCTTCTCCAAGATCTGCCGCATAGTGAGAGCATCTGATCAGTGGTTGATTTCCCGTTTCGGTGGTTGATTCGGTGGTGGTGGTTGATTTCCCTGTGTGATAGTTTCCAACTACTATTCCTGGCGTAACGACCTAGTTAAAATGCGATGAATTTTGTTTTCTAGTGCTGCAACCTCAATTTTTTATCAGTCGGTGCCTGGTGCTTTATTATTGTTGAGTCGACGGAACGGTAGCAGTACACGTGTAGCTTATATTATGTTTTGCAACTCAAACCATTTTTAATAAGATATCCATGAAATATCTGTAAAAATTGAATTATTTTGTATATTTTAGACGTAAAAAAGTTGCTTTTGTTAAATATGTATATCGTGCTATTTTCGTATCATGTCTTAATTTGCTTGTAAAATGACTTGTAATTCTGAAAAACCCTCATCAAACGAAAATCCCCTACGTCATTGATCGCAGAAAGGGGCAAAAAAGCATTAGGAGCCTATTTTATACTTCATGCTTCTTCCTCCGTGCTGTGCGTTGAAACCGGTTAGTGACTAAGCTGACAAAGCATAGCCGCACCACGCAAAACCCAATGGTCCGGTTTCACATTGGGATCACAATTTAGCAACAACGCTATGACAAAGTTAGTACTGTGGCCTGTCGTGGAAAGCGTACCGCGCCGTTCGGCCGTCTTGTATACCGGACAGCGATACGTGTGCCGCGGAACAAAATCGTCTTTTTTCATCGGTTTCAGCAGAATATAAAAGAGCAAATATGAATTTAGCGGCAGGAAAACCTTACCATCTTATGCAGTACTCACGTATGGCACGGTATCAAACAGGACGCGTGGTATAGACTCCTGCAGATCCCATCCTGCCCTTTTCCCTATCCCATGTGGTGCCTTCCGAAAACAATCCATACACGTACACCCCATCGTCCGGCGGTTCCGTGATGTCCGCTTCCCGCAACACTTCATTATCGAACACTAGCAGATCGATCGGTATGACGTACTTGCGGGCAAAGTTTTGCTGTGCGCCGGTCAAAAATGCCTGGGTGAAGAAAAAGCCCGACACCCAGAATGTTGCTGGCGGGCCTTCGTCGTACCATTTTTGCAGGAATTCTAACCGCGCGATAAAGTCCGCAATGTACGAGCCGAGCGTACCATTCGACGAACCATTCGACGTTGGATATTGGATCGCTCATGAACGAGCGCGACACGTTCATGCGTAGACCTTTCGGTGGTTCGTTGGTAATCTTGATTCCATTTTGTAGTACCACCACCGGGAAGTGTTCCGTCGGATAGGAGGTTAGCCAGAGCCGAAAGTCTGGCTTGTGTCGAAAGTTGTGTCCGGTTGGAAGCTTTCGCAGATCTTCTCTAGCGTCGGCATCCAGCTCTGGGCGAGGTGACAGTTTTGCAGCAGAACCCAATTGCCGAACTTGGTACCTTCGTCGATCATTTTGGTTGCGATAGGTCCCTGACCCTGTCCGAGCGATAGTGAGAAGAGCCGATTTGCCCCCAGACCCTGGGCGTCAGCAAATTTTATCAACGTGGCCATCGGATCGGTACCCGGTGTTAGCACGAAGATCAATGGCACACAACAGTTCGATTCGTCGTAAGATGCAGCCAAATTGAAGGCCGGAGGTTCCACGTATTTCGGTTCCATTGTTTCTGGAATTGATTGCTTGATTGATTGGAACAGTCAGTCTACAATAATCAAATCTCCGATATCCTATAGGGTAACTGTTCACCTACCTGCCACATATAACTCGATCGTGGGAACCAACTAATCCGCCCGGAAACAGCAGCTTCTGGAACGCTGTCACCGTGGAAATCCACGGCTCCGGAATGGATGCCTCATGTGGTGTATCGTCGTCAAAGTACCGCTTCCAGTTCTGAACCACATGTTCCTTCAGCGGGGCGAAATCTTCAAACGACAGATCTCATCCCAATTTTTGTCCGGCAGCCAAACGGCTGGCGGGTAGGGATCAAGATTGTCCAATCCAACACCTCCGGTAAGCAAAAACATCAGCTCGGGCGACCCGAGCTGGCCGGCATCCTGCTGCAGATTCGTAGCCAGCAATAGCGAGAACAGTATCTTGTCTTTTTTAAACAGGCTGCGGCAGATATTCTCGTAAAGGCTGTACGTAAAGTAGGTCCTAAGATCCGCCAAGCGGGCTGGTACCTCATCCACCTTCTCGGTATTGTCGATAGTCGCGGTAAAGAGGTTTACGAACCAGTTCAGGCTGTACTGATACATCGGATCGATGCAGGCCAAGTCGGCAATCGTGAAGAACAGCACCGTCGAGTGGGCCGCTATCGGCGTGTACTGCAGACGGGCCGCATCGATCTGACGTTCGGTCCCCTCGGCAACGATTTGCTTCTCGTTGATCTCGTTGGCCAGCGTTTTCGACGAGCTTAGGACCGATACAGCGGTTTCATCCTCGAGAATGTTACCCTCGGACGAGAGGACCTGCAGGATCTTGTCTTCGAGCTCCTGCAGCTGCCGCTTGTTCTCCGCCCCTTGCACGATCAATGCGTTCTTTTCTGTCTCGAGTTCGGGCCGTTCGCGCGCCACTGTTATCGAAAGCAGCTGATCCTGCAGTCCAGTCTGGGTGATCATGAAGTTGAGTAGCGTCACCTTCACCGCTATTTCCGGCAAGTAATGGGGACTACGGAGTTTTGTTGTGATGTAAAATTTAAACGAATCATTGTACTCTATGATTGAGTCACCCAGCTTGATACACATTGTTCCCCCCTGTCGGAAGATTTGTTTCAACAGAATCGGTTCCAGCATTGGTTCGATCTCTTCACCGACATTCTCCAGTAGCACTGGTAGACCAAACTGTATGGCGTTCTCCAGTACGCGTGTATAGTCAGGGTGTGAGAGACGTATTATACAAATACGGTTCGCCTTCTCCATATTGCGTACCCATGTGTTAGCCTGCCCTTGGGGATCGATCATCAGGAGCCAGCGTCGAGCATTGCTAAAAAGAGGAAAAAGTGCACACATTACACTTCACATCTCGAGTCTTACCATCGCATCGATACAAAAACACGATCGCTATTCTCTAAATATTCCCAAAGCCCCTGGTCAATTCTTACTGAATGATGATAGCACTCTCCACCGAAAATGTATCACTTGGCAAACCGAAGATGTTCCACGCCCGAATATCGACCGGGTTCCCCAGTACGTTCACGAGCTGGAAGTCCTGGGAACAGATGGTTCCACGATCCGTACACCGTTCGATCCACTGTTCGATCTGCTCTGCCCTGAACTGCATCGTGAAGGGTCCCAAGTACGCAACGATACCAGATGCAATCAACACGTCACCGGTGAGCGTGTCGTAGATTAGTGCCAGCGTTTCTGCCGCCGTCTGCCAGCGATCCTTCTCACCACCCAGACCGGTAATGATCTCCGTAGCGCGTTCCAGCTTCTTCATACACAGCTCTACATTTGCTTGCAGCTTTGCATGTTGAGCAATCTGTTCGTCCAGCTTACGTTGGAGATCCGCAAGATTTTCCTCGACGATACGTAGCTGTTCCAGCTTTGCATTCAGTATCGTCATAGCGGACTAGGAGAAATAATACACAATAGTTTGTTAATGGATGCTAATGTGGTGTAGTGAGATAACCGGAAAAAGAACTCAAGAACCTACATTATAACTCGCTTGAGCTTCGGCTAATGCTGCTTTCTTGGGTGCTATCTCCTTTGCTACCTTATCGTACTTTGCAATCGCAATGACCCATTTGCACAATCCTTCCGCAGCCGTCGACGCCGCCTTCACCTTCTCCGGATCAAAGTTTTCGTTGGTAAAGACACGCTCCTCAAGCTTCTGTATTACCTTCAGAGGAATATCATCCTTCTCGAAGTTTAGCACCGCATCGATATCGTAACCTTCCACCGTCCGATATAGTGACCCGAGCAGTGTCCACAACAGATTGACGTCTTTTTCATTTCGTTGAATGGCTGCAAAGAAGCGTGAAGGAATTTGTTTACGACGACTGAAACTTGTTAGGAAAGCAAATCCTGCACTATTTGACAGTTCTACAAAGGACTACTGTAACTATTTCGCATGTATATACAGGCAGTCCCCGTGATACGCGGTTCCTCTTATACGCGGATTCGGAGATACGCGGTTTTTGAAAATTTGACAGCTGAGCTAGTTTATAGCACAAAATCTAAGCAAAATGCTCAAAATTGGTCAAAAATACCTTTTTTTCTCACATAAAACATTTCTTTCTAACTTATATTAATAAAATGTTTCTAAAAATCGCCTGATTCGTCGAATAATTTAGGTTTGGAGCAGGAAGTCGACTCTGTGACTTTGAAGTATAAACGAAATTGCACCAGGATTCGACTTACGCGGAAATTCGAGTTACGCGGATTTTTCCCGGGTTATAGCGGTCCGCTATAATAGCGTATCTCGGGGACTGCCTGTATTATAAAAACCTTTGGTGACTGTTACAAACAAAAGTGACAACACTGATCGCGCACGAATAATCCGACTAAGGGAAGAAAGTAAACAATGCGTTGTTTTCGTAGCCGATTAAATACTCGAAAATACTCCGTAATGTCAACGAGCGATATGCAGGGATGGCGGATGGGATGGCGGATCGTAGGGCCAAGAAAGCTATATATAGGAGTAAGGGAAAATAATCGCGCCATTATTCGGTGGTTCCGCAATAGAAGGATTGCTTAATTTTGTTGCAAATAAATCAAGTTGCAACCTAAAATAGTTTCTTTTTCTAATTTACGTCGATACGTAACAAGCCAAAATTAATTGTCGTATTCGGTACGCGGTAATCGATAATCGTTCATTAAACGCGCGCGAGTGA
Source organism: Anopheles moucheti (assembly GCF_943734755.1). Lineage (NCBI taxonomy): Eukaryota > Metazoa > Arthropoda > Insecta > Diptera > Culicidae > Anopheles > Anopheles moucheti. Next base: position 46,654,031 of record NC_069141.1, read on the forward strand.
TAAGTGAAAATGTCCAACCCTTCGTCCAGGAAGCAGCTGGAAGATCAGGCAGCCGGTACATCAAGAGGACGCGTAGACGTCTCTATGCACGAGTCATCGCCCAATGTCGCCGGAGGGTCATCGGACAGACACACACCGATAAGTGGTCATCGGGACGAGCAACTGTTGCGGTCTCCGCTGAGAAATCCAATGGAAGATCGCAACGCGGTATCCTTGGGTTCGCCTGTTCTGATTGAGGATTCAACCACCAGAAGAGGCACGGCGGAACATAGCACCATCTCCCCGAGTGGATCGGCAACTCGACGCGCGGAGTTGTTAAGTATGAGAGGGTTGGTAGGAGCGAGGCAAGGGGAGTTAAGGGAGTTAGAGCTGAAATTAATGGAGCTCGAAGAGGAGGTGGATGCGGGAGCTAGCCATGACGCTTTACAGTCGAAGGCAGAACAATGGCTGGCTGCAACGGATCGCTGCGGTACTTATCCGTCAACCAGTAACTCTAGGGCACCTACACTTCACTTCACTAGCACTGCCAACCCACCCCCACCGTGTTATCAGGAATACAGATCAGGTTCCTGATTATTACACTTGGAGGAAACATCACGATGATGCCTATAGAAGGGCTTCTTTACCTCCCACCTGTCCTCCATATATTTCACCAGCGCACGCGGCTACGAGCCGATCACGCACAACACTACACCACGGTAATTTAACACAGGAACAAGTTTCCGCACGGCACGGAGCGATCGGGAAGGAGCTACCGGAGTTTAGTGGTGCAGTGAAGGAGTGGCCGCTGTTTATACGTATGTACGAGCGGTCGACCGCAGTGTGTGGGTTTTCGGAAGACGAAAACATATTACGGCTACAGCGGGCGTTGAAAGGTGAAGCCAAGGAGGCAGTTGGGAATTTTTTGTTGTTGCCTGATGGTTTGGTTGAAGTGATGAAGACGCTCCAAGATCAGTTCGGCCGTCCAGAGATTATTGTCGAGGCAACGATTGATTCCATTAGGAAGATGCCGTCCCCTGAGCCGGGTTGCTTACGTTCACTCGCTACCTTTGGTCTGGCAGTACGGAATCTTTGCGCGACAATAGTGGCACTTAAACTTCCGGAGCATTCATGTAACGTATCATTACTTCGAGAGTTCATGGGTAAGTTACCCTCGCATTATGCGATGGAATGGGTCCACCATTGACGACAGCTACATAGGGTAACCCTAACAGAGTTCGGCGTTTGGATTAGCCAACTAGCGCAAGATGCTAGCGAGGCTCTCGTTGAACCGCCGCGCCGCGAGCCTAATGCGCATGGAGAACGTTCCGAAAGACGGCCTCCTACTCGAGACAATCGAGCACAGGGACCGCATTCACCTCAGCAACGAAATAAGTACGCGCCCCGACCACTTCCCAAACAGAACCAGCCCGGACATGATGCACCTAAATCGACATACTGGAACACTCACACAATGCAACATCCCGTTCAACGCGAAACTGTCACAGATACTAGCGGCACACACTCGGGCACACAGGAGCGAGTGCTGTTGAAATACGTACCTGTTACCATACACGGCCCACGTGGCCCTATTAATACGTACGCTTTCATAGATGACGGCTCTTCCTCATCCTTTATGGACTGTTCTCTACTGGAAGAGTTGGGTGTGGGAGGTACTCCGGCTCCACTGTGTCTACAGTGGACCGGTGGAATTACGCGACTAGAACAAGACTCCTTCAAGCTAAACCTGGCCATCTCTGCAAGAAACGTAAAAAACACATCAATGTTACTAAATGTACGCACGGTTAAGGACCTTGCTCTACCAATCCAAACGGTCGAGTTGAAGCAGCTGATTGCACAGTACCCGTACCTACAGGGCCTACCGATAGAGTCGCATAGTTCTGTACAACCACGAATTCTGATAGGAGTGGATAATTGTAGTGTAACCAAAACGGTGAAGAATGCAGAAAGAAAACGTGATGAACCCATCGCGTCGAAGACGAAACTAGGCTGGATCATCTACGGTCCATGTCCGGTAGCCGAGAACGTTCCAGGGGCAACCTACAGCAACTTTCATGTATGCTTATGTGATGGAATCAGTGAAGAACTGCTGAATGCTGAACTAAAAAGGTTTTTTCCTTAGACACCATCGCAATTTCAAAACCGGCTAAAACTTGGCGCTCTAAAGAAGACGAGCAGGCGCTAACAGTTCTGGAAAGAGATACGTCATTTCAAAACAATCGTTTTGAAACTGGATTGCTATGAAAAAATGAAAACATCCGCCTTCCTTGCAACAAAGCTATGGCTTTGAAACGATACAATTGCTTGAAAAGACGCATGCAGCAGGATCCTGTTCTCGATTCCGCGGTTCGAGATTTGATGTGGGGATATGAAACGAAAGGCTATATCCGACGACTTACACCAACCGAAGCAGCTGAGAGACATCCAAGGGACTGGTACTTGCCCGTCTTTCCTGTGACAAATGCGAATAAACCGGGTAAAGTGCGTTTAGTCTTCGATGCCGCAGCAACCGTCAACGGAATCAGTCTTAATAGCGTCTTACTTACCGGACCGGATCTCGCGACAAATCTCCTGGCAGTGTTGTAGCGGTAGCGGTAGTTAGTGACATAAGAGAGATGTTTCATCAGATTATGATTAAGCAATCTGATCAAAGAAGTCAGATGATTCTGTGGGAAGGAGATGCAACTAGCAGTGAACCTGTTGCATACGTGGTTACCGTAATGACCTTCGGAGCGGTCTGCTCACCGAGCACGGCTCAATACGTAAAGAACCGCAACGCGGAACGCTTTGAGTCCGAGTATCCGCGAGCAGTACAGTGTGTGAAGAATGAACATTATGTCGACGACATGCTGTTTAGCGTCGAAATAGAAGAGGAAGCGATTATCCTAACAGAACAGGTACGCAGCATACACTCACAGGGAGGATTCGAAATCCGAAATTTTATCTCCAATTCGTCGCGAGTTTTGGCACGTCTGCAGAGTGATCCTGAAATGGAAAAAAATATGACTATAGATAGTGTATTCAACACAGAGAAAGCACTTGGTATGTGGTGGGATACCTTGTCTGATAGCTTTTCATTCCGGCTATCTTTGAAGTACGACGAGAGTTTGCTATGGGGAGATGAACTACCTACGAAACGTCTTGTTTTGAGGACGTTAATGAGCGTCTACGACCCGATAGGACTTATAGGGCAGTTCCTAATGTTCCTGAAAATGCTCCTACAAGAGATTTGGCGGAGCGGTTTAAGCTGGGATCAGAAAATAGACGGTCATCTAGCTGAGAAATGGTTTACATGGATTAAAGTACTTCGAAATATCCCAACGGTGAAAGTTCCTAGATGCTATCGTCAGTTGTCGTCAGATAAAGCTAAGGTTGAACTTCACGTGTTCTGCGATACAAGCGAGTGTGGTATGGCTGCCGTGGCATACCTCAGGTTTGAAGAAGATGGTTTGGTGGAGTGTGCCCTCGTAGGGTCCAAAACTAGAGTCGCACCGCTAAAATTCTTATCAATTCCCAGGCTGGAGCTGCAGACAGCGGTGCTCGGTGCGCGTTTGGCAGAGGCAATCCGCCGATCACACCGTCTGAATTTTCAACGTTCTTTGTACTGGACTGACTCTAGAAACGTAATTAGCTGGCTGAACTCTGACCACCGTCGTTACCACCAATTCGTCGCCTTTCGGATCGGAGAACTACTAGAAACAACTGACGGCAGCCAGTGGTGTTGGATTCCTACCAAGCTCAACGTAGCCGACGACGGCACCAAGTGGACTAAGACGCCAGAATTATCTCCTGATAGCCGCTGGTTCAAGGAACCATCATTTCTATGGCAACCAGAAAGCGAATGGCCTGCAACCGAGAGACCCATAAAATACATCACAGAAGAACTTCGAGTTAACCTGTTACACCATTGCGCAATACAGAATAGTGAACCAGGAACCTTCGTCGAGTTTGAGCGATTCAGTAAGTGGAAGAGATTGCTACGGACCGTAGCATACGTCATTCGCTTCACTACTAATAGTCGACGCCGTAGCCGAAAAGAATCAATCCAGCAAGGTCCCCTGACGCAACTAGAACTGGCGGAGGCCGAACGAGTATTGTCGCTCAGGCAAAGTATTAAGCGCGTCACTCATAAGGGCGTGGCTTAACGATGTAAGCGAACATGCAAAAGGATGCGTGAGTGCGCGAGTGCGTGAGTGGATGCGTGCGAAAGGAACAGGTAAGAACGACTACTCACGCATCTATCTATACGTTACTAAGCGAGCCGACTGCATCGGAAGTGCATAGGCACAACAAAGCGTGCGAGCTTAGCGCTAGGGATGTGCAAGATCAAATCCGGTAATTGTCAGGAGTTAGGACGAGTTATTTTTGCAGAATTAATCAACATGAAATAATTAAGAAGGAAGACAGGACGGAAAATGTTTTTCCTTTTATGTAAGAGATAAACATCACTAAAACAACATGTGTAGAAATAATGACTAAGTTTGGAAAATAAAACTTAAATTAGTAGCAAGGAGAAATTGAGTGCAGCTAACTATTTCGACCGAAATCTTTCGCAATCCTCGTAAGCCCTCTAATCCAGACGAAACCCTACCATAGGTAATTTTGTTTGGACACTAGTCGGCGTTCAGGCGGTGGTCACTCTCCTCTCCTTCGCAACCAAGGAGATCGTCCCGAGCGTTCCGACCTGCTGTGTTCGACATTTGGCAGGGTTCCTCTTCCGTCCGCATAGGCCCCCGCAAGCTTGGGGCAACTAGCTGGAAGGCAGTCGCTGCGAAGCGCGAACCCTGTCGGTGAAGACACCGTAGAGCGGCGACAATCGGCGGGCAATCTTGTTGCTCGGAGTCTGGCGGCACCGGGAGACCAGCAACCTTCGCGGCTGGTTGGTGCACGGCGGAACCCGGACAACAAGTATTATTCCGGAGGATGCAGTTAGAAGCCTACCCTACCGAGGTTCAGTATCTGAGACGCCAAACTGGAAGCAACACGGGTGGGACAGGTGTTAAAAGGGATAGTCCGATATATAAACTATCTCCTGTTCTAGACGGTTGTGGAGTTATGTTGATGAGCGGACGCTTAGCCGAGTGCAACGCAGTAAGCCCAGAAATGAGACGACCTATAATACTCCCTCCCAACCACCATGGTACAGCACTACTAATCAACGATGTCCACGAACGTTTCAGACACGGTAATCACATGACAGTCATCAGTGACATCAGAAGCAGATACTGGATCCCACGATTACTAAAAACCTACCAGCGTATACGCAGAGCCTGCCAACGATGCAGAATACGTGAAGCGGCACCCAGCCCCCCGATGATGAGCAACCTTCCGGATCCCAGAGTCGCGATGGGTCAACGAACATTCACACACACTGGGATCGACTACTTCGGTCCCATCCTCGTTACGGTCGGAAGGCGCGTAGAGAAACGATGGGGAGTTATTTTCACGTGTCTCACTGTCAGGGCCGTGCATTTGGAGATTGCGCACACACTCACGACAGGATCCTGCATTGCTGCCATAAGACGATTCATCGCCAGACGTGGAATGCCACGTGAGGTCATCAGTGACTGTGGTACCAACTTTGTAGGAGCAGCACGGGAGTTGATGGAAGCGGTTGCGGAGATTGACCACGAAGCTCTGATGACGGAATTTTGCGGTCCGGAGATGAAGTGGACGTTTAATCCACCAGGGGCACCGCACTTTGGAGGCTGTTGGGAGCGCCTAGTTCGTTCAGTAAAGAAAATACTTGGACAACTCAACCTTCCCCGGCGTCCGACGGACGAGATGCTTGAAACCGCTCTGACTGAGATAGAACTCATCATCAACTCCAGACCGCTAACATATGTTCCTATCGACGATGAGTTTTCAACACCCCTGACGCCAAATCACATATTATTGGGAAGTTCGGACGGTAGCAAACCTCCCACGATGTGCTGCGACGAGGCGGATGCAGTGAAATCGACATGGAAAATATCGCAACATATCGCGGACGTATTCTGGAAGAGGTGGGTTGCAGAATACTTTCCCACTTTAGCGAGACGAACAAAGTGGTTTAAACCAGCGCGGCCCATTCAAGAAGGGGATGTGGTGATTGTCGTGGATAACCGTTTGCCCCGCAACTGTTGGCCAAAGGGACGTATTTTATCGGTGTTGCGTGCTAAAGATGGACAGGTTAGACAGGCGGTAGTAACGACGCAAAACGGCACTTATAAGAGACCTGCAACAAAATTAGCAGTTTTAGATATAGCTTCAAAGGAGGTACTTACCAGTGAGGAATCTTAGAAACAATAACACGAACACATGGTTTGAGCTGTCAGTGTTGTAATTTGAGTGAGACGCTGGTAGAGATAGCGTCACACTTCGGGAGAGAATGTTACAAACAAAAGTGACAACACTGATCGCGCACGAATAATCCGACTAAGGGAAGAAAGTAAACAATGCGTTGTTTACGTAGCCGATTAAATACTCCGATTCGTCTGTGAAACGTTGACAAGTGAACAGCTATTCAATTTAATTTGAAAAGGCAGTTACACACATACATACAACATCAAGGACACACCGATATTACTACAACCGCACGAATCTTGGACAAAGGAATAAAAAGGACATACGGATAGGATAAGTACTTAAGATGGGGGTCGTGGACCCTGGGGGGGCAGTTCCCCCGGGTCATATTATGAGATAGGGTAGGGCCAAGAAAGCTATATATAGGAGTAAGGGAAAATAATCGCGCCATTATTCGGTGGTTCCGCAATAGAAGGATTGCTTAATTTTGTTGCAAATAAATCAAGTTGCAATCTAAAATAGTTTCTTTTTCTAATTTACGTCGATACGTAACAGTGACATTGAAAAATAATCATTCAGAAGTTTACAATCGAAGCAACCATCGAAGCAACCAACCATAGCTAATATAAACCTTTAGCAACATTGAAATATAACATTACTATCCAAGCAACCATCTATCCAAGCAGCTTACATGATGGTGTTGAGTGAAGTACCTGAAGGATTCGTGTTTATTCCACGGATTCCCGCTGGATTCGTTTACAAGGGCGTACTTCATCTGAAGGATGCGTATATAAAGGATTTCGATTGCGCTGCCGGAGATGGTTCACCGGTGCAAGAGAAACTTTTCGTACACGACGCCGACAATAAAGTGGTGGGAACGATAACGTTGATGCGGCAAGTCGTGCATGATGTTGCGATTGAAGATCCCACGACTACTTCCGACTGTTTATTTTCGCAATACTTCAAATGTTGCGAACGTTGCAAGGCCTGTTTGAAGTGGCTGTCAATCGAGTGCTGCTGTCCAAAGTGTGGCGACAAAACTCAAAAGGATGAACCTTTGGCAAAATCTATGTTGCCAACCTGCTTCAACGACCCGTCCGAATTGGGGCCGGCACCCAATGGAAAAACGCCATCTTTCTACGGTTTGGACACAATGGAAGTTCCGAATCGTGTCGATGGAAGTTCCCAATCGTGTTGTTCCCAATCGTGTCGATTGTGCCACATTTGCGAAATTCGTTGTATTGATTGCGCATACCAAATGAGCCTGAAGGATGAGTCCAAATCGTCCAGCTCTTTCAGCTCTTTCAGCTGTGTTCCTCGTCAGATTATATCTGCAATCGCTCCAACGACCAGACCTGTTACCCGTCGTCCGTGGCGTACCGGTCGTCCATCCCACGGTCCCAAACACGACTCCGTTAAACTGGGTTCGACTAAAGGGAAAAGTTCGAATGAGATGCAACAGACGAATGTAAATGGAAATGACAACGACAAATCTACCAACCAGCCGACTGCCGATGGCAACGATCGTGTCAGTGATAGTGTACCCGTTTCGCGGAAAAAAACGGTCGGCTTCCGTACGGATGATCCTGCACAAGGGGATCACAAGCAGAAACCAACGCTTCACCAACGGCAAGATGTCAAATCCAAAGCTCCCGGAGTACGTGGTGGAGTATCGAACCATGGGAAAGGTGACGCCACCTCCAGGGCAGCTACTGGACCGGGTTCGAAAATTGTGACACAAAAAGGAGGACCCGGGAAGAAGGCGAGTGCCGGCGGGCCGGAGGCTACGAACACTAGACCGGGTTCAAAAATTGTGACCCAAAATGGAGGACCCGGGAAGAAGGCGAGTGGCGGTGGGCCGGGGGCTACGAACACTGGACCGGGTGCGAAAATTGTGACCCAAAAAGGAGGACCCGGGAAGAAGGCGAGTGTCGGTGGGCCGGAGGCTACGAACACTAGACCGGGTTCGAAAATTGTGACCCAAAAAGGAGGACCCGGGAAGAAGACGAGTGCCGGTGGGCCGGGGGCTACGAACATTGGACCGGGTGCGAAAATTGTGACCCAAAAAGGAGGACCCGGGAAGAAGGCGAGTGTCGGTGGGCCGGAGGCTACAAACACTAAAGTTCGCATATCGGTCACGAACGCTAAAGGGTCTGGAGCTGCAGCGAACGGAAGCAAACCTACTGGAAAGGGCAGCAAAAAGTAAAACACACCACAACAGTTAGTGTTTCGTTTTGAAGCCTCGATGCCGTCAGATGGCGATACTGTTCGGTTTGTTGGATATTTCTCCAACATGTCCGGCTAATCGCAGCCGTTCTTATACACCTATTTCTTTATCTTATTTCTTTTTACACATATTTCGTTATCTTGTATCGTACCTTTGGAACTAAAAATAGAAATTCGCGTATTCTCGGATAAAAAAAATAATATTTTACATCGAATTAGTGAAATGGCAAATATCACACATGTACTTTGTTACACCAATCAAGTAAATCTGGAATGTATTAATAAAAGATGAAATTAAAGATACTAAAAACAAAGTACTGCATGATGATTTTTTCATTAAATTATGTAATAGTTATTTTTCTGCATGTTTCCATTTTTAAGAAGCGTTTGTGCTACAGTTTACAGCTACAGTTAAACAAACACGGCTTTAGATTCGGCATATTTAGTTGCCAGCAGTTTCAGCAGTAGTAAATGTGGAGGGGAAAGATAATTTCTCGGATAGTGCATAATTTCGTAGTGGAAATTAACGTGAACCTCGTGACAATTAAAAAGGGTACGGTGACACATGTTGCCATTATGTCATCGCTTTGCACTCGTCAACAATTAAATGATGCAATAATGAGTTGGAGTGCACCCTTTAGTAATATGTTTTCATTTTCTTAAGAGAAGGTGAATTAGTATTGAAGTTGTCGAATAGTTGAAATTAATAAAAGTGTGTTTTAAATTACATCTGTTTCAACGAGAACATATATCTTCACTGTACTATACCTATGATGCATAGCTAATTTTTTACTGAAAATGTTTGGCAATTATGCAAGTCAAGCGAAGACAGCCAAGGCTTTAATAAAGTTATAACAAATTATCTTACCTGGTTTTTAACATAAATTTCAATTTTAATGGTAATTTCTTTACATTCTATTTGTTAAATTTTGTTTTAAATTCCGTGGTAACCTAACCTTAAAGTAACCTTTTTTATATTTATATTTATATTGCAAGTTGTTTTCTCTTCTTTTAGCTTCTTTTCATACTTTATGAGCCATTGTTTTGTTAATTGTGTAATGCTAAACTTTACAGTGATTTTTATTCTTTTGTTACATCGTTCCTCATCCGAAATGCTGTAGATTTTCTTTCTTGGTGAACTGAATTTACAAATCCTATAATAAATTGTCTTTCTCTACATCTTAAAACACTAATCTAACCGTATTAATAGTCTGAACAACAATTTCGTCAAAAATAAGTGGCAAACATTTTCCGATGTAAAACTGAACAATTTACACTCTCGCTCACCAAGTTTCTTCGAAAGGAAGAGACAAATTTTGCATAGTGCAAAGTGCAAAGTGGAAAGTTACTACTACACAAATTTTTTGGGGCCCCCGACACGGCGAGGCCCTAGGCGACCGCCTACACCGCCTACCGTTTGATCCGCCGCTGTACTCACTTTAATAGTTCTTTGACTCAAATCAATTTACCTTGCTCTTGCAATGGGTTATGATCCGAAGCCACTTGATGATCCTGACAACCCCTAGTAGATGGTGACGCAGCGCAGAAAAGGAGGGGATTGAGTCCTCCAACGTTTGGGAAGATAACTAAACGTACATTCTAGCTGTCACGAGAGTCTATCACTTTGACTTATAGAAGATGGTCCCCGAAATTTGGTCGACTTTGGTCATTAGCGACTTTGGTCATTATCATTCGTACTAGTATGGCAAGTTTGTCCGGGATTCCAACAGAGTTCATTGCGTCGTAACCGTTATCCGGCTAACCTGACTATCAAGGCTATGCTATCGTATGCGGCCTTGAAGTCAATGAAGAGATGGAAAGAATAGAGTTGCTGTTCCGTCATCTTCTCCAAGATCTGCCGCATAGTGAGAGCATCTGATCAGTGGTTGATTTCCCGTTTCGGTGGTTGATTCGGTGGTGGTGGTTGATTTCCCTGTGTGATAGTTTCCAACTACTATTCCTGGCGTAACGACCTAGTTAAAATGCGATGAATTTTGTTTTCTAGTGCTGCAACCTCAATTTTTTATCAGTCGGTGCCTGGTGCTTTATTATTGTTGAGTCGACGGAACGGTAGCAGTACACGTGTAGCTTATATTATGTTTTGCAACTCAAACCATTTTTAATAAGATATCCATGAAATATCTGTAAAAATTGAATTATTTTGTATATTTTAGACGTAAAAAAGTTGCTTTTGTTAAATATGTATATCGTGCTATTTTCGTATCATGTCTTAATTTGCTTGTAAAATGACTTGTAATTCTGAAAAACCCTCATCAAACGAAAATCCCCTACGTCATTGATCGCAGAAAGGGGCAAAAAAGCATTAGGAGCCTATTTTATACTTCATGCTTCTTCCTCCGTGCTGTGCGTTGAAACCGGTTAGTGACTAAGCTGACAAAGCATAGCCGCACCACGCAAAACCCAATGGTCCGGTTTCACATTGGGATCACAATTTAGCAACAACGCTATGACAAAGTTAGTACTGTGGCCTGTCGTGGAAAGCGTACCGCGCCGTTCGGCCGTCTTGTATACCGGACAGCGATACGTGTGCCGCGGAACAAAATCGTCTTTTTTCATCGGTTTCAGCAGAATATAAAAGAGCAAATATGAATTTAGCGGCAGGAAAACCTTACCATCTTATGCAGTACTCACGTATGGCACGGTATCAAACAGGACGCGTGGTATAGACTCCTGCAGATCCCATCCTGCCCTTTTCCCTATCCCATGTGGTGCCTTCCGAAAACAATCCATACACGTACACCCCATCGTCCGGCGGTTCCGTGATGTCCGCTTCCCGCAACACTTCATTATCGAACACTAGCAGATCGATCGGTATGACGTACTTGCGGGCAAAGTTTTGCTGTGCGCCGGTCAAAAATGCCTGGGTGAAGAAAAAGCCCGACACCCAGAATGTTGCTGGCGGGCCTTCGTCGTACCATTTTTGCAGGAATTCTAACCGCGCGATAAAGTCCGCAATGTACGAGCCGAGCGTACCATTCGACGAACCATTCGACGTTGGATATTGGATCGCTCATGAACGAGCGCGACACGTTCATGCGTAGACCTTTCGGTGGTTCGTTGGTAATCTTGATTCCATTTTGTAGTACCACCACCGGGAAGTGTTCCGTCGGATAGGAGGTTAGCCAGAGCCGAAAGTCTGGCTTGTGTCGAAAGTTGTGTCCGGTTGGAAGCTTTCGCAGATCTTCTCTAGCGTCGGCATCCAGCTCTGGGCGAGGTGACAGTTTTGCAGCAGAACCCAATTGCCGAACTTGGTACCTTCGTCGATCATTTTGGTTGCGATAGGTCCCTGACCCTGTCCGAGCGATAGTGAGAAGAGCCGATTTGCCCCCAGACCCTGGGCGTCAGCAAATTTTATCAACGTGGCCATCGGATCGGTACCCGGTGTTAGCACGAAGATCAATGGCACACAACAGTTCGATTCGTCGTAAGATGCAGCCAAATTGAAGGCCGGAGGTTCCACGTATTTCGGTTCCATTGTTTCTGGAATTGATTGCTTGATTGATTGGAACAGTCAGTCTACAATAATCAAATCTCCGATATCCTATAGGGTAACTGTTCACCTACCTGCCACATATAACTCGATCGTGGGAACCAACTAATCCGCCCGGAAACAGCAGCTTCTGGAACGCTGTCACCGTGGAAATCCACGGCTCCGGAATGGATGCCTCATGTGGTGTATCGTCGTCAAAGTACCGCTTCCAGTTCTGAACCACATGTTCCTTCAGCGGGGCGAAATCTTCAAACGACAGATCTCATCCCAATTTTTGTCCGGCAGCCAAACGGCTGGCGGGTAGGGATCAAGATTGTCCAATCCAACACCTCCGGTAAGCAAAAACATCAGCTCGGGCGACCCGAGCTGGCCGGCATCCTGCTGCAGATTCGTAGCCAGCAATAGCGAGAACAGTATCTTGTCTTTTTTAAACAGGCTGCGGCAGATATTCTCGTAAAGGCTGTACGTAAAGTAGGTCCTAAGATCCGCCAAGCGGGCTGGTACCTCATCCACCTTCTCGGTATTGTCGATAGTCGCGGTAAAGAGGTTTACGAACCAGTTCAGGCTGTACTGATACATCGGATCGATGCAGGCCAAGTCGGCAATCGTGAAGAACAGCACCGTCGAGTGGGCCGCTATCGGCGTGTACTGCAGACGGGCCGCATCGATCTGACGTTCGGTCCCCTCGGCAACGATTTGCTTCTCGTTGATCTCGTTGGCCAGCGTTTTCGACGAGCTTAGGACCGATACAGCGGTTTCATCCTCGAGAATGTTACCCTCGGACGAGAGGACCTGCAGGATCTTGTCTTCGAGCTCCTGCAGCTGCCGCTTGTTCTCCGCCCCTTGCACGATCAATGCGTTCTTTTCTGTCTCGAGTTCGGGCCGTTCGCGCGCCACTGTTATCGAAAGCAGCTGATCCTGCAGTCCAGTCTGGGTGATCATGAAGTTGAGTAGCGTCACCTTCACCGCTATTTCCGGCAAGTAATGGGGACTACGGAGTTTTGTTGTGATGTAAAATTTAAACGAATCATTGTACTCTATGATTGAGTCACCCAGCTTGATACACATTGTTCCCCCCTGTCGGAAGATTTGTTTCAACAGAATCGGTTCCAGCATTGGTTCGATCTCTTCACCGACATTCTCCAGTAGCACTGGTAGACCAAACTGTATGGCGTTCTCCAGTACGCGTGTATAGTCAGGGTGTGAGAGACGTATTATACAAATACGGTTCGCCTTCTCCATATTGCGTACCCATGTGTTAGCCTGCCCTTGGGGATCGATCATCAGGAGCCAGCGTCGAGCATTGCTAAAAAGAGGAAAAAGTGCACACATTACACTTCACATCTCGAGTCTTACCATCGCATCGATACAAAAACACGATCGCTATTCTCTAAATATTCCCAAAGCCCCTGGTCAATTCTTACTGAATGATGATAGCACTCTCCACCGAAAATGTATCACTTGGCAAACCGAAGATGTTCCACGCCCGAATATCGACCGGGTTCCCCAGTACGTTCACGAGCTGGAAGTCCTGGGAACAGATGGTTCCACGATCCGTACACCGTTCGATCCACTGTTCGATCTGCTCTGCCCTGAACTGCATCGTGAAGGGTCCCAAGTACGCAACGATACCAGATGCAATCAACACGTCACCGGTGAGCGTGTCGTAGATTAGTGCCAGCGTTTCTGCCGCCGTCTGCCAGCGATCCTTCTCACCACCCAGACCGGTAATGATCTCCGTAGCGCGTTCCAGCTTCTTCATACACAGCTCTACATTTGCTTGCAGCTTTGCATGTTGAGCAATCTGTTCGTCCAGCTTACGTTGGAGATCCGCAAGATTTTCCTCGACGATACGTAGCTGTTCCAGCTTTGCATTCAGTATCGTCATAGCGGACTAGGAGAAATAATACACAATAGTTTGTTAATGGATGCTAATGTGGTGTAGTGAGATAACCGGAAAAAGAACTCAAGAACCTACATTATAACTCGCTTGAGCTTCGGCTAATGCTGCTTTCTTGGGTGCTATCTCCTTTGCTACCTTATCGTACTTTGCAATCGCAATGACCCATTTGCACAATCCTTCCGCAGCCGTCGACGCCGCCTTCACCTTCTCCGGATCAAAGTTTTCGTTGGTAAAGACACGCTCCTCAAGCTTCTGTATTACCTTCAGAGGAATATCATCCTTCTCGAAGTTTAGCACCGCATCGATATCGTAACCTTCCACCGTCCGATATAGTGACCCGAGCAGTGTCCACAACAGATTGACGTCTTTTTCATTTCGTTGAATGGCTGCAAAGAAGCGTGAAGGAATTTGTTTACGACGACTGAAACTTGTTAGGAAAGCAAATCCTGCACTATTTGACAGTTCTACAAAGGACTACTGTAACTATTTCGCATGTATATACAGGCAGTCCCCGTGATACGCGGTTCCTCTTATACGCGGATTCGGAGATACGCGGTTTTTGAAAATTTGACAGCTGAGCTAGTTTATAGCACAAAATCTAAGCAAAATGCTCAAAATTGGTCAAAAATACCTTTTTTTCTCACATAAAACATTTCTTTCTAACTTATATTAATAAAATGTTTCTAAAAATCGCCTGATTCGTCGAATAATTTAGGTTTGGAGCAGGAAGTCGACTCTGTGACTTTGAAGTATAAACGAAATTGCACCAGGATTCGACTTACGCGGAAATTCGAGTTACGCGGATTTTTCCCGGGTTATAGCGGTCCGCTATAATAGCGTATCTCGGGGACTGCCTGTATTATAAAAACCTTTGGTGACTGTTACAAACAAAAGTGACAACACTGATCGCGCACGAATAATCCGACTAAGGGAAGAAAGTAAACAATGCGTTGTTTTCGTAGCCGATTAAATACTCGAAAATACTCCGTAATGTCAACGAGCGATATGCAGGGATGGCGGATGGGATGGCGGATCGTAGGGCCAAGAAAGCTATATATAGGAGTAAGGGAAAATAATCGCGCCATTATTCGGTGGTTCCGCAATAGAAGGATTGCTTAATTTTGTTGCAAATAAATCAAGTTGCAACCTAAAACAGTTTCTTTTTCTAATTTACGTCGATACGTAACAAGCCAAAATTAATTGTCGTATTCGGTACGCGGTAATCGATAATCGTTCATTAAACGCGCGCGAGTGATAAGTGAAAATGTCCAACCCTTCGTCCAGGAAGCAGCTGGAAGATCAGGCAGCCGGTACATCAAGAGGACGCGTAGACGTCTCTATGCACGAGTCATCGCCCAATGTCGCCGGAGGGTCATCGGACAGACACACACCGATAAGTGGTCATCGGGACGAGCAACTGTTGCGGTCTCCGCTGAGAAATCCAATGGAAGATCGCAACGCGGTATCCTTGGGTTCGCCTGTTCTGATTGAGGATTCAACCACCAGAAGAGGCACGGCGGAACATAGCACCATCTCCCCGAGTGGATCGGCAACTCGACGCGCGGAGTTGTTAAGTATGAGAGGGTTGGTAGGAGCGAGGCAAGGGGAGTTAAGGGAGTTAGAGCTGAAATTAATGGAGCTCGAAGAGGAGGTGGATGCGGGAGCTAGCCATGACGCTTTACAGTCGAAGGCAGAACAATGGCTGGCTGCAACGGATCGCTGCGGTACTTATCCGTCAACCAGTAACTCTAGGGCACCTACACTTCACTTCACTAGCACTGCCAACCCACCCCCACCGTGTTATCAGGAATACAGATCAGGTTCCTGATTATTACATTTGGAGGAAACATCACGATGATGCCTATAGAAGGGCTTCTTTACCTCCCACCTGTCCTCCATATATTTCACCAGCGCACGCGGCTACGAGCCGATCACGCACAACACTACACCACGGTAATTTAACACAGGAACAAGTTTCCGCACGGCACGGAGCGATCGGGAAGGAGCTACCGGAGTTTAGTGGTGCAGTGAAGGAGTGGCCGCTGTTTATACGTATGTACGAGCGGTCGACCGCAGTGTGTGGGTTTTCGGAAGACGAAAACATATTACGGCTACAGCGGGCGTTGAAAGGTGAAGCCAAGGAGGCAGTTGGGAATTTTTTGTTGTTGCCTGATGGTTTGGTTGAAGTGATGAATACGCTCCAAGATCAGTTCGGCCGTCCAGAGATTATTGTCGAGGCAACGATTGATTCCATTAGGAAGATGCCGTCCCCTGAGCCGGGTTGCTTACGTTCACTCGCTACCTTTGGTCTGGCAGTACGGAATCTTTGCGCGACAATAGTGGCACTTAAACTTCCGGAGCATTCATGTAACGTATCATTACTTCGAGAGTTCATGGGTAAGTTACCCTCGCATTATGCGATGGAATGGGTCCACCATTGACGACAGCTACATAGGGTAACCCTAACAGAGTTCGGCGTTTGGATTAGCCAACTAGCGCAAGATGCTAGCGAGGCTCTCGTTGAACCGCCGCGCCGCGAGCCTAATGCGCATGGAGAACGTTCCGAAAGACGGCCTCCTACTCGAGACAATCGAGCACAGGGACCGCATTCACCTCAGCAACGAAATAAGTACGCGCCCCGACCACTTCCCAAACAGAACCAGCCCGGACATGATGCACCTAAATCGACATACTGGAACACTCACACAATGCAACATCCCGTTCAACGCGAAACTGTCACAGATACTAGCGGCACACACTCGGGCACACAGGAGCGAGTGCTGTTGAAATACGTACCTGTTACCATACACGGCCCACGTGGCCCTATTAATACGTACGCTTTCATAGATGACGGCTCTTCCTCATCCTTTATGGACTGTTCTCTACTGGAAGAGTTGGGTGTGGGAGGTACTCCGGCTCCACTGTGTCTACAGTGGACCGGTGGAATTACGCGACTAGAACAAGACTCCTTCAAGCTAAACCTGGCCATCTCTGCAAGAAACGTAAAAAACACATCAATGTTACTAAATGTACGCACGGTTAAGGACCTTGCTCTACCAATCCAAACGGTCGAGTTGAAGCAGCTGATTGCACAGTACCCGTACCTACAGGGCCTACCGATAGAGTCGCATAGTTCTGTACAACCACGAATTCTGATAGGAGTGGATAATTGTAGTGTAACCAAAACGGTGAAGAGTGCAGAAAGAAAACGTGATAAACCCATCGCGTCGAAGACGAAACTAGGCTGGATCATCTACGGTCCATGTCCGGTAGCCGAGAACGTTCCAGGGGCAACCTACAGCAACTTTCATGTATGCTTATGTGATGGAATCAGTGAAGAACTGCTGAATGCTGAACTAAAAAGGTTTTTTCCTTAGACACCATCGCAATTTCAAAACCGGCTAAAACTTGGCGCTCTAAAGAAGACGAGCAGGCGCTAACAGTTCTGGAAAGAGATACGTCATTTCAAAACAATCGTTTTGAAACTGGATTGCTATGGAAAAATGAAAACATCCGCCTTCCTTGCAACAAAGCTATGGCTTTGAAACGATACAATTGCTTGAAAAGACGCATGCAGCAGGATCCTGTTCTCGATTCCGCGGTTCGAGATTTGATGTGGGGATATGAAACGAAAGGCTATATCCGACGACTTACACCAACCGAAGCAGCTGAGAGACATCCAAGGGACTGGTACTTGCCCGTCTTTCCTGTGACAAATGCGAATAAACCGGGTAAAGTGCGTTTAGTCTTCGATGCCGCAGCAACCGTCAACGGAATCAGTCTTAATAGCGTCTTACTTACCGGACCGGATCTCGCGACAAATCTCCTGGCAGTGTTGTAGCGGTAGCGGTAGTTGGTGACATAAGAGAGATGTTTCATCAGATTATGATTAAGCAATCTGATCAAAGAAGTCAGATGATTCTGTGGGAAGGAGATGCAACTAGCAGTGAACCTGTTGCATACGTGGTTACCGTAATGACCTTCGGAGCGGTCTGCTCACCGAGCACGGCTCAATACGTAAAGAACCGCAACGCGGAACGCTTTGAGTCCGAGTATCCGCGAGCAGTACAGTGTGTGAAGAATGAACATTATGTCGACGACATGCTGTTTAGCGTCGAAACAGAAGAGGAAGCGATTATCCTAACAGAACAGGTACGCAGCATACACTCACAGGGAGGATTCGAAATCCGAAATTTTATCTCCAATTCGTCGCGAGTTTTGGCACGTCTGCAGAGTGATCCTGAAATGGAAAAAAATATGACTATAGATAGTGTATTCAACACAGAGAAAGCACTTGGTATGTGGGATACCTTGTCTGATAGCTTTTCATTCCGGCTATCTTTGAAGTACGACGAGAGTTTGCTATGGGGAGATGAACTACCTACGAAACGTCTTGTTTTGAGGACGTTAATGAGCGTCTACGACCCGATAGGACTTATAGGGCAGTTCCTAATGTTCCTGAAAATGCTCCTACAAGAGATTTGGCGGAGCGGTTTAAGCTGGGATCAGAAAATAGACGGTCATCTAGCTGAGAAATGGTTTACATGGATTAAAGTACTTCGAAATATCCCAACGGTGAAAGTTCCTAGATGCTATCGTCAGTTGTCGTCAGATAAAGCTAAGGTTGAACTTCACGTGTTCTGCGATACAAGCGAGTGTGGTATGGCTGCCGTGGCATACCTCAGGTTTGAAGAAGATGGTTTGGTGGAGTGTGCCCTCGTAGGGTCCAAAACTAGAGTCGCACCGCTAAAATTCTTATCAATTCCCAGGCTGGAGCTGCAGACAGCGGTGCTCGGTGCGCGTTTGGCAGAGGCAATCCGCCGATCACACCGTCTGAATTTTCAACGTTCTTTGTACTGGACTGACTCTAGAAACGTAATTAGCTGGCTGAACTCTGACCACCGTCGTTACCACCAATTCGTCGCCTTTCGGATCGGAGAACTACTAGAAACAACTGACGGCAGCCAGTGGTGTTGGATTCCTACCAAGCCTAGTCGACGCCGTAGCCGAAAAGAATCAATCCAGCAAGGTCCCCTGACGCAACTAGAACTGGCGGAGGCCGAACGAGTATTATTCCGGAGGATGCAGTTAGAAGCCTACCCTACCGAGGTTCAGTATCTGAGACGCCAAACTGGAAGCAACACGGGTGGGACAGGTGTTAAAAGGGATAGTCCGATATATAAACTATCTCCTGTTCTAGACGGTTGTGGAGTTATGTTGATGAGCGGACGCTTAGCCGAGTGCAACGCAGTAAGCCCAGAAATGAGACGACCTATAATACTCCCTCCCAACCACCATGGTACAGCACTACTAATCAACGATGTCCACGAACGTTTCAGACACGGTAATCACATGACAGTCATCAGTGACATCAGAAGCAGATACTGGATCCCACGATTACTAAAAACCTACCAGCGTATACGCAGAGCCTGCCAACGATGCAGAATACGTGAAGCGGCACCCAGCCCCCCGATGATGAGCAACCTTCCGGATCCCAGAGTCGCGATGGGTCAACGAACATTCACACACACTGGGATCGACTACTTCGGTCCCATCCTCGTTACGGTCGGAAGGCGCGTAGAGAAACGATGGGGAGTTATTTTCACGTGTCTCACTGTCAGGGCCGTGCATTTGGAGATTGCGCACACACTCACGACAGGATCCTGCATTGCTGCCATAAGACGATTCATCGCCAGACGTGGAATGCCACGTGAGGTCATCAGTGACTGTGGTACCAACTTTGTAGGAGCAGCACGGGAGTTGATGGAAGTGGTTGCGGAGATTGACCACGAAGCTCTGATGACGGAATTTTGCGGTCCGGAGATGAAGTGGACGTTTAATCCACCAGGGGCACCGCACTTTGGAGGCTGTTGGGAGCGCCTAGTTCGTTCAGTAAAGAAAATACTTGGACAACTCAACCTTCCCCGGCGTCCGACGGACGAGATGCTTGAAACCGCTCTGACTGAGATAGAACTCATCATCAACTCCAGACCGCTAACATATGTTCCTATCGACGATGAGTTTTCAACACCCCTGACGCCAAATCACATATTATTGGGAAGTTCGGACGGTAGCAAACCTCCCACGATGTGCTGCGACGAGGCGGATGCAGTGAAATCGACATGGAAAATATCGCAACATATCGCGGACGTATTCTGGAAGAGGTGGGTTGCAGAATACTTACCCACTTTAGCGAGACGAACAAAGTGGTTTAAACCAGCGCGGCCCATACAAGAAGGGGATGTGGTGATTGTCGTGGATAACCGTTTGCCCCGCAACTGTTGGCCAAAGGGACGTATTTTATCGGTGTTGCGTGCTAAAGATGGACAGGTTAGACAGGCGGTAGTAACGACGCAAAACGGCACTTATAAGAGACCTGCAACAAAATTAGCAGTTTTAGATATAGCTTCAAAGGAGGTACTTACCAGTGAGGAATCTTAGAAACAATAACACGAACACATGGTTTGAGCTGTCAGTGTTGTAATTTGAGTGAGACGCTGGTAGAGATAGCGTCACACTTCGGGAGAGAATGTTACAAACAAAAGTGACAACACTGATCGCGCACGAATAATCCGACTAAGGGAAGAAAGTAAACAATGCGTTGTTTACGTAGCCGATTAAATACTCGAAAATACTGCGTAAGGTCAACGAGCGATATGCAGGGATGGCGGATCGCAGGGCCAAGAAAGCTATATATGTAAGAGTTAGAAATTTGGTTGTTACTTTATTCACGTTCAAATCGCTACTGGTTACATTTTTCAATTCTCTCTTAATGTCTATTCGCCTCCCCATTTCTTTTTCTCTCCTCTCCCGCTTTCTGTTTCTCTCCCGCTTTCGTCCTCTTCTCCTTCTTACACTCGGCCTTTCCTGACTCTCCCTTGCCCTCAAGGGAAGATTATTAGTTCATTCTAATTCTTCGTCAGTTAATTCCAAATCTTCATTTGTCGTCGCATACGACCATAATTTCATGAAATCTACGCTAGTAGTAGTAATATTTGGGCCTTCGCAGTTTGCCGCTTTTTGTACCTTATAGCGATCGTTTCGCTTAACGCTCAATACTTCATATGGTCCCAAATATTCGTTTGCTAGTTTTCGCCGTTGATCCCATTCGAAAACACACATCTTTCTTTAATAGGTCCGTTAATGGCCTAGCAATAATAGCATAATTTTTAATGAATTTTCGAAAGAACCCTGTTAAACCTAAAAATGCTTGTGTGGCTTTTACGTTGTTCGGTACGCTGAAATTCTTCACTACTCTTATTTTTTCTTCACCTGGTGATATCGTACCATTTTCAACACGATGTCCTAAAAATACAATCGACTGTTGCAAGAATTCACATTTCTCCCAGTTTACTTTTAAACTGTATTCTGAAATTCTATCACAAACCAATTCCATTTTTGATAAACATTCTTCCGGAGTAACGCCATGGATTACAATATCGTCCATGTGAAGATCCAATACGTTTTCGTTAATTAAAGATTGAAACACGTGATTAATAAAACGTATAAAAACCGCTGGCGAATTGCAAAAACCAAATGGTGCTTTCTTAAACTCATATAGCCCGGTTTTTGTAGCGAACGCAGTATACTTCCTACTATTCTCATCTATTGGTACATGGAAAAATCCATTTTTTAAATCCATTATCGTAAAGAACCTAGCTTGCTGTAATTTTTCTAACACTTCTTCTATAACTGGGATCGGAAAGCCGTCTTTCAAAACCATTGTATTAAGCTTCCGATAATCGACGCACAAGCGATAACTGCCGTTCTTTTTCTTCACGATCACCACTCTGCTCGCGAACTCGGACGTTGATTTCTGGATAACTCCTTGCTCCAACCACTTTTCGATTTGTTGCTCCACTATACTGCTCTCGGCTGCAGACAAACGCCTCGGAGATTGTCGAAAAGGTACTGCTCCCTCGTTAGTGGTAATCTTCATTGCTATCGGCGATTCGCTTTGTTGTTTTTCTTCGGATGCCTTACACTTCTCGATCATCCGCTTCACTTGGTCTTCGAACAAACTCGGCACCATATTTTCAGGATCGGTGGCAGGCGGGAATTCTTCAGCTAACAACACACTGCTCTCTGGCACACTTTCCCTCTCAGCAACTCGTCGAACTGTCTTTATACCATCTTTTGTCACTTCGACATCAAAAAACTGCAGCGATTCTCTTCCTAGTAAAGCGTCATAAACCATGGCTTCGTCTGGCACGACGAAAAACGCTACGCTAGGGTAAATTTCTGCGTTCACAAACACATCTGCTGAAAATCGGCCCATGGCTTTTGTTTGTGTGCCGCCGAACCCGTTGAACGTCATAGCCGTGTTTTCTAGTCGTGGAGCACCAATTCGCTGGAATGCTTTATTGGAAATTATATTATATGCGCTGCCACTGTCAAACAAAGCATGCAGAACACAATCGCCAAATCCAATAATTACCGTTGTTTCGTTGCTGTTCGACACCAAGTTTGTACTTGAGACGGCTGGGCGTTTCTTTTCACACTCACTGGCTTTGTGTCCGAGCGCACCACAACCGAAGCATTTTATACCATTTGTTTTCTCTGTACAACCGGTAGCCACGTGCCCTGGTTGACCACAAAGGTAACATTTTGTTTTCCGCGTATTCGGGACCTCTGCTTGCGGCTTCGATGTTTGTGCAAGTCCGGAACGTTTTTTCCTATCGATTTCAGCTTTTGCATCCGCCCGTTCTCGCAACGCAATTTTTCGTTTAAGCTGAGCTATTGTAGTGGCTTCATACAGAATTGCTCTTGTTGTTTCATCGGTTGAAAAACCGTCTACGATGAATTCACATAGGCTGTCTTCCTCGATATCGATGGACTGAGCAAGTTTTTGCATCGAGTAGATGAATTCAAGAGCCGACTCTTTTTCCGCCTTTCTCTTTTTCCGCGAAGCCAATTGTCGAAACACGTCGCTAGCTCTCACCGCAGTCGCGAATTCGTCCAGCAAGGCTCTCTTCAGCGCGGCATAAGTCACCACACCGCGCAAGGTTGCGAGAAAACTCTTGGCCACACCAGTCAATTTCTTCCGGCACATAATGAATTTGTGCCCATCGGACCAGCGCGCTAAGCTCGCAATTTCATCAAAATCCGCAAACCATGCGTTTAAGTCCCTTGAGCCATCTGCGCTGTACGCTTCAATCCCTTCCTCCACGTCTCTAAAAGAGTATGGAAACGAGACTGCTGCATCGAATTTGGGAAGTGGTTCCACTCCAAACTCGGATTCCTCATGCAGTGCGTCCAGAAAAGGAATAGCTGTAGACTGATCGATCGGGGACTGCTTAAGCTCATTTTCCACCAGAAGACGCGCCATGTCCTCTTTCGTACCCGTTGCTGATAGTCCTTCAGCCGCACACCGTTTCACTAAACCGGCACGGGTAAACTCCTCTACCATGGACAGAATACGTTCTTCTGCCATTATATTTTCACACGCACGCACACGTTTTATATTCGCACTCAGCGAATAGTTTTGCACTCAGCCTATGGTTTCGCACACAGCGAATAGTTTCGCACTCAGCGAATAGTTTTGCACTCAACTATTATATTATTGCACTCAGCTATAATAGAATCGTACGCAGATATTACAATATTGCACTCAGCATTATAATATCACTCACTTCTTAAAAGTGATGATCGGAACATAATCCCCGGGTTGAGCCCCCATATGTAAGAGTTAGAAATTTGGTTGTTACTTTATTCACGTTCAAATCGCTACTGGTTACATTTTTCAATTCTCTCTTAATGTCTATTCGCCTCCCCATTTATTTTTCTCTCCTCTCCCGCTTTCTGTTTCTCTCCCGCTTTCGTCCTCTTCTCCTTCTTACATATATAGGAGTAAGGGAAAATAATCGCGCCATTATTCGGTGGTTCCGCAATAGAAGGATTGCTTAATTTTGTTGCAAATAAATCAAGTTGCAACTTAAAATAGTTTCTTTTTCTAATTTACGTCGATACGTAACAAGCCAAAATTAATTGTCGTATTCGGTACGCGGTAATCGATAATCGTTCATTAAACGCGCGCGAGTGATAAGTGAAAATGTCCAACCCTTCGTCCAGGAAGCAGCTGGAAGACCAGGCAGCCGGTACATCAAGAGGACGCGTAGGCGTCTCTATGCACGAGTCATCGCCCAATGTCGCCGGAGGGTCATCGGACAGACACACACCGATAAGTGGTCATCGGAACGAGCAACTGTTGCGGTCTCCGCTGAGAAATCCAATGGAAGATCGCAACGCGGTATCCTTGGGTTCGCCTGTTCTGATTGAGGATTCAACCACCAGAAGAGGCACGGCGGAACATAGCACCATCTCCCCGAGTGGATCGGCAACTCGACGCGCGGAGTTGTTAAGTATGAGAGGGTTGGTAGAAGCGAGGCAAGGGGAGTTAAGGGAGTTAGAGCTGAAATTAATGGAGCTCGAAGAGGAGGTGGACGCGGGAGCTAGCCATGGCGCTTTACAGTCGAAGGCAGAACAATGGCTGGCTGCAACGGATCGCTGCGGTACTTATCCGCCAACCAGTAACTCTAGGGCACCTACACTTCACTTCACTAGCACTGCCAACCCACCCCCACCGTGTTATCAGGAATACGGTCAGGTTCCTGATTATTACATTTGGAGGAAACATCACGATGATGCCTATAGAAGGGCTTCTTTACCTCCCACCTGTCCTCCATATATTTCACCAGCGCACGCGGCTACGAGCCGATCACGCACAACACTACACCACGGTAATTTAACACAGGAACAAGTTTCCGCACGGCACGGAGCGATCGGGAAGGAGCTGCCGGAGTTTAGTGGTGCAGTGAAGGAGTGACCGCTGTTTATACGTATGTACGAGCGGTCGACCGCAGTGTGTGGGTTTTCGGAAGACGAAAACATATTACGGCTACAGCGGGCGTTGAAAGGTGAAGCCAAGGAGGCAGTTGGGCATTTGTTGTTGTTGCCTGATGGTTTGGTTGAAGTGATGAATACGCTCCAAGATCAGTTCGGCCGTCCAGAGATTATTGTCGAGGCAACGATTGAGTCCATTAGGAAGATGCCGTCCGCTGAGCCGGGTTGCTTACGTTCACTCGCTACCTTTGGTCTGGCAGTACGGAATCTTTGCGCGACAATAGTGGCACTTAAACTTCCGGAGCATTCATGTAACGTATCATTACTTCGGGAGTTCATGGGTAAGTTACCCTCGCATTATGCGATGGAATGGGTCCGCCATCGACGACAGCTACATAGGGTAACCCTAACAGAGTTCGGCGTTTGGATTAGCCAACTAGCGCAAGATGCTAGCGAGGCTCTCGTTGAACCGCCGCGCCGCGAGCCTAATGCGCATGGAGAACGTTCCGAAAGACGGCCTCCTACTCGAGACAATCGAGCACAGGGACCGCATCCGCCTCAGCAACGAAATCAGTACGCGCCCCGACCACTTCCCAAACAGAACCAGACCGGACATGATGCACCTAAAACGACATACTGGAACACTCACACAATGCAACATCCCGTTCAACGCGAAACTGTCACAGTTACTAGCGGCACACACTCGGGCACACAGGAGCGAGTGCTGTTGAAATACGTACCTGTTACCATACACGGCCCTATTAATACGTACGCTTTCATAGATGATGGCTCTTCCTCATCCTTTATGGACTGTTCTCTACTGGAAGAGTTGGGAGTGCGAGGTACTCCGGCTCCACTGTGTCTACAGTGGACCGGTGGAATTACGCGACTAGAACAAGACTCCGTCAAGCTAAACGTGGCCATCGCTGCAAGAAACGTAAAAAACACATCAATGTTACTAAATGTACGCACGGTTAAGGACCTTGCTCTACCAATCCAAACGGTCGAGTTGAAGCAGCTGATTGCACAGTACCCGTACCTACAGGGCCTACCGATAGAGTCGTATTGTTCTGTACAACCACGAATTCTGATAGGAGTGGATAATTGTAGTGTAACCAAAACGGTGAAGAGTGCAGAAAGAAAACGTGATAAACCCATCGCGTCGAAGACGAAACTAGGCTGGATCATCTACGGTCCATGTCCGGTAGCCGAGAACGTTCCAGGGGCAACCTACAGCAACTTTCATGTATGCTTATGTGATGGAATCAGTGAAGAACTGCTGAATGCTGAACTAAAAAGGTTTTTTTCCTTAGACACCATCGCAATTTCAAAACCGGCTAAAACTTGGCGCTCTAAAGAAGACGAGCAGGCGCTAACAGTTCTGGAAAGAGATACGTCATTTCAAAACAATCGTTTTGAAACTGGATTGCTATGGAAAAATGAAAACATCCGTCTTCCTTGCAACAAAGCTATGGCTTTGAAACGATACAATTGCTTGAAAAGACGCATGCAGCAGGATCCTGTTCTCGATTCCGCGGTTCGAGATTTGATGTGGGGATATGAAACGAAAGGCTATATCCGACGACTTACACCAACCGAAGCAGCTGAGAGACATCCAAGGGACTGGTACTTGCCCGTCTTTCCTGTGACAAATGCGAATAAACCGGGTAAAGTGCGTTTAGTCTTCGATGCCGCAGCAACCGTCAACGGAATCAGTCTTAATAGCGTCTTACTTACCGGACCGGATCTCGCGACAAATCTCCTGGCAGTGTTGTAGCGGTAGCGGTAGTTGGTGACATAAGAGAGATGTTTCATCAGATTATGATTAAGCAATCTGATCAAAGAAGTCAGATGATTCTGTGGGAAGGAGATGCAACTAGCAGTGAACCTGTTGCATACGTGGTTACCGTAATGACCTTCGGAGCGGTCTGCTCACCGAGCACGGCTCAATACGTAAAGAACCGCAACGCGGAACGCTTTGAGTCCGAGTATCCGCGAGCAGTACAGTGTGTGAAGAATGAACATTATGTCGACGACATACTGTTTAGCGTCGAAACAGAAGAGGAAGCGATTATCCTAACAGAACAGGTACGCAGCACACACTCACAGGGAGGATTCGAAATCCGAAATTTTATCTCCAATTCGTCGCGAGTTTTGGCACGTCTGCAGAGTGATCCTGAAATGGAAAAAAATATGACTATAGATAGTGTATTCAACACGGAGAAAGTACTTGGTATGTGGTGGGATACCTTGTCTGATAGCTTTTCATTCCGGCTATCTTTGAAGTACGACGAGAGTTTGCTATGGGGAGATGAACTACCTACGAAACGTCTTGTTTTGAGGACGTTAATGAGCGTCTACGACCCGATAGGACTTATAGGGCAGTTCCTAATGTTCCTGAAAATGCTCCTACAAGAGATTTGGCGGAGCGGTTTAAGCTGGGATCAGAAAATAGACGGTCATCTAGCTGAGAAATGGTTTACATGGATTAAAGTACTTCGAAATATCCCAACAGTGAAAGTTCCTAGATGCTATCGTCAGTTGTCGTCAGATAAAGCTAAGGTTGAACTTCACGTGTTCTGCGATACAAGCGAGTGTGGTATGGCTGCCGTGGCATACCTCAGGTTTGAAGAAGATGGTTTGGTGGAGTGTGCCCTCGTAGGGTCCAAAACTAGAGTCGCACCGCTAAAATTCTTATCAATTCCCAGGCTGGAGCTGCAGGCAGCGGTGCTCGGTGCGCGTTTGGCAGAGGCAATCCGCCGATCACACCGTCTGAATTTTCAACGTTCCTTGTACTGGACTGACTCTAGAAACGTAATTAGCTGGCTGAACTCTGACCACCGTCGCTACCACCAATTCGTCGCCTTTCGGATCGGAGAACTACTAGAAACAACTGACGGCAGCCAGTGGTGTTGGATTCCTACCAAGCCTAGTCGACGCCGTAGCCGAAAAGAATCAATCCAGCAAGGTCCCCTGACGCAACTAGAACTGGCGGAGGCCGAACGAGTATTATTCCGGAGGATGCAGTTAGAAGCCTACCCTACCGAGGTTCAGTATCTGAGACGCCAAACTGGAAGCAACACGGGTGGGACAGGTGTTAAAAGGGATAGTCCGATATATAAACTATCTCCTGTTCTAGACGGTTGTGGAGTTATGTTGATGAGCGGACGCTTAGCCGAGTGCAACGCAGTAAGCCCAGAAATGAGACGACCTATAATACTCCCTCCCAACCACCATGGTACAGCACTACTAATCAACGATGTCCACGAACGTTTCAGACACGGTAATCACATGACAGTCATCAGTGACATCAGAAGCAGATACTGGATCCCACGATTACTAAAAACCTACCAGCGTATACGCAGAGCCTGCCAACGATGCAGAATACGTGAAGCGGCACCCAGCCCCCCGATGATGAGCAACCTTCCGGATCCCAGAGTCGCGATGGGTCAACGAACATTCACACACACTGGGATCGACTACTTCGGTCCCATCCTCGTTACGGTCGGAAGGCGCGTAGAGAAACGATGGGGAGTTATTTTCACGTGTCTCACTGTCAGGGCCGTGCATTTGGAGATTGCGCACACACTCACGACAGGATCCTGCATTGCTGCCATAAGACGATTCATCGCCAGACGTGGAATGCCACGTGAGGTCATCAGTGACTGTGGTACCAACTTTGTAGGAGCAGCACGGGAGTTGATGGAAGTGGTTGCGGAGATTGACCACGAAGCTCTGATGACGGAATTTTGCGGTCCGGAGATGAAGTGGACGTTTAATCCACCAGGGGCACCGCACTTTGGAGGCTGTTGGGAGCGCCTAGTTCGTTCAGTAAAGAAAATACTTGGACAACTCAACCTTCCCCGGCGTCCAACGGACGAGATGCTTGAAACCGCTCTGACTGAGATAGAACTCATCATCAACTCCAGACCGCTAACATATGTTCCTATCGACGATGAGTTTTCAACACCCCTGACGCCAAATCACATATTATTGGGAAGTTCGGACGGTAGCAAACCTCCCACGATGTGCTGCGACGAGGCGGATGCAGTGAAATCGACATGGAAAATATCGCAACATATCGCGGACGTATTCTGGAAGAGGTGGGTTGCAGAATACTTACCCACTTTAGCGAGACGAACAAAGTGGTTTAAACCAGCGCGGCCCATACAAGAAGGGGATGTGGTGATTGTCGTGGATAACCGTTTGCCCCGCAACTGTTGGCCAAAGGGACGTATTTTATCGGTGTTGCGTGCTAAAGATGGACAGGTTAGACAGGCGGTAGTAACGACGCAAAACGGCACTTATAAGAGACCTGCAACAAAATTAGCAGTTTTAGATATAGCTTCAAAGGAGGTACTCACCATTGAGGAATCTTAGAAACAATAACACGAACACATGGTTTGAGCTGTCAGTCTTGTAATTTGAGTGAGACGCTGCTAGAGATAGCGTCACACTGCGGGAGAGAATGTCCCCCTAGACATTTCGAGTAGTTTTTCATACGTTGCTCTACCTCGCACCTCCCTTGGTCCACACATTTCTGGTCGCACACAAGATTTCATATTGACCTCTCTTTCTCGAATATGTCGGTCCTACTCTAAAGACGACCAACGACCAGTTTCGATCCACCCGAACGTGTCTGTACACAGTCATTTTACATGTATGTTTGTGTTGGTGCATATGAAACGCGAGTTGCTGAAAATTTGACAAGTCCAAGGAAGCCGGTAAGCAAAACAATAACAATCGCGAATCCGAACTTATATTTTATATCTTTTTAGCAAAACAATTGTTCTGCACGGATTAAAATGTAAGTCGGAACCATCCCAGCATCTGCGCCGTCGCCAATGGATAAAGAAACGCCGCGAAGCTCAACGCATTGGCGTGTTCCGGTACAGTTTCAGTGCCGGTATCGACGGAGAAGACTTTGGTAAGTTAAATCGTTTTTATATGGTAAATATAGTGAATTAATTAGCGGAAGTGTTATAAAATGTGTTCTAGAATGTGTTGTGCATAGTTTTAAGCTATTGTGGGTGGAAAAGTGGGGTTATCGTGATCCTTGTGCTGCAAACGCGCATTCACACACACAGAAGATGAATCCCCTAATTTTGCCCTCAGTCCATACAAAAATCCCCTAATTTGTATTTGGTTCTATTTTGATACCATTATCGCTGAAAATAGTGTAAAATCAAGTGGGAAGTGATATCAACACAGTTGTGCATTAATTTGCGGTTTTAACCGCAATAAATCTATTATATTATCAACGCTTAGTTTGGTGTTGTGGGTGCAAAGTGAGGTTAGGTGAACGATTCCTCGATCGAGTGAGATGATTCTAATTCGGGAACCACAGCAAATATTGTCTCCTCCATGGCCTTTCTGAATGATAGAGAAGACGCTGTTCTTCAATGTGTGTTCTTCTATGTTCTTCTATGTGTGGATTGGATAGTGAGTTTCCGTGACTTGATAGTGAGCTTTTTGTACGTTTGCTATGTTATGTTCGCTTTCCGAATTGCTATCCGCGACGCTCCGTTTTCAGAATTCTGATTGCGGTTCCGTCGTGTGTGATCCGTGGTTAAACTTACTTTAGCGTGGGTCAATTATCGTTCAATCCGTTGCCAAATTACCATTGGTTTATTGTAGTCTGTAAAAGCACTGTGGTTAAAGTGTTACTCATTGTACAGGGCATCAACCGTGTGAAAGGGTTGTTTCAACCACATAGTATTAGGTTGCTTGCATATATATCCACTTTTTAAACATTATTATTATTCCTACCAGCACCACATTATCTAAATTCTGCCTTCTCTTTCAACAGGGGATTTCCGGTAGTACGATAGCTGCTCTGGACTCTGGAGCTCCTGTCGGGTTGCGGCAAAACGCGCACAATGAAAGACAGCGTGTTCCACCGACTCCACCACCCCAGGGCATCGGCGACAGTCCGGGGACGACGTGAAACCCAATCGGCACAGGTACTCACGGAATAATCCGTGTCCAGAGAGCACCTGCAACAGCTGGAAAGTCACGTCTCCGTGTTTCCGGGACTGCCATGCCCTAACGTCCGGAATGGTGCGGTTGGCCCATCTGATGAAGCGGCTGGCGTCGTTGCACGATGCATCCGCATCCCACCGCTCCTGCCACAGCTGCAACGTCCGCTCCCGTTCCTCGCGGCGCACCTCATTGCTGCTCACTGTGGCTGCTCCGTCGGCTCCTCGAAGGCGCTGGTAGACACGGTGGTCTTCGTCTACTAGTAAGCAGATCGGCAGCAAATCCGATAGCATCACCGCCGTCTCGTACCGCGTGGTCCGTCTTCCGCTGCACCCGTTGCAGCAGCCGGCGACACTCCTGGATCTCCAGTCCATTGCGCCATAGTTGGCGCAGCATAGCGGATCGCGGACTCGCAGCCCAACCTTGAACATACGGTAGCATATGCTTCAGCTGCGTACAACGAGGACAGAAGCATCCCAAGCAGCCTAAAGCAGCATGAGGCGCTGCATTATAGCTATATTTGCTTCACATGCTACTTATAACGCTAAAGTTTCGCAGAGCGCTATTTTAGCGATATTGTAGCGATTTTCGCTGCTGTAAAAGTTATGCTGCAAGAAACCTCTCATGCAGCGCTCTTATAGCCAATTGTAAGCCAATGTCGTGAAGTCAAACAGTTTCGCTGCAAACAACCTCTCCTGCAGCGGTTTTGCAGCGATTCACATTGACTGGAAAAATTTCGCTGCAAGCAACCTCTCCTGCAGCGGTTTTGCAGCGATTCACGTTGACTGAAAAAGTTTCGCTGCAAGCAACCTCTCCTGCAGCGGTTTTGCAGCGATTTTGCGGCAAATCGCCTTAATACACACAGTATAAGTTCAAATATAGGTGTGTGTATGTCATTTGCAATCTACATTTTGGTACGTGAGGTTTGTTCTTGGAGAATTTAGTTGTGATAAAGCAAACATAGTGAAATGAATGCAAAAAGGTTGCGGAAGTCTGGTGTGTTATACCGAAAAAGAGATATGTACATGAAAAAAAAGACCTCAAACGAAGAGGCACCACAAATTCCAACTGGAAGCATCGAGGAGCCCGGAAACAGAACCATATCCAAATAGTGAAGCAAATTGTCACGTTCCTAATGTAATAACAGCAAACGAATCAGGAAGTGATGAGGAGGAAAGCAGCATGTCAACGAAACATTCAAATTTTAAGGACATGGACATACAAACATGTTTAGCTATTTAGCGATAAATAGAGCGCTTCAATACATGCGCTGCATATTGCCGAAATGTAGCGCTCATGCAGCTAATCTGTAAAGCTTTACGATAGCTGCAGCTGTTTCACGGATTGGCTGCATGAGCGCTACATTTCGGCAACGAGGCAGCGCTGCATTTCGACTGTTTCGCTTCGCTCTCGTACATCGTATTGAAGCGCTCTTTTTATCGCTAAGTAGCGCTGCATGTTGCTTTAGGTTGCTTGGGATAGCTTAAAAGTAAGTAAATATCATTTTACTTTTACTTAATGTGTAATTAATATATTATTATAAATTATCTATTTAATTATCTTATCCTCTTAAAATTTCATCCTATTTACAGAAAATGAAATCGATCGTTTGATCTAATACAACGAATAAATTCATCGTTGCAGATCGTAAAAGGTAAATATAGTAACTAAATAAATCTCTGCATCACAGTGGTGGAAGTTTGTGTGGAAAATGTTTCTTTTTTCCGTCGTCTCAATGGTTGTAGCACTAAATGAAAAAAAATTGCTTCCTACCTGAAACATTTCTTACTAAACCATGCAATACGACTGCGATTACGATATATTGTTGAGCGAATGAGCACATTATTGATTACTTTCGTAGTGCTAATACAAGACAATATTTTCTTTTCAATTCTAGTGAAATCATCATGGAAGGAGAAAAACAACATATCCTATATCGAGGAGAAGCATGGACTAAAATATGA
Organism: Anopheles moucheti; assembly: GCF_943734755.1. Lineage (NCBI taxonomy): Eukaryota > Metazoa > Arthropoda > Insecta > Diptera > Culicidae > Anopheles > Anopheles moucheti. The sequence continues at coordinate 46,686,741 of NC_069141.1, forward strand.
TGAAGGACACGTATTAAGAAGATGGTAACCAACGAGATGTTGCCGAGATGTCGAGAAATGCAACGAATTCCTTTGCATACTATCTACCGTTGTTGGCGACGTCGGAATGCGTTCGGAATGCGGAATGAATTTAATATTTTTTTATTCAAATTTTTTTAAAGTGATCCTGCTAATTATAGAGAATACGGTAAAAAGCGGTACGAAAACATTCAATGAATGAAGTAGGGTTATTTTTAAATTTTTATTGTTAAAGCTTATATTTAAGGAAAATGTAACAATGTAGTCAATAAAAAATAATCAACTTTTTTTTTATTAAACTAGCAATTAAAATTTTATCAGCTGAGCGAAAGAAAACTAAAATCACCACTACATACACATTCCGAGGGATCTCACACACACATGCATACCCCTGGGCTGCAAACGCTCACTCACACACCCTCAGGAGCACGTAGCAGAATCCCCTAATTTTCCCCTAATTTCATATAACGAATCCCCTAATTTTGCAAGAGGCCGAAGCTAGGTGAACCGACAATAGGGGGTTGCATACGGGTTCGAGCGCTTGTTTGCCCAGGGGGAATGTAGCACATGTTTATGCACACGCATTTGAGCATATTCGAGAGGTTAACGCAGGTGTTTAGCGTAACGGGAAAGCACTATCCCTTCCTTCGATTCCGAAGAGACGAAACACGCAGAACGCTGATTCGCGTTGTTAAATCCGCCACTTGCGGTGCCACGTTGAAATGCACGCACTATTTAAATAACTCATTCGGACCACAGTAGTTCGTCCGAAAAAGTATGCAGCAGTGGCACAAACGTTAGGTCCTGCTTATTTTTGTGTCTGGTTACCACCAGCTTACAAAGTATCTCGTCCGTCGCACACTGGAGGTCAACACCGCTCGACAGGTCTCGAATGCATCCTCTGTAGATAAACATATCGCTCGAGTTCATAGGACCTTCAAATGCTTGCATTTTACGGTTTAGTTTATGTCCTCTCACAATTACTTTACCTACATCAACATCCGTGCCATAAGCGGCAGACTGAAGCTTGCCAATGCTGCCGTCCTTGGTCAAAAACCATGCGTTCCCCCAGGTGGTTTGTAAGGTGAAACGTGGACGCATGAACACCTTAACGACAAACTTGCTTTGCACGGAGGGATAGCTGATCGTCTGCTCGTGGGTCTTTGGCATACTGAAGCTTTCGAATTCGGAAAGCCGATTTACCGCCTGCGCCAGATTGTTCCAGCCGCTGCGAACCAAACGCTTCAAATGGCACAATACAACAGCATAAAATGTTCGTACTCTGCAGGATCAACATGCGCCTTTAACACTATGAAGGAACAATAGTGAAAAAAGAACGCATGTTCGGAACCCTTCCAGTAGCCCAAAAATGTTATGTGCCGTAGCTTGCGGTGCACTGCACAGGGCTGGGCAGTAAGCTGTAGCGACGATGAAATCTGCTCCCATTGATTCGGTTTCCAGTGTGTTTTGCCCAGTTTCCCGTCGCGCCACCCCATTAAACTTCGCTTTATGTTGCCGTGGTCCAGCAGGTGAAGCCGGTCACCGACAGGAACGTCCTCGACAATGTCGAACCTGTCCAGTTCGAGCAGCGGTGTATCACCCTTCCAGTGTCCCGCCGGAACATTATCCCGGAAGCTCTGGTCCGTGCGCTTCGGGGCACGCTCCTACGGAAACACCATCGTGCGACCCTGGCGATTGTACGTTCCCTGCACCGTACACTTCTGGCAGCTCCAGTAACCGGGGTGACCAGCCACGCCTGGGGAAATAAAAAAAAGAAGTATTGGTCTTATTAGCTAATTCCTCATATTAAATGAAACTGCTTGAACAAAAATTTCCCTTACCTTTTACTAATGCCCTGGCAGGAGTGTCAGCGACAATGGCACGAACCTTAACGGTGATATGCTTCCCGTTTAGAAGCATACCGTTTCGTAAAAGGTCGTTCAACTCATTGATCGCTGGGCGCAGGTACATTTCGATACTTGTGGGCTTTGTGAGCCCACAATAGATGGCCGCCATCATTACTGGAGCTGCCAGCAACTCGTCGACGGCGAAAAGTATTGGCCACAATTGCATTGCTCCGCTCCTGTGCAGCGGCAACCCATCATCCGACAGCGTCAACGTGAACTGCTCAACTGGTGGAGCATCACATCTGAAATACGGAAACAAATGCAGAGATGGTTAGACCTGCACACGCAAACCATGTTGCTACATATGTTTCACAACAATTTTACTTACCGATAATAACTGGCCAACGTTTTCTCAAACCCGTTATACCAATAGTGCCCACCGCCAAGTTCAGCAATTTCACTATACGCATGTCTCTTGGTGCGCAGCAAAGTTTTGGCGGATCGAGGCACGCGAACGTCTGCTCTTCGAAAAAGCTGCAACACCATGTTGATGGACCGGTGCGTTTCGTTGTTGACCAACGCCCAATAGCGAATCCCGTCGTCGATCGGCATTGTCTGGAACGTGCGCTTCATCTCAATTTCCTCGTCACTGTCGTTCTCCTGACAACTGTCGCTCTCGCCCAAATAATCGGAAAGCCGATCAGCATCCGTATCCACCGGTATCGGCTCTTCCGTATCCACCGGCATCGGCTCTTCCGGATCCACCGGTATCGGCTCTGCCGGAATCACCGGCTGCTCCAGAGTGGATTCCTCGCGGGGAAAAGAATCTACAACCGCTTCGATAGGAGTTAAAAAAACGGAACCGTTTTGTACTCCGGATGGGCATACATACACACACTGCACACGAACTTACCATTTCGGCTAGGGCCCGCTGGCTGCTCATCTCCGGCCTCGTTCACCCTCCGAAATTTAGCCGCCCGGCGATAAAACCCACCGGTGCGACGTTCGCGATCGATTTCGTCCGACATGACTGATAATATTAGAATAACGGTTTGAATCACTGCACTGCACTGCACTTCGATAGCGAGGATTAATAGCGTGTGGCGTATGTTTTTTAATTGTTTTGGTGGATTGGATGCTGTCACATTTGAGATGGACCGCTGATCGTGAGATGCCATAATGGCCTCTTTGTAATTATTGAGACGATTGCAATAAAGAATTTTATATTGTTTTATTTTGTTTCATAATGACTTCATCATGTTCCATCGATTTAAGCAGTGTACAGAATAATTATTACCTATTTAGCTTCGGGGAGATGATTTACTCGTTTTATTGCTAATTTATAAGTACTTTTCGGTGGGCACACGCGGTGTGTAGTGGTTTCGATCGTAACGACGTGCTGGACGTTGGCAGGAGCAGAGAGCGAGACTAAGCTCGCCAACGCTTTTATATCCTGGTGCGAACGTGCACCACTAGCTGTCCTATTCTTATATTATCCCTCGCCCTGTCTCCTAATACCCAAGGATCTTTTCGCCTGTTACGCCTTGTTTGCGCCAGGTGGCGTCCTGGTCGCTACACCCAAAATATTACATTTAACAATAGTATTATTTATTAACATAAGTACATAAATTTTGCTAACTGTGGCCAGGCACCGTGTACCGTCTTGTGTTCTATGCATATCGTTTCTCCTAACATGGGAAATCGGATCCCGTATCGGATCTGGATGCAATGCCGTGCACTTTGCATCGTCGCAAATCGCTCAGCTGATCGATACGGTTATGAGTGACAAAGAAGAAAGACGTGTGCGAGGAGAACACGCTTATGAAACCCACCTATACATACAAGACCGACGTTAGCAAAGTGAACAAGTGAGCGAGAGTTTACGGCGGAGAATTTACTGCCTGGAGAGAATGTTACTCCCATCGGCCGAGCGCTCGATGCGCGTTACCAATCCACGGACGTTACCGTGTTAGCGCGAGCAAGAGAGAAACAGCGGTTAGAAAGAGCACTCTTTTATTTTGGCCGTTAAAAGTCTAAATGTTCTCTTTGGGACAGTCGTTAAGTAAGGCCTACTGCGAAACATTTTCACCCAAAAAAACAAACGCGACGCGTGTTGCACTAATTTATGTGCTTCGAACATCGATGCTCCAGCGCATCACACAACTTTACACTGTACACTATCACCGGCCGGAGTTTCACTCCGCTTATAAGCGTAGAACAAAACATGCTTCTTTACACACTGTTTTGGCGCCACACCTATAGCACCTTCGTACAACGGACATCGCAACCATCACAGTAAGTACTAGCACAAAATGCAATACCAAAACTAAGCCGGATCGAATCCCAATAATCTCTCTAGTTTCCCTACAGAAAAAGTTTAAAAATCACACCTTCCTCCCACACCTAGCGACCGCTTAAGCATTGCACATACAAAAACAGAAGGGGGAAGAGAAATTCAAAATAACAACACGATCGAGTGCGGTGCAGGGGGGCGCACGCGGCGACACAGCCACGCACGGTCAAATAGAGCACAGAACAACCCAAAGAGAACATTTAGACTTTCAATGGCCAAAATAAAAGAGTGCTCTTTCTAACCGCTGTTGCTCTCTTGCTTCCCAAAAGGTCGCGCGACCCAAAACTTGGAACTAATCGCGACCGTTTTTAGACGTCGCGTTTCGGTCTTGATTATGTGCCAAAGGAAGCAGGTTTGACCTTGGCTAAAGCGCTTTTTTTTAGCTTTTGCAAAATTTAACGAACGGAAATTTAGCGAAAGGCAAAAAAATAAAATAAGGTGGTGGAGGTGTGGTACACGTGTCTATCAGTACTATTTGTCCTTTTTCCACTACTCTTCGCCCTAGCATTTATTACTTGGCTTGGAATGTGCTGTTCTGTCGTCCTGCTACTGCTACCACATATCAGCTGTGTGTGGGGAAAGTGAGGGGAAGACATTATTGTGATATTTGCCAACCTGCTCAGATCTGTATTTCTGTAAGGAAACTACCGAAGAGAAAGCGGATTTGAACGGATTCTTACCATGAGTGTTGCGGCGCTCGTCTGAAGATGATGCTACGGCGATATCGTGTCAGAGAGTTGCTAACGGCTGCGTTTTATTCTACGCGCAGCACGTGAAACTTCAATCTTAATCTGCTGCGTTGAAGTCATGGTTTGGTTCGAGGATGCATCAAAACGTTGCGTAATGGGTGTGCGCGATAATATGTTGCGATTTTTTTAGTTAGTCTAATGATATTCTTTTGGTGTGTTTTTTAGTGCCTTCCTTGGGTTTCGAGTTGTTTGTTTTATGTGAATTGTTTTATGAAACTGTCGATATGGCAATCAAAACGGCAAAGATGGAACGTTTCTAGAACAACCATATTAAAAGAGACGCTGCTCGGCAAAGACAGGCGATTGAGGAATTTGCAGCACCAACCAGGCCAGATGAATGGCTTCTCCCTCGTTCAGATTTTGAATTAGCACGGCTAGAAACGGAGGAACAGCTAGAGAATTTTGATCAAGGCCTACAAGTAGATTCGGAGTTGAAGCCACAAGTAGAGTTTTTGCACTGGTAAATTCCTCGCGCAGACGTTAATATTCCTTGGAAGGTGTAATACGAAGCGCATGGCTAGTTAACGACATCCGTGGCACGATATTCTACCGGTCTGCATCAGGTGATCGATTCGCTGTTCAGCAAACCCTTTTTCAGCAAACAACCCATAACTGAACTCTATCATCATCTCCAGCTATGGGCACTTGAACAAAAACAGTTGTAGTTGTTGTGGTTTAAAATATAACAATCTCAAAGATAGTTTTATTATGTGCTAGATATTACAATGAAGCAACAGATAAATGGTGCGTTCACGAAATTAGTACTGCGCTCTCCAGGTTATGTAAATGTGTACATATTTGTGCGCAAAGTTGGCATGCGTGGTGTGCAGCGTAACATGACATGTTTTTTTTCAGAAAATACGTAAGATGTTAATGTTATTTCCGCCACTGCAGTTGACCGCCAAATACCAGACTGAGGACGTCCCTTCAGTCGTCCTGAAAAGTGTGTAGCAGTGACATAAAAGTCAAGTGGCCAAACACAGAAGATCAGCACCGTTCGACAGGTCACGGGTGTATCCTTTACTCGATATACAATGATTGTGTAGAGGACATAATTTGTTTCCGTATATGGAAAATAATTTGTTCGCCCATAAGGCTTAACAAAACGAATCTTATAGTCTAATCTTAAACAAACAGATAAAACCGATAAACAGAAATTAAACAAACTAAACATAGAGTATTATAAGGAGTCATTAATTAGTCGGGCCCGAAAAGCAGATATCGAGATGTTATAATCGAAATGAATGTTGAAGTTGAATGATTTCATAGCTCGCAGAAAAGGATCATTTTGGCCGTAAGAGGTAAGGCCCGCCGGAATGAATATAGATAGTAAGGATGGGGCAACAATATTGTTAAGGAGAATCTTAGTGGTGAAAATAACTTGCGTATGTGAGAGGAGTGATTTTAGATCTACAGTTCCCAGCACTCTGCAACGAATGGAGTAAGGAGGCATCAGATATGTACGGGGCATATTGCTCGAGTTCATAGGACCGTCAAATGCATTTTCAGGTTCAGTTTATGTCCTCTCACGTAGACTTTATCTACATGAACATCCATGCTATCCGAGGCAGACTGCAGCTAATCGATAATGCCGTCCGTGGTCAGAAACCATGCGCTCCCCCGTTCGGCTGCAAAGTGAACCGTAGACGGATGATCACTTTGGAAATATTTTTTTTTCTGCTGGGAGGGATAAGTTATGTTCTGCTAAGGTGGCTTTGGTATGCAGAAGTATTAAACAAATAAGCAGTACGAAGAAGTTCAACGTGCACATGCATCAAATTGTGATGCGTTTCGTTGTCAAATAGTGCCCAGTAACGGATGCCTTCGTCGATCGACATGGACTGAAATCTACCAATCCAGGCAATTCCATAACCTCTTCGATGGGAACCGGATAAACGAAGCCCTTATTTTACACGACACATTAACACCCAACAGTAGAACTAGCTCCCGACTAGGGCCCACCTGTTGGTCAGCTTCTTCGGCTGCGTCCACCTTTAGGAATTTAGCCACCTGTTTGTAAAAAGCACCGGTGCGGCGTTTGCGGTTCAAATCACTCATGTTGATAAAATAAAAGTGTTTCAACACTTTCGATGTAATCACTGGAGTTGGTTGCTTGTGTAGTGTCTTATTTCTTTCGGGAGATGTAAACCTACAGTTTCTTAAAGTTAAAGCAACCGATCCTTTTGTGATTGTTGCAGACGCAGACTGTGTCGCATGTTTTGCACTCTGGGTTGTTCGCGTCATGCGACAATATCCAGATGTGTGCGTGACACAGGTGCGTCGCTTACGGGTCAATGCGTGATTGACCCGATGGCAACGCGTATGCGTAATCGCAGGACTTCGGGTTGAGCATCAGCGATGAGCAGACGTGCCGGCAATCGCTGCCGCACGTCACAGTTTTATTTCATTTAGTTTTTAATAAATGTATAATAGCGTGTAAAAGATCTGGTACTTTCCGCGTCCATCCGTCCGAACCCCAAGACATAACAACTGGCGACGAGGAAAAAGGAACAACTAGTTCATCGGCATAGCGTCCCCGCAAATCCGCCATCGCCGATCATCCGACGAAAACGACGCCGTGTCCCAGTAAAAGCCGCCATCGCCGATCATCCGACGAAAACGACTCCGCGTCCTAACAGAAGTCACCATCGCCGATCATCCGACGAAAACGACGCCGTGTCCCGCTTTAAACCATCAGCCATCGCAAGCAAAGTGCAATGGAACAGGATAGGATGGAATTTGTGGAGGAAGACAATCCTAGAAGATTGTCAAACCAGAGGCAAGCCGCGCCTAGTGTTTCAAATAATTACAACGGTGGTAATATTTTTCAGCCAACCAATACCACCCCCGGCCCGAACGACAACGCTACAATCTTGAACATGATGCAGTTCCTGCAACAGCAAATGGTACAGCAGCAGGAGATTTTGATGCAGCTTATGCAACGTCCTGCACCTAGCCCGAGCACCAAACCGCCTGGTGAATCTACACTGGATTTCATCGCGAGATCACTGAGTGAGTACCGATATGAACCGGAAGAAAACAAAACGTTTGCTGCTTGGTACGCGAGATATGAGGAGCTTTTTGAGAAAGACGCTAGCCTCATAGAAGACGCAGCAAAGGTGAGAGTGCTTTTAAGGAAGTTAGGAATCGCCGAACACGAACGATACACAAATTTTGTGCTTCCGGAACATCCGAGAAATTTTTCTTTTAACGAGACAGTCAGCAAGCTCAAGGCATTGTTTGGCCCCAAAGAGACCATCCTTAGTAAAAGATACAAGTGTCTGAATCTGTCTAAACTACAACCAGAGGATTTTATGGTCTACGCATGTAGAGTGAACCGTGCGTGTGAGGATTTTGAACTAAAGAAAATGACAGAAAATCAGTTAAAAGCATTAGGGTTCGTGTGCGGTCTGAAAAGTGAACGTGATTTAGAATTCAGGACCCGGTTACTAAACCGTATCGAGAAAAACGCTGAAATCACCTTAGAGCAATTATCCTCGGAATGCCAGGGCATTGTAAATCTCCACGCGGACAGCGCCATGATAGAGGAAAGTGCGCATAAGCAGGTATCCATGATTCAAAAATGGCCGAAGTAACGCCATTTCATGCCAAAAGCACAAGGGGCACAGCATTTTCAAAATGGAAGGTCAAGCTCATCCAGCATTAAGCCTAGAAACTAGAGATGAGCGCTCCGGGCCGGAATCATGATTCCGATCCGATCCGATACAGTACTGAGTCCGATCCGATCCATAAAAGTGATTCCGATTGATTCCGAGTGATCCGGTTTCAATCAATATGCTTGCAATAATAGTTCAGGAAATTTTTTTATAGTGAGAACGCTTTCGATCAGAGTTATAATAAGCTAAACAGGGATTTAAATGCATTGAAAACATGTGAAAACGACAAGAAAACCATAGGACATTTTTTAAAAATCATTGGAACTACTGGACTATTTTTAAACAACAAAACTGAAAATCATGCGATTTAGCAAAACTACTCCTATAAAGTTGATTTAAAGATAATTTATAACATAACCCATAAGAAAACTGATGGATCTCGCATACTGCCAAAACTGCTTAGCAAACATACTCAACAATACAAAAAAAGTCAAATTAACCCAAGAAAATATTGCTGAAATTAGTTTGGCGAACTCAAATTCGTTCAATTTTGATTATAAATCACTGAGACTTTTTTTTAATTACATGGAAATTTTTGCCACTTGGAAATAATTTAAAAATTTTTTGCTTAACCCCCTCAAAAACCGTTTAATTTTCATATAAATCTATAATAAAATCGATAATTACCGACAATAAGTAAAACACAATAATAACAGTCAAAGTAAAATTACGACAAAACGCCGCAAAGCAACGCACACATGATAGATCCGGCGATCCGGATCAGCCGGAGTTTTCATAGTGAGAATAATTCCACTAGGTCCAGCTGTTTTGAGTCCGGCTTTTGTATGAAGATCCGGAGCAGCCGGAGTTTCTATAGTGAGAATAATTCCACTAGGTCCGGAGTTTTGAGTCCGGCTTTTGTATGAAGATCCGGAGCAGCCGGTGTTTCTATAGTGAGAATGATTCCGGTAGGTCCGGATTTTTTGAGTCCGGATCATCCAATTTTGTATGAAATTTCGTGGATCAGTCGGAGCGCCTATAGTGAGAATGTTTCCAATGTGAGATGAACTAGGTGAGAGCACACACAATTTGAGAGTATAAGCGAAGAGCAAGGAAGAAACGATCTCATGGTGGTCCTGTTGCTCAACCTGAAGTGTATATCTTTCCTGTTTGTACACGTATGTTAAAGCACGGCGAGCGGCTGTTTCATACACACGTGTCAGACTATTTGCGCTCAAAATTGTTTGTTCTCGTTCGTCTCTCTCGTAAGCTCTCTCCTTTTTTATGAATCCTTAACACGTTGATTATGCGCATTGGGGTGTTAGTATTTTTGCTACAAGAAAATCAAAAATATATTCAATAAATTTGCGTTAGATTCTTGCTTCCATTAACAAATTTACGCTTTACAAGCTAATTAATATCTGTAGTAAAAAGGAAACAAACATTTTATCGATCGATTAAAGAATGTTAAGTGTAAAATAATCACACAAATGCTCCTGTTACAATTACTACTCAATGGAATGTTACAACTGCCCACTATAGATTTCACAGGGCACATTAGATATCATAAAAGTTCTTGAAGTGTAAGGTTACTTTACTAATTCGGTCCATTGCACTGCATTGTTTTGCATTGCACGGGGTTGCATTGCATTGTTTTGCTAGGTTATGCTGTTGATAACCATGGTGAGTTTATTGACAAATATTTGTTTCAGTATTATGTCGCCATGTTTGTATTTTTTTTTCTATAAAACTTATGTATGGAATAGCATATTGGTATAAGTAATGGGGCGCAAAAGCCGCAAAGCCTGAAATTAAAATCCGGAGCGCGGAATCATGATCCGGAGCGCGCTCCGGCCCCGGAGCATACCGGATTGATCCGATCCGGCAAAAGGTCGGATCAACCCATCCCTACTAGAAACCCATGTTGGTTATGTGGTGCGCAGCATTGGGTAAAGGATTGCGCTTACAAAACCCACAAATGCAAGCAGTGTGGCACAATTGGGCATAAAGAAGGGTTTTGCCGCAATAAAAGCAGATCGCGAGTTAGACATCAAAGAACAGCAGTGAAGGTAGTGCATGTAAATTCATGTAGCGTGACAAAGAGAAGGAAATACGTCACCGTTTTCATCAATGGAAACCCGCTACGATTACAGTTAGATACAGCCTCTGACATCACTGTCATAGACCGACGGTTTGGCAGCAGATAGGGAAACCGAAGCTGGACAAGCCAACCGTAAAAGCACTAACAGCAGCAGGCACGAATTTTCGACTGGAAGGAGAATTATCAACGTATCTACTCATCAACAACGTCAAGCGTTTAGCGACTGTTCGTGTAGCAGAAGCACATGTGCAGCTATTAGGAACAGATGTTATTGAGCTGTTTGATTTGAGTTCGATGCCTATGAATGTTTTCTGCAACGGTCTCGCAACTAAAACAGGAGAAGCATCCTTAACAAATCTTCAGAAACTCTACCCGGAAGTGTTTAGCGAAGCAGGTGTGTGTAAGAAGGTCCAAGTGCCGCTGAGGCTAAAAGAAGGTGTTCGCCCTATTTTCCGACCAAAAAGGCCCGTTGCCTATGCAATGAGAGAGGTGGTCGAGAAGGAGTTAAATAGATTAGAAGCAAATGGTGTGATTACTCCGGTAAATTACGCAGATTGGGCAGCGCCTGTCGTGATTGTTAGAAAGTCAAACGGAAAAATCCGTATATGTGGTGACTATTCTACGGGATTAAATGAGGCCCTTCAACCGCACGAGTATCCGCTTCCTGTACCTGAAGACATTTTTACCAAGTTGGCGCAATGCAAGATTTTTACTACCATCGACTTATCAGATGCTTTCTCGCAAGTACAAGTAGAAGAACATTACCGCCCGCTACTTACTATAAATACTCACCGCGGCCTGTATCAGTATAACCGTCTTCCACCCGGTATCAAAATTGCGCCTGCAGTTTTTCAGCAACTTATTGATACGATGCTGGCAGGCATGATGAAAGTTTGCGGATATATGGATGATTTGATCATCGGTGGAGCAACACAACAGGAACACGACACTAACGTGAAGGAAGTGCTAGGTCGCATAAAAGAGTATGGGTTCACTATTCGTGCAGACAAGTGTGTTTTCGGAATGAAACAGATAAAGTACCTAGGTCACATTGTAGATGGAAATGGTATTCGTCCAGACCCAACCAAGATTGAAGCCATTATAAACTTGCCACCACCAACAGACGTTTCAGGAGTGCGCTCATTTGTTGGAGCCATTAATTACTACAGCAAGTTCGTTCCACGTATGAGAGATCTTAGATATCCCCTAGATTGCCTCTTGAAGCAGGGTGAAAGTTTCAAATGGACAAAACAATGTGATGAAAGTTTCAAAGAGTTCAAGAAGATTCTCTCCTCAAATCTTTTGCTCACACATTATGACCCGAAAGCAAACATCATAGTTTCAGCTGATGCATCATCTGTTGGATTAGGGGCAACCATAAGCCACAAATTCCAAGACGGTACCATTAAAGTAGTCCAACACGCATCACGGGCACTCACAGAAACTGAAAAGAAGTATAGCCAGATAGACCGCGAAGGTCTTGCAATCGTTTTTGCAGTTACAAGTGTAGGGTAAAACACGAGTTTTCTCAACTTTGTAATAATAGCCAAAACTGCGTGCTTTCAGGTTCGTATGTATAACGATGACTACTCTCCTTTATTTCTAACAAATACAACTAAGTTCGCTGGTCGACTGTTTAAGTTCGCTGGTCGACGAGTTCGATAGCAGTTGCTATAAAAACGCAATAATTCATCTATAATAATAATAATTTCTCTCTCCCGCTCCACAGCGCAATAATTCACTCAACATACTCCCCGCGTTGAAATTCTAATTTCAATAATTAAATTCCTATTTATGATACAGGTAATAGACAAATTTCCGAAATTGCTCGTTTGTACTCTCCTCGATTAGTTCTTAATGTAACTACCCTGGTCAGCCCATCTTGCCCAGGATGTACTTGTACGATTCTACCTAAAGGCCATTGGAAGGGAGGGCAGTTCTGTTCCTTAATCAAGACTAATGCACCTTCATTGATTCGAATCCTTTCGTTCCATTTCACTCTATTCTGAAGCTCTGGAAGGTATTCGCTAGTCCATCTCTTCCAAAATTGTTGTAACATTGTTTGCACTAATTGCCATCTAGATAGTCTGGACAGTTTCAAATCTAAATATGATGGTTCAGCTAAGGTTTGCATTTCACGACCGATCAAGAAATGTGCAGGTGTTAAGGCGGTTAAATCACAAGGATCATTAGAGCACGGGACTAACGGTCGCGAATTCAACACTGCTTCTATCTGTGTAAGAGTCGTATTCAGTTCCTCATATGTTAATCGATGGCCTCCTACAATTCGTGTAAGATGGTGTTTTACTTGTTTAACTCCAGCTTCCCAAATTCCTCCAAAATGGGGGCTCCGCGGTGGTATGAACGACCACTCAATTCCACGACTGGTGCACTCGTATATTATTTTCTTTGCATTTTCCTCGTCAGCAAACATGTTGGCTAATTCCTCCAATTCATTTCGTGCTCCAACGAAATTTGTAGCATTATCTGAAAAGATCTTAAGCGGAAGACCTCTGCGGCTGATAAAACGACGAAGGGCGGCTAGAAATGCATCAGTGGATAAATCTGATACCAGTTCGAGGTGTATTGCGCGAGTTGTCATACAAGCAAATAAACACACGTACGCCTTCACGATTAACGGTCTTCTACCAATTGCACATGATTTGATTGCAAATGGTCCAGCAAAATCTACACCACTTTGATAAAATGCTGGAGCTGGTTGTACTCTGTATGATGGTAAATCACCCATCAATTGGTGAATCGTAGTCGGGTTCGCCTTGTAACATGTAACACACTTTGCAATGACCTTTCGTATGGTCGATTTCACTCTTAGCGGCCAAAATCGCTGACGTACCACGGCTAATAGTCCCCGTTGTCCTAGATGTAAGTTCGTTTCGTGTAAATGTCTTACAAGAATCTCAACAAACTTATGATTTGCTGGTAGTACGATCTGATGCCTACTATCATAGGGAATGCACGCTCTCTTTAATATTCCTCCAACTCGCAAAATATCATCCACAGGATCGATAAATGGCTTAATATTTAACAATTCATGGTTCGCACTACCATTTTCCAAAGCTCGAAATACACTCGCAAATGATTCCCTTTGAATGCACCGCACGATCACTTTCAACCCATTTTCTACCTCCACTGACGTTGGTATATCTTTCACTATATCACTGCTTCTATACGCGATGTATTTTGTGAAACGCACAAGGTAAGCCATGAATCTTAAAAGTTTTTTGTAATCATTGGTACACTCAAAATTCAACTTCACCCCTTTCACTGTAGTCGCCATCAATGTCACTTTACATTTTAATTCTGGAACCTTTACGTTCATCTCGGGAATCGCTTGGGTTTCTAATGCGCTTGTCGTTCTTAGAAAACTAGGACCACTCCACCACTTTATGTTTTGTACTAATCGTTTAGGGGTTTCACCACGCGAGATAATATCTGCAGGATTGTTCTTGGTTGATACATAACGCCATACATAGTTTTTGGTAATATTTTGAATATCCCGAACACGATTCGCAACATATGGTTGTAATTCCTCAGGAGGATGTCGAATCCATGCTTCTACAATTTGTGAATCTGTCCATAAGCACACTATATCGAATGATACATCAATCGCCCTTATCACTTTATCGATCAATCGCGCTAGTAACTGTGCTGCTAGTAATTCTGCACGCGGTGTCGTGATAGCCTTTCGCTTCTGTATTTTAGTTGGCAGTAGACGCGATTTACTAAAAACAAGTTTCACCTTTATGTCATTTTCTTCATCGATACAGCGACTATACACACAGGCTCCATACGCATTATCGGATGCGTCTGCAAATCCATGTAGCTCTATCACCTTTGGATGAATCGCGAAAATCCAACGTGGCACCTTCAGATGGTTTAAATGGATTAACTCATTACGTAAACAAATCCATTTATCAACTATAACTTGTGGCACTAATTCATCCCATCCAGTATGTAACTCACTTACTTCTCGAAGTATTAACTTTGCTAACGTTATCACAGGGCCCACAAGTCCTAATACATCGTAGATTTTCGCCACTTCACTTAATATTTTCCTTCTCGTATTTGCCTCCCTTTGGCTGCAAGTAACGTCAAATGAATACCAATCTTCTACAGGATTCCACACTACACCAAGCGTTTTCACTGAGATTGATGAGGTTTTGTCTATTACGTCCAACTTGTAACCACGATCCTTTTCTGCGACATTCTTTAACACTTCTCTACTATTAGAACACCATTTGTGAGCGCCAAAACAAGCCTTTCCCAGGATCTTCTCCAAATCACTCTGTAATTTGCACGCTCGCTCCAAATCATTTTCACCAGCAATAATGTCATCAACATAGGTATTTTGTGCCAGTACCTTAGCTGCCTCTGGGAACTCATCCTTGTGGTCCAGTGCTGTCTGCATCAACGCCATAGTGGTTTGAAATGGTGATGGCGTTAATCCGTATGTTACTGTATCCAATTCATACACCTCAATTGGATGTGTAGCAGAATATCGCCACAGGATTCTCTGGAAGCGAGTGTCTGGTGGAGACACCCGGATTTGGCGATACATTTTTGGTATGTCAGCAGTTATAGCGTAGCGAAAACTTCTGGAATTCAACAATATAGAGCAGAGCTCTCTTTGAACTGTCGGACCTTTTCTTAGCACATTATTAAGTGCTATACCATTCGAACTAGTTGCCGATCCATCAAAAACTACTCTTAGTTTAGTCGTTGTGCTGGATGGTTTCAGTACAAAATGATGCGGTATATAATATACTTCGTTTAGGTCTTCATCCGACGTTGTAACCTTCCTCATATGACCTAATTCCGCATATTCACGCATGAATCCGGAATACTGTTCCTGTAGTTCTGGTTGCTTGGCTAGGCGTCTTTCTATTGTAATCAGCCGCTTCGTGGCCATCTCCTTTGAATCGCCTAACATCTCACGGTTGGGTTTGAATGGAAGACGAACCCAAAATCTTCCTTCAGTGTCTCGACGGTATGTACTTTGAAAATGTGCCATAGTTTCATCGTCGTCTCGCGTTGGAATATCTTCATCACAAGTTTCAATCTTGTAGAACTTTGTAAGTACTAGCTAATCGGCCCGGTTACAGGGCTATGCAACAGAATTTTGTTCTGTACGCAAACTCAAAGATGTTTTAAAAAGAGGTTTTCTTTCCAATTGGAGGAAGTTGTGCCATTTAATCAGATTTAGCGGCGCCAGTCTTCTTTAGACAGGACCGGTGCAAAATTACTACAGAACCAATCCCTCGTTCCCAGGAACAACTATCCAGGTTGCGGGTAAATAAAGTTAAAAAAGCCCAGAATTTGCTGGCCAATATCTCTTGATGTTGTGTTTGTGTCATGGGTTATTGAAATACAGACGATCTGAAAAAAATATTGACTCTACTAAAAATCTTCTCGCTTACCTGATTTGATAAAAATTTATCCATTTAAACTGAGAAGTAAACAACATAGCACAACAACAGCAATTACTCCTGAAACACTCTCGCATTTCTGTTAGTGAAAAATAAAACATGAAAAATTGCAGCGAATCAAGCAGTAAACAACTTTAAAATATTTATAAGCTACTGTAAAGCATGGTATTAATTTAGAAAATAATGCTACTATTTTCGTGGATTCAATGACCATTTCTGGTCTTCCTTGATTTGTATTAATCAGGATAATGAGTCGCTCACTTGGCACTTGGAAGCGTTGGAGCGGCCCGGTGGTTTGATGGTAGCGACGCCGGTCTTCACACGATCGGACCTGACCAAAATCCCATCCGGATCAATCACCCGTACTCAGGACTGACTATCCAGCATCGGGTAAATAAAGATACAGAAAGCCAGAAATGGCAGGTTCAGACCTCTTAGAAGAAGTGAGTGCTGCGTACGGGAGTACGGCTCGAATAGGTCGTTTAAGAAACCGTTCGCACTGTATCACCGACCAAAATTAAAATCTTTTTGAAAATCTTGTAAAGGATCCGACTGAAAATGCAAGAAAACGCATACCGGGTATTCGCATACCCAAGGACAACACATAAAAACATTCACAAATTGCGCGTCTGTGGATAAGTGTAAAAACCATTTGCTAAAACCATAGTATACATGGAAAAGTAAATTGTTGGCGAGAGGATCATAGAAGGCATAGCGAAAGAAAGGATTTTAAAGAAGAGCAGTGAAATCAAAAATGCTCCGCACAAAAAAATGATCCATGGATGTGGGAAATAATGTTACTATGGAAACGTTATGCGTCGCCTCCAACTAAAATTTGTATAGCGATATCAGCTAACGTATCGTTGGTCGTTTGGCAAAATGTCTTGGCAATTACTTGGATACCAGTATTAATCACTCCTCCTGCTGTCCATCCTAACGTTGTATTGGTCAGTATTGGAAGGTTGTCTCCCATCTTCACTTGATTAGGTTTAATCAATTGCCAAAACCATTCTGAACCGATTAACAAATCCACTCTACCTCTTGTGTTGAATGTAGGGTCTGCTAACTCTACATCTTCTGGAATGTGCCATTTGGCTACATCAAATGAACTTTGTGGTAAGTCTGTAGTAATCTTAGGAGTGATCAGCACGTTAACATCGAACACATAGTTTCCAACACATGACGCTACTTTCACGTTCATTTCCTGGTTAATTTTAACCTGAGTTCCGTTGAAGCCACTAACAATGAAATCGACGTTTTTTCTTTGTTGGTTAATTAAATCTGCCAAACGTGTAGTTATGAAATTCATCTGCGATCCCGAATCTAACAGCGCCCTGCACAGGTACGAGTTACCCCTTTTGTCGCAAACCTTGGATAATAATACTTGCTTCGTGGCGTCAGTTAGTGTTTGTGATGCATTAAGTGTAGCTCTCTCATGAACATTGAGACTAGTGTATTTAGCTTCATTACGAGGTTTAATTTCTGCATGTGTTCGGTGTTGCGTTTCATTAATTGGTGTTACTACTCTCTCAGCATTTAGTTGGTGTAACATTGTGTGATGTCGCTTCCGACATGATCGGCAATTGTAAATTGACTTACAGTCGGTCGAACGATGTCCTTTAAGAAGGCAATTGAAACACAAACCCAAAGACTTCACCACATTAATTCGTTCTGATACGTTCATCGATCTGAACTTGTCACAGTTTGAAGTAACATGTGGTGCTTGGCAAATTTCACATCCTCTGGCCGTTTCGTTGTTAACATTAGTAACAAGAGTTACACCTTTGGATAATTCACGTTTCTCGTGTCTTGAGTTCGCATGGTTTGTCTGTGCCATCAATAAAGCTGAGCTTTGGTCATCGATGAATTTCAAAAATGTTGCTAGCGTTAATTCATCGTCTCTGCATTCTGCTCGCTTTTGGCACCAAAGTTGCTTCGTTTCTGAATCAAGTTTGTTCACCAGTATATGAACTAGCCAAATGTCTCGACTGTCTAGTTGCATTGCACCCAATGCGCGTACCACCTCATCCGATACATCGTGCAACAGCCGTAAGCCGTCAGCGGATGGTTTGGTCATTGGTGTCTGATTCAGGAAACGATCTATATGTTTGGCAGCAGCTTCCAATGGTTTATCGTAACGTTGTTTCAATTTCTCCATCGCTGGCTCGTAATTACCGTCTTCTATCTTCAGGTGCGATATCAATGCAGCAGCTTCTCCTGACAAATTTGTCTTCAAAAAATATAACTTTTGGCTGTCTTGCAATGAACTGTTTCGATGAATCGCACTGTCGAATAAATCGTGAAATGAGGCCCATTGCAATATATCTCCGTCAAACTTCGGCAGGTTCATGCGAGGCAGCTTTAAATCACTACGGGGAACGGTAATATTGCTGCTGACGGTAGTTGACTCTGCATGTGGATGAAATGTGTTCGACATCACGCGTAAGAACTCTGCTTGCTGTTCAGCTAATAACTGGATGGCGTCTGCACCATTTTGTACGCCGTTTGGTGGACCATGGGGTAGCGAGCTAAAACGATTGGTCATTGTTAATAAAGCCGTTTTGATGTCAGCAATACTCTCTTCGAATTTCGCCTGGTGCGAAATTAAATCACTGCGTTCGTCTTCTGTGGCACACTTTTCGATGATTTGCCCCTGCAGATGCTCGTATCGATTCCGGAGGTCATCAGCCTTTTGTAGATTCACGTTCACTCTCACTCCGTCGTATTCGGATGCTACTAACAGGTGTGTTATTTCCTTTAAATTCTGCACCCGCTCGTCTAATAACACTCTCTTTAGTAACAACGTCTTCATTGTCATCGCTATCCGGCTCGAAGGACCAAAAAATGTAGGGTAAAACACGAGTTTTCTCAACTTTGTAATAATAGCCAAAACTGCGTGCTTTCAGGTTCGTATGTATAACGATGACTACTCTCCTTTATTTCTAACAAATACAACTAAGTTCGCTGGTCGACTGTTTAAGTTCGCTGGTCGACGAGTTCGATAGCAGTTGCTATAAAAACGCAATAATTCATCTATAATAATAATAATTTCTCTCTCCCGCTCCACAGCGCAATAATTCACTCAACAACAAGGTTCCATAAAATGTTATACGGACGTCACTTCAGATTGCAAACAGATCACCGACCACTGCTGCAGATCTTTGGATCAAAGAAGGGGATTCCTATTTATACCGCAAATAGACTTCAACGCTTTGCGCTTACTCTACAATTGTACGATTTTGATATCGAGTACATTCGCACTGATCATTTCGAAAATGCTGATTTGCTGTCCAGACTCATCAGGGAGCGAATTCAGCCGGAGGAAGACTACGTCGTAGCAAGTATTGAGTTGGAAAAGGATATAAGATCGGTCGCTACTAATTCATTATCCGTTCTCCCTTTAACATTCCGAGAGGTAGTAACTAGCACTCAGACCGACAAGGTGTAACGTCAAATCTACACATACATTCAACGAGGCTGGCCACAGAGTAAGGTTTTAGGGCAAGATTTGGCACGCTACTACTACAGAAAGGAAGCCTTGTCGACGATAGACGGAGGTATTCTGTTTGGTGAAAGGTTGATTATACCAGAAAAGCTACGGAAAAGATGTTTGGAACAGTTTCATCGTGGCCATCCTGGGGTGCAACGCATGAAGGCGCTTGCCCACAGCTACGTGTATTGGCCCGGTATGGATGAGGATATAGTTGAACGAGTAGGTGCATGTTCATCATGTGCTGCTGTGGCCAAGTCACCCCCACACGAGATTCCAGTCCCCTGGGTTAAACCTTCTTTCCCGTGGGAGAGAATACACGTCGACTATGCTGGTCCCATAGATGGGGATTATTTCCTGTTGGTAGTAGACGCTTGTTCAAAGTGGCCGGAAATTGTTAAAACAAGAAGTATCACAACAACAGCAACGATAGCTATTCTGAGAGGTGTTTTTGCAAGGTTTGGCATGCCCACTACATTAGTATCGGATAATGGAACGCAGTTCACAAGTGAGGTTTTTAGAGAATTCTGTACGGCAAATAGTATTCATCACATAAGAACCGCAGTTTACCACCCACAGTCAAATGGGCAAGTAGAACGTTTTGTTGACACTTTCAAACGAGCGTTGGTAAAGATCAAGCACGGAGATACAACAATGCAAGAAGCAATAGATAATTTTTGCTAGCGTATAGAACTACTCCAAATGCACAACTAGAACATCGCAAAACACTGGCAGAAATAATGTTTGGTAGAACTATAAGAACGAATCATGAGTTGCTACGTCCACCAGCAAAGGTTCAGCATGAAACAGTTGAAACAGGTGTAAGAGGTTTCAAGCCAAACGATCAAGTATATGCAAAAGTCTATAGGCGAGGTTCATGGACATGGATTCCGGCAGTTATTGTTAAAAGGAATGGAAACGTAATGTATCAAGTCAGAATCGAAGGTGATCGGATGATAAGAAGTCATGTTAATCAACTGCGTCGAAGAATCATCGTTAGCGATCGTCGATCATCGGATATACAGTCGAGTCGTTTACCATTGGATGTCTTACTGGATTCGTGGGATTTACATTCATCATCTAAGTCATTGTCATCGTCATCCCCAACGTCATCGTTTTTATCACCATCAACTAAGTCATTGTCTTCGTCATCACCTACGTCCTCGTCTTCATCATCATCATCGTCTTTGTCTGCGGCATGGTTGTCAGCGAATTCATCGTCATCATTAGCGTCTCTACCATTGACAACGAAGCTTCCGGACGTGCCAACATCGGAACGGGCAGTTCCGATTCCCTCCCCGGCACCAACTGAACATCAACAAGTACATCATCCGGAAGCAAAGCCGATACCTCCACTTCGCCGCTCTTCTAGGTGTAGAAGAGCCCCACGAAGATTCGACGGGTATCAGCTATCCTGAAGGGGGAGATGTTGCAGACGCAGACTGTGTCGCATGTTTTGCACTCTGGGTTGTTCGCGTCATGCGACAATATCCAGATGTGTGCGTGACACAGGTGCGTCGCTTACGGGTCAATACGTGATTGACCCGATGGCAAATGTATAATAGCGTGTAAAAGATCTGGTACTTTCCGCGTCCATCCGTCCGAACCCCAAGACATAACAGTGATATACCTGCCGGTACCATTCGTTGCCATAATGACCTCTTTGTAATAAGGGCACCGTTTAGTGTGTCACGCATAAATGTTTGGAATAGTAAAATATATACATTAACCCTTCTTCTCCATATCATGCCATGCTGGATTTTCATCCGAAACATCAGCGCGCTTGCAAAACCATCCAGTTCCTCATATCAAAAACCGGTGCAAAAATGTACTCCTGCACACGGCAAATTTGACGAAGAAAATGCACATGTGTGTGCGCAATATCCAATAATGAGCACGAGCGAGAGCGCATGACGCCGAAGAAGCGAACAGCATGAGAATCTCCTTCAGGTTTGAAGCAGTCATCGAGCGAGCTTTCGATTCGGCGGGAGCGCAAGCAGGAGAGCAACAGCGGTTAGAAAGAGCGCTCTTTTATTTTGGCCATTGAAAGTCTAAATGTTCTCTTTGGGCGCGACGTCTAAAAACGGTCGCGATTAGTTCCAAGTTTTGGGTCGCGCGACCTTTTGGGTTAGTTCCAAGTTTTGGGTCGCGCGACCTTTTGGGTAGAATAATAATAGCATTGCTATTTACTATAAGAGCAACGGAAACAAACATTTAAACAAACCCTATAAAATTTCCCATAATTTTTCCTATCCATGACCAATTTGAACCCATAGTGCATTAATATGTCCAGGGTAACTTCAAACCCTATGGGGGGACTACACATTTTTTTTACCATATATTATTACAATATTTTTCCATTGTAAATTTTAATATAACTACTTGCAACATTTTTTATGTTGTTATATATACAATCACCATTGAGTTATCATCAATATTTTAAAAGTTAATCGCTAGATAATTAATATGTTTTAAATATATTTCCTTCTTTGATAATAATTTTCATGAACAGCAATGTTTTTTACTATTAAAACAACGGAAACGAAAATTTAAACAAACCCCTTATTTCAACTTTTCCAAATCCATGACCAATTTGAGCCCATAGTGCAGCAAATATGTCCAGGTTAGCTTCGAATACTATGAGGGTGGGGGGGGGGACTACAAAACCCTTTTACCCTTTCACCATAATTTCTGACCATAATGCAGTAAACATACTTTAAAAATACGTGCACCCTTGGACTCTGCACTGTCAGTAGATAATGCCATCCCCCTAGACATTTCGAGTAGTTTTTCACACGTTCCTCAACCCGCGCACCCCCCTGGTCAAACAAGCGCTCGAACCTGTATGCAACCCCCTAATTTCGGTTCACATGGCTTCAGCCTCTTGCAAAATTAGAGGATTCGTTATATGAAAATAGGGGAACATTAGGGGATGCAGCTACGTGCTCCTGAGGGTGTGTGAGTGAGCGTTTGCAGCCCAGGGGTATGCATGTGTGTGTGAGATCGCTCGGAATGTGTATGTAGTGGTGATTTTCGTTTTCTTTCGCCCAGCTGATTAAATTTTATTTGTCAGTTTAATAAAAAAAAGATGATTATTTTTTATTGTTACGATTTTTACATTTCGTTTTTACAAACATGTGAGATAAAAAATATTGAAAAAAATATTACAATAGTATCCTGCAATGCTGCAAAGGATACAATTACGCACAACCTCATGAAAATAATGGTAATATAATGGTAACGTGCCTATTTTACCACAAAAGGCTATTGATTTGATGTAAGCCAACAATCTTAAGCTTTCGTTACTGTTTCAATTTTGATTTAATATTCTACCCTAACGTAGTACAGACGATTGTTTTGAATGTTGAAGGCAAGAAAATGGATGTTATTCCTAGCTGAAATTTGCATTATTAATTCTGTACAATAATCTTCTTAATTAAACCCTAGATCACGATCTGCACTGAACTCCTAGCCTAAATGAAACGAAGTTGAATCCTATCTGAACCTATCTTCAACGAGAAACATTCTTCTTGAATTATTACGATTCGTTGTTCTTCAGCCCAGGATGGTTTCACTAAAATAGAGAAGAAAACATCGTAATATATTAGCACAACGAATGTGATAAATTATGTGCTATCATTGCAACGACGCATGAAATCGTAATGTATAGAATGGTAAGAAAAGATTTCAATGGTGAAACGAATAGCATAATTATAATACTGTAACTACCAAGTAATACGACCTGGCCGTTCGTTTTGAATAAAAAAAACACTACAATTATCGGATAACTGTACGACGGGAAAAAAGATAAATTCTATACACACCCTTTCAAGCACTGTGTTACAATGATTTACGTTGTTATCACATTTACCTTTTACAATGTGCATCGATGAAATTATCCGTTGCATTAGATCGATGGATTGATCCCGCATTCTGTAAATAGGATGAGATGGATTAATTTAATTGATAATTGTTAAAAGGAAATTTCTTAGATTTCTTGTTTTTTTTTTCTTATCAAATAAAATTAAACGATAAATACTTACACTGCTCTGCAATGGGGTCTGGATTCGAATATATTGACGGCCCAACAGGCTCTGCTACTCATCTCCTATTCCGTCACGTCCTCGTTGTGCGTAGTAGAAGCTGTTGTCACCGTATGTCCAAGCGTGGGTGTATGAGGTAGTCCGAAACACTCGGGCGGATTGTGTCACTTGACAATACAGGATGGAGTGGATACTCTAGGTTTGAAAGTTACCAAGCCGTCAGCGTGAGACCCTCCAGATGAACAAAGGGAGTTGAGCGCAGAGCAAGTTGAATCCGTATTCTGTAAATAGGATAAAATGATACATTTAATTGACATGGTAGGAAAACAATGCCAATCTAATATTGGAATGAAATAATATAGAATTATGCAACGCCATGCCAGACTACAACACGATCCTGTGGACATGAGACACTAGAACAACAATTTCATAACCCAATGTTCCGCAACGTCAGCAGACGGATGCTTCCTGGATAAACATCTCGACAGGCCTATAAACCTAAATTAGTCTGGTATCGATAATTGAATAAAATATTCATTATTATATACTTACTCCTGGTTGACGAGACGAGCTTCATATTCCGGTATTGCACATTCGTTTGCAAATCTCAGATTGATCACACAACTGTGTAGTATCTCCTTGGAAGAGTCAGTCGGACAACGGTGAGCGCATGATGAACATCTGCCATCGAAAGATGAGATCGAATTGTGTTATTGGTAGAAATAATAATCAAATTATAAAATTACTTATCAACGCTAACAACAAAAAACTATACATTAGTCGCATTCCATCACACGGTGGATGCCACGTACAATTAGCACTACAGTGCTTTTGCAGATTACAGTAAACCAAAAGGACATTTTGCAACGGATTGAACGATAATCAGCCCAAGCTTAAAATAGGTTTAACCCCAGATCACACACGACGGAAACGCAATCCGAATTCTTAAGACGGAACGTCGCGGATAGCGATCCGGAAAGCGAACATAACACCACAAACATGCCGTAAGCTCATCCTCGGGCCACGGAAACGCACTATTCACACAATAATAACTAAGAACAGTGTCTTGTCTTTCATTCCGAATGGCCAGGGAAAAGTTGCAAATCCGCTTTGGTTCCCGAATCAGAATCATTTCACTCGATCGAGGAGTGGTTCACCTAACCTCACTTTTCACCCACAACACCAAACTATGCGTTGAGCATATAATTGGTTTATTGCGATTAAACCCGTAAATGAATGCACAACTGTGTTCATAAAACATTAGTTATTCACTTTCCACTTAATATTACACTATTTTCAGCGATGCTGGTATCAAAATAGAACCAGACACAAATTAGGGGATTCATCTTCTGTGTGTGCGAGTGCGCGTTTGCAGCACAAGGATCTCGATAACCCCACTTTTCCACCCACAATAGCTTAAAACTATGCACAACACATTCTAGAACACATTTTATAACACTTCCGCTAATTAATTCACTATATTTAGTATACAAAAACGATTTAACTTACCAAAGATCTTTTCCGTCTATACCGGCACTGAAACTGTACCGAACCACGCCAATGCGTTGAGTTTCGCGGCGTTTCTTTATCCATTGGCGACGGCGCAGATGCTGGGATGGTTCCGACTTACATTTTAATCCGTGCAGAACAATTGTTTTGCTAAAAAGATATAAAATATAAGTTCGGATTCGCGGTTGTTATTGTTTTGCTTACCGGCTTCCTTGGACTTGTCAAATTTTCAGCAACTCGCGTTTC
Source organism: Anopheles moucheti (assembly GCF_943734755.1). Lineage (NCBI taxonomy): Eukaryota > Metazoa > Arthropoda > Insecta > Diptera > Culicidae > Anopheles > Anopheles moucheti. The sequence continues at coordinate 46,712,161 of NC_069141.1, forward strand.
ATATGCACCAACACAAACATACATGTAAAATCACTGTGTACAGACACGTTCGGGTGGATCGAAACTGGTCGTTGGTCGTCTTTAGAGTAGGACCGACATATTCGAGAAAGAGAGGTCAATATGAAATCTTGTGTGCAACCAGAAATGTGTGGACCAAGAGAGGTCCCCCTAGACATTTCGAGTAGTTTTTCACACGTTCCTCAACCCGCGCACTTCTCTTGGTCCACACATTTCTGGTCGCACACAAGATTTCGTATTGACCTCTCTTTCTCGAATATGTCTGCCCTACTCTAAAGACGACCAACGACCAGTTTCGATCCACCCGAACGTGTCTGTACACAGTGATTTTACATGTATGTTTGTGTTGGTGCATATGAAACGCGAGTTGCTGAAAATTTGACAAGTCCAAGGAAGCCGGTAAGCAAAACAATAACAATCGCGAATCCGAACTTATATTTTATATCTTTTTAGCAAAACAATTGTTCTGCACGGATTAAAATGTAAGTCGGAACCATCCCAGCATCTGCGCCGTCGCCAATGGATAAAGAAACGCCGCGAAACTCAACGCATTGGCGTGTTTCGGTACAGTTTCAGTGCCGGTATAGACGGAAAAGATCTTTGGTAAGTTAAATCGTTTTTGTATACTAAATATAGTGAATTAATTAGCGGAAGTGTTATAAAATGTGTTGTAGAATGTGTTGTGCATAGTTTTAAGCTATTGTGGGTGGAAAAGTGGGGTTATCGAGATCCTTGTGCTGCAAACGCGCACTCGCACACACAGAAGATGAATCCCCTAATTTGTGTCTGGTTCTATTTTGATACCAGCATCGCTGAAAATAGTGTAATATTAAGTGGAAAGTGAATAACTAATGTTTTATGAACACAGTTGTGCATTCATTTACGGGTTTAATCGCAATAAACCAATTATATGCTCAACGCATAGTTTGGTGTTGTGGGTGAAAAGTGAGGTTAGGTGAACCACTCCTCGATCGAGTGAAATGATTCTGATTCGGGAACCAAAGCGGATTTGCAACTTTTCCCTGGCCATTCGGAATGAAAGACAAGACACTGTTCTTAGTTATTATTGTGTGAATAGTGCGTTTCCGTGGCCCGAGGATGAGCTTACGGCATGTTTGTGGTGTTATGTTCGCTTTCCGGATCGCTATCCGCGACGTTCCGTCTTAAGAATTCGGATTGCGTTTCCGTCGTGTGTGATCTGGGGTTAAACCTATTTTAAGCTTGGGTTGATTATCGTTCAATCCGTTGCAAAATGTCCTTTTGGTTTACTGTAATCTGCAAAAGCATTGTAGTGCTCATTGTACGTGGCATCCACCGTGTGATGGAATGCGACTAATGTATAGTTTTTTGTTGTTAGCGTTGATAAGTAAATTTATAATATGATTATTATTTCTACCAATAACACTATAATTAATTCGATCTCATCTTTCGACCGCAGATGTTCATCATGCGCTCATCGTTGTCCGACCGACGCTTCCAAGGAGGTACTGGACAGTTGTGTGAACAAACTAAATTTTTGAAACGAATTCGCAATATGAAGCTCGTCTCGTCATACAAGGAGTAAGTATATAATAATGAGTATTTTATTCAACTATCAATACCAGACTAACTTAGGTTTATGGATCTATCGAGATGTATAACACGGGAGCATCCGTCTGCTGTCGTTGCGGAACATTGAGTTATGATATTATTGTTGTAGTGTCTGATGTCCACGTGTTGTATTGGATCGTGTTGTAGTCCGGCATGGCGTTGCGTAATTACATATCATTTCATTCTAATGTTCATTTTATCATTTTATCCTATTTACAGAATACGGATTCAATTTGCTCTGCGCTGAAGTCCCTATGTTCCTCTGGAGGGTCTCAAGCTGACGGCTTGGTAGCTCTGAAACCTGGAGTATCCACTCCGTCCTGTTTTGCGTCCTGTCCGCCCAAGGGTTTCGGATTACCTCGTACACCCACATTCGAACAATACATTCGAATCCAGACCCCATTGCAGAGCAGTGTAAGTATTTATCGTTTAAATTGAATTGATATCTAACTAATTTTCGTTTAACAATCATCATTTTAATTAATCCATCTCATCCTATTTACAGAATGCGGGATCAATCCATCGATCTAATGCAACGGATAATTTCATCGATGCAGATTGTAAAAGGTAAATGTTATAACAACGTAAATCGTTGTAACACAGTGCTTGAAAGTGTGTATAGAGAATTTATCTTTTTTTCCGTCGTACAGTTATCCGATAATTGTAGTATTTTTTTTATTCAAAAAGAACGGCCAGGCCGTATTACTTGATAGTTACAGTATTATAATTATGAAATTCGTTTCACCATTGAAACCTTTTCTTACCATTCTATACATTACGATTTCATGCGTCGTTGCAATGATAGCACATAATTTATCACATTCGTTGTACTAATATATTACGATGTTTTCTTTTCTATTTTAGTGAAACCATCCTGGGCAATGAAGAACAACGAATCGTAATAATTTAAGAAGAATGTTTCTCCTAGAAGATAGATTCAGATAGTACATATCATTCGAGATATGTACAAGCATATCCGGTAGTATCTGTTGCAAAGAGTGTGCTACGAGTCGTTGGTTAATCGTTGATTAGGATTTTACTTCATTTTATTTAGGAGTTCAGTCCAGATCGTGATCTAGGGACAGACATGATTCTAGGGACAAACAGATTTTCATGAGGAATAGGTTGTGCGTAATTGTATCCTTTGCAGCATTGCAGGATATTATTGTAATTAACTATGTTTTCAATATTTTTTATGTGTAAAAACGAAATGTAGAAATAAAAAATATTTATTTTTTTTATTAAACCACAAATAAAATTTAATCAGCTGGGCGAAAGAAAACGAATATCACCACTACATACACATTCCGAGCGATCTCACACACACATGCATACCCCTGGGCTGCAAACGCTCACTCACACACCCTCAGGAGCACGTAGCAGAATCCCCTAATTTTCCCCTAATTTCATATAACGAATCCCCTAATTTTGCAAGAGGCCGAAGCTAGGTGAACCGACAATAGGGGGTTGCATACGGGTTCGAGCGCTTGTTTGCCCAGGGGGAATGTAGCACATGTTTATGCACACGCATTTGAGCATATTCGAGAGGTTAACGCAGGTGTTTAGCGTAACGGGAAAGCACTATCCCTTCCTTCGATTCCGAAGAGACGAAACACGCAGAACGCTGATTCGCGTTGTTAAATCCGCCACTTGCGGTGCCACGTTGAAATGCACGCACTATTTAAATAACTCATTCGGACCACAGTAGTTCGTCCGAAAAAGTATGCAGCAGTGGCACAAACGTTAGGTCCTGCTTATTTTTGTGTCTGGTTACCACCAGCTTACAAAGTATCTCGTCCGTCGCACACTGGAGGTCAACACCGCTCGACAGGTCTCGAATGCATCCTCTGTAGATAAACATATCGCTCGAGTTCATAGGACCGTCAAATGCTAGCATTTTACGGTTTAGTTTATGTCCTCTCACAATTACTTTACCTACATCAACATCCGTGCCATAAGCGGCAGACTGAAGCTTGCCAATGCTGCCGTCCTTGGTCAAAAACCATGCGTTCCCCCAGGTGGTTTGTAAGGTGAAACGTGGACGCATGAACACCTTAACGACAAACTTGCTTTGCACGGAGGGATAGCTGATCGTCTGCTCGTGGGTCTTTGGCATACTGAAGCTTTCGAATTCGGAAAGCCGATTTACCGCCTGCGCCAGATTGTTCCAGCCGCTGTGAACCAAACGCTTCAAATGGCACAATACAACAGCATAAAATGTTCGTACTCTGCAGGATCAACATGCGCCTTTAACACTATGAAGGAACAATAGTGAAAAAAGAACGCATGTTCGGAACCCTTCCAGTAGCCCAAAAATGTTATGTGCCGTAGCTTGCGGTGCACTGCACAGGGCTGGGCAGTAAGCTGTAGCGACGATGAAATCTGCTCCCATTGATTCGGTTTCCAGTGTGTTTTGCCCAGTTTCCCGTCGCGCCACCCCATTAAACTTCGCTTTATGTTGCCGTGGTCCAGCAGGTGAAGCCGGTCACCGACAGGAACGTCCTCGACAATGTCGAACCTGTCCAGTTCGAGCAGCGGTGTATCACCCTTCCAGTGTCCCGCCGGAACATTATCCCGGAAGCTCTGGTCCGTGCGCTTCGGGGCACGCTCCTACGGAAACACCATCGTGCGACCCTGGCGATTGTACGTTCCCTGCACCGTACACTTCTGGCAGCTCCAGTAACCGGGGTGACCAGCCACGCCTGGGGAAATAAAAAAAAGAAGTATTGGTCTTATTAGCTAATTCCTCATATTAAATGAAACTGCTTGAACAAAAATTTCCCTTACCTTTTACTAATGCCCTGGCAGGAGTGTCAGCGACAATGGCACGAACCTTAACGGTGATATGCTTCCCGTTTAGAAGCATACCGTTTCGTAAAAGGTCGTTCAACTCATTGATCGCTGGGCGCAGGTACATTTCGATACTTGTGGGTTTTGTGAGCCCACAATAGATGGCCGCCATCATTACTGGAGCTGCCAGCAACTCGTCGACGGCGAAAAGTATTGGCCAAAATTGCATTGCTCCGCTCCTGTGCAGCGGCAACCCATCAACCGACAGCGTCAACGTGAACTGCTCAACTGGTGGAGCATCACATCTGAAATACGGAAACAAATGCAGAGATGGTTAGACCTGCACACGCAAACCATGTTGCTACATATGTTTCACAACAATTTTACTTAACGATAATAACTGGCCAACGTTTTCTCAAACCCGTTATACCAATAGTGCCCACCGCCAAGTTCAGCAATTTCACTATACGCATGTCTCTTGGTGCGCAGCAAAGTTTTGGCGGATCGAGGCACGCGAACGTCTGCTCTTCGAAAAAGCTGCAACACCATGTTGATGGACCGGTGCGTTTCGTTGTTTACCAACGCCCAATAGCGAATCCCGTCGTCGATCGGCATTGTCTGGAACGTGCGCTTCATCTCAATTTCCTCGTCACTGTCGTTCTCCTGACAACTGTCGCTCTCGCCCAAATAATCGGAAAGCCGATCAGCATCCGTATCCACCGGTATCGGCTCTTCCGTATCCACCGGCATCGGCTCTTCCGGATCCACCGGTATCGGCTCTGCCGGAATCACCGGCTGCTCCAGAGTGGATTCCTCGCGGGGAAAAGAATCTACAACCGCTTCGATAGGAGTTAAAAAAACGGAACCGTTTTGTACTCCGGATGGGCATACATACACACACTGCACACGAACTTACCATTTCGGCTAGGGCCCGCTGGCTGCTCATCTCCGGCCTCGTTCACCCTCCGAAATTTAGCCGCCCGGCGATAAAACCCACCGGTGCGACGTTCGCGATCGATTTCGTCCGACATGACTGATAATATTAGAATAACGGTTTGAATCACTGCACTGCACTGCACTTCGATAGCGAGGATTAATAGCGTGTGGCGTATGTTTTTTAATTGTTTTGGTGGATTGGATGCTGTCACATTTGAGATGGACCGCTGATCGTGAGATGCCATAATGGCCTCTTTGTAATTATTGAGACGATTGCAATAAAGAATTTTATATTGTTTTATTTTGTTTCATAATGACTTCATCATGTTCCATCGATTTGAGCAGTGTACAGAATAATTATTACCTATTTAGCTTCGGGGAGATGATTTACTCGTTTTATTGCTAATTTATAAGTACTTTTCGGTGGGCACACGCGGTGTGTAGTGGTTTCGATCGTAACGACGTGCTGGACGTTGGCAGGAGCAGAGAGCGAGACTAAGCTCGCCAACGCTTTTATATCCTGGTGCGAACGTGCACCACTAGCTGTCCTATTCTTATATTATCCCTCGCCCTGTCTCCTAATACCCAAGGATCTTTTCGCCTGTTACGCCTTGTTTGCGCCAGGTGGCGTCCTGGTCGCTACACCCAAAATATTACATTTAACAATAGTATTATTTATTAACATAAGTACATAAATTTTGCTAACTGTGGCCAGGCACCGTGTACCGTCTTGTGTTCTATGCATATCGTTTCTCCTAACATGGGAAATCGGATCCCGTATCGGATCTGGATGCAATGCCGTGCACTTTGCATCGTCGCAAATCGCTCAGCTGATCGATACGGTTATGAGTGACAAAGAAGAAAGACGTGTGCGAGGAGAACACGCTTATGAAACCCACCTATACATACAAGACCGACGTTAGCAAAGTGAACAAGTGAGCGAGAGTTTACGGCGGAGAATTTACTGCCTGGAGAGAATGTTACTCCCATCGGCCGAGCGCTCGATGCGCGTTACCAATCCACGGACGTTACCGTGTTAGCGCGAGCAAGAGAGAAACAGCGGTTAGAAAGAGCACTCTTTTATTTTGGCCGTTAAAAGTCTAAATGTTCTCTTTGGGACAGTCGTTAAGTAAGGCCTACTGCGAAACATTTTCACCCAAAAAAACAAACGCGACGCGTGTTGCACTAATTTATGTGCTTCGAACATCGATGCTCCAGCGCATCACACAACTTTACACTGTACACTATCACCGGCCGGAGTTTCACTCCGCTTATAAGCGTAGAACAAAACATGCTTCTTTACACACTGTTTTGGCGCCACACCTATAGCACCTTCGTACAACGGACATCGCAACCATCACAGTAAGTACTAGCACAAAATGCAATACCAAAACTAAGCCGGATCGAATCCCAATAATCTCTCTAGTTTCCCTACAGAAAAAGTTTAAAAATCACACCTTCCTCCCACACCTAGCGACCGCTTAAGCATTGCACATACAAAAACAGAAGGGGGAAGAGAAATTCAAAATAACAACACGATCGAGTGCGGTGCAGGGGGGCGCACGCGGCGACACAGCCACGCACGGTCAAATAGAGCACAGAACAACCCAAAGAGAACATTTAGACTTTCAATGGCCAAAATAAAAGAGTGCTCTTTCTAACCGCTGTTGCTCTCTTGCTTCCCAAAAGGTCGCGCGACCCAAAACTTGGAACTAATCGCGACCGTTTTTAGACGTCGCGTTTCGGTCTTGATTATGTGCCAAAGGAAGCAGGTTTGACCTTGGCTAAAGCGCTTTTTTTTAGCTTTTGCAAAATTTAACGAACGGAAATTTAGCGAAAGGCAAAAAAATAAAATAAGGTGGTGGAGGTGTGGTACACGTGTCTATCAGTACTATTTGTCCTTTTTCCACTACTCTTCGCCCTAGCATTTATTACTTGGCTTGGAATGTGCTGTTCTGTCGTCCTGCTACTGCTACCACATATCAGCTGTGTGTGGGGAAAGTGAGGGGAAGACATTATTGTGATATTTGCCAACCTGCTCAGATCTGTATTTCTGTAAGGAAACTACCGAAGAGAAAGCGGATTTGAACGGATTCTTACCATGAGTGTTGCGGCGCTCGTCTGAAGATGATGCTACGGCGATATCGTGTCAGAGAGTTGCTAACGGCTGCGTTTTATTCTACGCGCAGCACGTGAAACTTCAATCTTAATCTGCTGCGTTGAAGTCATGGTTTGGTTCGAGGATGCATCAAAACGTTGCGTAATGGGTGTGCGCGATAATATGTTGCGATTTTTTTAGTTAGTCTAATGATATTCTTTTGGTGTGTTTTTTAGTGCCTTCCTTGGGTTTCGAGTTGTTTGTTTTATGTGAATTGTTTTATGAAACTGTCGATATGGCAATCAAAACGGCAAAGATGGAACGTTTCTAGAACAACCATATTAAAAGAGACGCTGCTCGGCAAAGACAGGCGATTGAGGAATTTGCAGCACCAACCAGGCCAGATGAATGGCTTCTCCCTCGTTCAGATTTTGAATTAGCACGGCTAGAAACGGAGGAACAGCTAGAGAATTTTGATCAAGGCCTACAAGTAGATTCGGAGTTGAAGCCACAAGTAGAGTTTTTGCACTGGTAAATTCCTCGCGCAGACGTTAATATTCCTTGGAAGGTGTAATACGAAGCGCATGGCTAGTTAACGACATCCGTGGCACGATATTCTACCGGTCTGCATCAGGTGATCGATTCGCTGTTCAGCAAACCCTTTTTCAGCAAACAACCCATAACTGAACTCTATCATCATCTCCAGCTATGGGCACTTGAACAAAAACAGTTGTAGTTGTTGTGGTTTAAAATATAACAATCTCAAAGATAGTTTTATTATGTGCTAGATATTACAATGAAGCAACAGATAAATGGTGCGTTCACGAAATTAGTACTGCGCTCTCCAGGTTATGTAAATGTGTACATATTTGTGCGCAAAGTTGGCATGCGTGGTGTGCAGCGTAACATGACATGTTTTTTTTCAGAAAATACGTAAGATGTTAATGTTATTTCCGCCACTGCAGTTGACCGCCAAATACCAGACTGAGGACGTCCCTTCAGTCGTCCTGAAAAGTGTGTAGCAGTGACATAAAAGTCAAGTGGCCAAACACAGAAGATCAGCACCGTTCGACAGGTCACGGGTGTATCCTTTACTCGATATACAATGATTGTGTAGAGGACATAATTTGTTTCCGTATATGGAAAATAATTTGTTCGCCCATAAGGCTTAACAAAACGAATCTTATAGTCTAATCTTAAACAAACAGATAAAACCGATAAACAGAAATTAAACAAACTAAACATAGAGTATTATAAGGAGTCATTAATTAGTCGGGCCCGAAAAGCAGATATCGAGATGTTATAATCGAAATGAATGTTGAAGTTGAATGATTTCATAGCTCGCAGAAAAGGATCATTTTGGCCGTAAGAGGTAAGGCCCGCCGGAATGAATATAGATAGTAAGGATGGGGCAACAATATTGTTAAGGAGAATCTTAGTGGTGAAAATAACTTGCGTATGTGAGAGGAGTGATTTTAGATCTACAGTTCCCAGCACTCTGCAACGAATGGAGTAAGGAGGCATCAGATATGTACGGGGCATATTGCTCGAGTTCATAGGACCGTCAAATGCATTTTCAGGTTCAGTTTATGTCCTCTCACGTAGACTTTATCTACATTAACATCCATGCTATCCGAGGCAGACTGCAGCTAATCGATAATGCCGTCCGTGGTCAGAAACCATGCGCTCCCCCGTTCGGCTGCAAAGTGAACCGTAGACGGATGATCACTTTGGAAATATTTTTTTTTCTGCTGGGAGGGATAAGTTATGTTCTGCTAAGGTGGCTTTGGTATGCAGAAGTATTAAACAAATAAGCAGTACGAAGAAGTTCAACGTGCACATGCATCAAATTGTGATGCGTTTCGTTGTCAAATAGTGCCCAGTAACGGATGCCTTCGTCGATCGACATGGACTGAAATCTACCAATCCAGGCAATTCCATAACCTCTTCGATGGGAACCGGATAAACGAAGCCCTTATTTTACACGACACATTAACACCCAACAGTAGAACTAGCTCCCGACTAGGGCCCACCTGTTGGTCAGCTTCTTCGGCTGCGTCCACCTTTAGGAATTTAGCCACCTGTTTGTAAAAAGCACCGGTGCGGCGTTTGCGGTTCAAATCACTCATGTTGATAAAATAAAAGTGTTTCAACACTTTCGATGTAATCACTGGAGTTGGTTGCTTGTGTAGTGTCTTATTTCTTTCGGGAGATGTAAACCTACAGTTTCTTAAAGTTAAAGCAACCGATCCTTTTGTGATTGTTGCAGACGCAGACTGTGTCGCATGTTTTGCACTCTGGGTTGTTCGCGTCATGCGACAATATCCAGATGTGTGCGTGACACAGGTGCGTCGCTTACGGGTCAATGCGTGATTGACCCGATGGCAACGCGTATGCGTAATCGCAGGACTTCGGGTTGAGCATCAGCGATGAGCAGACGTGCCGGCAATCGCTGCCGCACGTCACAGTTTTATTTCATTTAGTTTTTAATAAATGTATAATAGCGTGTAAAAGATCTGGTACTTTCCGCGTCCATCCGTCCGAACCCCAAGACATAACAACTGGCGACGAGGAAAAAGGAACAACTAGTTCATCGGCATAGCGTCCCCGCAAATCCGCCATCGCCGATCATCCGACGAAAACGACGCCGTGTCCCAGTAAAAGCCGCCATCGCCGATCATCCGACGAAAACGACTCCGCGTCCTAACAGAAGTCACCATCGCCGATCATCCGACGAAAACGACGCCGTGTCCCGCTTTAAACCATCAGCCATCGCAAGCAAAGTGCAATGGAACAGGATAGGATGGAATTTGTGGAGGAAGACAATCCTAGAAGATTGTCAAACCAGAGGCAAGCCGCGCCTAGTGTTTCAAATAATTACAACGGTGGTAATATTTTTCAGCCAACCAATACCACCCCCGGCCCGAACGACAACGCTACAATCTTGAACATGATGCAGTTCCTGCAACAGCAAATGGTACAGCAGCAGGAGATTTTGATGCAGCTTATGCAACGTCCTGCACCTAGCCCGAGCACCAAACCGCCTGGTGAATCTACACTGGATTTCATCGCGAGATCACTGAGTGAGTACCGATATGAACCGGAAGAAAACAAAACGTTTGCTGCTTGGTACGCGAGATATGAGGAGCTTTTTGAGAAAGACGCTAGCCTCATAGAAGACGCAGCAAAGGTGAGAGTGCTTTTAAGGAAGTTAGGAATCGCCGAACACGAACGATACACAAATTTTGTGCTTCCGGAACATCCGAGAAATTTTTCTTTTAACGAGACAGTCAGCAAGCTCAAGGCATTGTTTGGCCCCAAAGAGACCATCCTTAGTAAAAGATACAAGTGTCTGAATCTGTCTAAACTACAACCAGAGGATTTTATGGTCTACGCATGTAGAGTGAACCGTGCGTGTGAGGATTTTGAACTAAAGAAAATGACAGAAAATCAGTTAAAAGCATTAGGGTTCGTGTGCGGTCTGAAAAGTGAACGTGATTTAGAATTCAGGACCCGGTTACTAAACCGTATCGAGAAAAACGCTGAAATCACCTTAGAGCAATTATCCTCGGAATGCCAGGGCATTGTAAATCTCCACGCGGACAGCGCCATGATAGAGGAAAGTGCGCATAAGCAGGTATCCATGATTCAAAAATGGCCGAAGTAACGCCATTTCATGCCAAAAGCACAAGGGGCACAGCATTTTCAAAATGGAAGGTCAAGCTCATCCAGCATTAAGCCTAGAAACTAGAGATGAGCGCTCCGGGCCGGAATCATGATTCCGATCCGATCCGATACAGTACTGAGTCCGATCCGATCCATAAAAGTGATTCCGATTGATTCCGAGTGATCCGGTTTCAATCAATATGCTTGCAATAATAGTTCAGGAAATTGTTTTATAGTGAGAACGCTTTCGATCAGAGTTATAATAAGCTAAACAGGGATTTAAATGCATTGAAAACATGTGAAAACGACAAGAAAACCATAGGACATTTTTTAAAAATCATTGGAACTACTGGACTATTTTTAAACAACAAAACTGAAAATCATGCGATTTAGCAAAACTACTCCTATAAAGTTGATTTAAAGATAATTTATAACATAACCCATAAGAAAACTGATGGATCTCGCATACTGCCAAAACTGCTTAGCAAACATACTCAACAATACAAAAAAAGTCAAATTAACCCAAGAAAATATTGCTGAAATTAGTTTGGCGAACTCAAATTCGTTCAATTTTGATTATAAATCACTGAGACTTTTTTTTAATTACATGGAAATTTTTGCCACTTGGAAATAATTTAAAAATTTTTTGCTTAACCCCCTCAAAAACCGTTTAATTTTCATATAAATCTATAATAAAATCGATAATTACCGACAATAAGTAAAACACAATAATAACAGTCAAAGTAAAATTACGACAAAACGCCGCAAAGCAACGCACACATGATAGATCCGGCGATCCGGATCAGCCGGAGTTTTCATAGTGAGAATAATTCCACTAGGTCCAGCTGTTTTGAGTCCGGCTTTTGTATGAAGATCCGGAGCAGCCGGAGTTTCTATAGTGAGAATAATTCCACTAGGTCCGGAGTTTTGAGTCCGGCTTTTGTATGAAGATCCGGAGCAGCCGGTGTTTCTATAGTGAGAATGATTCCGGTAGGTCCGGATTTTTTGAGTCCGGATCATCCAATTTTGTATGAAATTTCGTGGATCAGTCGGAGCGCCTATAGTGAGAATGTTTCCAATGTGAGATGAACTAGGTGAGAGCACACACAATTTGAGAGTATAAGCGAAGAGCAAGGAAGAAACGATCTCATGGTGGTCCTGTTGCTCAACCTGAAGTGTATATCTTTCCTGTTTGTACACGTATGTTAAAGCACGGCGAGCGGCTGTTTCATACACACGTGTCAGACTATTTGCGCTCAAAATTGTTTGTTCTCGTTCGTCTCTCTCGTAAGCTCTCTCCTTTTTTATGAATCCTTAACACGTTGATTATGCGCATTGGGGTGTTAGTATTTTTGCTACAAGAAAATCAAAAATATATTCAATAAATTTGCGTTAGATTCTTGCTTCCATTAACAAATTTACGCTTTACAAGCTAATTAATATCTGTAGTAAAAAGGAAACAAACATTTTATCGATCGATTAAAGAATGTTAAGTGTAAAATAATCACACAAATGCTCCTGTTACAATTACTACTCAATGGAATGTTACAACTGCCCACTATAGATTTCACAGGGCACATTAGATATCATAAAAGTTCTTGAAGTGTAAGGTTACTTTACTAATTCGGTCCATTGCACTGCATTGTTTTGCATTGCACGGGGTTGCATTGCATTGTTTTGCTAGGTTATGCTGTTGATAACCATGGTGAGTTTATTGACAAATATTTGTTTCAGTATTATGTCGCCATGTTTGTATTTTTTTTTTCTATAAAACTTATGTATGGAATAGCATATTGGTATAAGTAATGGGGCGCAAAAGCCGCAAAGCCTGAAATTAAAATCCGGAGCGCGGAATCATGATCCGGAGCGCGCTCCGGCCCCGGAGCATACCGGATTGATCCGATCCGGCAAAAGGTCGGATCAACCCATCCCTACTAGAAACCCATGTTGGTTATGTGGTGCGCAGCATTGGGTAAAGGATTGCGCTTACAAAACCCACAAATGCAAGCAGTGTGGCACAATTGGGCATAAAGAAGGGTTTTGCCGCAATAAAAGCAGATCGCGAGTTAGACATCAAAGAACAGCAGTGAAGGTAGTGCATGTAAATTCATGTAGCGTGACAAAGAGAAGGAAATACGTCACCGTTTTCATCAATGGAAACCCGCTACGATTACAGTTAGATACAGCCTCTGACATCACTGTCATAGACCGACGGTTTGGCAGCAGATAGGGAAACCGAAGCTGGACAAGCCAACCGTAAAAGCACTAACAGCAGCAGGCACGAATTTTCGACTGGAAGGAGAATTATCAACGTATCTACTCATCAACAACGTCAAGCGTTTAGCGACTGTTCGTGTAGCAGAAGCACATGTGCAGCTATTAGGAACAGATGTTATTGAGCTGTTTGATTTGAGTTCGATGCCTATGAATGTTTTCTGCAACGGTCTCGCAACTAAAACAGGAGAAGCATCCTTAACAAATCTTCAGAAACTCTACCCGGAAGTGTTTAGCGAAGCAGGTGTGTGTAAGAAGGTCCAAGTGCCGCTGAGGCTAAAAGAAGGTGTTCGCCCTATTTTCCGACCAAAAAGGCCCGTTGCCTATGCAATGAGAGAGGTGGTCGAGAAGGAGTTAAATAGATTAGAAGCAAATGGTGTGATTACTCCGGTAAATTACGCAGATTGGGCAGCGCCTGTCGTGATTGTTAGAAAGTCAAACGGAAAAATCCGTATATGTGGTGACTATTCTACGGGATTAAATGAGGCCCTTCAACCGCACGAGTATCCGCTTCCTGTACCTGAAGACATTTTTACCAAGTTGGCGCAATGCAAGATTTTTACTACCATCGACTTATCAGATGCTTTCTCGCAAGTACAAGTAGAAGAACATTACCGCCCGCTACTTACTATAAATACTCACCGCGGCCTGTATCAGTATAACCGTCTTCCACCCGGTATCAAAATTGCGCCTGCAGTTTTTCAGCAACTTATTGATACGATGCTGGCAGGCATGATGAAAGTTTGCGGATATATGGATGATTTGATCATCGGTGGAGCAACACAACAGGAACACGACACTAACGTGAAGGAAGTGCTAGGTCGCATAAAAGAGTATGGGTTCACTATTCGTGCAGACAAGTGTGTTTTCGGAATGAAACAGATAAAGTACCTAGGTCACATTGTAGATGGAAATGGTATTCGTCCAGACCCAACCAAGATTGAAGCCATTATAAACTTGCCACCACCAACAGACGTTTCAGGAGTGCGCTCATTTGTTGGAGCCATTAATTACTACAGCAAGTTCGTTCCACGTATGAGAGATCTTAGATATCCCCTAGATTGCCTCTTGAAGCAGGGTGAAAGTTTCAAATGGACAAAACAATGTGATGAAAGTTTCAAAGAGTTCAAGAAGATTCTCTCCTCAAATCTTTTGCTCACACATTATGACCCGAAAGCAAACATCATAGTTTCAGCTGATGCATCATCTGTTGGATTAGGGGCAACCATAAGCCACAAATTCCAAGACGGTACCATTAAAGTAGTCCAACACGCATCACGGGCACTCACAGAAACTGAAAAGAAGTATAGCCAGATAGACCGCGAAGGTCTTGCAATCGTTTTTGCAGTTACAAGTGTAGGGTAAAACACGAGTTTTCTCAACTTTGTAATAATAGCCAAAACTGCGTGCTTTCAGGTTCGTATGTATAACGATGACTACTCTCCTTTATTTCTAACAAATACAACTAAGTTCGCTGGTCGACTGTTTAAGTTCGCTGGTCGACGAGTTCGATAGCAGTTGCTATAAAAACGCAATAATTCATCTATAATAATAATAATTTCTCTCTCCCGCTCCACAGCGCAATAATTCACTCAACATACTCCCCGCGTTGAAATTCTAATTTCAATAATTAAATTCCTATTTATGATACAGGTAATAGACAAATTTCCGAAATTGCTCGTTTGTACTCTCCTCGATTAGTTCTTAATGTAACTACCCTGGTCAGCCCATCTTGCCCAGGATGTACTTGTACGATTCTACCTAAAGGCCATTGGAAGGGAGGGCAGTTCTGTTCCTTAATCAAGACTAATGCACCTTCATTGATTCGAATCCTTTCGTTCCATTTCACTCTATTCTGAAGCTCTGGAAGGTATTCGCTAGTCCATCTCTTCCAAAATTGTTGTAACATTGTTTGCACTAATTGCCATCTAGATAGTCTGGACAGTTTCAAATCTAAATATGATGGTTCAGCTAAGGTTTGCATTTCACGACCGATCAAGAAATGTGCAGGTGTTAAGGCGGTTAAATCACAAGGATCATTAGAGCACGGGACTAACGGTCGCGAATTCAACACTGCTTCTATCTGTGTAAGAGTCGTATTCAGTTCCTCATATGTTAATCGATGGCCTCCTACAATTCGTGTAAGATGGTGTTTTACTTGTTTAACTCCAGCTTCCCAAATTCCTCCAAAATGGGGGCTCCGCGGTGGTATGAACGACCACTCAATTCCACGACTGGTGCACTCGTATATTATTTTCTTTGCATTTTCCTCGTCAGCAAACATGTTGGCTAATTCCTCCAATTCATTTCGTGCTCCAACGAAATTTGTAGCATTATCTGAAAAGATCTTAAGCGGAAGACCTCTGCGGCTGATAAAACGACGAAGGGCGGCTAGAAATGCATCAGTGGATAAATCTGATACCAGTTCGAGGTGTATTGCGCGAGTTGTCATACAAGCAAATAAACACACGTACGCCTTCACGATTAACGGTCTTCTACCAATTGCACATGATTTGATTGCAAATGGTCCAGCAAAATCTACACCACTTTGATAAAATGCTGGAGCTGGTTGTACTCTGTATGATGGTAAATCACCCATCAATTGGTGAATCGTAGTCGGGTTCGCCTTGTAACATGTAACACACTTTGCAATGACCTTTCGTATGGTCGATTTCACTCTTAGCGGCCAAAATCGCTGACGTACCACGGCTAATAGTCCCCGTTGTCCTAGATGTAAGTTCGTTTCGTGTAAATGTCTTACAAGAATCTCAACAAACTTATGATTTGCTGGTAGTACGATCTGATGCCTACTATCATAGGGAATGCACGCTCTCTTTAATATTCCTCCAACTCGCAAAATATCATCCACAGGATCGATAAATGGCTTAATATTTAACAATTCATGGTTCGCACTACCATTTTCCAAAGCTCGAAATACACTCGCAAATGATTCCCTTTGAATGCACCGCACGATCACTTTCAACCCATTTTCTACCTCCACTGACGTTGGTATATCTTTCATTATATCACTGCTTCTATACGCGATGTATTTTGTGAAACGCACAAGGTAAGCCATGAATCTTAAAAGTTTTTTGTAATCATTGGTACACTCAAAATTCAACTTCACCCCTTTCACTGTAGTCGCCATCAATGTCACTTTACATTTTAATTCTGGAACCTTTACGTTCATCTCGGGAATCGCTTGGGTTTCTAATGCGCTTGTCGTTCTTAGAAAACTAGGACCACTCCACCACTTTATGTTTTGTACTAATCGTTTAGGGGTTTCACCACGCGAGATAATATCTGCAGGATTGTTCTTGGTTGATACATAACGCCATACATAGTTTTTGGTAATATTTTGAATATCCCGAACACGATTCGCAACATATGGTTGTAATTCCTCAGGAGGATGTCGAATCCATGCTTCTACAATTTGTGAATCTGTCCATAAGCACACTATATCGAATGATACATCAATCGCCCTTATCACTTTATCGATCAATCGCGCTAGTAACTGTGCTGCTAGTAATTCTGCACGCGGTGTCGTGATAGCCTTTCGCTTCTGTATTTTAGTTGGCAGTAGACGCGATTTACTAAAAACAAGTTTCACCTTTATGTCATTTTCTTCATCGATACAGCGACTATACACACAGGCTCCATACGCATTATCGGATGCGTCTGCAAATCCATGTAGCTCTATCACCTTTGGATGAATCGCGAAAATCCAACGTGGCACCTTCAGATGGTTTAAATGGATTAACTCATTACGTAAACAAATCCATTTATCAACTATAACTTGTGGCACTAATTCATCCCATCCAGTATGTAACTCACTTACTTCTCGAAGTATTAACTTTGCTAACGTTATCACAGGGCCCACAAGTCCTAATACATCGTAGATTTTCGCCACTTCACTTAATATTTTCCTTCTCGTATTTGCCTCCCTTTGGCTGCAAGTAACGTCAAATGAATACCAATCTTCTACAGGATTCCACACTACACCAAGCGTTTTCACTGAGATTGATGAGGTTTTGTCTATTACGTCCAACTTGTAACCACGATCCTTTTCTGCGACATTCTTTAACACTTCTCTACTATTAGAACACCATTTGTGAGCGCCAAAACAAGCCTTTCCCAGGATCTTCTCCAAATCACTCTGTAATTTGCACGCTCGCTCCAAATCATTTTCACCAGCAATAATGTCATCAACATAGGTATTTTGTGCCAGTACCTTAGCTGCCTCTGGGAACTCATCCTTGTGGTCCAGTGCTGTCTGCATCAACGCCATAGTGGTTTGAAATGGTGATGGCGTTAATCCGTATGTTACTGTATCCAATTCATACACCTCAATTGGATGTGTAGCAGAATATCGCCACAGGATTCTCTGGAAGCGAGTGTCTGGTGGAGACACCCGGATTTGGCGATACATTTTTGGTATGTCAGCAGTTATAGCGTAGCGAAAACTTCTGGAATTCAACAATATAGAGCAGAGCTCTCTTTGAACTGTCGGACCTTTTCTTAGCACATTATTAAGTGCTATACCATTCGAACTAGTTGCCGATCCATCAAAAACTACTCTTAGTTTAGTCGTTGTGCTGGATGGTTTCAGTACAAAATGATGCGGTATATAATATACTTCGTTTAGGTCTTCATCCGACGTTGTAACCTTCCTCATATGACCTAATTCCGCATATTCACGCATGAATCCGGAATACTGTTCCTGTAGTTCTGGTTGCTTGGCTAGGCGTCTTTCTATTGTAATCAGCCGCTTCGTGGCCATCTCCTTTGAATCGCCTAACATCTCACGGTTGGGTTTGAATGGAAGACGAACCCAAAATCTTCCTTCAGTGTCTCGACGGTATGTACTTTGAAAATGTGCCATAGTTTCATCGTCGTCTCGCGTTGGAATATCTTCATCACAAGTTTCAATCTTGTAGAACTTTGTAAGTACTAGCTAATCGGCCCGGTTACAGGGCTATGCAACAGAATTTTGTTCTGTACGCAAACTCAAAGATGTTTTAAAAAGAGGTTTTCTTTCCAATTGGAGGAAGTTGTGCCATTTAATCAGATTTAGCGGCGCCAGTCTTCTTTAGACAGGACCGGTGCAAAATTACTACAGAACCAATCCCTCGTTCCCAGGAACAACTATCCAGGTTGCGGGTAAATAAAGTTAAAAAAGCCCAGAATTTGCTGGCCAATATCTCTTGATGTTGTGTTTGTGTCATGGGTTATTGAAATACAGACGATCTGAAAAAAATATTGACTCTACTAAAAATCTTCTCGCTTACCTGATTTGATAAAAATTTATCCATTTAAACTGAGAAGTAAACAACATAGCACAACAACAGCAATTACTCCTGAAACACTCTCGCATTTCTGTTAGTGAAAAATAAAACATGAAAAATTGCAGCGAATCAAGCAGTAAACAACTTTAAAATATTTATAAGCTACTGTAAAGCATGGTATTAATTTAGAAAATAATGCTACTATTTTCGTGGATTCAATGACCATTTCTGGTCTTCCTTGATTTGTATTAATCAGGATAATGAGTCGCTCACTTGGCACTTGGAAGCGTTGGAGCGGCCCGGTGGTTTGATGGTAGCGACGCCGGTCTTCACACGATCGGACCTGACCAAAATCCCATCCGGATCAATCACCCGTACTCAGGACTGACTATCCAGCATCGGGTAAATAAAGATACAGAAAGCCAGAAATGGCAGGTTCAGACCTCTTAGAAGAAGTGAGTGCTGCGTACGGGAGTACGGCTCGAATAGGTCGTTTAAGAAACCGTTCGCACTGTATCACCGACCAAAATTAAAATCTTTTTGAAAATCTTGTAAAGGATCCGACTGAAAATGCAAGAAAACGCATACCGGGTATTCGCATACCCAAGGACAACACATAAAAACATTCACAAATTGCGCGTCTGTGGATAAGTGTAAAAACCATTTGCTAAAACCATAGTATACATGGAAAAGTAAATTGTTGGCGAGAGGATCATAGAAGGCATAGCGAAAGAAAGGATTTTAAAGAAGAGCAGTGAAATCAAAAATGCTCCGCACAAAAAAATGATCCATGGATGTGGGAAATAATGTTACTATGGAAACGTTATGCGTCGCCTCCAACTAAAATTTGTATAGCGATATCAGCTAACGTATCGTTGGTCGTTTGGCAAAATGTCTTGGCAATTACTTGGATACCAGTATTAATCACTCCTCCTGCTGTCCATCCTAACGTTGTATTGGTCAGTATTGGAAGGTTGTCTCCCATCTTCACTTGATTAGGTTTAATCAATTGCCAAAACCATTCTGAACCGATTAACAAATCCACTCTACCTCTTGTGTTGAATGTAGGGTCTGCTAACTCTACATCTTCTGGAATGTGCCATTTGGCTACATCAAATGAACTTTGTGGTAAGTCTGTAGTAATCTTAGGAGTGATCAGCACGTTAACATCGAACACATAGTTTCCAACACATGACGCTACTTTCACGTTCATTTCCTGGTTAATTTTAACCTGAGTTCCGTTGAAGCCACTAACAATGAAATCGACGTTTTTTCTTTGTTGGTTAATTAAATCTGCCAAACGTGTAGTTATGAAATTCATCTGCGATCCCGAATCTAACAGCGCCCTGCACAGGTACGAGTTACCCCTTTTGTCGCAAACCTTGGATAATAATACTTGCTTCGTGGCGTCAGTTAGTGTTTGTGATGCATTAAGTGTAGCTCTCTCATGAACATTGAGACTAGTGTATTTAGCTTCATTACGAGGTTTAATTTCTGCATGTGTTCGGTGTTGCGTTTCATTAATTGGTGTTACTACTCTCTCAGCATTTAGTTGGTGTAACATTGTGTGATGTCGCTTCCGACATGATCGGCAATTGTAAATTGACTTACAGTCGGTCGAACGATGTCCTTTAAGAAGGCAATTGAAACACAAACCCAAAGACTTCACCACATTAATTCGTTCTGATACGTTCATCGATCTGAACTTGTCACAGTTTGAAGTAACATGTGGTGCTTGGCAAATTTCACATCCTCTGGCCGTTTCGTTGTTAACATTAGTAACAAGAGTTACACCTTTGGATAATTCACGTTTCTCGTGTCTTGAGTTCGCATGGTTTGTCTGTGCCATCAATAAAGCTGAGCTTTGGTCATCGATGAATTTCAAAAATGTTGCTAGCGTTAATTCATCGTCTCTGCATTCTGCTCGCTTTTGGCACCAAAGTTGCTTCGTTTCTGAATCAAGTTTGTTCACCAGTATATGAACTAGCCAAATGTCTCGACTGTCTAGTTGCATTGCACCCAATGCGCGTACCACCTCATCCGATACATCGTGCAACAGCCGTAAGCCGTCAGCGGATGGTTTGGTCATTGGTGTCTGATTCAGGAAACGATCTATATGTTTGGCAGCAGCTTCCAATGGTTTATCGTAACGTTGTTTCAATTTCTCCATCGCTGGCTCGTAATTACCGTCTTCTATCTTCAGGTGCGATATCAATGCAGCAGCTTCTCCTGACAAATTTGTCTTCAAAAAATATAACTTTTGGCTGTCTTGCAATGAACTGTTTCGATGAATCGCACTGTCGAATAAATCGTGAAATGAGGCCCATTGCAATATATCTCCGTCAAACTTCGGCAGGTTCATGCGAGGCAGCTTTAAATCACTACGGGGAACGGTAATATTGCTGCTGACGGTAGTTGACTCTGCATGTGGATGAAATGTGTTCGACATCACGCGTAAGAACTCTGCTTGCTGTTCAGCTAATAACTGGATGGCGTCTGCACCATTTTGTACGCCGTTTGGTGGACCATGGGGTAGCGAGCTAAAACGATTGGTCATTGTTAATAAAGCCGTTTTGATGTCAGCAATACTCTCTTCGAATTTCGCCTGGTGCGAAATTAAATCACTGCGTTCGTCTTCTGTGGCACACTTTTCGATGATTTGCCCCTGCAGATGCTCGTATCGATTCCGGAGGTCATCAGCCTTTTGTAGATTCACGTTCACTCTCACTCCGTCGTATTCGGATGCTACTAACAGGTGTGTTATTTCCTTTAAATTCTGCACCCGCTCGTCTAATAACACTCTCTTTAGTAACAACGTCTTCATTGTCATCGCTATCCGGCTCGAAGGACCAAAAAATGTAGGGTAAAACACGAGTTTTCTCAACTTTGTAATAATAGCCAAAACTGCGTGCTTTCAGGTTCGTATGTATAACGATGACTACTCTCCTTTATTTCTAACAAATACAACTAAGTTCGCTGGTCGACTGTTTAAGTTCGCTGGTCGACGAGTTCGATAGCAGTTGCTATAAAAACGCAATAATTCATCTATAATAATAATAATTTCTCTCTCCCGCTCCACAGCGCAATAATTCACTCAACAACAAGGTTCCATAAAATGTTATACGGACGTCACTTCAGATTGCAAACAGATCACCGACCACTGCTGCAGATCTTTGGATCAAAGAAGGGGATTCCTATTTATACCGCAAATAGACTTCAACGCTTTGCGCTTACTCTACAATTGTACGATTTTGATATCGAGTACATTCGCACTGATCATTTCGAAAATGCTGATTTGCTGTCCAGACTCATCAGGGAGCGAATTCAGCCGGAGGAAGACTACGTCGTAGCAAGTATTGAGTTGGAAAAGGATATAAGATCGGTCGCTACTAATTCATTATCCGTTCTCCCTTTAACATTCCGAGAGGTAGTAACTAGCACTCAGACCGACAAGGTGTAACGTCAAATCTACACATACATTCAACGAGGCTGGCCACAGAGTAAGGTTTTAGGGCAAGATTTGGCACGCTACTACTACAGAAAGGAAGCCTTGTCGACGATAGACGGAGGTATTCTGTTTGGTGAAAGGTTGATTATACCAGAAAAGCTACGGAAAAGATGTTTGGAACAGTTTCATCGTGGCCATCCTGGGGTGCAACGCATGAAGGCGCTTGCCCGCAGCTACGTGTATTGGCCCGGTATGGATGAGGATATAGTTGAACGAGTAGGTGCATGTTCATCATGTGCTGCTGTGGCCAAGTCACCCCCACACGAGATTCCAGTCCCCTGGGTTAAACCTTCTTTCCCGTGGGAGAGAATACACGTCGACTATGCTGGTCCCATAGATGGGGATTATTTCCTGTTGGTAGTAGACGCTTGTTCAAAGTGGCCGGAAATTGTTAAAACAAGAAGTATCACAACAACAGCAACGATAGCTATTCTGAGAGGTGTTTTTGCAAGGTTTGGCATGCCCACTACATTAGTATCGGATAATGGAACGCAGTTCACAAGTGAGGTTTTTAGAGAATTCTGTACGGCAAATAGTATTCATCACATAAGAACCGCAGTTTACCACCCACAGTCAAATGGGCAAGTAGAACGTTTTGTTGACACTTTCAAACGAGCGTTGGTAAAGATCAAGCACGGAGATACAACAATGCAAGAAGCAATAGATAATTTTTGCTAGCGTATAGAACTACTCCAAATGCACAACTAGAACATCGCAAAACACTGGCAGAAATAATGTTTGGTAGAACTATAAGAACGAATCATGAGTTGCTACGTCCACCAGCAAAGGTTCAGCATGAAACAGTTGAAACAGGTGTAAGAGGTTTCAAGCCAAACGATCAAGTATATGCAAAAGTCTATAGGCGAGGTTCATGGACATGGATTCCGGCAGTTATTGTTAAAAGGAATGGAAACGTAATGTATCAAGTCAGAATCGAAGGTGATCGGATGATAAGAAGTCATGTTAATCAACTGCGTCGAAGAATCATCGTTAGCGATCGTCGATCATCGGATATACAGTCGAGTCGTTTACCATTGGATGTCTTACTGGATTCGTGGGATTTACATTCATCATCTAAGTCATTGTCATCGTCATCCCCAACGTCATCGTTTTTATCACCATCAACTAAGTCATTGTCTTCGTCATCACCTACGTCCTCGTCTTCATCATCATCATCGTCTTTGTCTGCGGCATGGTTGTCAGCGAATTCATCGTCATCATTAGCGTCTCTACCATTGACAACGAAGCTTCCGGACGTGCCAACATCGGAACGGGCAGTTCCGATTCCCTCCCCGGCACCAACTGAACATCAACAAGTACATCATCCGGAAGCAAAGCCGATACCTCCACTTCGCCGCTCTTCTAGGTGTAGAAGAGCCCCACGAAGATTCGACGGGTATCAGCTATCCTGAAGGGGGAGATGTTGCAGACGCAGACTGTGTCGCATGTTTTGCACTCTGGGTTGTTCGCGTCATGCGACAATATCCAGATGTGTGCGTGACACAGGTGCGTCGCTTACGGGTCAATACGTGATTGACCCGATGGCAAATGTATAATAGCGTGTAAAAGATCTGGTACTTTCCGCGTCCATCCGTCCGAACCCCAAGACATAACAGTGATATACCTGCCGGTACCATTCGTTGCCATAATGACCTCTTTGTAATAAGGGCACCGTTTAGTGTGTCACGCATAAATGTTTGGAATAGTAAAATATATACATTAACCCTTCTTCTCCATATCATGCCATGCTGGATTTTCATCCGAAACATCAGCGCGCTTGCAAAACCATCCAGTTCCTCATATCAAAAACCGGTGCAAAAATGTACTCCTGCACACGGCAAATTTGACGAAGAAAATGCACATGTGTGTGCGCAATATCCAATAATGAGCACGAGCGAGAGCGCATGACGCCGAAGAAGCGAACAGCATGAGAATCTCCTTCAGGTTTGAAGCAGTCATCGAGCGAGCTTTCGATTCGGCGGGAGCGCAAGCAGGAGAGCAACAGCGGTTAGAAAGAGCGCTCTTTTATTTTGGCCATTGAAAGTCTAAATGTTCTCTTTGGGCGCGACGTCTAAAAACGGTCGCGATTAGTTCCAAGTTTTGGGTCGCGCGACCTTTTGGGTTAGTTCCAAGTTTTGGGTCGCGCGACCTTTTGGGTAGAATAATAATAGCATTGCTATTTACTATAAGAGCAACGGAAACAAACATTTAAACAAACCCTATAAAATTTCCCATAATTTTTCCTATCCATGACCAATTTGAACCCATAGTGCATTAATATGTCCAGGGTAACTTCAAACCCTATGGGGGGACTACACATTTTTTTTACCATATATTATTACAATATTTTTCCATTGTAAATTTTAATATAACTACTTGCAACATTTTTTATGTTGTTATATATACAATCACCATTGAGTTATCATCAATATTTTAAAAGTTAATCGCTAGATAATTAATATGTTTTAAATATATTTCCTTCTTTGATAATAATTTTCATGAACAGCAATGTTTTTTACTATTAAAACAACGGAAACGAAAATTTAAACAAACCCCTTATTTCAACTTTTCCAAATCCATGACCAATTTGAGCCCATAGTGCAGCAAATATGTCCAGGTTAGCTTCGAATACTATGAGGGTGGGGGGGGGACTACAAAACCCTTTTACCCTTTCACCATAATTTCTGACCATAATGCAGTAAACATACTTTAAAAATACGTGCACCCATGGACTCTGCACTGTCAGTAGATAATGCCATCCCCCTAGACATTTCGAGTAGTTTTTCACACGTTCCTCAACCCGCGCACCCCCCCGGTCAAACAAGCGCTCGAACCTGTATGCAACCCCCTAATTTCGGTTCACATGGCTTCAGCCTCTTGCAAAATTAGAGGATTCGTTATATGAAAATAGGGGAACATTAGGGGATGCAGCTACGTGCTCCTGAGGGTGTGTGAGTGAGCGTTTGCAGCCCAGGGGTATGCATGTGTGTGTGAGATCGCTCGGAATGTGTATGTAGTGGTGATTTTCGTTTTCTTTCGCCCAGCTGATTAAATTTTATTTGTCAGTTTAATAAAAAAAAGATGATTATTTTTTATTGTTACGATTTTTACATTTCGTTTTTACAAACATGTGAGATAAAAAATATTGAAAAAAATATTACAATAGTATCCTGCAATGCTGCAAAGGATACAATTACGCACAACCTCATGAAAATAATGGTAATATAATGGTAACGTGCCTATTTTACCACAAAAGGCTATTGATTTGATGTAAGCCAACAATCTTAAGCTTTCGTTACTGTTTCAATTTTGATTTAATATTCTACCCTAACGTAGTACAGACGATTGTTTTGAATGTTGAAGGCAAGAAAATGGATGTTATTCCTAGCTGAAATTTGCATTATTAATTCTGTACAATAATCTTCTTAATTAAACCCTAGATCACGATCTGCACTGAACTCCTAGCCTAAATGAAACGAAGTTGAATCCTATCTGAACCTATCTTCAACGAGAAACATTCTTCTTGAATTATTACGATTCGTTGTTCTTCAGCCCAGGATGGTTTCACTAAAATAGAGAAGAAAACATCGTAATATATTAGCACAACGAATGTGATAAATTATGTGCTATCATTGCAACGACGCATGAAATCGTAATGTATAGAATGGTAAGAAAAGATTTCAATGGTGAAACGAATAGCATAATTATAATACTGTAACTACCAAGTAATACGACCTGGCCGTTCGTTTTGAATAAAAAAAACACTACAATTATCGGATAACTGTACGACGGGAAAAAAGATAAATTCTATACACACCCTTTCAAGCACTGTGTTACAATGATTTACGTTGTTATCACATTTACCTTTTACAATCTGCATCGATGAAATTATCCGTTGCATTAGATCGATGGATTGATCCCGCATTCTGTAAATAGGATGAGATGGATTAATTTAATTGATAATTGTTAAAAGGAAATTTCTTAGATTTCTTGTTTTTTTTTCTTATCAAATAAAATTAAACGATAAATACTTACACTGCTCTGCAATGGGGTCTGGATTCGAATATATTGACGGCCCAACAGGCTCTGCTACTCATCTCCTATTCCGTCACGTCCTCGTTGTGCGTAGTAGAAGCTGTTGTCACCGTATGTCCAAGCGTGGGTGTATGAGGTAGTCCGAAACACTCGGGCGGATTGTGTCACTTGACAATACAGGATGGAGTGGATACTCTAGGTTTGAAAGTTACCAAGCCGTCAGCGTGAGACCCTCCAGATGAACAAAGGGAGTTGAGCGCAGAGCAAGTTGAATCCGTATTCTGTAAATAGGATAAAATGATACATTTAATTGACATGGTAGGAAAACAATGCCAATCTAATATTGGAATGAAATAATATAGAATTATGCAACGCCATGCCAGACTACAACACGATCCTGTGGACATGAGACACTAGAACAACAATTTCATAACCCAATGTTCCGCAACGTCAGCAGACGGATGCTTCCTGGATAAACATCTCGACAGGCCTATAAACCTAAATTAGTCTGGTATCGATAATTGAATAAAATATTCATTATTATATACTTACTCCTGGTTGACGAGACGAGCTTCATATTCCGGTATTGCACATTCGTTTGCAAATCTCAGATTGATCACACAACTGTGTAGTATCTCCTTGGAAGAGTCAGTCGGACAACGGTGAGCGCATGATGAACATCTGCCATCGAAAGATGAGATCGAATTGTGTTATTGGTAGAAATAATAATCAAATTATAAAATTACTTATCAACGCTAACAACAAAAAACTATACATTAGTCGCATTCCATCACACGGTGGATGCCACGTACAATTAGCACTACAGTGCTTTTGCAGATTACAGTAAACCAAAAGGACATATTGCAACGGATTGAACGATAATCAACCCAAGCTTAAAATAGGTTTAACCCCAGATCACACACGACGGAAACGCAATCCGAATTCTTAAGACGGAACGTCGCGGATAGCGATCCGGAAAGCGAACATAACACCACAAACATGCCGTAAGCTCATCCTCGGGCCACGGAAACGCACTATTCACACAATAATAACTAAGAACAGTGTCTTGTCTTTCATTCCGAATGGCCAGGGAAAAGTTGCAAATCCGCTTTGGTTCCCGAATCAGAATCTTTTCACTCGATCGAGGAGTGGTTCACCTAACCTCACTTTTCACCCACAACACCAAACTATGCGTTGAGCATATAATTGGTTTATTGCGATTAAACCCGTAAATGAATGCACAACTGTGTTCATAAAACATTAGTTATTCACTTTCCACTTAATATTACACTATTTTCAGCGATGCTGGTATCAAAATAGAACCAGACACAAATTAGGGGATTCATCTTCTGTGTGTGCGAGTGCGCGTTTGCAGCACAAGGATCTCGATAACCCCACTTTTCCACCCACAATAGCTTAAAACTATGCACAACACATTCTACAACACATTTTATAACACTTCCGCTAATTAATTCACTATATTTAGTATACAAAAACGATTTAACTTACCAAAGATCTTTTCCGTCTATACCGGCACTGAAACTGTACCGAACCACGCCAATGCGTTGAGTTTCGCGGCGTTTCTTTATCCATTGGCGACGGCGCAGATGCTGGGATGGTTCCGACTTACATTTTAATCCGTGCAGAACAATTGTTTTGCTAAAAAGATATAAAATATAAGTTCGGATTCGCGGTTGTTATTGTTTTGCTTACCGGCTTCCTTGGACTTGTCAAATTTTCAGCAACTCGCGTTTCATATGCACCAACACAAACATACATGTAAAATCACTGTGTACAGACACGTTCGGGTGGATCGAAACTGGTCGTTGGTCGTCTTTAGAGTAGGACCGACATATTCGAGAAAGAGAGGTCAATATGAAATCTTGTGTGCAACCAGAAATGTGTGGACCAAGAGAGGTCCCCCTAGACATTTCGAGTAGTTTTTCACACGTTCCTCAACCCGCGCACTTCTCTTGGTCCACACATTTCTGGTCGCACACAAGATTTCGTATTGACCTCTCTTTCTCGAATATGTCTGCCCTACTCTAAAGACGACCAACGACCAGTTTCGATCCACCCGAACGTGTCTGTACACAGTGATTTTACATGTATGTTTGTGTTGGTGCATATGAAACGCGAGTTGCTGAAAATTTGACAAGTCCAAGGAAGCCGGTAAGCAAAACAATAACAATCGCGAATCCGAACTTATATTTTATATCTTTTTAGCAAAACAATTGTTCTGCACGGATTAAAATGTAAGTCGGAACCATCCCAGCATCTGCGCCGTCGCCAATGGATAAAGAAACGCCGCGAAACTCAACGCATTGGCGTGTTTCGGTACAGTTTCAGTGCCGGTATAGACGGAAAAGATCTTTGGTAAGTTAAATCGTTTTTGTATACTAAATATAGTGAATTAATTAGCGGAAGTGTTATAAAATGTGTTGTAGAATGTGTTGTGCATAGTTTTAAGCTATTGTGGGTGGAAAAGTGGGGTTATCGAGATCCTTGTGCTGCAAACGCGCACTCGCACACACAGAAGATGAATCCCCTAATTTGTGTCTGGTTCTATTTTGATACCAGCATCGCTGAAAATAGTGTAATATTAAGTGGAAAGTGAATAACTAATGTTTTATGAACACAGTTGTGCATTCATTTACGGGTTTAATCGCAATAAACCAATTATATGCTCAACGCATAGTTTGGTGTTGTGGGTGAAAAGTGAGGTTAGGTGAACCACTCCTCGATCGAGTGAAATGATTCTGATTCGGGAACCAAAGCGGATTTGCAACTTTTCCCTGGCCATTCGGAATGAAAGACAAGACACTGTTCTTAGTTATTATTGTGTGAATAGTGCGTTTCCGTGGCCCGAGGATGAGCTTACGGCATGTTTGTGGTGTTATGTTCGCTTTCCGGATCGCTATCCGCGACGTTCCGTCTTAAGAATTCGGATTGCGTTTCCGTCGTGTGTGATCTGGGGTTAAACCTATTTTAAGCTTGGGTTGATTATCGTTCAATCCGTTGCAAAATGTCCTTTTGGTTTACTGTAATCTGCAAAAGCATTGTAGTGCTCATTGTACGTGGCATCCACCGTGTGATGGAATGCGACTAATGTATAGTTTTTTGTTGTTAGCGTTGATAAGTAAATTTATAATATGATTATTATTTCTACCAATAACACTATAATTAATTCGATCTCATCTTTCGACCGCAGATGTTCATCATGCGCTCATCGTTGTCCGACCGACGCTTCCAAGGAGGTACTGGACAGTTGTGTGAACAAACTAAATTTTTGAAACGAATTCGCAATATGAAGCTCGTCTCGTCATACAAGGAGTAAGTATATAATAATGAGTATTTTATTCAACTATCAATACCAGACTAACTTAGGTTTATGGATCTATCGAGATGTATAACACGGGAGCATCCGTCTGCTGTCGTTGCGGAACATTGAGTTATGATATTATTGTTGTAGTGTCTGATGTCCACGTGTTGTATTGGATCGTGTTGTAGTCCGGCATGGCGTTGCGTAATTACATATCATTTCATTCTAATGTTCATTTTATCATTTTATCCTATTTACAGAATACGGATTCAATTTGCTCTGCGCTGAAGTCCCTATGTTCCTCTGGAGGGTCTCAAGCTGACGGCTTGGTAGCTCTGAAACCTGGAGTATCCACTCCGTCCTGTTTTGCGTCCTGTCCGCCCAAGGGTTTCGGATTACCTCGTACACCCACATTCGAACAATACATTCGAATCCAGACCCCATTGCAGAGCAGTGTAAGTATTTATCGTTTAAATTGAATTGATATCTAACTAATTTTCGTTTAACAATCATCATTTTAATTAATCCATCTCATCCTATTTACAGAATGCGGGATCAATCCATCGATCTAATGCAACGGATAATTTCATCGATGCAGATTGTAAAAGGTAAATGTTATAACAACGTAAATCGTTGTAACACAGTGCTTGAAAGTGTGTATAGAGAATTTATCTTTTTTTCCGTCGTACAGTTATCCGATAATTGTAGTATTTTTTTTATTCAAAAAGAACGGCCAGGCCGTATTACTTGATAGTTACAGTATTATAATTATGAAATTCGTTTCACCATTGAAACCTTTTCTTACCATTCTATACATTACGATTTCATGCGTCGTTGCAATGATAGCACATAATTTATCACATTCGTTGTACTAATATATTACGATGTTTTCTTTTCTATTTTAGTGAAACCATCCTGGGCAATGAAGAACAACGAATCGTAATAATTTAAGAAGAATGTTTCTCCTAGAAGATAGATTCAGATAGTACATATCATTCGAGATATGTACAAGCATATCCGGTAGTATCTGTTGCAAAGAGTGTGCTACGAGTCGTTGGTTAATCGTTGATTAGGATTTTACTTCATTTTATTTAGGAGTTCAGTCCAGATCGTGATCTAGGGACAGACATGATTCTAGGGACAAACAGATTTTCATGAGGAATAGGTTGTGCGTAATTGTATCCTTTGCAGCATTGCAGGATATTATTGTAATTAACTATGTTTTCAATATTTTTTATGTGTAAAAACGAAATGTAGAAATAAAAAATATTTATTTTTTTTATTAAACCACAAATAAAATTTAATCAGCTGGGCGAAAGAAAACGAATATCACCACTACATACACATTCCGAGCGATCTCACACACACATGCATACCCCTGGGCTGCAAACGCTCACTCACACACCCTCAGGAGCACGTAGCAGAATCCCCTAATTTTCCCCTAATTTCATATAACGAATCCCCTAATTTTGCAAGAGGCCGAAGCTAGGTGAACCGACAATAGGGGGTTGCATACGGGTTCGAGCGCTTGTTTGCCCAGGGGGAATGTAGCACATGTTTATGCACACGCATTTGAGCATATTCGAGAGGTTAACGCAGGTGTTTAGCGTAACGGGAAAGCACTATCCCTTCCTTCGATTCCGAAGAGACGAAACACGCAGAACGCTGATTCGCGTTGTTAAATCCGCCACTTGCGGTGCCACGTTGAAATGCACGCACTATTTAAATAACTCATTCGGACCACAGTAGTTCGTCCGAAAAAGTATGCAGCAGTGGCACAAACGTTAGGTCCTGCTTATTTTTGTGTCTGGTTACCACCAGCTTACAAAGTATCTCGTCCGTCGCACACTGGAGGTCAACACCGCTCGACAGGTCTCGAATGCATCCTCTGTAGATAAACATATCGCTCGAGTTCATAGGACCGTCAAATGCTAGCATTTTACGGTTTAGTTTATGTCCTCTCACAATTACTTTACCTACATCAACATCCGTGCCATAAGCGGCAGACTGAAGCTTGCCAATGCTGCCGTCCTTGGTCAAAAACCATGCGTTCCCCCAGGTGGTTTGTAAGGTGAAACGTGGACGCATGAACACCTTAACGACAAACTTGCTTTGCACGGAGGGATAGCTGATCGTCTGCTCGTGGGTCTTTGGCATACTGAAGCTTTCGAATTCGGAAAGCCGATTTACCGCCTGCGCCAGATTGTTCCAGCCGCTGTGAACCAAACGCTTCAAATGGCACAATACAACAGCATAAAATGTTCGTACTCTGCAGGATCAACATGCGCCTTTAACACTATGAAGGAACAATAGTGAAAAAAGAACGCATGTTCGGAACCCTTCCAGTAGCCCAAAAATGTTATGTGCCGTAGCTTGCGGTGCACTGCACAGGGCTGGGCAGTAAGCTGTAGCGACGATGAAATCTGCTCCCATTGATTCGGTTTCCAGTGTGTTTTGCCCAGTTTCCCGTCGCGCCACCCCATTAAACTTCGCTTTATGTTGCCGTGGTCCAGCAGGTGAAGCCGGTCACCGACAGGAACGTCCTCGACAATGTCGAACCTGTCCAGTTCGAGCAGCGGTGTATCACCCTTCCAGTGTCCCGCCGGAACATTATCCCGGAAGCTCTGGTCCGTGCGCTTCGGGGCACGCTCCTACGGAAACACCATCGTGCGACCCTGGCGATTGTACGTTCCCTGCACCGTACACTTCTGGCAGCTCCAGTAACCGGGGTGACCAGCCACGCCTGGGGAAATTAAAAAAAGAAGTATTGGTCTTATTAGCTAATTCCTCATATTAAATGAAACTGCTTGAACAAAAATTTCCCTTACCTTTTACTAATGCCCTGGCAGGAGTGTCAGCGACAATGGCACGAACCTTAACGGTGATATGCTTCCCGTTTAGAAGCATACCGTTTCGTAAAAGGTCGTTCAACTCATTGATCGCTGGGCGCAGGTACATTTCGATACTTGTGGGCTTTGTGAGCCCACAATAGATGGCCGCCATCATTACTGGAGCTGCCAGCAACTCGTCGACGGCGAAAAGTATTGGCCAAAATTGCATTGCTCCGCTCCTGTGCAGCGGCAACCCATCAACCGACAGCGTCAACGTGAACTGCTCAACTGGTGGAGCATCACATCTGAAATACGGAAACAAATGCAGAGATGGTTAGACCTGCACACGCAAACCATGTTGCTACATATGTTTCACAACAATTTTACTTACCGATAATAACTGGCCAACGTTTTCTCAAACCCGTTATACCAATAGTGCCCACCGCCAAGTTCAGCAATTTCACTATACGCATGTCTCTTGGTGCGCAGCAAAGTTTTGGCGGATCGAGGCACGCGAACGTCTGCTCTTCGAAAAAGCTGCAACACCATGTTGATGGACCGGTGCGTTTCGTTGTTGACCAACGCCCAATAGCGAATCCCGTCGTCGATCGGCATTGTCTGGAACGTGCGCTTCATCTCAATTTCCTCGTCACTGTCGTTCTCCTGACAACTGTCGCTCTCGCCCAAATAATCGGAAAGCCGATCAGCATCCGTATCCACCGGTATCGGCTCTTCCGTATCCACCGGCATCGGCTCTTCCGGATCCACCGGTATCGGCTCTGCCGGAATCACCGGCTGCTCCAGAGTGGATTCCTCGCGGGAAAACGAATCTACAACCGCTTCGATAGGAGTTAAAAAAACGGAACCGTTTTGTACTCCGGATGGGCATACATACACACACTGCACACGAACTTACCATTTCGGCTAGGGCCCGCTGGCTGCTCATCTCCGGCCTCGTTCACCCTCCGAAATTTAGCCGCCCGGCGATAAAACCCACCGGTGCGACGTTCGCGATCGATTTCGTCCGACATGACTGATAATATTAGAATAACGGTTTGAATCACTGCACTGTACTGCACTTCGATAGCGAGGATTAATAGCGTGTGGCGTATGTTTTTTAATTGTTTTGGTGGATTGGATGCTGTCACATTTGAGATGGACCGCTGATCGTGAGATGCCATAATGGCCTCTTTGTAATTATTGAGACGATTGCAATAAAGAATTTTATATTGTTTTATTTTGTTTCATAATGACTTAATCATGTTCCATCGATTTGAGCAGTGTACAGAATAATTATTACCCAAAATATTACATTTAACAATAGTATTATTTATTAACATAAGTACATAAATTTTGCTAACTGTGGCCAGGCACCGTGTACCGTCTTGTGTTCTATGCATATCGTTTCTCCTAACATGGGAAATCGGATCCCGTATCGGATCTGGATGCAATGCCGTGCACTTTGCATCGTCGCAAATCGCTCAGCTGATCGATACGGTTATGAGTGACAAAGAAGAAAGACGTGTGCGAGGAGAACACGCTTATGAAACCCACCTATACATACAAGACCGACGTTAGCAAAGTGAACAAGTGAGCGAGAGTTTACGGCGGAGAATTTACTGCCTGGAGAGAATGTTACTCCCGTTACCAATCCGCGTTACCAATCCACGGACGTTACCGTGTTAGCGCGAGCAAGAGAGAAACAGCGGTTAGAAAGAGCACTCTTTTATTTTGGCCGTTAAAAGTCTAAATGTTCTCTTTGGGACAGTCGTTAAGTAAAGGCCTACTGCGAAACATTTTCACCCAAAAAAACAAACGCGACGCGTGTTGCACTAATTTATGTGCTTCGAACATCGATGCTCCAGCGCATCACACAACTTTACACTGTACACTATCACCGGCCGGAGTTTCACTCCGCTTATAAGCGTAGAACAAAACATGCTTCTTTACACACTGTTTTGGCGCCACACCTATAGCACCTTCGTACAACGGACATCGCAACCATCACAGTAAGTACTAGCACAAAATGCAATACCAAAACTAAGCCGGATCGAATCCCAATAATCTCTCTAGTTTCCCTACAGAAAAAGTTTAAAAATCACACCTTCTTCCTCCCACACCTAGCGACCGCTTATAAAAAGCATTGCACATACAAAAACAGAAGGGGGAAGAGAAATTCAAAATAACAACACGATCGAGTGCGGTGCAGGGGGGCGCACGCGGCGACACAGCCACGCACGGTCAAATAGAGCACAGAACAACCCAAAGAGAACATTTAGACTTTCAATGGCCAAAATAAAAGAGTGCTATTTCTAACCGCTGTTGCTCTCCTGCTTCCCAAAAGGTCGCGCGACCCAAAACTTGGAACTAATCGCGACCGTTTTTAGACGTCGCGTTTCGGTCTTGATTATGTGCCAAAGGAAGCAGGTTTGACCTTGGCTAAAGCACTTTTTTTTAGCTTTTGCAAAATTTAACGAACGGAAATTTAGCGAAAGGCAAAAAAATAAAATAAGGTGGTGGAGGTGTGGTACACGTGTCTATCAGTACTATTTGTCCTTTTTCCACTACTCTTCGCCCTAGCATTTATTACTTGGCTTGGAATGTGCTGTTCTGTCGTCCTGCTGTGTGTGGGGAAAGTGAGGGGAAGACATTATTGTGATATTTGCCAACCTGCTCAGGTCTGTATTTCTGTAAGGAAACTACCGAAGAGAAAGCGGATTTGAACGGATTCTTACCATGAGTGTTGCGGCGCTCGTCTGAAGATGATGCTACGGCGATATCGTGTCAGAGAGTTGCTAACGGCTGCGTTTTATTCTACGCGCAGCACGTGAAACTTCAATCTTAATCTGCTGCGTTGAAGTCATGGTTTGGTTCGAGGATGCATCAAAACGTTGCGTAATGGGTGTGCGCGATAATATGTTGCGATTTTTTTAGTTAGTCTAATGATATTCTTTTGGTGTGTTTTTTAGTGCCTTCCTTGGGTTTCGAGTTGTTTGTTTTATGTGAATTGTTTTATGAAACTGTCGATATGGCAATCAAAACGGCAAAGATGGAACGTTTCTAGAACAACCATATTAAAAGAGACGCTGCTCGGCAAAGACAGGCGATTGAGGAATTTGCAGCACCAACCAGGCCAGATGAATGGCTTCTCCCTCGTTCAGATTTTGAATTAGCACGGCTAGAAACGGAGGAACAGCTAGAGAATTTTGATCAAGGCCTACAAGTAGATTCGGAGTTGAAGCCACAAGTAGAGTTTTTGCACTGGTAAATTCCTCGCGCAGACGTTAATATTCCTTGGAAGGTGTAATACGAAGCGCATGGCTAGTTAACGACATCCGTGGCACGATATTCTACCGGTCTGCATCAGGTGATCGATTCGCTGTTCAGCAAACCCTTTTTCAGCAAACAACCCATAACTGAACTCTATCATCATCTCCAGCTATGGGCACTTGAACAAAAACAATTGTAGTTGTTGTGGTTTAAAATATAACAATCTCAAAGATAGTTTTATTATGTGCTAGATATTACAATGAAGCAACAGATAAATGGTGCGTTCACGAAATTAGTACTGCGCTCTCCAGGTTATGTAAATGTGTACATATTTGTGCGCAAAGTTGGCATGCGTGGTGTGCAGCGTAACATGACATTTTTTTTTCAGAAAATACGTAAGATGTTAATGTTATTTCCGCCACTGCAGTTGACCGCCAAATACCAGACTGAGGACGTCCCTTCAGTCGTCCTGAAAAGTGTGTAGCAGTGACATAAAAGTCAAGTGGCCAAACACAGAAGATCAGCACCGTTCGACAGGTCACGGGTGTATCCTTTACTCGATATACAATGATTGTGTAGAGGACATAATTTGTTTCCGTATATGGAAAATAATTTGTTCGCCCATAAGGCTTAACAAAACGAATCTTATAGTCTAATCTTAAACAAACAGATAAAACCGATAAACAGAAATTAAACAAACTAAACATAGAGTATTATAAGGAGTCATTAATTAGTCGGGCCCGAAAAGCAGATATCGAGATGTTATAATCGAAATGAATGTTGAAGTTGAATGATTTCATAGCTCGCAGAAAAGGATCATTTTGGCCGTAAGAGGTAAGGCCCGCCGGAATGAATATAGATAGTAAGGATGGGGCATCAATATTGCTGAGGAGAATCTTAGCGATGAAAATAACTTGCGTATGTGAAAAGAGTGATTTTAGATCTACAATTCCTACCATCCTGCAACGAATGGAGTAGGGAGGCATCACATATGTACGGGGCATATTGCTCGAGTTCATAGGACCGTCAAATGCATTTTCAGGTTCAGTTTATGTCCTCTCACGTAGACTTTATCTACATTAACATCCGTGCTATCCGAGGCAGACTGCAGCTAATCGATAATGCCGTCCGTGGTCAGAAACCATGCGCTCCCCCGTTCGGCTGCAAAGTGAACCGTAGACGGATGATCACTTTGGAAATATTTTTTTTTTCTGCTGGGAGGGATAAGTTATGTTCTGCTAAGGTGGCTTTGGTATGCAGAAATATTAAACAAATAAGCAGTACGAAGAAGTTCAACGTGCACATGCATCAAATTGTGATGCGTTTCGTTGTCAAATAGTGCCCAGTAACGGATGCCTTCGTCGATCGACATGGACTGAAATCTACCAATCCAGGCAATTCCACATCCGCTTCGATAGGAACTGAAAAAGCGAAGCCCTTATTTTACACGACACATTACCACCCAACAGTTGAACTTGCTCCCGACTAGGGCCCACCTTTTGGTCAGCTTCTTCGGCTGCGTCCACCTTTAGGAATTTAGCCACCTGTTTGTAAAAAGCACCGGTGCGGCGTTTGCGGTTCAAATCACTCATGTTGATAAAATAAAAACGTTTGATCATTTTAGACTTAATCACTGAAGTTGGTTACTGTCTTGTTTTTTTCGGAAGATGCAAACCTACAGTTCCTTAAAGTTAAAGCAACCGATCCTTTGTGATATACATGGTGGTACCGATCGTTGCCATAATGATCTCTTTGTAATAAGGGCACCGTTTAGTGTGTCACGCATAAATGTTTGGAATAGTAAAATATATACATTAACCCTTCTTCTCCATATAATGCCATGCTGGATTTTCATCACAACATTAGCGCGCTTGCAATACCATCAAGTTCCACACATCAACAACCGTCGCAAAAATGTACTTCTTCACACGGCAAATTTGACGAAGAAAATGCACATGTGTGTGCGCAATATAAAATAATGAGCACGAGCGAGAGCGCATGACGCCGAAGAAGCGAACAGCATGAGAATATCGTTCAGTCATCGAGCGAGCTTTCGATTCGGCGGGAGCGCAAGCAGGAGAGCAACAGCGGTTAGAAAGAGCACTCTTTTATTTTGGCCATTGGAAGTCTAAATGTTCTCTTTGGGCGCGACGTCTAAAAACGGTCGCGATTAGTTCCAAGTTTTGGGTCGCGCGACCTTAATAATAATAATAAATAATAATAGCATTGCTATTTACTATAAGAGCAACGGAAACAAACATTTAAACAAACCCTATAAAATTTCCCATACTTTTTCCTATCCATGACCAATTTGAACCCATAGTGCATTAATATGTCCAGGGTAACTTCAAACCCTATGGGGGGACTACACATTTTTTTTGTACCATATATTATTACAATATTTTTCCATTGTAAATTTTAATATAACTACTTGCAACATTTTTTATGTTGTTATATATACAATCACCATTGAGTTATCATCAATATTTTAAAAGTTAATCGCTAGATAATTAATATGTTTAAAATATATTTCCTTCTTTGATCATAATTTTCATGAACAGCAATGTTTTTTACTATTAAAACAACGGAAACGAAAATTTAAACAAACCCCTTATTTCAACTTTTCCAAATCCATGACCAATTTGAGCCCATAGTGCAGCAAATATGTCCAGGTTAGCTTCGAATACTATGAGGGTGGGGGGGGGACTACAAAACCCTTTTACCCTTTCACCATAATTTCTGACCATAATGCAGTAAACATACTTTAAAAATACGTGCACCCTTGGACTCTGCACTGTAAGTAGATAATGCCATCATCATCGTCTGTGTTTCATCTGTATTTTGCAAGTTTTAGTGGCACCTAGCAACATATGAAAGAACCCTGCATTTCAAACGAAATTGGTTTGGTTTGAAACGAAATTGTAACTGTCAATACTGTCAGGTTGACATTTCTAAAATGCCAAGCCTACAATAACGCGTCGTTGCGTCGACCGAGCGTACTCGAACTGTTTTTTCTAAACTTTTATTTGTTAAATTTAATTTATTGATGCTGAATTTTATAAACTGGTCGTGTTACATCTATTACTAAAATGATTGGAAAATTGGGAGATAAGATTGAGGTCAGTGTCGAAAGTGTGTGACTGTAAAAGCCTATTGAATCAATTTGTTGCTGTTCAGTACAATCAATTACAAGCTGCCTTAGTTTCAGATGTTAAATGTTTACATGCATAATTTCAGGATTATGCTGTGTACGACGTTCTCGGTAAAGGAGGATTTGGATGCGTGTATAGAGCGAAATGTCTGCTAACTGGATGTTTTGTTGCAATCAAAATGGTAAGTGTTGTAACCATTCTATAGTTTTTATTGTAGGAGCCGGACTATTCACAACTCTTGATTCGTTACACTAGATCAACAAACAAAGGATGCACTCATCGGGAATGGCTAACCGGGTTCGGCAAGAAGTAGCGATACATTCGAAGCTAAAGCATCCTTCTATTTTAGAGTTATACACATTCTTCGAAGACTTTAACCACGTTTATTTGGTATTAGAATTGGCAGAAAATGGAGAATTGCAACAGTATCTTCGTGAGCGAAACAAACCTTTTAGTGAATATGAAGCCGCATTAATCTTTAGCAGAGTGGTTGACGGATTGCTATATTTACATACGCAACAAATACTACACCGTGATATATCGCTATCCAATTTGTTAATAACAAAAGACATGAGTATCAAAATAGCTGACTTCGGGCTTGCAACTGAACTGATACTGCCCGATGAAAAACATCATACACTGTGCGGTACCCCCAACTACATTTCTCCGGAAGTAGCATCGCGTGCATCACATGGTATGCCGGCCGACGTATGGGGTTTAGGATGTATGTTGTACACGCTGCTAGTGGGAAAACCCCCATTCGACACCGATGGAGTAAAGTCCACCTTGGCGAGAGTGGTAATGTCTAACTATAACTTACCAGCTCACCTATCTTCAGACGTGAGCGATCTTATTGGAAGACTGCTCAAGAAAAATCCCACCGAGCGAATCAAGCTAGAGGAAGTGGTCAGCCATCCCTTTCTTTCCCGTTATGATCTGGGATCTAAAATGTACGTTTCAAACAGTATGAATCAAAGGTTCACATCCGGCACAGACAGTGGCATGGGCACAATATCTAATGGCAGTGCTAGCAAGTCGGATTTGTTTAAGCTGTCTTGCAGCAAAAAGTACTACGATCATCCTAATGAAAATCATTACTACGACCAATACACATTAAATCAACGGTATCCCGAAAATGTTCAACAGCAGGAAACAGGAAGCATACACTCGTGCCAATTTCTGCCAGAACCTCATATTTCATTCCTGCAGAAGTTTAATAGTATGGAGTTGATGGAAAAATATAATAACACTGGTAAAAATTTTACCGGTCAGGATGGCAGAGTTCCTTTGTTAAGTTCATCTAGGGCATCTACGAACACTGCCTTGGATTTCCAAATTGGAGTACAAGCAAGGAATACGCAAAGTTCGTTTGCTAGAAGCGATCATCAACATCTATTTGCTACTCCACTAAGGGTTCCGAAAGAAAATGTAGGTACAGTCCATATATATCAATGAAACAAACGTATTGTAAATTTTTTCTTATTTAAGGGCTATATGGTTGGCGTGACAGAAACTATGCAATTGGCACAGCATAATTCATGCGGCAAAGAAAGTGATGCAACCAAAAAAGTGTCGCAAAAAAACATTCGTTTGCCTCCTCGGTTTGACACGCTACGATTATTACCTACAAGACATCGAACAAAGTTTCTAATTCTATCTATCGTTGCTGAATGTGGCGAAGTTGTGCTAGAATTTCTTAAACCTAGAGGACGACAGCAGGAAGATCGTGTAGTTGATGTGTGCCGCATATCAGGCGATGGAATAAGATTTATGCTGTACCAGCCAAATGGCAACCGAGGGGTGCCGATTAAAAATGAACCCCCGGATGTGCCCGCAGGAGGAGTAGATTGTATATACAATTACGAAAATATTCCCGAAAAGCATTGGAAAAAATATGTTTATGCTGCTAGATTTGTTGACATGGTGAAGGCAAAAACGCCTAAAATTACGTTGTATAGCGACAAAGCGAAATGTCAACTGATGGAAACCATTCGAGACTTTGAAATCATCTTTTACGACAGTACGTAAGGTATGGTTTATGTGGAAATGAACATCTACTAACGAATTCTTTCTTCTCCAATTAGATACCAAAATAACACTGAGCTCAACAGATGATATAATCAAAATGGTTGATGGAAGCGGCAGGATATATCGAGGATTGTCAACCATATCAACGGTAGATATCGTAAAACTTGGTCATTTCCAGGAAACGCATGAGCACTGTTTAAGGATTGAAAAATTGCTCTCGACCGTATCACATGGCGGAAAAACGTTCCCCGTAATTATTGGTAGACGTCCTGTCGAAACCGATAGCAATACTCCAGCAAGGAAAGATATGTCTAAGTACCAGTTTTATTCACTGAATGTAAATACGTGATACAGGATTTATCCAGAGTAGTACTGGTACTGGTTTGCATATACGCAGCAATATCAACAACATGCTGTTTTGCTCCACATTTGTACAACGGTTATTTTGTTTGCACAGATTGCTTTATAAAATTGCCTACCATTATTAAATGTTTACCCTATTTAAATAACAACTTTAAGTCATATTTGTTTTCCGAGAAATGATTGTTGAGAATACAGTATGCTAGAACTACCTTTATATTCTACGCAAATATATACTATTATTTAACTGCGATTTGTTAAAGTTATGGCGTTAAACTACAAGAAGTATTATTCTATCATCAGTACTATTATCGCTTCTTCTATTTAGCTAACGTGTACTGTCGTTTTCGAAGTTGAAGCTTTTCAATGTTTTCTATTATTAAACAGGGTGCTCCGGATGTTGAGTTTTGAGCCGTTTCTTTGCTGAAATGTCTGCCATCGTTTGCTCAATGGATCGCACATCCTTCTTGTTCGCGCTTGGTACTGCAATGAAAACAATTAGTTTATTAGGCTAGCATGTGTTTCGTTCTTAAGGCGAAACGTATTAGTTAACATTACCATATCCGTAACTTCTGTTGACTTCAGTTTTTCTTGCTGCGTCTAGAGTTGCATCATTACCAAAAATGTGCATGTACTTTTTATTATAATCTGAAGCTGGTTTTATGCAAGTGGTTTTCGTATCGTTATCATCTTTGCAGTCCAGCGATTTTGACCGCAGCATTTTGCTACGTTCTGCATACTGTTTTGCTGTTTCTTTATTCCAAGTTTCTCCATTCTTCCGCGCCTGCACCTCATCTTCGCTCGGCAAGTGCTCCTTCTTGTAGACCACTACGTATCGGTCTTCCTCCGTTCCAAAACTCATTCCGAAAAGTCCAGCTGTTTCGGAAATGTCGTGACTAAAAGAGACAGATAAAGAGAAACAAACAAACATTTCAAACCTGCATCGCAACTTCTCTACACGTAAATCATTATACACTATGGATCGGTACACTTGGTCCAGCGGCTGAAATTCCATGTAACACCGATTATCATCTTTTATGAAACGCCCTAGGCGCTCTTCCACATATGATCGAAAGCGGTTCAATTCTTCACGTTGCTTATTTTTTTCAGCTTCG
Organism: Anopheles moucheti; assembly: GCF_943734755.1. NCBI lineage: Eukaryota > Metazoa > Arthropoda > Insecta > Diptera > Culicidae > Anopheles > Anopheles moucheti. Next base: position 46,754,439 of record NC_069141.1, read on the forward strand.
TACTGCTTTCGTTGTTCTGGATAAATGAACAGAAATATAAAAATGAATGTTACAACGAAATTAATCCAAGCAGTACTGCGAAGGCGCTGATTTGTTGATACCGAGCAGTGTAACTTACTTTCGTACATCTGTGTTTTATTTATGTCTTTTGCTGGTGGTTTATCCATGGAACCTAATATTGATCCCAACAAATCCATTTTTAGCTCCCTTTAAGCGAGATATTTATACCAAATATTGCTTCTAACGATGCGGGCTAGCTTGTTGCTAGAGAACGAAAGGCTAATTAGACAAAAACAACAGAACACCACCTTTTTTGGCAAAGTGACACAATTTCTCAAAATGGGTAAAGTAACTAGATAAGCTCATCCCTAACGATTGGACATTGCGCTTATAAAAATGAAACGAAAATTTGACAGCGATGGGGTTCGATCGTTTATCAGTGTATGTGTGTGCTTCACATCCTGTGTATGCTGGGAGAAAACGTGTACAGGCGCAGTTCCCGAGATACGCTATTGTAGCAAACTGCTATATACCTCGGAAAAATCCGCCCGGTAATCGAAAGTCGAATCCTGGTGCAATTTCGTTTATAGTTCAAAGTCACAGAGTCCACTTCCTTCTCTACACACAATTCATTCAGCGAATCAGGCGATTCGTAGAAAGGATTCATTAAAATAAGTTAAAAACGATTGCTATATAATAACAAAAGGTATTTTCGACCAATTTTTCATCTTTTAGTTTCTATTTTGTGCAATAAAATTGTTCAGCTGTCAAATTTCATATTTCCAAAAACCGTGTATCTCACAATCTTCGTATAAGAGGAACCGCCCAACTGACATTTTATAGCAGAATTGAGGCGTTTTTCGAGCGTTCGGTGCCTTAAAGTGGCGACTTAAACGTGCCTTCCCAACTGACATTTTATAGCAGAATTGAGGCGTTTTTCGAGCGTTCGGTGCCTTAAAGTGGCGACTTAAACGTGCCTTAAACCGCAGACGTTTAAGGCACGTTTATACCAGTTCGACGCTTGCTTTCATGCAGTTCTTCTAGCGCTACCATTGTCATCCAAGCTGTCAAAAGCCAAAGGCGCATTGACAGCGCAAATACAAATCGTAAAATAAACAAACAAAACCGCTTTGTGATATTTTACATTTTATTACTAAAACCAGTTGTTATTCGTTGGGATATCATCGTATCCATTTTGTTCGAGCATTTTGCTGAAAGGAAAACATAAAGGTATGTAAAATTATGGTGAATTAACAACATGAAAGTGATTTTTAACCTACTCTCTTTCGCTTGTAGGAAAAATGTCCCGGGAATCGGTATCTCAGGCACCGGATTGTTCGCTTCTTGCGTTGGCGGCTAGGTTGGCACAGTTAACGAATAAATCCTGTCCGCCAGTATCGTCAGTATCAAAGCTACTGCAGAACCGTCATCCTTCTATAGGATTAAAAATAATGGTAAAGTTAATCTATTGTTTATGATAACTAAGATACCGTATTAACTAACATTTATCTTTAAAGCTTTGATGGAAACTTCAGCTAAAATCTCCAAGCCAGCAACTTCCAGAACAGCGCAATCCATCATCATTCCAGTCCGATTAACTGTGAATAGATTTTCGCAGCAAATAGCATCACCACCGGCAGCTTATAATTCTGAAATAAAAAAGAAAAAAGGTTATCGACCAACACCTGTAGTTAAAAATCCATCCAATCCCGAACCAGCATCAAACATCATCAAAGATATCTTCTTCATACAGCATAACACTGCCAGGGTTTGGAACTTCCTCCTTATCCTCTTCCCTTGGTCCAAAGTAGTTCGGCATAGTCCATAGGCCATCGTCAGTCCAGGTTGGCATTGTCCACCGGTGTGTTCGTACCTTGTTTTCCTCCTTCCCAACCAAACCCAGTATCGCGTGCAGAAGCTGAAATTAAAACGTAAAGGTATGTAAAATATTGATATTTTGTACAATATGAAAGTGATTTTTAACCTACTCTCAATCGCTTGCAGGAAAAAATGTCTCGGGAATCGGTATCTAAGGCACCGGATTGCTCGCTTCTTGCGTTGGCGGCTAGGTTGCCACAGTTAACAATTAAATCCTGCCCGCCAGTATCTACCGTTAAAGCTTCCCAGCAAACAACATCACCATCGACAGCTAAAACAGATAAAAACATATCCCATAGTCACAAAAACAGAAAAAATATAACGCCCAACACCTTTAGTTAAAAATCCATGCAGTAACAACCAGCATCGAACATCTTCAAGGTTACCTGTATATAGTATAACACCATCCAGCATCGCTTCAGCACCACCGACAGCTTGCCTTCCTGAGAATGTAGGAATAACAGGGAATCAATTACGTTTAAAACCAGGAAAACTTTATCGGCCAATACTTACAACATCATATAAAGTCGCATCCTGCAGTACAGCATCATCAACTGTTGTTGCTGCAACACCGGACCCAGTTCCAGTGCGTTCTCAGCAAGGAAAAGACACGGCAGACCAACTAGCTGTGATGAATAAATCGTTGATGCTTCTTTGGGCCGAGGTGAAGAATTTGACGGATTATAGAAGCCATCGACCTAATGGAACAGCTGTAATGGAAGAAGAACAGCACTCGCCATCATTTCTGCCTTTCATTACATCTGAAGAAGAATTAACATGTTTTGAAGATCAGCTCCATGAAAAAACTTATTTTCTAAAAATTCCTCAAACTCTTGTCGATAGGTTGGAATCGGAAACAGATGTGAAGAGCCGAATGCATTGCGCGTTTCAAATACTATTTGATAAAAAATTTGTTGTGCAGTGCAGCTGGCGAGGCGGGGGAAAATCTGGTCCGAAAATAAGATTAGATGAAAAAGGGAATGTTTTGCGACAGCCATAGCTGAGGATGTCGGGTTTGTAGTAGGTGAGGAAGATGTAAAAAATTCTTCGTAACAAAACTTAACAATGCGCAAAGCAGCGCAAATAATTTTAAAGGAGTAATTAAAAGCTCTAGTAAGTGTTATCACAAACGTGAAAAAAATGTTAATAAATAAATAAAAAATTGTTAATGATTCATTATGTGCATTATGACTATTCCTCAATTTGCATTCCTAGTTTATAAATCACAATTGCTTTGACTACTCAAAATACAATTATGATTTGAATTTACTAACTTATCTGGTATACGGTCCTTTCTGGATATAATCTATGAACTACTCACGGTCAAGCACGATCGTCTCGCATTTCGGTCTTGCTGGAGTTAGCTAAAAAGAGTATTTATGCATCAGTAAAATTATCACTAACATTATTGAACTCACTTACTCGGACCGCAGTGTATGCAAAAGAGGGAAAAAAACTGTTGATTTGGGTTGAACAGATGGATGAACGGCAACAAGTTTGCATCTGATGTCTGCTATATCCACTTCTACGTTTTGTGTCGTAACATCATCTGGTATTTTATATATAAGGATATCCGAAGAAGAAAACATTGACTCCGGATCATCCTCGCTGAAAAGAAATGAAAATAAATCCAAATTGTAATCATATTGTTTACCCACTATCGTAAAATTGTCATTTGTTTGAACGACATTCAAAAATTTGACAACCCCGTTACCCTTTGTCAAAAACCATTCGTCTCTAGGCAATGGACGTAGAGAAAAATCGGATGCCAAAAAAATGCCTTTCCGATTTGTGGTCAAACGTGGATAGTGACGATTCGTACTATCACTTGCCATCCCCAATGCAGACCGTTCTTCTGAACGTGCTGCAGCTTGCACCCCACACCGAAAGCCCGATCGAATCGACCGTTTAATCACCTGCAGGTGGTTTTCAAAACAATACGTAGAAAAACCGTCTAGCGGTCCGTATTTAAAAACGTCCTTAGCAATGTGCTGGAGATTATGGACGTTGCTGGTGAGGTTCTCACGGCCATAAATCTCCCCATACTGCTGAACAAAGCTGTTCAAAAAATCAGCTGCACGATCCCAATGTCTTTGATGATACGTGGAAGAAAATATAGTCACTGCACAAAAATAAAGCAAAAAGTGACTATATGCCTCCACGCTTAAAAACTCTTCCATCAGCACTACACTGGCGTAATGAAGATATGATCGAAATTCCGAACCCTTCCAAAAACGTATCACATTTAACCCTCTAAGTTTACGATTAATCTCAGAGGGCAGTTGTACGTTGGTAAGGAATTTCGATATCCACATTTTTGCTGCAGAGGACAAAGGAGTGAAATTGGAATACTTATTTTCCACTAAGTATAATAGGTGGCGACGGGTCACTCCCAGATCGCATGTATGCAGACGATCGCTCGTTGGCACGTTCTCGATCATGTCGAAACCCAGCAAGTCTTCTAAGGGCGAGCGCCATAGTTGATGATGACCCGGACATTCCCTCGCTCGAAATCCTGCATCCGTCCGTAGGGGAGCACCAACCGTGTCGAAAATCATTCGGTGAGCATGATATTCGCCGACACACGTACACCTCATACAGCCGTGATATCCATTATAGTTGGTTGTTGCTGCAAATCCCAATGAGTTAGCTTGTTAATGAACTGTAAATGTTGTAAATGTTGTTTGTATCATACAGACCTTTAATGAACGCTCGTGCTGGAGAATCGGCAACAATAGCGCGAAGCTTCAATTGCACAACTTTATCGCAGAGCTGCAATCCTCTCTGTTGAATCGCATTCAGCTCTTCTACCAACGGCCTCAAAAAGACTTGCAGGCTGGTTGGTTTTTCCGGTCCGCAAAACATTGAAATCATCATGATTGGGGCTTGGGGGAGCTCTACCACTTTCATTAGGATGGGCCACAGCTGTGTTGGTGCACCTTTATGAAGGGGAAGCCCGTCAGTGGACAAAATGATGGTTAGTTGGTCCGTTGGAGGAACAGTTGACCTAAAATATAATATAATGGACACATGATTAGGAATACATTATTGCTGAACATATTGCAAATATTTACTTACTGGAAGTAGCTGTTGAGCTTATTCTCAATTCCTTTGTACCAAAACTCTCCCCCTTCAACGGTTCGTATCTCCTGGCTGATGGTGGTTGATGTTTTTAACAGCGTACGTGAATCCTTGGGAAGCGGAAGGTCGGTCCATTGTCTGAAAATAGCCAAAATTTCATTAATTGATGAACGTGGTTGGTTATGTACGACTGCCCAATCTTTTAAGCAATCGCTTATATTGCGGTGGTTTCTACAATTATGAGCAGTCGTACATTCGCCAACAACATCTTCATTGTCGCTATCAGAAGAAAGGTTACTCGCGTAATCGTCCTCTTCGACAATTTCTAAACTACTATCTAAACTAATATTCCCACCACCTTCTTGATCTACGCTATCATCTAAGTCATCTAAAACTGCATCCCCATGAACACCACCACCAGAAAGATTAAAACTAATTTCGCTTGTGACGGCCGGGTTTGCAGGCTGCGACGAATCTTCTATCTCCTGGTGTTGATTGGCTCCCTGCGACGTTGAATCTGTAAAACGGATTGAGTTTATTAGTAATCCTTTATTGCAATATAATGATATTAACAAAACTTAACGGCTAATCGTAACAAGGTTTCTGTTCTGCTAAACCTTAGCAATAACAAGCACACGCAACAGTACAAACATGACCCGATGTTTTCACATTAAAGCCCATCGTTCAGTCACTTTTTTATTTCGGTGAGAGTGGGCAATTCAAAGATTTCATCGTGCGCAAATATTCTTTCGAACGCACGAATCGTATCGAACCGTACTTTCACACAAAATGTTCTGCCGGAAAACACCGGTAGGATGCTCAAGCCGGTCAGCCGGCCGTTACCTGGGGATCTCCGGGTGTAATTTCACAACACATACGAAGGCAAAGAAGGAGAATTCTTTCACTATTTCGTCACTGCACTGAATTTCACACACTGTATTACACCAAACAATCCTAAGTGTCCAAATTAGCTAAATAATTAAGCAAAAACTTACCGCTATGTTGAGGCACCAACCGGCTCGTTCCCGGCACTTCCGCATCCTGGCTTTCTTCGCGATGGTGCTCAGAAAATAACTCCTTCAGCTTCTTGTTGGCCCGATTCGTCAATTTGCGGCTTCTCTTCAACGGCAGCGAAGACATTTCGATAGATTTATTCGCTTTTCTTTGCTGGTAAAATTTCAAACACACGACCGAAATCAGTTGAAAGATGAAATTGTGACAGTAGCGCCGATAGAAAATGTAAACATAGATGAAGCGTCTTCATGGTTGCCGTGTCGCTACACGGACGATTACACACACAACCACATTTCACGTTTCGAAAAGCAGTTGGTCACGCATACACATACAGTTTCGAGCGATTCGAGTATGGCTCGAGCAGAGTCGAGCATTTTTTTCTACAATTATAGCGTTTATTTTAGACCAGTTGTCAATTGGGCGCGTATCTCGGAGACTGCCTCCCAATTGACAACTGGTCTAAAATAAACGCTATAATTGAAGAAAAAAATGCTCAACTCTGCTTGAGCCATACTTGAATCGCTCGAAACTGAATGTGTATGCGTGACCAACGACTTTTCGAAGCGTGAAATGTGGTTGTGTGTGTAATCGTCCGTGTAGCGACACGGCAACCATGATGACGATTCATCTTTGTTTACATTTTCTATCGGCGTACTGTCACAATTTCATAATTCGTTTGATTTTGGTCGGGTGTTTGGAATTCTACCAGCAAAAAAAGCGAATCAAATTTATCGAAATGTCTTCGCTGCCGTTGAAGAGAATCGGGCCAACAAGAAGCTGACGGAAATATTTTCTGAGCACCATCGCGAAGAAAGTCTGGATGCGGAAGTTCCGGGAATGAGCCGGATGGTGCCTCAACATAGCGGTAAGTTTTTGCTTAATTATTTAGCTAGAGTGGACACTTGGATTGTGTGGTGTAATACAGTGTGTGAAATCCAGTGCAGTTACAAAATAGTGATAGAATTCTCCTTCTTTGTATTCGTATGTGTTGTGAAATTACACCCGGAGGTCCCCAGGTTCCGGCCAGCCGGTGATTGAGCAGGAAGACAAGCTGTCGATGGTGCTGCAGCGATTCTGGATGGTGTTATGTTATATGAAGAAGATATATTTGATGATGTTTGATGCTGGTTCTGGATTGGATGGGTTTTTAACAACAGGTGTTAGTTGATAAATTTCGTTTCGTTTTTGCGAGTTTTGGATAACCTTTTTTCTTTTTTATTTCAGAATTATAAGCTGCCGGTGGTGATGTTGTTTGCTGCGAAAATCTATTCGCAGTTAATCGGACTGGAATGATGCTGGATTGAGCTGTTCTGGAAGTTGCTGGCTTGGAGATTTTAGCTGAAGTTTCCATCAAAGCTGTGAAGATAAATGTTAGTTAATACGGTATCTTTGTTATCATAAACAATAGATTAACTTTACCATTATTTTTTATAGGAATGAAGGCTGACGGTTCTGCAGTAGCCAGTACTGACGATACTGGCGGACAGGATTTAATCGTCAACTGTGCCAACCTAGCCGCCAACGCAAGAAGCAAACAATCCGGTCAATGCCTGCGATACCGATTCCCGAGACATTTTTCCTACAAGCGAATGAGAGTAGGTTAAAAATCATTTTCATGTTATTAATTCACCATAATTTTACATACCTTTATGTTTTTCTTTCAGCAAAATGTTCGAACAAAATGGATACGATGATATCCCAACCAATAATAACTGGATTTAGTAATAAAATGTAAAATATCACAAAGCGGTTTTAAATTAAAATTTTACGATTTGTATTTGCGCTGTCAATGCGCCTTTGGCTTTTGACAGCTTGGATGACAATGGTAGCGCTAGAAGAACTGCATGAAAGCAAGCGTCGAACTGGTATAAACGTGCCTTAAACGTCTGCGATTTAAGGCACGTTTAAGGCGCCACTTTAAGGCATCGAACGCTCGAAAAACGCCTCAATTCTGCTATAAAATGTCAGTTGGGCTGTAGTTACTTTACCCACTTTGATCCAGACTGTAAACCAAAGTGTATAAAGATCAGGTAGTCTCAGTCATCATCAGTCAAACTGCGCGCTCTTAATTTACCCATTCGAGCAGTTTCATCAAGCTGTATCATTCGCTCGTGTGTGTGGAGGCAGTGTGATGGCGTCCCAGCATGCATCAAATAAAACAATGTTGTTCATGCTTTCATACGTTTTAAAATGCTTTTCAAACATTTGAAAACATTCACTTTACCCGTGGTGCAAGCTTAGGAAAAGATTTACCCTTAACTTACCGCGGTAAATTAAACATAAATCATAAATTAATAACGTAATATTGAATAATGAACTTGAGACGACCAGAACGTCCTGGTTAACTAGGACACGAAACGCGCCGCCTAGGGAGATTAGGATGTGATGACAAGATGTTAGTTGGGAAGTTTATCGGGTCATGACGTGAACAATGATGTCATTATTTGTACGTAAACCCATACAAGGGAATTAATAAACTAGAACAAAAGGACAGGAATTCGCAAAACAACTACTTCGTGGAAAAAAGGACACACATACCTACACATACGAGGTGACAGATGGTCCAAAAAACGATATAAAAAAGGTAGGATATCCATACTGCAATCAGTTAACGTTCTGCACTCCGACGGGGAGTTCCGTCTAATCCTCGATCGAAGTCCAAAGTGGAAGATTTGTTGAAAAACGTGTGCATTATACTGTGCAACCAGGAAGGTTCAATTATAAGTAAGATAGAATTTCGGTTCGGAAGCCTAAAAACTATATATGATGAATACTGAAGATCTTTGAGATAATGGAAATCTTGGATGCATCAAAAGGCAATGTTTTTTTACAATTTTGAACATTAATTTGTATATGTACCAGTAGATTTTAAAAATGATGCTGCAGTTGCCTAAACCCAAGAGGATTCTGATTATCCGGGTGCCATTTAACCGGATGTCTGATTATTCGTGCAGCCCGGAAATGACAGTTCCCAAGGAAATTTGACATATTTCGGCAACACTGTTGTCGGAAAAATTGAAAGACCCAATAGTAAATGATCAAATGAGCTTAAATTCTTAACGAAAACAACTACATTTCCCTTTGCAACAATAAAATACGCTGGGAAAATAAATTATACTACAAAAAAAGTCTTATCTATCTATCATCCTTTCCTCGATCTCCCCGCAATTGTCCCTGCGGTTTTGGTTTGGTGGGCTCTCTGTAGATCGTGCATTCATTCGGATGATGTTCCGACTCATGTCTCACATCATTTCGCTTTGAATGGATACCTACAGCGAATTAATCTGGCAACGTCAATGGTAGAGTTCATGAGGCTCATTTACCGCTTTGCGCGAGATAACGGCCTTTTCCTTTGAATCCTATCCTTAATTTCCTTATCCCTTTTTAGTCCTTCCTGTATTATATGTTGTCTTTGTCGATAATTGTTTTATGTAGTGCCACATTCAACCAATGATAGCACCAAAACCGCAAATAGGGGGACAGATATATAAGTGTATACTTGTACTACGTCTGAACCATTTGTTTACTGTTTTGTTTCAGTCCCATCAAGGCTCGGCCATTGTCGAACACAGAATGTTGTTCGAGTGAAGAGCGACGCAGTCGCCCATCAGTCGTACCATAAGCAAATAAAACAGATATTGACAACAGGCAATCAGAACAGGCACAAAATATTAGAACAGACATAACGAATACAATATGCCCGGGATAAGGCACATTGCAAGGAGGAAATGCCTTGTAAGATTTACATAACTCAACACAAAGGTGTTGGCAATACAGCAAAAGACGTTGTATTGGAAGAAATAAATAAAATAAATAAATCGAAATCAGCATTGAGAAAAAATCCGTTTCGCGATATTGTCCGCAGTCATCGAACACTTCGAGTGGTAGCTTACACTCGTTATACACGCTTACAATCGCAGTACTCCGATGTCGACTTTCCGTTGCGGTGGTATTGGGTGGCTTGCAAGGCTTCTCCCCAACCAACACCCTTTCTTGTTGGAGGGCCTGCGCTTCCCAGTCCCGTGTAAAGCCAGGATATAACTGAAAGAGTCAGTCGCCCCTGACATGGAGAACAGACGCTGACACCTCTCCCTCTCCCCAATTTAGCCATATCACCCATCCTCCCAAGGGGTTGGGTTTCTTCGTATACCAAAGCTCAGATATTTGAAGAGAAATGTTACCGCTCTGTACGCCGTGGACGTATTGGATAGTAGTAGGGAATGGAGAGCCAATACCATCTTTATTTTATTTTTTTTTTCGTTAAAACGGCCTGGCCGTATCGACTTATTCTACCACGTAGCCGGATAGTCAGTCCTTGCTACGAGAGATTGGTCCGGTCCGTTCGTGGGAAGACCGGCTCAGCTAGCATCGTGCCACCAGGTCGCCCCATATATACCATCTTTATAGACGCTTAGTATCCATTCCCGTATCAGCGATACCCCGCTACTACACTGTCTACAGAAAAACCCTGTCGGACTTGTCGGAAGGGAAGTAAGAGAGTAGCCCAGGACTGAGTTTCCTGGAAACGGATATGTGACCTGGCCATCAGTCAGCACGACGTGCTCAACTGCGAACGAGCCACGAAGAAAAAGAATACTCCGATGTCGATGGTGCTCCAAAACAAGATCCGAAATGCTGTCGGAGTCGAACTCGGTTTCAGAAAAGTGATTTTGGAGTGAATTCGTTAATCGCCAGAAATTGTTAATCGCATTATTGTTCTTTTTTGATGAACTAGAACGAATCGCGAACCAGTTTGGTTCTCTTTCAATTTAGTACAGCAATATGCGACATACCAATATATACCTCGGCGGCAATATGGTTCGTTCAGCGAACTAGTTCTGCACAGATATATTTAGGATCGTTTTTAAGTTTATTTCACTCTTTGTACGAAACCAGTTCGTTCGTACTTCTCAAAGAACCGCAAGAGCTTCACGATTCCGTTTTTTTTGGCACAACTTTAGTTTTGCATCACTAATGAAAAAAAAGAAAAGTTGCCATTCCAATTTCAGATTTTCAATCTCATACGTTTGAGCAAACGACAAAATTGATAATTTCCTTGCATTGTATGCATTCATTAATCAAAACGGCATTATAAAGAGTGATTCACTATGTTTTATGATATTCATTCATATATTTCTGACTTTCTGGTATGTAATTGCTTGGAGATATCGCTGTATAACTTTGTGGGTCTCTCTCTTTCTCTCTATCTCTCTCTTTCTATCTCTCTCTCTCTCTCTCTCTCTCTCTATTTCTCTCTCTCTCTTTTTCTCTGTGTTTGTCTTTATTCATTTCGTAACTATTTTTACTGTCGACAGGGATCTGCTTGAATGGTATCGTCAATTCGAGCAATTGTGCCACATCCCTCTCCATTATGCACACAAAAATTATTTCACATAATGAAAATTGTAGTAAAATTACTGCAAACTGCTATTTTTTCATACACACACCTTTTATCTGTGCAATAACATAATGGTGCGAGCATTTTGAATTTGATAAGAATAAGAATATCTTGATGTTTGTCACACTCAGTAACACCATGCACCATTTGACACGCGTGTCATATTTTGCATCATTGCAATGTGTATTTATTATTATTTAATAGATAATTACTAAACATAACGCTAGGCTTTGCTTCTTCTACATCTTAAGATATCTCGCCGTGATTTAGTTCAATATAAAGAATTATTTTCTACGCCGTGGTAGCATAGGCAATAAGAAAAGCATAATCGACCAGTGGTAATATATTTAACAGTGCTCGATGATTCCACTAAAATGCATCACTCCATCTATGGTTCACATACACTACCGTATTTTTGTGTGGAGTTGTTGAATGCTGATGCAAAACTATTCACTTATCTTGCATTTGAACATTTCCAATTGTAAGCTGTCGATATCACTGATGTTCATCAAAAAGGGTTTTTTTTGTATACTCTACGTGTGCCTTTTGCGTTAAATTTGGCAAAAAAATATTATGTTGCTCGGTCATCGGCGTACAACACTCCTGGACAGTATGCAGTTATGGATGAATAATGTTTTTCGAAGCATTGTTGAATATCTGTATAGGATTCTAAATTAGAGATAACTGTTTCCGGACATTCCTCGAAGCATAGGCTTTGATGCCACACTTGCATTTCCATTCAATGCCGTATTCTAGATCCAAATTAACGTGTTATATTATAATCATACAATGATGCCCTTACCAGTTCAAAGTTGTTAACGAATGTTTCGTCTATGTTTAGAATTTTCCCTATTATTTACCACCTTACAATGAAATTCTGTTGCAACTCACTAATACAAGTGTACGAACCAGCTGCATCACCACCCCATTTATAAATTTCCGTCAATGGTTATGTTGTTTAGCGATAGACGTAAGTAGTAAAAATCTAAACTAGGTATTCGCTAAAATTAAAACGCGTTTCAGATCTTCTTGTTGAAGAATATAATATAAATAAAAAGTCTATGACTTGTCAATCTTTTTCAAAACTATTATGCTAATTCATACTCGGTACTCGATCGAATAACTGCCATTCTTGTGTATTTCACAAATTCTGAAAAAAAATCACTGCGATCGTCTAATGTATTATGTTTGGATCTCGAGAAAAGCTAAATAACATATTTTATATATCTTATCTTGTTGTTTAACTACGATTTCCACCGTAAAAATGTTTGTTAGAATTAATTACACCTGGTGCAACGTTCGATGGCCCACCTACACCACCAGTTTGATGACCTGCATTATTTCCGACGTTCTGCTGACCATACCCGATCGGACGATTACTCCTTTGCTGATGATGCTGTATACCTACGCTTTGCGCATGTGCGAAACTTGTAGGTCTTTGAATTGGAGACGGATACCGCGTGCCAGAAACTCCCGACTCTTGAGCACGTATCGAGCTAGTGCCTGTGTTTCCGTTTCCTCCACCACTAACAACGAGACTCCCATTTCCAGCGGTGCTGCTCACACATCCTACTAACTGATTGTTTCCTTGGTTTAAAGCTAACACATTGCGACTGTGATTTGATAAGTGTGGGTTTGTTTGGGAACTTTGTTGACCCCCGGCTGGCGCTCCCGTGGACAATAAAGGTATCTGTTGAGGTGGAGCAGACTGTTGTAGGTTTGAAATTTGCGGTTGATGTTGCATTAGTTGATTTTGAAGTTCCCACTAAATGTGAATTAAACAATGAAAGAAATATGTCAGGCAAAAGATCGAATAACCATCATAAGACGTAAAACGTTTTTCCCCCCACAGTCATTGTCCTATAACATATTTAAATAAAAACGCAATTTACAACTATTAATTGTATTTTTATTTACGTAGACCTAATTTAAATCGGCTACATAGATATCCAAAATCGCGAAAGGGAATGGTTGAGAGGGATAAATTCAAAGAGGGGAACGTGGATGACACTCAAATGCATTTCTAGTATTGTCGTTAATAAACCAAAATTGCTTTGTTATTAATCAAAACAAAATAACACAAACAGATCAAACCCCCAGACAAACAATAATTCATGTGTAGCAAACTATGAAGGAAAACAAACTAGGACGAAAATTAAAATTAAATTGTTGATGCGGTGCCCCTTCTATTGTATATTGAGACACAGTCTCTCTCTCTCTCTCTCTCTCTCTCTCTCTCTCTCTCTCTCTCTCTCTCTCTCTCTCTATTCCTCTCTCTCTCTCTCTCTCTCTCTCTCTTTCTATCGGCAAAACAGCAAGCGAAGTAGGCTTAATTCTGGTTTTATTGGATTACCCGAAGCTTGATAGTCAGTTCTGCGTACAAGGGATTGGTCCGAATGGGATTTTGAACCGGCATTGCCCCGAGTGAAGATCGCCCTTATTACTGCAAAATTTTAAACCGAAAGTCGTGTTTCTATCACATGGTATTCATTTTTATCGGCGCACATAGAACAACTAATAACACCGACAAAAAATGAATTACGAACAATTTATTATTAAGATAACGTCTTACAATTCAAGCCAAATCTTAATTAAATCATCACGTTTTTACTTGAAGATCCACCTAAAATTGTACTCACCGGGATAGAGCGTACACCGAATATACAGCAAAAAGAAGCAAACGGGATACGCAACAATAAAATTGATTGATACAAAGGACATCAATGCATCAATGGGTTCGAAATCCACCTTGCTACCATCCTTCAATTCCTAACTTCGGATTTTAAGAGACTGTAAACGTATGTTTCAAAACTTATATCGTTTCTTAAAATCTACCCATGAATTTCTTACTTAAAACAAAAAAAGTAACATTGACTTCAAAACCATGAACTCATTTGTGAAATACGTGAATTTTATTTTCCTCTAGCTACGGGAGATTAGTTCGAATGGGACGTTGGTCCGGTCCGTTCGTGTGATGAAGACCGGCGCCGTTACCATCAGCCAATTTATCAAATATTTGCACTCCGAGAAGTAAGCGAACTACCGAACCGCGGGGTGTTGTATTTATAGTGGCACGGGTCTTCACTAGACAGGACCGACTAAAATCCCATCTGGACTGTTGCCCTGTATTAGCTAGGACTGACTATCCGCCTACGGTGTAAAAAATAAGTCGATATGGTCTGGCCATTCTACCGAAAAAAAGTAAGCTAACTATCCACATCTTCGTAAATGGGTTTACCAAAAATGATTCCACGACTTTTAGCCGGTTATCCGCCGTGCCCGATGTAGTTAGGGGATATAGGGTTAGAATCAATGATGTGTAAATAAAAAAACATGAATAACACTGTAATATCACTGAGATAAGTTCAATATTCATCGTGCAACGTTAAAAGTTATCTCCAGCATTTGTGTCGAATCGAAAGTGATTGTAATTGATAAATTTTGTTAATATTAATATAAAACTAATGTACTAACTAATACATATAAAGATTTACCTCAATACCCTATACCAACCTCAACAATTGTAGTACAAAGCTCAGCAAATAAAACAATATATTTATATATATATATATAATTCACGCAACATACAGCAACAAACTTTAAATTTTTATGTAACGAAATGAATTTATATAGCTATATAGCAAATATAGCAACATATTTTTAATAGATTCTTTTAAGTCATGTTGGTTGGTTGTTGTTTGTGGCCTCTGCCCGACTGTATATTGTTGATTTCAGTCCTGAAATAAGTTGTGACATATTTTTTTTATATATATAAAAAAGGTGTATGCCATATGTTAAGAAATGCAAAACTGTATTTTATACTTTCAGTTACGCCAAAACCCAAAAAACAACATTCAGTTTTATAGCATTGTTGAAGTATTTCCTTTGGGAGCGAAGAACCAAGTGAAAAACAATTTCTCAAATGTTTCTCTCTCTTCTTGGCTTCACGACCTTCTATGAGGTCATGCCTGTCATTTCAGGCCTACTTGACTTAATTAATGACCACGTAGCCGGATAGTCCGGACGGGATTTTGGACCGGTCCTGTCGTGTGAAGATCGGCGCCTCTACCAATACTCCACTGGCCACCCCTGGCCAAAACCCTTTTCTAATGTTTCTTATCACTGAATTTTTAACAAACCAACATTGAATTAACGCAAAAAAACTAAGATAAGCTGTTGAAACTTTTACGTAGTTTGTCAATTTGTCAATGTCTAATTTGGCCGTTTAGATTCTAAACGCTATTGAATTCGTTCATCCCAGACGAAAAGATTGACTTACAACACTGCTTGAATGGTACTTCAAGCTAATATTCCAAACACAAAAAGACAGATTTGAACATCTGATAGTTAGCAGATACAAAAATATAGATTAATAAAATCTTTTTCAAAAATAAGGTTAACCTTTAAGTTAGTTAAAAACACCAAACAGATCAACAAAACGACGCAAATGTCGATTCAAGTATTCGAAAAAGCGGGTTTAAATTTGTTGTTCCGTGGTAAGAACTGCTAACTCTTCAATTTCTAAACGAGTAAATGCTCTTTAATTCGTTTGTAATACGAATCCTTTTAAGTTCCTTTTATCTTAATCTGTTTTCTGTCCCAAGTGTTCTTTAACCTATTTAAGATTCCCAGTAGTACACACTCTAAAAACCGAAGATGATTGAAGAAATAATTGCTGAAGACGAATAAAACAAAATGTATTGGGATGAGGGTGTAGTGAAATCAAAGGCAAATAATAGCTTTTGTGAAATTCGCAGCTTCCATTATCTCTTTTATCGCTTACAAAGTTTTAAGCTAATCACAAAGAAGTCCTTATGTTCCAAATTCTTTGGAGACAAAAACACATTCAATTATTGCTTTACTCTGGTACTTTTTATGAAAATAAATAAAAATTTCTTGTCATCTCAAGTAACTCATGAAACGATTGATCTCTTCAGTTTTTTTTCGGGAATATTGTACAGACCATTTTCTAATAGTAAAGAAGTGCATTTTACACACAGTTTATTGACGTACTCCTATACCATGTTTGAATTTTTTTTTGTAATCAAGAGCAAAAGGTAAAATAAACATACAAGCCTTAGATATATTAATTATGTTATAACTGACGTTGCGGGAGTCAAAACGAATACGTAGAATGTTACCAAAATTAACTATACCCCGAATAAACGTAAAAACAGGGACTGGGTTGATAGATAATGCACAAAGACAACTAGAGAGAAGCAATTATAATAAGCTTCATCATCCGTCAACTAATGCTCAGGTTTTTCTTACTACCCTATTCTGTATACATGACCGTAACTGTATGTATAACATTTGAATGCAGGCATAGCTACAGCCTACTTGTGATAGAATGAATAATAACTCACAGTATCTTGTTGCTGTTGCTGTTGTTGCTGCTGGATATGGGATGATTGTGGCGATTGGTTCGATTTTATGTAAGCAGCAGCATTGGCCCCAGAATGTTGCGTGCTATTATTCGGTGCTCCTCGATACTGTTGTTGGCTCATTGCTGGATTGGTTGCAGCCAAAAGTGGCGAATTTAAGAACTGCGAAGAATAGCTGGGCATCTGCTGCTGTGGTGGCGGAGGCTGTGGAGTGTTGGGAGGATTCTGCCCACCATGGCTACCAAACATATTAGACGCAACTGCAGCTGCTGGTATACCGTACGCATTTTGCGCGGCAGCGCCGGTTGCTCCAGTTGTGCCAAAAAATGCCGTTTGATTACCCCCAGAGTTTGAATAGTAATTCGCTGCAGAATTTTGCAGTGGAGGAGCTGGCGGGAACATATTTAGATATTGTTGACCGTATGGTGGTTGGCTAACCGATCCACCACCGTTGGGTTTGGGTTGCCCGATAGCACCGATCTGTTGCGCGGTAGATTTTACCGACGATGACATCAACGAACTATTATTTGATGATATTAGCATTGTGTTTGGGTTTCCCATTTGAGTTGTTTGGTTGTATGGCGGTTGAACCGAGCCCATGCGAAATTGCGACGATAAACTTTGGAACATCTCTGGTGTAGGTCCTGCTTGCATGTTAGTTGGTGTGGTCATATACGCATTATATGGACCACCAGTACCGGAAGTGCCATAGTGTCCCGGGAATTGTGAAAATTGTGAACGACCGCTTGGTTCAATTTGGAATGCATTGTATAATCCACCTTGTGAATTCATGGCAGCAGCTGCAGCGACTGCAGGTGAATTATATAACACCGCTGGTGGTGAAGGTATAGCAGACACACCATATTGAGCCGGAAAAAATGGTTGTGGAGCAGAAGGTATGGATCCGCTTTGCATTTGTGGAGGAGGCGATAGGCCTATGCTGCTGGATTGATGCATGCCTCCACTGTTATTTTGTTGGGTGGGTTTTACCTTGCAAACATTTACATTGTTTGCGGCAACTGCCGCTGCCAGCACATCTGCCACTGGATGTTTGTTTAGATTCAGAGACACGGCTACTGCTGCTTGATGCTGCTGTACACCAACAGAAGTAACATGTTGTTGCGATTGTTGTTGTGTCTGTTGTTGGTGTTGCAATGTTAGTGATTGTTGATGATGCGATTGCTGCAATTGCTGCGGATGTTGTTGTACTGTATGTTGCTGCAACTGCTGTTGAAGTTGCGACTGTTTATGTGACGGATGTTGCTGCTGATGCTGATGCGGATGTTGTTGAGACTGAGAGAGTTGTTGTGGCAATTGTTGCGATAATTGTTGTGTTTGCTGTAGCGACTGCTGCTGCTGCTGCTGCTGTGCCTTCATTTGTGACTGGGTTTGCGGTTGCGATTGGGTAGTTTGTGTTTGCGATTGAGTTTGTGATTGTGATGAAGCTTGCGTTTGCGACTGTGACTGTTGTGGTTGAGTTTGTGATTGCGTTTGCGGTTTATGCTGCGGTTGCGATTGTTGATGTAGCTGCTGCAATTGCTGAAGATGCTGAGGCTGATCCTTATGTTGTTGCTGTTGACGTTGCAATTGCTGTGTATGTTGTAGTGCGTGCTGTGACGGGTGTTGCTGTAACGGTTTTTGTGGCTGCTGAGCATGCTGTTGCGAAGACTGCTGCGAAGATGATTCCTGAATGTTGTGTGGTTGTCGTTGATGCTGTAATTCTTGTTGATGATGTTGCTGCTGCAGTTGTTGCTGTTGCTGGTGTGTCTGTTGATGGGGCTTTGCCGATTGCTGTTGCGAATGATGATGACTCAGACTATATCCTCCATTAGAACTGTCACTGCATTCATTACTGAGAGTAATCGTGGAGTTAATGTCGCATCCACTGTTAGATCCTGCGGAGCCGGATACATTACACACACTGTTGGAATTATTGAAATGGTCCACTAAGGAATCAGATTCTGACCCAAAAGCAGCTCCATAAGACGAATGCGTTCCATGCGTCTGGTGGGTGTGGTGATTGGTACCTCCGGGATGAGGATGTTGATACTGTGGCTGATGGGATGGGTGATGTGGACCTCTTACGAAGCTTGATTTCAAATGAACATTGCTACCACTGGCAACGTTTCCGCCTCCGCTAACTGTATGTTCATTTCCAACATTGACACGATTACCACTACTTCCGCTTCCAGTGTTCACCACCGTTCCGGTTTGTTCTGGTACAGTTGACATTTCCCAAACCTTTTTTACACTCGCTATTTTCATGTTTAAATCGGCAGTTGAAGGAGAAATCATATTTTTCACAGACACAGCTACTCCACCATGGTTACTATTACCCCCATCTGCTTCCATTGATTTTGTTAAGCATAAACCGGCTGATACTGATGATTGTTTTTTAATGCCTTTGTCGCCGTCAATTAAATGGCTAAGATCAGTCTCAAAAGCATATGATTTAATATCCTTATAATCGTTTTCACCTTTTTGAAATGGAATTCCTTGAAGCGAACTTGGTATCATGTTGCATGGTTGTTGTTTTGGAACACCAGTAGAAAGTAAAGTTCTTTGAGAACTACCCACGATGTTATGTTGCAATGCACCATCGTTTGCTGTTGTAGCAGTTGTCGTAGTTATCGGACGATGAGCTGAGGAGCTGGATGTAATAGATTGTTGTGAATTCATTAGTGCTCCTACAACACTTGCTGCCCCAGTAGTCATTTTGTCGTTCATAAAACCTGTGTTTACTTTTGATCCAAAATTTGTGCCACTATTGCCACTATGCTGACGTCTCAAACTAGCTGTAGTGGTATCTCCGCTAACTCCTCCGCAATCACCAACTACCGGGCTCGGAGAATTTCCACTCAACACAGCAACGGATACGCCTGATTTATAGTTAGTGTTTTCAAATATTATCGTATTCACTGGAGGAGTATTGCCATCTAGATTATGCTTATCATTATCAGTCTTGGCATTATTTACTGGGGAAAGCGTAGACAGCTTTTCTGTTGTCGATTGCTGTTGTTGTAGGTGACACGATCTTTCTCCTTCAGCGGATACTACTGTTGAAGAACGTGTAACTAATGTTGCTGCTGTTTTATTTCCACTATTGGTAGTATTCATTAAAGTTGGAACCATTTGATTGGTATTTGAACCCGAACCAGATGATATATCAGTTATAGTATCAGTGTTAGATGCCTTTGCTCCTTGTCCTCTCGTTACAGACTGCTGCTTGCGCGTTACCAATTGGTTGATGGAACCTCCTCTAGTATTTCCAATATTAGATACCGTAGTATTGCCTTGTAAAGCAGAATTACCCTCTAATGAACTACTATTCCCACTATAAATAGTTCCTGGTAAACTGGATGCGTGTTTAGACTGTTGCTGCGATGCTATAGAACCACTACTTTTCGTGGTGATCGGTGTTATGATGCTTTTCGTTTTTGTCTTCGTATCGTCTACCATTGTTCCAGATTTAATGGTATCGCACATATCACTAGCTTCCATGCGATTATCCGTTACACAGGACCTGGTACTTGACTTTTGAGATATAAGATTATCCTCTCTCGAATGAGATTCATCGTTACGAACTTCTGTTGCACCAGGGGTTCCTTCTCCTACTATCGCATTTTTTTGTTCTTGATCGATTGATGAAATATCCTCCGTTGCCTTGCTACCATCAGTGAAAGGAATCGATCTTGCACTTTTTTGAACAACATCCCTTGTTGGGGATCCAGCACTAGTACTGCTATTGAAGCTTTCGCCACCACGATGTTTTGTATTTCTATCATCACTATTACCTATACTCCCACCGAATGGACTTTTTGAATTGGGAGGACCATATCCTTCAATTTTTTTACTTATGACAGTGCCCTCCATTGATGATACGCAACCAGAGAAGGGCGCTTGCAGTGGCTTCTGACGAATATTCGTATTCGAAGAACTAGCAACGGCTACATTCGAACCTACATTCCCACCACCTCGACCACGTCGTGATGGTTCCCCACGCGGTACAAAACCTTCCTTTGAAGCCGTCCCAGCCGCATCTGAGCTTACCAAACTCTGTACAGTACTTCCAATCATGGAATGGTTGTAAATCTTTTGCTGCAAATGATGCTTTGATTGATCATCATAACCTTCCTCAGAAAATTCAGACTCGCTCCAGTAATCTTGATTGTAGATACGATTTCCGCCACCAACTCTACTTCCACCGCGAGATCTGTTCCAATTGTTTGTTCCGCCTCTAAGAGAAGTTCCGCCTGTTACATCTGCGCGATGGAATCCACCGGTGTAACTACCACCACGAGATCCGCCACGGGAATCATGTCTTCGATTATCTCGCGAGTGGTGTTGGTTTATCAAAGTCAAGCCTTTCTTTTTACCACTTTGTTGCTGAGATGACGCACCTGCGGGAGCTGTGGATACAATTTGTTTCTTATCATCTGTGCCGGGCAATTGCCTTGACTGATGCGTATCCATATGTGCTGCATCTTTTGAGCATTCATTTACACATGACTCCAAATTCTCTTTCATACTTGTTTCTACAGCCAAAAACGTGGATGATTCTTCTGGGTGTAATACTTTGCTAGATTTTTCTGCAGCTATATCAACCTTATTACCGTCAGGATCCATTGTCACAATTAAACTATTTGCGTTACTATTATGTGATGTTGTAGCACTCTCAATTGCTGCATGTTCATTTCTTTCAATTCCTTCATTCTTCTGATTTGATTCACAATCGACACTCTTCATTATCCGTTTGCTGGACATTTTATCTTCTTTCATTACGTCAGATATTTGAGAAGCCGCTTCGTTTACTCGAAGCAATATCTGTTTCGGTTGTTCGCAATCAGATCGTAACGGGCGCTCGCTACCACTGAAAGATGCAGGTGACGACGCTGAAGAACCTTTCTCAACTTCCGTATCCCATGAGGTTTCTCGACCATAATTTCTAGACATTGTAACAATGCTACCAGAATTGTGCGTGGATGATGATGCATGCTGAGCGTGATGAACAACATTATGATGATTTTCATCACTTGATACACTCATTTTACGATTAGATGATTCAGATAAGCTGCGAACCAGCTGTGGTGTTGTTACACGTCCTCCAGTATTCTGCTTGACGTGATTGTTAACAGAAGATTCTGGACTTCCTCCAAAAGCAACATTGAATCGATTGTTATCTTCTGCAGAATCTGGTTTTTCTTTTGTAATAGTTTCTCGCTGATTATGTTCACGCATTTCATACTGCTGTCGTTGACGTTCATCACGATCTCTAACAGGAGCGCTTCCTGTTGTCGTAACACTTCGACGCGAACTTGACATTGCGTTTGCGGCAACGCCGCGCCCGTATGTTTGTTGGTTATGAATGAATCGTGGATCATATTGTTGCGCAAACGGAATAGTACTTTTAGTTTCAATGCCAGAATTCGTTACTGGAGTACCAGTGCTTCCAGACGAGTAACTGTTAGTATTTCGCGATAGAGTTGGATTATTAGTCGTATTATTCGTCGTTGATACATTTGTACCAGATGTGTTTCGTTCAAGTTTACGCTTCTGGAACCTTGGAGGCAAATTTGATTGAAAGGTTTTGGAAAATCCTGGCATATCCCAATTAGCACCAGTGCTTCCACTGAGGTTTCCTGCTTCGCGATCATGTCGTGCTCCACCAGTTCCAAATTCGTACCGTATTTCTTTCACATTTGCACGTTCACCACTTTTTCCTCGAATTTTTATAGATATTATACGTTCGCTGGAGTGTTCAACTGCACTTTCAATGGTTTTCTCTTCTTCCATTCTAGTACCAAGCAAAGGGGTGACGACATTGCCAGTAGAAGATATAGATACGTTCATACCGCCACAGATATTTTTATCAATATTACCGGGCCTTCCTTCCAATGATTCGTCGTTCTTTTTCCGACTAAGTTTCTCCTCCAGTTCTTGCAATTTTCTAGCAGCTGCCTGCTTACGTTCGATTTCACGCTTTTGATCTTCTTCCCGTCGCTGCTTTATACGCTCCTTTGCTTCTGCTGCATCTAAGCCTCCTGCGACAATGTTCACATTGATAACACCGCCTTCCGCACCAATTCCACGCATACCGTTATTGCCGTTTGCTTGTATTAAATTGGCTTCTTGAACTTGGTTTAGAGCTCGATCTCTGTAAGCTTCGCCAACATTCTCCTGGGTACGAACATGTTTATCCGTAGTATCAACTACTTTCTCATCTACTCCCGTAGTATTTTTGTCCGAAGCCCCCAAGGTGGTATCTTTTTCTTTTATAGCAACTGACGAAGAGTTTAACTCTGATTCGTCATCAGAAAATTCTAATTTCTGATTATAATCAAACTCGTAATCCTTTGCCCATCCTTCATCTTTAGCGATTGCTTCCAATCTTTGTAATTCTTCATCGCGTATAATTGGTCGTACCACAACCTCTTGCTCCGCAAGAACGCCTGAGCCGTATGGTGGATGTACATTACGATTATCATCAGGGAATCCACCAGGACTACCAGCATCACCAGACACTACATTTCCAGTTCCGCTACTTCGCACATAACCAGCTGAACTGTTGTAACTACCAACATTTCCACCTGTCGTGCTACGATTAG
Source organism: Anopheles moucheti (assembly GCF_943734755.1). Taxonomy (NCBI): domain Eukaryota; kingdom Metazoa; phylum Arthropoda; class Insecta; order Diptera; family Culicidae; genus Anopheles; species Anopheles moucheti. The sequence goes on from NC_069141.1 coordinate 46,777,799, forward strand.
CATATCGAGGCTGTTGATTTATACCTCCACGACGGTTTGCATGCTGATAATTATCATTATAACCGGTCCTTTCAGCGCTTCCTTCTCTAACAGCATTGCTGCTTGCACTGCTCACTCCACGAGCCACTCGCCCCCCTTTAGCTGAAGGCATTGAAGAAAAATAGTTTCCACTACCAATACGAGCATTTTGCTGAGAATGCATCGTCAAACCTGATGACTGCTTAAGCGGAAACTGATTTGAATTTTTTGTTACAGTCGCCGTTGCGTTACCCAAACTACTACTGCTGTTACCAGTACCCTCATTGTTACCATTTTTTTTGCTGGTGCCACCGTTACCACTGTTGTTACTCATCTTACTGTTGTCCAGGATGTTGATGTTGTTGGCGCCGAGTACATTATTATTGTTTTTGGAATCAATGACCATTCCTGATGACGAAACTGATGACAAAGCGGGCAGTGAAGCAATTCCTCCTTCGCTTTCGTTTCCTGTCAAACCACTGTCGCTTCCTCGTTGCATAAACGGTGGTAAAAGGGCCCTGAACTGTGGGGGCAACGGTGGTGATTGGGAAGACGCCGTCGTGCCTTGACAATTGTTCGATCCGCCTACATTGTTTCCACCATCGATGTTCTCTGTTGCGATATTGGAAATAGTTCCTCGACCACTCGAACCTTTTTGTTGAGTACGACACACTGTGTCGTTTTGGTGCCTTAAACCCGACTGAGAACTTCCTGGGTAGTGATCTTGGAATAGTTGAGATTTGCTGTTGATATTTCCGCCATACGGACCACTGCCGTCCAGGGAAGGGAACTCGTTCTGTATGATGTAAAAAAATGAATAAAATTACTTTCTTTTAAACATGATGCTATTATTATTCTTACTGTACCGTATTCCATGATGATTCGGAAGGTTTCAAATTATTCAGCGACGATGTTTGATGCTGAATGTTGCTGTTAGAAATTGATGGGTTTGGAGAAACTGTGATCTTTTCTGTTAAATCGCTTGAGCTCTTGATGAGATTTTGTCCGTCGTTACAATCGCTAGTCCAACTACCACATTGTTCACCAGGATTACCAACTTCAGCCTTCAAGGATGGAAGATTTGCCGGTGGACGACGAGCGGTGGGCACCTTTCCCAAGCTTTGCATGCCATGCTTTCGTGGCGCAGCGCTTTTCTGGGACGATGGTTCTAAAGATTCGCCCTAAAAAGGAAGGTATAGTATCAGTACCAGCTAATATGAAAAGCGCCGTATTTTCGTATGTAATGCAATCTTACTCGGCTGGTTATGTAGAGCTTATTGATGTCTAAAGCTGCAAATTTGGGCTTGGCATTACGCTCCCCCCTAGTTCCCCCCAATGTGCTCATACTGCCAAAAAATCTTCATTAGCAAAAACAAACAGTTTTGTCACTATGTATAGTTGTTTGGTACACTGTTTCTTCGCGTTTTGATTCTCTTTTAGTGTTGCGTTTCAATCCGTGACAATACCTGAAAGAATAAATATAAGAAGAAACTTAATAAATGTTCAAAAGTCACCTAACTGAATACAATGGCTATACTTCTAACAAACATAGCAAATACAGAAAAATAAACCAATTTTGGGTGATACTCAATGGATCGCCTTTAACGATTTTGACAAGGCATTGAAAGATTCATAATTTCTCTACTGTCATGCTTATTGTATAAACGATAAGATGGTAAGATGGCTTTTTTGGTCTGTGGATAAGATAATAGAAAAATTACGATACGTAAACCATCGTTTAATCGATACGTCATCGGAGCTTTTTCTTGAATCGATTTGTACAAAACTAGAAAGGGTCCACATAAAACCTTCTTCTTCTTAAGTCGATAACTTGATCACCCTATACTCTCCGTGGTTGGATGTACAATCAAAGGTGTCCTATCATAGTAAAGGTACGGACTGGCATCCATTGCCAATTTAGGGGTTCCGTTAGTATCCGTTTGGTTAGATACCACGAACAAGGAATTATATCCCTCACAACGGGAACTGACCTGATAAACCCTGTAATACCGTCTACGATTCGTACGAATCCTCCGACGCAGAGAGGGTTATCGTTCTTCGTTTTAACTAGAACATTTTTAATATCATTATCTATGCAAAAATACTGTTGTTGTACGAGGACTATCGGCAGCTCATTCGCATATGAAATGAATACACTATTTTATTATATCATTACTGTTTCCAGATAATATTAATACCATACCCGTGTATACCACCCTAAATATAGCACCATCTCGATTTTTTTTGACAAATCTAGTAAAAAACTTATACAAATCTGTTATAATTAGTTACAAAATGAAATTTTCGTGTATAACACAACCATAACGCTACTTGTCGCCATAAAAATCGGGAATGCAAAAGTGGTGTAATAAAATGGCAACGAAAATATCGTAACAGAACATGGGGCAAATGTTCCATAAGGAGCACTGAACAACTTTGTTTTATCAAAAATCAATATGTTTATTAACAGAAACGGAGACCCGTAATTGTCAAACAGTTTTTCGTCAACTGGTTGTAACGGAAATTATGTATATATTATACTTCAGAAGAAAATCAGAAGAAAAAAATAAGTGTTTCTGTATAAACGGGTGTATAACGAGTGTCTAATTATACCGTATTTTATAGTGCGCACAATATTTCAAACGAAATGTTGATGAAACTACTATCTGCGCACTATATTCGGAAGTGCGTATTTAGGTGCGCACTGTTCTCGATAAAATGCAATACATACTACACGAAATTGACAGTTGCAAAGGAGATTTGACAAAGCAATTCAAAGCATCTTGTATATGGCTTAGCGGGGAGGCTTGGTGGAGTATTGGTAACGGTCTTGAAGTTGTTGTACCAACAAAGAAGAAAATATATTATCGTATCACGAGATTTAATACTTATTTAAGAAATGCAATATGTTATGTAGTACAAAAATAGTGTAGATGTAAATTATTTTTTGTAATAATCAAATGTAACGTATGTTTGTATAAACGTACGTATAAAATGTAACGTTTGAGGGTTTTTCGAAAATCGTTAGTAAGAAATTCAACTCTACAAACAAATGTCCGTGAAATGACAAATTTTTAAAATCCGCATCTCTGTGCATCCGTGTAAGTCGAGAACTAACTCACGTACTCTTATAACAACCAAACTACACACACAGTTTGACAAGTCGTCAGATTATGGCACAGCCTGCATAGTATACAGGTCGATGTATCAAACAGATCTTATTCGCCATTTTGAGCTTGATTTTAATATTAAGATGAAAAAATGTCTACAAAAACTAACTAACAAAATACGCACAATTCGTAGCAACTGTGGCGGATTCAACTACTTGAAGGCCATGAGCGGCATGGTATTGGCGCCCATCAGTAGAGGGAGGCTCGCCGAACTTCAAGGGACCTATTTTCTCTCTTACCTCCTGTCAAATGTCAAAAAAGTTCCCACGACTACTTGTCAATTTACTCTATATGCATCGAGCTGTATACTATATAGACTTTGGAAGACCGGGTGGATTTATCCTATGTAAATTGACAACCAAATCCAGGAAAAACAATTTTGCATTTTAACAGGACGGGTTAAACCAAATTGCTTGGGAATATATGTAGTAGCCGTTGATTGCTTCATCAAAGTTATAAGTTTGTGAACATATTATCTGCTTATAAGTTCTCAGAAAAACGTCTATCTGTGTGATTGGCATGTTAATTATAATAATATAGAGAGATATTTAATAAAGATAAAGAGATATTTAAGGCACTGAGACTAGAGAATAGCTGTTTCGAACTTGGCCGCGAATGTGCTGATCTGACTCATGTGCTGTGGGATTCGCTGACAAAATGCGTCCCGTAGAAAGTAAATTGTGCTACAAACAAGAATACGGATAATTGAATATCCGAAAACAACAAATCGCTTCTACACTGTACGTTAACTGTAAGTTTTAGTTGTAAATTTTATCATCATGTCGCATTAGGATGCGGATTTTCTCCCGTTCTGTAAAATGTGACATTCAACTTTGATTTAAAAACAGGCTATAAGATCACCTGGTCTTCATACACTTTATGTCAATCTCTTTATACAATCGTTTGTATGCATTGAGGAAACCAAAACGCCAGTTCTTGAATTACATTTTCTACGATGAACGTGCATTTACGATTTCATATTACTACTACAACACGCCTTCTATGACTTTCTCACTAAAGATATAGTTTTCTATCGATTTACTTCTCCAGTAACAATCGGCGAAGATTCGTAGAAGCCTGTTTCGTTTAAGTTTGTGTTTTGGGTGATGAACATCAAGCCGGTGGGCATTTAATTATTAACCTTTTTCTACTATATACCAACCATGCCCTATAGCATGTTTCGATCCATTAACGTGAATTTCTATCGTTCGCTTAATTTCCGCGTTCGAAGCACCAATTTTAGGTCGGTTGTCCGTGCATCAAGAAATGCCGAAATGGCCGAGTTTCTGGCAAATTACGAACCTATTCAGACATCGTGAAGACACTTGTGATCGTTTCGTCACATTTACACTTGCCCATTTACAACAGTATCAATCACTCCATGACGGTTCCTCATATTCAGGCACAATTTGATAATCAGCAGCAAATTTTAGGGAAACAACAGCACAAATCATTCACTGATTAAAATTTTTCTCCAATACATTGAATTTGCAATAAAAAAATATGAGACCCCTTTTGGCACACACGATGGTATCGCCAATATTGTTTTTGCAAGACTGCTATGATGGGTCCGCTACCAAGAGATGTCAAAGAGATTTAGTTCAGATTTATTAGAAAATCCAGACTATGTCCAGTATGTGATCTCCGTCGTAAAGCCTAACTCTGTTATATTCAAGTCGATTCTTGCATCTATCATTAGAAATATTTTGGACTAGAAAAAAAAAATAAAATCTTAAGTACGCTGCATAGTTCTCTTGCGTAGGGCCGATTTCTTCTTCTTTGTCGACACAACAACTTTACCTCAACCTCAGCCTCAAGAGGTCTAGGCCTGCCGTATCTGGCTTTCTGAGATTTTATTTACCCGAAGCTGGTTAGTCAGTCCTGCGTACGGGAGATTGTTCCGGATGGGATTTTGATCCAGTCCGTTCGTATGAAGACAGGCGTCGCTACCAACATGCCTTTGAGGTAGCATTATAAATTGAATTAACTATTGTTTTCGGTTTCACAATGATCATATTTTGAAAAGTGTCGCGGGCTCCATTGGGCCGCATCGAGGGCCGCAGTTTGGAGACCCCTGGTCTTGACGAATGTAAAATTTGCCACCGTTGGGAATGATCTGTCAACGTGAACAAAAGGAATCTGTTTATGAAGGCAATCTGCGTCGAAAATTATATCCTATATATAAATGATATCAGCAAGCCATTCTTAAATTTTCTTGATGATCTTAACGTAAAAAATCTTTAAAATGTCATATTTTGTTTTGTCCTGCCAATTCATCAAGGTGTGAAATTCTATAATAGCGGAAACTTTTTGTATGCCGGTTTCGTTGTTATTGATAAATATTCACGCAATGTATTCTTCTTTCGCCGTAAATTATGAAATGTTAGTTACAATCAATTTCTCATGAGGAAGTCTAGCACTTAACTTTGTTGCCTTTTTTTACGTTGAAAAGAAACATCAAATTTAGTCTTCGTTGGATGACAGTAAGTGCGACTTAGGCCATAGAGTATTCGAGGACACTCAAGTACTCGGAGCCTAGTTTGTTGGTCTGGAAAACGCTGTTCGTTATTCTTAAAGTAAATGCTTTACGAATCTCTTCAGAATGATGTTTTCTAACTTGAAATAAGATCTCTCCCATTACTTTAAAGAAACGACTAATTTACTACTGTTCATACGTTCCTACGTTCCTACTACAAGTTTGCAGCATTCGAAGGACCATTCCAATAGCTACGTAACTATAGTATTATATAGTTCTATCGCACACCTTACAAGGGTTGCACCATAATGTCACATTGCTATCGTTAGTAAGTAACCCAATAACACAAACCAATTTTTTTTGTAGTGAAACTCATGCGTTTTCCTAGCCTTTTCTTGCTTCACAACATTTAATTCAATAATCATCTTTTCTCATACTATTTTTCTTATTTGAGCACTTCTTACAGTGCTATACATGCTCTCACCAAACTCTCTGCAATGATAGAGATATAATGTGGTACTTCTTTTGCACAAACACTTCAACAATTTCAACAAGTAAACTAAAACACTGTACCACTGAAAAAATGTACAAAAGGTGCTAGCATTTACAATTACAACATTTACACCATTCCATAACAAGAATAATAATGCTAAGCGAAGATATTAACTCACCTGTAATACTCCCCGTAATTTGACCAAAAATACTGAATTACGTCGCTTTAGTTACTATGGAATCTTTCAAACGCGTCAAGCGAATGCGGCCGGCAGGAATACACACTATTAAAACACCAATTAATGTTCCGTTGTTTCTCAAGTAGTACCAAGGTGGCACAATGCACGCTGCAGCATACGTGTGTATCCAATAGTATTAGAGAAAACTGTTCGAAACGGAACAAAGAATAAACATTATTTGTAGAAATGTACACGATGATGGTTATATTACGAAGCAAAGAGAATGGTCCATAATGTATGTGACTCAGCCTTGATCCAAGAGAGATTTTGTTGATCGAATCTAAATCATTCCACTTTTCTCTCCTGTTTTTGATCTCTTGATTCCTTGCTCGCTTGCTCGATTTGGTGAAAAAAAATGAATAACTTTTTCATAGATTTCACTACTACCCACGTAGTCTCACGTAAACGTTCTACCTCATCACATGGACGATGTGTTGGTTTGCTTTCGCAAAATGTACCTCTTCATATGAAAAAGGAAGGGGCATGCAGTGCTTCAATGTCTATCTCGCTTTAAAAACTATACACAAAATATCAATTTGGCATAATATACTTCACCAAACCGAACTATTCATTGCTGTACGCATTATCGCTGATATTGTAGGTCCCAACTAGTTCCATTACGTTCCATTTTATAGGAATCTTTTTCCGCAAACTTTCACACACACACACACACACCCGCCATGAAAACGCCGACGTTTGTACTCTGAACATAAAAGAATTATCACACACACTTGCACATCCACACGCACGCACGCACACAATCGAGCACTGAGTCTGTCGCAAAGCATTCATGGACGTTCATTTTGCTACCGAGCTACATTATGGACTTTTTCCTTTTTCTTCAAGATTTCGATGGTGGCGGAACTAATTTCACTGCGCACAATGATCGTCCATCCCAGCAATTCTGGAATGCAAATGTTGGTCGAAAAAATGACCCGCAGCGAATCCAAGTTCGTATAACATGTTAGAAAAGCAAATTTTAAGCCGACGAAAACCGATTCCGTTCGATTTGACTACGACTGTCTTGATATCCGAACTCCTCCCAGCACTTGCTTCTGATCAAGACACGTAATATGTGAAAACTTACTTTACCCAACGTTGTTATAAGTCACACTCATCCGATTGAACGGAAGATTACGTTCTGAACTTTACTTTTACGATAACAATTTTTCTATGAAACACGCTTTTTTATTCGCCTTTTCCTATTACAGCAGCACGGATCGCAAAAATTTCTAAAATGGCGTTTATGAAGCCTTGGCCCAACACGGTTTAGCTTCTGACATTTGAAAATCAAAATCTATAGAAACAGGGTGGCGGCTGACCTAAGGTGTCATTTGGAGCTGTCATGCAACGGAGCGTCGATGTTCGGCATTTGAACTCGACCATTACCGGATTACAGGTAGAACACGAGATACGTGGTTCCTGATACGCTTCGGAGATACGCGGTTTTAGAAAATTTTACCGTTGAACTAGTTTAAAGCACAAAACCTATGGAAAAAGATGAAAAATTGGTCGAAAGTACTGACATTCCCCGATACACACGGTTCGTCTTATAGAGGTTGTCCCTGAAATGCACGGTACTTCTTATACGCGGATTCGGTGGTAAAGGCAGTCTTCGAGATACGCGTTTTTTGGAATTTTGACAGCTGGGCTAGTGTATATCACAAAACCTGACAAGAAGGAGAAAATTTGGTCGAAAATACCTTTCTTTATCTTATAAAACATTCGTCGTTAACTAAATTTATTGCATTCTTTCTAAAAATCATCTGATCGCTGATTAAATTAAGTGCAGAGAAGGAAGTCGACTCTGTGACTTTGAAGTATAAACGAAATTGCACCAGGATTCGACTTACGCGGACATACGAGTTACCCGGATTTTTTACCGCGTTATAGCGGTCCGCTATAATAGCGTGTCTCGGGAACTGCCTGTACTAAAAATTAACGAAATTATACAGGGAATTTGATTCGTTATTCAGAAATCGATTTCTACTTTTCACGGTACAAAGCGCATCAATCATTGATAATTTTACGTTTATCTTGACAATTGGGTTATGTTTAAAATATAGAAATGTACAAGCAGTCCCCGAGATACGCGGTTCTTCTTATACGCGGATTCGGAGATACGCGGTTTTTGGAAATTTGACAGATGAACTAGTTTATAGCACAAAATCTAAGCAAAAAGATAAAAATTGGTCGAAAATACCTTCTTTTGTCACATAAAACATTTCTTTCTAACTTATTTTAATGTATTCTTTCTTAAAATCGCTTGATTCGGTGATAAAATTAAGTCTAGAGAAGTAAGTCGACTCTGTGACTTTGAAGTATAAACGAAATTGCACCAGGATTCGACTTACGCGGAAATTCGAGATACGCGAATTTTTCTCGGATTATAGCGGTCCGCTATAATAGCGTATCTCAGGACTGCCTGGAATTATTTTATTGTGTCCGTCATTTAACTTTTGTCACTGTATGTCAAATGACACAACAAAACACAACATACCAAACTAAATTGGCCATACAAGCGTGTTTTGTTCAGTGATTCGCTTTTTCTTGATTGTTGAACACAATTTTCTATTGGGTATGTATATGTACACAGCGCTACGTTAATTTCGCTTGACCGATGTTCATTAATTGATATTCCAGGAATAAGACATATAGGAATTCGACTAACTAATCGAATAATGGAACACAAAGTTGAAACAAAAGAGCAACCTGAGAAAAACAATACAGATACTTCTTACCTACCTGAATGTTGGTCGGATGATAGACGAATGGGAATTTTATTAGCTGAATTTCGACCCAGAGAACTAAATGCTGCAAGTTATGATGCAAAAATGAAATTTTGGAAAGACCTAATTTACTCATTTTGCAACACATCTGGATCCAGCTTGGTATCCATTTCCGCGTTGAAAGAACAGTTTCGCCGGAAGGGCACCGTTCCATACTGCTTGCACGTTGTATTAGCGGACATGCTAGCAAAAGGTGAGCTGTGTAAAGAGAGTCAACTGAAAGTTCAGCAACATACGGGAACATTTGGATTTAACTTGTGGACAGCAAAGCAACTCGTAAAAGCTCCACTCTTGTGGGGATATGATGTGATGGTTGGCAGTTTTACTGGTACGGTCAACATAAATGATAATGAAAATTTCATTGTTACGGCGGTTACTCACGTAAGTAAATGGTGATGTAGTAAATTTCTTTTCTCTATGTAAATGTTTTTGTTTTAGCAACATTCAAAAATGATTGAAAATATCATCGCGGAACGCGAATTGTCTTACAAATTGCTGCAATATGAAGATTTGGTTGATTTATTGCAAAAAACGTCATCTATAACTCGACATGGTGTAGAACCAGCGGTAGCTTTACTTGAGAAATGTAACCGATTAACAAAACAAACTATAGTCTCTGGTGGCACTAGCACGGTACTTATCAAATTTGCTGGAGCTAATGCAGTTGCTCAACCCATTACAACAATAGAAAGATCTATCTACGAACTTGAGCAGAGTGAAAATCGATTAATGAAAGATATTAACATGGTCGAACACAGCATAAGCGAGACAATGAACAAGGTTCGAGAATACATAAAGGATGGACGGAAGCAAATGGCTAAAACATATTTAAAGAAGAAAATTTTTTTCGAAAAAAATATGCAAGGAAAAATTAACGCCTTGGAAAACCTTCAGGGAATTCTGCTTAAAATTCATAACTGCCAATCCGATAAAAACATTATAGAAGCATATAAATTAGGTACTAATGCTTTGAAGAACGCATATGAAGTCGCAGGAATTACAATCGGTGAATTAGATGAAACAATGGACGAAATGAGATTTGTTTTAGAACAGCATGATGAAATGTCCGCAATGATCGGCACAGTTTCGACAAGTGATGTTGATGAGCTAGAGCTGGAACAAGAGTTAGGAGATTTGATAGACATGAAACTTGCTGAGAGCAAAATACATACAAAAGATTTTCCGACGCCCCCATCTACATCGACCATTGATAACAACACCACCATCAGTGTACCAGATTTTGATAAGGAAATCGAGAAACGACTAGCGGCACTCCGAGTTGATGGAACTGACGGATATAAATTAACTGATCATGGGCTACAACTAAATCGTTAAAATACGAAAAGACAAAAATAAAAAATATATCTATTTATACATATTTCTGATTTGTATGACTCCTCACTAAAGATTCATATGACTGACTTTTCAAATTCACAAGATTCATTAAGCGCACAAAAAAATTCAACACTAGTGTTGAATCTGTCCAGAGTTTCTTCTTTCAGATTCTTAGAGTAGTCGGCATGTGGAAGTTTCGATATATTTAAAGCACTTTATTCTCAAGTACACAGAGCGCAGGGAACTGAGCACGGCTGAAAAGAATGTCCTCCATCCACTCACACGTTTGTCAAACTACTGACCCGCTCCTTCGTTTTCCTCCAGTTTTATCTCTTTCTTGGTTTTTCGTCTGCTCAGAAAGTCAACTTCGTACGTTGCTTCGCTTTGAGTTATAGGAATAGGCGCTTTGTTGCATCAACTAGCCAGTAGCAATCGAAGAGACGCAGAGACAGTTTATGTTTGACACGCTGTACGCCGTATTAACACGTTCTGCACCAAATTTACCGTCAGGTCGTATCACCCAAAAATGGGTTATGTACTATACAAAAAGTCAAGTAGGCTTTGACAGCGACTGCACGGTAACTATAGCAAATTTTCACACGGCGTTGAACGTGTTAAAAAAAAATTGTCGTGGGCTGCTGTCAAAACTTACTTGTCGTTTCGGCCAGTTAGTAACCTGGAACGGATAAGGCGGTACGCAAACCAAACTCGAGCCAACCAAGTTACCCAACGAACCTATGCGATGAAATGTCAGACCAGATAGAACTCCCGTCGTCAAGGAGAGCCACGAGGGACCATAATCCAAGGATAAACAGCAAAGGTCTCTTTGAATTTAGGTAACTCTGAACCTTTACGCATGATTTTTAAAATACATTTTGCCATTTTTCTTTATATTCTTAAGAATGCTAACCCCGGGGAAAACAACATTAGTTAGTTAGTAGAATTAATTCGTAACGTTCGTGAACCTTCTCGTTTGTATACATGTTTTGTATTCTGGATTTGTTTCGTGAGTAATACATACATGGGGCGGCCCGGTGGCATGATGGTAGCGGAGCCGGTCTTCACACGAACGGCCCGGACCAAAATCCCATCCGGACCAATCCCCCGTAGCAAGGACTGACTATCCGGCTACGTGGTAAAAATAAGTCGTTACGGCCAGGCCGTTCTAACGAAACCAAAAAAAAATACATTTTCAATATATATTTATATCAATATCTTTTACTTCTCGCGCGAGACAAAATGAAGTACCATATTTTCTAATTTGACATTGTTTGTGAATTTGCATTACATTTAATGAAAATTACAAAAAAAAAACGCGTGAATGGAGTTTTTCACTTCACATTTCACGAAACACCATTCGATGTGACATGTCAACGAAAACCGAAAGAGTGACAAAGGTGTTCAGATTATTTTCGGTGCTTTTAGAACCTCAATTTTGTGGCCAGGATACCTTCACTGCTGAATTCTTGGCCTGTTATCGTTGCAAAATAAATTGGACTTACCTTTGCTCCAATCGCGCTTTTCCCTTCAAATTCCTTTTTATACACTTCTATTCCACTTTCTAATCTCAAAAACAAAAAATCAAGAAGAAAAGCTTAATGAATTTAAAAAAACTCTAATTTCCTCACCATTGGAAAGGAAACTAATGTCCGTTCCTATTTTTATTTGGAATTTTTTAATTTCTATTCTAATGATTTGTTATTGATGTCATCTTGCCATTCAACTGCTTTCTTGAGTTTCAATATTCTTACTATTTTTCTGATTTCTTTTGTTTAACTATGCTTAATTTACTCAGATCTGATGTTTGATGATCCAAGAAAAAAAAATGTTTATCAATTTTATATTACGTTCTACTGAACTTTTAGCAAGATATGTGATTCTGTGAGCATTTTCAAAATTGCTGCTTTAGGATTTCGCATTTTTCTGAATTCCCAATTATAGTTTGATCATTAACTTTTAACGTAGGAATAGTATTTGTTTTGTTCTTAATTAAGCGAACAAATTTCTATAGCTTGTTTTTATCTTGATTGTTCATATTAATGTCCACAAGTGCATTAGTCCATGATTGGTTTCTTATGTAACCTAAATGATATTTAATTTGAGACCCGAGGTTGTAATATGCATTTTTTTCCATGCAAAGTCTATATCTTTGTCATTTACATCTATACTTATTTTTATTAGTTTATGAGTTTTATTAAATTTAGTACATATTCCGGAATTACTAGTTTAAATTGTCCAGGAGTAACGGTTTGAACGGCTAAATTGTGGGCTGTGGTCAAGACTTCATTGAAATGTGAAATCATTGAATCGATTTCATCAGTACAACATATAATATAATAATAATGATTTGTGTGAGATTTTTCAAAGTTATTGTTGTATACGGCAATCGAGGTTGCCTACCTCTGCACCCGAAGCAGTGACCCGCTCCTACGGGACAATGATCGGTCTCCTAGGGATGCGTGCCTGGGTTAGGGAGAGTGCGTTGTTCTCGCCTAGCAGCCTAGCCGTCAGGTCGTGTATATTGTTCATGTAAAATTGGTCTTGTAAATAGTTGTTATATAAATATAGTTTTATAATCTCACAAGATCCAATAGTTATTTTTTATGTACTTCTTGAATAGTGACCAATTTGCTGTTGCATAATTGTATATTTTGTTAGGAGGTCTTAAGATGGGTTCAGAGTTTATAATTTTAAACAGAACTGGTAGATGGTCAGAGGCTAAATCTGTTCGCGTAATTGAAGCAGCAAATTTATGTAATTTATTAAATATCATTAAGTCCACTGTTGAGGGATTTCGACTTGAATAAGCGGAGTAGAAAGTGGGTGTACTAAGGTGATGTATAGTAACGATTTCTTTTTGTATGTGATCAAAAAGGATCTTTCCAGCTGAGTTTATGCTAGCGCAGCTCTCGCAAGCTCTGTTACAAGTATTTAGTTAAGCTTGTCCTATCTGAAACAAAATGTTTCATATTTTTGTTGGAACCTGAGTGATATGCAGCAACTATTCTTATATTTTTTCTACTATTTGTATTAACTGAAATATGTAATGTTTTCATTACTTTGGTAATAGATTTTTTCTATTACAGTCTCCCTGAAAGAAAGAAGAAAAAGAAAAAGTCTCTGTTACTATCATGATATGACTTTCTTGTTTTTTTTTTTAAATTATTAATTTCTATTTTCTCTTTTAGGATGCCGTTTGCGTTCAAGTTAACAATGTTAAGCCCTTGTATTGGTGTATTCATTTTTGATAGCAGAATTTGGCCACTACTTCGAAGATCGCTTTTATTTGTCGTTTTGTCACCTCGTTAACACTGTCAGTATTATCGAATGATATCTTAGGGTCAGCAGGGCGAAACTGTTCAGTGATGCATTTGAAATACTACGTGTGTTTAGCAGGGAATCGATGCTAGCCTGCATACTTGTTGGCCGTGGTCTTTTGCCTCTAGGTCTACCCACCCTTCCCAACGTCCTGAGGCAGGGGGAAGCCTTGGATTGTATAAAATCTGATCTATTGTTGTTTAATGAGAGATCGATTATTTAACATCGATTCTTTAATTGTTTGGACGTGTGCTTCGTCGGTTGAGCTTGTTGGTGCCATGACGTTCTTCATCTTCGACATTCGATACCGTAAAAAAAAATTATAATTTGCTTTTAGTGGTTTAAAAATTTGAATTTTTATATGTTTTTTTGATTGTTTTGATAACTTTTAGCATTGTAGTATTTTTTTAGTATTAGGATTTTTATACTCCTTCGTATCAATTATGTATATTCCAAGGCCTATTTAATTAGTGCAAAATTGAAAAAACCCGAGTATACTACCCATTTTTATCGGGGTTTATGAATTTTCCCCAATTGTGTAAATACCCAATTTATTACATCAATGGCCCCAGCAGAGGGGACACCCGAGTGGAAAGAATTAAACAAGAGTGCGTGTGGAGGGAATGTATTTAAATATGTATTTGTTTCCTAACGACAATAATGAAACCGAAGTTGATCTTGGTTGGTGAAATAGCACTAACAACCCAAGCATCTTGATATAACTAAACATTAGATTTGAAACAAAACCAAAACAATTGAATACAGATTTTTCAATCTCAACAAACGGTAACCGAAAAATATTCTACACGCAGGATACCTGGGAAGGCATCAAACTTCAAAACAAACAGTATTTTAACATTTAATATTTTAACTGTTAATTTTGTACTAATTACTAAACAAATCTCTGGAACAAATCCCAAAAATCACAGGTCACATACTTACATACTTTTGCCTAAATAAAACTTTTCCTCGAGACCTCGGCGAGGCCCTAGGTAGCCGCCTTCTACACCCACACTGTTACCCCCGCTAACGATCCTGTTAGTAGGTTAAGGAACCTTGCCGATAGTTTTAATATATTAAATTCGACAAGTTTTTTCATCTCTTGCTTACAGGGAGATTGCTTACACAAAATGTATAAAATTGTCATGGCAGCACTGCCAAAGCGGAAGTGTGAACTAAAAGCGATATCATCGCTCTCTTCTATTCTAACCGGCGATCAAGTACAACGTGTGTGATATGTAAGAAATAAAAACTTTTAAATACGTAACACAAATAGAACCACGAACTTATATTGACACCCATATTGAATCGTAGTAGCAACTTAACAACGGTTCACATAATTCTATCCCTAACATATTACAACATTTTTGTATCAGGTTTTATTTGTATATCAGTAATAAATAATAGTCGAGCAAACAATGCAGTATGAAAGTAACATAAAAAGATGTTTTTTTACTGATGCACGGTTAAACACAAACTTTATTTAAGGGCTGTTTAATGAAACTAAATTGAAGATACGTTTTGCGGTTTCTCAGAACCAATGCACAGCAGAAAGTAATGCATTTTGTTCTGTTAATGTACAGCATTGCGTTTCGGTTAGAGGCGAACGTAGCTGCCCAGCTCAAACTCTATATAAAAACAACAAACAACAATTGCGTTTCGCGTTTTTGCTAAACATTGCTCCGTTTACCCGTTACGTTTTACCGTTTTGTCTTCTAAGCTCCGCCCTCTTTTCGAAGCGCTGCGTCTGCACGGTGATAGAAGAGAGAGAGATAGACAAAAATCTGCCAGGATTACATGTTTACGATATCTAGCGATTGGGATAAATTTACCTGATTCCAACATTTTACATCTTCTGATGAAACTTATGACTAAAATGTCCGAGTTTTCGAAATTCATGTCTACTAAATCCGAAATTAATGGAGCATTTTTGTTCATAGTTTAAAATAAATACAATCGAATGAACGTATCGTTAAGTTATGAAGAATCGTCATGAAGTTATTCTTATTTTTAAATACATACTAAGCTACAGCACGTTTTATACGGCCTTATATTGGTCTCTTTGGGGTCTTACTAGTTTGTGTATATTGTGTTTTAAATTAAAACTTCATAAAAACCGCGTCGTTGATTAACAGTAAATATTAACAATTAAGTCCTTTATTTGCTTCGGCTATCGCTTTATCTTAATATGATTTATCATAATAGCCCATTTCAAAAAGACGTACATATACTTAAACACATTTATGTACATCGCTTTAACTAAATCTTTCCACGGTCATCAGACCTTGCTCGTTTTTTTTATCAAATTGCAACACTACGAACTGATATTACAGCTCGTGCGTCGTGCACATGCGCTATGGCAATAACTATATCTGTGTAGCATAATATGAGTAAACGGAACGTATAACAAACCAATGTTGCTCACTTGCAGCGCAAAAACATGCGATTTGTGTCACTTTTGCCTTAGTTCACCTTAAACATTCGACATAAGCACGTGAAATGTTGTATTGTGAGTTCGGTGTGCTAGGTGTGCATTGAAAACGAAGCTATTCATTAAAAAAATGTTTAAATAGTGAAGATCAAATGGCCGTTTGGATAGACGTACAGTGGGCTGCAAAGCTATATGAGTTGAGTTACTGGTCTAAACAAAAACAAGCCGATTACTGACAACTTGGTGAACAACATTGGCGAACAATTTTTTGTGCCATCTTATATCAATTGTGAATTTGAGAAACACATTATGGAATCCAGCAAGTCATTTTTCATACGGGATCTACTAGGTGATCTAATTAGCAGTCGACAATCCGGTACGTACTCAAGCATTTATGGAACTGTGTCATGCAATAGTAAATAATTAGGTTTAATTGAAGTATCATTGAATAAATAACTTAAAACTGTTGACCGTTTCCAAAACATCGTCAGAAACACTGCAACAATCTTTGAAGTAGTAAGGAATAGTGACCAATTAGTGCACTATTGCAAAAAATAGTGTTCTGGGCCTCTCTAATGTGGAGAGATGAAAGAAAGCCCAATAACTGGCTAACTTCAAGTAGGTCGAAACGGCTGAGAGGAAGGGGGTTTTACATCCCTGTTTGGTTGTTGTGGAAGTAGGGGTCGTATTAAGGTCTCGCTGTTTCATTTTGGGGGCCCTCAACATCGCTTTTCGGACCCTTGAATCAACAAACCACATATTCGTGACAGCATGACGCTGAACGTGTTAATTACATTTTGCCAGGGAAGACATGACTAACCTAACTTCGTTAGGTATATAAAGGAGAATCTTTCTGAAATTTTATTTTCACAATTTATGCTTTTTGTTATTTATATTTGCAAACATGGTAAAGTGACTGTCGAACACTCGCTCTTATTGCAACATTTGAACGTAATTCACTCAGTAAGAATTCAATATATCAAATTTTCATACTTTCCGACGATATTCTTTCCGATCTAAAGCTATGCGAGAACTTGATGTTATTCTGGACTCAGGCCTTAGTTTATTGCCAAAGTTGATTTAACACTACGATTCATTTTAATATCCAGCAGTAGGTTTTATGGACTTTTGTCATTTTGGAATACCATGGAAACTACTAGATTTGATGGGTGATGTTTTGAGATTTGAAAAGAAGCAAAATAGGAAGAATCCATTAAATGATTACACTTACAAAGAAGTAATCCTAACATTGTTTACATCTTCCCCTACAAATTATAAATACTCGTCAAAATAGCTATTTAGTAAAAAAGGGAAAGACCCGTGACAAGACGCTAAATTGACTAACAACAGAACGAGCGAAAAAGATTGCGCATTTCTAATTATCATAATTTATGTATTCATATAATAATATTAGCAAAAGCTGGATTCTGCGATGGGTGGATTCTGCGATTAGGTGTTTTACTGCATGTTGTGTTAGTCGTGTTCTATGCTGTTGTGGTCGCTGCTGCTAATGGTAATCGTTACGGTGAACACATTACCTCGCTACGTTGTTTTGAAATAACCCTTTTGTTCAAAGTATCAAAGCAATGTTTCAAAAATGGAACAAAACAGAAAAACATAATAAATACGTTTGGGATTTACTGAATAGTGGTGCTATGCAGAAAATCCCTTCAGTACGATACGATGTGTTTTGGGAAAATACGAGGAAAAAACGACGGGAAATACAAAATGACAAATGACGGCAAAAGTAGCAAGAGCAACAGCATCGCCCGCTTCAGCAGAACCAACTGCAACAGCTTTCATCGGCAACTCAAGCACACTCATATTTGTGTATCTATAAATATACATCTAGGTTCGAACACAAACTCTTCATTATGTACTTCAGATTCATTCTAAAATAAAATGTATACATTTTGGTTTGAAATGCACAACAAGATCTCTTAACATCAAGCGAGTTTGGAGATTTTCCGTTACAATTAGTTGACGTTTGACGTTTAGTAGACGTTTAGTTACAATTAGTTGACATTAAGTTGACGTTTGATAAAACGGGTCTTCGTTTGTGTTAGAGAATATTTGTCTTTACTAAGCTTTCCATGCGTTAAAGCGCATAATACGAATCTTCCGTTTTTCACAACAATTTTTCACAGAAAATTGACCCTAATCAAAGGATATTTCAAAACTTGCAAACGCAATGACAAAATAACCCAAATAGAAAGTTTATGACGAATTCCTCTTAGTTCAACGCAATTTAATTACGAAATAATCTTTGACCGTTTAAACATGTTCATATTTCAAATCTACAAGATGAAGTATAAACGATATTTCTAAGGAAATTCAATATAAGCGATATACGCCAAAGTGTTAGGTCTCAAACAATAGCGAAAAACGGGCGGCTGCTGTATTTTGTTAGTCACTAATACTTTTACTTCCCCAAAGCCATGAGATTGGTATAGAGGAACCGTTTCTCAACCGTTTGTATTACAGTTCTTTGCGAGGTCGATTTGTCGCTCAGAAGGCAGGCTGTTAAATCCCCTGGCTGGCAGAGAAGCAGGCTGTAGAAGTTTAACTACCATTGACCTGTTTTTTTATTGTTATGTTTTATACAAGCGTGTTTCTGTCGGTTCATCATTCTTAGAGGAGGCAACAAGCACATTGACATTTAAAAGATTCGTTTTCCGGGCACTACTCTCCCTTATATAACAGCTTGAGGTCGTCTACACGGCGAGACCCTGAGCGACCGCGTACTCTATCGTTGTGATACTATTATAGGGGATTTCCGGGGAGGGATTTCCGTTGTACACTATTGAATGGAAATTAATAACAAACATTTGTAAAGTGCATAACCAACACGAAACACCATTTTTGTTAGCCAATTGTACGTACCATTGATTACTTCTAAATTCAAACATCCGAGACAAGTTCCTGGTTTTCGAGCAAAATGAGACTATTATGAAAATAGCATAAGCATAAGAATAGCATAATAGCATAAAGCAAAGATATGACGCGAGCGTTTTTCAGTTATTCACCACGTGGAGATACTTGATACTACACGTGTCGAGTTTGATTGTAGCATGGGACATATGCTTTCCATTCATTGTTTTTTTTGCACCGGAACATCTTATAGTCATTGTCATACTTGTACCCCACTTATGCACAAAATCAGACAATCACTTTAGGAACGCTGGATAAGTGGCACTCCTGTTGTGATCGGAAATTGGCAAAATCGGTTCGATATGATGTAAGAATACCGGGAAATCTATAAATGTGAAGCATTCAGAACGGTTAGGGGCCAGGAAAATAAGATTTCTCGATTTTGTACAAAATTGCTCTTACAGAATATAATCTAGCTTATTCCAACAGAACACTCAGTTGTAGATTTTGATCAGAAAATATCCGAAAATAGTTTCATAATTAATTCATCGATCTGTGTTATTTACTAATATAAACAAAAGCTACTGAACCAACTCGTTCATGGTTAGACTAGTGATAGAACGGGTCGGAATCGATTCCGATATACCTACGACTCTCTCAATCCGGTCGATCCGTGAAATTAGTCGCAAGGGTCATTATTAAGTTATTCTCTAAATTTGGTGTGGTGAAGTTTAAAAAATATTTGAATAAATAATATAGAAATTTTTGACATAATTACGTTGAGGGTTCAGTACAATAATAGCAATACGTCAGTATATTGGATAGAAAGTATATATAAAACCAGTTGTTGTAGTATCCATGATGCACATCATCGTAATTTGTAGGTGTTTGTTGATTTATAACACATTCTAGTGTTCTGTAACTAATCTGGAAGCCGCGTAGGCCGTCATTATTAAATAAGTTATAAATCGGGAAACTACCACAACCGAAGAACCGTAACATTTGTGAAATACTTCACTTCATATTGCAGCAAAACATTTCCTTTTCTAGTGGAACCAATCGGTAGGGAAATAAAAAGCTGTAGCAACTAAAATGTATGTAAAACACATAAGCTTTTACGATTTTTCGATCTAAGTACAAAAAATGGTAGTCCGAACGCTGTTTCGTACGGGTAAAAAATAAAACGTCACGTCACTTGTTACGGAGAAACGGTTTAGATGGTCAAGGCTATCGCAATAGAACAGTCTACTTTTCTTTTCGATTAACATCACAGTTTCCGATCGGAAACGAAATGCGTTCGGGATATCATTTTAAAAGAATTCTCGGACCGAAGCTTTTACGATTCTACTATCGTAGTATCTCTCCGATAGTTACACAGCTATGCATATTATTATTATAACGAGCTATATCGGCCTGGTTACACGGCTACCCAAGAGAATTATGTAGTTTACTCAAACTTCTAGGTGTATTCAACGGGATTTTTGACCTTACGATTTTCATTTTTTTTTTCATCTGGTTCAAAATCATATTATCGTAGACGCTATATAAGAAAGCTAAGCCTTGCAATGGGGATCATATATTGTATATAGTTTAGATTTTCAAATTAAACTAAACAAACCAAAATCACTTTGAAATCCCTTTGATGTACTTGGTTAGCGGCATCGGGCCTACACCACAGGACTGGTACAGAAACCCATATGGATCGTTCCCTCGTAGTAAGGATTAACTATCCGGCTAAATAGTAAAATTAGTCCATACAAACTGGCCCGTTCTTGCGATTAAAACTTTTGAGTGGTTTTTATTCGCTATTTAATTTGGGCTCAACAATAAGACTCTCCAGGATCGACCACAGAACGTTGAATATTCCAAGATGGAATGAGTTTTATTCGATTTCCTGAAATCAATGGAAAAAAATATTTAATTGATTAAAATATTTTGCTAAATTCCAAACTATATAGCCAATTGTCATCTGGTCTCGCCGTTTTTAAAACGTCCTACCACCATGTTTCAGAACAGTATTGTGGTTGAGTTTTTGTGTTTAGTACTTCTGATTTTCGTAATTTTGTGTACATTCATTTGCAATAGAAATTGCAAGATTCCAAGCCAGTAATAATGTTTTTTTTATTATTATCGTTAGAACGGTCAGGCCGTATATCTTAAAGACTATGCTTAATATCTAGTAGTTCACAAATAGGGGGTGGGACATTTCCTTCTCTTACCATTGCGATGCACCTTATCCCGGGTGAACTCAGTAGGAATATCTGTATCTTTTTGGAGTCCCTCTTGTCCTCCTTTTTCGGTGGACTTTCGTATTATTCCGACATTTAGAGAGGCCGTCTGCGGCGTCCTTTAGTCGGAGGTGAGTTTGATGATCTTGCCAGTCTTTGGAGCCTTTGATTCGTTGTCGTCCGTGTGGGCTGACGTCTCGGACAAATACTATTTGTATTTGTTTTTGGCATACCAGACTGCGTCATGGTAGCGTCTGTCCCAACCTACATAGGTGCGACTGTCCAAGCTTCCCCAATGTATCCTCGACAACTGCAATAGAACATATAACAGTAAGGACAACAGAAACGAGGGACAAACATCTGTAACAAGGACTAGACAAAAGGAAGAACAAATAAGAACAAACGATAGTGCGTACTACCTACAGGATGGGGAAGGGGAGGGAATCATAGGGTGATTCCGATCTCTTTGGCGAAGTCGAACAAAATCCGTGCGTACTCGTAGTCCTTCTGACCCAGAATGACGCAAATTGGCACAGCAGCGGATCTTCCTGATGCCCGAACGGCTGCTAGAAGACCGGGTCTTGCGGCGTCGAATTCACCACATGACCAGAGGATGTGGTCGATGTCATGGAATCCAACACTACAGCTACAAACCTTGGAGCCGGACATACCTATACGTTGAAGGTGCGCATTCATTGCATACAGTAATAATGTTCTAACCAACACAATCTGTCGGTGTACTACGACATATCTAGCGTTGCCATCCATCATGAATAGAATCACATTGTAACCATTGGAAATCCCTCTTCTGTTTGATATTCTAACCTCAGAGGTCTTGCATTGCCATTTCATACTTTACTTGAGTTTTACTTATTCGCAGTTGTGGATTGTTAGACCAACTTACGGAAAAAACGGCCCGAATAGAATTTGACATTAGTCCTCTCGTGAGAAAGTGATCAAGCATTTGGTTATTCCAAATTGCTAGAAAATTCTTTGAAATGTCTTCGGAAAACTGGCGAGACATACGTTAAAATCCAGGAGAAACTGTTAAAACCCTATACGATAACCAAAACTGTTGTTAGACTGAAATTGTTTAAACATCCATACGATTGGATGCATTGATAAAAAAAAGAAGGAATCTCGCAACTTTTACATAGGATGTGGCATACTATATCAAAATAATAGAATCTACACCTTGGGAAAAACTTGGGGTTGTTAAGCTGTCCCAAAGCTTTTGCCATTGAAGAGCCGCCAGACTAGTAATATAGTCGAATTCGCCCAATGTTTTCAATTAACGTGTAAACAATTATTATCTTTACCTTGTCCTTGTTCAATAGCGACTAACACATTTGCAGTGTCAGTAATCACGTTTAGTTTTTCCGGGTTATAATTTTCTTCTCCTGCGATGCGTATGTTAATAGCCTCAGCGGAGCATATTGATGTGTGATCTGGGAGTTTCATTGCACAATTTGTATTTGAGGAGTATAAAGCCACATCCTGCAGAGATAGATCCAACGAAGTAAATTTTATGATGTTTGGAAAATTTTTGATTTATATCGACTACAGTTAATTGATGTATTTGTTTGCTGTTTAATCCATTCGTATTATAAATAGTCTAATCTATTTTGGGAGAGTTTATAAACCAAGGCCGATGAAATGTACGGGAAAGCTTGATAGCGTCCGGCAATGTACAATTGGCAATATTTTTGTAAATGTCTTTAGCTCTTAGGACAAGAGAAGCACATTCCATTTCTTTTTCTAAGCTGCGCAGAGCTGTACTTATCAAATGTGTGAAAATGGAAGCATGCCGCTTTCACAAAGCAGTGACCTTAAGGGGCTAGCAACGAAGGCTCCCGTGGCGCTTCTTATTGCCACATGGTATATTGGGGACTAGATTTTATCTAATTTATCAAAATCTAAACACAACAGTTCTAACCCGTATACAATTTTAGGCAATTGACTAAACGTAACATAATAGAAAGAGAAGCTCTCGCTTTGTAGGACCCTAACATTCTAAACACGGCGATGATGTTGAAGAAATTAGGACAATATTGTGTGGAATTAAGAAGAACAGAGATTCAATGCTATTTAGGAATAATGTAGGGGAAGTGTTACCGAAGTTAACCGAAAAGGAGTGATTTTCTAAGAAATGCTGTAAAAGTAATCTAATTGTTGGATTATACCGTGTTGCCATGTCAGGTCGTATGCCTTAGCGAGATCGATAAGAGCAAGATCCATAAATTTGTTGGTTTTTCTCACTGCTGTGAATTTATTTTCTAAATGAGCAAAGTATGTTTCCGTGCCATGTCCGCGCTCAAAAGCGAGCTGGTTGAAGAAGTTCTCTTGATTCTAATTCGAAACAAAATCTTCTGTGGACCATTCGTTCGAGGATTTGTGATATACAGTTTAAAAGAGAAATGGTCGGCAACTATCGACAGATAATGGGGATTTATTTGGTTTGAGGATGCGGGTGATATAATTTTAGAAGATATTCTAACGCACAGTGAGGAAGGTGCTGAAGCGACGGATACCCTATTCCGTCTGGACCAGCTGATTTTCCTTTACACTTTTTCAGAACGTAAAGTAGTTCATTCAAAGGAGTTCAAAGGTTTATTGTAATTTTTGTTTGTGTCTGTATTAAAAGATGGTCTATTCTTTTCAGCTACTCTTTTGTGATCTAGGAACGAATTGGAATAGCTAGTGTTGGATGAAATGTATTGAAAGTGCTTCGCGAATTTTTCGGCTATGGTGGAGGTCATTTGTAGGGTTTTATTGATTGAGGAGGGTAGTGCAGTTAGGCAAAGCGCCACATTCCCCGTAAGATTGTTTTCCACACGATGCACAGATTTCAATGCTATTACAATGTTGCAACGCATGGAACGCGTGTAATATACCCTGCATTTTATTCTTTCTAGACCTATGAAGATGTAGTCTGGAATTTGTGTAGCTTGCATTGTTACAACGTAAGGCCTCCTCCACATGGGCCGCGGCCGCCGCGGTACCGCGGAAAACGCGTATGCCACTTGGCTGCGGTCGCCTGCCAAATCTCCGCGGCAGGCTGTCATTCTCCGCGGCAGGCTGTCAATCTCCGCGGCAGACTGTCAAACAGGCGCGGAAACGCGGCTTTGTTCAAGATGGACAAGTCTGCGGAACCGTTCACAACCGCGGAAATTGACAGCTTGCCGCGGACAATGACAGCCTGCCGCGGAGATTTGGCAGACGACCGCGGCCAAGTGGCATACAAGTTATACGCGTTTTCCGCGGTACCGCGGAAAACGCGCCCCATGTGGAGACGACCTAAGAGATGTTCGGGATAGTATGACCGTTTGATTTCTTCATAAAACGGTTTATGTCGGTTATGTTGTCAACTACTAGGTGTTTTTTTTTATTTCTTCGAGTTCCAGTGTGCTTATTGAGTTGCACGTGAAAACATCCCAGCGAGCTACTGGACTCCATCTATTCATTTTTCACTCGGATCTCTCGTTCTGGCCTACAGCGACGTGAGATAAAAGACGAACACACACGCGATACACTCGCAAAATCATGGTACGCCCTCGATCGCGCGTATACGGACATCGCAACGCACCAATCCATTCAAAACGACCGACCGACACACGTGTGTCGACAGCGTACGTACCTGTGTACTGTGGTCGTGTAGGTCAAGTTTCCTCGACTCGAAGCCGAATTTAGCCTCTCATTCAAAGCGTCCAACCGACAACGATCGATCTTCGCATCGTACTATGGAATGCCGCTTCATGATATAAGCGGTATGAAATTTCGGTGCTGAAATTTCTGCATTTAATCGTACTTAAATTATTAGTTATTTATAAACCATCGGTTGTAAAGCAGTGGCAACACTTTAACCAAACAATTGGTACACTTTCTCCTAAGATATTTTGAAAGACAAGTGCACAAATGCAATGATCAAAACTAAGTAGAATTTGATACATTCCTAGGCATTGCTTTGTGGCGATCTGTAACACACCGGGGGCAGGAAAAGTCTAAGTGATAGATACATACAATGTTCTACAAAGTGGTTAAGAATAAAAAATCTAGATTTTCTAGAAATATCAGTGGCGTTTTTTTTCATAATTTTCACATATTTTTAAGAATAAGCAGAAAAGTAGCAGAGATAAATAAAAATGATATTCTACAAAAATGTAAAGAACAAAACAATACACCTTTTTTCAAAGATTTTACTTATACAATTTTTTTCATTATTTTCTAATACAAAAAGCATTTCGAAATGCCTAAAAGTTTAAGTTTTAATTTAAAACACCCAATCGCTGAGCCATTTGAATGTTTTTCAATACTTCCAATGACAAAATTCCTTCCCGTTACGCTTTGATTATAAACCGTAAACTACGCACGTAAACCTAGCTACTCGCCCGAAACCTTTGGCTGCTGCTCGACCGATTTAATCCAACATTATCTTTCTTTACAGCACTATCGCACACGCAAATAGTATGGGGAAAAGAGCATCATTCTCTGATAACGGTTCTCACGAGAGAGCCATAGAGTGATTCTTCCTCCCCCATCCACCTTTTTTGCATAGGATCATATTTTTGCCACGACCCGGCGTAGGCCCACGCTGCAAAAGCCGGTGGGCGACTGAAGCGGTCATATCCCGGGGCGAATATCCCGGTGAGAGTGTGTGCGTGATGGTCGATCACATCTGCCTAACGGTACTTTATTCGTAGGTCGAGTAAACCCTTCCTTGACTATGAGAACAAAAAAAATTGACTGCCTTTGCATGATTGGGAAACTTAACTGAATTTGTATTCTGGGTGTGATTGTTACTGTTTCCCCATTTATCAAAGCGGTGATATTTTAGTACGATTTTGCAGCACAATATATGTATACTCCATGTGTATTCCGTGCCAACGGTGATATCGTCACAAACCCACATAACCCGCCTCTTCCTGCAGTCGGTGCGTTATTCCGGAACTGGTCAATATAAGGTATACCTGAACAGATACAAAGGCGCAGATCATCGCGAACGGACATGCGTTCATACGTATATGAGTATAACGTATGACATGTATGACTGAACATCCGTGCTAGTGGATTGCGTGGAGTAAATTCCCGCTGCATGGTAGACATCTGACTCGATTAAATTCACTATCAAATGCACCAGCCCGAGTGTTCAGCATTGCATCTTACTCGCCTTCTCAGCTCGTACAGCGGAGCCTAGCGTGGTGAAAGCACAGCGAGCGAACCAATGCGCTGGTAAACCGCAGCTTGAACGCGGTAGTTGTACATCATGGAATTGCGGGATGGTTGTACGATTTACTACTCAGAAGTTGGGTCGAACTATCAATTGTAGCTACCGTTCACCTTCTTGGTCCCAAAGTTGCCACGCGTATGCTCCGATTATATATACCTGTACATATACGGCGGTAACTGGTGTTGGTGGTGATGGAGCCGGTATCGATATTGTACTCGAAGATGATGATAATCCTGGCAGTCGTCTAGCGTCTGCCTCCGAAACTATGAATGACTGGTCGACCGAAGTAGCAGGGACCTGATCAACTGATGCGGATCCTGTTGATGCTGCTCCTGATAAAATATTCGATGTCCGACTGAGACGTTTCTTGGCTCTATAAACTGATTGTCGTTTTCTAGCGAGCCTTGCCTTCCTTTCGTTTGATGTTTGTTCTTGTAGAGGGTATCTTTTAGCTATATCAATTTCCATTGCTGAAACATTTCTGAAGAGCATTTTAGAACAATGTCAGTCTAAAAACGATTGGCAATGTTACCAGGATTAAAAGAATGTAGTTTGAACAGTCTTCTACACGGGGATATCACGGGGATATCACGGGGATGCAGTTTTTTAACAGTTTCTCATGGAGTTGAACGTATTTCGCTCCAGTTTTCCCAAGATAACAGGTGGGCTGATAATTGTTTGGGCTAACATATATATCGCGCTAAAAGATTTTTATCCATATCATACTTCGTTTGTACCAACCTTCAAACGAATTCTGTCCACATTTGACAGCACTCGGGCCAACCTAATGAGCTAGAGCATTTTGTGTGACGCAACTTTTGTGTTTTGAGTAATCATGGAAAAGGAGGAATTTCGCGTGATGATAAAATATTAGTTTTTGAAGAGGAAACATATATTTAAAGCCAAAAATTGGCTTGATGAAGAGTTTTTGGACACTGTTCCACTAAAATCAACCATCAAATATTGGAATGCTAAATTTAAAAGTGGTAAAATGAGCACTGAAGATGGTCCATCAATGTCCAACTCGTCTTGTTAGGTCCGTTGTCTCTTTGCCACATTACCAACTAAGTATTCAATAAGACACGTGCATGTCCGATGAAATAAATAATAATAAATAATAACACTGTGGACGCCCAAAAGAGGTGGTTACTGCCGAAAACATTAAAAAAAATTCACCAATTTATTAAAAGCAACCGTAATGTGAAGTTGATCGAGATAGCTGACACCCCAAAGATGTCTAAGGAACGTGTTGGACATATCATTCACGAGTATTTGGATATGAGAAAGCTCTGTGCAAAATGGCTGCCGCGTGAGTTCACATTTGACCAAAAACAACAACGAGTTGATGATTCGGAGCAGTGTTTGGAGCTGTTTGAGCGAAATAAATCCGAGTTTTTGCTCCAATATGTTACCATGGATGAGTCTTGGCTTCTCCACTTCACTCCAAAGTCCAATAGACAGTCATTCGAGTGGACTGGCCGCGATGAACTTGCTCCAAAGCGGGGGAAACGCAACAATCAGTTGGCAAGGTTATGGCGTCAGTTTTTTGGAATTCTCAAAGAATAATCTTCATCGACTATCTTGAGAAAGGAAAGACCATTAACAGCGACTACTAAATCAAGTTATTGGAGCGTTTGAAGGACGAAATCGCCAAAAAACGGCCACATTTGAAGAAAAAAAAGTTTTGTTTCAACAAGACAACGCACCGTGCCACAAATCAGTGAATGGCAAAAATGGCAAAAATTCATGAATTAGGCCACGAAATGCTTCGCCACCCACCGTATTTCGTAGATCTGGCTCCCAGTGACTGACCCCATTTCTCAGATCCCAAAAAGATGTCCTCTGAGAAGAAATTTTCGTCGGATAAAGAGGTATTCGCCGAAACTGCGGCCTTTTTTGAGGCAAAGGACAAATACTAATACAAAAAGGGTATCGAAAAATTTTAAGACCGCTAAAATCGGTGTATCGCCCTTGAAGGGACGTATGTTGAAGACAAAAAAATAATTTGGCCAAAAAAAGTGTTTTACTGTCATAGGCCAAACAATTATCAGCCCACCTGTTATTAGGTCCATAAGCTGGACGTACAATCGAAAGCATCGAATAAGTAAAAACCAAGAAAGTAAAAAAATATATTCCAAGAACCACGAGGTATCAAATATCAAACGGAAGAGAGAGTTCTAATGACTCCAATATAATTTTATTCACATTCTATGACAATGCTAGATATGTCGTAGTACACTGACAGATTGTGTCGGATATAATATCATTATCGGCTTGTAAACTTGGAAAAATTGTATATAATACTAAACATAATACTCCACCAAGGCTCTGTTCCGAAACATGCAGGCAGGACATTTTTAAATCGGTGAGAGAAAACAATACCAAACGACGAGTATCGCAATGGTAATAGCTGGCGGACATTTTACGGAAGTGAAAACAATCCTAGATTCTATTCTAGAATAATTTACGGAAAGAAAGAAAAAGTATTAAAATTAGAACATAGGAGTTTGAGCACCGGGCAGCCCGGTGGTGTATTGGTAGCGGTGCCGGTCTTCACACGGCAGGAGCAAGGACAGGAGTATTCCAACCGGACCAAACCCACGTAGTAAGGACTGACTATCCGGCTACGGATAGATAAAGTAAAAAAAAGGCAGAAATGGTAGGCCCAGGCCTCCTGAGAATATCGTGCCAATAAAGAAGAATAATTTTGAGTAAACTTCATAGTTCTCTTGCATAGCCGTGTAACCGGGCGATGTAGCTAGTTATATGCTAGCAAAATATGCTCCTTCGAAACACCTCCAACAAAGTTTGATGACTTGAATGCTGACTAATAGCACCACTTTTGATACGCTTACTCTAGGATGCGGCGAGCATAATTTACTGATTTGAGCAAGCACACACAAACACAAAAAATTACTGAACCACAAAAACTAGATATGGAATCTAATGCACATTTTAGTGAATGAAAAATCAAGTGTCGGATTTTGATTTTGAATTCCACATACACAATTACATGGACTATCATAATTTTTGAGCAATTTGAGTGTCACACAATTCGGAAAATAACTGCTAACTATTTTACGAAATTTAAAAAAAGAATGGTATGCAGAGTAGAAATACAAACTTATGTACCATATATACTTGTAAATAGTTTTCATCAAATTTAATCGTCAAATATTTCAATTCATATACCGACTCTCGGTACCGCGGAAAACGCGACCCATGTGGAGAGACGGCCTTACTGTCATAAAGGCTGTTTGCTAAAAAAAGCTGTTGATAAGTTGTTTCTGTTGCACTAATGTGTAATGCTGACAGATCTGCCCAGGAACGTAGTATAAGTCGGTTTATGTTATGTTGTTTTTGATTTCTTATACGCCATTGAAGGCAATACATTCATCCAAGGATTTTAGTAGAATTTGTTTTGTTATTTATTAATATGTGGTGTACTAACCTTAGTATTAAAAAAAAGATCAGCGAGGGGCCCCTCGCTTACTCGGACCCCATGGAGTTGCTTGGTTCACGTACCATTTAATTCGCCCCTGCTTGTATATAAACAAATACGCTCGTGATTCCATATCAAATTTTTGCGATTCACTAAAGTGTTTTGTGGTTCACAATCAATCTTCTGCTCGTCCAAGATGGGCTCGTCATATCGCCGTTTGAAGAATGCTAATTCAAAAGGAATATGTAAATGGCCAACAGTAAAATACCATAAGGAAACTTGAAGTTGCCATCAGACAGGATATGCCGTTCCAGTTAACCATTAGTGGCAATGTGTCTGGGACTGCTACAGCTACCGCTAGAACTGCTACTGATTACTAAATTGTTTTGTTTTCTTCAATATCTACTCATTATACTCGGCTATCTGCTAAAAAACCTAAATGATTCTATGATTTTGGGACTCAATGTTTTTTTTTTATTTTAGTCATTTTTTAGGATATTTTTGCTATTTTGCTTGAAAATATTGCTTGAAAGCACAAGCATATATGTTAAATTATTATAAAGTATTCGATGTATGGAGATGTTCGCATTGTAAAACTGGGTAAGACTATCATTTAAGCACGCAGTGTAGTATGCCTTAGCTAAACGAAACAGTCTAAAGGCCAGAGAAAATATCCAAATTTTCCAAGCTCCAAGAAAAATTTATAAATAAATTATAATAATAAAAATTCCCAGCGTAGCTGATCATTTTTGTCGAATAAACAACAATGGAAGTGCTGAAGAGCCACGTGCGATTAATCGCATGCCATTTAACATTAGCTGGTTACCGGGAAAACCAGGAATGTTTTCCCAGGAAAGATCAATCAGATTGTAGTCCGATAATTCGCTTTTAGTACTGCTAGTCGGTGATGCTAACAATGAAGACCTGTGCGTAGCATGTTGAATCATCTATCAACTATTATGAATTCGACTACGGCAACACTTTTTCCTTACATATGATGATAAGCATGTTGTACATCTTGGCTGCTGTATTTATGTTGATGTTTATCCTTTCATTTTACAGAACAATCATTTACAACCAGGCTCATATCTGACGATGAAGAGAACAGTGATATAGATATAGAAGACAGATCATCAGACTCGGAAACTATTGGTCATTATAATTCCTACATCACTAACGAGAATGGTACTGCCGAAAATATTCATCGTACATTACTCGCCACGATTGAACGAGAATCGAAAGCTAGCTGTATCTTAAGTTCTACGCAGGATGTACACACACCAGGAATAATCATAAAAAGTGGACGAAAACCACGGAGACGAAGAACTGCTTTCACACATGCCCAATTAGCTTACTTGGAGCGTAAATTTAGGTAACTATTAGCTAAAACTTATTTAACGTGGACCATGCAAATGCAGCCCGTACAAAAATCGGGTTATAAATACGATTACAAGAATTCGGTATATTTTTTCTTTCGTAAAATGGTTTGATATCAAACAGAAACTTATATTTAACCTAATTTAGGACGCTTTTGATAATCTTTTTTTTATTCTAGTATGGTCTAGTATGGTGGTCATACATTTTTGTATGTTTTGTTTTATTTATATGAGTATTCTTTAAAAATGGTATTTTTTACAGCATTATGATATTTTCACTGATATAATGTTATTTCATAATTAAATAACAGGCGTAATCCACTAAGGTAGTTACGCCTGTGTGAGAACTGAACCATAAATGCTTTTTGTCCTTTCACTTCGAGTAGCGAAGGATATTAAACGTGATTTTGACTATTTAAAAGAATTTTAGATTAATTGTAAACATAAATAAGTCATTTATAAATTGAAGCCAGGTACTAGTTGTATGTAAAATTATAAAAGTCGCTATTCCCTGAAACTGTTGTACCCATTAAAGATGCCTACATTTCTAGACAGGATTCTTTTTTTTTTGTTCTTTGTCATTTTTTTTATTAATTTTTCCCAGATCAG
Organism: Anopheles moucheti; assembly: GCF_943734755.1. Classification (NCBI taxonomy): domain Eukaryota; kingdom Metazoa; phylum Arthropoda; class Insecta; order Diptera; family Culicidae; genus Anopheles; species Anopheles moucheti. Next base: position 46,809,820 of record NC_069141.1, read on the forward strand.
TTACAACATTTAGTTCCGCGAGATACAGCTTCAGCGAGCGCGAGAATACCTTCATGCCATTTCGGTTTATCTCAATAGTTGCAGTTTAGTACGGTTTTTAACGATCATTTACATAAATCCTAACAACTAATATCCTAATCTTAAACCTCAACTACGCCTAACTCAACACACTAGAGCTAATGTAATTCATAAGGAAATTTTCGTATGATTTCATGTTCTGAATGTAATAACGCATTTCTTGTACACTCTGTAATTTTAAGAACCAAGTCATCGAATGACATTATGCCGGTTGAACAATACAGATCTGTAAGTCTGGTCATAAATGGAGCATTTGTTATCATTCGTAGTACCTCATTTAAACATAATTGAATTCTCTTTTTATGCATTCTAGCACATGATTTCCAAACTGTTATTCCGTATGTTACAGTTGGGACAAAGACTTGTTTGTAAATGATTATTCTATTCGCACGAGAAAGACGAGTGGATTAATAAGTGGATACAATATTTTTATTAACGTGAGACATTTCAATTTGATGTTGTTAGTGTGAGCGCTAAACATAAGTTTATAATCAAATGTTATACCAAGCTATTTTACATGTTTTTTCCAACTTATTGAAGTTTCCGCGAATGTTATTTGAATATTGGTGTTAAAATATTTGGTTTTTAATTTATATGGTACTATCATCGCTTGTGTTTTACTTTGATTTACAGTAATCTTTCATGTTGTCATCTAATTATGAATGGCATTAAGATAGCGTTGTGTGGTGTTGCGAAGCTGTGCCAAAGTCCTTCTCATAACTACTAAGGCAGTATATATCTACTACTACTAAAGTGCTGTTCATTTAGAATTCGGTCAGACAATTTTATGTATAGTAGCTCCACCAGTGGTGCTATATGGAACTTTTTGACATTTATGTGTAGGTATTGGAGCACTCATTCAAGTATTGCAATGTTTTTTGCAAATCCGTGCAAATTTACAGTTGTGGTTGACCATGGAACTAGAACGTCGTAAATTAATTGTGCACACCCACTTAGAAAATCCAACTTTGTCTAGGAGAAAAATTGCCAAATTTCCTGAAATTCGCCGCTTCTACTGTTGGATGTGTATTAGAACGGTTTCGGGAGTGTCAAAGTACTACTAGAAAGGTCCAACAAAATCGTCGATCAGAAACAGTGGATCGTAAGCTGGACGGGAAGTTTTTGAAGACGTTGAAAGCTAACCCTGGATTTTCCGATGGGGAAGTTGCAAAAAAATCGGTGCCAAAGAACAGTGTCTGGAACAGTGTGTTTTGCCTTTCATCAAGGCTCACAAAGGCCCAGTAAAGTTCTGGCCAGATTTGGCATGGCATGGCACAGTCGGAATGTAGTACAATGGTACACCAATAACAACGTGGAAGTCATCGGCAAGCATTTGAACCCACCAAACTGTCCAGGATTCCGACCGATAGAACAATATTGGGTGATAATGAAAAGAAAATTGAAAAAGACATGCAAAACCACCAAAACAGCCTCACAACTGGCATATTATTGGAAAAAATAGCTGCTAAAGTTGCTAAATCGGTTGTGCGGCAGCTGATGTGGAGCATCAAAAGAAAAGTCCGTGTTTTCATCTATTCATCAAAATTATAATTTTTTGCTTATTTTAGTAAAAAAGCAAATAAAAAAACCTTTCATTTCATGTGAAAATTATACTTGTATGTTAAAAAATGGCCCATTTACAGCTTGTGATGAGTGATCGAATTCTAAATGAACAGCACTTTACTGCAAAGAGATGTATCTGGCTTGTTGCGGGAATCACTGGTAGATCGACTGTATACAAGATATAGAGCAATATATCCAATATACTGAACTGTGGTATTCCTGCCAGAATATTTTCGATGCTAGATTTGTTTGTTCCTATGGTGACCTCGTACGACCTTCCATGAAGATAACTCTGCAGCAGCCTGACTATATGATCTGGGATGCAGAAACGCAGTAATTTAAAGATGAGGCCATCATGCCACACATTGTCAAATGCTTTTTCAACATCGAGGACAACAATGGCTGATTTCGACTCAAGTTTGTTCTGATGGATGAAGAATCTTAGTTGTTGATAACTGGTAGAGTGACCATGCCTAAAACCGAATTGCTGGTGAGGTAGGATATTGAGTTCGGCAACAGCATCTCTTAATCTTATGTTATTCACTTTCTCAAACAACTGCCCCAAAGCCGAGAGAAGGCTTAAGCCGCGATAACTAGAAGGCAGCGCCGGATCCTTCCCTGGTTTAAGTATGGGAATAACTTTGGCGTGTTTCCACACATCCGGAAAGTAACCAAGCTTTAATAAGCATCTAGTAAAGATGTTACCAATTAAGGTTAGAGCTTTAATCCTTAAATGCTTGAGCGCATTGTTAAACAGTCCGTCAAACCCTGGTGCCTTTAGGTTTTTTAGTCCTTTCAAAGAGGAAACTACCTCATTCACAGTTACAGACTCTTCGACTACCTACGATGGCTGTGTATTTTTTAGTTGTGATACTGATTGTATTACTGCTGATTCCATGCTACTATTTATACGGTCACCAAGTCAATGGGCGCTTGCGAACTGAAATGAAAGGGCATTAGCTTTTTCTAAACCAGTTAACAGCATTTTACCTATCTTGTCAACCAAGGGGGGGCATAAGTTTAGGCTTGTGTTTTTTTTAACTTTCTACATCGTATTGGTATTTTTGCCTAGAGCAGCCATTTTTGAACCAAAATTATTGTTGCGTATATCATCGACTCGAGCAGAGATGACCCTAGCCAGAACAGCTGCATGATGTTTCTTGTCCGTCTCTCCAGTACGTTGGTATTGTCGTCTTAGTTGATTGCGAAGCTTGATTAGTAGTCTAGTGTGGTCATCTAGTTGAATGATGGTGCCGTTGACTCGCACTTCCGGCACCGTTTCTGCTACGGCAGTCTTTATTGCTCCCTCCAGAGCGTTGATGGCTCGATCGATGTTTTCGATTGTTGTCACTTCAGTTGAGTCGATACTCCGGTCTCCGGTTGGTAACTGTACGAAAACCATCTACCTGCATATCGGTGGCAGACATTTCGCTCATTTCATGCTTCATGCTCAGTTGTTAGCTGGTTTGAACTAGTAGTACTTGAGGACGACGATCGTTTTTTTTTTGGATTCTATGAGTCCGTTTTTGTGTCTACACCAACACCACTGGTCACTTTTGCCCTGATTCTCTGCAATTGTCTGTTACTCGGCATCGCATGCCTCTGCGACGGCAAACCCGCAACACTCTCACTTTTCACTCTAATTGTTTATTGTTTTTCTGTGACTCACACTTGCTCACACTGTCCCTCTATAAGTTTGGTCACTGCTCACGTCCGTTCACACTGCTCACGTCCGTTCACGTGTCACACGTCCGTTCGCCACGACAGCCGAAAGCCGACTAGATGGATTCTAAATCACGTTATTATGTGAGGAATCGTTAAACCACTGCTTACTTATTCAATTTTATCTTCTGTTGAATCTGATTGTAACCTAATTTCTGTAATTTAGGTCTTCCGAATGATTACTATCGTTTCCTATAAATGCTGTGGCGGATCAATCCGATTTTCAATCAATCGAATCTTGAACAGTGGCGGATCAATCTAAGGCGATATGATTATTCTTATTATTATCAGATTTTTCGATAAAAACTTAGTAATTCATTATTCCACAATTTGTATTACAAGTGATGTCGCAAATGTGTAACATAACTATTGTTTTCCGCATGTGAAAGCTATAAAAATGTTAAAATAATTTTTTAATTTGTGGCATTTGTACAACATTTTAACAATTTTTATTGCGAAATTAAGACTTATAATTAAAGGGTATTAAACAACCTTGGTGAGACATCGTATAGCTCACGCAAGGAAATATTATCGTTCGAACTTGTTTCTTCCAGTTGTCAAATTTCACATGTTTGGAAACTTTTCATCACTTTGATAGCTTATTAGGTTTCGATACCTAATTTTTGGTTACCTTAATGTATATGTATCTACTTTATTTTTTTTTTTTGAAATACGACGAGGATTTATTCATTTAAAAAAGATTTTTTCTACCGGTCTGTGTTCTCTGGGCAAAGATGTCGAAAGCAAAACATCTCTTGAATGATAATCGGCTATGTCAGTGAAGATATATTCCGAGAACTCACACATAAAATGAAAGTACTTTCAGAAGTATACGTTTAATGTAGTAAACTGAACAAATAGTGAGCTACAGAGGCCTTCCTATAAGCGGACTGAGCGACCGCGGGGGTCCCGTTCTTAAGGGGGCCGAGTTGTAGCTGCCAGACGTGTTTCCATTACGCATGAAGTATTACATTTCGACATTCCTTTTTTTCAGTACGTCCCAACAGTGCATACAATTATCAACATATTTGATAGAAATATGGAAGATCGTATTTGGCCTGTTCGTGAAAAATTAGTTAGTGTTGGTTTATACAATAAACTTGTTAAGTACTGTAATTCTAAGCCTCAAAGACCATAATAGGAAGTATGATTATGATACGGAGAAATATGTTTTAATTTGTGAGGATTTCTATATGAACGATTTTTTCATCAAAAGCTTACGTAAACACATAAACAATTCCTTTCATAGTTCAAAGCTTAAGAAAAATTTGCTACAGGTGTTAAAACTAACAAAGATGTGTATGAAATAGTATGAGTAATATTATGATATTGTGTGGGTCTTATATAGGTTTATATTATTATATAAACTTGACTGTAATGTTAGTTAGAATATGTTCGATTAGTTCGATTATTTCGAAATATTAGAAACATTTCACTACAAGGTAGCATATTTTGAAGATTTTCATTTGCATGACATAATAGAGAATACTTTAAAAAACTGAAATGATTTATTTATTTATTTTCATATGTTACTGATATTAAATTGCATATATTATGGGAGACGGTTAGGGGACCCATTAGGTACCACCACTTGGGAAAATCTGTCCTGCACACGTGTAATCCTCGCATTCTGTACTGCACGAAATGGGTGGAAGGCAAAGTGTTGGCACAATAAATATACTCTGCAGGATCTATTTTTGAAATACGCTAAACCGCAAATCGTTAACAACAGTTTTTTACATGACTAATACGTATTACTGAACACTAAAACATTTAGAAAGTGGCGCTATTGGCTATTGGTAGGCGATCTAAATGGACGTGAAGGGGTGAGCAGGAAGATATTGCAAATATAGCTCCTCCCTAAAAACATCTTGAGTTCAGAACACAACGCTGAGGAACATTAAGGAAAAAAAGGAATTCCACGGGAATTCCTAGTTTTTGATATACATGGTTATTAGAGTTTAGATATTTTAATGATAATTTCGTCTCTCTCAAATCTGTGTTGGGGTATCTGGTGGAACTTATCATCCTCGTAAGGTTTCCTTAAGCCACACCAATAACAATATGCGCATGAATTTTACTGTTGCAACAATTTAATTTGTTGAAATTTGCAAGGTACTTTATTGTGACTGTACGGTAAATTTGTGCCCGAAATGCGCTCCTTCTGCAGACAGAATGCATTGTTCAATGTACAGGCCAGTCCCCGAGGTACGCTACTATAGCGGACCGCTGTAATGCGAGAAAAATCCGCGTATCTCGAATTGCAGCGTAAATTGAATCCTCGTGCAATTTCGTTTATACTTCAAAAACACAGGGTCTTCCTTCTTTGCAGTTTATTTTTTAATCAAATTATGCGACTTTTAGAAATAATACATTAAAATCAAATGAAGAAAAATATTTTATAAGAGAATAGGAGGTATTTTCGACCAATTTTTAATCTTTTCGCTTAGATGTTGTGCTATAATCGAACTAATCTGTCAAATTTCCAAAAACTGCATATCTCTGAATCCGCGTATAAGACGCACCGCATATCTCGAGGGTAATATAGCAGTAGTGAATTGACACCTGCAAAAACCCTAGCGAGAACATGTACACGGCTACTATTAAAATGCTTGGATTGTAAACATTTGAAAATGTTATAAATTTATGGTTTTAAAATATCTGTTATATGTTGGCAAGTTAATAAACTTGAAAAAAATTATGGTTAAATTTCTGGAGAAATAAATATGCCAGTGCTTACCAAGATAAGTATTATATATATATATATATATATATATATATATATATATATATATATATATATATATATATATATATATATATATATATATATATATATATATATATATATATTATATTATACATATATATATAGTCTAAACTTCAAATATAAACGATGATCAATCCCATGACCAATCCCAAAGCATCCAGTGATTTACAATGATGCTAGAAGCAGATTGATCTTCTCTGGTAGTAATGGTGTTAATGACAGTGTTACTAGATGCAATGCATGCAAATGCAAGATTATATTTACAATCAATTTTTATCGCGTCGTATCGTGATCACTGGGACTGGCTCTATACAATTTCGCGTCACCATACTTCTTATTGCCAGGGTGCATGGCATCAATATAATACATCAATTATCCTGAAAAATTCGAGAAATTCAAACTCAAACTGCTCAAATCATTCCCGTTTTTCAATTTTTCCTTCATTTTCATCCTAGATTTACCTGATTAATGTGTTATTCTGCTATATGATCGGTAGATGCTATTATTTGTATAAATGATCGTGTAGAAATGTACAGCATTGTACAGATAGTGCAGTAAAGTACGAGGAAGTAATTCGATTTCGGTTTCTTTTTTTCACGTTACACATCCATAACTGATATTTCTACGCCTATTTCGACAATTAGAGTAAAATGTTACGAAAAGTACTTTTGATAATGTATTTTTGGAAAAAAATCGAAATTGGCTAACAAAAAATTTAATTTTACGTATAAAACTAAAAGATATGTCATAATTTTGAGATTCGCGTATATATGTAAATAAATAAACTAACTAATACTTTTTTATACAGAACCATCGAATTATAGTTCTAAATACACACAGCGCTGCAAATGGTTGTAGATTACACCAAAATTGCACACCGTAATTTTGCGATTATAGGGAAGCGGAGGTATAATTGATTTTGACAGCAGCATTTTTTATTTTTCTTATTTTTATGTGATGCTATTTGATGTGGGACACCCTGTCGGGTCGGGTTTTTCCGTTGAATAAAAATTTAAATATTAGACGATTTTTTTACAATTAATACATATCTACTTATCCTACATTTGTTACAAAAAATCTTTTTTATCTCTTAAAATCACAGGTGCCAAAAATATTTATCGGTAGCAGACCGAAGTGACGTCGCTGATGCATTGAATCTTTCAGAGACGCAAGTTAAAACATGGTATCAAAACCGTCGGTATGTGTTACCGTTTGGAAACTAAACGAAGAAACAGGCACATAACAATGCATTGCAAAATATTAATTAATGCTTCTCGCTTATTCATGTTTTCGTCTTTTCCAAATTTTCAATCGTTGTTAGGACCAAATGGAAACGGCAAAATCAACTTCGCATGGAGCAGTTACGGCATCAAGCTACGCTAGAAAAGAATTTAATAACCGTTTCTACCGCACCCAGTGGCAGCGTTCCAACAAGACATCTTCATCAGCAAGCTGATTCACCAGCTAGTTCATTACCAGTTACTAGATCCACCAATCAATGTTGCCAAACATCGCCTGCCCTGGTTGTATCAACACCGTTCGTTTCATCTAATCCCTGTAGCTTTCTGACTTCTGCTGCTGCGGCTATTTTCCGAAATGTTGGACAACCATGGACATCTAGTTCGATGCTGTAGATCGCCAAAATGAATGATGGAAGCGGCAAGCGAAGTGTATAGTGTATATATCCATAATAATTACGGTGCGCAGTTCAATAAATGAAATCGCCAATTACTTGCCATAATTGGGACAATTTAAAACACGCATACCGATCACAGACCGCCGACCACAGACAACAGTCAACAATTTGCGAACAAAGACATTATCAATACACGCTCGTTTACGCCATCCCTACACACTTATCTGGGCCTGTGTTTCCTTTTTAAGGCTTGAATTATACCTTCCATTATCCAAGTGGTACGATGGCACAAACTCAAACGCTAATGATCAATCAAAAACCAACGCCCATGGAATGATATTTGCGGCGGATTATCAAACCTGGTGTCAATCAGCGTACGCACGATGTGAAACATGTTCCTATCCCTTCATTGCGTTGCGACAAATTGGTCTTGATTACATGCCAACGGCAATGATTCCCACCCAACTGCTTGTTTTGTTCGGATGGAAGGATTGGCGTTCTAAGTGTTTTTCTATAGCATTATTATAATAGCTACGGGAGATCGTTACGGATTTTGTGTTGATTTTTCATCCACGTTCTACGTCTCTTTAGGCGGTCGAGATATGAACGCCGTAACCCCTGCGCTGCTCTTTACTTGCCCTTGGCCATCCGCATCTCGTTTGCAATGAATATCTCACTTGCTGATACTTATCAATTATAAGGGCAAATCTGTTTCCCCCCGCACAATAGCTCCGATTTACGGCCAACAAAAAATCCGGGGACTGAATTGAAAAAGAAAGAAAAAACAAAACAAGGGGGCATATATTAAACCAGTGGAACAATCTTCACAGAATAAAATGTGGTTTATGTAAAATAACACTTTTATTGTCACAATCACAACATTCGTTGTTGCACGTTTTACGAACAATTATTCATATAATTTAAATTTCTTCACATATTGTCAGAATTTTTTTTTAAATATTTAGTATTAGTTAAAAGTCGTTTGTAAACATTAATTGATTTATGTTGAGTATTCGTCCGTGTTCAAATTATCGATTACTGGTCACTATTCTGCAATTGGGTATTTCTTCACGTTACATATTTGACGATTTTGAACTCTTGGTACGTGGAAACATGAACTTGGGAAAAAGGATCAATTTATGTGATTTAAAAAATCATTTTTACATTACTTCTTTGTTTGCCTTTGTTACTTGGCTCAAAAACCTTAGTATACCTATGGATTGTAAAAAATCTACGTTGCTGTTCATTCTGATTTTGGAATCATTGAATAAACACTGCTAGCCTCAAGAACATCACAATTTAATGATAATTGTTTCTTTGAGGCACTTGTTCGTTCGATTACAGCATGTGTTCTAAACAATCTAGTAAGCTTGCAGACCGAGAAGTAATTCGTCGGGAAAAGATGACCAAATAAATTTTGGAATTTGAAAACAGGAGGCTAGACATGACAAATTTATTGTCACTATGCTTTGTTTGTAGGATGGTGGCGAGATCTATCGGGACAGATAAACGGTTTTGGCTTGACCGGATTTGGCCCGCGGGTTGTACTTTGCCAACCCCTGTCCTAACTCCTCGTTTTGGATCATTTGTAGAAAAACTACCAAGTTTCACGTCGTATATTTCGTTCGATATTCTTGACGTCTGTAATTGAATTTGTCCATACCCAGACTATAACCATACCACTAACCAATTTTACGTTTGCCATAATGTACTAGAAGCAATTTATAAAGTAATTGCTGTATGTTTGGCCATACTTTCGTGTTAAATAACTATTTTCTGTCTGGTAGTTCATAGTCTACCCCAGTGTAGAGAGCACAGAAGAGAGCGCTTATTCTAGTCTGTAGCTATCAGATGAATCCAGGGCAGCTCTGATAATGCATGATACTTTAATTAATCAATTAATCACCCTTAATATGGGTATCAGAGTACTATTAAACTATTAAACTAACTATTAAAATTAACTATTAACTAGATTTAACTATTAACTATTAAAATAGATATCGACTTATAAACCATGCCGTTTTATCGAATTTTCTATTTTTTTTCTCTGAATTTTGCACATGTGCTCCCTGTCCATAAGGTTTATAGCAAATCACACTTAACTCGCTATTAAGAATCTTGGTGACTCTTTTAACACATTCAGTGCCATATCGCCCAAAAATGGGTAATATGGTATAATTAAAAGCAAGTAAGCATAGGCAGCGGCACCGCGCTAACTTGACTCGGCGAATTTTGACACGGCGTTGAACGTGTTAATAGCAGGCCCCACACACTCACGTTTGTTTTCCATGCGTTGAATCAATTTATAGGAATTTCCGAATAAAGAACGAATATTACAAAAGAAAACTCTCGGCCTGCTGATTTTCCAACTCGAAAGACTTGGCATTAGAGGGCTTGGTTCAAGTCATACCTATGTAATGGATCGTATAAAGTCACAATGTTGTCGTGCCTGTCCGATTCCTTTGTAGGTTCCTCTGGGAAGTATTTTTAGGCCTCTTCTGTTTCTATTATTTGTGAACTATACACAGATGAGCTCAACATTGATCAATTGATGTCGCGGTCAAGTTTCGTCAGGGGCCTCTCTCTCTCTCTCTCTCTCTCTCTCTCTCTCTCTCTCTCTCTCTCTCTCTCTCTCTCTCTCTCTCTCTTGTAGGTACCCTTCGGGGGCCCCTCTAGCATAAGGAGAGCCCTCTCTAACCTATGTATGCACCTTTTACTACTACAAAAATTTTTTGGGGCCCCTAACACGTCGAGGTTCTAGGCGACCGCCTACTCCGCCTACCGTAGGATCCGCCGCTGATACTGTATATAGTGTAGATTTGATTAGGCATTAGGATGATCCAAATTGCTAGAAAATTCTTTGACATGTTTTCAGAAAACTGATGAGACATACGTTAAAATCCAGGAGAAACTGTTAAAACCCTATAGGATAGCCAAAACTGTTGTTAGACTGAAATTGTTCAAAAATCCATACGATTGGATGAAATCGTTATTCTAAACACATTTAAAACAAAACAAGTATGCATTAATAGAAACAATATGTGTTCCATAATATGAAACTTTTATGTTTTATTACGTATTACATTATTTTACACTATCGGAGGATCCAGCTGTTCCTGCTCGTGACGCAAACTCGACTCTTTATCCTCGCGATCGGGACCGAGATAACGATCTCGGTCCATCCCGAGATAACGGCACTCGTCCACATCAACCGACGAGAGATCACTCTCTCGGAGAGCGTGAGTGCCTCGCTGCGTAACGTATCCAACATCTCCCCTTCTTTAAAAACGTCGATAAACATCGAACCTACTGGGCGGCCTTCTATGTCTAGAAGACCGGCGTGGTTCCTGTCTTGAAGGCTGCACAAAGATTGCCGGATTCGGAGGGCAGGTACGAGGCAAAGGCGCCACGGCTGGCGCGGCATCCGGATTGATGACGGATGCTGAAGTCTGCAGTTGACGGTCAGACGGTAAGCCAGGAGCGCTGTTTGGCACGTTTGAGAGGGCATCGGGATTGCTGACCGATGCAGGTGTCCGCAGTTGAGGGTCAGGCGGTAACTCACGAGCGCTGTTAGGTGGCGTATCTAAAATTATATCAAGAGGTAAATTGGTGTTAACCGATCTCACAGGATCGTGATGATGTTGCTGACGTTCACGGCGATCACGCAACTGGTTAACGTGACATCTTATAAGCCTCTTATCCAACATCCTGACGGTATACATGACAGCCCCGATACGTTTAACAATTGTGCCAGCTACCCAGATCCATCCATTCCGTGTATACCGTTTGGCGTAGACTGGATCAGACGTACGGAACTGTTTCAGGTTGTTCGTTACAGCACATTTTGTAGAGCTTGTTTGCTTCGGGCGTAGGAGATCTAATGTTGTTCGAATCGGCCGGTTTAGCATTAGATCCGCTGGTGACTTTGAAGGGCCCAACACATAATTTGGCGTGCTTCTGTAAGCGAGTAAAAATGTGTCCAATGCTTCGTGGATCGGTGTGCCATTTGCCGATATTTTCCTAACAGCACGCTTGAATGTATCGACAAATCTTTCAGCCTGCCCATTAGATTGGGGATGATAAGGCGCTGTAGTGATATGGTCGATGCCGTTTTGGATGCAAAATTCCTTAAAATCCATGCCAACGAACTGCGTTCCATTGTCTGAAACAAGCGTGTTAGGAACTCCAAAACGGGCGAATATCGAACGCAGAATGTTGATTGTTGCCTTTGCTGTGATGCTATTCGTTCGTATTACTTCAGGCCAGCGGGAGAATGCATCCACTACCACGAGAAAATATGCTCCATCAAGCGGGTCAGCATAGTCTACATGTATTCTCTGCCATGGTGCCGAAGCTTTCGGCCAAGAAACGGGATCTGAGTGGGGTGGTGATTTGGCAACAGCTTGGCATGCATCACATGTTTTTACCCAGTCCGCAATATCTGCATCCAGAGAAGGCCAATAGAAATAGCTGCGGGATAAGGCTTTCATTCTGACGATCCCTGGGTGTCCGTTATGCACTTGCTGAAGGCATCGTTGTTGCAGTGATCTGGGTATTACCACCCTCTCGCTGAAAAGAAGACATCCGTCTACGATTGATAAGCCATCTTTTCTAGCGTGGAATCTGGCCAGTTCGCCTGTAAATGCTGTATTTTTGGGCCATCCGCTGCGAACGTAATATTCGACCTTCTGTAGCAACGGATCCTTCGCTGTTTCCTTTGTTAGCTCCACATGATTAACAGGTATTGTCTCTAGTGCGTTTACCAAGATCGATTTAACGTCTGCTTCTAAGCTCGCGATCACGCAATCTTCTTCTGGCTTGGTGTGCGTGTTTATCAAACGTGACAGTAGATCCGCATTACCGAAATCTTCGGTGCGCACGTACTCGATACTAAAATCATAGGCGAGGAGGGTTAACGCAAATCGCTGGAGACGGTTAGCCGTAAACGTTGGTATGCCCTTCTTAGAGCCGAATATATGGAGCAGAGGACGATGATCCGTTTGCAGGGTAAAATGTCTTCCGAAAATCAGTTTATGAAACTTTTTTACTGCGAATATTATGGCCAGACCCTCTCGATCAATTTGACTGTATCGGCTTTCTGTTTCGGTGAGGGCTCGAGAAACGTGCTGAATCACCCGTTGCAACCCTCCAGGATACACATGACTAATTGTCGCACCTAGGCCGATTGAAGATGCGTCTGCCGAAACAACGATCTTTTGCCTTGGGTCATAGTGAGCTAGCTGTAGATCTGAAGCTAATAGAGATTTGAACTCACGGAAAACGCGTTTGCATTCTGGCGTCCATTTAAATGAAGCATTAGCCTTCAGGAGCTGATCCAATGGGTATCTCAGTTTGCGCATGTTAGGCATAAAACGACCGTAGAAATTAATGGCTCCTAGAAAAGACCTAACGCCTGTAACGTCTGTTGGCTCTGGCAGATTCCGTATAAGCGCAACTTTTGCTGGATCAGGGCGCAGTCCGTGGCTATCTATTACGTGCCCCAAGTAGGTGATCTGGGGCATACGGAAAGCACACTTGTCAGCCCGAATAGTGAATCCGTAGTCCTGGATCCGCGCAAGCGTATCTGTTAAGATCGCATCGTGCTCCTCTTGCGATGTGCCACCAACAATGATGTCATCTAGATAACCTGACACATTCCTCAGACCAGCTAGCATTTTATCTATTACCATTTGGAATGCGGCTGGTGCGATCTTTATACCCGGTGGCAGGCGATTGTAAAGATATAGACCGCGATGCGTGTTAATGGTTAATAGTGAACGGTATTGCGGGTCGATCTCGATTTGGAGAAACGCATCTGATAGATCAATTTTGCTGAAGTATTTGCAGTTGGAAAGCTTCGAAAATATATCTTCCGGTAATGGTAACGGGTAACCATTTGGCTCTAGGGCGTCGTTTAGACCCGTGGAATAATCGCCACATATTCGGATCGACCCATTAGCTTTTTTGACAACTACTATCGGCGCAGCCCAATCAGATGCCTTAACAGGAGTTATAACCCCAAGGGTTTGTAAACGATCCAGTTCTCGATCCACCGCTTCTCGTACTGCGTAAGCAACTGGTCGTTTGGGGCGAAAAACCGGACGATAATTTTCCTTCAACGTAAAAGAAACGTTCGCCTTTGTACACAGCCCCGTCTCTCCAAAAAGCTGGGGAAATCTATTTTGCCATGACCGCTGCGCGCCGTCTGATGTCTTCAGCTGGGAACAGAATTTATCAATGGGAGTTGACCACAATGAAAAGGCGTCAATCAGATCCAGTCCTAGAAGAAGCAGGCGTACAGGAGTGACTGAAATCTGAACTCGCTTGGTTTGGTCGGCCATACTGACGCTACCCATAAAATTCCCGTCCAGTGTCAGGTTAGCACCCGATGCTGTGTGAGCTACTATCGATGAAGGTGCTAACTTAGGACTACCAATGCGCTGCCAGGTTTTCCGGTCGATCACTGTGATGTCTGATGCCGTATCAAGCTGCAATCGGACCGGCGTGCCATTTATCACCACAGGCACGAATTTACGTCGTTGCTGCACATTATGGACGTTTACTGAGAGCATTTTCATTCGTCTGTACTTGGTGAAACGCTTTTGTGGCTTGCGTCGAGCTGCTGTTTTGCAATGACCCTCTTTATGCCCGATACGCGAGCACGTTTCACATCGGTGGGTGCGGTAAGCACACTCTCGCATCCAATAACGGTCTCCGCACAGCCAACACGGATTTTTCGGAACAGCTGTGCCGGAAGAATGCTGCCGTTGTTGGCGGTCCCCTTTTGTATTAACAGCTAAAAGACGTTCCGGCAAAGGACCTTCAATCATTGCGCTGTCTCTCTTTAAATTCACCAACCGGTGACACTCGGTGGACAGCTGCTGAAGGGAAGTACAGGTTCGATCCTCAATACGGGCCAGAAGTCGCGTTCTAAGGTCAGCTTCGCCCTCGTCCCTCAGGCCACACACGAACAACAAACACTTGAAATCCTCTTCGGTGAGCTTGCCAAGCTCAAAATCCACCGAAGATTTGTTGATACGACATGCGTAGACCAAGTGGTCCTCCGTCCGCTTCTTGGTTATCTGGAGGCATTTAAAACGCTTGCTGAGCAGAGTTTCCTGGTCGTCGAAAAGCGCTGACAGTTTCTCCACTGTTTCCTCAAACGAGAAGTCAGACGGACGATGGGGCAGGATGAAGGACAGGAACCGATCGTGCTCGGCCGTTCCCAGTTTCCGCAACATCAATCGAACCTTGAAAAAAATAGATCGTCGTTCTGAAATAGATCAGCATACCTCGCGTACCATTGTTTAAATGTGATTCCTGCCTCTTTCTCGTATCGGAATTCTGCAATGTGACGAGAAAGCGAATCGATTATTTGTTCTGGATGCAGACTGGGTGGTGCGACGTTTTGATGTAGCAACCGCTGATGCAAAAATTCGTTAACAAATTGTTGCTGCTGGTGGTTGCTATGGCTGCTGGATGTACGCCGTACGTTGACCCGACGGTCCGTCTCGCTGGGCTTGGAACGCCGTATCTTGCGGTACGAAAACGCCTTGCGCGTTAGGCTGGATCGCTGCACCGTTGATACGATTTTGGGACAACCGACGCGGGTCGGCGTCCGCAAATGCGTCAGTACTGTTCGTATCACCAATTTCCATCCTCCGACGTTTTCGACGTGGTGAACCAATTTTTTTTTAAACACACGCACACGTACAAACACGTTAAAATGGAATCAGAATAAATAAAACACAAATGTTTCTTGGATCACACAAAAACGTTTAAAAGTGAAAACAAATAAATAACACAAATGTTCCTAAGATCACAAGAATCGTAAAAATTTCGGGATTTAACTGAATCCCATCCTCGTCGCCACTTTTATGTTTTATTACGTATTACATTATTTTACACTATCGGAGGATCCAGCTGTTCCTGCTCGTGACGCAAACTCGACTCTTTATCCTCGCGATCGGGACCGAGATAACGATCTCGGTCCATCCCGAGATAACGGCACTCGTCCACATCAACCGACGAGAGATCACTCTCTCGGAGAGCGTGAGTGCCTCGCTGCGTAACGTATCCAACAGAAACCATCACAGAAGTCTTGCAGAAACAATATTGGCATTATCGTGTGTGCTGAAAGAGGTCTTGTTTTTTGAAAACTCTTT
The DNA here is from genome assembly GCF_943734755.1 of Anopheles moucheti. Taxonomy (NCBI): domain Eukaryota; kingdom Metazoa; phylum Arthropoda; class Insecta; order Diptera; family Culicidae; genus Anopheles; species Anopheles moucheti. The sequence goes on from NC_069141.1 coordinate 46,825,754, forward strand.
TTCGAAAAAACTTTTTTTGAGAAGAAGTGGCGTTGTACTGTTGTTTCTACTACTATACCATGTGACACGACTCGAGGATGATAGAATTTGGTCCACGATTTTAAAATCCGATTGAAAAGCAATTTTTTTTAATATTCTAGGCACGATTTTCACTCGCTCATTTCAATTCTTTGACTTCACGGATGACAACATTAAGCCTCAAGAATTGGACTGAAAACCTGGGCCCTCTCCGTCCGTTCCGGTCTTCGTCATCCCGCAGCGCAATGATTTAACGCATTGAATGAATCGCCATAAAACGTTGATTCTGGATCATTCGATTCCACATTATTGGATTGGATTAGATTTTTAGGGGGACAGAACTGTCTCTAGATTAAAATCCAGATCGCACTGATCTCTCTGTATTTCGTACCCGCAAAGCGTCGGTGGGTGATTCTGCAACGTATTAATGGGTCAACTAAATAGTGATCAAAATTAATGTTGGCACGTTCTGGCTTTTGATAAATTGTTTGCTGCCGCAAACTGGATCAATCTACTAAAAATGTCGATACTGTGCTCATGTAGACTGTAACTATCATTCATTTTCATTCATTTTGTATATGACAGATATAATAAATGTATTGTTAGATTGGTTTATTAAGTTACGTTCCGGTTCGTTATGGTTTATTGAGTTAAGTTAAGTTAAGATAAGTACTCGATAAATTAGTAGTATTCTACTCTGAGACGTTTTGAATGTAGTTTTGGGGTTGATTGGAAAATTTAATTGGGCCGAAAAATTAAAAAAAAAAACCCTCAACAAAGATTACCATATTAATTGAATGAACTTAAGATCATCAAAAGAAAGGAAAACACGTAACATGTTTCTCCAAATATCTGAGCTTGGGTATACGGGGAAACCCAACCCCTTGGGAGGATGGGTGATATGGCTAAATTGGGGGGAGGGAGAGGTGCTAGCGTCTGTTCTCCATGTCAGGGGCCGCTGGCTCTCTCTTCAGTTCTGGCTTCGTACGGAACTTTAAACGAACGAAAGATCATCAAAAAGATTCGAATCGGAATAACGGTAATCGACCCACGCTACAAAACAGGACTAACGATTGGAAACTTGGAACATGGAACTCCAGATCCCTTACGGCACCCGGAAGTACCCGCATTCTTGCGGACGAGGTGAGGGCCCGCGGCTTCGGAGTTGTAGCACTTCAGGAGGTGCGATGGAAAGAAATTACGGAGCGCCCCTATCGCAGTGATTGCATGATCTACTAAAGTGGTGGGGAAAAGCAAGGTGCCGCATCGTGGAGGGAGATATCCTGTCGGACGAGCGAGGGGTGATCGACAGGTGGAAGTGCTACTTCGACGGACACCTGAACGGAGCAGATACAGCAAACACAGGATGAGGCACAGGAAGCAGAATTGAGCAGCAGGATGGCAGCCAACATGACGAAGACGAAGTGCCCCCGCCATCCTTGGATGAAGTCATCAGCGCCGTCAAACAGTTGAAATGTAATAAGTCAGCTGGCAGCGATGGACTGGTGGCAGAACTGTTCAAGATGGGGTCGAAGAGGCTTGCCATTATCATGCATAGGCTGATCCTAAGGATTTGGGACCAGGAAGAACTACCGGACGAGTGGAAACTGGGTGTCATACACCCAGTCTACAAAAAGGGCGACAGATTAGACTGTGCTAACTTCCGAGCCATCACTGTCCTCAATGCCGCCTATAAGATCCTGTCCCGCATACTCTTCTGCAGACTTGCGCCCCTTGCTACAGATTTCGTCGGAAACTACCAGGCTGGGTTTGTTGAAGGCAAATCGACCACCGACCAAATCTTTACTCTTCGGCAAATCCTCCAGAAGTGCCGAGAGCACCAGATCCCTACTCACCACCTGTTCAAAGACTTCAAGGCGAACCTACGACACCATAGATCGGACAGAGCTATGGAACACCATGCAGCAGTACGGATTCCCTGGGAAGCTGGTACGGCTGTTGAGGGCCACTATGGATGGGGTGCAGTGCAAGGAGAGGATGTCGAACATGCTGTCGGAATCGTTCGAATCTCACCGGGGTCTGAGGCAAGGAGACGGACTCTCCTGTTTGCTGTTCAACATCGCTCTGGAAGGTGTCATGCGAAGCGCGGGCTTCGACATCAGGGGCACGATTTTTACCCGATCTCTCCAATTCCTAGGCTTCGCGGATGACATCGACATCATCGGACGGACATCTGCGGCGGTGTGCGAGGCGTACACCCGACTGAAACGCGAGGCCGCTAGAATTGGATTGAGGATCAATGCGACGAAGACAAAGTACCTGCTTGCCGGGGGCTCTGATCGTGATAGAACCCGACTCGGAAGCAGAGTATCAGTTGACGGCGACGATCTCGAGGTGGTAGAGGAGTTCTGCTTCCTTGGCACGATCGTAACTTCGGACAACAACGTAAGCAGCGAAATTCGAAGGCGCATTGTTCAGGGAAATCGTGCATACTACGGGCTCCACAAACTCCTGCGACCCAGAAGGCTCCAGCAACACACGAAATGCACGATATACCGCACACTGATACGTCCGGTAGTCCTCTATGGCCATGAGTCATGGACAATACGGGCGGAGGACGCCAACGCTCTCGCCATTTTCGAGCGGCGGGTGCTACGGACTATCTTTGGCGGTATTTTTGAGCAGGGAGTGTGGAGAAGGAGAATGAACCACGAGCTGTTTGGCGGAGCAGACATCCTAAAGGTGGCTAAGGCCGAAAGGATACGATGGCTGGGGCACGTGATGAGGATGCCGGACTCATGCCCCACCAGGAAGGTGCTCGCCAGTGACCCGTTCGGCACGAGGCGCAAAGGAGCGAAGCGAGTTCGTTGGCTGGATCAAGTGGAGCAAGGCCTGTCGGAGATCGGGTGCAGCCGGGGGTGGAGGAATGCAGCCTTGGACCGAGTTTCCTGGAAACGGATTGGTAACCTGGCCATGTCAGCATGACGTGCTCAACTGTGAGCGGGCCAAGAAGAAGAAGAAGTCTTGCCTCGAAGCTTCTCTTTGACGAACATATCTCGAACATGGTTAGCTCGGTCTACAAATCCCTTGGGCTTATTAATCGCATTTCCTACGATTTTACCGACCCGTTGTGTTTCCGTTCTTTGTATTGTGGTTTGGTCCGTCCGATATTGGAGTACGCCAGTGTTGTATGGAGGCCCTCTGGAGTTGTGGCTACTGCTAGAGTTGAAAGTGTGCAAAAACTCTTCACGCGCATTGCGGTTAGGCGCCTCCTTGGCTGCTCCAATGCCGATCTACCATCCTGTTCAACTCAGTGTGAGCTCATTGACCTTCCTTCGCAGGAATCCAGACGTTGTCTTGCCTAAGGAGCTTTTATTGCAGGCTTACTTCTTGGGGTTATCGATGCGCCATCCCTCCTTTTTATCACCCCTCGTTATGTTACCACCCGGTCCCTTAGTCCTCGCCCTCCACTAATTGTTCCAGCGCGCTGAACGCTATTTGGCTCTAATTACCCGCTTTTAGTGCGTTTTCGGCCGTTCAATGTACTTTATACCCATTTTGACTATGGCATCTCCCTGTCTTCATTTCGCTCTCTTATGTTATCCTCTGTTACTAATTAGCTATCTTCTGTTTTCTTTTCTCTTTCACTTTTTCTTCTCGCTCTATCGGTTCCTACAACTCGCGGTCTGCAGCCTTCCCAATTAGTTAGATCATACTGGGGTAGTAAGGCCCACTATGTCCGTATCGAGCAGCGCCACGAGGAGGCTTGGGATCGGACTTCGCCTGTGACTACGTGACTACGTGTTAGGTATTTTTTGTGTTTCTTTTCTTTCGCGTATGAACATTTGGACGATTAGGTACTTTAACATAACACTATATTCACACGTTTCACGAACATTACAAAAATACATTTAGAGCCGGCTTGCTCTTCCGTTACGCGCGCTTGCTGGTCCGCTCGCTTGCCCTTCTGGTATCGGAGTGTCGAGAGCGAGCGCGTACGCTGACCCCTCGGTAGATTGCACTTACACATCAACCGCTGACCGTCGCTTGTCAACGGTGAGTTACCGTGACAGATCTACCGATGGAACAGGGTGGACCATATCAGTATTAGATCGTACGAGCAATTCACCGAAGGGAGGTTTAGCAGACCACTCCCCCCAACCTCTCCTCCTCACTTTCCCTGTCATCGTTTTGGTTGCTTGAATGTTTTCCAATATCCTATCCATTTGTGCCGTTTGCTTCCTAAGGGAAATTGTTGTGCTATACCATGGAGGAAGATTTATTATTATTTTTGGGAATTTGATTCCTTTTTTGGGGAACACTTGTACCTTTTTGTATAAGCGTCACCCTAGATAGGTGAAGCATACAAGTGTATTATTGGCTGTATTAATGCTGTATAGATGTAATATGTGTTATATCCGAGTGTGGGGAATGGTTTCGAACAAATTCAAATACCCACACAGAAGACATAAACCTTTTACATTAAAACTTAACACATTATTTTATTATCAAAACGATTACTTTGTAAGCGCGCGACAGGCACGTCGTCGTCCCTCCTGCATCGCATGAAGCGACACCCAGGAGTGTCAAAGTCGTGCGACGCAGCCCGCGTACGCAACAATATGTTTAGCGCATTTGCCACTAATTATTCTTGCTTCGGTGTGTTCTGTGTGTGTTAATATAATGTCTATTTGATAAAATATTTGAATGTATTTTTCCATTCGATATCCTTATTAATATAAAGAGGACAATTTGGGATTTTTCTAGTACTGCTACAGTTCGTGAAAAATATTGCATAGGTCTTTCCATCGTTAATCTTGAGTTTCCATTTCATTCATTCAAAGGAATGTGACAAAAGGTCACAGTATTTTTTTTATTCAAGAAAAACGGCCATTTCGTATTGCTTTGGTAACTTAATCTAGCACAGTCTTTTCCCGAGTTACGCGAACTCGAATTCCCTTTATAATATCGTTTATATTTAGTATTTAGGAATCGATTTATTTTTTATTTTCGTTTTTTATAAACGTAATTGATATTTCTACGTATATTAAGGTTTTTTTGGTTTTATTAGATTACATTTTTACCTAAATTTCCTGAGGTAGGCTACATCCGAGTCCTTCAGCAGATCCCGAACTGGAGTATCAGGAAGTCGATCTGTCCAATGTGATACACTGGAGATGTGCGCCCAATGCGAAATGGTTACACCTACGTCCAGGCATCATTCGAATGAACGCTCGATCACCAAAGATATCAGAGAATCAAGGCTTCAAGGAAAAACAAGGAGTGACGGAATACAAAAACCTCCCGAGCTCATCCGATTGGTCACAGTATACTACATACAGGCAGTCCCAGAGATACGCTTTTGTAGCGGTCCGCTTTAACTCTGGAAAAATCTGTGTAAGTCGAATCCTGGTGCAAATTCGTTTATACTTCAAAGATGCAGAGTCGACTTCCTTCTCTCCTCTTCCTAATTTATTTCTGCGATTAAGACGATTTTTAGAAAGACCACATTAAAATAAATTAAAAACAAAAGTTTTATAAGACAAAAAATTCGTATTTCATATGTATAAAAATTTTTATTTTAAGAGAAAAAAAAATTTTAAAAAAAGACTAAGATCATATTTCCGAAAGGTTTTAAAACCTTTGAGGATTCATAAATCTGTGAGAAGCTATGAATATTTTTATATTTAAAGTGTTCCACGCCGAAGATTCCGACTTTTCTCAAAAGTTTCATGGAGGAAACCGCTGAATTCTTCCAATGCTAGTTGAATAGCTTGGAGACCCCTACCTTACGCGACGGGACGGTGCACAAAATGTCGTCAGGATCCTTACTTACATAGCATGGACTGACTGTTAATGGACATGATATAAATAAGTTTGAAGTTCGGCTAAATAAACCATAAGATACCAGTTTTGACCATTCATGACTAAAATGGTGGTTGTAAAATGTAAGAAATACGCGTACTTAGCACATGATTAAATAGTGAACATTCGTAGTTAGATTGAAGAACAGAAACCTTTATTGTTGTCTCATATTCCCAAATAATTCTATAACAAAGTCATTCTCTTGCTGATATAAAACGTTCCAGTTTTAATGCTGTCAATACGGCACCAATCAAATGTACAGATCCAGTAATTAGAATGTCGGAAATTTCACACGCAAAATCTTTATCTATTTGTGCAAACACGGAATCGATAGATTCATGCACAAAACCGTTCTTATGCTTCATCGCTTCAACCCAATAAACATGGTTTGCTCTACATCGTTGCATTTGATGCTCGAAGGGAAAATTATGGTTAATGGCATCGGCTCGCGTTGCGCTGGAGAGAGCTACATTTGGAACGAAGAATGCAGCATCGAATTTTATTGTACCTAAAAGAGTTGATAGCAACTTTAATGAATCTCTGTCTCCAGTTGTGTTAAAAATCAGCAAACGTTTGTGGTCGCTAAAACAAAGAGAGTGAAAAGAAAGAGGAAGGGAGATAGAGAGAGAAGAAAAAAAACAAACAAACGTTGTAATACTGTGTAATGTGTATGCAGCTAGCAATGTTACCATTTAGATTTAGCATTATACCAACGGGCGCATACTTCTATACTTTCGACCGTATGGGCACCGTCGAGATAAAGTGTTTTTTGTGTATCATATGATATTTGTTGCAAACGTCCTGGCCAAAAGCAATCTTCGATGCCTTTAACGGTCTGTTTTGTAACTAACATTGTTTCACTAAGCTGTGCAGTCTTTTGCATCTTGCGTATCCAGCACGTTGCTATCTGAATGGCTAACGAAGTATTCAGTTCAATTATATTACACGCGTCTTCCATCAGTGAGGGTTTCTTCGCCCAAGAGTATTTCTGCAAACCCGGTGGTACTATATGCAGATTGGCCTATTAGAAAAAAGCAAATTAAATGTTATAAGAGAGCGACAAAAAGCGACTATCGATAGAAATCGTATCCGCAACCTTCGTGTTACCTTCGAAAGATGGCATTCCTGTTCAATCACCTCGATGCACTGTGTAGGCTGAGGCACTGTAAACACGTCTGAATCAGGCTTTATTATACCAGCCTTTTGCCATGCAATTTCCCCCAACGTATTGCCCAACAATTTTGTATGCTCCAAACCAAGCGAAGTTATACCGACTGTATTAGTTTTCCGTAGCACATTCGTACAGTCGTACCGGCCGCCGATGCCAACCTCGATGACACAAACATCAACAGCTTCTTGAAGAAAAATGTCGAAGGCAAGTATAGTCAGAAAACAAAAATACGAAGGCATGTCCTGAATATGCTCCCGCGATGTAACCAGTTGGTTATAGATCTTCCAAAAGTGAGAATTAAATTTATCTGTTGAAACCGGCTTTCCATTCAATCGCACTCGTTCCGTAACGGACACTAGATGGGGTGAGCTGAAAAATCCGGTACGATAACCATTTGACCTCAAGATTGATTCAATCATTGCACAAGTTGACCCCTTTCGTGGATGGAAGAAACAATTGAGAAGATCATTGACGAATTGGTACGATCATACGTAACCTACCTTTCCCTTGGTCCCCGATACGTGTATCGCCGGCAGCTTATCTAGACTCGACAATGAAAGCCCAACGCGTTCTAAATATTTTATCGTATCATTAATATGCTTGCAATCATCCGTATGCTTTCGAAGTATAGAAGCTTGTAGAACGCTAAAGTTGGATTGCAGTGAGTTCAGCGAGGAAATGGCGTTCTGTAAAAAGGACACTTGTAGGTATAAGTGGTGAGTGATGTTAATACTTAAATAAAAAATACACTTACCTCGTAATTCTGTTCGCGAGCGAAAGGCTCACCAGATGCGTGCATAGTTGTAAACGGCTGCGTTTTAACGCAAGAACCACACAATAATGACATCGAGGCCGCTTCATGCAGGATCTTATCCGCAGTGAATCGGTTGAAATTCAATTTTGCCCAACGAAGCATCCGTAACTGCGATCATGTAACGATTTGTAACAATTTTTTAATCATCAAAGAGATAGTTAAATATCAGCATATGTAATAGCACTTCAGATGGGGAGAATTGAGAAGTCAATTTCATTGGCACACTTTCTTAATCGGAACGGGGAAAGCTGATAAATGAACACTTATCAGCATTGTTTACAGTTTTCTGTTATGATTGATTAAAACAACGGTTCGCTCATGTACCACAAAAGTGTTTAACAGCGGCACCTTCTTCGGTCTATTCTATGACGCCATTTTTCTCTGCAATATGACATGTTCGAGGAAAAAGTCAAGGAATTGTTTATTTACCGTAATAACACATTGGACGAACTTAACAGCTCTCAAGCTTAATATACAGGTTATTCCCGAGTTACACGAATAATGCGTGCCAGAGCTTTTCGCGTACCTCGAATTTTCGCACAACTTAAATTCCCTTTATAATATCGTTTATATTAAGTATTCAGGGATCGATTTATACTTTGCACGTCAGGAGGCACATCAATAATTGCTATGTTTACGTTTATATCGACAAATAGAGTAAAATTGTTGCCAACACTAACTTTTTTAATTCTAAAATGTCACCAATAGACCTAACCTATAGGCAACCTTGAAACCAGAAACCAAACATAGACCCCAAATGTCAATCTCACATTTGAAATGGCGTCCAACGAGGTGCTATGAAGCTATCTTGTTCAATAGCTTTTCAAGTTGCTTAGAAGTCAGCTGTCAAAGCTTTCGTCAAAACACCGATCCTAAAATGCTAAAATTGGTCCCGAGTGCACGTGTGTAGAGCACAATACTGGTAACAGTTTAATCGATGTACTGCCGCTTTTTCACAGCAAGTTTACAAATAAATTGCTACTAAAACCACAAAATATGATCAGAACCAGCCGCACTGATACCCAACCGAAGCTGACGAACTCCTCAGAGAAAAGGTAAGCTGTGCTTTGGAATGCAACAATCCATCCATTACTTTACCAATCTGTTTTCATTGTTGCTAGGTTAGGATTATGTGAGGCATGTAATGTTAGCGCAGCTCAGTACACTTGCCCACGTTGTGAGGTTAAAACGTGCAGTTTAGCGTGTTTGAACCTTCATAAACAAGAGCTTAAATGTGATGGCATAAGAGACCGCACAAAGTACATTCCGCTGGTGAAAATGACAAGAATGGATCTTATGAACGATTATTACTTCTTGGAAGAATGCACTAAATTTGTACAAGACCGGAAGCGGGATCAAAGAAAGCGGCTCACGTGTACGAACAAACATCTACCGAATCACTTGGTTCGTCTTCAGCGAGCTGCGACGAGTCGTGGAACAAAGCTAAGGTTTCTGTTACAACATTTTAACAAACGACAGAAGAACACTACGTACCTGGATTTCAAGAGTGGCAACATTTTGTGGCGTATTGAATGGTGTTTCCCAGACGGGAATGAAACATTCGTATTTGTAGACGAAAATGTGAACGAAGACTGCAAACTTCACGACATTGTTGATAAATTTTTACAACCTGCAGGGAAAAGTAATATCCCCGGGGCAGCGAAACTTGCATACTATCAGGCACGCGGAATTTCGGCACTCCAATTGTTGCTTAAAGCAGAAGGAATACAGCAATGCCACAACCGAACTTTGCCGCTTAACATAACCGATACGCTTCGCGAATCATTACGAGACAAAACTGTAGTAGAGTTTCCAACTATTTATGTTGTGTTTAAGGATCAGCTAGACCAATTCAATGTTATCGATAGCGATGACGATATGGAGGCTGAAATGCAACATTACAAACGTTTTCTGAATGAAAGCCAACATGAATTATCTCGTAGTTCAATTGTAGAAAACATAGACAGTCGTTTGGAAAAAATGAAACTTGAACAAATTCAACACGGTAATACTGCTCGTAATTTTCTGTTCAGCGATGAAAAGTTTCTAAACGATTTGTCAGAATCAGATGAGGAATCATTAAGCGAGGGATCAGGAGCGCCAAAGAAGCGCAAACCAGATTCTGTAAGCTCAGTTGTTGATAAAGATAATACCTCTACTTAAAGGTAATTAATGGCTAATGTTTTAGTTTAGTTTAATTTTGGCAGTTTGGTTCCTAAGTTTTCATTTGTTTGTTGCAATTATTATCTATTGAATGCAGTACTGATACGTATGTAAATAATGTATTTTGTTAATGAAGAATATAATGGAAATATTACAGGAATTTACAAACCAGCATTCTGTCACATAACTCTTGATATTAATTGAGTGCAATCATGAAAATTTCCCTTCGTATTCAACGGATAAACTCCAAACGCATTATAAACCGACAAAAAATTACATTTAAATTAGAAAAAGTTGTTTCATCCACCGGAATACATACGTCAATAGACTTAAATTCATTCATTACATTTGTGTTTACCATTCATTGTATATCACTGTATTATCCATTGCGAAATGTGGCATTTGATTTGTTTCAGAATTGCTATTAAATAACCCAAAAGTATAACACAAACATAATTAAAACTATGCCTGCAACAGCTCCCTTAACGTACAGTGATTTGCGATTTAAATATGAAGCATCCTTCTTATACTTTTGGGAAAGCATCGATAGGTTTTGAGTTTTGGTATCCAGTTCAGACAAAACAGTACCGCGCTGCAAAACATCATCTATGTTTTGAACCTAAACAAACAATAATAAAACAGACATGCTGTATTGTATTGTTTTGTATCAAATATTTTACGTATATTTAATTAATGTACATACCATAATCCGTTGCACGTCTTGTAATTGATTATTGATTGTATTGATGTTTCTTCGGCGATCAGTTAAAGTCTTCCGTGCTTTCTGAATATAGATATCAAATTCAATAAAAGCATACGGCCGCGTTACTGTATTCACTCGCCGACCGTAATTATTATGAAATTCCTGTGCAATGTCTTCCAAATAGTTGAAGGCAATTCGTTTTGAAAACATTTTGTCACACATTACCAAATAGCAGACATCGTGCTCTATTAAATAGCTGAAAAGATAAAATGCTAATATTTTGCAGTTACGGTATAGGAAATTATACAGAACGAAGACACTCACTGAAATAAGTAAGGACCGGTTTCTATGCTGCAACGGGCTGGAGAATTAGGCCCTAGTTTACGAAACAACAATTTAGCCTGGTTCTGATATTCTAATATGCTTCGACCGGACTGCAAACCATATAATATGTTGTAAGTATATATATATTCAACAAGGATCGCATTTTTTCTGTACCTGTTCATCTTCCTGCATTGTTCCCACTAGAGGAAGACCGTCCACAAACCTGGCAATCATCGTCATGAGAGCCATGTTATCGACAATTTCTACACGCTTTCTATCACAGCTAATTTCTTGAAGTCGGATAGTTTACAGTTCGCACGCAAATATAATTAAAATAATGTAAAAACATCCACGTCATCTGAGAAAACAAATAATGTTCAACAGTGTCAATTTGGCAGAACCAAAATGAGAGTTTGACAATTGCCACCGGCAACCAATTTCCCAATGAACAAAATGATAGTGTCAAGGTCTATTAACTACAAAACTTTCCCGATACAATCAGCCACTATAGCGCGATTAAAATCCGCGTAAGTCGAATCCGGCAATAAAAAAAGTTAATACTTCAATATAGTATTTGCAATATTCACTATTTCCAGAGTGTACAAGAAAAATGACTGATTCGACACTTCAAACCACTTTGAATCGTGTAAAATGCTTCAGCTGCCTTGTCAAGGCATTTAAGCTGTCCTATTTCAAATGGTTTCACAAAAAACGTTCTCAAACTATCATGTGCATTTAGCTAAGTTTTCTTAAATACCGTTTTCATATGTAGGTAACACAGAAAACTTTTTTTTTAATTTTTTTGCAGATCTCTGCATCATGAAATGATACGAATTTTGCAATTCGTATAATGTTTGAGAATTCAGTATATTAGGCCGTCCCACAACTAGACGTACAACTAGACGTACATCAGTCGATGGTATAGATCTTTTCACGAGACAGGCAGCCCAATGATGTATTGGTAGCGGCGCCGGTTGGACACGACAAGGCCGTTACAAAATCCCATCCAGACCAATCTCCCTTACGTAACATTGACCATCCAGCTACGGGAAAATAAAGTCAAAGAAATTGAGAAATGGCAGGTCTAGACCTCTCGAGGCGGTTATGTCGATAAAAAACTGAAAAGACATGCAAAAAGTATGTGAAGAAAGAACCGGATGATCACATATCTAATTGACCCACTTGCCAATCTCACTCTCGCATGGTATGAAAAATTATAATAATACTGCAACGCGATTAAAAGGGAGGATACATACTCAACTCAGCAGATGTTCGTCTACTACACGAGGGTAATGCATGTTTGTTAGCTGTATCTAGTGGAGTTGAAATATTCATGGACCTATCGATGAATTAAGAATTCTGGATCACAAACCACGAAGTCCACGAAATTTTGACTGGATAACGCAAACAATTGAGCTAGAATGTCCGTATTGCATATCGCACACTATTGTGTCTTAAACCAATTAGTGTGATATGTACATTATCACATCCGTAAAAGATTACTGTAAAAAATCATTTATATACAATTATTTCCTCGCTGATGTAAACTTTAATCTTTTTCTTTTTCAAGCAAGTTTTTCTTTTTCAATATATATACTTTTATTTTGATTAATTTCGTGCCTAAACTGCTGGCTTGATGACATTATTACAACTAACGGTACTCTTGACGAATCATATATTGCTCTCAACACTACATTTTCATGTACTTTTGCTTGAATTTACTTTTTATGGACAATTCATAGTCCCATATATAAACTGCATGGTTGAGTCGAAATTTTACCCAGATTCAGCTTGTGTTAAAGGCCTTACAATCAGTATAAATTTAGAATATAATTGACAATCAGTGCAACAGACCTCCAATACTTCATAATACACAGCAAGGTTTAAGATGTATTCCTTTTTTTGACTAGATTCTTAGCAGCAATAATCGTATTCTTCATCAGCATCGCAACAGTCATCGGGCCAACGCCTCCTGGAACTGGGGTAATATGACCAGCTATTTTGCGCACTTCTAAAAATTAAAAAAAGATAAGACTTACTAAAATTGCAAAAGAAATTACTATATACGCATAAAACTTGCCATCAAAATCAACATCTCCTACTAATTTAGTTTTACCAGTCAAAGGATCCGTCACTCGAGTAATACCGACATCTATTATAGCAACCCCTTCTTTAACCATGTCTGCCGTTATGAGCCGCGGTACACCTGTTGCCGTGACTATTATGTCAGCCATGCGGCAAAATCGTGCCAATTCCTCTGGAGGAGTGAACCGGTGACATATTGTTACTGTAGCATCCATGGCACAAGTGTCGTTTCGTCCATCTGCGTGCAAAAGCATAGCAATAGGCAAACCCACATGTTTGGATCTGCCTACAACTACAGCATTTTTACCGAACGTTTCAATTCCAGCTCGTTTGATGAGCTCTTGTACACCTAATGGAGTGCACGGAATTAAAGTGTTCATGTCCAAACAAAGCCGTCCGATGTTACGTTCATTGAAACCGTCTACATCTTTGTCGCATGATACTGAATTACATATTTTCCTCTCGTTGATGTGGCCTGGGACCGGCAGTTGTATTAAAATTCCATCTACGGCGTCATCGTTGTTCAATTGGTGGATTCGGTTAAGCAGTTCTTGTTCCGTAATGTCTGTATTGTACCGTTCCGTTTTGCTATTAATACCAACATCCGCTGCGGCCTGAAATTAATTGCAAAATTGCGATGCGCGGAATTTGTTGAAAACTTCTAAACCGTTTCATTCGTTCATTCATTAACCAACCTTCATTTTATTGCTCACATACGTAGCACTAGCAGGATCTTCACCAATCAGTATTGCAGTCAGCTGCGGAGCACGGTTTCCTTGTGCCATCCATGTTTCAAGTTTTCTTCGCAGCTCTTCACGTATTTCGCTAGCTATCTGATTGCCGTCGATCAACTTCGCCATCTTAGAAGTACTAACATAAGAAACAGAAAATAATCTCAACAACCTATCAACTTACTATCTCTCGAACGTATAATTGTTTGATTAATGATTAACTAACACACATTGAAAAATGCAATACAATACAAGAATTATATTGATTATTTGATTGCGCTGTTAACTTCGCTCTACACATATGAAACTTTTTCCACACAAATATTTATGAAGCTACATACTTCAAAATAATTGATAATAATTTTCTTTTTATATACTTTTACCCTTTAAACGCCGTATCAAAATCGCGTAAGGTGATTTCCATAGAGCATAACCCAAGTTCGGGTGATGCGTCCCTGAACGTTTTATACTACTCGCTTACATTTTACTCATATAGCCCAACGAACACGCTTTCTTGCTTTGACAAGAATATATGTTAGCTAGGCAGAGCGAAAAGAATGATGATTTGGCTAGTAAGGTAGTTTCACTACGATAATACTATACACAAGTACAGTTCACTCTTCGCTTACCTGCTATTTGCTTCTGTTGTTCTATGGTACAAACGTTTTATTGTAGTATTGGAATATGCAATCTCATTATTTAACCCTGCACATCGGTAAGCAAAGCAGTTGTTCACTATTTTCAAATCCGCTCTTATGCCAGGATTCAACAATCTGTTATCCAGTCTAATTGGGTTTTTACCAATGATGGTTTCTTTTACTGGCCCGACACTATTACCGAGAGCACGAACCACAAGTATAGTGACCCAGTCGGCAACTACCCGTTCGATTTTAATCTGCTTGGAGGAAACTAAACATCTGTTTGTAGATGTAAACATCGTTTTACTAGCGTTTAGCGATTAACTCGATGACGTACATGTTGTTTACTTCGGCAACAGAAGTAAGAATTTTAACGGCGAAGAACTCGCTGCAGTGCCATGATGAAACCTGTAGTTCAAACCATCATATAAGCATCATGTAAGTAAAACAATAACATCCTAAAATATATCATATGAATGAAGCAAAGTGTACAATACTCGAAATCAAAAGCTATCTAACAAGATTGTCTGTCTGAAACCATGTTCCTTCAACCAGCGATTTACGCTTTCCCAAAACAATAACTTTCGTCGTCGTTTCCTCGTCCTTCTTAACAACAAAAGCAAGCCTAACCGCACAATTCTGAACATAGTTCAAATAACACCGATAAGACAATTCATAAGCAACTAAACTTTGACCTTGAGCAATCACAACATTTCCTTCATTGCTTACGCATTGCTCTGTTGAAGCAAGCCAAAGCTAAAAGTAGGCCGCATTGATTGTGATTTATTTACTTCACTCACAATCACGTGCTGAAAACGAGACAATACGCAAACGATTGTGTTTTCATGGCAAGGAAGCAACGTTGAAAATGAATATAGCGTGACATACCTAGCAAACAAATTGAATAAACTGCAGTTACGAGTTGGTAGAACCTTTCCGGAGCTCCGGAATATGCAGACTTCTATTTCGCAGAACAATAACAAAATTATCCATGTGGTCTTAGCCCGGTCATTCGGAAAACCCGGATCAATCGTTTGCTCGTTTGATCCAGTGCAGGGTTGAGCAACTTGGTCTGTTTTGAATTGCTAGCTTGCATAGATATTGTAACTTCAAGTGGTACGTAAATATTAATAATACGAATTGTAAATACGTATGGCCGGTTCGTTTCATGTTTGCATTCGTATCAATAATTGCGAATAAATTGCAAATTGCTTATTTCTTTTTTCTTCTTCTGAAAAGGCTCAAAGTTTTTAAAATGCTCAAGTTTTGTTTTCCTATATGTTTGCTTCAGTGGAGTCCATAATTTAACCTCTTTTGGGTCAAAAATCAACATCGACCACAACATCCGAACGTATCGACGACAATCGAGCTTCGATTCAACAGATTCTGGCGTGAGGGCCAGATCTAGTCTACCATTAGATGACTAGAACCTGTGGAGACGTGGAAAGAGCATGCAGGGACTGTTTAACTTGAGTTGTATTTAATGCATTAATGTGTCTACCAAAAGGGCGTAAATAACAATTGACTTCCTATTGCGCCTGACCGTGAGCGGTTTAAAGGCATTCTATCAAGACCACGAAGCAGTTGTAGACCGACGAAATTGTACCGTCTGAAACGTAACTTTTTTCTGTGAGATACTTTCTTCCTATTATTAAACCAATCAAATTTGATTGATAGTGCCTTACTGTAGCATGATACCGCTGGACTTTGTGTGTAGCGTCCACGCCGTACAGGGAGCCAGCCTAGATTGGCGGTTTCAGAGCTTTATTCCACAAGCAGTTCACACGTTCAGCGCCGTGTCAAAAATCGCAATATTTACCGTGGGGCTATATTGGGTGATATGGCCAGGCGGTAACCAGTGGCATCACCCAAATACGGTGATGCGGCGCTGGATCAGGGAAGAGTTGTGGTGCGGTGATCAAGGAAGAGTTGCGAGTTTCGTTTCGCATTGGCACATAATTGTTTCGTATTGTTTTTTTTTTGTATTTCGATTGCATTACAGTCATTTCCAGAGGTACGCGAATTAGAGACACGCGTAATCAAAAATTTCGACAGTTCGCGCAATTTTATACGTGGAATTGGATTTTTAGTAGTCAAATTTCTAACTTTGCTTTCTAATTTTCTACATTTATATATTTTTATCTTTAATTTTGGTAAAAAAAACTGATTTATTTGTTGCAATAAATACAAAAATATCAACTATTAATGTATTGCATAACGTGAAAAGGAAATGTTTCGCAACGAGATATACGAAAATTCGAGTTACGCGAATTGCTCTGGCACGCATTATTCGTATAACTCGGCAAAAGGTTGTACTTTCAAACTAAAAACGGAATCATTTATAGAGCGTCCTTCACATTACAGCCTCTTGTGAAATAACTTTTTTCCAGGAGAATTTTTTTTGAGTGGCTTGGTAGTGTATGGGTAGCGGTGCCGGTTTCACACGACAGGACCGGTCCAAAATCCCATCTGGACAAATCCCGCGTATGCAGGGCTGACTATCCAGTTAAGAGTAAATAAAGTCAAAGGAAGCCAGAAACGGCTCAATAATAGGTTTTTTTAACCGGAAAGCTTTTCGCGAAAACGGCCAGGCAGTATACATTTATTTTTACCACATACCGTTTTGTGTTCTTGTAAATGTTGGTTTTTTGCAGATGTTTGAAACACAATAATACCGCCCTTGCTAACGGCCAATGATGGAATAAATCACTCAGCCTTCCCACGTCCCAGTGCCCATATCAATAAAGTGACCATCGAATGTCGATGATGATACACAGGCTCTTAACATACCGAATAGTCAGTCCTTGCTACAGGGACCACTGACACCGATTGAGTAGTTCATAGCCGTGCAACCGGTCCAATATAGATAATTGGTAATAAAACACAGTATTGACATTCTGTACTCCTTTACTATACCAAAATTGTTTTTTGCATACGATACTTAACACTACAAGGGGATCTGGGATGTGGGAAATTATTTCGGTAAATTTTTATTCAAATTACTGCCACTCTTCCACGTTTGAGCCCGAGCCCGATGACGTTCCCGATATGCTAAATCATGTGCATTCAACGTAGCTTCTCGACGTTTCCGTTTTCCAGCACTTACTCCTAAATGTAGTAGCACAGGATTAGCAACCAGTGCAGCAGCAATCCCCAACAAAGCCGCCCCAGCCAATGGAATCCACACTGATTTCGTTATGTCCTGCACTCGATATCAGATGTTTAGATTACAGATAGTATTACCATAACACAAAATAGTATCTTCACTATAGTATCAAGGTTGAATCTTACCTTGGATCCATATGGATGGTTCAACCCATATCCATGTCCGTAATCATATGAACTTTCGTAATCATGAACACCATAATCGATTGGACGTGCAGGATAGGTAGGTCTTCGATCGTATAATCCACCCGATGAATAAATGCTTCCACCGCTGAATGGAGCTTTAAATAAAATAATGAACAAACAACAAGTAAATAATTTATAATTACTGCACTAGTATCTGAACGTACAGAAACCGTTACGTGTTTTACTCGGATAAAAAGGAATGTTGCTCGAGTATTTCTCATCATAATTAGATGTTATGAAATCTTTTTTGTATGCGTCGGGTCCCTCATAGAATTCAGGCGTCCACAAACTCGACCCAGAGGACCGATCCTCATTTGCCTTCCAACGGTCAGCATTGTCGGCGATAGATGATCTGGTTTTAAAATTATCGATGCATTTTACAAAGGCAATACAAAAAAGAAGTATCGTGAATTTCAAAGCTGTGGCTTTCCCGACAGTTAGAATTGCCATGTTGCGATTGGCACCTAATAAGCTAGGCTATGTTACACAGCACTTGTAGTTCACATGCAGCCGAAAGATAGTAACATTGAATACTTTTCTATATTGTCACGTGTGATCCGTTGTCTGGTTATTCCTATACTGTACAAAACAGCACTGTTAAGTCTTTTATATCCAAACTAACTAACAACGGGCGCGTTAGATGCGTATGTAGTTGTAATTGAGAAAAACAATAGACGTCAGTTTGTTCTTCTCAATTGATTCGTCCCTGGAAGAATTCAACAAAAGAATAAAGGATGATTACTTTTGTAAGCGAGACGAAATTGCCTGTTCACCTCACATTCTTACTTGCTTGTATAATTTGACTGTAGAGCTAAAAGAAATGATTAGTTACGTTTATAATCGCACTATGGAGACAGATTATTTTCCACTTTGATGCTTGCTTCAAACCATGCAAGGGTTGACTGCCTGCAAAGAATAGGCTTGTTTCTTACACCTAGTCTTATATGGCTCAGCGTTAGTGGTCTTCATTTGAATTGGTTGTGGTTTTAATGCATCAGATAAGTTTAATCACATCCACAGCATATTTTTGGGCAAAACACTAAAAGCATGACTTTATTTACTTCGAGCAGGAAATTTTTCATAGTTGTCATATCAGACGATCAGAGCTTCATTTCATATAATAATCAGAGTAATAATGTATCGTTTTTGATTTAAAGATCGTTCACAAAATTTTATTTCACAATCCGCCTCAAAACATGCGGGGAGAAAGAAATGGTTTAACTTATGTGTGTATATTATGATACTCACTACACAAGACGACTTGCAAGAAGAAAAATCAAATTACATATGTTCATGCAACTGGACTATCTACAAACTACGTTATGTTAGGAAACTTAATAGTCGAAGAAACACAACTCTGTCACCAGAAAGAAACGTACAATAAATTGTTATACAGGAATAAAGAGTACGCTTTTGTTTGTCACATTACAGATGTACAAGCGGAGATACAGTTTACATAAAATTAAATCCGTATTACACGATGGCATTTTGACTGGTTATTTTCTGTCAAGATCCAGGCTTTGACCTAAAAATCCGCCTGCACCGTGAAATACAGTAAGTTGGACCGAAGCGGGGTTTTCTGTCATAAATTTATTTGTAAAACAAAAAGCATAATTTATTCACTTCTAATTGAACTAAGCATCACTATTGAAATGATCGGCCTGAGCGCTTCTATGATTCTCACACCAAACAGTTTACACAACATTTTGTATTTGACAGAAAAAACCTTCAATTTTTTTGTACGAACCTAAATGTGTGTATATAGTTATACAGATATGAGTGTGCTAATTGCTGGTGAGAGCTGTTGCAACTGGTTCTGCTGCAGTAGGCGGCACTGTAGTTGTTGCTACTTTTGCCGATATTGCAAAGCTAATGTGGATGCTGTGATTGCTGTGGATGGCAATAGTAAGATATCCCAAAGCTCATCCATTCTGCGAACAACAGAAACAGCGCTGAATTTTAATGAGCAGCGTTTGTGACTTTTTCTATAGCTAATAGCTGCAGAATCCATTTAGTAAAGTCTTATTGCACGTACACGTACTTTACGAAAACTTCATAAAGTTGAATCGATTTTTGTCCTCTGCTAGAAATCGATACGCAGAAGGCAACGGTTCCCTTGGCGTAGACCCTTTTGCTTTTACCGGCGGATACTTTGACACAATCTCCTTGCACTGCATCTCCAATATACTATATCTTTTGAACCTATCCTTTTATTTTTTTTTACTAAAAATTCTATTCTTTTTGATCGCAATATTGAGAATAATATCGCATAAGAATCTTATGCAGAATAAATACACGGCCAGAATCAGCGCAACCCCCGAAGGTATGCAATTACTCGTTCCATGCGGTGCCTTTTTTATTTCCCCCTTAGAATGTTCACGAGTTTCGTTAAAATCTAGATTTTCGTGTGTTTGGGATAATTTCAAATTCATTATAGCACATTATAGCATTCCGTGACAACAACCTTTGTTAACGCCCTCTAGGATCTCAATTTAAATTCCTATCAATGCACATTCCGAAAATTCCCATTTTCGCCGTGTCTATGAATGAATTTGCCCGTTTTCGCCGTAGCCATGAATTAAACTTCTTTTCTGGCGAATATTTAGGGTAATTAAAAATAAATCATTCCCCAAACCCAAAGTGAACATATTCTCTTTGGGGTTTCCAAATTATTGAAAACATGAAAATTATATTTTAAACCTTTCTCCTCCATATCGTGCCCGTATATAACTTAGGGCAGGATTTTCATCACAACATTAGTGCGCTTTCAATTCCATCAAGTTCCACACTTCAATAACCATTGCAAACCATGTACTGCTTCTCATGGCAAATTTGACGAAGAAAATGCACATGTGTGTGAGATGCATCAATGAGCACGACCGAGAGTGCATGATACCGCAGAAGCGAACAGCATAAGAATATTCCTCTGGTTCGACACAGTTTTCGAGCGAGCTTTCGATTCGGCGAGAGTGCAAGCAGGAGCGCAATAGCGGTTAGAGCGAGCACTTTTTATTTTTGTTCTTCAAACGCCCAATTGTTCTTTTTGGGTATAGCCAAAATAGAAGAAATTAACGAACTGGGCTGTCACAGTTTAAATCTGCGAATCTGCATATTAGGTATCATGTGCCTTGGCGACTGGCCGCATATGGTAGATTTTGTAGGAAGAGCAATAAAGCACAAATTGATTTTTTTAGCTAATAATAACACCGAGATATGATGGGTGATGATTTTGAACTTGTTTATTGCTCTTGTTTGTTCTGACGGGCAATACATATACCTTGGTTTTTATTTCGAAATGGAACGTCAGCGATCCCATCCATCAAATGAAATCGGATTGGATGGGGCGTTCTTTTTCGGAATAACACATCCCTACATTGTAGTTTTCTTCCTTCATCTCGTATTGCTCATTGTATTATTTTTCAGTGATGGCGGCGTAGAGTGAAAACTTGTAAATTATATCGTTCGTGTAAACTGGTCGCTAGATCACTGCATACGAAGCAATTGTGGAATCATTTTCTGTTTTTTATTTGTTACATTTTGTTTGTCTTTAAGACAAGGTGCTTTCACGGTATTCTAACCATCCGTGAATGCGCCATCAGAACGGCAGAATTTGAGGCGAGGCATAAAAGCGATATTGAATTAACCTGTTGGAAGATCGAATATTCAGAATAAGATACATGGTTAACAAAATCGTTGCATTCGCTGTTAGTAGCGCCTATATAACCGAGAGTTATCGTGTTTGTTTATTTGCCTAAAGCCGTTTTCTGGAGGTGTTCCGCATACATTAACGTCGCCTTCTATATGAGTGTATGGCAATTGTACAGCACTTCATATTAGGTAGCACCACATCGCTGATCCTACTTGGTTCCAGTAGGCCAGCCACAAATTCTTTGCGAACAAAAGTGGAAACTGCAGTGAAAAGAACGAGGCTCGCATAACTCTATTACTGTGTTAAATGGTAATGCATGCCAGAAAACCGCAACGTTTGCTAAGTGATGGGTAAATTTCGATTTTTAATTTCTTCCTTTAGAAAACTTTGATATCCTTTTTCTCATGACTGGTTCTTATAATACATGCATCGTTATTTGACAGTCGGCATAAAAATATTAACATCTTTACGTTTATACAAACGAAAAAGTTAATTAACTTCCATGTTCTTTAACCATTGATTCGTTTCCTTGATCTTACCTTGTTGTCTCACTTTTGAATGCAACACAGCTCAGAAGTCGGTGACGGACAGTCAGAGAAAATAAAATTTTCTTTGTATCATCCCCTATCTGCAGCACTAACGCAAAATCCTGTTTCATCTAGTTAAAGTAGTAGAAGCAAAAAAAAATTAATAATTCCTTTTTTTCTTTTAAAATTTTCAGCTATCATCAGTCTCATCAGTATCAGGTATTAAACTTTTTATGTATATAAGGACAAATATTTAACATTAATCGTACTTGGAGGTCATACAGTTGGGAAATACGAAAGTTCCTAGTTAAACAATGTTTGCATCGAGAATTTGTGATAAATGCATAAATGCTAGAAGCGTTAAATCCTTAACTGTCGTGGAATCCATAACAATGTTTTGTTTTCTCAAATATTTTAGTAACTATGTTGATAGAACATCTGCTGTTAATTGTTCATGTAGCAAATCTTATGGGTTTAGCATTTGTGACTTTTAAATTAATCAAAATGTAACCATATGCATCTACATTAGTTGAGACGCGCAACAGAAGAGTAAACATAATAATGCTGAAGAATTCACATAACTACGGTCATTGGTTTATTTGCATTATTTATTTAAAAGTGTAATGTTGATTTCTAATGTTCTTAGTATGTTTACATGGCTACCTGCCGTTCAACAACCTACCACCAGTGAATGTTGCATAGTTTCCGTACTGTTCCTTCGTGTACAATGCCTTGGCCCGAAACTTATGGTGTTTAATGTGTTAAGCACATAAACTGTGGGTGTTAGTCCCGAGTGTGAAGATTCCTTTCGAAGACATTATCCCACAGACCCGCGTAGCATATGGAGTGTACTATATTGATCACTGAATCTATGTTATCATCTATGTCTATCTATGTCATTTCTCGCTAAGATCTTAATGCTCCTATATTGTACAACAACGTTTGCTTGCCAGTCAACAAACGCCACAGTTGATCAACGTAACCGATCACATTGATCATGACTCTTTGGCTTGTTAGACAAGCCACTAACCGTTTGATTAAAATTTCGATTTTATTTGTGTACTAACCGGTAAACCAAATACAGTCGAAGCATCACCGTTTAGACACCAGTGTCGTACTGGGATAACATCATGAGACAATCTAAGATTAGTAATGGTTAATTATCAACGATTTGGTTTATGATTACGGGAAAATTTTTGAAAAATTATAACATAACTTGAAACCCATAGGACTGAAAAAGTAGAATCCATAGCATTGTTGGTCTTTATTTTTGTTCGTGAAACCTCCCGATAGATATCTTAGTAAAAAACTATGATATATGAGATGAAATCCGTGTTATTTATAAGTTCATTATTAATTCTTATTTTACTTCATGCAAACAATTATCAAAATGGCAATGAAAACGGGTTACTTTATGCTTGCACACGAATAGTTAATCAATCATGTTAGAAAGGAAATAAATAAGTTAATAAATTGTAAGTAATGTAGTGAGTAGTAATATGACTAATTTCATGTATTGTAGTAATAAGCAAGCTAACCAGATAATGATATAGTAATAACATTTTTCATAGGGATTAGGAATTGAAATCATAAACTCATATGTGTAAACAATTTTCAGAATTCGAAATATGGTTCCTCTAAGCGGGATTATGAACGGGAGAATACTTCACGAACCACCAGCTATTCTCGGGACCGAGACAATTCGCCTACCGGAGGATCGTTGAATGGTAATATTGTCCCATATATTGTGTTACTAATTTTTGTATGTAAAAACTTTAAATCTCATTCATGTTTCTGCATTTGCTGTTTTTTCCTAGATTCGCCTAGAGATCGAGAAAGAGAACGTGATCGTGACCGTGAAAGAGAACGAGAACGGGATCGTGATCGATATCAATCGTCAGGATACACAATGAGTAAGCTACGCGATAAGGAGCGGGACCGTGAATACAAAAAAGATAAATATTCAGGTTTGTTAGAAAGCGTTGCATTTAATTGGGAAATGCTTGCACTAATGCATTCAAATGAGTATTATGTAGAATTAACAATATATATATATATGATTTCAGATTGTTCCCGATCCCCCAAAAGAGGTCGTAGTGAACGAGATATTGACCATCGTACGATACACGATAGGAGATTTAAAATGACGTCTTCGCTTTTGGATAAACGTGGAACATCTAGTGATGATCGCGAGCGTGAAAGAGAACGTGAACGAATTGAACGCGACAGAGAACGTGAACGTGATCGCGATCGTTTACGTGAACGGGAACGTGATAGGGGAGGTAGTGGTAATGCGTCCACTGGCAATGCTGCTAGCAGTAACAACATCGGAGTTCTTGGCAGTATTTCTGCGACCATTATTGCCGGTGCGCTTAATAGTGGCAATGTTGGCAGTAACATGCTTAGCGCTTGTGCGAATATTGCTGCAGGGAACACAAGCAGCAATGTAGGTGGAATTAACAATTCTGCTAATAGTGTAAATCAAAGCAGTGACCGAGACCGTGTAAGCCGTGTCGGAGATTGGAGCGAACATGTAAGCTCATCTGGCAAGAAGTACTATTATAACTGCAAAACAGAAGTTTCTCAATGGGAAAAGCCACGCGAATGGATTGAGAAAGAGAGGTAAAGTTATGGACAACAAAAATGCAGCTACCAAAATGTGTTGTAGATATAATTGATTTTTTATTTTATTTTATTTACGGTTTCAGCAGTCGTGTGCTAGGCAAAGATCAGCAGCGGGATTATCGCGAAAAGGAACGAGAACGTGAGAAAGAGCGGGGAGGAGATCGTGAACGAGATGAACGCTATTCATCAGCAATTGTTAATCGTTCGTCCGCTTCAGCTTATGGAAAGCATTCCGGCAGCAGTAGTAGTAGTAGTAGTAAAAATAATTCTCGAGGGCGATGGCAACATCATGAATCTTCACTATCCTCTCATAGAAGGAGAACTTTTGAGGACGAAACCCCGGATATGGATATTAGTCCTGGTGATTCGACGCCTACGTCCGAAGCTAGTTACTCGCATTCGAGTACACCTACAGCTGGTCTTACGCAAGTAGGGTCCCAGCACTCACAGACAAACCATGGTATGGTGGGAGGTAATACTAGTACTCATGCTACAACGATTGCTGTAACGAGTAGTGGAACTCCGCTGTCATCGTCTGTAGTTGCATCAAACAACAACAATATTAGTAACAATAATAGCGTCCTTGCGGAGGGGGCAAACCACAATTTACCGGTCCATTTGCCAAGAATGGTAACAAATTCTGCAGTAAGCCAAATTGGATTAACAAACAATACACAAACATCGTTAAATCAGCAACTACAACACAATGCTACACCTTCATCAAATTCGTCGTCTTCATCGTCATCTGGCGCCAGTATATCATCCCCGTCTTTGCATCACACTGCTCATAGTTCCGGAACTTCTTCTTCTGCGTTATCTGGTATACAAGCATGCCCAGTGGATGCAGGATTGTTAAGCTCTAACACTCCGGGGCCGCCATCATCGATAGCGGTATGTGTTTGCTAGTTTTATTTGGCGTTATCTACCATTAATATATATTTTTTTGTGATTCATGCAGCCTTCACTACAACAAAATGTGTCACATTCACTAACACAGCAGCAGGGGTCTACACTTGTACAACAGATGCCTCAGGCGCAACAGCAACCGCTATATTCTCAACAGTTAGTTCAATCCTCCATCCAGGTGTCGTCTGCAGGCAGTGGGACATCCCTCAATGTAACTACGTCGTTAGCAGGATTGCCTAAAATTCTGTCTCAAATTACGGGCAACAAAGCTATTGAACACAACGACCTCAATCCACAGAAAGCTTTACAAACGATTAATAATGCGTTAATGATGCAGTCTCGGCAACATAATCCTGGCACCGTGCACGATATGAGCGGTAACAGTTCAACATTAATTAATCTGAGGTAAGTTTTGCGCCGGATTTTAAATAGATTACATATAATAACTTGTAATACTTTGTGCAATGATCGTAAGGGAACGCCAAGGGTAAAAAGGTTGATTGTCCAAGGACCAAATTTCAACCATTTAGTTATTAGCGTACCACGCGTAGTTATAGAGCAAACTAGCAAGCAGCGAACTAAAAAAACAGCAAACTATAAAACCTCCGAGTGAACGAATGTGCACTGTATTGGTTTTGATCAATTATAGGCAGTCTCCGAGATAAGCTATTATAGCGCACTACTATAACCCGGAAAAGATACGCATAACTCGAACTCTGATGCAAAATCGTTCAAAGTTATATAGTTGACTCTGCAGTGTGTCTCTGCACTCGATTTATTCAGCAAATCAGGCCGAATCAGGCAGGTTGAAAAGAAAACTTTACAATTATAAATAAAAAATAAATGTATTATATGACAAAGGAAGATATTTTCTACCAATTTGTCGCCTTTTGCTTAGATTCTATGCTTTAAATTAACTCAGCTGTCAATGTGTAAGAGGAACCGCGTATCTCGGAGGCTGCCTGTAATCAAAAATATATAACACATTTCTTATGTAATATTTAAAAGTTCAATATAATTTTACCGCGTAGTTTGAAATTTGGAATGTACACAGAATTGTGGATTTTTTTTACACACCCCTTAGAAAGTCGGTCAGATTTCGAATTATTAGTAACAATCCAAATATTAGTATGCAACCGAAAGTTGAATTTCTACGTTATATTGCAATGAGGATCTATGAAATAATTACGGTTATAATTCAATTAGACCAAATCTACAATTTTTGAAAGACATGTAAACTAATTAAACTATATTAATCTTTCCATTTACAGAGATCATGCATTACAGTCTCCATTGTACAATGTGTCTAATTTATCACATCCTGTCCACACGACTTCGCTTTCCATTGGATCTGGAACTCTTTTAAATCATAGTACACACCACAATCACTCTGCTAATAGCCACTGTAGTAATCAATCGAATATGATGCACAATATTGGATTAGTAGGATGCAGCAGCGGTAATGCAACTCATACAGGCGATGGACCTCCCACACCTACACAGGAGTTAGAATTACCGTTAGTAGATCATAGAAAATGTAAGTAAGCAGTTTGGTTGCATAATTGTGTATTACAATATTTGAACTAATTAATGTGCGTATTACATTTGATTTTTACACAATTTTAGTAGATGGATTGGGAAGTACAGTAGTAACGACGACTACGACTAGTTCCGTAAGCAGTCTGCAAAGTGTCATGGCATCGTCTCAATGCGGTCGATCTCAGGGCCCAAATCTAACGCCTAGTTTAGCAAAATATTTCCGAGCCGATCTTATTTCTCACGTTACTGGATGGCCGTCAGAAATATTGGAAAAAACGGTAATTATAAGTATTAGAAATAGAAAACCAAATTATAGGCAGTAGCCTAGTAGCATTAACTGGTAAGAGTACATTACATTCCTTCTTTTACTTGGCAGATTCAAAAACTTTCCGAGGAGGCACATATTTTAGGCGATTTACAGTGCAGCAAAGTATCCGCCGAATTGAAATGTGCCAGAAGTTTAGTTAGGATAACCGAAATTACTGCAACTTTGCAAGAACAAAAGTAAGTATCACCCTTTGTATCACCCAGTATGTATTTTATCTTCTTATCGATTATTAACTTTTAGTCTTATTAGTATATTAACTAAAACTGGTATGTAGTACAATGCACGACATTTTACAACTTCTGGATAAGCTGCGTGTATCTACACGTAACGATTATTTTTATATTCGTTACGTTTTATATTCTATTGTAATAACACACGGTGTTATCTCTAATGATAAAATAGTGGTTTACAGTGGTTAGCTGATATAGTACGCGTATGGTAGAAAGAAACACGTACTTTACTTTGTCCATAAGTCCTCTACTAAGTCCATACTTACGCATGGACTTATTACTTTGGAATAATACTGAAGGTTTTTTTTTTACATGTTCAACCCGACAACACCTGAAATCGGGTGCTGTGTTTTACTTTATTTTAAGCCATGAACACACCAACCACACCAATACAGGTCGTAATAGTGAGCTGTACAGCATCTTAATAGACTTCGTCACTCGTTCGTTTAGCTCGCTCGCTAATTTTATCAGACCAGCTGATTGCCCTTAATGACAATGTCCTCCAGATGGTCGTGGAAGCTTAACTTTCCTCGTAGAGCCCTTGCAGATATCTCATACTTATTTTACGCTTTACGGTGGAGTCGTTCGGCGTGTATAAAAATATAACATTGCATGTAAATTTAACTTTCATACGTAACACATTATGCTTATTTAGGCATTCTTCTTTTGCTAGGTAGTTCAGATGTTTAACCATTTGTTGTTTACGTTTAGAGTGCAAGCGTCACCAAGTTCAGGCAATTTTTCTTGCTAGTCTGCTTCTCGGTGTGACTGGTGCGCCTGCCTTACTCTCCCTTATTCCACTATATGTGCCCTCCCGGTCCTTATAATCCCGTGTTCCCCTTCATATCCCTACTCGTAGTACAAGCAATGGCTCAAACGATCCCTTCCTTTCTAGTCTTCGTCATTTCAATGTCTATTCTGACCACTTTGACTACTCCTTTTCTATGTCTTCTTTCCGTTTCTGTCTCTATTTGTCTCACTCCCCTCCTCATGTTCCTTGCTCTGTTGCTTTGTTTGCTCCTTTTTGTGTGTTGGTCTGGGAAGTGTTCTTTGTCCGGATTAATTTAGTTTGTAAGATTATTTGTCTTTGATTTTTTAGTTTAAGTCTTGTTGATAGCCCGTTGAGGCAAACAAGGAATAATTGACATTAAATTACATGAAATATCCTTCTAGTTCGTTATCAAAAACTAATTTCAATTAACTTATTTTCTTTTCAGAATAATGTATCTACGGCAGCAAATCCGTAGACTAGAAGAATCCAAATCGGAAAACTCATTCATGTCGTCAGATGATCTATAACATATTGGTATGAATATTGAGCGCATGTTCAGTCGGATATAAGAGTGCAAAATGAGAAACCCATGTATGCGATTGCGAAATTGTAATTAAATTAAGCAAAATTTTAATATAAGTAACAAGAAGCACTCAGAAACCATAACAATGAAAACATTCAGCTGATGTGCTTATAAATATACAACTACATTAGAAGCAAATGTATCTAAAAAATATTGAACTGTGTTGAGCTGACAAGAGAACGGTATGTGTACCTAGGTCATCATGAAGCGGTAATATATATTTGATCTTCTTCATCGACACAACAGATGGAATTTTGAACCGGTCGTGTCGTTTGACGTCTTGCACCGCTAGCCTTATACAATATATATATAGTTATATACCGCCGACCCCGCCTTGTGGTATATATATTTTAAATCGTTTTTAAAACGTCTCCGTTGTCCTACGTGCACGGATCCTTTAAACGAACATATCCTAGAGAGTCTGTAGAGTAAGCTACTCCTAACAGTGATTGTTACACGAAGGTTTCATTTCATGAAAGAAGCTTACTACTTGTGTTCTCTTAAATACTGACGATCGTTGTCTGCTAAACGGTTATGCCGGTATTTTTAAGTGAAAGCTGGCAATCTGTAATCTCGCAAGATACTCGTTCACACACAGGTAGTCTACTATATTGTACTAATATGGTATGCTGATATTGTGTTGAAGTTATAGAAAATATTTTAAATTCCACCTGGGACTATGTACAATACATTAAATTGACAGGTCTAGACTAGACCATCTCCATGAAAACCACTTTTGGCAGCAAGGTATCTCAGTAACAGCCGCCAATATAAACAAATTCATTATCCTCCGTGCTTCCAGTTTTTCTTTGCACGAAGCAGGTTCTTTTCTATGTGTTGTCTTAAGCCGTTTAGTAACTTACCTGTGGAATAATTTCCATCTACAACTTCGATAAGCTAATATTGACATTTTAAAAATCATACGTAGCTATGCTTCGATCTGTCAAATAGGCATTCATTTATTTTTACACATTACATAATTTTCGTTCTATTAATGTTTCTTCATTTGTTCTCTATTACATTTTCCATTTCGCATTCGGAACGGGATGCCTATTCTTTGCAATCAATGATGTTTTTCCTGCGAAACACAAACATACATTTGTTACATAATGCTTCTGTTGTATGACATGTTGAACATACTGCATACTTACCATTTGCCCCGAAATGATGTAATGAGAACTATCTTGCAAAATTTTCCACCATTTAATGGTATTTGTAGTTACGGTGATGCTTCAGCTTACCGTAGTTAATAGTGTAGAAAAACACCATTCCACCGACGATAACCTGGAAGAATGGAGCAATACCAGTTCGTTTGGGCTGCACATACTTGTGCTGCCATCTCCAAAAGGTGCGACTGAAAACTCCAGCTAAGGCGCGCGGATTCTTATCGCGCCGGCCAAACCATGAGCCAAGTTCGCTAATTTTCACTTGACCGAACGGAGTATCGGGTTTTCCATAGAAGCGTGCCGGATCGTAAGGCCCATGCACCTTCGGATTGTATTCCGCAGGATAATCACCGAAAGCCATGTTGTTTTTTTTGCCTTTTCACAACCTCTGTGTTGCAGCCCTGTAAAGATGTACGTTTAGCGAAAGGGAGGGGAGAGCATTTAGTACTTCAACGATTAATGTATTCACCCACATAGAATTATCAAAATCAATTAAAACTCACTTTTTCACAGGGTTACGGCTTTTCGTAGCACGGCGATTGAAGTTCTTCAGCAGAGCAACCAGAGGTTGTCAAAGAAGAATAGATTTCGAAATGTGAATCCTTTTGACATTTCACATAGAGTCAATACATATGAGATATTCGTTGGGTAATCATTTTCGATCTGCTGCTGACATTTGATGAACCATTTCAATTATCAATATTTTGGCTTACACACGGTTGAATGCTGGTACAAATTCCACTTGCTACGCATTGTCGTCCAGGGCTGTTAAATAACAAGTGATTAAAGTCAATATGGTTGACTAATTAACGATAATACGGATTCACAGAGCAGAATACACAGTTTAAATGGGTCCATACCTAACTACTATTCACCTCGTTCGTTGTCATTATCCTTTGCCAAATTGCTTTGTTTCGAGACGCCTCCCTTTCGTGATTTTGCCGTGTGCGCGCTTTTAAGAAAAAAAAACTTTGGCTTTACGAATATTTATTCCACGTCCGGTTAACTACAGAACCCGGCAGACACCTTGTTATAATGTCGAAACATAAAGTTTCCCTCGAATGGAAAAAGCGGGTTAAAACGGAGTATGTGAAAATTCGACAGAGTAAGCGTCATAAGAAGGTGGATGATGTACGCTCGGCGTGGAATCGGAACAGGTAGCGGCGATCGAGGATAGAAATTAGCTATAGACACCGAGATAGCTAATAATAAAAACAAATATTACTTTGCAGGCAAGCATTGTTAGGTATGCTGGTTGCAGAAAATGATGCCTGGTCGTCAACAAATGCAACATGGGTCCAATGCGAAGTGGAGCAACTGCCGCATGTCCATTGCATGAAGAAAGCGGAAGTCATAGACCAGGAGGGCATTCATCAAAATGTACCGATCCGTGTAGTTAATGCGGTAACAACAATTCCAACCATGTACACATGGGCTCCAACGCAGCAGAATTTTATGGTGGAAGATGAAACGGTCCTACACAACATACCGTACATGGGCGACGAAGTTCTGGATAAGGATGGGTCATTCATTGAAGAGCTAATAAAAAATTATGACGGTAAGGTGCATGGTGACAAAGAGGACAGCATTGATGATGCTATGTTTGTCGAGTTAGTGCACACGTTGATGCAGTACACAAATAAGCATGCAATTGGAGATGAACAACCCACCAATTCTAAAGGACCGACAGGAGAAAAATCGACGATTGCTAATGTTGCGCAAACCGCTGGAAAAGTCGTACCTAAAAAAGGAGGAAAAGACAAAGAACCGGACGAAAAGTTTGACGATACCGATGCAAAACCGAACGAGGAACCAACATCGTCCGATTCGAATGAAACGAGAAGAAATGGTGGAAACGTGAGGGCTTTTCCCCCAGCAATCATATTTCAAGCTATCAGTTCGCAATTTCCAGAAAACGGAACAGGAGAAGAACTGAGGGACAAGTACATTGAACTAACTGAACGTGTAGATCCAGAAAGACCGCCGGAATGCACGCCGAATATCGACGGGCCAAGGGCGGAATCTGTGTCGCGAGAACAAACGCTCCATTCCTACCATACACTTTTCTGTAGACGTTGCTTTAAGTACGATTGTTTTTTACACCGTAAGTATTATACTTTATTTATAGAAGAATTTGGTTGCCGTTGAGCAGCCTATCTATGTTCTAAGACACACAATGGTTTTATGGCACCATAATATACCCGTGTAGTCAGCCGTTGGGAAGCTAGCCTTTTTACGCACTATTTTACTTATGATATACAGGTTTGCAAGCTTGTCATCCTGGTCCTAACCTTCAACGACGTCGGTGGCCGGAACTAAAGGCTCCAGGCAAACCATGCAGTGACGCGTGTTACTTGCTGTTGGTAAGCTGTCTAAAGATATCACGTTGGTCATTCGCAGGTTATTATTTTTTTCTGTTCTTATATATTTACATTTGTGACAGGATGGTATAAAGGAGCAGATGTGTTCTGACAATAACAGCAAATCGCCTGCAATGATGGACTCTGGAAATGAGGCATGCTCCGAAGATAGCAACGATAGCAGCCACTACAGCAAGGACGCGACGTTTGTAAAATCGTCCAAAATTGGAAATATTCTGTATGAAATATTCGATGCTAAAGACACAGAATGGAATGGTTCGGATAAATCGTTCTTTCGTACGTTGCAAAAAACCTATCTGAACAACTACTGTGCCATTGCTGAGGCAATGTTGGTCAAAACTTGCCAGCAGGTGTATCACTTCGCGCAACAGGAAGCGGCTGGATTTCTACCGATTGAGCTAAATAAGGATAGTACTCCACCAAGGAAGAAGAAAAAGAAGCATCGCCTTTGGTCGGTACATTGTCGTAAAATTCAGCTGCGTAAAGAGTCCAGCTCGAATCATGTATACAACTATTCCCCTTGCGATCATCCGGGACAGTGCGACGCAACCTGCCCCTGTTACAGTGCGCAGAACTTTTGTGAAAAATTCTGCAACTGTAGCAGTGATTGCCAAAACCGGTTTCCGGGATGTCGTTGCAAGGCACAGTGCAATACAAAGCAATGTCCTTGCTATTTAGCTGTGCGTGAATGTGATCCTGACCTTTGTCAGACGTGTGGAGCAGAGCATTATGAAATTGGCAAAATAACCTGCAAAAACGTGAGCGTGCAAAGAGCTTTGCGTAAGTATCAGGATCAAGCTGTTGATTTTGTAGCAAGTTGGCCAATTGCAAAGTTGTATCGATCGGTTTCATATTGCAGATAAACACCTACTGATGGCACCCTCTGATGTGGCAGGTTGGGGAATTTTCCTAAAAGAAAGTGCACAGAAAAACGAATTCATTTCAGAATATTGTGGAGAAATAATTTCGCAGGATGAAGCTGATCGGCGTGGTAAAGTTTATGACAAATATATGTGTAGTTTTCTTTTCAATTTAAATAATGGTAAGTGGAAAGTGGATGTCTTCTGTCTAGTTGTTGAATAAATGCAACAAGTCCAATGCCGTAGCTAACTTTCATGATTTCTTTTTCCAGATTTCGTTGTCGATGCCACTAGAAAGGGTAACAAAATACGGTTTGCCAATCATTCTATCAACCCAAACTGCTACGCTAAAGTAATGATGGTAAACGGAGATCATCGTATTGGCATATTTGCGAAACGTGCCATTCAACCTGGAGAGGAACTGTTCTTCGACTACCGTTACGGGCCAACAGAACAGCTAAAGTTTGTTGGGATTGAACGTGAAATGGAGTTCCTTTAAGCTTTTACACTGCATAATTGCAAATTCGGTTGGTGTGTGCTGTTTGGTAGAAACCATTCGAAGCATTGTACGTACCGAACATCAACGATCGATGACGATTTCTTTGGGACAGTTTGTTTCGGAGCTGCGCAAGCTAACCAGATAACCAGCCGTTTAGCTTGGTCAAGCTTGTCAACAAGTTGTACACTGGAACTTTGATGCTTATTTATTTTCATCGTATCTAAATTATAGCATCGGCTTCAACCCCAGGTCAATCAATAGGCATCAATAGGTGATATCAACCCTAAGGTTGGCATGCATTCATGTCATGGTCTATGTGTTACAGATTTTACCAACTGCTTTCAAAAAGTAATTATTCTCAATAGGTTGGAACTAATTTAGTTCATAAAATGTTTGTTTTTTTCATTTTTTATTGTGATCTCTCGGACAAACGACGAATTGCATTACTGTCTTGCTTTTATATCTAATCTGGATAGCGTTTATACTCCAAATCTAAAATATTTTCCGATTGTAGAGTAAATCACTTATGCTTTCGGGAGTGGTAAACAATATGGAAGTGGAACACGCTCATATCAATAATATGAAACATAATACAGTAATGTCATTAACATAAATAACTCAGTTGAGCATTATCACTAATTGTATACACTTGCGAACTTGGTGCGGATGCCTCACAGGGCCGGTAGGTCCGCTTACCAATGAAGTAACCCATTTTTGTTAAAAGAATGACCTTTTGACTAGTACGTCACTGCTATCATGCATTTAAGCTTGATCATCAGGATTTTTCATTAGATACGTGGAATTATAATAAGCACTAAACAGTATAATTTTATAACAATTACTAAAAAATAAATTATGATGTACGATATATTTGCGGAAGCACAAAGAAGAAACGAAAACAAGGACAAGCTCTGCCAGCTGTACAATGCATGATTAACATTGGGCTGACCGTGTTATTAGAATGACACTGGATGAAACAGTCCTCTTGAGGTCTCGAATTCTTCAGATCATCTACAAGTCCACAGGAGGCGTGTTTCACCGTTTCGACGTCATGAATTTCAACCTTTCTATTTGTTCCGATCCTTCGACTGATATTTGTGACGTTGATTGGCAACATCATTCATAAGTGGTGCTATTATTAATATTATTTATTCGCTTATTGTGGTTGCCAGTGGGTCTTTACAATCATTATTAACTAAAGCAATCCTAAACTAGGAAAGGACAGGACAATATACAGAAAAGATAAAAAAGGGAATAGGTTAGGGGCGAAATATAGGAAAGGAAAGAAATAAGACAGAAAAAAATACAAATAAAAAGTTGAGGGTGGCAGACGAGAACGGAAGGAAGACAGAAAGATGCCATAGTCAAAATGTACATTAAACTGCGGGGAACAAACTATAAAAAGTTCACATTTTAGATACGGCCAAATTAAATACGGCGCTCTGACACAATTAGCGGAGGACGTGGACGAAGGGACCTGGTAGGAACATACATTGGGATAAGTGAAAGGAGGGATGGTGCGTCTGTAACACCAAAGAGTAAGTCGGCGATATAACTGTTTGAGCATGGGAACGTGTAGATTCCAGCGAGCGATAATCCAAAATTTGGCACCGAGTTACACAGGGTAGTAAATCGGCATGGGAATAATTAAGGAGGAATCTGATCGCAATGCGCGTAAAAAGGTTTGTAGTACCCCAACGCTTGCTTGTAGTACCCCAACGTCAGAAAGGCTCCGAACTTCACTGGCATTCTTTAATATCGGGCGAACTAAGACACTAAACAATGATCGGAAACAAAGCGAAACACAAAATTCCGAAGAAAGCCGTTTGATAAGCCCAAGGGTCCTATAAGCCGAGCTGACCACGCTCGAAATATAATCTTCAAAAAGAAGCTTCGGGTCAAAAGTCACTCCCAAAACACGAACTGAGCTGTCTCGTCCAATCGGGGATTAATTATTTGCAAAGTTGAACCTCCAGGGCAGAACTATTCATTCATCAATACAAAGATGGAGGAAGTTGGAAACACAGCAGGATTAACATGTAATTGGAAATAGGCAACAGTCGGACGCATTATGCATGATGAGGAAAATTTTGAGGTGAATTGGAAGGACTGATATGTGGATGGAATGTTTCAAGCGGTCTGGTTAGATAGGTAGCTAGACTCAGATACTATTTTTTGGACATTTCACACATCTCTAAGCAGGTAGGTCAAGATTTTTTGGTAGATTGGTCTTTACAATCGAAAGATTTTGCTTTTATTGTATCATAAGATCGCTTAGGATGTCTTCACACTGGTAGTCATTACATTCAACAGTTTCCACGTCCCGAAGAGTAGTTAAAATAGCGCGTTCCATATCCAATAAAATCGCTGGTTTTTTGTACTGCAAAAAAAAGTGAATATAGATCAAACTGTACGCATAACATGTACATGCTCCAAATGGTATTTTCTTGTTCTCTTAAGTTTTGTTATGCGTACCGTTATTATAAGAGTACAATTTTTGTGAACCATCGTTAAACTGTGCTGGTTTGGAATGGTATTGCACCTTTTCAATTCCGGTACTTCTATTTTCTTGAAATATTTCTTGTTTGAAGTTCTTACAGTAATCGTTGCATCGTTTTCCCCACATGTTACGGAGTAGGTAGAAATAGGGTATGGCAGATTTCTGATTCTCCATTCGAGAGCATTCCGCGTAACCCTTTTCGATAGCATTGGCTCGGAACACGATTCTCTCAGCATTAGTTCATTTTCTTTCAAGCCCACAGGAATTGTCTCTCCCAGTTCAATAAACCATTCCTCTTTCTGCAATAAAGCTGTCTTGTTTTTCCAAGCTCGCCTTAACACCACTCCGGTATCAGTACTGTATTCTTCGGCCATTTCCCTACCATCTGGAAATCGATAGTGAACTTTCCGTACATTTCCCTGAATGATGGACGATTTATCAGCACTTTTAATTAATCCCAGCCAGTTTTCATAAGACATGCTGATCAATTTTCACGCTGAACTAATCACAATGTAAGCAATAATCTGCTTCCACATCGGTTACCTGTAGTACAAAATTGTATGAAATAGCCATCTTAGTTTAAGTGAAATATATTATCAAGTGCTTACTGCCTAGCCTCCTGTTGGCGAATAATTCTATTAATTCTTTTTTACGGTTTTGTAAGAGAATGGGGTAAATTTGTTTTCATAACAACACCATGGCAACTCCAGTACCTTTCTTCTTTTCTCGAGTTATTTCTCCAGTATGATTGTTGGGAAGTTAGAAATCCAACGTCATGGGCCTTCTTTAGTTACTCCTCAGTTCTGTGCCTAAGGACATCTATTACCTCTTATTTACAATTATTTGGTGCCTCTTATTTGAGGCCGTTAGCGAATGCCCATATGCCCTTTTTTCTTTTTGCTCACGATTTATCTGTAGATTGTTTAGCTCGTTTGCTGTGTTTTCGGATCACAGTTTGACGTTCATTACGTTTATGCTGCTGGTTTCTGGTGTACAGGCCTTCCCTCCTGTACGTCATATTCGAAGGGCCTTTTTCCGGGCCTGCTCGGACCGGATGCCGTTATCTTTATCCACCAAAATTTTCTGACAAAAAAGTCAAAAAAGTAATACGAAGTAAGTAAGAGAGTAGGAAGTAAGATCTTCATTTATCGTCCGATGCTTGTTTCGTTCCAAGCTAAACTTAGCACAGGGAAATACTTGGTGCGTAACTCCATCTGGCACATTGCAGCTCTCGCAGTTACCTTGCGGGATTATCTTCATTATACTGAATCAGTAGTTACCATAATCACCAAAATTGTATTTTTTCCTTTAGTCGCGCAAGTTTCCCTATACCATTTGTTTGCCTCTTCTACTTCTTTTTGATTCAAAATTCATATGGGGTTTTTTTAACGGAGTGTGTTGATCATGACTAGATACGTGCTTGTTCCTTCTTTGGCTGTATTGCCCGGCTGAACTCGTTCCCTGCGACGCTCACGTGTCTAGGGGTCCATTGGATTTTTATTACCAGCAGTTCTCCTTTGTTTTAAATTCTGCCTACTAGTTCGTCAACTGCTGGGATTTCGAGCAACTCTTCCAAGACAGAACACGCTGTTTTGCTGTCCGTTTGAATAAATGGATTTTTGAATCCCTTTGCAAATACCATAATCGATCGCCATCAATTCCATCGTACATATAGACACTGGCTTCTTGAGTACGAAAACCGGTGCTATCTCGTCTATGGAATTTCCTATTATCACAATGCCAATACAACAGTTTTCTTCTCGTTTGCTACCGTCCGTATATATTTTTAATTTCTTTGGGTCGGTGTTGGCAGTTTAGTAGTTATAATTGTTTTAATGTGTCTGGGTTGGAATTGTTCTTGGCCATAGTCATGTCTTTTATGGTGGCATTTACGGCCACGTTGAGTTCGCTACACATCGCTTCATTGAATTGATATTGGTTAAATGCATCGAAGATGCCCCTATTTTTAAGATTTGTTTTGGCTTAAATTGTTACATGATGATGATGATCAAGCCGTTGAAATTGTATGGCCTTTTATGGGTTAATATTCTTTCTTTACTATTTTCACAATATTCAACCTGTTGTTAACTTTCTATATCATGTTTACTGCTCATTAAGTTTATGCCTTTGGTCGATGGTGATCCTGAGTGTAAAGTTCACAGTTTTGTTCTTTATTGCGTTCTATTTCAACGGCTCAATCGCATGTAACGACCGTAACGGCCGCTACGATTTGTCGCTACGTGTAGACGCGACGGAAGGCGGCTATAAAACGAACAAGCGATCGGAACGATGGAAGGCGGCTGTAAATCGTTTACGTATTCTTCGCGGTCTGATTTTGTTTCCATTATCTATAGTTGTAACTACTACAAATCTGTATGTTTAGTACGTTCATCTCTAAACCAGCTGGGATCGATTTTTAGTGAGGGTAGCAGGTCCTTTACTGGTCTTCCAGACAGTTATTCTAATGGAACTTTACCAGATGTTGTATGCGGTATTAAGTTGTACATGTGCTCATGTTCCTTGATTGCCATCCTCCAGTCTGGTTTTATGGCTTTGGCTATACGTAATGCTCGTAGAATTCCCTGGTTGTTGCTTTCTGCTAGCCCTTTCATTTGCAGCCAATAAGGGATGGTATGAATCAATCTCACATTTTTTCGACTACAATGTTTAAAATTATTCGCTCAAAAATGGTGGACCGTTCACTTCTAATTGTTTACGGATACCAATGTTCTTTAAACACTGATTCTAGTGCCTCGATTGTTTTTGTTACTGATGTGTTACTCATTTCCATTATTCTCGTATATCTACTATAATAGTCTACTATTACCAAAAACGCTGCGCATTCCTTTGCAGAAAATAAATCAATAGCAATATCATGGGTTTTGTCTGTCCCGAAGGCGCGAATAATGAACTTCCTTCATATTCTTGCAAATAACTTTCTACGTCGCGATACATATACGGCCATCATAACCTTTATCTGAGTTTCCTTTAAATATTCACTACACCGAGATGGCCTCTATGTGCTATCTTTAATGCTTGCCGCATAGACTACCGGGAAGAACTATTCAATCGTCTCTAACAACTATTCGGTCTATTATTCCCAACTCCTTCGAGAAAGCTTGAAAATGTGCCAAACATGGATCCTATGATTGATTGTTAATAGCCGTTATGACTTTGCTTCGTCTCGGGCTACGTTTTTTTTCATTTACGGTGGAGTAATTGCGATATGCTTCCGCCAAGAGCACGCAAAAATAATAGAGGGTTGGAAAGGTTAGATGAATAAATATGCTAGAAGTTGTTAAGTTAAGTAAAAATGTTGAGACAATCCGCTGCTCTTTGTTATCGCATCAACGACGTGTCGCGGGTGCTTCCACCAGGTAGTCACTTGCTGTATGACAATGATGCGAAGCTGTTTTCCCCGATCCGCACCCAAGCAGACTATTCGCTTCATCAGACGGCTCTGAGCGTGTTCCAGCCCTGGTGCTCCACACGAATGGCCTAGAGCTTTGCGCCGACAAGTGTGCTGTAATAACGTTCGCTAGAAAACGCAGCCCGCTGTTATTTGAATACGCCATTAATGGATCTGCCCTTGTGCGCCAAAGCTGTGTCAGGGACCTTGGAGTGCTCCTTGATGCTAAGTTGAGCTTCCACGACCAGCTTGAGCATGTTGCCACTAAGGGCAACCAGCAAATTGGCCTGCTGAAGAAGTTAGCGCGTTACTGGGTCTGGAGTCGCTGAAACAGCGAAACTGTAATTCGTCGCAGGACTACTTGACCATCGGATCGATTCGCTGGTACTGCTGTCCGGCCTCTGACGTTCCGGCGAGATCGCTCCGTGCCAGACTATTACTTGACGTAGAGGAACGTCGAAGTCGTTTTGGTTCCTCTGATCCGTTATTGTCCATGTGCCGAGAGTTTAACGGTGTTTGTGATCGTTTCGAACCTGACATGTCGCGTTTATTATTCTTAAATTGTTTTCGTTCTGTGCGACCAACTACGTGTTAAATGTACATTCATACCCTAGCTTCAAAGGGGCCATATGAGGCTCATTGAATAAATAAAATTAACAAATAACAAATTAACAAACAAATCGGTGCAGCATTAACTTAGTTACGCGTGTGAAAAGGGATGTGCTTATGTTTATTTCCATGAGTGTATATTAAAAAGGTATGGAATTCGTCACTATGTCAAATGATTTCGTATAACAATTTGAAATAGTTCGCTGGAGGCACACGAAATGCCGAATGATTGGGTCAGCTTCAAATTAACCGTGTTAATCATCGCCTTTTAGACCTGCGTCAGTTGCCATGGCAAGGCAAATGTTCAAACATTTACACGTGTTTTGTAGTTGCAATAAAGGCAGCTAGAGAAAAATACAGCTAAACGCTTCCTCAGTACAGTAACAACACTCATACCCATTGGTGTGAACACATACAACAGAATTGTTGAACGGTAACTATAGATACTAGAAAGTGGTTTGTTGATATTTACAGATACATTAGATTGTGGATGCAGAGCAGATGCCCTGTGCACTTACATATTAGATACACCAGTATTAATTTATATTAGAATAAACAAAAAAGCAAAGGAAATCACGGTTATGATAGCAACATTCACAACATACAGCATACATTGCCTTACCTTGCAACTTGATTCGGTTTTTACATCACTAGAAGGAAAAGGCGCATGCGTTTTAGTACATGTTCTAAATCATATTGGCCAGGACGAGGTACGACGAGTTGTTATTATTCTTCTTTGGCAGGATCCGAGTTAACTCTATAGATGAGAAAGTTTTCCTATCACTCTTTCAGTGGTGAGACAAAAACCTGTAGTTCGCAGTGACCAGCAAACGGTCTCTTGCGACAACGAGATATTAGTTTCGTAATGGATGTAGCATGTTGTGCTTAATTCCAAGAATTCGGTTGATTTCATTCCCGTGTGATACATAAGGCTGCAGACACGCTCTGGCACACGAAAATCAGTGAGTGAGACACAAAAGAAAGATTGTTGGATAATCATGGCCACTCCATCATATAACACTGGGTTCACCCAACCAGAAGAGGAAATATTCTATTCCACATATGAGCCAACGAAAGAAGGTAGGAGAATCAGTCAACACTTGGAAATGGAAATTTCGGTACTAAATCAGTCCTGAAAATTGTAAAATGGAAATTTCTGCTACATATTTTCAGGTTGTGTGATATTTTTTCTATTTTAATTTACACACGTCATAGCTCATGTTCTACAGTACACGGCTGATTGTATGTTGTATTTCTTTTACTTTCATATTCGTCTCACGCTTTGGCAACCAACTCACATCATCTGGTACGAAATCATACCCCAGAAATTATTGAATATGCAGTGAAAATTGGTATAGATCCAGAAAAAGAAGCTAACATAATCTATCTGGCACGGCAAGGATTACTGCACCCTTTACCAGAAAACTGGAAACCATGGTGAGTTGAATTTCAATGTTTTTTCTTCAAATATATTTTTTTAATTAGTGATACACAATATATATTTTTTTTTGCACGGTATTCAGCGAACATATAACATTTTACTGCGAGAAGTTTGTAAAGTGCTCATGCATGTATATCGTAGTGATTTCATTTAACCAACAAAGAGTGTACATCATCACCTCTAATATTAAAGAAACATACAGCTGGTTTTCCGGCATATGAGAAAAAATTTTTTTTTCGGTGCTAGTGATGATTCTTTTTAATCATAGCTATGGAAAATTGGAGTGCTAGTGATGATTGTTATTAATCATAGCTATGGAAAATAGATTATCAGCTATGGAAATAAAAATCACTTAGTTAAAATAAAAAAGGAATAGCTACACAATCACTGTTTCACCTTAAAACGAAAAATTATCAAACTAGAGTTATTGCTATTTTCCAATTCAAATGCATTTTTCCCATTTGCCATACCGTTCGAAATACTGCTTATTTACTGCTTATTAGTTATTTTAAGTAGCTATATTGGTCCAGTTACACAGAACTACGGAGTGTACGCAAATTCACAGGTGTATCCAATTTAGTTTCCTAGAGTTTGACGGTGGGGATCATACACAGGAAATGGACGCGGTTTTTGGAAATTTGACATCTGAGTTAGTTTATAGTACAAAATCTAAGCAAAAAGGGGAAAAATTGGTACTTTTAAGGTCATATAAAATAATTGTTTTTGACTTATTTTAAAGTTTTCTTTCTCAAAGTCGATTGAATCGCTGAATAAATTAAGTGCAGAGATGGAAGTCGGTTCTGTGCAAGTGAAGTATAAACGAAATTGTACCTGGATCCGACCTACACGGAAATTCGAGATACGCGTATTTTTCGCAGGTTATAGCAGTCTTCTATAATAGCGTATCTCGGGGCCTGTATAGCGTAATAGCCTGTAGTCTGCTTTGCACCGACTAAAAAATCCATTAACTGGCCATCCGGTGCCGGAATTGTGTTTGATAGTATCACTGGTTTCACTCGACAGTGGTTCGCTTGTAGACTATACCGTATGTGGTAAAAATAAGTCTATACGGGCTTGCCGTAGTATCGGAATCTATATCGAATGATATAGAAACTTATTCAATTTAAGTTCAAAGTGTTCCGTATGCACACAGTTTAGACCGTTTAGCCACTTAACTTACACTTAATTATGCTGGAAAGTATCTCGCCGTCGTTACGTTATTGATCGAGCTCATCGTTGACTGACTCGGAACCGATCAGAGAT
Source organism: Anopheles moucheti (assembly GCF_943734755.1). Classification (NCBI taxonomy): domain Eukaryota; kingdom Metazoa; phylum Arthropoda; class Insecta; order Diptera; family Culicidae; genus Anopheles; species Anopheles moucheti. The sequence goes on from NC_069141.1 coordinate 46,868,865, forward strand.
TATGGTTGCGATGGTATCCTACCTAATCGCAACTAGCATCGCAACTATAGCTGAATTTCATAGTACGATAATTCATATATGGATAATACAAATGCAAATCGCGAAAACTCAGCAATGCCCCGTAATAAAAGACGATTGTGGTTGCCTCAAGTCGAGTACGGCTTAAGGATCGCGATCATTCATGATCGTTTCGAATTTGCCCAGCGAAGCGCTTCAGAGGCGGTTTGTCGACATTGGATTCAGAGTAGGACTACCATTTACGCTTTGGGCACCTATTTATTTGGGTGCATTCTAGGATCGATCACAAAATATTGAATACTTCAATATTGCACGTTATATTTCATTCCCTAAAATCAGTTATTTAACAATAATTTAATAATTTATTCATTAAATCGTTTGGGTCAAATCCATACCCAGTAAGGGGCTATTCACCATTTTTTCGGTTGTCCAGTTTTTTTCACTCTCGCCATTTTCACCAGCTGATTGCATTTGCGATACTCGTCATCTGCTATTGTTTGGTCGCGACTATTTAAAAATGCCATACTTCATTTTTTCGGAACAATATTGTGGTGCAGCATTTCGTGTAGTTTGATCTGGATTTCGGAAGTTTTTGTACCTTCAAAACAGTTATTGCAAGATTCCGCGGCAGTGTCATGCTTTAACCGTCACAATCTGCAAGTTAAAAACCATGTCAGCAGGGTTTTATATGTACGACATATCTGGCCTTGACATCCAACTTGCATTATATCGTAATCAATAAAAGCTCCTCTTGCGTTTGACACTACAATCTTAGAGGTCTTGGCTTTGGACTGACTTTCCGTGGTTTTTACTTATTCACAGGTTTATAGTAGATCCAGCTTACAAGATAACGGTCTTAGTTTTTTTTTGTTTCTAATCATGTTTTGGCGAGTAAATTTTACAAGAGATTGTAAAAGTAAGAAATCGCAAATGCACCTAAGTAGAAAAGGTAATCCAAGTTTCCATAATATTATTACAATGGATATCAACTCGATTGATGACTAAGCTTTCAGTACGTAGTAATAATCAGTACGTAGTAATAATCATGCATATGCTTTACAATTTGTGTTGCATATTCCTCTTGTAACAATTTAATAGCATTATGCAGACTCTACAACACGCACGGTCTGGGTTTAAATCCCATCTGGACCTGGACCTAGTGCCGCGCCCATACGCTTAATGATTATACTCCGCCATTTATTAGACTATATCGGCCAAGCCCGGTAGTGGCTATCAAACACAAATAATGCGATGAAGATTAATATACAATAATTATTTTTCGTTTACATATTTTTATGAATGTACGCCATTCGTTTAATGCTTTGGCGTTCGGACAAATGCACCGAAAGTATGAATCGAATGTCGTCCTGAGTTGTTCTATCGTAGCGAAGTCTGACTGTTTGATTTTTAGTTTTATTCATAAAGAACAGACCGGCCGTATTATAGCAAGTGGTAAATGAATTAATGTTTGCATTCACCATATTTTGCTGAATACATTGCCTTCTCCCAAAAGTGTAAGGGCACCTTACTACGAGTATTCGCAATAGAATGATTATTCGTTTGCATGGTAAAAAAAGTCTAGTAAGTTGTTACATGACACAAAACTTTCATTAACATATGTAGTTAAGTTATACAAAAGTTGGTTCGTTTAAAGGATATTGCATTGCATCATAGATTGTTGATTGTGATTCGAGTTGGTTGGTGTCTGCTTCACTGGATTGCTTCAGTATGAATAAAGAATATGATATAAAATTATACTTTTTTATTAATTTAAGAGGAACAGTCAGGTCGCATTGCTATATAAATAATATATAACTTTTACAAATATTTCTATTGTTCTTTCTTTTTATGGTCTTCCACTGTCGCTATAGTTACAGCAAACAAGTCAAAGCATACTACTACTACGACAGAATTACAAAAAAATCACAATGGGAACATCCCATCGATGTGTTGTACCGAGCGAAAGTGATCGAAGCTAGAAAGGCACTGGCTTTCGATCAATCAGATTCTATATCATTCGGTGATTCTGGATTTCGCAGTTTAAAATCAAATTACACGTTGAACAACACATATGATCAACATCATGCGAAAGATTCTGATTGTGGTAACAGTCTTGCACTGTCGAACCAACAGCTTAAAAGCAACAAAATTCATCAGGAAGCGCAGAAGCCATCCGAACAGTTGGATAGTTTCACTAATGTGATCGTAGCACCGTCCGTAAACGAGGAAAGTGATTCCAATAAAGAAAACAACAGTCAAGACGTTGCTGTCGGAGTTGCTAAAAAACAAAGCAATATTGATTCCTCGGTGGCTTTCACGAAGAAGCTATCGTTTACCATGGAAGCCAGTGGCCACGATGCAAGGAGCGAAGACAATGAAACCGGGGTGAAATCGGGACCGGATAGCAAAATGGGTTCAACCCTGTACGGTTTTACCATTACCGGTACGGGATCACAATTTTTGAAGTCAAACAAAAAGCTTGAGTTTGGAAGTTTAGATTTAGTGCGCAAGCCTGAATCAGAAATGAAAGGCATTCTGCGTGATACTAGTTTGAGTTACGTACGCTCCAAAAGTACTCCCAACGATGACTCGGGAAATGATGAAAGAAAAAGCGTTCGCTTTGATATTGACGTCGAGACAGAACATTCAGCAAACGAAATGAAAGCAGAAATCGATTCGGTTCTTGATGCTGATGCCGAGGCAGACGACAACATCGATGATCGTGATGACATCGAAAATCGTTTTAATGATCCGGAAAAGGAAGATGACATAAGTGCTGATAGATTGAAACAAACATCTTCTTCAGAATCGTCCGAACCTGATTCGGAAATATTGACGGGTGTTGGTTTGAAAGTTGTGAATGAAGGCAAATCTTATTCGGCGGCGGTATCATCATCGAACGCAATAAACGATGAACTGCTGGATGATCGTGGATTGGATTCGATACGATTTCTCCGACATTCGATTGATCAAGAACGTGAACGGTACAAAGCAAAGCTGGAAGAGGAGCTGCGATCACTTGCCTCGCTAGAAGAAAGCAGAATGCAGATCGAATTAACAAACGAGCGTTTGCGGTACGAGGAACTGCTGTCCAAAGAGCGGCAACGCATGAAGGATCAACATCAACAAAATATTCACGAAATCAAAGAATTTTACCAGGCAAAGTTGAGTGAACTTAAAACTGACTATGACGAAGAAAATGCCAAGGAGTATACCATGTATCAAGAGACGATGCAGGAAGAGTTCGATCGGCGCGTGAAGGAAGTAACGAACACACACCGGGCTACGATGGCGAAATTGCAACAGAATCACGACGAAATTGTCGAAGAGCTAGAACGTGACCTGAAGATGGAGGAAGAGCTGCTCAAAAAAGAGCACAGCACCAATCTGGCAGAGATAAAAATCAAATTAACCCACGAGCTAGAAATGGAACGGCAACGCATGCGGGAGACGGGAGAAGACCGGTTGTACGAGAAGGTACGCTGCGAGAAACGTTTGCTGGAGGACAAGTATAAATGTTTGAAGGAAAAGTATACGCGTCTGAAGACGGATGTACGCATCTCTCTAGAGCGCCGTAAGAAGAGGCGCGAACAGCAACAACAGCAGCAGCAACATAGCTTGCTTAGCAACAGCTACGAAACGGACGATCGCACAAACTCCAAACCATTACCATCCTACTCCTATGATATTGGTGGTAAAGGCATGTTGGGATCATCCGCCATCAAACCAACATCTTTGATGATATCCGAGAAGTCGCAACCACTCAGCAACACGTCCCATGGTGCTGCCACCAAACGCGTTGCAATGGAGTCTAAGCTCAATTCGCTGCATTTAAACGGCGCTGGATTGGCTGAATCTCGAAAATCGGCCTTTCTGCTGAACCATACCAACAACAACAACAATAACAACAATAATAATACTCAAAAGCATCAGGTGGACGATTCGAGCCAAAGCGAGACCAGATATTCGAAGCACTACTTCCAAGTGAAGAACATATTTGGGAGCGTACAGCACGAGGACAACTTTAGTTCCGATTCCGAGTTTCATAAGATGAGTTGCGACACTGGTGGAGTAGAAAATTCCTGTAGCAGTTCCTTTACTGGTGCTGCTACAGCGGTCGCCACCCGTCCGAAGAGAAGAATTTTCACCAAAACCAAATCATCTTCCACCTCGAAGCTAAACTCGAGCAAACATGAGCGCGAAACAGGTGCTACTAAACCTTACACACCGGTGGAAAATCTACGCATACAGCTGAAAAAGCTAGAAGAACTGGAGGATCAAATTCCTGATTGCAATCTCGATGCACCGTATCATTTGCGATATCCGTTTGTTAATAATATAGCTAACGTCGATAGCGGTAAGACAACAGGTAGTGCCTGTAGGCACGGCGATGTAGGTGGAGCTGAAACCGTTACCACTACCGACAGGAGTGAGCTGGAGTTCTTCAAGCACCGTATACTACTCGAACGGGATTCTGTCATGCGAGCGAAGGAATCTTTGCGTGCACAGAAAAATGTATTCAAATCTAAACAACGTGATATTGCGGTAAAGCATGCGATCAAGAACAAGCAATCGGTTGATCAAATATTTCATGTAAGTACACACCACTCTATTTCTGTAACGTTTGATAGCTAAGTTTGATTATGCCGTTGACGCCTTAGACATAGTGATGAATTTCATGTTACTTGTTACTTGTTGATTGGAAAAATAACACCTCTTATGTGGGTAAAATCTTTCCTCGATCGATCATGAAAAAGACAGGAGTTGCTCAAGGAGCAATTTTCAACCCGCTGCTAGAAGCTTCACTGCGTTTCACATCGGCCGAACCTATAAACTGTGTCTTTAACACAGTTTTTGCCTTCTTTTGTCATATTGTATAAACACTGTTTTTGATAAACAAGTTTTTTATCTGATTTTTTTTCGTAAAATGATTAAAACAGAACACAATCCATTATGACGGCCAAAGGCCGTATGGTCGACATAGTTTATCGAAATCGAACGTCTATAGGCATTTCCTCCCAGTTATGAGCCTTTTTCCGGGCCTCTATTTGGCACAATAAGAATACAACATTTCACATTTAATGGGTCATGATGGAAGGATGGAAAGGAACTTAAGGAAAGGAATCAAAGGACTAGTCCATTCTCTTGGCAAAAGCGGTATATAATCATCATATACCTCAAGTCATTGCTGGCTAGCACGTCGCGGATCGGAACACCCGGTTGTAGTCCGATTTCCTGGATTGCTCTCAGCACGTCAGGTCGGGCGTTTTTCAATTGCCTGCAGTGCCACAGAAGGTGATCCACAACATGGAATCCTACACTGCGGCCACATACCATCGTGTCCTACAGGTTAATACGCTGTAGATGTGCATCCGCTGCAAAATTAATCGACATGGACAGCCGAGACATCATGCGGAGAGCTCAAGTAGCGATCATTTGTAGTGTGCGATGGGAAGATTCAAGAACATAAGAAGGCACTCTAGGATTTCGGTAAAGGAAGTCCTCGGGAAGCTCCTTGGTTCAGTAGCGAAATTAGGAGTATACGCTGGAGCTTTTTCCCGAGGAGATCGCTTTGATTTGATTGTTTTTGAACTTCCAAAATTCGTACTTTTGGAGTATCTGGCGATGGAAAAGTTCCGAGACCATGGATGGCCAATAAACGTAGCTCCTGGCTAATACCGTCATCCGTTGAATGCCTAGATGCCCTTGGTGAAGTTGCGTCAAACATCTGGAACGAAGCTTGCCTAAGATCGATGTGGCGATCGATCTCACATCCAATTGCCGCGTATGTGGCATAAAATAGACTGTCGGCTTACCATGCAAGAAGCTTGCGGTCTCTTTAAGCCCTTATTCAGCGATGCTAATGCTTGGGCTAATGAACAACGCAGCCGTATTTTCCTCGCTAGCGAGGTTTTTAGGTGCTCTTACACCTTTCTTTCACCCGATCATGCCGCACTGCGTAACTTCGAATCTGAGTCAGTGCCTGGGTCTGACTGTTCCATGCTGGTAAAACCCGAGAAAATGTCAACTGGGGACCGGGATTGGGACTTACCGTCACGCACAAATAACACTTATATGGTTTACATAGCCAATCGTCACCGTAAACCCACCAAATGTTGTTATAAACAGTCACTTTGGCAACGTAAACCCACAATTCGCAACCGAACGGCTGCGTAAATCCTGTAACACACACACGCTACGGTAAAAATTAATTGCGATCGCTATGATAGGATACTCTCCTAGCGAATATCGAAGAATAACGCGACACCATTTAGCATAACACAGCCACGGCGAGATTCTCGGCGTTATCGCTATCGCACTGACCGCTATCTGCCGAAATTGAAACGCAGGCCCTCGCCTGAAACACGTCTGCTCTAAACGAAGGCTGGAAGCAGAATGAAAAAACACAATCTATATTACTATACAAACTTTACACACACACACACTACGCCGCGCGTCCTTGTTGGTGAAGAGCTGAAGATCGAATCTCGTGGATATGGATATAAAGAGATTGATATAACGAATGAATAAAAACAGTTAGATATTACACTTTTTACATGAAAACTTATCAAAAGAAAAAACAACAATCTTGCCAATCAAAGCTGCAAAATCAGAGTACGATAACAAGTACGAACGAAGCTGTACCATTGTCATGAGCACCATTGGCTGTAGTAAGCAACGAACCACACAATTTGGCTTGCAGTAGTGATGCATAGGTTGGCCGTAGCAGGAGAAGACCTTTGAAACATTGTCGATAACTTGCATTTAGAGTTGTTATCGGGGTATCGAGGGCAACGAAAATAAATGATAATTTAAAAAAAAAATTAAAAAATGATTAAAAAAAGTATCCATAAGTATTTCTCGAAGCACTGTGAACCGAGTGACTTGAGCTTTTCACTAGATATCTTTTCACCATTTTCAAATAGCTTTTATAGTGCCAGGTCGTATCGACTTCTTTTATCAGTAGCCGGATAGTCGGCCCGTGCTACGGGGGAACGATCCGGATGGGATTTTGTCTCAATCCTGTTGTTTGGGACTCCTGGTCCCAACCGCTCCTTGTTTAGTTTTTTTTGTTTTTAGGTAAGATAGTGTCAAAATTAGGTCACTTTGTTGTATATTGAAGAACCTTTGATTTTTAATTTTTTTTATTATTTACTATTTATTGAGTACACGTTGAAAAGGAAACACCCCCAATTCAATATATGGAGTAGTTTTGATTTCAATAAATTTGAATATGAATCCTAAAAATAATAGAGAGTAATGAAGAGTAACATTACGTGAGTGCTGGAGTATATAATTTAACTATTGATGTATTAATACAGCAGTGGTATGCAGCATTCAATGTTATGTTATGTTATGTTATCGACAGTAATAATACATTATTATGTTTGCTTTCGTATTGCAGGAAGAGAAAGAATTAACCGAAATGGAAGTATCGCTTCACCGGACACGAGCATTGCTTGGAGAAAAAGTAATCCGATTGCGACATCTAGAAAATTCGTTACAAAAACTTTCAGAGAAAGAGCATCCCATTCGAGCAGGTCCCAGAGAGATACCGCTTAAACCAAAGGAAACCCTCAGCGATTTGTCCTCCTACTCGAGTTCGGGTTTCAGCAGCACTGATGTTCCAACTACTGAACATTACGGTCGCTTGCAGGCAAGTGTTCCATCGAGAAATACGGAGCCCACTGATACAATTACGCACTTGAAGCATTTGCATACAGAGATACAGGAAATTTGGAGTTTATTGAGTAAGTATTGCAAAGTTATTTGGATGAGTGAAAAAAACCTCACGGAGAAAATGCTGTTATAAGTTGTCTTGCTCTTGGAAATTTGTTCCTACAGCCAGTTCTAAACTATAGCAATTATGTTTTTTATCAATCTTCGGTTCGGTTTTGCATTTTGTTTTTCTCCAAATTCATGTTTGCAATAATGTTTCCACAGATCCCAACAATGGTGGTACAGCGCCCATAATTAGATTCGATGAAATGGATTTTCTTAATAATACCGCCACAACAGTACCGTACAGCACGTCGTCCGGAAAACAATGTTGCGACGTAGTGCTGCCACCAGCAACGGCAACTCCAGCCTTTAACCAAACATCAAGCGCCATTTTTGCCGCCGGACTCCAACCACCAATGTCTAACTATGTCCAAAATCAGCATCATTACACGATCACGCTACTCGAGAAGACTAGAGATCTTAAGAATTGGCTACGCCAAGCTAAAACCGAGCATGAAATATTGAAAAATCAAACCCACGGAGGTTCCGAAAATGTGGTTCCAAATATTCATATTTAAGTTTGCGAAAACGGTTGCGTGCTTTGCGACACGAAAGAGGCAAAACACGAAAAACTTTTAAGCAAAAGGGTACTTTTTCCGTTAGCTGACAGGTAGTTCCTTATGAATAAAACAAAAATTCTGTACACTGTAGGATGATGCGAATCATGCTCGTAGCATTTCAATGTAAACGCAGACATACAACTTACATAACACTCCATTACACAGTGATATTTACCGCGAGCTGTAATGTTGAAGATTCTCGAATCAGAAGTCATAAAATTATGTGAAAAAATTATGCTATTGTTCTACTTTCTTCTGTTTTTAATAGTTTAATTAATTCGTCTATTTTTTATTAAATTTTTTTATCGACCGACAGTATAGGCAAATGTATAATGTTGTTTTGTTAATTTTTAACACATTTTTTAGTTTCATTTATATAACAACTCGTTAGTTCATTCATCGAGTCTAGTCGTTTCTTTTCTTTCCTTTCGTGTCTATAGTTTAATTTAATATTTTTGTACTTCATAGAATCATACATGATGCCCATTCCAGTAATGCTAGTAACAGAATTAGTATATACTAAAGTTTAATCATGCAGTACGAACGGATTACGCATGGTCGTTGGAAATAAAATAATGAATGAAGTTTATTTTTTATCAACCTCAAATAAATAACCCATGCCCTAAACAAATGGACTAATCACAAATGGCGATGTAACGACAACTAATTGCATGAAGTTTAATTTTATTCAACGTCGAACGTTCAACGAGCAAAGAAAAATGCATCATTAGCCTGCGGGTGTAAGACAGCGCCACAACTTGGATCTTTGGAAGCTGGAATTGTTGTGATGAGAGGTAGCTAAGTCAGTGCAAATGGCAAATAGTGTGATTCTTGTTGCTGAAGGTTAACATTTTTTGCCGTGTCTTATACAAGCACGCGTCGAGCGGTCTGGAAAAAATCATTTCCGATACACTGAACTGAACACATACCAAAACACATGCCTGCTTTATGAATGATTATCAATTATGAAAATCTTCTATTGTAATTGGCTGCACGCAGCTTCGATACGCGATGCATGGGTGGATTCATCACCATCGGAAAGCAGGGAAATCGTATCGAAACAACGTCAAAATCAGTCCATTTGTGTAAACTGCATACGTCACAGCTGCAAATTCCGGCCATTCTTACTGCAAATGAATGGCTAGAGATGAATGATGAAAAAAAACTTTAAGCTATTAATTGTTCAAGATTTCAGTGAACAAACTTGATAGAAATCACTCTACATGAAGATGAAAATTAGCAGCAGTTTGAATGCAACATTTGCTGGGGGAAAGGAGTAACAGTCCTTATGAGAAAATGAAACGTAGGTTTGTAGGTTTTAAATGACGTAGCAAATTGACACCATCAGCACTATGTATACAAGTAACAAGTTTGGGAAAAGTACAGGAATCGTTGTAGTTAATTGGTATTGGTTTATATTTTAAACAACAGAAATATATGTATCTTTGTTATTACTTACACACATAGATAATACATATAAAACAAATACAAAAACACATCTGAACAATATTCAAAATAGTTTCTGCGATAAATGAAACCCAAAATTTTCGCAACAAAAAATGGAAGTAGCTATATTTTAAATTTTTAAAGCTTTTCAAATATCACTTTCTGACAAATGGAAACAAGAAAAGCAGCAAGAAAAAAACACAGAAATGTAGAAAGAATAAAACAGAAACAAAGAGTGACAATGTGCAAAATAACTGACCATTTCCATGCATGCTAAAACCAAACAATTACTATATAGAATCTAACATGTTACAACAAAACAATAGTTTCAACTGACTATGTAAATCATGCCATAGCTCGCATGCTATATTACAGAAAAAAGTATGAAAAATTCTTCTTTGTCGGCAGCACAATCTCAAGAGGTCTAAGGGCCTGGAGTGGCATTTCTGGCGTTCTTTGACTTTATTTACCCGTAGCCGGACGGTCAGTCCTGCTACCGGATGGGATTTTGGGCCGTAGAGATTTTGGGGATATGTATAAATCACCCATAGAAAACACTTGTAAGCCAAAAAATACACATGGTTTCCTTTGTTGTGTATCAAGATCAATTGCACATTTTCTTAAATATCTAATATGTTTAGCAGGGTTTATAAACAAGGAAAAAAAGTAACTAAAAACCGCATCATCTTATTGTTCCTGGCATGAGAACAGCTTTTCAAAGAAAGGGCTGTGACTATTTATCTATTTATCGATAAGACTTGTAAGAGTTCGGTGTTTTGTTACAAAAAATAAGTCCAAAACGAATGAGTTTTGATTATTCAGGTCGGCAAATAATAAATTTAGTTACATTGCGATATAATTTATTTTCTTGAAGTTAATGTTTTACTAGATTCGATAGTGCAAATTGTAGAGTTATTATTTTGTACTCTTCCAAATTACAAAAATAACCAGTATTCCAACAATAAGTTATCGATTTGTTGTTTCGCACAAGTAGATATTTCCTTTCAGTACAATGTTTAAAAACACTGTTATTTGAAATTTTGCAGTTGAAATTCCTACACGCAATCGATTTATTGCCATGAACCGTAAAAAACCGTAAGAAATATTTACTTTAATATTTTTACTTGATTCAGCATGTGATTAAAGCAATACGTCTGATCGTTCTTTTTCAATAAAAAACACGTAATTGCCATTGTTTCCCAATCGAATCGTTTGACTTTCCTTAATCAATCGTTCAACTTCTCTAACAGATGTTTGCAAATAGGGCAAATTTCCCAACTTATCGATTTTGTAAACTCTAGTTGATCGTTCACTGACACAAAAAAAACAAGTGTCTATCACATTTATGTAATTTCCTAACAGTTTGGCAAAGCTCAGTCTAACCGCCGAAGTTGATTGTAGGTTGAGGAAACGTTTAGAATGATGTACTTTCAACTTACTGCATTAAAGCTGAATAGTAATTTTTAAAACAGGAAACATGATGCATGTCCAAAAAACACTTGTCGTAGTCAGATCAATTGTGCTTTTATCATGAACCTTAAACTTACTAATGGACCACAACCATAATGAATTCCTTAATAAATGGATAGAACAATAAATGACGTATGTATATTCGTTTTCAAGTTATGTCACAAAGAAATAAATTTGTCTTTTCGAATCAAAATATGCGTTGATTCTGTTAGTTTCTAAAACACTATAACTGTTTATTCAACTAAGCTGGCTTATTAGCTAATCGAGTGAATCAGTAAATTTCCTAACCGTGTGCAGTAAATCTTCCCACTAGGTGCGTTTAAACGATATGTTCATTGTTCGATTTTTTGTAGTTGACAATCTTTTTGTGAATGCAGTTATTTGCTCTACGAATTACGGTTACGAATCTTATCCGAGCAAATTAGCTATTCATGGAAAACACAAACTTTTTGCATGTAGTCTTCCATCACTTCGCTAGCTAGCAACAGCACCTTATTGGATCCGGGCAGCCAATTCATACTTATCGGTGATGTTAATTAACCTACACTTTCTTCGATCCCATTAAAAGCTTAACACGGAAAAGCATTTGCCCGTGTTCAGAATAATCCTGCAAGTGCCAAATTTGTCAAACGAAATGCACCAGAGTGCGCTGTATTGTCGTAACACTCATACAAAATCCTCAGGGCGTGTTCTTTATGTAATATATTAAAATTAGTCCGATACGTGTCAGCGACAACGTTTTACACTCGCTAGATAGTATTCATGCACCGCTCCTATTCGATTTGGAAATCATAGTACCTGCTGGGTCTTCAACCTCCAATGTCATGTTCAGTGCCGAGTTAAAAATCGCCATAGTTACCGTGGGGCCGCTGTCAACGCTTCCTTGGCTTTTAGTATAGCACATTTTTGGGTGATAGGACCAGGCGGTAACCATTGGTATCATCCAAATATGGGAACGTGTTAAAAGGACTGTTACTCGCCATCTTTTATAATTTTAGCCAACTTTCTTATAATTTATGAATACCTTGCTAAACAATGAGCTTCCGTTGGTAACAAACCATTCATTGAGTCATTTTAAAGTCTTTGTTGGAATTGAAGCACTGCTCGTCAATTTGGTACTATCGATTCAAATAAGTGGTAGTCTGAAGTGGAAAGGTTAGTATGGTGGACACCGTCACGTCAACGTTACCTGGGTCGATCGCGACGTGCGACATACCCTAGAGGACAGGTGTAAGTTATCCCACGAGTGTGGGGCCATTTGTGGCCAGAGTGGTAACATATAATGATGAGTCGGGCTTGCGACACGTCTTTATTCGTCGGTGATTCGAACAGAAGAGAGAGGCTTGTACTCCTATTTTGCTAACGCATGCATCCAGCATCCACACACATGTATGCAAGGCAGCGTTTACCATACATGGTACTCTTCTTAGTTTGTAGTATACCAGTTGGTATATAATTATATGTCACCGCATACTCAATCTTTGATACACGGGCTAGTCCCAACTAGTGTTGGGCAAATTGATACAGATGGTGGTGTCGGATCGATCCGGCTGCGGAGGCAGCCGGAGTCAACTTCGGGTCGTCTATTTCCATGCATATTAAATTTACATATCTATTTTATGTTATATATCCCAAAAATCTAAATGTTTAATGTTTAATGTTTATTAATTCATTCGTCCACCGACAACGGTTTAACGAGGATCATTGTTTAGAATTACAATAAACGCAAAGAACTTTTAAATTGGGACATAGACATCGTAAAATCAAACTGACACGAACATTGATTGAATCGTCTAATCATGGCTTTAAGTGGCGCATTAGTACCGTATACTGAGTTAGCGCGAGTTTCGTGCAACATTTGTCGATATCTAGATACCGATCGCGGAACAGCAAACGGAATCCTACTCACTAGCGAGGGATCATCTATGTTTCCTAGTAGTAGTCCTGCAATAAAGATGACCTGAGCTCTAATGATTCCATGCCCAAAAGAAGGCAACGCTGTTTGTAGGGTGGTAGCAAGGATCCGTCTGCCCAACCAAAAACTCATTGTTGTGTAAGGTGTTCTATACACCGTGGGCGCGTAGGGTTAGTGAGTCAGCGTTACTCGGTCCTGTCAGCGTGTCGACACGTGGCAGCTACCGATGTATGAGCGATCGGTTACATTCGGCTGCGCGCGCCTCCATTTTTGAAAGGCTGTCTTTCAACGCGGTCACTATAGCGAGCAGACTTGTCCTTGTTCTCGTAGCTACGTGCTGTTATAGTTTAATTTGTGTTAGTAAATTTTAATGTGTTATTTTATTAAACCGACTAGTATTGCCATTTTAGTAATTACCAACAACAAAACACAAAACTCATGTTCCTAATTAGTAATAATATAATCACTGAGTGTTTGGTAGTTCTAGTGTTAAGAAAATGCTTAACAGGGGATATGCTTTTATATTCATATTAGTGGCTTTCAAATAGGTGGAGCTGTGAGAGAGTCGAATAAGAAATTCTCAAGAGTTTGTTAAGATGCATCTGTTAGTGTGGGGGAAACTCAGATATTACAAGAATACAATGTTAGGAAGTTTGGTTAGGATATAATTAAGCGTACTAGCATCGTCAGTTCCTTGCGAGAGTTTTATTCTAACACTGGACAAATTATAATAGCGCGACGATACAGGATAAAAGTAATTGATACAGGAAAGTAAATTAATTGATGTTTGTTAAAAGTAACAATGATGAATAGTTTAAAATTAAATATTATTAATATTGTTTTTTTAGTTTCTAGCATTGTTTTTCCTTGTGGAAAAGTGTATTAATTGAAATACAACAATTCGGAATTGTCGTTTGTGATTGACCAAAAAAGAGTTATTTAACAACTAAGTACCACATCACGCCCCCTCTCCCTCTCCTTTTCCTCACGCACGCTACAAGCGTTTTCTGCGATACCGCGGAAGCCGCTGCTCAAGTGAAAGCATCCTATATTTTCCCGACTTCGGAGTCGATCCGGAGTTGACTCCGGCTGCACCTGGAGCCTGATCGATCCGACTACACCATCTGTACCAATTTGTCCAACACCGCACCGGTGTTGATGGAGTCGATCGGAGTACTCCGGAGTCAATCCGAATACTCTGAAGTCGATCGGAGTAAACCGGAATTGTTTTTAGCTCTGGAGTCGCATCTGGATTTTTTGTTCTGTTACCGATTCTATGTGTTTGTTCATATACCGATTCTTAAAAGATGTCAAAACAGAAGTCGGAGTGGGTTCTTTGATCCGCTCTGGAGTTTCCGTGACTACAGGTTCCTGGGCAACCTGAATGACCAACCTGGGCAACCAGACGCTAAACTAAGTAGTCATGAAGCCCTCCAGAGGTACTTGGGGGCGTGATCGCACAAGTATCTAGACAGACTACGGAAAGCTACAGGTTTATGAATCGAAACAGAAATTTATTTACTTACTTACTTACTAACTTATGGTCTCCGAAGTTTCCACCTCCCTCTCTAGCGCTAGGTTAAAGAGTAGACAAGCTAGCCCATCTCGCATACCCTTGGTGGTTTCAAGGGAGAGAGAGTTTCCATCCACCATCACCTGGCATGTTACGTTGGTCCTACCCTGTCCAACCTTTGTGTAGTAAAGTTCATACACGTACAGTTCATAGAGTTCGCCATTGTCCTTCCACACACACGGGGCCAAACATCCTTTTCAGCATCTTCCTCTCGACAGTGGCTAAGGGAATTCGTCGGTATGGGACAAAGTTCATGTCTCAGAAGCTTATGTGACGATGTTTGTATGACTTCGAAAGTGTGATCACCTACATCTACTCCAACTGAGCCGCTAGTGGTGCCACCATTAACTTGGTTTTTGTCTCTCATCCAACCCGAGGTTTTCCGCTGCCTGCTCAATGCTTTGGCAAGCATCCGCTACATAGGAGAACCGTAAACCAATGATGTCTATGCCATATGCCAGGATCGAAGGATAAGATTCACAGTCGCAAGTATAAGCAGAACAACACGGCGGTCAAATTTATCCTTTATGAAGATTTATTTCATGATGACGTTAATAATGATTGCCATTCATATGATACTATTAACTAGCATACATCTTGTTCAATGCAATATATAATATATTTATGTTGGTTTTGTTGAAGCTCATGTTCGGAGTCTTTTGCTTCAGAATTTTTGTTCGTAAATTGCTGTGTGTATTTCATGCGTCTGAGTATTACATTTTAATTGCCATCTCCTCATAAGGCACTTACGATTTGCACGACCTACATTTGAAATAAATTTCCAAATTTGCGTCACATGAACTTTAGTTACCAAAAGTGTTTCTAGCGGCACGATACCTTTCTTTCTTGATACCTTTTTCTTCTTCATAACGAACAAACTAAGTATTCAACAATACGTCTTTTTTCTTTTGTCTTTGCAAATGTTTCAATTCTGTCTTTTTTCAATTCGCCTCACATGGAGCATTTACAAGTGCGTAGTGTTCGCATGCGAGAATTGAGCAGCAAATTATAATTTCCTATAATTGACATGGTACTCTGACATGCTGTAGCTATTTTTATAATTTCTGTTTTCATACATTTTGAATAACCTATGGTTAGCTATAACTGCTTGTTTGATTTTTTTTAGTTCATATACTTGGGAATGAGAATAATAGAACGATAAGCTAGCTTCTTTGCATGTACAAAACAGAACTTCAGGTGAAATTGTTTCATCTATTTCCATTACCTTGAACTAACTCCTTTTGATTCAATAATTCAATAGTAATTATAATATGTTTTATTGCACCTTTCTACCACTTGGAATCGGACGGTTTCTTGACATTGCGCTTTGATTTTTGTTTAAATAAAAGTATAAAGAAATTAAAATTATGCATACGTTTCCAAACCAAAAATTCATCAAACTTTATCCACTCCTTTTTTACCACGATTTAATAACAATTTAACGATATATTATGCACAATGGTATTAAAAATGTTAGACGATTTTTTCTCATTTCAATTCATTTCACTGCACTTGTAATTTCTTGCTCAAGAAATTCTATACTGTTGCTTTGATAACAGAAATTTATGTCGAATGCATCGAAAACGGTAACAAAACCACATTTTGTGTTACTCATTATGCTGTAGCTGCTTTCTTTAGTATATTATGAACAATATCAATCAGTTTTGATAAAAATAATTTTGATTGCAAAACAAAACTGTACCAAGAGTTGAGCTTGTTATTTCTTCGATACTAACACACGAGATTTCTTGAAACACTATTGCATGAAATGTGTTTACTTAAATATGAAACCGACACGAAGTTGTAATGGTTTTAAGTATGAACGGATCTTAACACATTGACTTTGCAGATATCACATAATTTAGAGTGGCTCCGCAAATTAGCAAATTATTCATAAATATTTCAATTACTTTGTCGCTTGTTCTAATGTATGAAGTTGTTTTCGAATTAAAAAAAAGACATAAAAATCGCCACAGAAAATAATATATGCTATCGTCAACAATCATCAATCTATCTTGCGCCTTGTGTGTTACAATGTGTTAAGCCATGAGATTGCTTTTAGCTGTGTTCAATCTGTTAAATTGAAATTAAAACCATCTAAGATAGTAAAATAACAAGCTAAACACTAATTATTATTCTGAAGTTTTGCTAAGACACGTACAATTGGACAAAACATTAATGAATGTAAATGAAGGTAATGCGTGACAAGATGAAATGGACGGAGTATTTCATGGACACCGGGGGCGGGGCTCAACGTAAGTCACATTCTCACATGTGGATGGAAGCTGCAGTATAGCGTGCCTCGCCACGTCGCCATAACCATTTATTAGGACGATACTATAACGAAACGAATGACAAATTATACTATCATTATTTGTTCATTTATGTTTTATAATAGTTGCCATGCACCCATTAAAATGTCGTACCATTTAATATGTTTAGTGAATTGCGACAAATATTCGATGTAATGTACACGCCAATTTAAGCGGACATTAGAAATTTTTAGCTAATAATACGGTTTTCGTTTTGTTAAATAAAAAAATCCTGTTAAATGCCCCTTGAAATGTAGAACAAGCACCATCTTACAGTAAACTAGCTAAACGTGTAGCTAAACGGACATCAACGCAAATATTACGTCGAAATGATGTGATGCCTGCTATGTTTGATGATTTTCTGGGCGAAAATTAAAAAATATATACCAAAGGCTATCCGTGCAGCCCAGTAACCCGCACATGTTTTTTGGCTATTATTGACAGGATTAGGAAAAGATGATCAAACATGTTTGATTAAAATAAAAGGTACAAATGGTACTACAAACCTTTTTAGATTTTATAATCTTGATTTTGGAAACGAAACCATCGATTGCATTTAAAGGAAAGACAATATACAAAGTATTGATTTTAGTCTTTCATTGTTATACATTCTAACCTCCTCTGAGAGGTAGTTAATTTGAAACACATATAAAATAGATCTGTATGGCATGTACTTACCCTAATTAACAGCTGACCACTCTTTGTATGGGGGTTTCGGTATGCATATAGTACCCAACAGCCGGACACTAACAAAATCCCGAAGATAACCAGCATTGAAGCTAGCAACTTATTACTGGACTCACTGTGCATGTCCGATGTATGGTATATATGCGCTTTGTTGACAAAATCGTCCTTTTTGGAACCTCTATAAGTATCGGTTCCATTTAGCATTACACCACTAGAAGTACCACTTTGGTCGAGTTTCCGATTTTGGTCGGACTGTTGATTATCTCGAATGTTGTTGGTGCTATTGTATCTGTTAGGAGCAGTCCTGGTTGTAACTTCCACGAATTCGCCATAGTTATTACCTTTTTGACCAATTGCCGGACAGTATAAAGCTTGCGAAATCAATGTTGTTTCACATCCTGGAAAAGAAGGTATAAATAAAATGAGTATGAGTAATGAATAACATGAAATATTTAAATTTAACATAAATAAATTTTGATAATGTATAATGATTGGCGTTCTAAAACAATAAATCTTAAGGGTTGTGTTTTACCTTTATTCACCCAGTCTTGTCTCTTCCGATCCGTACCAGTGGAGCATCGGTTAATTGTTGGACACCATACGCACTGAAATCGAAACGCAACAATAATTGGAAATATGCTGTGTCGCATGAATGCGCGGACATTATATTTACCACAAAATCAGCTCCCTCGTGAGCGATGCAAGATTCACAATCTTTGAATGTGAAGCATGTAGGTAGTGCTGCTAACGTAATAATGGTATCATTTTGTACTTCAGTTTGTCCAAAATTCACACGATGATATTCGTAGATGGTTTTCTGTTTCGTACCTGAAAGGAAATAGTATCTATGTAATGACCTACAATGTTTTTTTTTCTTTTGGCTGCATGAATATCTCCTGCACTCCTAGAAATGCTTAATCTTTACGAGTACACTGTTCTAAAACGTGCTACGTACGTAGAACGTACGTTATCAAACGGGACGAACGCGTATGCAGCGTTGAATATGATGCGACGGGACGCTTCTAAAAGTACAGACATGGTATGAAAAATTACATGTTACATGGCATTTTAGTAACCGATTTAAAAATTGTGCAAACATATGTACATACAACCCGGGGAACTAGACTAGTGCTATATGTAGACGATCAATCTAGAGCAATTACAATAATCTTGAATGATTTGATCTTTATGAACGATATGAAATGAAATGACTATCGAATAAACAGTTACAAACAGAAGCACGACAAGCATACATGGCAAACTACCTAAAACTCACAGCCACAGCTTCGTGTGATTTTCTCACTCACTGGTGTTTTATATTATTCGAAATACCACGCGGATCAAATGCGTATCAAACGATTCAATGTACAAATTCTGATACCATGCAGATTGTTACTACTAGCGGATCCTAAATCTTATATAAGCTCTCCGATGATTTATAGCTCCGAAAGTTATAGTGATTTCCTTAATTTGGTATTTGATGCAGAAAAATCATGCATATATTTGCTTGTCAATTTTGGCTTTAATAAACTTTTTCAATAATTTCAACAGATCCATGAATGCATACCAATCCGATCTTTCATATTTCACTATTCAATCCAAGCTGCACATTATGATATATGCTGTCATTATGATATAAGATTCATTCACATGAATCTTTAGTGAGGAATCATTCAAATCAGATTCAAATATTTTTGAATACTCGTAGAATAAAAAATCTTACCGAAGACATGATTATAGGATTTTTTCTTTTTGCTTCTGAAATAACATTTTTTGTATAGACCATTTAGCAACAAAATTGGATCTGTTTTGTGAATATTGATCTAGGTAATTGACTTCAACATGTTTAATTTTATGTTATATAAAGTAATATTTATTCCCGAGTACACTCGGGATAGGTTGATTTTTCACTGCTTGAAGAAGGAAATGCCTTCAAATGAATTTGAATTGTACATTAAGTAAGATACCATTAGTTATAAGCAATTCAGCCAGGCCGTTCTTCTCGAATAATCAATAATAATAATTTTATTTATCATTTTTACTATTTAAATATTTAAAGTTTCAAAAACTAAAAATTGATGCGTTGAATCTTGGGGATTAATGAATCTTTGAATGAATTCATACAAACATTACATTCAAACAGCATAATTAAGGTGAACCATTTAAAAAATCTATCCATTCCATTTTCAAACAGTCTTTATATACAAGCTGTAGTATAGTTGCTTTAATACATGTTGTAGTAGTGTAGCTTTGTCACAATATGTATTAATGAATGATATAAGAATATATCCCAAAGATTATATGACTAATGCTAACATGTATTTTTAAAAGGATACTTACGCATTATTGTTTTGTCAATTATGTACGCGTCGGAAAGCCCTATCTTTACCGGGTGGTTTTTCGTAAGGGGGTTTTCAAATATCTGCTGGATACTAATTGGAATTTTCTTGTAGGCAAACACAATATCACCAGATTTGTTCAACGTTACACTGAAGGTAAAAGTGCCATTGTTTGGACGATCCTGAAGTATAACGTTTTCCCAAACTACGATGAAGGTTTCACCTAAAAGAAAAGGAAATGTTTGCATGTATAAATATGTTCGATTTTCCGACTAATTGAATTACATGCAGAGCATGTAAAACTGTTTCATTATGTGTTTTTCTATTACCATCATCACGATATTTCACATGTGAGCTATTGGACAATGCTGTATCAAAGTTTGCCATTAAAGGAGCTATATACTGTGTTGATGCCAACCACGAATGCACGTAGTCTCCCGTGTATAAGAAGCCTCCGCTCGCAATTGTAATATTTCGAATGGGAAAACCATAAAATGGAAAATCGAACGACAAAAGCATAGTCTAGAAAGAAAAAAAGGTAAAATAGAAATTGAATTAGGAATAAAGCTAAGGCAATTGTAAATTAAGGATACGATTACGATAAAACGATTTGTGAATTAGTTAAAATAATTAACTGAGTTTTATAACTTATCGAAGACATTTGATTCCAAAAAAATATTCCTATTTTTTCTTCGTGTTTTGCGCAACAGATGATTCGTTTTTAATACAAATTCCCTGGTGCCGGGACCACCTCGAATTCTAAAGAATACTTGTAAATTAAGTAACAGGTTTTGCATCACATACTAATTAACACCTGCAAATGAGCACCTAGCATTAGAAAAATACACTCATGAACGACTAAAAAAACTGAAGGTATTTAGAAAATGAATTGAACAAATATTATGTGAAATGCTTAGTAGATGAACTTCGTAGTAGAAACTTCGAATCAATGCACCTTCAAAGAGAAATTGGAAAAACATTTTCCTAACAACTAATAATCAGGCAAACTAGTTATAATTCATTTGCAATGCAGAAGAACGAACATAATTTTGATACAATCAATTCTGTGAAGGTAGAATTGATCACTTCGAGTACAAAAGATGTCGAAAGCTCATTTTAATTGCAAAATATCCATCGATAATATCAGAAATGGGTCATCTAGTACATTAAACTTGTCTTTAGTTGGTTTCTCGCGTAGGCTAATGAAGTTACTACTTATTCCTCTGTAACCCAATAGAAGTATGTCAACGATCCTGATCAAAATATGAACTACGCTGCTAATCAAAATGAAAATGAAGCATAAGATGCGACACAATATACAGTGTTGTTAAAACAAGTAGATACATACTGTCGCTCGGCGATGGGAATTGGAAAGCAGCATATTGACGGTTAAGTTAGTAGATATTTTTTTCCAAAATTCGTCACTCATGACTTTATCGGTCGACCATGTGCTCTTGTAGTACAGATGGTTATCCTCAAACGTCTTGGTTATGTTATGTTCCTGTAGTGTATTGTTCAATTCAGCCTCAGTGCGTTCGATCGTATCAATGTTGATTGCATCACTGATTGGGTCACGTCCAGAAGATTCCTGTTTGAGATTAAAATAAGATAGTTATATCGGTGTTCAGTAAAATAATATAGATTTAGACATGGTATCAAACTCACTTGCAATAGCGACGTATTAAGTCCAGCCACTCCCAACAACTTTGTCGTACTATTTAGCGTAATTTTATTAACACTGTCTCCTTCGATTGCGTATTCTTTTCGCTGGCCTGTACCATTAAATCCTAGCAAATGAGTAGTTTCATCGTTTATATTCAATGCACCCGCCAATGATGGAGCTTTTTTGCCATTCAATTGCTCCTGATAAAGTTTTAGCTTAGAAAAACTTTTCTTGCTCTCATCCAACGGCACGACCGATCGGTTTAATGCCGCTCCTCCCATGTCTGGTTCGAGCGTCGTGTCATTTCCTTTGCTCGGAGCTGGAACTGAAATAGGTACTGAAAAACTGCTTTCCAACGCTGATAAGTCGGTTTGCAGATATTTTCGAGGCACTAGAAGGACCCAAAGAAACGTAAAATTGTTTATCATTCAATGCATGCAGGTATCTCTGGACACTGGTTGAAAACACGATCAATGCCTTTTAAGGGGTTTACATTAGCGCTTACCTTTATCGCAAGCATAATTCTGGTAAAGTGCTAGTAGTATGAACCAAAATAAGAAATTACGAATAAAGGGTACGGTTCTCATCGTACCAGTCGCCATTTCTGTTCGTCACTTTTATCACCAACAGTGTTCACAGCGTTCCTCGATCTTGAACGGCTTTGCTGCAAAATTACAAGATTACAACAAAAAAAAACACCCCACCGATTTGCAGTTCGATTTAGCCTGCTATCACTGTCTGTCACGATGTATTGTCGATATAATACGTTTGTATCTGCCACTTTTGCATCAAACACTACTAAATCTACAAACAAATCGTTCGTTGTCTCTTTAAGTTGACGCGTGTTCAGTTTATCTTTCAATTAATTATATACACTCTTCAACATTTCTTCTGGATTCTTTTTTACATCCTATTTACATCACCTTTTCTGCAATAAAATCACCGATTATCCGTGCTGCCCGTTCGTTTCAATTAACCGTGCATGGATTTTACGATGTCTACCCAGTCAGACAGTGCGCTCTTATTTTACACATTCGAGCAATTTGCTTCGTCAGGCTGTATCATTCGCCCGTGTGTGTGGAGGCTCGGTGATGGCGTCCCAGAAAGCATCAAATAAAACAGTGTTTTTCATGCTTTTGTACTTTTAAAATGGTTTTCAAACGTTTAACACATGTACTTTACCCGTGGTGTATGCTTAGGAAAAGATTTTCCCTTAACTTGCTGGTTAATTACGCGGTAAATTAAGGGAAAAGTCCCAATGTAAACATGTCAAAACTACTCGAAAGGGTAAATTAAAGATTGCAATAATTAATAGCCGGTAAATTAGGGGTGATTTAAGGGTATTTTAACGTAATTTGGCTCACCCAGTGAGCTTAATTTATCGCGTAATTAAGCGGTATGTTACGGAAAAATCTTTCACTGAGCATCACGGGTAAAGTAAATGCTGTTAAACGTTTGAAAAATATTTTAAAAGCTTAAAAAACTCTGTTTTATTTGATGCATTCTGGGACGCCATCACACTGCTACCACAACACACGGGCAAATTATACAGCTTCAAGAAAGCAATCTGCTCGAATGCGTAAATTAACAGCGCGCAATCTGACTGGGCGAAAGCCCTTTTTAATTTCGAGCACATATTCCCCTTTTTTCAAATGCAATCATAAATTGCCGTTATTTGTGACTTTTGCATCCCGGTTCTACAGTAGAGTTCATATTTCTGTGAATGCACAAATATTACGAAAAATAATTCTTCCTCATTTTACACTAGGTTAAGGTTACATAATACCGAGAATTACAAAGAACTTGCCGCGTTACGAGTAAATCAAGTTAAATTTCAGCTACAAATAGAGCGGCTCGTTCCTTAAGTTCCTCTTTAACTGGAGCATGTTGACCGTATTATTATTCCTAGTAATCAGTTCATGATTATATAATTGGTGCTCTCATTTGTTGTTATTCATAGTGTGTGAAAGTGATCGACCTGTTCCTTATACATGTTGGAAGCCGTCAGCGTCATTATCCCAACAATATTCCAGAAAAAGATCAACTTTGAACTGCTGCCGATAGATGCATTAATAGTCGAACAGAATTATTAAACAATGTACGAGTAGTTTATCACTAAAATATCCTACATGCTAGATGCTGGGTGTTCTCTGGTACGCTGCTAGAACCCGACTCCCGCATCCTGATCGAAGACGAGATCGAGATCCCAATCGTCCTGTTCTCTCATCAATGTACACTCGTGCTCCTCAACCAGCGAGAGACTTCTCGTGGAGAGCGCACGTGAGTGTCTGGCTGCGTACGCACCCAGTCATTACAGAACTCACTGCACAGAACTTGCTGCATCAGTCGAATGTAGAGGTGCTTCATTATTGTACATCATGCTGCATCTTCCATAGCCCAAATAAGCAGCTTTACGTAGGATAGTCGATGCATTATGGAATACTGAAGATAAGCAATCAATCTGCTAGCGTTCTTAAAATATACTCGAACTACCGATGTTGCTGAAGTATGTTTGAGTTAATTGACCGGTGGCTCTAGCTTGCACAACAATTGGTCGGTGTATTCCAGCAGCTTTTTAAGCAGTTGTAGGTGTAGAGACGACTGTTATTTTTGCGATATTCCAAACGCTTGATTTTGTCACATTATTGGTACAAATTCTTCTTCTTCTTCATGGGCACAACAACCTCAAGCGGTCTGTCGTGAAGAACGGCAACGCTACCAATACACATTGTTATGAATTATAATTACAAATTACGATGGAATATTTGGTACTGTAGCCGGTTTCGCACGACAGAACGGGCACAAAATCCTGTCAGGGCCAGTTCCCCGCGCACTCTGAACTTGCTCGCCAGCTACGGGTAAAGTAATTCAAAGAAAGCCAGAAATGACAGGCCTCTAGACCTTTTGAGTTTGTAGTGTCACTAAAGAAGAAGCTAAAAATCATTGTAACGCCTTATTTACAACGATTGCCGAGTGAGTAGTGAATTATAAGCTTCCAACATTTTAACACATTTTGTGCATCGTTGCGCACCCTAAATGTGCGTAAAATAAGTTTAGTTTAACAGGTTCTGCACTATTATTCCAAGTTTCAACCCCTACTCCCTTCGACATCACATGTGTGGACGCATTACAAGCACTGCAGAGTGATCTTATTCTCCCGCCGCAAGTAGCCAAATGTTGGCGGCATTTTTTTTTTTTTGTACATAAAGTGCCACGCCTCGCAACGGTTTAACGACTTTGCACACTCACTTAGAAGCTCACTTATATGTTTGAGATTGGTCGATGTCTGGTTTATTGACGAACTGCAACAAGGTCAATTCATGAGCCGTTTGAATGGTGCATTTCGCTGCAGTGGCGGTTCAATTTTGTCTCAAAACCGGTTCGACGTAATAATACAAGATTAGTGCAGTCTGTTGCGTTTTTACCATTATAACAATATGCAAGTGAAGGAAGCTTGGGGTTGTGTTGTATGTATTGTGAAAAATAATATAATATGTTTTTGTTACCATAATACAGAATAATGAAAATAAAGCAGACCAATTACGACAAGGGAAACAATAACGAAATTACGTGGAAACAAATTGACCAGCTAACCAACAATAAGTGACAGATCGATCGAATGATAGAATAATAGAAGCGTTCTAATGCAATAAACTTTTATTTAATCAAACTAAATGTTATATGTTTTGGAACATCTGATTGCTAACGTTGGGATCTACTGTTAGATCCTATTTATTATATTTACAACTGACTTCCATTGGTTGCCCCTTCTGAATGAATCAATGTCTAAGTATTGTTTCGTAATTAATCAGTATAGATTCGTTAAAACAGTACAACAAAAAATCGGCTACATAGCTAATTCACACACCAATAACTAGTAAAAGTGATTCATGTACCTAGCTCAAGACCAAACATCCAAATTGTACCTCGTGCACCCTTTCACTACGCACTGCAAGTGCGTGTATGACCTGTGGGTCGTAGTGACAAGAATATGCTTAAGGGACAGGCATGAATGTGAGAAACAAAAAAAAACAAACAACACCAGACAAGCATACACTATTCACTTAGTTTTTGCAATGGTCCCTTTGGCCACTATAAAAGCGATATGCATTCTCCTCTTCAGTTATCAGTTTTAGAACAGCGCTCCAAGCTTCCACATCGTTGCTATTTAATTATTTATTCTCTTCATCCCCACAACGCTGCAAAAATGTTCCGAGTAAGTGGGCTTACAAAAAAAAATCAATAGCAAATATCAATAGATAGTGGATTTATTAAATGTTTCTCTTTACTGTGTGTAGTTCGTCGCTCTTCTTGCTGCCATCGCTGTAGCCCAGGCCGCTTACACGTTGAACCCCGCAGGCCCGACCTACGCCGGAATCCACACACCAGCCATCACAAGCCAGCAGTCGAACATCCTGCGCAGCTACGGAAACCTTGGCCAAATTTCGACCTACTCGAAGACCATCGATACCCCGTACTCGTCCGTGAGTAAGTCCGATGTACGAGTGAGCAACCCAGGTGTGGCAGTTGGCCACATTGCCGCCGCGTATCCACATGCCATCGCTCCGGCTTACGCTCACCCCGCATACGCTCATGCGGCGTACGCTGCCCCGGCCATTAAGGCGGCTCCGGCGCTCCTTGGCGTTGCCTATTCTGCTGCCCCGGCTGTTGCTCATATGACCTACAGCAACGGACTGGGTATTAACTATGCTTGGTAAACTTGTAAAATCATGACCATTGCCCCATTACCCAGCGAGATTTTCTTCACCTGCACCATGGACTATTGGAGCGAAATACAATCTAAGTCAACACAGTCAACAATAAATAAAAATGTCTCTTCGAACATGAGCAAATAATAATAACTAAGTATGCTTTGCGTGATCATTAATTGGCGAACACGAAATACATCCTTCGGGTGCGAATAAAAAAGTTTAAACCAATTACTTTTGCTTCGTGCTTCGTGGGAAAAAAGTATTTTAGATGTTTCATATTCGTTGATAGCGCAGACCATTGATGATATCAAAGAGAGAGTTTTCCATTCACCATTTCAACCGGTTCATTGGTGTCATTTTTATAAGCCTGGTCGGCGGGATTTCTAATGCAGCTCATTGGCGTCGTGTAGTTCCATTCTGATAATACTATCCTATATTACTACAACCGTTAAACTCGCCACAGTAGCCAACGCTAGATGGCATTAGAATGAATTAATCTTTTATTTTGTTCCGTTAGAACGACCAGGCCGTATCGACTTTTTTGTTACCACATAGCCGGACAGTCAGACCTTGCTACGGGGGTTTTGGTGCGGATGGGATTTTCCTCGGTCCTGGTGTGAACGGCGCCGGTACCAATACACCACCGGACCATTCATTCATTGTCCAACATAAGCGCCAGAGTAGACGTTTTTAGGACCGAACTAGCCCAAGAGTTCTTATGTTCCCCACAACAACTTATCCTGTCACGATGGAACTGGATGCGGGTCTCGATGCATGTCGGAAACGCACATGAACTCGGGCGGTACTCGTTCTCTCCGGTTCTTGGCGAATCATTTCGCATTGGGCGTACATGCACAGCATATCAATCTGACTGAGTGAAAAGAGACTGATTAGGAAACCGATATTCTGCTTTCCTGCTCCATCCTTAGCTATTTGTTTTTTTTTTCTTAATTCTTGTCTATGCTTGTTTTTGTAGTCCCATTCTTAATAATAGTCGCCTTCGAGGATAGCACCAACATCTCCAAAGAGAGAGGCAGGCTTGGCTGGATTTGCTGGGTGTCTGGGGTTCGTCCAGTCTAGACTTATTTGTTGTTGCAGTGTTGCAGTGTCCAATCAACGGGCCGATCAAGATCGCCATCGCAAACAAACCTGCAGCAGCAAACAATAGTAGTAGTGTTGTATTTTTTACAAACATTATATGTATGATGAAGGATACAGAATGAAACCAACGAATAAAATAATGTTGTACTCTCTAGAGAAAAGTTTTCGTTCTTCCGCCCATATGCGGGTGATATACTACGGCAAAAAGCCGTCATAGTACAATACTAAGTAAATACCCAAATAAAGCAGTTTATCGATTGTTGCTAGAAGTAGTTGTTGTTGCAAGGCAAAACTGGGCATTGCTGCGCCAACTTCTAGAGTTCTTAACTTCAAACGTTGGTTGTAGGGTGATATGGATTCATCTTCGTGACCATTGAACAATGTTCTAACAATGGACAAACCAAGGAACAATACAGTCATTTCAAACATTTCAGTTTAACCATCCTAAGCATGAGGTACAGGAACCTAACCTTACCAGCTTACAAGGCATTATACATCTGTATGCACTGGTCTATGCAGATTGTACATTCAGAAATAATTGTTGTTCTGGCATCGTCGACTTATTCTCCATTATCTTCATAACTGTTATGCACAGGTTATCCCGACGTGGTAGAATTATTGATTTGGACGAATTTCAAGCATCTCAATTGGATAAATTCTCTATGAAAGTGACCAGGATGATTCGTTTCTCCATTTTCTCATGAGATTGAGATGACGTGTGCAGATAATCGATGATCATCAAAACGGTGCTAATGTGCTAATAAGTAAACTATAGGTTTCCTATGACCAATTTATCCGGTTCGTAAGGGAAAGTGATACAATCGTAGTACAAAGTGGCTATTTACATTAATGTTCATAATCGTATGTCCCGTGAGAAAATCTACTGTCAGCACACTGTTTGCAATAACACAATAAGTTTTTTTCGCGTAAAATTATGATTTACTAACATTTTTTGTTATTCTTTTTTTTTCTTTATATTACAATTGTCATAATAATCATCGTAATAATATTAAGATATACACGTAAAAATAATAATTTGCCCATAATGATCACTCTTGTCTTCTTATGATTGTTTACATAACAAATACTGACAATGTTGTTTTTCGGATTTTCTTTAATTTTCCTATCGTGTTTCCCTTGCATTCAAATTTCTCTTACATTTCTATCTTTCTTTCATG
Organism: Anopheles moucheti; assembly: GCF_943734755.1. Classification (NCBI taxonomy): domain Eukaryota; kingdom Metazoa; phylum Arthropoda; class Insecta; order Diptera; family Culicidae; genus Anopheles; species Anopheles moucheti. The sequence continues at coordinate 46,897,621 of NC_069141.1, forward strand.
CATTCCCGCATACATACGCGCGCGCGCACACACACACACACTCGACAATCATGATTTTTTCGCTCTGAAATGTCCTTTTCCGCAGGATTGTTAATATCCGGTTTTAATATACACACGCTCGCTCATAATATACCCACAATCATGCCACCATCTGACCTCCCGTTACGCCCGCACGTAACTATGAACCATGCATACTCATGGCAAACTTACTGCTATATCCTTGCCCGTCAATCGTGATCTTCGGCGCACCTTCGGTTTTCTGAATTCTGGATCTTTCGATTTATATGTTGCATTTAGGTCGAGATACGCCTCAAGTTACCTTAAATTAGATGATACTATTATTCTATGTTTTATCGTGGTGCAAGAGCCTATTTCCATTTATGTCGTATTTCACACTGAAACGCTACTAACCGGATCGAGCTTGTACGACGAAGACGGTGTCAGTGAAATATGTATGCATTTTTACAGTAGTTATATCAAAAGATTGTTATGCTCACGCGTCACCTTGTTTGAACATTTCATTTTTTTTACTTTGGAGGCGCATTAGATTTTGCGTCCAAGCTCATCGTTCTCAAGTAATACGCTCAAACTTTTTCCTGTCCCCTTCGAGTGATTCACTTAGTGAATATTTCATGTTTACTCGATTTTTCATCTTTGCGTTTAAACTTGTGTGACATTGCGACACGTACATTCGGTCACAGTAGCCCTATGTTTTGCACTATCAGCCGAATATCAATCCTTGCTACGTGTGGATGATGACACATGGATTGTTAGGTCGAATACGCATAGCACATCACTATAGGGGTGCACCGCTCACCTTATTCGTTTTTTTTTCAATCCCATATTTTCATTTAATACTTTCACTTTCCGACAGACGTTAGATACGGGTTTTGTCATTTTAATTGTTATATATAAGATCATCGTTCCAATGGTTTTGATCGTGATCTTCCAGTGCTTCGTGCACCTTCGCGCTTGTATGCTCTTCTCCCTTTCTTCGTGATCTCTGAGGTCTATTTTCCCCCCTTCTGCATTCCGAAAGATTTAACGGGACACTCTTATCCGCCATTCAAGAACAACTGTCTCTACCCACAGTACATGATGTTACCGTTATTGTTGCAAGACATGCAAGACATTACGTACCTAATTTGTGTGTGTTTTTCTTTTCATATTGTTTCGATTATTTGAATGCTGCTGTCTATGCTGGATGGTTGCGCATCAAAACGAAGGGAAAGAATTACCCGCTCGATATACGCTTCGTTCTACACATATTGGCGTATATGACTCAGTTCTCAACCATAAAATTCATTAGAACGTGATATTAAAGGATGTTGATTTGATTAAATCCAAACACGCCTCCATTTATTCGCACATGTCATAACATCATCTGCAGAATGAATGCCCCTCAGGTCAGGTGGTGGGTGTACCAACCGAAATTTTTCCATTAATATTCCTTGATAATGATTGGTTTTTGCACATATCGCTTCAAATTTACCACAATCTAATGTCACCTTTTAAATGACATTTATCGAAATATTATGCTCTCTTTTTGATGCTATTTCTTTACCTCTGGTATAACCCCAAATCTATTTTTGCATATGTACAATTGGTTTTTATGCTCATTTCACAGCTGCTGCTGTTGCTTTTGTGAGCGATGTTTTTCGGTATGCTAGGGTATATATAAATAAATTACTGATCATCATTCCCTTCCATTTCTCCATTCAGATACTATCCAACTCTAGTTTAGTGTTGTTTTTTTGTTTTGTTTTTACTCTTTAATGCGTTAAAAAACTATTTACAATCTACATATTCAGACCGACGTGTTCATATGAGATGCAGTATTAGAGTTGCAATGCTGGGATCATGGGGGGTTTTATTGAGTGCCGAATTTGAATGGTAAGCTTACCGTGTAGGTAAGGTTGTTTGAAAATTCCCCACTACACTTCAAATCGGTTTTGTGCAAAGACCACATCGCCTTTTAAAAAAAACAACACATCACTGTCATTCGGTAGCCAGATTCTTTAACATGACCAATAGGAATTGTGAATTTGACAAGACAAAACACGTCGCCATCATCAGCGGCGAAATTAGCTCTGCCTATGGTAATTGTGCAAATGATGTACAATAACCTTCACTGCAAACACTTCCTAATCTCCTTGCTTTCAGGTGATGAGTGCCAAATATTGCTCAAAGGGTTTCTACAAAATCCGTTCGTGATGAAACTCAAAAATGAGAAAAATCAGACAATTATCCTCATGTTTCACAGTTAAACACAGTGGCGTATGGATATTTTTAGATAGATAGCCCGCATGGGATTTGCCTTCTATGCGAGAGCAAACGCCTTCACACGCGCGCGCTTTATCTTTCCATTTATGTATATTTATAGTTAATGTATATACTATAAGAAATTTAGCTCGCTACATACCTCAGCTTCTTGCTTTGCCGTTTCTCTTTCCCTTAACAGAAAGACGAACCTGTGCTTAGAGGAATTCAAAGACTTCGCCAGAGTGTAAATAGCTGCAAACACACATGTACGATAGTAACCATTACTTCTGCTCAGCACACTCATCCTCATCTGTTACAGTAACGTTTATTATCCTTAATCTTAATATATGTCGTTTTTTGTTTGCGTAATTAATAATATACTATTTTAAAACAATTAAGACGGCAATTCCTGATTTCCATTCCATTTCTTTCCACCACACTCATGCATGCGAATAATACACGATCATATGTGAATGTTTGCGGTGCGCACATGCCACAGTTTGGTGTAGCGGTTGTCGATTTTACGATCATAGAAAGGATATTTAAAAGAATAAGTAGTTTGGTAACACGGCAAAATTCTCCTCAACCTCAAGTGAAATAGCTATCCTGAACACTGAGAAGCCTAATTTTTGTCTCTTCTTCGCTCTTAGAACGAGAGCAAACAATTCTATTGCACCATAGGCATTAGCTGGATGTTCAGAAGCAATAGTAATGGGTGGTGTGTTACTCAACACATATGTTGCGCGTTCAGTTAAGTGTGTAGTATATTAACGCGGAATTACAGAGATGCAGAGCGCGGTATACAAAATTTTGGGAGAAAAGGAAATCCAACACAAATCATACATCTGTAATTTTTTGTTGTTTTCTAGCGTACAACCAGTAAACCCCGTTTTTGCCCATGCTATTATTCCTTTTTCTAGATTTATCTCTCCCGTTGAGGAAATATGCAAATATACTTCATTGTTCATTTGAACCTAGTGTTTTACGCAGCTGATATTCCGCTACTCTACTTACTGTTACAATAGCGATGCTTTGCTGTAATAATGAGCCAATGCACTTCGATTGCTCTTATCCGTACGGTTCGCGGATATGTGTAGAGATGGGTGCATTGGATTTTACATTTGTCACTGAGACACAGACGGACTCTTTTTTCCTCCATCCTGGCCACCGGTACCGGAATTGTTTACAGCGCCACCACCACCTCCCCTATCAACCTGCCAGGAAGTTGGGCCACCGCTCATGGGGCCACCATCGTTGTGGCCGCCGCCGCCGCCTCCGCCACCAAATGCATTGTGACCGTCGTGCTCGAGATTGTTGGCAGCGTCGTATTGCGTATTTTCAAGCCTAGTGATCAATCGTTCATCTTCGTCACCAAACTCACCGCCCATTAGAGATGGTTCCCCAACCACCATGACATCCTTTGCACAATCCGACGCGATGAGATCGCAATAACGGCGAATAGCGGCGAAATTCAGCGGTGAAAAGTAAAGAAAAACATAGGTATTAGAATTATGTTGTAAATTTGTAGTTCTCTATTCCATATATTCTTTTACGTTCTCTAAACAGCTAATCAGCCGCCGAGAAAGTTTAAGTTCTAAGAAAGCTTTTATAAATCGAGAAAATCAACTCACTACCTGAGACGCCAGCGAGAAATTTGGACCAGGTGAACGTTTTTTGCTGGGAACTTGTGGACCTGCGTTACCTGCTCCCGCTCCAGAACTGGAGCCCTTACGTTTCCGTCTTTTGTTTGCTGGTCGTTGTGCATCTAGATATTCAGATGTGCAGTGATTTTTCAGATATACCGTCAAATCGAGAAGAATACAATATACACAATATTAGAAATTAATATTCATGAAATGGTATGTTGTTAGTGTACGATTGCAAGAACGGAACATTTGTCAAGCTCTCTGCAGGTAGACCAGGAAGCTTTTAATAATTCACGAGATGTGTGAAACAAAAAAAATAATAACAAACAAACGTCAAACGGTAATATGTTAAACTAGGTCATAATTCACAAGCCGTCACTGGCACATTATAATGGACTTGACACATTAATGGACATTATAATGGACACAGACTATGGACAAAGAAGTACCTCCTTTCTTACCCGGCGGTGCGACCATCCGTTGCCACTTTTGGAACAATGTCGTTTTCAAACAATCCCGTGGGCTCAGCGCATATGCTTTATGTCTGGACATCAGTTCCTGCATCGGTTCCAGTATCACACACAACTGATGATTTTGATTGCCAACGGGTATTGCCAATGGTAATTGTAGATGATGCCATCAAATGTAAAGTAAAAAGAACAATGAAAAAATACGTAAAATGTACAGAATAGAATAAGAGCGTACTACCACCATTTGTCACCAAATAGTGTGAACTTTAAAGGAAGAAGGATAACTAAAGTATAGTGTGTTGAATAAGGATTGTTGCCATTTCAATGAAGATATTGATCGTAAAGGCAATTATGTCGATAGGGGGTGTTCATTAAAAACATCACCACTCACGCGCAGATAATTTAATGTTGAATTGGTGATTCCTTGTCTAGTGATGTTCTTCGACAGTTGCTCAAGCATTGCAGGATCCGGCTGAGGACTATGGAGTGCAATTACTGACCGCGGTATCAGTTCTCGATGGGTTCGAACTGCCATGTGCCATGATTTTATCCGCATTAAATCATCAAATGTGAATTCCAGAATCAGCCTTCCTTCAGTGAGTACCTGAGGGGAAAGTAGAATAAATTAGTCTTCTGTTTTCATCCGGAAATGTTGAGCGATTAAACTATAAATTTGAAATGATATATCGACAGACAGAACATGTCTCGGTGTCTTACACACCCACACGATAGCTAATGCATAATGCTAACTTTAATGCTATGATCCTTAGAGTAAGGCACACAATATCTTACCTTGGTGTACATCGGTTTCCCGTGGATCGTTTCCATAGTGCATTGATCACAATCTAGTGTAATTGATGTGTTGTGAAACGATTCCTTCGAATGCCGTAAGTTAAAGTACAACTCTGTCACACCCCCTTCGAAAATACTTCGAAAATATCGTGGGATTAATGTGCGTCCTATAGCTGCAATATTAAAGTCAATGTTTTTTTTATAATAACGTGTCACGCTTGAGATTGTATTGCGGTATATGCTCACTATATCTTTTTGGTCCATCCTCCAAACAAAATGTTAAAGTTAATGTAGCGTCATCTTCGAAAAACTCATTTGCAAATGAGTCCCACCAACAATTATCACTTTCCTGAGCAGAAAATAGACATAGGAAGAATATTAAAGTGTTATCAACGTTTTTAATGAAATTAACTCGATTATTCGATAATTACTTCAGTTCTCTGCTGTAATCGTTTGTTGAGTTCATAGATTCTATAATCCGGTTGACCGAAATATGCATGCCTTCTGGGAACATTCAATTGACTGTAAATTACAAAAAAAAATACCGTTCATGTTAACACAACATCATATTATTATAAAAGCATCAAAATAAATAATCGATAATAATCGTTACCTTTGATCCATACGATCCACCGGTTGTGGACCTCCCATTAGATGACCTTGTCCCATTGGGCCGCCCATATTCGATCCATTTGGCCCATGACCAAAAGGAGAACCTGGAGGTATACCGAACTGGGGCCCGCCAAAGTTACCTGGCCCACTAGGTGATGTAAAATGGGGCCCGCTTCCGAAGGCGGAACCGGAGCTGCCCGGTCTCCCAAATTGAGGACCATTAGCAGAGGGAGAACTAAAAGGACCTACTGCTACGGGACCACCACCGACGGGTCCATTATATGGACCCCCCGGCCCTGTTGGACCACCCGCATTCGGTGGAGGGAAGCCGGATCCAACATTCTGTGGTGGACCGGGCCCGGGAGTCGACGATCCCGACGGTGCAGGTGATGCTGTATATTGCGGTGTGTTTGAGCCAGTTCCAGGGGGTAGATTTTGATAGCTATTAGAGGCAGATCCTCCTGCTGGAGAGCCTTGGCCTGCGGCCGGGAACACTGGACCTCCGAAATTGGCCCCACCAGGACCACCGAAACTATTTACACCCGGTCCCTGGCCCCCAGGCCCTCCGGGACCTCCGGGGCCACCATTACCAGCAACGCCAGGACCACCCGGACCACCAGCTCCTCCAGGGCCTCCACCTTGCTGCGAGGGATCAGTTGGACCCGAAGGTGTTCCTTTCCAATTATTCGTAGAATCCTCCAGTGTAGACGGTAAACTCAATGACGGTCCTGCATTAACTCCACGGCGACTTAAACCTAAACGGCGCGAACGAAGAATACAATACAAATGTGTTATTGTTAATATGTTCAGGAAATGTTTTTGATTCTGATTTTGTTATTCTAGCCTGTTTGGTCTGTTGTTGTCCTATCTATCCTTTTCTTAATATTTAAATAATAAGCATAGACAAAAGTTTCCAACCGTTATACAACCGAAAAAAAAATTCTCTGCTGTATTCTTCATTGTACTAACTTCTTCCTATTCTATAAACATCCGAATGTGGAATGCCAGAAGCATTTACATATGTTTCTCTTCACATTATTCACACGGATGGGATTTGGTACTAGTTCTGCCTAATGGAAATCGACGCCGTTACCACTAAACCATTGAAAAGCTCTCAAAGCAAATTACAACAATTACTTTAAATATTTTTTTTCATTTTATCAAATGTTGTACTTTTATTCTATATATTTGTGTAAATGTGTTGATATGGCATACTATTTTTATTTTATTTTATTTATTTCCATTATGACGGTCAAGGGCCGTATGATCATATGGCATACTTTTGTTATGTATAAAAATGTATAGTTAATTAAACGTTAATAATACGTGCTTACCTATCATATTCTAAAATCGGAACTATTGAGGAAGAATGTCAGTTCCTAGGAGTGTGCACCAGCACCGACCACGGTACGCCAGCCTGTCCCGTACTGTTACAACACAACACAACCAAACGTAATTGTTGATGCTAGCACACATGCACACGGCTAGCAGAGTATTGTTGCCTTAGTAGCCGTATGTTGCATCGATCTTCTTTATATGTTTCACATAGAGGTGTACTCTTCACGCAACGCACTATGTTTTACTTCACTTCTTTTGCTTCTATTGCTATTGGTATGTCTTTAGCTTTCACACTACTGTCAAATAAAACGGTATTCAAACACTGGAAAGAAGAAAAACATAAGAGACATATTTTAATTTGCATGTTTTAAAATACTGTTTCGCTATAATCAGTGGTAATATTATCACGTGAAACAGTTGGTTTACAGTAGCATTTTTACTTCTCCCCGTTCTATCAGCTTGTAGAATCGTTGCGCGTTTTCAAACTTTTGGCAAAGTGTTTAGAGTTTTGTCAAGGACAAAGATATGTACGGCATCATATACCGGCCACATTCATATGCGCTTTATTATTAAAACTTTTTTGTTAAATTAACATCTTATATAACTCGGTTTGTTTTTAAAAACAATTAGCCCAAGTGCCATACTGCTGTTAATGTGAATGTAAAAAAGAAATAATCAATTTTAATAACTACAAAGATCGTATTCGTACGCACTGTCCATTATGCCGCTATGCACCGGGTTTTTTCGACTTTTGTATGCGCATCGACGGAAACTGTGTGAAAGATACAAGCGGACACAGCAAACAAGCAGAAGCATACAGCAAAAAGCAGCATCACATCGAGAATGGGAGAGAATGTAATAAAACAAACGAATGAGCGAGCGAGAGAGAGAAAAATAGGAGAGAAAAGGTGAGCCACAGAAGCATTTAAATTGAATCAAGCGTGGAAAAAGGAGATAAACTGATTCCGATAAACGAACATGCGAATAAGACGAAAGAATGTACAACATAACATTTAAGCATACAAATATTTTGCTCGACACACTTTTTGGCAAAGATGGCGAGAGACGGCTAAGCGGCTATAACTGACTAAGTTTTGGACATTATCAAATCACTTGATATCTGAGCTGCAGATTGATAGGAAATGCTCATAACATACTACCCATTTCTCTGTGTACCTTTCGACAAGTAAGACAGAAATTTCCTTTCAACGCCGTGTCAAAATCGTGACAGGCGATTTCCATAGAGCATCACTCAGATTTGGGTGACGCGGCCCTGAACGTGTTAATTTACACATAGCTTGGTACCACTATCTACCTCTTAAAGTAGAAAATCTTCTGATCATCAAACATTACTAAGGTCTGGAAGATTTTACATATTCTATAATATTCGATTCATTCATTATTCTGTATACAACAGATTCATGCTGAGGCATACCTGTCATGACAAACCTTTAATCAATACATATTTCCTAGAATCGTTAATGCTAATCCAACGTAATAAACTGTATGTATTTGTTTGGTTTCAACAAATGTGTGATTCAAATTTCTCCCTAAAAATTTCCCGAGTATTCATGAAGCATGTTGTGTACTTTTCAAATGTTAATTTATAAATAATTCCACTCTTGTAAAAGAATGCATGCATTATTCTGTTACGGGCTACAACACGGCGCAACACAACACCGGTACCATTTTTAACAAACTTGACACGCACACTTTTACGAAGGACGTGCAATCACATAAGGGCGAAAACAGAAAGTACAAACATCTAGATACACCATAGCTCATTCACGCACATTAGAAACGTTGATTCGAACAAAAAAAAACACACATAATACGGCGCTGGTATTGTTTTCCAATCCACAGCATGCGTGCGCGATTATGAATGTATAGGTGCGCGATTTGACGATTCTCTCTCAAGGCACACTCTGATGTCAATTGGAAAGAAAACGCAACACACATACTCACACGCACACAATTATATACATTAAAAGTGATTGCTTAAGGATCCGTGCACCGGAGATGAATGGAACACAGAGAAGTTGAATATCAAACGCGTCGTGGCCTAATGTTGATGCATACACCGGTCAGAACAATTGGCTACAGATAGCACCACTACTACGGCTCCCATCGCGACGTTGCCTTAACGCAGGGAAACTGTATCCAAAACGCAGCAACCAACCATTCTGTACTGTTCTCGATTGTGATAAGCTTGAAGAAAATCACTATGTCACCACCAACCAAAAGAAATATTAACAATTATTTAGTTCAAACTCAATTTAATTCGTTTTTTAATTTGCTTAACGAAACATTTGCAAGTAAAAATAAAAACAAATCAAATCACTGCTCCATTGTTGGCGCACGCATCTTCAGCTACTCATGCATGTTTAACTTTCAATATAATTTAATCGACGAAACGATAAAACTTTTTTGGTATTTTGTTTTCCATCCAATGTTGTATACGCATCAATGTGCTTAAAATATGCTAAATCAAATCATATGGTGACAGACACACATCCGAATTACATTACGAAATACACGCTACAGCGAGAACGGCACTAAAATCATTCATTTCCTTGCTAGCCACAGCTTGGTTTCATTATTCTGCATCCTCCTATTATCTTCCATGACGATATACACAGCACACACTGCAATACATAATGACACCAAATGAGAAATGGAATTCATCCATTTTCAAGCTGCTTGCTACGATTTCATTTTGCGTAAAGTGTTCATATTAAGTTTTGGAACACATTTTATCTAGCGCTCCCCACCCCTCGTAAACCAACAAGCAAACGCCTCGCACTAACTGAATCAGATTTCCAAATTTTTCATTGCACCCGCCTGGGAAACCACGCCACCGTTTGCCAAACCACTGTAGGGTGTACACGATGAACCACATTCAACATTTACCCGAAAGAATTGCGGTTTTATGCAATACTTTAAATGCTATTTGCACGTTTATTCATGGTAACAATTTCACTCAGAGCGTACTCGCCAACATAGACGCCATCAATTTTTTTCAACACTGGTGGCCATTTTGAAATAGGGGCACGGAGATAAACGTCATTTTTGCGCACATAGCAACACGTCCGGACATACTACTGACAGTTAAAACTTCTGATTTTGCACGCATTCAAAAAGTTTATTTGCAATTGTTCGGTTTATGGCAAATTTGTTGATTGTAAGACAAGCTTGGCAGGCAAAATTTAATTCCTGCCAGGAAAAGAATTTTACAAAGGTATTTTTGGTAAGGTAACAGAAAAGAACCAGCATTACTTGGGAACTGTCATTACGGGCATTTTTACCACGAATATTCACCACAAGGGTTCATAAGCCTTTTCGAATAGGTCGTGTCTACACAAAACGTGTAGTCGTGAACCAAAGCAATCCCACGCAGTATCTTGCAGAGAAATTTTATTCGTAATACGTTATACTGTGCATCGACTAATCTGTTTGTATTCTGGAAAGACGTTCTATTGTAGGGAATTTGTTAATGACTTGAAATATATTCATTAAAAGGCCACGATAGAGTTATTTAAATAAGCGTAAACACTCTCAAATTGTCGTTTCTACAAACACAATTGTAAAATACGTTAAAGTTCCTTATTTCGGTAGGAGTTTAAAATACGTTTTTCCATTGATCAATATCATCGTATTTAAAAAAAAACGTGGAATTTTGGTGCTTTTTAAGATGCACACTAATGCGTTGCGTTTTTTACAGAGTCATCGGTTCGACGTTCTATAACTGAACCATACTAGTCATCCATTCAGTAAATGAGTTTTCATGATGTATTATTAACTCTTTCGAACCATAGTTAAACGCTAAACTTTGCAGTCTGCTCTAGACTGCAATGCAAGCAAAGACAAAGCTGCTCAAACGCTGTTTAAAAGAGTCGCAAACCTTGTTTCGCTTTAACTATTGGAGCTCATGAAGGATCATGGAAGTGCAAATAAATTAGTTGCTCTATTTATTTCCTGTGTATTGTAATCTGTTAATTATCTTTTTCAAATACCCTCACGTATCGGATAATTATAGTAATATACAACGGCAATTTGTATTTCATGTATAAATTAAATCAAATAAACCTTATTGAAACAGAGTCGAAATGTAATATCGAAATCTATTGGCCTAATAGTGATATGTATACCGTAACTATAGCATCATACATTTTCAAAGCACCGGATGGGATAATTTAATGGCAAAGAATCCAAATGGTTGCGATTGAACGAACAAAAATTGTTACGATTTTTTCAACCAAATTTTAATATTTTTCTCCCATGTCCTGTGTCGTAGCCCTTTGTGCTTTGGTTCCGAACTGGTACACACACCACCACCACCAAAAATCGTAAAAGAAAAGCAAGATGGCTACCGTTTTGCTCGCCGTGGAATAATTAAACAAGAAGAGAGCCAAAAGCTCAAGATAAAATCGTATTTTTATTGCTTTTAGGGATGTGTCATACGTTATGTGAAATATGCCGTGTGTAAAAAGTTAGCCCTTTAGTCGAAAGCAATGCAAACTTTGGGCCCACTTCTGTATTCAATAGCCGACCAAACTTGTGGCATGATCTATAAGTGCAAAAGTAAGCAATAGGGGAAAGAAAGTTTCTTCCATGTGGACCTGTACCAAAACATCCACCAATACATTATCCATCATCGGTGATAAATGTGCAGAATTTTCGACTATTGAACCGAATATCTAACATGTTCCGAAAAAGGGTGTTTACAAAAGGCAGTGTTGAGTAGAGAGAGAAAAAAAAACAAATAAAAAAACAATGCTTGTGTTTGTTAGTGCGAGTGCGAAGAAATATTTTTAGCAGTGCAGCATATAACAAAAAAAATAACGTAAAACAAAACACCACTTACATCTGGAGCAGTAATCAATTGTACATCCTTGCCAGTATGTATAAAATTGATGCGTATGCGTAATATAGAGATTGTCCATGCGCTTTCCTTTAAAATGAAGCATCTTGATTTACACACTTTGTTCCAATATCCAGCTCCGTTTCTACCTTGCTTACAACGGCATGCAGCGAATGGCATTGAACAAAGTGAGGACTGTGTGTTGCAAAAGGTGTATTTCGATTGTTTCTCACATGAGGATCAGTGAAAAAGGGACGTTGTGTAGTCGTCATTCAGGAAGCAAAAATATTTCAAATCAACTGAATTCCGTGAATATTATGTAGTTTCGATGGCACAATCCATACATTCACATGTGAATTTCACGAAATGTTTTGAATAGCAGCGTGTGTTAAAACTTGAAAATATGTGACATGTTAGAACTGCAATTGGCGTACTGGGTTTTATTCGTAGTGAAAATACATTTTTCAGAGCAAAATATTTCCCACTCTGAACGGATCAGATAAATGTAAATGTTGCTCCAATGCTGCATTAATTAGGCTAATGGTAAACACCTGCGAAATTAATCAAGATGGTAAATATATTTTTTTGAAACAAAGGTTTATTCGATTGCAAAACAAATAACAACGGCAACGTTTTCTGTTCACAGACTAAAATGATACGCTTACCAGTTGGCGGAGATCAGGAACAGTCGCCACCGGATTTAACCAGTGGGAATGGCATTCAGAGTGAAAATATATGCACAGAGATCCCGAGTCTGCGTGAGAGTGCACCGAAATCCGCCATCAAGATGCAAGAATCCTCTGCCATAACAGCGCCAGCTGAAGTGGACTTAGTGGAGCAGGATCTCCAAAATCAACGCAGAACATCGCACCGGTTGTTGACAGCTAATCGTAACGATGCGATTGGCACTACTTCCACAATATCGTCGACACGGTCAGTGAGTGACCAGGGTAACATGCGGAGCAGTGAACAAAGGATTTCGTCGACAAGTGATCCTTCCAGCACCGCAACCAGCATTATTTGCAGCTTGCCTCTTAACCGATTGGAGTCCATACTGGGAATGTTAAGCGGATTGAAAAAAAGCCCCAGTCACACCGCTGATCTGGTAACAGCGAATGCGGTTTCACGTGACCAAGAGCAAAACAATAGCTCGCCCGCTGGTTCGGACAGTACGTACGATGCACCGAACGATAACAACTTAGTATTTAAGGTGCTATGCTTATACTGTGACCGAAGTTTTACCAACCAAAAACTGATGATCAAACACACGGATCGCATTCATCGAATAGCGAAAGACCGGCGTAGCAGTACCCGTGTACTGTCGACCGCATTGAATGGGTCGGACGTTTCATCATGCTGCCACTTTTGCCATAAGAGCAAAACGCTGAATTTAATGTCAGAAAATTTGCCAGAACTGTTCCAGCACTTGATCTCCGTACATTCTGATCGATACTATGCTTGCGAGTATTGTACCATACGTTTTCCAAGCGATGAGGCACGGGAAGCGCATATGGAAGCTTTACATCCATCTACCAATAGTGGCCGACCAAAGTCTAAAGCCGCACTTAAAGCCTTCAGTCACGGTCAAAACAGCTGTACTCTTCACCATCCACAGCCAGTTGTCAGCGTTGTGAACTGCAAAACGTTCAAAACTAGTGGCGTTTCTCGATCGGAAGCAACGGAACCGTTGCTGACGTTGGACCTCTGTTCCACATCGATGGATCGTCTTGTTGTAAATAATAATAGTGTAAACAATAGCAGCACTAAGGGTGAATCGGTTCAAAACATTTGTTTACGGTCCTCGCTGCGCAATGCTACTTCACAGGCAGTAGAAAAGGATCCTACGAATGGCAAGCCGAAAACCAAGGCCTTCAAAAAGTCAGAGCGATTGCTAAGAAGGAATTCGGAACCTATGCTATTGTCACGTCTGGGTATTACACAGCACAGATTACCTCGTCAAAGCCGTCGGTTACTGGCAGCAGCATCAACCACTGCAAATGCTTCCCTGTTATCATCTGAGACATCATCCGCATCTTCTATATCATCCACGTCCTCGGCCATGGGTACATGTATAGGTAAATTAACCACAAAGAAGAAAAGCCTGATATTGGCAAGCGATGAAGTGCAACCGGTACAAAATTGCTACAACAAAATTACTAAATTAAAAACGATACGTTCGACACTGAGTACCAACTCGATGATGTCGATCGCTGATAGTACGAACATCGAAACGACAGATTCAGGCAAAGTGTTAGACAAAGCACCCGAATGTACAACAAACGGTGGTGCTACAGTCACATCTGCTGGACCAACTAGTGAAACCGTGGGTGGGTTTATCAACCGTGGAACAATGAATAATAATTCCCTTACTGGTAATAGTATTTGGTGCAACAGTGCAGGCAGCATTAGTATCAATGCATCTAATGGCAGCACAGCTATGTTGGCAACGAACAATGGACTATTTGACGAAGATTTCTACGAAACCGTTACACAAAACGTGAAAAACAATCTTAGCTGCCACTTGGACGGAAAATTGGAAGCATCTACTCCCTATGCACCGAGCCCGATGAGTCCAGTCTCAGTTGTACCTGCAGTACGTTCCACTGTCGTCAAGAGTCCAGTGACAACTGATCGTAAAATACACGAAGCGACCAACCTTCCTACCCTTTCCGTAATGTTTCCTACGTTGTTAACTGTAGAACAGTATGGTACGGATCTGAAGCCAACGACGAGCACTGCAATGCTGGCTTCTGTTTCATCCGTGTCGTCAGCAAAAACGAAGAAAACTGTTACAAAAAATTCATGGAAGTGGAAGTGGGACTTTGTGAAGAAATACAAGTATGTAAACGAAAATGGACGAATCGTGAAGAAAATCAAACAACCAACAATCGGACTTCGCGATCTCTCTAAGCTGGACATGTGGACACAATTGACCATGCGTACAAAGCATGAGCTATTTCAGCATCGACGATCGAACGATGATCAACGTCAGGTACAAGCATCGTCCGCCACGCAAAGCGATCCTTTTGCCAAAGATGAACCGATGATAATAGCGGAAGCAGGAGCCACTTTGCGTCATGAAAAACGTGCCATGGTTGAGCAATTGGACCACATACTCGATGCACGGTTGTTACCACATATAGATTTGGAACAGAATGATCAGCGCATCATCAAACTTGAACCATCTGACGAACATGTAACGAAAGAGGAAACGCCATCGAATCTAAGCGCAGAGCCAATTGATGACAAAGCCGAAATCAATGTAACACCAACGCAATGTTCGACGCTCGTACCATGGTCAAACCATCCAAACACACAGTCCAATAATATGGAGTTCCTGCACAATCTACAGCTAATACAACTAAACAGACACCATAAAAATGCACCTGTCGTGTTAAGCGGAGAATGGGCCCGACCTAGGTGTTACATTTGTTATGGCTGTGGTGCGAAGTTTAACTCCCTGAAGCAAGTAGAAGAACACAGAATCTTTAGACATCCTCATGTGCACTCTACCTTCTACGAGATCGTTGGTCGTGAACTCATCGAGAAACGCTTATACAAGCATTTTTTCATCCCTGTTATAGCACTGATGATGCAACAGATGCATTGCATGCGATCGGGCAATCCCGAGCGAATAATGAACAGTGCCATCATGCATGGCATGATTCCTCAACATGCAGGAGTTTGTAGAATCAACACTGTTACGGAAATTAAAAACGAAGATTCTTCGTCAAATGAAGCTACCTCGTTTTCGACATCAACCAGCGCCTCATCGTCGTCGTCGTCGTCGTCGTCTCGACATTCTACAAACACCACGGTGACTACTTTAATGGATACTTGCTCTGACACTATTAATGTTCTTACGCAGTGTTCCGCACTTGCAATCGATGATGAGGACGTAGGAAACAGTGTCCGCTCAGTGATATGCAGCAAATGTCAAAAGGAATGCCAGAATGAGATCCTGCTGTATGCACATATTCTGCACTGCTCGAATGATTATGTGTGGTTACAAGCGAAAAAGCGTATGAAGTACCGTCGTGCTAAACGAAGAAGAGGTGGCAATCGGACTATTGCTAGTTGTGCCCCTGCTATGCTAACGATACCTAGAATGATTCAACATCAACCAAATGCAGTCGAGAAGGTGGAAGCGATAGGATATGTCTCATCCGTAGATGAAAAGCACAGTTTGAACGGGATGGCCGCATCTCAATCAAGCTTAAACAACATTAGCCTCAGCAGTAACATCAGTAGCAGCAGCGACAGTACTTGTGGCAGCAGCAGTACCAGCAATAACAGCTCCTTAAACAGCACTGATCATTCAAAAGTGAATTCGAACCAAAAGGTTCGCAGATCTCCCAAACCAAAGGAGAACGATAGTAAGTATTAAGCATTAATGATCTTCATGGTTAAATACTTCAGTTATTATTGCAATTAGCAGTACTATTTTTTAAAAGTATAATCGTATTGTAAAATTTACCGTATGGCAATGTTCTAATAATTGCATAAATTCCTGGCCTTTTTACAGGTGATATAGTGAAAAAGCTTCTGGCAAATCTACCAGCAAAACGCAACTCACGTGAAACAAATTCTCCAAATTCGACACAAATCAACAAGCGATCAAAAGTGGTAGGAAGGAAGAATTTTTGTTCTGCCACCGTATCTGTTGCATCTAAATCGCGAGGCCACGGAACAAAACTTTCATCTTTACCAATGGGCGAATCTGTCGTAACTCAACCAACACCAGATAACACTGCTCCTGTTCACAATGGTAACGATAATAATAGTAATAAGTCTTTGTCTACTTCCTCAATATCTACAACAACAAGGGAAATAATCTCACATAGTACTGCTGCTACAAAATTACGAACAAGACAAGGTTTGTCGTCGTCTTCTACTAGAGCCGTGCATGTATCGTCGAACAAGGCCCCAAAGACATCTTTCAAAAAAACATCTCCATCCTCAGAGAATACCGTGAGTGATGCAAATTACAAAAGAAGCTCCAAAGAATCTGTGCTCATTTCAGATAAAGGTCCTGAGATTAGAAAAAAAGATAATATCAAAAGAGGAAAGCTTGTAGGGACGATCAATAAGAATAAAATGTTGATGTGGAAGAAGGGACAAAAACGTCAGCTGGTAGGAGTAACGACGACCAACGGACATCACCGAATGTTGCGCAGCAGTGGTAAGCGCTTGCTTCCATTATCGGTTTCCATTCGTCAACCATCCTTATCTTTGCGGTCAATCAGACTTTCAACGCGTGGTAAAAATGTCTTAAATAAGAGAAAAGTGCTGAAAAAACATAAGCCGTTGCCACCTGTAGCAATATTTCCAAGCGAAACGCTTGTTGAAAAAGAATCTACAACGATGGTGGCTAAGGAGGACACCAATAATGCTGCAACAGTAATGACATGTGATGGGAGTAGTGGGTCGATTCCTTCTAACAAAATTGATTCATTTTTGGAAGTTGTAACGTTGGCGAAAGTTAAAGCCGTTAACTTAGCAGAAAGCGAGCGAGCGGAACCGAGCAGTGAAGCTACGGACATGGAACAAACTGTTGATAACATGCAACCACTGGTCAGATCTAGAAATACATCCACATTAGTGGATTTCCCACACAGTGCAACCCAGGTGACACCAAACCAGCCCATAAAGAAGCAATATTCGAAAGATCCACCTGCAACACCGACGAAATGTGATCCTACCCAAGCAGAAAATGTACAACAGTCGTTGTCCTCATATTCTGGTGTTGCGGAACCTAACGAACTGATGGGTATAAGTGGCGGTCAATCTGGAAACTGCAAACCCAGAAAGAAAAAGTTAAACGATTGTATCGCGATGTTAACGGGTAAACTATCACAACAGTTAGGAGTAGATTTTTTTAACAATGAGAAGAAAATAGAAGAGGTATCTCCAAATGAAGCGTCTGCTTCTTCTTGCTCTACATCAGAGCCCGAAAAGCTCGTAACGAAAAATACGACCGCTAGCAGCTGTTCCGTATCCTCTGATGAATGTTCGAGTTTCATAAAGCGAAAAGAAGTTGTTTTGATGAAGGAACAGAATGTCCCTACACATTCTTTGCTACCAGCAGTTGCGCCAAACAATAATTCTAATACATCTTCATCTGTACAAGGCGACACTCTTGCATCATCCACACTGTCAGTTTGGGCGCATGAAAATCGTCAAGATTTAACTGCTTTGCCACCACAAACAGCACCCATTCGTCTGAAAACTGTCAATAGCGTTCAATCTTTATCACCTAACCTAGCAACACCATTGACATTCGATCGATTAACAACTCAACTTGAATTGGCAACCGAACAAATCCTGGATGAACCTTTAAACTTGTCCTTAAACAGCCCTATAGGGCGAGGTGTGATAAGAAATCGCAAAGTGCAGTGGAAACAGGATAATGCTTGCAGTTTCGTATACAAATCATTACATTCACAACAAGAATCCACAATTTCGGCGAACTCCGCTACTACGCAACCAGTGCATGCTCATCGTTTACAGGGTGAAAATATAGTTACACATTTTAATCATTTGCTCGGATCCTCAACGCATACAAACCACCAGAAAGTACGGAAACCAAAATGTACGTCACCTCCAATGACAGATTCCGGAAGTACCATTGCATCAAAAATGGGAGCAGGTAATTTATCGTCGTTAAAACTACCCCCGGGATTAATAATAGAACGGGTTGAATACAAGCAGTCTCGTCCATCTATTACAAAGGAAGTACCATCTGTTACAATTGTGGCTCGCCAGCGTCAATTGCCGGTTCCAGATCTAATTCCATCGATATCTGAAAATAGCGCAACAGATTTGACAATAGAAAAACCGACACCGTTAATGCACAGCTCAAACTTGATGGCCTTTCCTAGTAATTCTTCTAATTTTGTAAGGCCTTTAACAAACAGCACCTCTGGACTTCACTCTGATGCTAACCACGCGAAGATCCTAGGATATGGTACCTATTCCGAGCCAAATGTTCTTACTCGCCGCTCTGAACCAACCACCGACAATGTAGTACCAATGTTACCTTCAGTTTTACGAACTGGTCCATGTGCAGAAAATCGAATATCCGTTACAATTACCGAGTCTAACTCAACTGTTCACGAGCGAATGCAGGATGTACAGAATCCATCGGTTAGCGTTGATTTGTCAACAACGTCTAAGAACGATAAAACGGTTTCATCATACTGTTCACCGTTGCCAAAATCACCGTTGGATTCAGTGCAAATAAGACCACCACAGCGAACATCAGCCTCAGTTATGCCAGCATCGTTGCACAAAACATCCATCGGTGCAACAGGTCATACACCCGGGTCTTCCGAAAAAACACCACCTCCCATGACAACACTGATTATTCCACAAGTCCCTATGCCACCGTTATCGAGTCAGGGAATGCACCCCATAAAACGAGCCAGACGTAAAAGTGTGTTTGTACCATTGCCTGTACCTACGGACGAATCGAATCGTGATGTTATGGCTAAACCATTGAGACAACAACATCCAATCATTCCCACGATTGCAGCACCTCCATCGACATTGCCCGTCACTACTGGCATAACTAGTGCTAATCTGTTGGCGTCTATGTCACTGTCGTTCATTGCACCGGGTTTACTACCAGTGCCTGGGACATCTATGTTAGGACCAATCGACATGCAACGACTTGCTGCTGTAAGGCTTCCTGCACATCTGCAACCACCTGTGATTCCACCTTTAAAAATTCCGGATGCTGCAACTTCGGCCACATTGCTAGAAAAAATATTTCATCCAACACATAGCGACGCACTATCCACTGGGCTCGAATTGAAAACAGACGCTCATTGTAATCAAGCTAAACAACCGCCATCCCTTCAACCGGCTGCTGTGCGTTCACATTTGTATCACAACACCACTGAAGAGAATGCACAATTCATTTCGTCTAGAACGGCAAAACCTCCAACGATCAATGGATTCGTTAATCAATCAGAGCAAATAGCATCCAAAATAAACGCACCTCCGCCAGGCATCAGAATAGACGGGATTCGAACAACTGATACTAAAATCATGAAATCAAATAATTCTTCCGCAGCGAGTAAACCGAGCGGTCGCATAATGAAACGCAGAGCCTCCGTAGCGGACTTGCAAAGAAAAGCTTTGATGGAACAAATTTGGAATCAGTCAATTATAGACAAAATGATGCATGAAAAAGACGCAAGAATTGTAGCCGGTCTAGAAGAGACACCGAAAGCAGTTGAAACGACGACTCCAACAGCAGAGACTGCAATAGAAAAATCCAGTAACATAGAAATAGTAAATGAACCGACCACCGCGCACAAGGGAGAACATTTAGCAGCAATTTCAGAGGGACCACGGGTACATTCGTCGGTTTCTATCTGTGCAACAGATGGAAATAAAGCTGAACGGCAGCATAAAAACGAATGTTTGCTAGAAATAGATCCAATGTCGACAGAAACATCAGAAAACATTAGCAAAACTTTAGTGCTGCACCAAA
Source organism: Anopheles moucheti (assembly GCF_943734755.1). NCBI lineage: Eukaryota > Metazoa > Arthropoda > Insecta > Diptera > Culicidae > Anopheles > Anopheles moucheti. The sequence goes on from NC_069141.1 coordinate 46,918,102, forward strand.
ACGTCGAAGAGCATAATACTGTTGCTGTTGCACTAAACGTGCAGGGTGAAATTGAAGCAAAACTGCAAAACACACAAAATGAGAACAATGTACAACTGCAGAACAAACCCGAAGATTCTACCATCCCATTGATGCATACTGTCGATAAGACAAATGATTCTAACACAACGATTGGCGAAGGCCATTGCGTTCAGGAGATAGATCCATCAACATCTTTATTAACGATTGATAATGCGGACACGATTAAGACTGTGGACAAGGTTGATGCAGCCTCAGAGGATGGTTCGGTTGATACAGCTGACTGTCAGGTAAACGTTGACACACAAAAGCCACCTTCGAAGAAGATTGTTCGAAAGAGGAGAAAAAATGAATTAGCTTCAATACTATCGGACCAGCTGCTGGAAAGTTTTAAAGAGGTGGACAAATCGAGATTGGATGATCTAAAGCTGCTACATGATTTGACATGTGAGACACCTGATGTAAAGTTCACACTGGAACAAATTCCACAGCTAGCGAAGCGCAAGTCTAACCCTCGACTCCCAGAGTTAGTAATGCAAGAAACATCAAAGGCTGCAACCTCACCAAACATAACAACAAAAAAAGTACAGAACTCTAAACGACATGCAAAAGAAAAGGAACTAACAGCACAGCCAACAGCTAAGGAAGTAAAAAACAAGCCATCATTTGACAGCGGCGAACCATCCCCTAGTGAGGTGAAGGGTGTCCAGGTTCAAGAGAGGAAAGAACATGGTATTGTAAATTCTATCAACGATACGAAAGACAATTGTGCCCTTCAAAAACATGCTTCCGAAATGAAAGAAAGTGCCGAAGATCTTGGAAATACACCGGAACAAGGGTTGGCGAATCATAAAGCAACACGATCAAAAACACAAACTACGTTCAGTGGTGAACATGTCTCACACAACGCTCAAAGAAAAACTTTGACCCGCGCAACGAATTCAGAGGTGAATCCAGATGTAGTAGCAAACGACCGAACTGCAGATATTACCATCCCAGACCGTAAGAGCTTGCTACGTAAATTGACTACAACACCGGCTGCTGAAATACTGCAATCTTGTGAGAAACATAATATTACCAACAAAATGGACGATGCAGAGACTGCGAATTCTCTACCGGGTAGTAATAATCGTTTAACGGAAACGATGTCCCATAAAAATATGGACACAACACCAACACCACCTTTTATTGTAGCAAAGGCAGAGTCAAATCCTCCAAAACGAATTATATCTCGCCGTAAATCTGTTTTTGTGGATTGTGATCTAGCCCAGTATGTTGAACAAGAGGAAGAAAAACTGAAAAAGGCATCAACGAATGTTTCGTTCAAGGACGATTTTATGCTGACACCTAGGCGAGGTACGCGAAGCCAAGGCCAACTGGGATTAGATTTAGTGGAGAGCCTTGTGAAAGCGACTATGAAGCCTCGTGATCCTCGTAGACGATTGTTGCAGAAACGTGAAGAAGAGCTTAGTGCTAGAGAAAACAAACTACAGTTACAAATCAAGAACGACCCTCCAATCCTAGTCGAAGAGCAAACGGATCAAGTAGTGGAGAAACAAACGAAAAGCGCTGGATCTAACAGTGTGGCTGTAAAAGATAAACAGTTGATTACGAACGTGGCTGACAGCTTAGTAGACACAAATGTTAAAAATGATAAGGATACCTTATTTTCTATCGGAACGCAAGAACATGCCCCTCTGCGAAGAATCAGTGCCAGGAGAGCTTCTTTATGCGTGCGCCCATTACCAGATTCCAAAAATGTTAAAGGATATCCAGGTACAATGGCAGCATTGCCGGAAGATGATCATCTGCGTGACATTGGCAATGAAGTGAAGCGTATCTACAAGCGTAGAGCCTCAATTTATCAACCAACACCCGAACTGCAACAGGAAGATAAGAATGCCGGTGGGGAGAAGCAAATCAACCGTAAAGAGAGCCAATCCCTAAATGTAAAACCGGAAGAGGAAAACATTTTTCTGGGGAAGAAAAAAGAGACGACAGCACAGAAATCTCACAATCGCCGTTCTAAAACACCAGGCCCTGGTGATTGGAAGCGGCGCAATCAGCTTCCGTTAAATGGGACGTCAGAGCCTCTCATAGAATCGTTACTGCTCCATGCCCCGGATTCAGAATCCAATGCTCCAAAGCGAAGAACGACAAAAAATAGCCAAATTGCAGAAACAGTTTCAAAGTTGTTTAACATACAGGAGGAAATCATGCTGATTGACAGTTCAAGACGTAAACCAAGAAAAGTGAACCTTCCATCCGTATCAACACAGCCGGAATTATTCGTTCAGGAACAACAGAAAGAAACGTTAGCTGGCACAAATGAAGACACCGGAATAGAAAAAGGGAATGAAACAGGTAAAGCATTATCATCATACGAACTGCCATTGGTTGGTAATGAAGTAAGCGAGAAAAAATCACCACCACACATGCCAAGAAAATCATTTTCTTTTTCCAACGACGAAGATGAATCGCCTAAAGCGATAAAGAAACTGGTGGAAAATATCATCAACAACACGACAAACTCATCTAACGCTTCGACAGACTATTCGGACGACGATAACATGTCGCTGGCTTGTTTCGCAGCCCGTAATAATGCACCTGTTGCTACTTTGGGACAATCGACAGACTTGTTTGCGAAACCTCCTTCGAGTACGCCAGTACGTGCTATGTCGGTCATTGCAGACGACGAGAGTACCACTAACACAGATGCCTTAGATGATGACATGATGAGTGTTACAACGGAAATACCACCATCGAGCAACGCGTCCAGAATGGGCACGCGTCGTGTAAGAAGAAAACGTAGAAAGTCTAGGCGGCAGAATAGCAAGATCAAGCGGCAACAGACAAAGACACAGGAAGATAATGACAAACCAGTGCAATCTTTCAATTGTAATCTCTGCCGAAAAATGTTCAAAAAGCTTGACGCGTATAACAAACATCGGATGACGCTCTCGCACATCGCAAAGCTTTCGGAACAGGAATACCTAGTGTCGCAACAGAATCAAGAACGACGGGAAAACGAGTCTTTGCATGTACCGAACGAAAATATACAGCTTCAACCAAAACCTGACGATAACCGACGGACGGAAAAACGAGATGAACCTAATGCAAACAGTATGGATGCAGGACCTGAACTGCTTCCAATTACACCTGACGGCAATTTAGCAATGGCATCATTGCAAATGAAAATGACAGATAACAACAAGCTGCATGATAATCAATCCGTAAAGGAACTAAGTCAAGAGGAAAAACTCTTTTTCGAATGTTGTTCGATGCTGAAAGAGTCTAATTCTGGCGAAAACGATGAGTTGAAGCGTGTTACTGTTTCCTTGAAAGCAAACGAACTCGTAACTTCAACCAATTCCATCAGTCCGTGCGTAGTTCTTCCAGGTAAATCAACCAATGTGTCAGCTGCTGACGCTTCCGTTCATTTGCCGCTAGTTGAACAAAACCAGACAAATCCAGCGAGCACGACGTGCTGCGTGGAAGAGTTTGTTGCGACACAGGTCACAAATATACACCAACAAGAACAGGAAGTAACTTCTCCACAGAACCATGAAGTGTTGCACGAAGCTGCAAATTTTATGGTACAACGGTATGTAGTTGCAAAAGTATCCTCACCACATAACTCGATAAAGTCATCATCGACTATGCCTACCGCTACTACCAGTAAAAGTATTAGTAGTAGTAGTAGTAGCAGTAGCAGCAACAGCAGTAATAGTAGTACCAGTAGCAGTAGTGATAGTAACACTGTCAGCAAGAATAACGCCCATAACGCAAAAATTAAAACTAAAGGAGCCTTGAAAGGATACGACAACTTCAAAGTTTCAATACCAATGACTGGTCTAACTGTGATGTCAACTAACACAGCAAGTACAGTTGTCACCGTTGGCAAAGAATCACGTTTAGACACGCTAGCAGATGTCGCGCTGTGTGGAGACATTCCAAAAGAGTTTGGCATTGGAGTTCAAAGCCATGAAATAAATGCTGCTACACTGGTCAGAGTGGAAGAGCGCGTTAGTACATGCCAGGAAACCGTAGCTAGGTTTCCTGTGGCTGACACTGACATGTTCATAGACGGGAAAAAGCATGTACATGGTGTAAAATTGTTAGAAAACAATGAAAAAGACTGTAATGCTGAGACGAACACTAATTCCTCAATATCACGTGCTAGCGAGCAGAGCAATGCAAAATTCATGACATCGAATAAGATAGGCTGTGTAAAGAATCGAGAATGCTCCACCAAATCACAAAACAAACCCTCGACCAGATGGATAACAGGAGGGCCGTATCGAAGAAGAACGGAAAGAAACAATCCTCCTGCGAATGCAGAAGCAGCATTACAATGTGACCATGCATTTCCATATGAAGGGGATGATGTTTATGCATTCCAAGATTCACCATGCGACGGTGACCTACCTGCGACGTATTCTTCAAAGAAAAATAGTAATACAATGCACAATCAAGGTATGACGAAAAATGAGGAAAGTAGTCAGCAACAACACATAAAACAAAATACCACGGTCACGACCGCACTGGAAGAACATGACGATAGTCAGATGTCCAGCCTGAGCTTTTCCGATCGAGATGATTTTGTTTACGGTACAAATACAATGAGCGAAGAGGAGGAAGAGGAAGAGGACAAAAACAGTAGCATAAGCAGTGAACAGACCACACCGAAAAAGCTAACAAACGCAGATGTTCAGAAAAAGAGTCTGATTATGGGTCGTATCTTTAAAAAGGGTGGAGCAAAAGATAAATTTGTAGGAGATGCGGGGGTACGAAAGAGTTCAACAACTTCACCTGAAACTCCAGTCGCAGAGGTACCGCAAAAAGCTGCAGGTATGTCTGTAGTTGTTTCCAAACCGGCGACAACTCTTAAATCAACTGTTAAAGACTTTGATAAACTGTTCGACACGCTAAAAAATGATGCTGTGTCGGCAAATGAACTGCAAAATAACAATGAAGCAGAGTCCGACGTACGACACGCAGCATTCCCTGCAGAAGAAATTCTTGTTGCTACAATGGGTGTGAAGGACAAGCTAGCCGACTACCAAGCAAATAATTCCGATCATCCATATCATCCTGGACCTAAAGATTTCGGAACAATCAATACCGGTACAGATCGTTTACGTCGACGAAGAGCTGGTCAACAAAAGATACTCACGGAAACGTGGGATTCGGACGAGTTTGAAGACTTTCAAACGGATGACATCATGAGGTTGATTGATCGCACTGAAGATGATACAGTAATCGACAATACATTGTCTAAGAAAAAGATGCCGGTGCACAGGACAACAGATGAAAAGGCCAAATCGGGTAATTTGGAGTGCATATCAACTGACAGCATGAAGCAGTCATCATCGCTCAACGATATCTCCAACAACGAGAATCATAGAATAGACCAAATGTTGGATAAGCATGCTGGATCGAAAAAGGGGATACATTCACTATTCGATAAGAAACCATTAAAATCCGACAATACCACCGTTACGGATGACACTATTCGAAAAGTGATGGAAAGCGTTATATTGGAAACCATGGGTAAAAACAGTTCCAACAAGCGAAAACCAACAGCTGCATTTGCTCCCACATTGGGTACCGATAGCTCGGCAGCTACCAACAGTAAAGCGCTTCGACTCTCGTCAAACAGTGATGGCCAAGGAATTATTTCCTTGGCACCAACTGTTTCCACGGAAGATGTTTCACTAGCATTGGAATTAACATCGCTAGAAGAGCACACACTAGAATCGAGCGTAGTCATATCTTCAAAAACGATAACAAGCAAGTTCAAGCAAAAACTTAGTTCATCAATGCGCTATAATCTACCAGAACTTGAGAGTGCATCTGATCGTAACGTAAAAGAGCCCATGTCAATACAGTCAAAATTAGCGACAAACACTACTAGCATATCTGACACAAATTCTGGTACGAACACGAAGTTAGTGACTACCAGCAGTAAAAACAACAACAACAATAAGAACATCAATAATAATAACAATAATAAATTGTCAGTCAAATCATCGAAACCAGTTACGGGAACCAAGAACAAAGTAAAGCCAAAGTGTACAGAAGAAGATTGGATCGGTAAAACGCCTGTCTCGAGTGGTAAACAGCGCAAAGTGGCTACAAAAAAGATGAAAAACATTGCTTACGACCCTGATAGCGACTATGAGCAGAGCATCAAATGTAAGAAAGTAAAACGCAAATTATTAGAAAATGACATCGAAGCCAATTTGCAGATAGAACACCTTCAATCGACACTGCTGAATGCGGAAGATAGTAGCATACTACTAACGACACCGCGGCGCAAGCGTAACGCTGGAGATATGCTATACTATTGGTCATCCAGTAGTGACGAGGAAATAGAAAAGGAAGAAAAAACTGGTCGGACAAAAAGGCATGGTGATATCACGAAAGATCGTCGCCGTCACTGCAAGCCTATAAACAACAATAATGTACCGGTAGGAAAGAAACGCGGTCGCAAGAAGAAGCAAACACAGTTAGCAAGCATGAACTCCGTAGAACTCACAACTGATGATGCCAAAAAGCAGGATGCGTCTGAATCCGAAAAGGATGAAACTAAATCAAAGAGTACATCATTGGGCCAACCAACTACTGTTACGACGGAAACATCGTTGACAGTGTTATCAGCGAAAAAATCAAGAACAAACACATCAGCTACTGATAAAAAGGTAGGCATAGTACCTAAAACTAAGAAGCAACTTGATATGGAAAAGTCGGTACAGCTACAAACATTACCAGTACAGACAGAGGAAGAAACATGTGGTACCAGTAGTGAACATCTACAACAGCATGGCTGGATAATGGGTGACTCGCACAAAAAGCTTGTAACGATGCTGGCACATGCTAAGGGCAAACATGATAGTCGAAAACAGTCAACTAGCAATCGAAAGAAATGAAACAACACAAAACACACTATCAAGCGTCCAGAGTAGGAAAAACGATGTCGATGGTGTACACAGCGTGGTCTATAGCTGCACACGATCAGTCCATGCTGCAGTAGGACAATTTCAATCTCTTTATGTTGCCATTACTTATAATGTTAAGAAAGTTATTGAAAAAAATACTATTTCGTTGTCGAATGGTGAAACATTGTGGTGCATGTAGGGTTAACAGTTTTTGAACAGCTTGAATTCCACATTAATCTTAGATCACTCCGGGAACGTTGAAATGAAGCAAATGAAAAAAAAGATAAACAGACAAATTCCCGTGCTTTAAAACGCATAATGTGTGTTGATATTAAAGTATCGATTTTATAGTGGATTACAAGTAATGCAACATGTAGTGGATTACATCTAATACAACATGTAGGGGATTACATGTAATACAACATGTAGTGGATTACATGTAATACAACAACACATTAGTTACGCATGACTTAAACGAAACAAACTTTATTGTGTCTGTGGAGAGAAAAACTTTTCTTGTGCAATCAATAATAACGAACAGAAAGAGTAATTGTAAAACCCCTTATGCTGATAGCGAAAATAAAATAGTGTTGAATGGTTAGAAGTAAGATAAAAAAAATAATGCTATCAACTACAAAACAAAACACGTGTTGCATTTTAGGAAGAAACAAGCTTAAGGGGTTTCTTATGATTCTGTTCTACATACTACTGACACAATAGATTGTACGCGCAATTTTAATTGTAGTAAAATTGATGAATAGTAATAGCATCACATCACGGTACTGCACGAATTGCGATTAATTGTTGCTTTTGAACAATAACATCAAATATGTTTAATACTGGTAGCATACTTGTTTAGGCGAACCAAACGGTATAAGGGGGAGCTGTCTTAAAAATGGCGGTCAAAATTGTAAATTATCCCTGTACACAATACAGAGAATTGATAAACAAGTGTGCGGTGAACTATACATAGGAACTGACAAACGAGTTTGCGTGGTGATCGAATCTCTTGGACTTTCGATAGAACCGTTGTATACAGATAAGAGAATGTGCATTCGTTTGAAAAACAACAACAAATGAACAAGACTAACATTAGCAAAATTTCATAAAGACAATTGGTGTAGAATTTCCAATGTGACACACATTTTTTTGTGTGGAGTTGGTGTATGATAACATATAGCAAGAGTTCGGAATGTTTGAAACATCAGTGAAACTTTTGTTAGCACCAGATGTGGAACTCTCTGTGTTTGTTTCATTTTTGTTGGATTCCTTACTTTCTTCTCAATAAATGTACTATTAATTTTTGACATTTCATAGGGAAAATGGTATTACTTGTGATGAACGTTATGTAGAGAAGAAATAAACTACAAATGTTCCAGTTGCTGTGGTTTTTTTGGTAGTTCGATTTTGTTTCTGGTTATGCCACAGAAGTTCAGAATAGGTACAACTATCCTTCAGGATGTCACCAAACCGAGAGTTACTAGCACTTGGGACATTCACAGTATTCATGAAGGCACCAAGGTATCAAGGTACATTTTATTTCTAACTGCTTTAGTTCGCAATGTAAAGCAAAACGTACTTGCTGGCATATATATATATTGCTGCGATGAGAAATATGTATAAAAAAATTATCAAAATACATACCGTGTAAGAGACAAACTTATTCAAATCTTATAACACTAATTATGGAATAAAATACATGAGGTATATTTGTGCATAATTAACTATACGTACGGGACAAAGTATCGAAACAACAAGTAAACAGCAATATTTAATGACATGCGATCTCACGAAGAACACAGAATATCGGATGCAACAGAGGTAAATAAAACGTTTCGCGCCCCCATGCACAAGTGAAAAGGCTGAGGTGCAAAAGGTGCAAAGATAGATCACAAAAAACACGATTTTATACCATATTAAAAGGCATATAAAAGAAATAGTTATGGGATGAGCGTCGCATAGTAAGAGTGGTGCTGTAATGGCTGTAAAACAATAATTTCTGAGTATGTAAAAAACAAAATCTATTAATTCATACAATCCTGCTGCTAAACGCACATCGGCAAATGTAGGTCTGATGGATGCACACAATAAAGCATAAGTTTTGCAACAAAAAAAAACATCAATAGATGCAAAGAAAAAAGGAAAGGAAAGGTTATTAGCGGCATATTAATGTAGGTCTGCGTCTCTTTGAAGCTTTATCATTTTGGCGAGGACGGAAATCAAGCTGCTAACTATTGGACAAGCAAAATAACATCACACAGATCTATATTGTATGACTGCCATATAAACTTAATTCACACGTCGATAGTCCAAAAGTAAAATATCATAAATGTTCGTATTGTGTTGATTAGTTGGACCAGTCTTTGTAGCCAAAACGCCTGTTATGCACATTATGCTGTGCTGCAACCGTCAAAGCCGTCTCTTCTATGTGGTTTGCACGCAGCGCATGTATATGAAATTAAGCATTATTTGGGAGATTGCCGTTTCGTTATCAATTATTCTGAAATGCAAAACCTGTTTAAGTTAATGAGACACACTAATGAGACACGCTACGGCCAAGATGAAGGTTAGGTTCTACGTGCATCAATGATTTCTGGTGGTTAATTGATATGATAACGGTGAAATCAAACATTATAAATATTTTATGGAATGTGCATGGTATGAATTGTTGAAAGGAAAGTGATGAACAAACCCGTTAGATAATACTTACTGCTACATGAAACTGTGCTCCCCATATTTCAGGTGAATCCGCTATCTTACGGGCCAAATAATGTTTATTTCTAAAAATCTCTTTGTTATTTGCTAGCCGATTCATTTTCTCTGTTTACTAAATGTATTTTAGTGATGAATAAACAACTACTCGAGAATTGGACGTGCTGTAAAAGGTATCTAACGAGGGAAAGAAATTTGGTGTTTATTTCCTCCTTTCGCTTAAATAACACCCTAAACATTATTTTATAGTAGTCTGAGCCATTTATCGACGCACAACGAGAGACGGTTGGACGAACACTATTCACAAAAAAATATTTAGTCTATTTTGTAAACTGTCACAATCGCTTATACTATTTATAGCATTGTAAATTTTTACATCAGCAGTGATTGATTCGGCAAAGAAAAACCACAAATCATTAATAAATAGAATAAACAATAGAGGACCAAGACTGCTACCTTGTAGTACTCGTGACAAACTAATAAAAACGTCAGAAAAGTCATAGCCAATTTTTACGCGATATTTCCTTTCTGATAAGTAAGACTCTAACCACTTAATAACTTCCGCAGTTATTCCTAAGTGACCTAATTTCGAAAGTAACAGATGCTGATCGAACGCAGCTTTGAAATCAGTGTGTACTGCGTCTACCTGCCATCCTAAGCCAAAAGACTTAATGCACTCTGACATAAACTGAACGATCAGATTCGTTGACACTGAACGTTTTGGGGACAAATCCATGTTGACGAAGAGAAAAATAGTTCTTGCAGGATATTAATAATGCGTCATGAAAAACTATTCAAAATATTTTGACACCCGCACAAAGGGATATTCCTCTATAATTATTGACATCTGATTTAGGACCTTCGGTATGTATGGTGTCATCCACGAATACTTCGAAATGATAGGAAATTTACAATTATACATCGATAATTTGAGTAGTTTTATGAGTGATACGCAAAGAACTATGGTAGAAGATATGGTTGTTTAGTACGGCTTTTTAATGACATCGATACAATCAGGTGTATAACCCACGACGTACGAACAGCCAAAGAGAGCGCGCTCACTAATTGACCCTTGTGTTATACCCCATCTGAGTACCTCGCTTAGACACTCACTACCTCAGTATTTACTATAATCTAAAGCATGCATTACACTGCTGAAATCTACATCCATAACAGTACATCCATCGGGTCCAGGACTATTAGAAGGCTTCATGCGCTTGATCGCAGCTAACCATGCTTCCGGTATAAGATTTATGTTGTCCCATTGTCAAATTCAACCACATTTTGTGGAATATAAGATAACGCGGATCAACGAACACGCTTTCAAATTTCTCAGCAAAGAGTTTGCTGATATCATTAGGTTTACAAGCTTCACTGTTTCTATGCGTCATTTTAGATGGGATGTTAGACTGCTTTTTTACAGTTAACAAATCGCCAAAATGCTTTAGAAAAAATCGTGTATATTTTTTTTTTTGCATATTTGAAAAATACCGCGAGTAGAGCGCAATATTAAGGCATCTATAACGATTAGTTGCCTCATGAAATTACACTTTTGCACAAGGTAGTCCTGAGTTCTTGAATCGGTTTGGCTTTAATCGGTTTGAGGAAGGTTAACGAACGATTACTCCAATTGGGATATACTTTCCGAACTTATTGTCTAGGGCAGCATTTTTCAAATACACTAGTTATTTTAGTAATGAAAAATTCCGTGGCTGTATGTTAAGTGTTGTATCACAAAACGACCAATCCGTTGAGTCTAGTAGTGCGCGCATCTTAACATAGTTTGCCATAGTGCATACATTTTCTAATCTATTTGCACTTTAATGTGTACGTGTTATGTTCATACACTTTTCTGCGTTGCCGCTTAAGCCACAGGGTAATTAAATTGTTGGTTTGCAAAAGTCAATACAACCGAAGTTTATTTACGTTCTCAATTTTCAGGGGTTTACAGTGTGGAGAACTTTCTTTCTGTCTGATTATTGAGAGAAGTTTTGGAATGTTGGATACGACAATCGAGGTTGCCTGCCTCTGGGCCCGAAGTAGTGAGTGCCGCTCCCACGGGGCAATGATCGGTCTCCCTAGGATGCGTGCCTGGGCCAGGGACAGTGGTTGTTCTCGCCTAGCAGCTTAGCCGTATAGTCGTCTGTATTTCGTTCATGTAAAATTGCTCTTGTAATAGTTTGTTTTAAATATAGTTTATAATCATACAAGATTCCAACATGGAACGAAGAATAAATGCAGCCAGTGGACAACAAACTTGTGCATGGTTGTTTCAAAGATTAACAAAGTTGTGTATGTGCGTAGTGCATTTGCGTGATTTGGAGTCTAATGATGGTGATCACTTTGCCCAAAACATTTTCCGTAATCTCCATGTACAAAGAATTCTTATTTATTAGGCTAATATAGTACAAATACATATTAGATTCTCAACATTGAATCAACGCTATCGTGCCTTGAGTGAAGTTACGACGAGCCATAAAATATAACAATGTTTTTCCAGCAATTTGAAAGACATTAAACGATAATTACGTGCTGCTCTTGGTATTCATCTTTTATATCTGACACATTATACATCGCTATTTCCTTTACATATCACTATGATCAACTTTTGTTTCGGTTAAAACACAGATTTGAAAGTTCCAAAGAAAATTACGATTAAATAACAAATACGTAATAGTTTAGTAGTTTAATGATTCCATTTCTGTTTCATTCATCAGAAATTTTATTTGTTAATAAAATCTTGCTTCATGTTGGGAAAAATTCGGATAAAGTGACTGTATAACCATTGTGGAGTTTGGTATTGTTAGAATGAACTATTTTTCGCTGGTATGCTGGTTTCGCTGGTTTTAGGAATGCTGCGATTTTCCTTTCTCACAGCCTTCACATCCTGTGCAGTGTTACCGTGCAAATAGACATGCAGCGATTTTTCTCAGTGCGAAATTTCGCAATGCTATTCGATGAAATGCGATGATAAGTTGATATATAAAAAACGGCTTGTCGATGTAATTATTTGACAGCCTCAGTAGGCGCTGAATTGTCTCCAATGAGAAATGGGATTTTTACAAGATTGAGCTACTTTGCGAAATTTCGCACTGAGAAAAATCGCTGCATGTCTATTTGCACGGTTAGAAATCAGCTTGCTGTCTTGGCGTAGGTTCAGCAGTCATTGAGATTCGCCACTTAGTTGGTCCAGCGTAATGTCTGCTTTGTCTTCCATCTTTGAGAGCAACCGAACTCGAACATCGACATCCGCATCTCCCTTAAGACCACATACGAATAACAGACATTTGATCTCCTCCTCTGCGATCCCCGCCAGCTTTGCTTCGACAACCTTCTAGTTCACTCGGCACGCGTACGCTCCGTACTCCTCGTGAGGCTCTTTGACCAGCTGCAGGCACTTAAAACGTTTGCAAACGGTAGATTCACGGTCTCCGGACAGCTTTTTCAGTTTTTCCACGGTGGTGGTGAAATCGAAGTCTTTCGATTGTTTCGGCATGATGGAGCTTATGTACCGCTCGTGCTCCGCTACTCCTATCTTCCGAAGAAGACGAAGCTTCGCTCCATTATCCAACCGCTTCGCGTCATCCAGGAACAAACCTTCATACCGAACAAACCATCATTCGAAGTTTGTCTCCTCTGTATGATGAAATTCCTTTATCTGTCCGGCGATGGCATCAACTGCTTTTTCAAGGCACTCTTTATCCTTTGATTTGATCACCGACAGCACACTGTTTAGCATTTGCTGTTGCTGTGTAAGCATTTGCTGTTGCTGCTTGAACATTTGGACGATCCATTCCGTGTTTTGTTCTACCGTTGGGTTCGACATTTTTAGATTCCTCGTCGCCACTGATGTATCTTCGAATACAATATATTTTCTTAATATACCTGTATGCAACATCTGTATTAAGCCTGAGCCTACTAGTCTGGAAAAGGTGTGCGTCTACTGGCGTTACCACGGAACTCTATTGCACTGACTGTTGCCAAGCAACCGCGTTTATCCGTGTGGCGTTCACGTCTCCAACAGGACGGAATTAGACTTGCGAATGGAAGCATGGTTGACAAAATCAGCTGCTGAGATTCTGAGGCTCGAAATCATTGCTGACAGCGTTAAACACGAAACGATTACAATACTGTCCGACGTTTGGTGACGACTAGCATTGCCCGGGCACCTACGCTGGAACGCACAAATCAACTGCCGAGAGGAGATTCAGGGAGTCAATGCGTCCATGAAGGAGTCCCGCGATAAAATATAGCCTGGCACGCCTGGAAAGAAAGCAGATCAAGCAGCTTGCATCTGGTCCGGTAGTCTAGCCTCTGGCTCCAGCATCGAAGAGAAAAATGCATGAGTTTGCGCTGATTGGTCTCTAGCCGCGTTTGAGATCGTGTTGCGTTAGCCATATTCCAGCAGCGATCGAACTAGTGAGCAATAGAAAGAAGGCGACTCTGTGACTTTGAAGTATAAACGAAATTGCATCACGATTCGACTTACGCGGAAATTCGAATTACGTGAATTTTTCCCGGGTTATAGCGTTTCGCTATAAAAGCGTATCTCGGGGACTGCCTGTATTGTCTGTCATGATTCAAATTTGTATGACACTGAATCGTCGGTTCATCGGCGTTTCGGGTTCTAAACACACATCTTTAGAAGGACGTTTTGCGTATCTCAGGAACTGCCTGTATATGGAATTGAAATTTTTATTTGTCAAACTTCATTTATTTCCAAATACATGATACATTCTAGTATTTTAATATGCTGCTTTTGTATTCTATTATTTAATAACTTAACATAAATTATGGTAAATATTTGCGCATTATCGAAATAAACGTAAAAATATCAAATATCAATGTGCTTCGTAACGTGAAAGAAGAAAATTCGGTTTACCCGAATTTTGGCGGCACGTATCATGCGCGTAACTAGAAATGAATGTATTGTACAAATTGCTCTTTGTAAAGCAGAATAATCATTTGAACGAATTACATGCAGTGAATACTTTGATGATATTAAAAATATGAATCATCTGGCCCTACTATTCATAAAACTGCTGTGTAAAATATTATCCGTGTTGTGATTTTTTTTCAACCTGTCGGGAGGGCAATCTCGCGCAGTGTATACACACCTTTATTTTGGCCGTGCTGTCAAAATGATTTGCTGCCATCCTCCGTTTGCCACCTTTTGTTTACTGCGAACGATGTGCGAGTGAAGAGATCGGCGACAGTCACGCAGCGCAGAGTTTCCGATCAGTCGGAAGGCAGCCAAACACTGAAGTGGGATGATCTTAAACTGCTTCAGATAACCCTGGAGTAACAACATTGGCCCCGTAAGCGGAAGGAATGTAATGTGTTTGTTTCGCTGTTGTGTCGAGCACTGGGCTGTTTCGTTACGTGTAATGTATTTTTTCTCGTTTTATACAACATCCTAGCTAATATTAGGGTAAAGTTTTCCCCAGTGCATAGTGCTTGCTCACAGCTGTTAATTGAAGCCAAATGAATTTTCCGTTTTGTTTATGTGGCATTATTGTGTATCCCAAAGTAATACCACGATCACTTAGTTGCTGCAGAGTAGTAGGCGATGAATGTAAATGGAAATTGGTTTATCTCATGATTTTACTGTGTACATCGTTTGCGTATGCTGAACCGAGTGTATTGCTGGCATATGGCAGTTCCATAATATAAACTTGACTTCACGCCCAGATAATTGTGAAAGGTAGCGGATGCGACTGGAAATTAGTATGTGTGAATTTGTACGGCTAGCTCAGCAAGATGACGACAATGCCCCGTACCTCGCCTGCAAATAACCGCCTCGTTTCCATCAAATTCCCATCCAGGCTTGAGGGCTGGCTAGACATCTTTGGTAAGTTGAATTTTTCATATCTTAACGGTACTCACGGCTTACGTTGAATTTATTCTTGGCCAACGCTGCTGCAATGTAATGTAATGAATCGTTTCATAACTGTGGTACACAAATTTCCGTACCCTGTTAGCATTTTTCTGTGCAGAATTGCGTAATTTTAATGACAACATAATATTGGCTACACAGCACATACGTGATACTGCTTGTATTAGTACAACGTGGATTAAACAAATTCGTTGTTTTATTTGCCGTACACAGACAGCAGAATTAATTATGTTTCAAAGCGTCGATTTTGTTTGTTAAGTGCTGCTTGTTGTGGTCTATGGATCGCATTTCGAAGTTTTTCCACGTTCAACGCTTTCATTTCTAACGTGCTTATTAAAGACATCAACGAAAATGTTTGAAATAACAACGACAAAAATATGATAACTGTTTAAAGACAATGTAAAATACAAGACTAAGAACACCAGCGCGAACAAATTGTGTCACGCTTCATAGGTTTGGTTGAATAGCTTTGTTTTTCTTTCTCCCGTTCGAGAATAACTAACGGAGCATTTGGGATGTTTTCGTCAATTGTGAAACTAACCTTTTGTTTGGAGTGTTGTGAGCGATGCGCAAGCTAATTTTAAACTTCGCTGTAATGGAATTTCGTACGTATACAGGGGGGGACAAGTTTTGGAAATGATTCACATTTTGCTTATGCACAGAAAAGCAGTAACTATATACTATCGCTATCAATTGTTGTTTATGATATGTTGTAGCGAAGACATGCAATTCAAGCACCTCAAGCTCTTCCCAGCGATCAAATGTAAGAAACGACCCAGTTATACACGGTTCGTTTATTGGAGCGTAAAAAATGACCCGTCACTCTAAGCAGAGCTTCCACCCCGGATGTATGTGTGTGTGTGTGTTACTTTTGTTAATTTTTAATACATAAATGTACACTGTTCAAAAAGGGGTAATAAAATCAGTTTCTCTTCAGAAACCATTGCATTTATCACTTGATTTTTCTCTTCCGTTTTAGTATCTCCAAATTTGTTCATGTTGCATGGGATTATTTTTTCAAAACCTTGATACTATTGCTGGTATATAGCTGATACAATTTTAGGATCTGTTAGATCTGATCTAATATCTAAGTAATGACTAATTCCATGTTTTACGAAAAAGGACATATTTTTAAACATTCATAATTCACAGTTTTTGGTTTTAGGATGATCACAGTGATGATGGCACAGTACACAATGTTTAATCAGTTTTTGAAATACTTTGTTTTGTTATCACAGTGAAAATTTCTGCTTTGTGGGTGTCAAATTTAGATACCTGAATACATATCCAAATTATAACATTGTAAAAAAACGCACAAATGTGGTGTGCGGTACATAGATATAGACATGTAATCGGTTCAATTTATGCTAGTTTTGGAATGATTTTCGTCTGTGTGTGTTTTTTTTTTATCATGTTTTTTTTTTATTTATTCATGGACGGCCAGGCCGTATTGCCAACAGATTATACGATGAAATAAAGAATGCGTTACAGAAATTATGTGTGTGTAGATGCTGTGTATGCTAAACACACTGTGTAATATGACGTATGTGTAGATGTCTCTTATCTCACTCAGTAATGTATTAAGTATGGCCACTGCATTAAGGTCTGTGGTTCTGGCAATTAATGCAATTAATTACCGACTAGATGTTTAAGATAGATATCCAATCATGGTTTAAAGTGTATATATCTCAACAATCAATTCTCTCTCTAAAACCTTTGTCGCAAAATACCTGTCGCGACGAACGAAGCTGGGACGCCTCTAAGACATGGGCTTTTTCCAAACCTGACGAAACTCTCTTAGCCCCGTTCGAGAGTAAGATGCTCAGAAGGGTTTTAGAAGGATGTGTGGAAGGTCAATGGAGCAACCGCTACAATGACGAGCTCTTTGGGCTGTATAGTGCACTTACTGTCGTACAGCGGATTAGTAGACTCGCCAAGCTCCGGTTGTCTGGTCACGTCACGAGAATCGAATAAGCTCGAAAAAGTTGTTTAGTAGAAAAGTGTATAGGAGTGTATGGGTTATGCTAGTAAAGGACCCGAAAAGCAACGCTGTAACTAGTGTTGGGTCGTGAGCGCCAGAGCTACCTAAATTGCACAGCTCAACTAACAGAGCGAACTCAGAGCGCTCAAAGCAAAAAAAAAGATAGTTTAAAGCTTAAGCGATCGCTCAAACGATCACTCAAACGAGCGCTTGAGCGCGTTGAGCGCGTCGAGATTCTGGCCAGAATCGAGCGCAAACAAACGAAACAAACGCGACAAACTCAAACAAGCGCTTTTGGGATTTGTACGAATGAGCCGTGTACACGAAAACCGTGGGCTACAATATAGTCTTAACCGTTTGGAATTCTGAGTGCTTTGGTTACTAAACTATATCAAAACATTTAATCGGTGTAGACTTTCGTGGTGCGAATCGATGATATCATCGCAATGGATCGCAAAGATCGACTCCGGTATTCAGGAATGGATAGGTTGACGTGATCCTTTCTTTCTATCTTACGAGATAAATTGCGCACACGAAGTCGCCAGAGTCTTTCATGTATTCGGACCTTAAGCAGTTGTGGACCCGTAGGCAGAAATTAGTGATGATACGATTGCATAATCGATAGGGTAAGTGGCTTGTTGGTATTCAATTTTTTTCGGAATCATACTCTAAGTTTTTTTATATGCGTTTTGACGTTTCCATGCTTATTATCCGTTTACAGCTCCCTATACAAATGGCAAGCTTGATTAAAATTGTAAAATTGTAATTGAAATTGTGTAAAATTGTAATTGTGCTAAAATTTTTTAATAAAAACAACTAAAAAAAGATTATTTTAATAATCGGAATTATATTTTGCCTCAAATCAATTCAATTTAAAGTAAAGATTTTACTCAAATTACAGCTCCGTAAAAATGATCCCTTCTGCCATTCCTAATGTCAAAATGCTATATGTTTTACGAAATTCAGAGTGGGCAAAGTAATTAGGAGGGCTTATCCCTAACGATTTTACACTTGCATTTTTAAAAAATAAAAAGGTACGTTCACACGATACAATTCCTGCTCGATTTTTTGCCCTGTGCCAATCTTTCTTTGCATATTCGTAGGTATATTCGAGCAGAAATGGTCAATTTTTTTGAGCAGAAAAGATTGGCTAATTTTAATGGACAACACAAATAATGATACAGCCCGGTATCTGGGTTATTTGTCAGATACAGGCTAAAAGCTTAAATTTTCTAACTTATATTATAATCTGCCCCATAATTAGATGTTTCTGGTGTCTGGGAAACTGGTGCATTTCGAAGTCTACTTACGACACAAAAAATACCATTCAATAATAAGGGAACTAGCGATTTCAGTTTCGAAGTTCCATTTACTTGGCCATCTTTCAGACTCGCTATTTCTTCTCCAAATTTTTCCGATTGAGCCAATCTAATCAATAATTTCGAAGATTGTTGTAGTGCCGAAACTGTAAGGAATCCCTTTGGGCGATAGCATCGATTCATCTTCTGACTGTTGTAACGGAAACGGTGAATGTGTGCTACTAATCATTCTAAGGCATGATACGACAGTCGGAGACTGAATGTAGGACTGCTGTGAAAGAAAGATCTTTGTAGA
The DNA here is from genome assembly GCF_943734755.1 of Anopheles moucheti. Classification (NCBI taxonomy): domain Eukaryota; kingdom Metazoa; phylum Arthropoda; class Insecta; order Diptera; family Culicidae; genus Anopheles; species Anopheles moucheti. Next base: position 46,937,264 of record NC_069141.1, read on the forward strand.
ACACTGTAGAACATTTTAAGAAGCAAGGCACTCGAATACGGTTTAAGCAACCCACTCTCCCCACGCTTAATGCCTCTTATTTATATCCTAACTGAGCACCTCGCGTAGACACTCACTATTTCAGTATTAGCTATAATAGAAAGCATGCGTTACATTAATAAAATCTACTACCGTAACACTCGATAAAACCAGTTTAGCAGTTCCTCGCATGACATCTCGACAACACATAACGCTGGTACAAACACCCTCCTCACCCTATCAGCGTTACGTAATAACTGAATGAGCCGTAATGAGGCGTCGATTCAACGAGTGTTCGAGCCACTTTGACTAGGCATGGATAGCATGATATCATCTGGTAGTGGCGCCTCTAGCTGTTCGTTGAACTGATCGTGTAGTAATTCACCTAAATATTGAACCCATCTCGAGAGGAGCTCTGGCTGGTAACTGCCCAGATCACCATTCTTATTTCGACAACAGGTCATCTGAGGACCGTAACGCACTCTGATTTTTTAAAGTTCCCACACCCGATGTTCCTTCCACGGTTGTTTCTTGGTGCGGTGAACTTTTTTCTCCTCCCATCTGAGCCGTGTGCGCATGCCCGCGTTCTATGCAGCTGCTGCTTGAACCAGTTAGGTAAACTCTTTCCAATATTTAGTCGCCTAGGTTGATTGACCATGTCACTCTACAACAATTCAACAAATGTCTACACAAAGTATTTTGTTTGCTGTTCTGAACTAGATTAGGCCATGTTTCCCGTATGTATGAAATGTAAACAAACATTTTTTTATGAAAACAACAAAATAAGCAATTGAATAACATATTATCCAAACAACTGAAGCTTTATTCAGCAATTGAATAACGGAATAATATGTTTCAATGTTATTAATCACCATACTTATAATTTCTTCTAAATGAATTGAATTAAAATTTGACTTTCTAAACTTTAATCGATTTTTCTCTAATTGTGGTTCCACGAGAATGATCCCGTATGTCAAAATGCTATGTCCTTTACGAATCTGTTCAGAATGATACAGTCCGTGTCCTGAATTATTTGACAGATACTGGATAAAAGCTTAAGCTTTCTAACTTATGCTATGATCTGCCCCATCGGCGGTACATCGGTTGTCTTCCCATTTCAGCATTGAATTTCCCTACAATGATTTTAAGGTCATGCCTGGGGCACTGGTCAATGCTTTTCGTGAGGCAGCCTTAAAACGGTTCCTTCTCCTTTTCGTCCTTGTCTTCTATATAGGCTGGTGGACCATGTCACTCTGAACAACGTCGTCCCTGAAGTTCAGTTCAGATTTATGAGGCATAGGTCTGCCACACAGCAAATTCAGCGTTCGTTAGACATTGCCGATGCAGCCAAGAGACGCAGTAAAACTACACGTGTGGCTCTCCTGGACGTGCGAAAAGCATTCGATAACGTCTGGCATGATCTGGATTTCTGGAGTACCTGGTAAGGCGCGTACAAAGCTATCTGAGCGGCCACGACGACAGTCTTCGCTGAATCAGGCAAAGCCAATTCATACGTAAATAGCGCTGGTGTGCCGCACGGTAGCGTTATAGATCCTCTGCTGTATAACTGCTACACAACTGACGTCTCGACGCTTAGGACAGGTACTAGCACTCTATGCGTATGACACTGCTATCATTTACACTAATGAAACCGGGAGTTGAAGTCCAGTCGTCCCTCGAGAATCAAAGTAGTGGTAAACGTGTGCATCGATTCTTCTTCTTCTTGGCCCGCTAACAATTGAGCACGTCGTGCTGATATGGCCAGGTCACCAATCCGTTTCCAGGAAACTCGGTCCAAGGCTGCATTCCTGCACCCGATCTCCGACAGGTCTTACTCCACTTGATCCAGCCAACGAACTCGCTGCGCTCCTCTGCGCCTCGTGCCAAACGGGTCACTGGCGAGCACCTTCCTGGTGGAGCATGAGTCCGGCATCCTCATCACGTGCCCCAGCCATCGTATCCTTCCGGCCTTAGCCACCGTTAGGATGTCTGCTCCGCCAAACAGCTCAGCTAGCTCGTGGTTCATTCTCCTTCTCCACACTCCCTGCTCAAAAATACCGCTAAAGATAGTCCGTAGCACCCGCCGCTCGAAAATGGCGAGAGCGTTGGCGTCCTCCGCCCGTATTGTCCACGACTCATGGCCATAGAGGACTACCGGACGTATCAGTGTGCGGTATATCGTGCATTTCGTGTGTTGCTGGAACCTTCTGGATCGCAGGAGTTTGTGGAGCCCGTAGTATGCACGATTTCCCTGAACAATGCGCCTTCCGATTTCGCTGCTTACGTTGCTGTCCGAAGTTACGATCGTGCCAAGGTAGCAGAACTCCTCTACCACCTCGAGATCGTTGTCTGATGTCGTTGTCGTACCACCTCGAGATCGTTGTCAACTGATACTCTGCTTCCGAGTCGGCTTCTATCACGATCAGAGCCCCCGGCTAGCAGGTACTTTGTCTTAGTCGCATTGATTCTCAATCCAATCCTAGCGGCCTCGCGTTTCAGTCGGGTGTACGCCTCGCACACCGCCGCAGATGTCCGTCCGATGATGTCGATGTCATCCGCGAAGCCTAGGAATTGGAGAGATCGGGTAAAAATCGTGCCCCTGATGTCGAAGCCCGCGCTTCGCATGACACCTTCCAGAGCGATGTTGAACAGCAAACAGGAGAGTCCGTCTCCTTGCCTCAGACCCCGGTGAGATTCGAACGATTCCGACAGCATGTTCGACACCCTCTCCTTGCACTGTACCCCATCCATAGTGGCCCTCAACAGCCGTACCAGCTTCCCAGGGAATCCGTACTGCTGCATGGTGTTCCATAGCTCTGTCCGATCTATGGTGTCGTAGGTCCGCCTTGAAGTCTATGAACAGGTGGTGCGTAGGGATCTGGTGCTCTCGGCACTTCTGGAGGATCTGGCGAAGAGTAAAGATTTGGTCGGTGGTCGATTTGCCTCCAACAAACCCAGCCTGGTAGTTTCCGACGAAATCTGTAGCAAGGGGCGCATGTCTGCAGAAAAGTATGCGGGACAGGATCTTATACGCGGCATTGAGGACTGTGATGGTTCGGAAGTTAGCACAGTCTAATCTGTCGCCCTTTTTGTAGACTGGGTTGTATGACACCCAGTTTCCACTCGTCCGATAATTCTTCCTGGTCCCAAATCCTTAAGATCAGCCTATGCATGATTACGGCAAGCCTCTCCGACCCCATCTTGAACAGTTCTGCCACCAGTCCATCGCTGCCAGCTGACTTATTACATTTCAACTGTTTGACGGCGCTGATGACTTCGTCCAAGGATGGCGGAGGCACTTCGTCTTCGTCATGTTGGCTGCCATTCTGCTGCTCAATTCTGCTTCCTGTGCCTCATCCTGTGTTTGCTGTATCTGCTCCGTTCAGGTGTCCACCTGTCCTGGGTGACTTCCACCTGTCCGCAAGAATGCGTAAGGGATCTGCAGTTCGATGTTCCAAGTTTCCAGTCGTTAGTCCTGTTTTGTAGCGTGGGTAGATTACCGTTATTCCGATTCGAATCTTTTTGATGATCTTTCGTTGCGGTGATCGGTTCGTTGCGGTCTTTCGTTCGTTTAAAGTCCCGTACGAAGCCAGGACAGAAGAGAGAGCCAACGGCCCCTGACATGGTGAACAGACGCTAGTACCTCTCCCTCCGTGGTATTGAAGATTTGAAACTTTTACTTACTCTTTTGAGATTCATTGACAAGCATACACTGCATTAATGTTTTTACCACTCTTTTGCGTTTATACTCACTCTCACTGTCTGTGCCTACTAGAAACTCATTCAGGAGTGAGTAATTATAATCACTCTGTAAGAGTGAGTTAAACTGTTTTATCACTCCTTGTGGATTGAAATAATTTTGTAGATGTGATTTTTTTTCTTTAGAAATTTTTTATTTATAATTTGTTTTAATTTCAACATATTGCTTGTACATTTTATTCCGCTGGCTTTTCCCATAACATCCATCAAAATTGTTTATTGCAAGCCACAGTAAAGATATAGTTTCATTCAAACTGTGTTTTTACCAAGGACTGACAAGAAAGAAATTAATGAAAAATGATTTATTTGTACAAGTTTGCATTCCTGGTTGAATTCATAACGAATTGGAATACGACTCTTATTTCCGGTTTTCGGTATCTAGGTGAATGAAAAAAATCCCTCGGTCCCCCTAATTGACCATTTGCATCCTATTGTTTTATAATATACCATTTTAACTTTTTACTATTTTACTTTCTTTATAATAAACCATTTTAAATAAAAAGGAGTAAAATCCGAAGCAAGTCACAAAACACGTTTGCTCACTGATTATCAGTGTTCACAATCTCAAAAGAGTTATAATACTCTTTTACTCACTCTTATAGGGTGATTATAATCTAAAGAGTGTTAAAACAGTTTTTCTCACTCTTACAGAGTTGTTATAATCCAAAGAATGATAAAACAGTTTTACTCACTCCTGAGTGAGTTTCTAGTCGGTACAGAGAGTGAGAGTGAGTATAAACACAAAAGAATGGATAATGCTGATTTATATTCATTCACTCTCTCGAATTCACTTCGGTTTCAATTCACTCACTCACTCTTATTCAGTGCGCACATCTCTAATGTCTATGTCATCAGCACATACCAGTATCTGGATTGACTTATAGAACCACCCGAGGTGGTTCCTATCTCTGAGTCGCGAATGGCCCTTTCTATCGCTTCTTGTACCTTTTTCATAGTTTACAATTTGGCCTAATTGTTTTTTTTTGTCTTTTCAGAATCACAACATACATTAATTAACACTTCAGATGAGCATTGGCATCCACAGTATTGCATATTATTGGAAGACGAACATACACTAACCACCTATTGTAGAGACGATATTGCCGTAAGTACATGAATGTAAATCTTTGTGTTAAATTAATGGTAATACTTGGTATGAAAGTTTAGTACAATTACAATTTTTAGTTAAATATTCCTAATCCATGCGATACATACATTGGAGCACCGAGCATCTGTGCTCATCAGGACTCGACTCGACGTGTAATTATTTGTCATGTATGTTTTACTGATGCAGCTGTAGTTGTTTTTTTACTGTTTGAGCTATCTCTATTTTATCTTATTAAATTGGGTCTTTCATTTCTTCCGTCAACGATGTTGCAGGGATAATGTCAAATTTTCTTTGGAACTGTAATTTCCGAGCTTCATGGAGACACCTGGTTAAATGGCACCCGGATAGCCGGTACTTCACTGTATTATAAATAAATATAATAAATAATGAACAGTCATTTCCCAAGTTACACGACACGCGAGTAATGCGAATTCAAGATACGCGAATCTCAAAATTTTGACAGTTGGTGTAATTTTGTATGTGGAATTTAATTTTTTATTTGCTTAATTCAATTTTTCCGGCAACACATGCAACACTGTACACATAACGATCTTAACCTATTTAAAATTGGACTCTTCCATATAGCTTTCTGCACCGTCACAAAATGACTTCACCCGGAATCGCTTCACGCCTCGATGTATGTCTACCTCATGGAAATCAGCTCAACCAACAGTGATTGAAGAACAGGACGAAGATCACGATCTCTACGCTCAAAGAATTTTCCATTGCAATATAGGTGAGAGGTAACTACATTTAAGAAACGAATACAATTTTGAATGATATTACTATGTTTCCAAAAGACTTCCAAGAGATTTTCTTATGTGAAGTATTCTCGGACAAACAATTTAAATTTAGGTCACAGATGCCAATGCTAGTCGGATAGGCAGTGTTTGTAATAGGAAAAAGGTCCGGGTGAGGTCTGGTACCGGTCATGCTTACATTGTTTGGTGACAAAAACTCGCTTAAAGTGTGTCCGGACAAATTTTAAAGCATCTTTTTCAGTAGAGCCAGGCATCTGGTCAGCATCCATCATCATGTTGTCATTGCATCGTGAATTAAATGTTGTAATTGATGTTTTCGATTTTAACATGTCTACGTCATTGTCTAAACAATAACACACAAAACAATTAAGTGGACGATAGTGCGTACTATCTGCAGGATGGGGAAGGAGAATTTGAACACAATCCGTGCGTATACGTAATCCTGCTGACCCAGAATGTCGCGGAGTACTTCCTGTGATGCCCGAACGGCTTCTAGAAGCATGGGTGTTACGGCATCAAATTCCTCGCATGACCAGACGATCTGATCGATGTCATGGAATCTAACGCAACAGCTACTAACCTTGAAGTCGGACATACCTATACAGGTAGTCTCCGAGATACGCTAATATACGCTACAACACGGAAAAAATCCCCGTAACTCGAATTTTCGCGAAAGTTGAATTCTTATGCAATTCCGTTTGTACTTCAAATGCGCAGATTCGACTTCCTTTTCCGCACATAATTTATTCAGCAAGTCAAGCGACTTTATTAACCATACTTTTTAGAATGATTAACATAAAAACACATGTTTTATATGACACAGAAAGGTATTTTCACCTTTGTGTTTAAATGTTGTACTATAAACTTACTCAGTTGTCAAATTTCCAATAACCGCTTATCTGCGAATCCTCGTATAAGAGGACCATGACGCGTATCTTGGGGACTGCCTGTAATTTTAAGGTGCCCATTCTATTGCATATTATCATATTTTTTACTAATTGATATTATGTATCTGATGATAGCGGAGACGGTCTACATACGAACGGACCGGACCAAAATCCCATCCGGACCAATCCCCCGTAGCAAGGACTAACTATGCGGCTACGTGGTAAAAAAATGAGTTCATACGGCCAGGCCGTCCTTGCGAAAAAAATAAGTACAATAAAAAATAGCAATACGGCCTGGCCATTTTTTGAATAAAAAAGTATAACAGAAGTTGACTATAATAGTACTAATCATACAATTTAGTGTCCTGTTGTAGTTTCGGTTTATTGGAGTGCAATCATTTATTTTAATGGTTTCTAAAAGCATTGAGTATTTTAAACAATTTTATACTACAAGAATTATAAAACAATTTGATTTCATCATCATCAGGCCTTAATCATTCAATTGTAACGAATTTAATGATACAAATTATTCTTTGTTTGTTGAACAATACAATCACAGATTAACAGACATAAACAACAAAGCATAAAATGTCACAGCCGTATAGTTGAAGTCAACTATGTTTTATATTGATCACACAAATCCAACTGTTCGTTAATACTGTTCTCCAAGAACTTCATCCATTTTGATGCATCGCACCGGTGGACGTTAAGTACGCTTCTTTTTCGACGATAATAGTTTTTCGCTCTGACGTCTTTATATACTGATATTTATTTACATCTCACAAGAAACAAGCTTGTAATTCTTCACACGACACGGTTAACTCTGGTTTGTTCATTTAACCTTCATCTGTGTTGGTAGGTTTGTTCTCTGGGAAAGAATTATCTCACACATATATTACTGCCATTGTCTGAGTCACGGTAAGCAGCTAACGAACCCCCGGCATGAACTAATTGTAATGTGCAAATCAGTCGTGCGAGTGAAGATGTGATGTGTGTGACACTGTTGGCCGTGCAGAAAATCGCAACAAACATCCAACAACACATGGCGCTGAATGATGGGAAGAGACTTTGAAAAACGAAATTTGAATGCAAAAATCGCCACTAATTATTGTGTTTGTGATAAAGGTGATAGAAGTGAGATTATGTTCTGTGTTCATTGAGTTGCGTCAGTCGAGCAATGAAAAACCTTTGCGCATGCCTGTACGTTGTAGACAGTTGGATTGTAGGCTATTTAAATCAGGGACTCTAAACTCATATGGATAATATTAATCAGTATTTTAGATAAATTTCTTTTGTGGTTAGTAAACGGACAAGGATCTGGTAAGATTAGCACGAGTGAAACAGTAAATTTGTCCATGTTTTTCATTTCATCAATATGATAATATCTTTTATAGGAAGAAGTTGAACTGCTCTTGTTTTTTAATTGTTTTTTTTTTGCAATTACTTTATATCATACATTACGAGTAAAAGGGTATGGCCGTTCTTCTTAAAAAAACACAAATGTTACAAATATAATTGTCTGAAACTAATTGTCCATTATGTTAGTTCCACACCATGAATTGAAACCATTTTTGTCATTCGGAATTGTAAGCTAATCGGATCCAGTTGAAATCATAGATCCGAAGAACCGTATGAAAAACTGATTTTTCCGAATACCAAAGTGGTTATCAGTATCTTGTGAACTATGAATAGCACAATCATATTCATATATAACAGTCATATTGCCTACAATTGTTGGTATCCAAAATCAGGTTACAATTGGCATTGATTGAGAGATATTCCCTTCTAGTAAATGTATGTGCTTTATATTACTAACAAAGTTGATCAGCCGATAAGCTATCTTTATTGCTTGCAGATTCGAAACCGTTAGCAACTAAATAGTGTTTTTATGCAAATGGTGTAAATAGTGAATGTCAGATACGGATTCAATATTCTTGCCTTCAAATCCAATGCCACATAGTAAGTTTTCTTGTGCTCACGATGAAAAGCTTCGTTTCAAGCCATTTACCATTTGCCATTTGTTTGAAACTGATGTTTTCAATAACACACTATCTTGAGGGATTCCAAGTGTGTTTAAAATGGAAATCGATAGACATACTCTTCTGAGTTCAATTTTTAGAAATAGTTTGAACCAATCGAGCTCTGTGTCACCAATATCAATACTCAAATGTATTCAACAATGTCTTGGGTTTTTTCAAAAGCTCCAAAAATATGTATGCAAGTATGAAGTAGCATTATTCAAATGCACGTAACTTCCGACCACTTCGGACGGTTCCAGGTGTTTCCAACGGTGCACACAACGTTGTGATTGTAATGCCGTGAAGAGACTCTAACTAAATCCTATTCCTGTGGAACATGTTCGTCTCAACGGTTGCGGAAACACCCGATACAAGCAGGAACCGTGGGTGCGCTGCAGACATCCCATCACTAGTGATGACCAATGTTAATCGTCAATACACACAAATCCTGATTGAGGAGTAATATTTAATGGCGATCGCCATCTTTTGCCGGCTTTTCTAGCAAGCTTATTTAAAAAAACAATTATTTTACTGCCGGCAAGTGTGAAATGCTATCCAAATTCAGTTTATAAATACACATATTCCACTGCATTTGGCACTTGGCAATGTACGTTGTATCGCCTGGGTAGCGGCTCTTGAACTATGAATGAATGAGTGGCTAGTAAAGGGAAAGATATCCATTCAAACTAGTACTGAAGAAGAAGAAGTTGAATGAGAAGAGGGAGGGATACGTTTACGGCTTTTAGAACCGCCGTGCCGTTTTTGGCAATCGATGCCCTCGGGACCGTTATCCATTATTAGTTAAAATAGCGCCTGAACACTTCTATGGGGTTCATCATACGCCATTCGCATTAATAATCACGCTTTACAATATAGAAATGCATGATGGCATAGGCGGTAGCAAATGGATAACAATAAAACTTGCAGGTTTTGGGAAATCAATTCCGTGTGTTGTAAAAATTTCTAAAACATATTTGGCTTGCTTCTTGATTGTTTGTAAACAAACCACGCATTAAATGTCAAACTGGCTTCCAAAATGGCGCATTGTGAATGTCATGCATTTCTCTATGCGCCTGCACAACCAGCTTAACCGTTTGCTGCAGTGTTTCATACGCGCTAGTGTGCGTTGCATCTATTGCAGGGGTCGTGCTTAAAATTTAATTTAATAAATAAAAAAATAATATTTTTTATTCCGTTTGGATCATTTGACAGTCTCCTGCAAAGTGACTATAATATAAAGCGTATATACCGTAGTTCGTTTTCAAATTAAATAGACCTGAAAACATGACAAAGTTGCAATAATTTGGTTTCTTGTTTCGTATACAAAATGAAATATAACTGTTTTGTTAAGTGCCTTGTCTTGAGGCGAATGAATTAGAATATATTTTCAACAAATTAATACTCAATATAACTATTTCAACAAATTAATACTCAATATAAACTATATGGAGTGTTATAGTACCACTGCAACTAACCCTGCAATATTCTTTGTTACTGCGTATAAGCATAAGCATGCGGAGAGAAAAGGAAAGATGTATGTATGAATACAAGAAGAAATAGAGAGAGCAAGCAGGAAAAATATGTCAGCATAGCAAACGACAACATACTTTCCTATTGCTCAGTATTTAGCTTCAAGCTGCTGGTGCAGATTACTCCTGCCTGCGCGCGTATTCAATGCATTTGTGTAATATTATGACCTTTAGCTATCGAGTGATATTGTAGTGATTGTACGGAAAAATGTGAAACTATGGTGTGTACGAGCGATAATCCGTGTCAGCGATCAACATCGCCATGAATCGCACTCCGAATCACAGATGCTGCCACAAGTTCATTTGGAATCTTGCATTTCTTTCGCACGCTCATGGTGCGTTATTGCGTGAAAGTGAGTGCGCATTATAATCACCACAAGCATATCAAGAAAATTCCATGGCTGATGTCTGTTGATCCAAGCAAGTGTGTGCGTGAACGGATTGGTACCTTTCAGTGCCGAGTAATTCTTTTTAAGCCCTATGTTTTGTCGCAGTCTACAAACATATATAACCTCGGAAAGGGAAGGACAAATATGGGATGGTGTATGAAGAACTTTCCACGCCGAGCAAGCATACATGATTCATAATTAAGGAGCATTCAGATTACCGTTGGTCAGTGTTAGCTGGACATTCGTGATGATTCATCTGTTATACTCGATGCAGAAGATTCATTATCAATGTTTTGACTTATCGGACGATAGTGAATTCCAGTGTGTCATTTGTGTTGCGTGAAAATAATTATACGAACAAAGTAAGCCGAGAAGTTATGCACATATGGCTTCGTCGGACACATCAGTTTCCTCGTCGGCAGATTCGACGCGTAGAAGATCGACATTTTATGTGCCATTGGCAACTGCAGGCCAGTCATCTGGTGGAGAAACTGTCGAATGCAAAGATGGTAACACAGAGAATACGCTTGCTGCAGAGAAGCGAGGAAAACGCACAGGAGCAGCAGAAACTTCCACAGCAGATGACATCAAACATGCTTCCATGGAGAGCATTTACCATCCGGACCTAAGCGGGTGCAGCTTCGGTTGGAGTTTGGATGAGTCGTGTCAGGACAATTCGGAACCGGTGGCTGGGCATAGTGATCACGAGAACAAACTGAAACGGTACGGTGTGGTTTTAAACGCTAGTGTAAATATCGACGACGATGAAACAAAGTGCCATCAACAACAGACGCCGCGTCATCACCACCAATCCAACACGTCCACACCGATTCGATTGGGACAATCGCGAAGCCGCAATAATATCTTATCCACCAACCTAACGAATGATAGTGGAGCTGCAACCGAACTCGTACCACCATGCCGTGGCGGTGGTGTCATCTATGGTTTAATAAAAAGAGACCCACCGGTAAACAATGCCGTACCGACAGCAAAAGATAAATCAAAAACATTGCCACAAAACATGTCCCTGACCAGTGCTATGCCAGCGAAGAGTTCATTTCTACTCCATTCCACACCACGTATTTCGTCGGAATGCTCGTCATCGTTGGATGCTAAAAACAGTGGCAGCATAGTCGGACTGTCGCCAGAATCAACTGTACCGGCGATATCCTATATGTTTAGTCCCAAAAAATCACTAAGCTTCATTCGGAGAACCCATTCCACCAAACTTTCAAGAAGCAATTCGTTGCTGAAAAGCCTTACGTCCAAGTGTGTCGATCAAAGTGCGATTAATGCTAGTCTGCTGCAAGTGCCAGTGAAAGAATTGGATTACGATCGTTTGTGCCGGATACTGGAACAACCGACAAAAATAGATCAGAAGATTAGAGACATGTTTATCCTGTGCAAGGATGAAAAAGATGAAGAAAATGCTGTACATTCAGGTAAGATTGAAAATAATCCATGCAAAGCAATGAGTGTGGTTAAAAAAAAGCAATCAATTTTGTCATAGTGTTAAGTCACTTAGTTTACACGCGTAGTGCAATAGAGACAGAGTAGAAAGTTCTCAAGTAATTGTAATGATACCAGTTTATATAAAGTTAATAAAGGATCAAATCTGAAGTAGAAAAATATTCGCAACAAAATATTTAGTTTTGATTTGTTGGCTAAACGATTGGCCTTCAAGATGTAATCCAAGAAGTGTTTGGTCATAACAACTAACGCACTGTACAGCTAGCTGTTGAGATTAATGGTGAAATATAATTTTCTTTCTCGTTTTAGATACTTCGTACGAAAAGGCGTGTCGTCGAGGATCAGCTCCGAACACGCCTGTAATGGGCCAAAAGGTGGAATCGTCATCAAGATTTACGAATTTTTTTTCCAAAAGGTGTGTGTATTGGGCCCGATTTCACATCGTATCAATAGTGTCGTTTTAACCTTTAGCTATTGTTATTGGGTTTATCGTTTTAGGTCCTTTCGATCAATACCATTAAAACGAACAAAGTCGGTTATCAAGCTGGACCGTTCTAAGCGTGGCCAGGGAGGTATAAGAGGTTCTAGATCGCACGAAAGTCTGCTGTCGAATCATACAGTGATGTCCACCATTGATCTGTCCGGTATCGGCATGATCGAGGTCGTACCGGTCCATGCATCGGTACTTGGCAGACGCCATTGCTTTCAGGTGCGTGGAATCGCACGCGGAGAACGCTATTACAGCTGTGGTACACGCCAAGAACGGGATCTATGGATATACAGCTTGCGCAAAACCATCTCCCCGAACAAACACACCGTACGGCATCTGGATAACTCGTTGAAAATGTGGATTTACGAGGCAAAATCGTTGCCACCGAAGAAGCGCTACTTCTGTGAAATTTACCTCGATAGCACATTGTACGGCCGAACATCAGTAAAACTGCGAGCAGATCTTCTGTTTTGGGGTGAATTTTTTGATTTCCCCGACGTTCCAGGTGCGAGCAATATTACCGTTAACGTATTCCGAGAGGCGGATAAGAAAAAAAAACGCGATAAGCATGTGCTGGTTGGGTCCGTCGCAATCCCCATTGAAAAAGTTACTGCCCGCACGTTTACTGAAGATTGGTACCAAATCGTAATGGAAAAACATGACAACAGCATTATCAAAAGCACATCCAAAGATCCGATACCAACGCTTAGAATCAAATGTCGATATCAATCGATTGATATCCTACCTTTGGATGCGTATAAGGACTTCCAAGGCTTCCTGAAGGAAAACTACAAAAAGGTATGCGAAGCAATTGAACCAATTATTGGCGTTAAAGCTAAAGAAGACATAGGGCAAGCGCTGGTGCTGCTAATGCATTCCCAAGGAATGGCAGCCGCATTTTTGTCCGATGTGGTTGCGCTAGATCTGTTGCGTGTTGACGATCAACGATTGACGTTTCGCGGTAATTCGCTAGCCACGAAAAGCATGGAAGCTTTCCTGAAGCTCATCGGAGAACAGTATCTGCAGGACACACTGTCCATACCGATAGCGGAAATAATTGCATCCGATCGAGATTGCGAAGTGGATCCTACGAAGGTGAATGGATCATTATCACGTCAACAGCAAGCTCTTCGCCGAGCGGTCAAATCAGTATGGACAGCAATATCTGAAAGTAGTCGCATTTTTCCGGTTCAATTACGAGATTGTTTCGCTACATTTCGTGAAAGGTTGCAAGATTTAAACCGTGAAGATATGGCTGACAATTTAATAAGTGCTTCTATTTTTCTGCGTTTTTTATGTCCGGCCATACTGTCACCAAGTTTGTTTAACATTACGAACGAGCTACCATCTGCGCGAGCTACACGAAATTTGACCCTGGTGGCCAAGACGTTGCAAACGTTGGCAAACTTTACACGCTTCCAGGGAAAGGAGAACTTTATGGAATTTCTGAATGATTTTCTTGAACAAGAAGCTCCCCGGATGAAGCAGTTTCTATACGACATATCCTGTACCGATTGTAGCAGCGAGGACAATTTTCTAGATTGGTCGGGTTGCATTGACCAAGGCAAACAACTGTCCATTTTACATAGCTTACTGTCTGAAATAGTGCTGAAGCTGTCGGTAGAAAAGCAGCACGAAATTCAGCCACTGCCAGCTATACTAGAATCAATTACGAAAGCGAAGGAAAGTAACGCACAAATGGAAGACGATCAAGATTGTGATGGAAAATTGCAGTACATTTATAAGCAAGAAAGCTATGCAGGCAATCATATCGGAACTGGAAGCAATATGGTAGGTCCCATATCATCTTCATTTTCTGGCAGAGATTTGAGCATTTACAACAAGTACAATGAGTACACTGCCGAAGCACAAAACATGCTAACGTCGAAACAAAATCATTCATCGAATAGTTCATTGCATCGCTCAACGGGAGCTTCTAACAGTGAACTAGTTACCAGCTTGAAGCTACTGAACGGTGTTGTGCCAGACAAAAGCATGAATCCACTTATTGCACCGGTTCAACACATCCACGGTACAACGAACAAATATAACTTCAATCACCACCAGCACAGTAACAGCAGAATGAACATCGTCGGAAGCGCAAGTCTTCGAACGTATTCAACTACTGCTACTGCATCGTACGGCATTGGGAACAATATGGCAACAAATAGCTTACGGAGCGAAAAGGACAAAACTACCAATATGCACGGTGATGTGCGGGCAAGTACATTGCCACGATATAACAACTACACGACAAGTGTATCCGTCGGTGAGAATAAGTTTTCCGGAGCTAAACCAATAGGACTGGAACCCCAGAACAATGAAAATATAACGCCCAATACGACCACCAGCAATCTTATTCAAATCGATATAGATCCGAGTAATCCTTTCAATAGAAAAAGTCCCACACCGTTGTTGAAGAATCTTTCCTACAGTCACTACGTCGCTAGCAACTGGAATCAGAAAGGGTCTCAGCAAAATCTTCTAAGTCCTGCTTCGGCTCATAGCGATTTGGAAAAAAATGCTCTTAACTTAGGTATTCCTCATACTGAAACAGGTCGGGAACAGTACGGTCATTGTAACTATACGACAACTGCTGCTCCCCAGAAAACTTCAAGTGTTGTGCCACGCCGAACCATGGTAACAACCAATCCTTCAAAAATGCCAATGAGTCTAGAAGATTTGGAAGATCTGCTGAACTATGGCGATGAACAAAAACAAACATCTGCAGGAGAATCAGGTTCTAGCGCCAATATCGGTGGCAGTGGTGGTGGGTGCGAACCTACCAGTACAAATGTCAAAGGTCTGCTTGGTTGTAACGGCAGCAGTGTATCAATTGGGCAAATTTCAAACATTTGCAGTTCGGGTTACCAAAGCATCCCCAACCAATCTGCATGTTCGAGCCCGGGCGAATTGGCTGGCCAGCAGCGAATAGAATACATTAGCAACAAAGCACCACCGCCACGCAAATTAACGACCACGCTTGTTGGGTACAATACAGGTAATGGTATTGATTTATGCCTGAATGACCGCACAACTACCAAAGCAGAACTGCCGGCGTCCAGTATTAACTTGCAGCTATTTAATGATCGAGACCAAGCAACCACGTTACATATCACCGAACGTCGTGATACCGAGCATGAAATACCTTACAAACAGAGTAATGCTAATAGAATTTTAAACAACAATTACGTTGACAGTGCATATGATGTCATACCATCGTTCAAAAATCCCCTGTCTGGTGGAAGTGCAATAGGTAGTACCGGCCATAGTCTAGCGAAGGTGCATTCGCGCAATTTCCAACCAGATACTGTCGAATATTTTGGACCCAGTCGAACTAATCAACAATCGCGACCGAAAAGAACCATTGCGCAAGGTGTTCGCAGTTGCGACGATAGCATACACAGTGAGTCGAGCAGCGATGAACGATTCAGCATTACTACATCAGAAAACTACACCGAACTGGACTCTCTAACAACGGCCAACGTGTCGTCAATAGAACGAAATCCCGTCTCAATCAGCAACGGGAACGATTACGAACCAATTGCCACTGGTCTGTACGGACGCCGAATAGGAAGCAACCGTATGCCACGGACAAATCCTTTGATGCAGGTAAATAATGCTATCAGTTTCGTAATTCACCGCTCTTGTAATATATTCGCAAACTATCATAGGTATGAAGCAATTGTTTGAATTGTATTTTACCCTAAAACTAGCGTGCGTTAGTTTAAAATGAAAATAATCAGCTCTAACCAGAGATAAATGGAGCACCAAGCAGTATCGTACGAATTTAAAATTGAAAAAAACCATTTCATACCATTGCGCCTTTTGTACTCTGGCCTCTTTTTTATAACAGTCAAAATTTGACTGTTTAACCAGTTCATGGGCAATGGCCACACTACCATAATAGTAAGACAACTGCTTTTGAGATTTTGTTAAAGCCGCATGTGTCACACCGGTTTAATCTACCCGATATGGTAAATTTGGCCTCTATAAGTCTTCTCCTATCTGATGAAAAGCCAGTTCGTTATTTTTTTTTGTTCTGACCGCCGCAGCATAACATGCCCCGACGACTACCAGACGATCGGAAGACAGCCAATCCTGGCCAACATAGATTTTGTTTTGTAAAAGTATTTGTCAAGATTCGACCAGCAGGCAATCGCAGAAGGATAGAATTGAACAAAATTAGTTTTCGGATGGTTATGGCCATATGTTTGTGAGCAAATCTCTTAGCGATTGAACTGGAAATCTTGAAGCTTCAGGCTTGTAGGTTTAGAATCGCCTATCTTCAAGGGGTTCTTTTCTCCCAATATATCTTATCTTCCTCTAAGCCCCAGGCGGCTCTATTTCGCCTGCTTAATTTACCATTATCTTTGGATAACCTTGGTGCTTGGGGTAACACCCACTTTGATTAGTGTGCGCGCACTGCTTAACCCGCCCCCAATTTGTGCTGATCTGTCATTCCGGCAACGGAGAATGCTTTTATCAAGCGCGAGCTAACAATTTGTTCGTTCAATTATTAACCATCGTTGGCGTTATCTTCTTTTTAGTACAAAAAGGATGACAATGCGTCGGAGGTCCTTGGTAATGCAATAGGTGGTAGTGTCGTTGGCGGCAGCGGCTTTCAACAAAATGGACATCGGGATCATAGTTTGCAACACCGTCACCATCGACGTCTTTCGCTAGAGTGCGCACGAACACTATCCGATAGCTCTACTGACGAAACCGAAAGTGGCAATGCAAGAACGTTCAATGCGAACCACCACCTACAGCCACATCACCTCGTTACCACTACGGCACATCACAACAATTTACGGGAAACTGACAACAAACGTCGCAGAAATGGCAACAAATCGGTCGAACAATGCGAGCGTGAAATTCAACGACTGCAAGCATCGTTAGACTCCATGCGCCAAAAGTTAGAAATGTCCGAACCAACTGAAGAGAATACCGACAAACTGGAGGCCGTAGCACAACAAAGCGACAGTAAGATTCGTAGCATAATTGGAAGGTATGTATTGTTGTGATGTGAATGTGAATGAAATAAATATATTTATTATGCCCTTTTTTAATTTGATTAATTGGCATAAAACATGTTCCTCATCATTAGTGTGAAAATAGAGATTAAATGCGATAGAGTTGACAAGACTAATTCATTTGCCATTTCATTTCTAAATTCCAGATTGCTTACCATGGAAGAGGAATTACGACAGGAACAGTACAAAATGTCCCTGGTATTGTCTCACAAGCAACGGGTAATCGAAGCGCAAGGACAACAAATTGCGGCCTTGGATGCGGCCAACAATCGACTACTGTCGGCATTATCTACCCTGCAGAACCGATATGAAAGTCAATCTAATCAAAGTGATGATACCTCATCGTCGCACCCCAACGCGGGTGCTTCTTCTTGTTAGAAGTTTACAGAAGTATGTATGGGTTGTAGTTTTGATGTTTTGTATTATCAACAATTTTATAAATGAGATGCTCTCTAAATTACCTCCAAAGGTTTTGTTATTTCATTTTTATTTTTATAATTTCATTGTTATTTGAAGTATATTCATAATACAGCTAATGTATGACGCTTGCGACGCCTTGTACAAACTGCATGCGTTACACCGGAGCGAAGAAGGCCATAAGGCAAAACATTTTGTGCATCTTCCTTCTTTACCTTTCTGTACCTGGACCCTTTACGTCTTACGTCGGCCATCCCACATCAGTGGTCACCGTAAAATGATACAGAGAGAGTCTAAAGTTGAAGATCGAAGCCAAAGAGATCTCTTTAGTTCCGCTGGAGGTTCAACTTTCGGCTAGTGAACAACTAACTTAACAAGATAGTGTTTGTTATTTGAAAGAGTCAGTCGAGATCCAATCCAGTGAAAACAGCGCAGTTTTTCATAAGGATTTGGTGAAACGGTAAAGTTTCACTTAACTCTCCACTTAAAAACGAGACGAGAAAAAGTATACAAATTTATCTGTAAAAACGTTTAAATATAATTGCTTCTTGACTATATACAATCAATTAAACTGAATTCAATTGACACGGTCCGCGGTGGTGCATAGGTTGTGGCGTCGGTCTTCGACCGAGGCAAAATCCCATTCGGACCAAACCCCCGTAGCAAGGACTGACTATCCGGCTTCGAGGTAAAATAAGTCGACACGGTCTGATCGTTCTAATGAAAAAAACTGGAATCAATTGTTTTAGATTAGTTGTCAAGAAAATAGCGGAAATGATGAATTAGCGGATTAGATGAAAACGATCTGCTGGAAACGAACATAACTACTGCTACTACTAAACTACTAGAGTTAGCTAGAAACTAGTCAATCCGGTCTCCAGGCAGGAGATTTATTGCAAAAATGTTTCAGCAAGTTTTAATGCAATTTTGAATTTTTTTCGATCCAAAAATTCAAATTTTTCATCTGAACATTAGATTGCACCAAAAATTGATGCACTCTGTCAAAAGCTGATTTAAATTAGACAAAAACGATGGGCACTTGCAATTCTTGGCAACCTAGAGGCAAAAATCCATGCGTTAGAGGCAAATCGACTGTATGTAAACATGGAATGGAAGCTGTCCTTATTGCAAATCATCGTTAACAGATTTTTCTTATCGTCTTTGTCCGGATTTTAGTCATTTCCCCTGTAGTCCTCTGAACCGCTCACTATCAAGCGCCGTCGTATGCCAAAGCCTTTCAGGTGGTGGCATTAACGCCATCACCAATCTCAATTTGAGCCTACCATGCCTCCTCTGTCCACGTGGAAGACTTGGAAGGTTCGATTGTCAGCAAACGAAATGTATAGTAGCGTATCCAACAAGTTACCCTGCATTGCGTCCGGCAGGAATTTGGAAATAGTCCGTAACAATGCCGCGCTCAACGCTACCCTTAAACGTTCTCCACTGTAGAATGTGGTGATCCTGGAATCGATGTGACCTTTACCAGAGAATATGGAAAGTCACGCATTTGTCGAATACCTTACACACTGCTTGACATCCATCTTGCACTCCCTTGTTTTCCGCAATGATGAGCCAACTGGTGAACGGGTGGAGTGCCAAGATTGATATTCAAACTAGAGCTAGGCAAAGTGAGTATGAGTGAGTGAGTGAGTGAGTGAGTTGAAACGTACTAGTGATGGAGTTGCACTGACTCGACACGTTAAGTTTTAATGACCCTTTTTAGTTTTACTCGCTGATGAGCATTTACCAGTGGCCGCGGTGTGCCATTTGCAAATGAGTAAGTGTGCGAGTTGACACGAACGATAACAACACGGTTTACCCCCTCATGAGCGTTTACCATAGTAAACCATGGTAAAACGAGTAAATGAGTGAGTTGAAACGAAAATGAGCGAGTAAATTGGTACAAAAATGACCGAAAAAACTAATAGCGCGTGTTACTTTTCATTGTGGTTTAAATATCTCTTTAGAATAAAGCCCAGAAGACAAATGTTTGACTATTGATTTTTGGATGCTACTGTGTGAAATATTTGAAGTGTTCGTCACGTTCGTTCCTGAGAATGGGCAACACCCCATTGTTATTTTCCATGCTTCCGGGAAATAATTCAACTCAAGACACCTTTGAAAAACGTTTGCGATCAGACTGAAGTGAATACCTTCCTGAAATGAAGGTTCGGCAAGCTGTTATCATCGTTTACTTCGTTTGCAACTTTTGGGTTTGTTAGCGCCGACTGTACTTCGTTCACAGTCGACAATCGATTTCTTTCTGTTTTCCACCTTTCTTTCACGTAAACAACACCAAAGAATGTGCAAATGATATTGTTCTTATTTTATTACTCCTTTTCTTCGAGTTTACACAAAATTAGTGTCAGGTATTGGTATTATCCCCCACTAAACGTTTCCTCGCAGTTTTATCTCTGTTTATCAGTCGCGTTTCTTTTTTATCTTTGTTTTGTTTGTTGTTTGTTTTTTTATTTAGTTTCAAATGTTGTTAATTCTAATGTTGTTTAATGACGCTTACACAATGTTTTAAACTCAATTTTTGCTATGAATGTGTGTGTATGTGTGTGTGTTTGTTTGTATATATGTGTGTATGCTGTTTTTTTTCCTTCATTTTTTTCGCTTTATAATGGTCTGGCGCATTTAGTTTTCCGATTAACATACCATACTTGACAGCAGAAAACACACACACACTTGCACCACCCAATAATTTTCACACGCGTGTTTCTTTTGGATTAAGTTTACTTAAACTACGATAGCGCCATATGCATATATAACAGTTACTATATCACCTACTACTTATGGTTTCGTCTTGCTTGCGTGCTCCTTTTTATCTGCTAATGGCATTAATTAACTGTTTTATTTTCCATAAAAATTAACCCCATCGAGTGGCAGTGTCCTCCAGCATCTTTGAGTGAGAGAGAGATGGTGCCGTATAGTTAGAATGGTTCTATGCGACGTATTTAATAGATAAGTTTATAACAAATAAACAAAAAATACAGAAACTAACGGCAGCTTACTGGGTGGTAGTTACATATTCTGTGGTAGATTCGTTCAATTACTAATCATCAGCAATTACTGCTTCGCATCAGCAGTGTAATATGATGCACGTGATCCTCGAACATTGAAAATTGTACTTACAAGTACAACAAATTGTCACGTGTACTAAAAAAAGCAAAAACGACTCTTCTCGAACGAATGTGTTTAAACCATCGCAACTCTGTCTAAGGGATAGATGAAAAGAAAACAGTTAGCTCAATGAATGCATGTAAGTATGATCCGAACATACACTTTTGGCTATTATTTATATTCGCTGCAGTTCGCTGCTATTGCTACAGTTCAAAGATGTATAATTGCCTGATAATTACACTGGCATGCCGGTTGCTGGTGCACTCTAAATACGGCTATAGTAATAAATGGCAGTTCTGGTTCCACAATAGTGGTTTCGTTCGTACTACTTCGATCGCTTCATTTTCCGGGTGTGAAAACATGTGTGTGTGTGTGTGTGTGTGTGTGTGTAAGGGATGCAAAGTACATGTTGTGTATCCTTTTAAAGAGAATCAACCAAACAACGAAAGCATCCTAGCCTTAGCACCCAAAAAGTGTCCATAGTCCAAAGATTGATCTAACTCTGTGTACCATAGAATGTCCCCAAACAAACAACAACAAAAAAGTGTAAATGTCCTTAAACATGCTAACACCAGAGCGTACTCACGAAACAAAAATAAAACTTGCTCAAAATCAGTCATCATTCGTTTTGTTTCACAACTTGAAGTGTCGTTGCGTTACATGAATTGTTTTATTGAAAAAAACGATTACCTAAAAGAATGAAACTAGCGAATTAATAAAACAAAACAATAATCACTTTAGAAAAGATAAGTGCTACGTTCGCACAATGATTAAGTCAACTAATAAAATCACTTATTAAAGGCTTGTGTGTGTTTTTTTTGTTTTCCTCTTGTTTTGTGGTTTTTGTTGCGCACGTGTGCCCATCTACATCATCTACATCTTTTGGTAACTTTGAACCACCTTTGTCTGCTTTTGCTTAACGAATTATATCTATATAAGGTTTATGCTTAAGTGGTTTAACAATATACAGCACACGTATGGCTCTCCTCTTGCGGTAAGCTGCGTGAGCACGTGCACAACACAAACGCCATTCGGAGCGGAGGCGTAATTGGTGACGGTCTCCTACAACAGGACAGTACACACCACAGTGCGTTACGATGCATTTTCCAGTGCGTTTCCTAGCTTACTAGCTACATACACATAAATACAATTTGCCGGCGTTGCAACGGACCAAAAGTGTCCGGGTTGTGAAAATATGTGGATGGTGTTTCAAAAGTAGGGTCAACCTTTAAATTAAAAAAAGAAACCCAAAACACGGGAAAGGAATGAAGCTAACATTGCAAAAAATAAAATAAAATGCATTCGCATTAGGTAAATGATTCCGAGGAGTTTCGTTTCCAAAAATCGGCACCACCTGTGTTAGTACGTTTAAGGACTTTTTTACGTGTTTTTTTTGTTTTCGTTTACACTTACCAGGGACAAGGGAAAAAAAATCTACAATTCCATCTCGTATGCCATTGGGTTAATGTGGTTAAAATGCCACTTCCCGCAGAAAGTTCGATTCTAAACGTAATCCAGTAACATACGATCACGCGAGTACGCGATCTTCTGTTCGTTCGGAATGGAATACTAAGTCCGTGTAGTGTTTTCTTTTTTTTCAACAACAATCTATACATAATATATCATTTCTAACTAATCATATGTAATACCGTACGAATGGTCATCCCTTTTTCTTGTGCAGTCACACACGTCATAAGATCGCGCACACTTCCTTTTGAAAAGCAGTCTTCATTGCCATCATTCTTGCTACTGTGCAGAGAAATATGGTGGTGACTGGTGGAGCAGTCTGTGCAATACATGCTTTAACAGTATGTATCGCGCAATGGTGTCACTGGTAACATTGGGTACTAACTTTTGTTTTTTGTTGCTGCTGATGCGTTTCTAATGTAAGCGTGATTTTGAATGAAAGATCTAGATCGTTATCAAACAGAGGGAGAGCAAAAAAAAAACCCGACGTTGAAATTCAAACGTTTTGCAGGCGAAACCTTTTTCATTTTTAAATCCAAACTTTTGCCACACACACTTAGCTGCTGCTGTCCTTACACACAGGCACCATCTAGATACGCGAACTAAACCGATCGTTCTTTGTGGGTTATATACCATTTTGCCTGATCTTTCGCCAAAATCGCACATACGAAATGGGTAAATGCTCACAATTTAGATCATTATTTTTTGTATGCTGTCCTCATCCATTAATTGGCCTCATTTACACACACACACACCTATAAGCAAATACACAACAAACACACATACATCCCCACACACACACATTGTTGTGCAATGTAAACAAAAAGGAAACTAAAACGTAAAACACCCGACACAAACAATTGCTCTGTTCTTCTATCATCTAATTATTTGGTTTTTTGCTTTTTTGTGTTTGCTCTTATGTGCGACTATATATGACTGCTACTAGAGAATGCGGGAAGCGGGCAATTAATGGTTTAGTTGTGTTTTGTGTTTTTTGTTTTTTTCGTGAGATACACTTTACAGACATTCCAGGCGTACGAGTTACACTATTATGTTGGCCACATCAGGTGTCCCGATAATAATGGTGGTTCGCTTTACGCGCCTTAATTATGTAGGTGTTCACTTTTACTAATAAATAAAACAATCATATCCATTCGTACATGTACCCTCTCCGGCCAGCCTTCTACAGACATTAGTTGGGAATAGAAAGAACTCACGTTCACTCCTTTTCCCCCAAATTTCTCCACTTCAGCAAGCGGATATTCCTGGTCGTTTTCCCACGGTGCAGCCACGGAGACAAGTGGAGTTTACAGACTAATTTAATAAAAAAAAACCTACCGACATCATAAATGTATCAGGTGAAGATGAAAGTATCAAACAAAACATTTGCGAAATGATTTCTAATAATGTTTCAACTGTCTATGTGAGTATGTGAGATACAACATAACAAACCGAGTCTTCTTAATGGTGCTATAGTTGCATATCGATGTGTCGAAACACAAAACTCCATTGGATGTTGCGATATCAATGCGGATAAGATATAATGTATACTATTACATAAAAAAAAACAGTCGAGGAACGTGCGCGACGCGAAGATGAAATTGACAGGGTACGAAAACCGGGTTTATTACTAAAGAAAAAAAAACAGAAGCACAGATTAACGTTATAGTCTTTTCTAACTAAATAACACTTAAAAGAAACGACTACGGTTTCCTTCTATTTGTCTACGCGGATCCTTGCCTTACATTCAGTGCCAAAAAGTAAACAAAGCTTACTTGCGCTAGTAAGCTGCAGTCTTATCGTATTGAACAAACAAAATCCGAAGAGAAATAGAAATCAGAAAGAAATAACACCGAAAACGGAAATCAAATGTATCTAAACGATGGAAACTCCATTCCGTAGATTGAAAGCCTCAATTGATCGAGCGAAGTGGGCGATACGACGTATTCATATACTTAACATTTGCATCAGAGTGTGCATCCGCAGTTATGTATGTTGCACGTATTGATGTTCGTCGGTGTATACAATGGTTATCTGTATTCTGTCTGAATAAACATATCTGATTTGTTTTGACTGTTCAACTGCCTGCGCCGTTCTATTAAAACTGGATCAAAGATCGTTGATCAACTGTGTTAAACGGTACGCTAAGCTATCAGTGCTACGAAAGATAAACATGACTTTTTTTGATAAGCAAATAGGACGAACCGGAAGTTGCATGAACAAATTGCAACTTACAAAGTGTATAAGTAGTAACAACAAACAAATAAGTTTTGTGTATTCTTGGTGGGCAGGAAATGTGGTACCAAAACGCAAAAGAAAGAAAAGTAAAACAAATAGGTGCAATTATGAAACAGCTTTGATACAGTAACGGACAACACTCACACACACTCACACTTTGGTGATTAAAACAATTTCCTTTTTGTTTTACGTTGGTAGAATGAGCTGGATTTTACCATCCGTCGGGTGTCGGGGTGTGTACGGTACTTCCCCAAAATGTGTTTCGTTTCATGAGAAAATTGCGTACACATTCCATGTGGTTTAGTCTCTTCAAGCTTTTTTTGATTGGCAAATAGTACGAAACTGGTACTATTTTCAACATCGGCAGTAGTAGTAGTAGTAGTAGTTGATTAAGAGTTTTGCAAACCGATTTAATGGTAAAAACAAACAGGTTAGGTTTTACAATAATTAGTCCTCCCGGCAGTCCATCCCGCTTCCACTTGTGTACTAGATCTAGATATAGGCACGGAAAAAGAAACTCCATGGTTTTTGGGTATGTTTCATGTACAAAAACAAAGACAACATAATAGTGGCCGTGTTGCGTATTGCCCAAAGATCAACGCACACAGAACGCACACACGTGTGTGATTTTCGCAAAAAAAAGTCCTTCCGATACATCAGTATCAGTCTATCTAGTACTACTATTTTAGCATTTTAAGAGCTTTTGCCTACAATACCACCATTTGCTCTTGTGCCTTGCTGATGGTTTCATCATTGGCCATGCCATTGACCGCTTGCTTGCTTGTGTTTGCATGTTTAGTTTATGCTACTGCTCTATTACGATTCATTCGTTTGAATCGCCTTTTATTTGTAAATCTCTGGCGTATTTGCTCTGTGTCCTCTATCTTTCGGTTATCCTCTTTTATGCGCATTAATTTACTATATCAATATTAGAAGGCATTCGTTTCAGACTTCCTAGAGTGTTGGAAAATTAATTTCCTCGAATGTTTTTTTATGAGCTTCCAAGAGCTTCTTCCTATGCGGTTCTCGCATTACTGCTTTGCGTTAATGTGTGTGCGCAAGTGCTATGATGCCTATCTGCTAAACGCCACTAATTTGACCGCACAGATATCAGAAATCGTGTGTATATATGAGTGTTACGCTGATGAATGAATGAATGAATGAATATGATTTTGATGCTTGTTTCACATGTGTCATTTTTCTATTCAATGTAAATTGTATGCAAACAAATAAACTGATCGCATGATCTTATCTCTCCGGTCGGCAAGTAGTAGACCAAAACAAACATACAAACAAACGAACGAAAAAACACAACAATAGACCAGCGGGGCTAGTTTGCTCGATATCGTTACTTGCAATCTCACCCCATCGATCTTCCCTATATCTCCTTTCGAGCGGAATACAAACGATATCATATTATCAGACAAAAAACACAACTTATTTTGCCCTCTTTGCAATCATCCTACTCCGTTATCTTTCTTGCGTGAAAATTCATTCAGGCATGGCATATGCCCCCCCCATTCTGCTTGCTATGGAGATGTATGTAGTAAACAAGGCTGCAAGGATTCAACCTTCGTGATATTTCGTCATTGATCCTCAAAACGAGCTCATGACCGCACCGCCTTTTCTCGCGTTTCAATATAAACATTAGACCGATGAAGGACATGTGTGCGCAATCATTGAGAACATTAAAAAAAACTTACCAATTAGTTATAAAGTGTTCCTTCTCGTGTAATCAATATTGATTCGAATAAATGCGTTACATACAAGTACATTGCAACATTTGCAAAAGCACCATCGATATGAGGTTATACTGCTGGAAAATTGGGCGTTGTCCGAGTTGTCTTATCTCACCTCCTGCGGGGGAGGACTAGCGGTTATAGGCAAAACAACTTCACTGACCTGATACAGCAACAAATTGTGCACTGTGTATGTGTGTGTGTGTGGGTATGTATGTGATTCAAGTCGTTAAGCGTCTCCTCCAAGGACGGAACTCCATGTTCAGAAGCAGTGAAAAATGTGGTAAAGAGATGGGGCCACACACCCATTTTCACGCACTGCACAGATGCGTATTACTACCTATCTAACGTGGTTTAAGGTTGTGATCATAGTCAAAAGGTATAAACGATTACGTATCCTCTATATATGTATATATACATATACATATATATACATACATATATATACATATATATATATATACATATTTAGACTGTGCATTATTATGGCCTCGAATGTATCGAAGTTACTAATCATCAGGTAACACTGTTTTAATAACAAATATTGTTACGGCATTGGTGCTATTGGTGTAGTCAGTAGTATCGTTATGTACAATGTAGTTATTATTAGCAGTACGATTATTTATGTTTATAATATGTGTATCGGCAGTGAAAGGATTATTGGCTCTGCTGCTGCTGTCGGTGCTAATCTTGGTACTGTTCACACTATCAAGGTTGCTGTCGTGTGGTCTCGCTTTAGCAGCGAGCCTTTTTGGTACAGTCTCGCTCGATCTGGTCTGCAAGTTGGAAGCTGCTTCGTAACAATGGTGGTGCACAATCTCTTGCTCGTTGTGGACTGTGCTCCCCCCCACCGGAGCGGTTTTGGTAGCGACATTCGAAACGGAGAAATCGGACAGAAACGAAACATTATTGTTGCAGATGAGTTCTTCGCGGGCCAGCTCATCACGACTGTGCGTAAGATTTAGCTCCGCGTTCTTTGGATTTGTTGTAATACGCTCAACGCACGAAATTCGATGAGTGTTCGATGTTAACGTTACGCCACGATCGATCATTCGCTACCTGATATTGGCCGAATTTAGAACGAATGGTACGTAAAACATTTTGCTCTCCAGGAGCAAACTAGCTGCCGTTTGAATCTGTAACGAGGTGATCGACATTTTTGTTAGTGCTGCAGCAATAGTATTGGAAGATATTTTCTGCCGGGGTTTACCTCAGGAATATGTGCCAAAAGATCACTCAGTCGGTTGGGATTGTGCGGAACGGTGTGCTGTAGATAACTTCTAAGTACTTGTATGTATCTTTCCTGAATACTTTCCAACTCAACTTCTACCGCGGAGTCGTTATGAGGAGAATGATCACGAAGCGCATGAAAGTAAGCAGATACGTTTCGTTTGTATTAACGGTGTAACTTTGTGATTGTATCGTCTGCAAACATTTACCTTTATTGAGCAGAATGTACACCTTCAGACAAACGTACTCTTCCATTTTGAGTTTGATCCTACGAAACATTATCGTAATTTGCGTCATCTTTTCAACCATCTGACCAACGTCAATCTTAAGTTGTTCGATCGATATCGGGTGACCCATAAGGGTGGTAAGGCAGGATTGAAGCGTGTGCAGATGAGAGGTTATCTAAAATGATAAAAAATGGTACAAACTTTAGTTTTATACGCTACATGAAGAAAATGTCTTTTAGAAAAGAGTTCTCTCCCATTAAATGGCTTTTTCTTTAACCTTACTCTACCAAGAGGGCTTTATTTAAATGTACTCTTCAACGCGTTTAGAACAAGAATCGTTTTCCTCACATCACAAAAATTTTAAAGGCTCTACAGTCTACCCATCAATAGTGTAATTAGTAACGCCAAATCATTGCTAATTGACGATCTTTATTTGACTCACCTCTTCAGTGAATTCGGGATCGTTTTTGTCCGGCGCCAATACGATCCCTCCACTACCGCTTTGCGTTTGCGTAGTGCTGATGTTTTTCTTACCATGCATCGCTTGGTAGGCTGCCGTAGTCAATACCAATATTTCGTGCCACTTA
This sequence comes from Anopheles moucheti, assembly GCF_943734755.1. NCBI lineage: Eukaryota > Metazoa > Arthropoda > Insecta > Diptera > Culicidae > Anopheles > Anopheles moucheti. Next base: position 46,965,760 of record NC_069141.1, read on the forward strand.
TCCGTCAGCAGTTTGGTATGTATTTCGACAGGAATGTCCGTATAGAACGGAAGCTTCCGCGTCCACGAGACCAGCTTGTGCACGATCGAGTCGCCAATATTACACAGCTTGTCGCCAATTTCTGACTTATCTGCGAGGAATTCACTAAAATGCGGTAGGGTTGCTATATCTTCCATAGCATCACAGTCGATAAGGGTGTGTATCATGTTCAAGGCTTGTTCGTACGAGATCGACCGATCCTTTGATGAGCTTACGGCGTTATCTAGTCTGTGTCGTAAATGCACGATCTCGCTTGGGTTGGTGAGTGCCGTCTTGAGGATGGTACCGTTCATTAAGTTCAGATTCATGCTCTCGGATTTTACCATGGTTGGCGATGTTGTCGATGGTAAATGGTGGTGTTGTTGGAGATGCGTTGCCACCTGCGAATGGTGGTACACGTTTGTCGACTTTGGACTTTCTGCGCTACCAACGACCGAAGCAATACCGCTTCCCAGTGGTCCTCCCGCACCAACTCCGATGTCACCAAGGTTGGTGATGGCGGTTCCGATGGCACCAGTACCCTGTTGTAACTTAGCATTGGTTGATTTCTGGTTGTTCTTTTTATGTTTCTTATATTTTACTTTGTACAAATTGTAGACAGCTCCACTGTTTCGACCACCGGGCATACGATCTTCTCGAACCGCTAAAAAGTGAAAGTACAAACAATTTATTTTATTTATCTTTGATAAGTGGAAAAACTTATGCATTAAGTTATGCTAAGTACACACAATTGTAGTGGACTCTTAAAATAAAAAAAAAACCTAAACTTCCATACTGCTCGAGCTGCAAGCATACGCAGATCCCTTTACAGACGGCTACTGATCCCATTGGTTTACCATCCAAATACTACAGACACTTAAAGGTTTTATTGAAAATTCATCTCTCCATTCTTCCATTACACCGCAAAGCAACTTGTCACATATTCCATTCTATATGAGTGGAATATTAATAACCGATCATTCCCTCTTTATAGGGCATATACGGATTCTGGTTCATCGGCCTGGTGTGGTAGCGACAAACGTCTTCACATAACAGAACCAGTACAAATCCCCGCAGCAAGGACACTGGCTATCCGGGTACATGGTAAAAAAAGTTCAGTAAGCCAGAAGTGACAGGCAATGAACCTGAGAGAAGATCGTTACGCCAAAAGGAGTGACGAGTCTGGTCAAATCCACCCAATTCCGTACACAAATTCGAGAAAGTTAGAACTGGTTGACAAAACCTTTAAAACATTTTAGATTAAACGGCTATAAAAAATGATGAAGCGAAACAGGGAATTGTGTGAAGCAAAACGGTAAGAGAAAAACAAATTAAAGCAACAAAATAACGCCATGTACTTCGGCCACCAAACTTACCCTGAAGCACCATGCCTTGTTCGATACACTTTTTAAATCTACAATACTGGCAACGGTTACGCTGAGCCTTTGTGATCTCGCAAGTGCCATCAGCGACGCAAGTGTACACTCGTCGATTCTGTACGGTTCGCTTGAAGAATCCTTTGCAGCCTTCACACGTTATTATGCCGTAATGCAGTCCGGTTGCTTTATCTTCGCATATCATACACACTAACGGTTGGTCATCTTCGTCCGGTGGCATGTCGTCTAATATTTCCTGTTATGCAAAGAGAAATGATCTCTGAATTACACAAACCGACAGAGGGGTACTTTTACAATAATACTTACTTTTTTCGGTCCACCTCCTGTACCGCCTAGGCTCCAAGCCAAATGTTGCTGCTGCTGCTGTTGTTGTTGTGAGGTTAGGTTAAGAGCCTGCTGCTGTTGTTGCTGTTGTTGAGATCCCACTGTTGAAAATTGTCCGTAATCACCGGCCCATAATCGCTCCATATTAAGCGGTAAGTTAGTGCGCGGATGGTTCGCTGCTTGCCATGTTTGCGTATGACCAGAGACGACAGCAGCCGCAGCCGCTGCTACTGCAACAGCAGCAGTTGGTGACGTTGTCGGTACAACTGACTGACCTAGGCTTAACAGAAGATGTGCAGCTTCCTCATTATTACTATTCGGTGAGACGTTGATGTGGGAATTACTATTATTGTTGCTATTGCTGGTGATCATTCCACCATTGCCAGTGTTTCCTCCATTCGCCTGGTGAGATCCTTGTTGTTGTGGATGATGGTTGATTGATCCTGGGGCTGTGTGTTGGCCCTGCAAATGTTGATGATGCTGTTGTTGTTGGTGATGGTGTTGAAGATGAGTGCCGCCGATGCTGTTTCCTGTCATGCCGCCACTTACCGTGGCTATTCCAGGTACGGTATCTGCGCTCGAGTTTCCACCACTCATTGCGTTGGATGAAGCCGTATTATGGACCTGTTGCAGAGCGGTATCATAACTCCAAACCATCGTCCGAACACCACATGATTCACCCATTATAACAGTCGGTGTGACACGTGGAGGCGTTTGTGATGCAATTGGCCCCGGGCTGCCATGATGATGCTGTGGCGACTGCTGCTGATGATGGGGAGAATGTTGTTGTTGCTGTTGCTGCTGATGAGTGTGATGGTGCGGTGAGGAAAGCTGACCTCTTATAGGTGGCAATGGGCCACCAATCACTTCTGGTTTAACGCCATTGATCCGATGTGGCGCCGCCACGCCGGAAGACACTACTGCCTGTCCAGCTAATGCTGCTGGACCAGGCCATACCATTCGGTGATGTTGTTGTTGCTGCTGCTGCTGTTGCTGCTGCTGTTGTTGCTGCTGCTGCTGTTGTTGCTGCTGCTGTTGCTGCTGCTGATGTTGGCTTGCCAAAACACTGGCGACATTTGTTTCATTTTTTACACGAAACAAAATAGCAGCATCACGAATCGGATTCCGGATCGATAGACTACCCACGGAAGACGTTGTAGTAGTACTGATGCTAGTTGTTGCGAAACTTCCAATCAGATTTGATCCACTAACACAGACAGCGTTTGCAATAGAAGAAGATGGATGGTGAAATGTTTGTTGATGGATGGATGATCCACGTTCGCGCTTCACGATCACTTGCGGTTGTTGATTTCCACATGAGGAACCTACTTGCGCAGGACTGTTCGGCTGTCGGTAAGGTAGGGACTGATGTGGCGATAACGGTGGCTGCATTGGTGTAACCATCGATCCAGGACTATTGGCGGATTGACGGACAATTGTCGCATGAGATGGTGCCAAGGGGCCGCCAGCAGCGTGTGGTAATTTCATTCCACCACTTACACTTCGTTCCCGTTTGATAACCAACTGCTGGGCCGGATGAACGGGCGAAAAGCTTGTGCTGATCGGTCGGTGGTTACCTTGTGCAGCAGAACTCGCCAGAACCATTTGTTGCTGCTGACGCTCCTTTTTAATGCGTATCTGTTGGTGCATTGCTTGAAGCATTTGCTGCTGCGTGATTATAACATGTTGCGGTTGGTTGTGATTTTTAGGATTAGCCCCCCCAACAACACTTCCAGCATCGGCGGCGTTAACTTGACTAGAAACAATCTTTGAAGACAATCCACCTGCACCAGCAGATGACGATTGATGCTGAAAGGATAATGATACCGAGGGAGATACTGAGGAAATGGTAGCTGCACTAGTAGTAACAGTAGTAGTAGTAGTAGCAGTTGTAGCGACACTTTCAGTAGAAGTTGAAGAACCGATCGCTGATGGTGGTGATTGTGTGTTCTGTCTGTATCTATGATGCTCACTATCCACTTCTCCCCCGTCGCTCTGCATACGATCCGGTATTCCATTATTGTTTTGATTGCCATCGTTGTTGTTGAAGTTGCGCCCGTTCGCTGGCGTGCTGATAGAGTGCGATATCGATGAGGACGTAGTTAATATTGATGACGGAGATGCCGTTGCGGATGTAGACGAAGATGTCAACGGACAGGTTGGGTCTGTTAATGCCGTTGCAAGGGGTGGTAATGATTGCTGCTTCCGCATTCCTAATGTCACTAGCGTCGTAGCGGCTGCTGCCGCAGCCGCCGCAGCGGTGGCTGCATTTCCAGTATTTTTTCCCTCTGCGGTCGCGAGATGGTTGGCTTTCATCCGCGACAAAGCCGGAGTAACAAGAACCGTGACATGCTGCTGTTGCGTTTGTGCACTACCAGCAATAACTCTGACATTGCCAGCACTCGGATTAGCGGTATCGCTTTCAACCATTCCGTTCGGTGCTACCGTATGATCAACATCATCCTCAACACCACCGCAGCCTTCGCCATAGCGTTGGTATTGATGTGGCAGTGTTGCATTGACGCTTTTACTACCAGCGCCAGCATCGCTAGTAGTGGCAATAGTACTGGTAGCAGTAGTAGTTGTGGCAGCACAGCGATTGTTACTAGTATTATGGCTTGCTTGTGTGTTGATACTGCTCGTAGTGCTATCTAATCGTACGCACTTGTTAGTGTTTATAGCGTTACTATTACTACTACTGTTGCTACTACCGCTGGTCTGCTCCTTGGTAGTGGTAGGCGTTGTTATGGAAATGGTAGGATGATTGACCGACCGAGGTCGCCGTTCATCAGCGACAGAACGTATCACGCTGGCAGCCGTTACATTCGAGACACTACCGCGGCCACCATTTCTAGCGACTGCAGCTCGTTCTTCTATTGAAACGTCGGGTGTACATTCAGGCGACGCTCTATGGTTACCCCCGTACGCGTCGTCCTTGAAGTTAGCGGTATTTGCTACAGTACCGTTGTCGTACCCGCTGCTCATCGAAGGCTTAGCTGACGGTGTCGCCAACGAACTATCATCATCGGCTGGGTCGCTATCATCATCTTGATAGCTGACGGAAATGCACCGATCCTGCTGGTGGTGCGATCGTGCACTTCCATCTTTGATTTCGTTCCCATTCAAACGATTGCTATGGTAACTATTGCTGGTGTTTATAGCGTGTGTTTCATTGCTCGCGGCGCTATTACTACCGACATCGTTCGTAACAGTGTCAAAACCACTGGCGGATGTGCACACCTGCTCAAGTTCCTCACCGTCCGCCGGTGACGGTGTTGTTGGTGGCGAAGTTAGGGCGGCTTCTGGTGCATCTTTCTGCAATCCATCATCACCGATTGCCAACGAAGTGCCCTTGGGAGTTTGATGCGCAGACTGCTGCTGCTGCTGCTGATCACACATCTTCGGAGACAGTGGCTGCAGAAGGTCCGGCGACGATGTGCTCGTGTCAGCTATAGATTCGCCGTCGCTGCTACATCTTGAGTCGACTTTTCTTCTCTTTAGTTTCAAATCTTGAAATAGGCTCATCTTATCGAGCTCGCTGTATGGTCCACGGCTCAGTGTCATAATTCCTGGATAACAAAGAAAAGAGATAAATTGGGAAAACGCAATTAGATACTAGCACATTGTTAGTCCGATAGTTGCTGTAGTTTGTTGTTTCTAAAGAGAAGTTGAGCTGTGCAGCTATATTCGTCTCTACACGACACGTTATGTGGGCGTCTGTGAAATATGGTTTTATTGACTATCATGATACGCTTATGTTGAATCAGCAACATTAACGCGGACAATGCACGATGCCCTTAATCTGAATAACAACATTCTCGATGGGTGAATTTATTTGTATTTCCGCGTTCGATAGCACAGCGGAGCAGCGTTAAAGGTTAAAGCACCGGTGTTGATAGTACTGCTCTCACGATCACTATTACTGACACATGTTGTGTGATGTGTGTTGTTATACCTCGTTTTTGCAAACCTAACCAAAGATTTGAATGGTATGAAAAATGTATATGTACACATTTTTAGAACAATTATTCATTTTTAACAATTAAAAATAAAGTAAATCCGGCTTGTTTCCTTTTCTTTGTAGGTACACCCATTCCATGATTCTATGAAAAAAAAATCCATTCCATTGCTACAGTACAGCTTACTCTAGACGGGAGAGACGGGTATGTGTCGTCTGAGCTCGTATTACCAACGTAACTGCAACAGTCAGTCTAGTCGACAATTCGCGATAGAACTAACCTGCCCCAACATTTAACCCACATTCCGATTGGCAACAACACACATCGATGCGCCGCAAAGTGGTGTGCTTCCCAAAACCAACATCCAGAACGTTAAGAATAACGTTAGAAGTTCGCACTGTGTTAGTGAACCTGGGCATCACCACATGCCCACAAGTGTGCGCGATACGACTGTGGTATTCTGTCTGGCCTCTGACGTAATTGTAACACCACTTCATCACCACCGTGTATCGCATACGCATTCAGCCGCTCGCTCGATCGGTGTGGCGTTGGGGTACAGATCAGATCTGTACTCTCCCGTTTCGTAGAGAGTTTATTTTTAAAAACTTTTTGCATTCTTTAGTTCAGCTGGTATGGTACACTAGTAGTACGGGGGATCTGCAATCGGTTTCATTCACGACATTTGCACTTTTTTGCATGCAATTCATGCAGCGCTTATTTTGTACAACATACTCAATGTCTTGATTTATGTCCAAAAAGCAAGTTGCCATGTCTGAACGAAAAATGATATAAAACTAACTATTCTTAGCATTTGCAGAATGCCGAAACAGACAATAATTATTTTATTCCCATGTAGTGCTTTATTGCAAAAAGTTTACAGTTTATTTTACAGTCAGATGGTTTTCATTACGCGTGTTAAATCGCGATTCGCAGAAAGTTTCCTAAGTCAAATTTATGAATTACCCTTTACAAAGTGTGCGTATCATACCCGATGGAAACGTATCATTCAACGTACTGCAAGCTGCAATTCACACCCTGCCCGGACAGTTAGAAGGCCTTGGCATGACTAACATTGCAAAAAGGAGGTTCGATGAACCTTTTGCAGGGTCGCGAGAAACCAACCACATGTAATCGCGTATGGGAAAATTATCTGAGACCACATTGACCCCCTCTCCTCTTTCGCATGCTCAACCCTTTGCCCGGTGTCCCTATCTCATTCCTTAATCATCGCATAAAGAGTATGCTCACGATGAGTACTAACTAACCAGTGAGCTCTATGCTTTGAGTATATTACTGAGATTGGAATGTAGGAATTGGAGTAAAGGAACGATACAATTCATTCATATCAGTTACTAAACAAACCAGCGAACGAAAAGATACTGCAAAAAAACAAATGTTGTTTCGAAATAGTTTGAAACCGAGACGAAAATGAAAAAAATTAACCGAAGGAACAAATCGATCGTGCGCATTAAGCGACGAACCTAATCGCCAAAAACCCGATACAGTATGGTGTCTAAAGTAATGCTAAATTTTTGATACGTTATTGTAGTTCATTACTGAATTCGAAGAATAAGATTAGTTTACCAGCCCATGCTACGCGTATCTGTAGGCAGAAGTCGAATTATTATACGATACTTAAACAGGGAACCAATTTACCTAACGATGTCATTTTCGATGCTTCTATCAGCCCCTGGAAAATTGTTTTAAAGTTGATTTCGGGTATGGAGAACTGAGGGAAAAAACGAAGTTTCCTCACATCATCCGGGAACTTTTGACTTTAAAATGTGATCACAATCGGAGACGGAACTTGGTAACTATGAGCGGAAGTTGAAGTAGGATCTCCTTACGCGAATGTGTTTATATTTTCTAATGCACCATTTACGCCGGGTAGCGACATTTTTCGATCACAAACTATCGCCCGAGTGGCTTCACAATCTGGAGGACGTACGCACTGATGTAATATTTTGTTGTAGCCTATTTGCCACCAATAAACATAAGTTCTATTTCAAGAACGTTTGAATTTGCTGCGTATCATAGCCACTATCACAGCTGGTACACTTTATTATACGCACAACACTTTGTCCGTTACCTTCCGAACTAACTGGAGAATGCTTTTTAACAAACAACGATTGTGCTTCATTTTCTACACACAGCAAGTGCGTGAATCTCGTTTCCGTGTAGCGCAGCTTTATTAATACTTCGCGTGGACTTAACTTCTTTACTACCAACTCTTAAAAATGTAGTGTTCTTGCGACACTTTACGTTTACATTGGAAGCTGCAAGCCAACCACAACACAAACAGCAGCACGATATTAACATTTTGAACACACGGAGTTAAAATACTTTTCCAAAACGTGAAAACCTTCGAAAGCAATCAACACTACATGCTGGTGGTGCCACAGTCTTTTGGTTAGTTGAATAGAAAAAGGCAACAGCTCCAAATGTCTGATCCTTTGATCTTGAACACTCTCTTTCACTCACAGGTTTCAAATCTTACAAAGATAGGGCGTTACTTTTTAAGTATCTTCGCAGAATTCGGAATACCGACCCACTACTAAGGGCACTTGTTGATTTTTAATCATACACATTGCACGACAGCTGTATGTCGCTGTAGTTTATAGACGAATATGATGCGGTACGCTCATATGCAACTCAACTAAGGGACTTTCACTCCCATGAACCACTCGGCGCAATGCGGGCAAGGAGTAAGTCAGGTGAACACATTTCAGCTGCTTATCCACGATGAGGAGTTTAGGATCTCGGACAGAGCGACGATACTGTAGGTCGGGACGCGCCGTGCAGCAGTAAGAAAGGCACACTCTCACTACACTACACACCAAGAAGCGCACAATCACACACCAGTGCGTAAACGAGCATTGAATAGGACAATGTACTACTACGGGCCAACGGTACAGCACACCGCGAGGGCACACAAGTGACAAGGAAGATCACGAGCGATTTTGTTTTCTTTGTGTTGGCTGGCTCTGTGTTTACTTTTCTCATTCCAGACGCAGTGATTGCAGTTGCACCCGATGGAGCCGAAGCACCGCACACTCACTCATTGTTGCACTTTGTCAAGGATTTCCGTGTTTATATTTGGCGCATGTTTCAGTGTCGCTCTTGCATTTCCCTCGATTCGGAATTGCACGAAACCAGACCAAAATGATGGTGTGGTTAAACTTCCCTTCCGTAGTGGATTTGTTGCACTTCTTTGCTAGCTAATTATGCGGTGCCTTCGCTCAGCAACAACACGCCATTTTACTTTGCAAACTTTGCCGCTGGGTGTAGTATAATTCCTCATCACAGATTTTGGGGGTTGTTTTATCACTTTCTTTTTCGGCTCACATTCTTTCGTGTTATGATTCACAAAAAATGTTCGTTGCACTTCTTCACACAGTGCACTTCTCGGTAACGAGCTAGGGTAACGCACAGCTAACACCCATATCATCGATCGGAAAGCTTTACGAGAGCTTTTTTCTGTGATCGTTGTAGCACTCGGGGTTTAATTCGGGGGCTAACTGGTAAAATTACCGCTACTAGCAAGAAGTTACACTACAATAGAAAACAAAAATCCGTAAGAACCGGCGGACAACAAATACTCCGGCACTTGGGCGGTTGACTCAATGAAAAAGCTATGCGTCTATCGGCACACGAAGAGTAATTGTGTAGCCACCGAGCTGAAACTGAAAACGTGTACGTATCGAAGCAAAGTAGGTTACGGAATGAATCGTCCGAACAGACCCGACTCGGGTTCTCGGCGCGAGCCGCGCGAGTGGCAATTGAAAACGAAAAACACGCTTCCGCCCTTCGGCACACGGCTGGCCGTGCGGCTGGTGTGGTGTGTGGTTCCACCACTACACCGGCTCCCATCCACATCCCCCTTCCTCCCCCTCCCTCGCACATGCTCTTTCACCAACAGCAGATCAGCCCACATCAATGAGCGCACACAGGCTGGCTGCAAAACCAGGAAAAGCTAAGTGGGAGCCATTCCGCACAACATCGGTGGAGCGAATTCCGAGCATACACGAGCTGCTCCAAAAGTCCAATGCTCTCACATCGGGCCGCCGCCTGCCCGGTTGTTCGGTTTCTTCCTCTGTTGCCCGTGCGCAACGGTAAAATACTGGGTGAAACTCCTTGAAAGTGAGTGAAAAAGTGAGAGTAGTGAGAGCGAACGGTGCTGACTTTCGTTGGGAGGATTGACGGACGGACCGGGGGGATATGCATTATTTCATTTTATACACCTTTTTTTCTATCTGCTGCTTCCTACAAACTACAACCGGATTTTCAAGCAAATCTGTCCCACTATTGCACCACAACCGGGCAGGCAGGCAAGCCAGCCAGCATCACACAGCCAGTTTTTGCGGAAGCCGGAAAACAGAAAAACCAAGGAAGTATGTTTCTACTTCACTGTCGATAATTACATTGTTTTTTGTTCATCACATAAAAAATTAAGAACTGGTGTGTGCAGATTATATAGATGAGTCTTTACAAGCATTACAAAATATTAAGTGAGTTTTTGAAGAGAAATTTCGAACACATATACATCTCTTATTCGCATTAAGCAACACTTTGTTAAACAATTTTCGAAACAATGCCAAATATATAAGCTAAATCGCTTAACAATAACCATTTACGTGTATGGAAATTGGAGTGGTTTCCACTACCTGTTGGAAACGTTCTCCTAGATTCAACTGACCCAGAAATTTCATAAAAGACAAAACAATAATCAAACAACTTGACCCTCTTTGTCCAATAAAACAATGCCGATTTCTTTGCATCTGCCAGAGGTCCATGCAAATGTATACATATATGGTATAAAAAAAAGACATGTAAACAGGTTTATCCAAGAAAACAAAGCTACCACCCTGGTTTAACTTTACACACACACACACACACAAAGCACACGTCACAAATAACAAATAACAGAACTTCATTTGCAAAACTATAATGCTTGTGATAGAGCAAAACAAACTCCATAAGGTGGCACCATGTATTAACGCACGAAAGAAACAAACAAACGTTCAAAACTAGGTTATTCGGTGGTAAATTCACTAACCAAGCGCATTTAAAAATAGATCAATAACTTTGGCTCGTTCTATATTTTAACTGCGCCCCCATGATGCGCTAACCCCCTCTGGTCTGGGGTGTAGGCGGTAAAACGAATCATGCATTTGAACCTTTTCATAACTATAAGTTCATCGCATACGTTACTAGCACTAGGATTGGACTGTTTTTATGTTTACGCGTGTGCAAGTATTTCGCTATTGTTAACAAATAATTCTGATTGAAGTAATATTAGTTAATGTGTGAGGATCAATGTGTTATGGTAAGAATCTCAAGACGACTATTACGACATTTATAATTGACAACTCATCTTGCGACCCTCCTTTCCCCCCCTTTACTAATGCACACTTTCTCAGGCCGTCTTTTTATGCCACGAACAAGGAAATGATGGTAGGTTTACATAACGATCTGCAATTGCGTCTATCGCTGCGCTACAACATGCCATTTATACCGCCGAGAAAGAGCTACACCAGTGCCCGAATGAGACGCTAGCTAGGGGGGATAAAAGGAAAGAAGAGTACCGGGTACCCCCGAGTACACGTACCCCGGCTTCTTACTAAAGACACTGGAAACCTTATGCTGGGATGTCGCAATGATCTCCCCGATCTTCTCCATAGGACAAGAAAAAGAAGAAAAAACTGGGAAAGAAAACAAAATACGGAGCATAAATGGGAAAACAAACCAGACGCCACACCGTGCGAGTGGAAAGACAGGAAAAACGGCGCAGAGAATCAATGCACACGGAAGACGATCTTTAAAATGATCCGCACGATACGAACAAGTCACGAAAGCACGGCTCCGAACCACCCCATACACACAGTGAGTGCGGAAAAGCTGCAATGAGGAAGTAAAAAAGCATGATCACAGAGAAAAAAAAGACGAGAAAAATAAAGATCCCGTCGAACGAAACAGAAAACGAGCGTCATCATCAAACGAGTGAATGGCTGACTGGAAGGTAGGCGAGACTCGAGGCGAGCTAACCATTTCAGGAGAAAGTGCTGCTAAACAGTAAGCGAGTGTTAGTGTAACGGGTGGTGATGAAGAGCGTAATTAAATGCTCTTTCCCTTTCGAACTAGCCATCGTTGGCCGAAAGAATAGGCAAACCCATAAAGCTGGACGTAGCGGGTCTAACTCGAAATACGTTTATGTGCTGCAAATGAGGTCCAGAGTTGAGGTCCCTTACGCAACAGAACGATTGTTAGATTGGTCGACCTGAAGTTCAACCAGAAGATCAAATTTGATCCTTGCGGGTGGGGAGGTTGCATTTGCTTGCTAGTTGATGAAGTGTTAAAGAAAGTTATACCAAACAGGCACAAAAAGCACACACTTTCCACGATCTATAAAACAGATATGGACCCTGACCCGACCGCTAAAAAAGCTGCAAAGTTGAAACCCTGCTTTACGTAACCATACGTTGGTGGTGGTGGTGGTTGGTTCAGTGAATTCACTTTCACATCTTCCGCTATTATTTCCCGTTACTCCGTTCGGTGGACGGAGCGTGTGTATTTTTTGCTTGTTTCCGATACAAACCATTGTTGCTTAAATGTTAAACCTATTCAATACACTATCTCTAAGCTTTTAATTCAGCGGGAGTTCTTCAAAAGAAGCCCTACGTTGCCAATTACAACGAATTTGACGTTACCATCTGCGTGGCAAATGTTTTATATTAGCAACATAAATGTAAAATACCAGTGCTGTTACAATACTACGCTTAGCTTACATCTTGTTTGCGTATGAACTAACTAAAACCATACCAACTTCCGTAACATGATCATATGCTCAATGTGACTGTAAAGCTTCACGTTGAATCGTGGTTGTAAGAAAGTATTGCAACAACATAATTAGTATTTGTTAGTTCTGCTATGCAAAAGAGCTAATAGTACATTAAGCTTTCCATTCGTCTGCATCCATTTTTGCTAGTAGTTTATTTATTTTTGCAGAACATTTCAAAAGCCATCCGTAAACGAATGATATCACAGACCTTGTGGTGTACAATTTCAGCCCGTTCTGTTTGCAACAATATACGAAAGAGAGAGACATGAAAGTGTAAATATAAAAGAATAAACCTTCTCAATTTCTAGCGACCTACTCTACGAGAACTGCCGGTGTGGACCCCCATCCAGACATCTCCGTAGAATAGGCACAAAGCTTCGACTAACCTAGTTTTTTGCCATGGTTCAAAGACCTAGCATTAGGTCGACACCGTGGCAACGTGCGTGTGGTGGGATTCTACAAACAACCGAACACAACGACTCGCTTAGTGGGACCCATTCTGCTCACAGTGTAATCTAAATACTGCTCTCTGTATGTATTGCTGTATTTCAAGCCTCGTAGAAACATGGGCAACCAAACCGCCGGGGCGCAGCGCTCTCTATTTTAACAGATTCAGTTGGTGGTGCACAGTGGATGTAAGAATTTGTTTCTCTTTGTCATTCGGAAGTTTGTTTCGAATAAGCATTGAAATTTATTATTACTTTTATAACAAAATAAAGGACCACATCAGCCGAATAGACCCGGTACAAGGTGCCCCCATTCACTTAGATTTTAGTAATATCGTAAGAGAACTATATGCACAAATACCCAAAAGGAAGGCCAAAAGGAAAGTTGATAATGCACGAGTTGATGTCTGAACGTTTATCCAACTTTAAAATTTCGCCTGTGCATGCGAATTTCCTTTACGCACAATTACGTGATCTATCACTGATGCAAACAATCCTTAAACGACAATACCTATGTAATTATCTATTACATGAATTTATCTCAGAAAATATACAACAATAAACACAAAACGAAACTTCGTGAAGCAAAATCCAGCAACTGTCCAAGTCCAATAACTTCCAACATCAAACACAAAACATCTATGGATCGACTTAGAGTAAAAGCTTCCATTGTTTGTACAGTAGAAGAATCAAAATCAACCGATTGCAAAGTTGAACCGAACACCCACAAAAAGTGAAATCCACCCAAGTTCAATGACCGGTTTTGGCGACCCTAGTACCCAAGAGTCGACCTTTTACCCGTGATCACGGCTAATGTGAAATGTCGCGTATTTCTCAGGGCATTCCGTGTGATCGTCATGATCATGCGCTGTGCTCCCCGACGTTTGAAAGAAAAAAAACAATCCCCTACCAAATGGTATTTGTTACCACACACCTCTTTTCGAAATAACCCATGTTACTCGGTGTATGTGTGTGTGTTTACCCGGAAATAGTGGAATAGTACAACAATTTCACTAATGTTGCGATTACCACATGCACTACGCATTGAAAGGGTTTAACAACAGGAGTAACGGAGTTTGTAACATATACAATATTGTCAAAAATGTAAACCGTTTTTTGCCGCTTTTGTTTACATTTGAACGATCGTTGGATCGTAATAATCATGAACATAAAAACGGAACTTAGCAAGCGCCGCATCTTATTACTTATTATTAGCCATACGTTATATGCAAACCATAGTTTGCTGTTTTCGGTAACTATTTTTAAAGGTTACTATATACATAGGGCCATCTTACTGAACGTCGTAGTGTCGCTCATCGCTGATTTACCGATGGTGCACGAGGACTATAAGCGAGTATGCATAATTCTTTAAACTTTCACTTTACACCGCCGTGAACTTCGGTACCAAAAAGCCAGAGATACAACAAAACTAGCGAACGTATTCAATCTGGCATTCGAACCCACTGCTTGTTGACATACAATGATCCATAACAGCATTCGGTCATGCCAATCGAAACATAAAAGAATGGGACGCTGGGGGGGGGGAGGGGGGGGGAGGTGGCGAGACGAGCGAGAGGGGATTCCATCTCCCCTGTCCACAGGCTTCTTATGACGGACCGTGGCAGTGAACAGCGGCATTAAAGGAGAAAGTGAGATGGGAACCGCCACGATGCCACCGCCGTGTCGTGCCCCACCAAAATCGCTCAACTCTTACGATACTTCCTAGTTTGCTGTTGGCCGACGCCGTACGCCGTTTTACGTAACGCGTGTATATACTCGAACGAAGTGCGGGGCCACCACTTAAAGGGAAGGGCTATAGAGCGCTACGGTTGTCGGGGGTCATTGAACCGGCTACTAAGCGTAATCAAAAGCTGTACTAGCTGCATAATGTGCATCACCGCTAAACTTACCCCTAGACTTGAAACATCAAGCCAGGGATTGTTAATTTGCAAACAAGTTTCGTCCACAAGTACTTAGTGGGTGTAGTGGTGTATCTGGTGGTACTAATCTTTATTTTCTTATGTTTCTGTACTGTTGTTAAATCCACAGACGGTCTCTGCTTGCATTCGTATATTCCATTTTGCGACTTGTATGCTAATAATTGCAAAACTTTATGTATCGCATTGTAACATGATAAGCACACGAGGAAGAGGGCACTTAAAACCACATGTGTTTGATACGTGTATAATGGCGCACTGCCGTCCACTTTTTCCCGTGCGTAAGCGCTGAAGAGGATGCAAGAAACCCAACCAGGAAGTCGTCGCAACCGGTGGTAATGATGAAGAAGTGTGTTGAATCGTTCAGGTGAGAGCAGAAGTACATACATACAGTCCGTATCGTAGCTCTGTATCTCATGTACACAACATTGCATTCACCTCTCCACACAAACCAGGTGAGAGATTATAACGATTTTCAACTTTCACTTCCTCGTTTGAACGCCACAACGGAACCTCCGCGTTTGTAAGAGCAATAACAAAACTAAAAAAAAAAACACCACAACCAAATGATGGTGAGCCATTTAACGAAACAGTTCATGTGTTTTGTTTGTCAATCCCTTTTTCAGTAGTACTTCTAACGGAAGAAAATGCATTAAATAAGGCGCAATTCATTGCAAATTGTACAACTGCAGAGCACAAATTGTACATCTTGCAGTAATTTGTAGTGGGACATTGTGTTAAAGCAAAGTTTTATTTAATGAATGTTTTCAGTGGAAGATCATACATTGATACGATACGACAATAAGTTCATGTGGATTATTTGTTTGGTTATTTAGATAAGTACGTACCTTACTTGACAGGGTTTTTATTTATTTTGAACAATATTGGATGAAGAGTTTTAAATCTCATTCAAAAAGAATCTCAGCTCTATCCGTTGTGTTTAAGTGATGGAAAATTTCGTATTATTCATTCAAAGCAACCGTTCTCTACTTGCCACCTTTGGAAGGACCATAATAATGTCTGTCTATCATGAGCCAAAGTAAAGTCTGCTTTTCATTCGCCGGCCGACATCTGGTGAGGTCAAGGAAAGGTTACACCATTTCTATTCGGAAACACCAAACACCAAAAAGATGGAGATGGCCGTATTGGAACATCGCGGCGTAGCTTATTTTAATTTGCTACGAATTTGCTTCAAATCATACAATGCTTAAAATGGGTCAAAGCACAACAAACAGACAAGCCTTGTCAGTATTATTCAAGGACTAAAGCATTTTGGGAACAAAAAAAAAACGTTTGTCTACGTATTAAAATTAAAAGCATGTTACTCTGTAGAATTTGTGTTCCATTTAATTTTAACATAATTTATATGGGAATCTTTTGTACTTCGTTTTGGGCTATCATTTGTGAGGTTATATTTTCTTTTTTTTTATCATAACTAACCATTTGCTTTAATGTTAGAATATTCCGTTTACGATGAAGCCTATACGCATTCATAATAGCAATTTGGGGCAATATGCGTAACGTTTCTTCTGGATCTACGAGATTTTTGTTTCTTCCTACACCCACCAAAAGAGCGCGCAAGATCCCACGAGATGATCTTCCCTGTGCCCCATCCCTAATCGATCAGTCCATTCTGCTCGCATTGCATTATATTACAGTTCTACTATGAGGCCACACTATATAGCAGGGTACACCACCATCCTATCCTATTTGTATGCGGGAGTCGTAAAAGCGCATAGCCGTCGTCGCCAAACTACAGCTCTAGCACGTACACATTGAAAAATCTATGCAACTTTCGTTGCCTCCCACTACGCGTTACAATGCGGGCCCCGCCGCATAGACCACTAGGGGCAACATCGTGGAAAACAACACCATTATAGTTATCAACCACGCGCCTCCACTGACCCCGGCCATAGTGTTCTGCGCACAACTTTTCGCTTACGTATCGAGATAGGGCGACTCTAGAGACATGAACGATGTTGGTGGTGGTGATGTTAGTAGCAGAGCTATGGCGCTACCAGTAGAAATAGTGGTGGTGGTGGTGGTAATAGTAGTAGTGGTGTAGTAGCAGTATCGTTCACTATTGCACTAGCCTATTGGCTTATGTGTAGCAGTTTAGAGAGTTTGAGAATTGAGGTCGGTTCAATAACACCTTAATGAATTGAAACGCAACGTTCAAACGCCGCCATGAACGCAGCCGCACACCATCGGCCCAAGAGCCACGGTCTGTTACATCACACACTCTCTTGCTCTCTCATCGCATGTGTATCGCTGTATCTGCGTTTTATCCATTTGCAGATAGTTTCCTCAAGTTGATGTGAGTCTGTGGTAGCTCTAGGTGCTGCCGGGGTTTGCTATGCCGTACCCGTAAAGACCAGAATTACCGTAGAGGTCATCGTTGTCTATTGTTTGCAGAATATGTTAGCAATTTTAGAAAAGAGTTCTTCTGGTACAAATAACAACTAATCGTGGATGGCGATTCATGTTTATTCTTTTCGTGTTGTTGCAATAATTATAGCAAACATTTGAAGGTTAGGGTTTGCATTATGTTACGTAAATGTGTATCAACAAGTGAGGAAAATATCCTCAAAAATAACTGATGCACATTCGAGCAGCATTCATTGCCCTGTAAGCAAATTGTTTAACTTCCAATATTGATGCATTTTGAATGCTTTTATTAGCGTCAGTGAACCTTTGCAGCCGATTGCACAACGATGCTAGTCCAGGTAAGCCCATATATACACACATATCCGTATTATAGCATTTCTAGCGGCCATATTTTATACTGGTGAATCTATTGCAGTTCGCCATTGACTTTCTATTGTCGACCATGAAACCACCGTGCCATGGCACGGAGAGTGTTGTGATCGCCTGCTCCGTCAATATTATGCTTCATATAATGTACGCCCCAAACCAACACTGTTACGATCGTTGAATCGAAAATCGAAAACTCCATACCTCCTTCCTGTTTTGTCGAACTTGTTCATCGTCTCCCGTCTCGAACGGGTAAAACTGGTTATTCCACTTTTACTATCATTCGCGGCAAATCCCCGGCTACCGAGCCCCGGCACACTATACTCGCGCAATGCATCGTACCCCGTGGCGTGCGTGGCCACCACACCAACCAGTGAAGTCACACAGATCTCACTCATCTAACCGTTACTGCGCGCGCCTGGGGCTCTCGTATATTTAACTTAGGACGTCAACTTTACTCATTCGCACACACAGCACGCCCGATCGTAAGTCTCGACGAAATGCAACATGTTAAATTTGATTTGAAGTATTGTGTAGTTCAAGGAAGGCACATATACGAACACAAACTAATCGTGCGATTTCCTTCTTCAGGTTTAATATATATAACTTTAATGTTTCTTTTTATCCAGGCGATTACACGAATTCGGCAAGATCATGTATCATAATCAACTTGTTTGTAGATAAACGTGTACATATTCATTTTATTAACATTTTATTGTAATTTTAAGGTATAATAGACACAATCCAGCCGGTGGTTCAGTGGAAGTGGCGTCGGTATATCACACGAAAGGAATGGTTCAAAAGCCCATATGGATCGGTTGCATATTGTTTTGCCAACAATAAAGGGTATATAAAAATCAAGGAGTCCATTAATTAGCAGACCACGGGGAATCCAATATTGCTGAGCGACAAAAAAATTAGGATGAAAGTCAAACCACAGCTTCGTGTCCTTTTCTCAACTCAATTGGCGTTGCTTAATTTAATCGATGTATAATATGAATTACTTATTGCACTAATTTATCGTTGCTTTAATTGTTAATTGTTTGCTACCATTTATTGGTGTTCTGAAATCCGATTCTTCTACAGCTCCGACCTAATTTTATAAATTGAAGAAAATCATTTAAACCACATAATGTACATAATTTTTTTCAACTGTATAAAGTGCTATAAAATTATATCCCACCCAACAATGCAGTACCGTTTCATTTCAATTTTTAGTCACACGAAATCAGTTTCTTGATTGAGAAAGTTCACTGTCAAGTCGAAATACGATCATGGGCAGCAGACACAGCCCCAAACCTTTTCGGAACGATGGTGTGTTTGGCAAAAAAAAACCGTGTTCACTTTTCGTTTCTGCTGGCTAACACATTCAACGGCACATACACACACACACGCACACGTGGTGAAAGTAACCGGATGGTTTAAAACTTCCGTCGTTTAACAGATCGCTGCCAACAGGCGCGCTCTCTGTCACGACCGTTACTTTCGAATTAATATAGCCCAGCACCGGCAACCAACCGAGCGCGCATAGGGGTCAATGCCCCTGAAGTTGGTGATCGTGGTTTTTCGAACCCCATGTCCCAAGAAATAGCCGTAGGTGCCCAAATTTAGCATCCAACCACTAACATTTTGCGTAACCAATGGGCAAAACCTTCACTAACACACGAACTCCAACAAAACATTTTCATGCTGCCAAAAGAAGAGAAGCAGGGATGTTATGAGCGCCATTGGGTTTGGGTTTCTTTTGTCTTACCTTTTTAAGCGGACGAGACGGACCAGGATCATGGCCAAATCCAACAAAGCATCATTTTCATATCTTCAATTAAGCTCCTCCATCTCTTTTCAACTCTTTTGCTTTTGGTTTTGTTTATATTTCCTGAGCACTCCCTATTATATACCTGACGTGCTTGTGGATACTTTCTCTTTTTACTGCGAAAGAAGCATGCCCGGGGGCCTGCACAAAAGGTTACTAAAATGACCCCAACGTTGGATGTAAAAAGAGTGAGTAATACACGCTACCGCTAGTTAGTTTCTCTTTCACGCAAAACATTAACATTGTGCTTTGTGTGAAGAATATGTGTTGATGTGTGTTGTTGTGTCCCGTTTTGTAGTACAATGCGTTGATATTCGGCAGCTATAAAATAATAACTCAAATTGAATTTACCGTTTAACTATATTAAACACTTAAGTAAAGTTCGATTCCCTGGGTAGCCGACACATATTTAATTTAGGTTTAATCATCTTTCTATTACAATCAGCACAATAAATTTTATTAATTTGATTTTATAACAATTCACGGCTCACAATACTCAAACTCAAGCAAGGATACGATATCAGCTGTCAGTCGCAAAACATATTTCGGAAATTCAAATAATACTTTCCAAGCGATCGCTTCGTCACGGATATATAAGAAAAAAAACACCCCCCCAGTGGTTCTCAACGGGATTCGGCTGAATAATGAAAACAAGCAACAAAAGGGAAACAGGTTTCTTTTGCAATAGTGTATACTGGGGAGGGCCATCGAGAACATGAAACGCGAGTACGGGAACGAGAACACGCAATGCAAGAACGGGAAGGAGACTGCATAGAAACGAAAAGAAAATCGAAACCGCGGCGAGCCTCTTCTCGGGCATGCCATGCCAGCGGGAAAGGGCGAATAGTGTTGGCTGTAGCCAAGGGAGAACCAGCGGTGAGTAATATGCTTCGTTCGTTTGTACAACGATTCCCGTTCGTCAGAAAATAGGTCAGCCATTGAACCCGGACTCCATCGTCGCCTGCAATGCACGGGGCGCGCGAGTGCGGACGCTTTTTATTTATACTTTTATGCGTCGCCTATGCTCATTCTTGATCCACATAGAACATCGACATCATCGGAACATTTCCCACCGTGAGTGTCGAGGCTGGTTAATGGGAATACACCTCCTATAGAGGCAGTTTTTGAAAAGAAAAAAAAACATGAGTTTCTATTGTGAACGATCAGCAATGTACGGCTTGCGCCATGCGTTCATCACAAATAAGCTTTTCGGTATTGTGTAAAGGAAAATATTTCCATACTGATCTAGTGGTAGCCTCTTCTAGCACCTAAAAAATTTATGTCGATATAAACGACAACAGGATTATAGTAAATGAGTTAGAAAACTGTGCCACACATTTGATTATAACGTTTTCATTCCTAACTAATGTTATTTATTGATCGAATAGTCGACCGTATTTATTGAATAATAGTCGAATTACAACAGCAATGCAATGCAAAACAGCGTTACCAAATTGCTGCGGTCTAGATTAGATTTGATTTCACGATCATCGGAGTTTTCTTCTAGTTATTAAGCAATGTTGTTAAGAGTCTAATTGGACAATATTTGTTAAATAAATTATTAAATTTACGACACCCAAGCACCGATACAATAGACCAGTGTTCGGTAAACTTCTCGAAGCAAAAAATCTAAACACATAGGATGAGTTTGAGAGATGGAAAATGTGCAGAATAATGCTTAAATTTATATTATATGTTGAAATTTTACCTTTTGCAGTGTCATATAATACATGCTATTCGAAATTTCACACCAACAGTATTAGCGCATTTAATAATTTAGAGGTCAAGTTTCCTTCTATAAATGCAATTCATTCCATTATTCTCATGAGGCAGCAGTATGGTTAAAATGCAGCTACAATTGATGCAATAGTTTCAACAAAGTAAGCTTAAGATAGATCAACTTCGACGGAGAGCCACACACTACAAATGTCACGGACTTTCCCGATCCCTGCACCAAAATATGGAACCGGTCAATGTTGTTTAAAAATTGCAACTTGCAGAAATTATACACAGTGAAGTGCAATGCATGCAAGGCAATACACGCACATGCCTGGTATGGGTTCAAATCTGGACTTTTAAGTAACTCCCACTTGCTCACAATTACGCCAGACTAACTTAACCAACGATGAGTAATTCAAGTCAAGCTGACTGAGCTTCCCAAGACGTCGTTCGGACCATCAGCTGGTGGAATGACCTAAAGAGAAGATACACTTCCAAAAATACAACGTAACGTACAAAAACATACACATTTAAAAATACATAGTTGGAAGCTATGTATCTTCTGCTAACTAAGCATTAAACATATCAAAAACGAACATTGCGCACACTCCGTCGAATCGAGAAGCGCGTTAGGTGCTCTGCCGTCCACTATGATAGTTAGTTATGTTCAGACTAGTTGTCTCAAAGATTATGCTAATGTCTAATCTTGAAGTTGCACTTTTTACTAAATATACTTTTCATTTTGTCATTGATTGACAGTCATTGATAAATAATATAACAGTATTCATATAAGACCGTTAGTACGGCGTAAGCGTTAATCGTTAAATAAAAAAAAGTATTCATATAAGAATGATTACTATTTTCTTCCTCCAAACTAACACATTCACACGTTCGCGACAGGTTAGTTTATCGAACATGTTAGTGTCGAAGCGATTATTGAAAAAAAAACTGTACATTTAACTTAGTTCAGCTACATGTCATCCTATCCTAGATATGTCATCCCATCGATCTTGTCATATCATATGTTGTTATCGTGCAACTATACAAAAAAGCTTGAATAGAACATCTAAAATTCATCTTTGAACGTCTACCATATTGCAATTAACCGATACCTTCACAAAGCTGCACGAAAAATACTAGAATCTTCTTTCCACATGTTTTTATGGATTCCGATGGCGATGATGGAACGCGGATATAGAAAAAATGGTTTTTACGGAGTTTTGAATGCGTGTATTTTTCCGTCAGATTGATAAGTTAGTTAGTTTCAGTTAGTTTTCACTGCACGAAAAATACTAGAATCTTCTTTCCACATGTTTTTATGGATTCCGATGGCGATGATGGAACGCGGATATAGAAAAAATGGTTTTTACGGAGTTTTGAATGCGTGTATTTTTCCGTCAGATTAATAAGTTAGTTTAAAAAAAATGTCAAGAAGGGTTTTTTTAGACTTCAGGACCAGGGTGATCTCTCCTTAATCAATGTATCATGATCAATCTACTCGTAGGATAGTAAAGTGTATGATTTCAAATCACGGAAGAAAATCAACAAACACGTCACACAAATCACGATGTTTCGCGAAGGTTTCTCGCCTTACTTAATCGTCGTTGTGTCATCGAAATACTTAGCTTGTTGTTTCCAAGAGTTTGAAAATATGCATTTTTCGAAATGTTTACTGTATGATGAATGTGAGTACAAAAAGTAGATGTAGAAGATACTAAAGTAATAAAACACTTTCACTTAACTGTATGCACAAATCGCGTAGTTGTGGCATTCGTGAACTATTTCAGCTTCCTCGCTCTTACCTGTAAAGAGAACGTGAAAAATAAAAATAATTATCATAACATGCCAGAAATTATTTGTTATTGAACAAATAGAACAAGTTCTTGACATATAGTGGATGCAAAACGTAACCTTCGTAACGTTGTATATGGAAACCTCATGTATGGAGAACAAGAAGACGATAAAAGAGAAAGAACATTCGTTATCTTGATCTATACGTTTTTGCTAATGACGGAGAATACGTCAAAAGGCATGTTATTTTCCTTTTTTTTTGTAAGAAAAACAGGCTGTGGGGCTCGCTGCCTGTGAATTGTATAGTACCGTTCGCCTTCCTGCCGTAACGATCTTCTAGGTCATACCTGCAATTTCTAACTTACCAGACTTATTTTACTACGTTCCCCGATAGTCAGTTATTACTACGGGAAAACGGTCCGGGGGTGCTGTCGTTCTACATGTTCTTAAAAAAGATAAGTGGATCAAACGCAAACTTTGAATCTGAGGTGCCAGCGTCGAATGACAGGCATTTATTTCTTAACTAAAAGCTATAATTACAATTACAGGTAAAACCTTTATTTCCGAATGCTTGTATTACTTTCCGCAATACATGGGAAAGCTATTCTTACTAAAAAAAAACAGTAAATTTATAAAAAAAATCCATACATCGATGATCGACGATAGCAGCTGCAATCATATTTTATTTGACAATTGTACTATTTAAGCGCAATATACACCCTTTTTTAACGCATGCCTTTGTAACGTTTCTACACATTCCCGTTGCAAGCATAATGAAGCATGGCGAATGTTAAATTCCCACATACATGCACACATCTCGACGGAATAATACATATGCATC
The DNA here is from genome assembly GCF_943734755.1 of Anopheles moucheti. NCBI lineage: Eukaryota > Metazoa > Arthropoda > Insecta > Diptera > Culicidae > Anopheles > Anopheles moucheti. The sequence continues at coordinate 46,989,597 of NC_069141.1, forward strand.
AATGAATACTCAAACCCTGCCACTATGCATGTCGCGTGTACGCTGTGTTACGACTCACGGGTTAAAGGCGCAGGAGTGTACGCTAGAGAAGAAAGCACAAGCGAGAGAGACAAAAAAGAGCGAAGAAAAGAGCGAGAGAGAGAGAGAAAGAGAGCGAGCGAGCGAATGAACGAAAGAGAGAAATCAAATGTGATAGTGTACGTGTACATGTTTCGTTACACAGCGTAGATGCAAAAGGGCAATGCCCGCTGCGAAGCTGACCTACTAAGAATACACTGTCATTGCCGTCGCGTTTTTTTCTGCTCGTGGTGCCGTTGATTGCGAAGCCACGTTGCTCGTGTGACGCATCGAGAAACACATAACCCACACAAACACACACACACTCTCTATCTGTGTAACTGCTTCGCATTTCCTTTTCTATTTTCTGTTCGTATTTTTGTGTATTTTGTATTACGCGATTGAAAAGGAAAGAGTTCGATGTGTGTATGCACCTGTCAAAGTAGTTGAGCAAACAAACTCGTGTTTTGGTAACACTTTAAAAAGCGTTGGGTTTCGACCACAATTGAAACTAAACGCATGATCGTAGTAGTATTGCTAAGCACATTTTTTTAAATTGTGAAGCAAGTGTAACGCTTTAGAAGCCTGTGCCTCATATTCGTACGTTATTAAAATACGCTCCATGCTCCATACATGTAAACGCTTCTTCATCTTCTGTCCATTCATTGCCAGGCCAGGTGTAGCACAAAACCTTATTGCCGATAGTTTTTATAACAACCCACAAAGAAACCATTCCCTTACTGTCCTCTTGGTTATGTTTCCATCTGTCGTTAAAATCGTATTGGATCAAAATTTCAGTTCACAACCACCAGTACCAGTGTAGCCGAAGTAGGAAAAGCAGGAAAATAAACAGTTCTACTACCAACATGACCGGAGCTCGCACCGACGATGAACTTTGCAAAGTTTAAACGTGTGTCGCTATGGAATATTGACCTGTATCTAGGTCAAACTGCGTATGCACGGAACCATTGTCTTGCTCTTCGTGTGCATCTCACAAACACACACGTTTCTCTGTATATTTAGTGGGATAACTACACAAAAAAATTCGATCCGACAATTTTACCAAACAATACCTACACGAGGGTTAGTTGACTTAACATTTCATTATCAACCAGTGAGGTAGAATTAAAATAGAATTAAAATACCTTTTGCATCCATTAAATGAATCCTTTTTTGCCGACGTTCTCTAAATGAACATCTGAAATACTTACATTTGTGGACATAGTTTTGCAAAAGGGGAATGCTTGGAAGCAGCACGCCAAATGTGTTTCGTTAGAGATGGAAATTTAACAACGATGTTTACTACATCTTTTTTCCGATAAATACACACATACACACCCAAGCATACGCACACAATCCGGCTCGTAAGGGGTCTGGGTGTCTACAGTACAGTGTGTGTGTGTGCGCGCTCGACTGCCGTCTTATGACGCAGTGAGGAGCGCCGGTAAATGCTGTTGCGCGTTCACTACACGTCACTTTATGTTGCTTTACGCAACCGATTGCTGCTCACGACCATTGACCTACAAAGCTGCTTCAAAAGAGCACTGTTCTCTTCCTCCTAGTGGTAAACGATGTACTATCCGTGTGCATTTTGCTGTGGTTCAGTCTGTTTACGACGATGTACTACCACTACTACTTGGCACTGACTACTTTGGTGGCCAAGGTGTATACATGGGCCGCCTCACACATTTAAAAAGACGCTCGCTAGTCAGGCAAGCCGCAATTTCTGTTCTTGAGTGTGTATTTCGGTGCATACACAACTTCGAAATGGCATGATTGCAGCGGTGCTTTGTACTTTACGCATGCGTAAAGTTAAGTTTATAATGGTTTACGGAAATAGCTAAATATACACCGAATGAACAAAAATTTCCAACATGTGTATACTACCTTGGCGCTGCTCACGATGCTTAAAACCAACAAAAACATATGCGATAGAGATGCTTTATATTCAACTAGGAAACCAACATGGCCAACATATCTTATCAGTTCTCGAACTATAGCAGATCCAGTGCTTCCTAATGTAGACAACACGGGGCAAGCAGAAGGTACACAAGCAACATTCCAAACTCGGAGTAGTATAGATTAGCCATTGCAGGACTGGGAAAACGGTGATTTATAATACTAAAGTTTCTAGCAATGATTAATGAATCCACTAAAGTAAAGGTGAGGTACAAATTAGTGTGAAGTAAGTCTGAAGTATTAAGTAAAGCATTGTGAAAAATGGCTCAGGTCCTCTATTCTGAAGATTCCTGAAAGCTCAAAGATTCGTCCACCCTCACCCTCATAAATTCTTAAGTCCCTAACAAATGCTGAAGAAGCTGCAAGTACAAAAAATGCGTTAAATCATGATTTCTTAGAGATTCATTCATCTTTGAAAAATCATTAGGCTGCGTAGCTTTGTAAATTTTTAAGGATTCATGAACCTTCATCTCATAATTTGAATGACGTCCCATTGAAGATTCATATTGAATGACTCTCGAATGTACAATATTGGTAGAAATGGAGACATGATATACTATGGTTGAAATGTCCAAAAGAAGGTGCTCGGAAAATCTGACGACTCAGAATTCGTTACACGATGTGGTCATTATGACGACGACTTGATGACCATGCAGTACCGTCAATATTGCAATGAATGTCGTAATTCTTATGAAGCATGACCATTTTTGTTTTTATCAGTGTTGAAAATAAAAATTAACCCGTTACAATCTCTGGGGTGCTAAATCTTAATCCAAATAGCACGAAAGTCCATCTAAGAATGTCGCTATATGTGATCTGAGGCTAGTGCACTATTTTCATTTAGGCAACTTTGGGTGTTGAGATCATCTACAGCGTTAAATTTGATTTTTATTGATAATATAATTTGATTTTGACGATTTTTGATAATATAACCTTTTTTTTGTGTAAGAGACGTATCATTTTATCATAAATTAAAACAATGTAAAATGGATCGATTTGAAATTTTTGACCATTCCGACGATTACTTCTACGGTTTAATTTTGTTTAAATTTTGCACATTACGAAATGCAGTCATTTACCGAGTGACTCGAAATCGAGGCACGCAAATTTCGTATCTTGACTTAAAGCTTAAAATTTTCCCAAAAACACGTTGCATTTTCCCATTCGCATTTCCTAAAAACTGCTTTTGGTAACTAATTTTTCCTAATTAATTGTAATAAATATAAATTGTAATAAATAGAATTTCTGTGGCACGCATTATTCGCGTAACTCGAAATGACTGTGTACAGTCACACATGTAGAACATTTTGTTGTACAAAAACGACCAAAAGTAACCCAAGCATTACTGGTATCAAAAGCATTGTTTAATTATTATCCAGCATAGTTTAAAACAGCAGGATACTACAGTTTGATAAATACCACTTTTTTAAAAGCAATATTTTTGCGTGTATAAGGTCTAAGAGGATATAAGTTTTACCTCGATTTTCCTGTGAGTCCGATCGCTTCACCGATGCAACCGAAGTGAAGACTATTTGGTTAAGATAAGTAAAAAGAATAAACGACGTTTCGTTACCAAACCAAACGAGAATGCGCTGCGACCAGCTGTGTGAGTTCGTGAGCAAACGGGCGACTCGTTTGTCAGGCTGAGTAGTACATTGCATAATCAAGGTGTTTGCGATCTTGACTCGGACTCGAAAAGCAAATCTCTACCAGAATGTTCAAATGCATTCGATAACACGTAACATACGCCGGGAAAAAAACGGACAGTCGATAGCAAAATCTAGCAACGCTAGTGCAGATGTCAGGAGTGCACCAAAAGCATAAGAGTGCGAAAAGTAAAGGGTTGTGTGTGGGGCGCATCTCACTGCCGACTGGCTCAAGGGTGAATGCACTCGACATTACCCCAGGTCGGAAAATTTGCCACATAGCACAAATTCACCCCCACCCTTCCGCGAATGCGAACATTCATTATCATTTCCCTCTCTGCCTTATGTGTCTAAATAAATGCGCTAGACTGCACACACAATGTTTGCACAAACGAATCATTGCAACCTTCCCCTCTTTCATTCCCCTTCCCATCATACCCCCCCCCCCCCTCCAGTCTTGTCCACATGACAAATTAGCAACGGAATTTCCCCACCGCAATACCACCCCACCCCAACCCCTCCAACGTGACGCTTTGCGACCACGATCAAGACGACGGAGCTTTTGCACTTTCTCTCCCGATGTCTCCCGTAAAAACGATCAAAACGATAAAAAGCTCAATTTCTCCACCTTGTACATCTCTCGAAAGCGCACGCGCCCGCCTGCCAACGTACCGTGGTGGGGAAATTGTAAGAAAGAGACCACCACACACTACTCTCGCGCTCGTTGGGCACTCACGGCCGCCAGGGGGGGAAACGATCATTCCAACGATAGTGAAACGTGCGTTGAACCGCGTTATTTCCGCAAGCCGCTCGAAACTACTTTTGGTGGTTCGGTAAATTTATCCGTTTTATTATTAGATTTGATCTACGCTTGCTTGCCCGTTATTTTAGTGCATGTTTTTTTTTCTAAACGAGATATTGTTACACGGTTGTAAACAAAACAAAAGAAAGCCGCTTGGGCTCCTATACCGGCGCACACGTTCAATTCATCGCCGCGGCAAAAGCAATCCACCGCCACGTTTTGACATAATAAATAATTAGATTTAATGCCAGAAAATTGTTCGAAACAACACAACAAGACGAATGCGCAAAATTAATTTAAAAACAATGCTGCAATATTTTTTAAGGAACCGATAAGTTTATGAATAAAATTGGGCCCAATGCAACGAAAATTCGTTGGAAATAAGTAGCTTTACTTTACTTTTTGTTTAAATTTGTATTTCAACTTCAATGCAAATTTAAAGCAAAAAGGTAAAAACCCTTTTTGTTTCACAATTGTACAAATGCACGCACGCGCGCAGTTTTACGGATATGCAAACATATACCTACAAATCAAAATTACATGTAAATGCAGCAATGCCACTGTTATGTGCATTTTACAATGTTGTTGTATATTTGCATATAAAACATTACTGTGATGTATAAGATGCATGTAAAGCACACACACACACACACATGTACTCTAGACGAGTGCATTTTACTAAATGTATGGTTTCAGGAATAGAACAGCGCGGTATTCATAGGGTTTCATGTTTCACATTTGAGCATTTAGTGCTTGTTTGCAATAAGTAGCAGTGAAGTTCAACGACCCAGCGACCCTGAACCGACGAGGTCACTAACCTTGCAGATTACGGTTATCGATTTTAAAATCACTCTTTGGCTGGGAGAAAAGCTTTGGATAGCTTTTCGTTAGGCTTTATTGAGAAAACGTTTACTTCAATTGATTTTCATATTGGATTTGACCTGACGTTTGACCCACGTTATTTATTTTCAGTCATCAGTCTTACTATTATATTACGCGTGCAATTACATACTAATTAGGTTACGTAATGTACTTATTCGGAAATATAATCTGACTTTCATGATGCCAATCATAATCAAGTTGATAATTTACATTCTCAAACTCAAAAATATAATGTCTAACATGTACCTTATAGCAAGAACAAACTGCCTGCAGGAATAATAGCGGCAACGCATTGCAATCCCTGCTGACGACCGACTATGAGTAATTGCAGCCAGCGCAATGGAACACTTTTCACAAAGCCTAATTCAGCTCAGAATTGAAAGGAAAAGATTACACACTTGGGGTATAGGTTAAGACACTGCAAAAAAAAACACGATGTTAGACCGTATTCAAACTGGCTACAGTTTGCGAAACGCATGACATACACTCTAAAGATCGGCTAAGCTAGGCAAAGAATCATTGCAGTTTTCACCCATGAATTACCCTGTCTGCGTTTCAAAACGTTTGTGTGTGTTATTTTTATCGTGGATAAATGCACACTTTGAGTGTACATAAAGCTTGGGCGCGACATATTCAAAAGCAACCTTTATCCTTCCACCTTTCTTGGCCTTCCGTGTGCCTATTTTGTTTCATTTTTGTTATTTTTGTTGTTGTCAGGAACGGTTTTCTAATATGTGACAACGACCTACCATAACAAGTTTCATATCGCACCGTCTCGCATGCTCTTGTTGACGCACTGCATATATAGCGAAAAGACTCACACACAACCACTAAATGCACCAAACCCTCCTCCCCCTCCACCACTCCCACACACACACGCGCTCTCCTTGACTTGCGTGTCGCCCATCTCTCTTCCTGGCATTCGCATTCGCAGCGCTCACTAGAATCAGCGGACGGACAAGAGCAATGCACTTGATTGCACCAGCGGCACCAGCCACACACACGTACCACTTCACTGTATATTATGTACGACCTCGCGACAGCAAACTGCAAACACTTCGGCCGCGTCGGGGCTATCCACCCTTACTCACTTCCGTATTTGTGACCTAGCAAACGAACATGTTCGACGCATCCACACAGCACAACAAACAAGCCAGAGCCGGGTAGGATGAGGTAGTAGTATTCACCGTCTGTCGTAGCACCCCGGGCTGCACGAGGACACGGCAGAGGCAGGATGAGCCCCATTGTCGGGACAGGCTGACGACGGTTGAAATAGACATTGTAAATTTAACACTGACTAGGTTCCAACCAACATTGCGTAACTGCATTTCCGTTTTAATGGCCGACCGCAAGACTGCTGTAACCGTTGGGAAGCAGTAATGTGCTAATGTCGTGCGTAAATGAAATATAAATACACTTTTTACTCCATATGTTGTAAGATTTTTTTACTAACTGCACATTACGAAGGGCAGCGAATTTAGGGGCCGGTGTATTAGTATCGGCGCCTGTCTTCACATGACAGAACCGGTCCAACATCTAATCCGGACAGATCCCCCGGTACACAGGGACTGATTATCCGGATGCGGATAAATAAAGGCTAAAAGAAAGCAGGAAATGGCAGGCCTTTGGGTTGTTGTGCCGATAAGAAAAGTACATTACGAAAAAATTCTTAAATCGAACCGAATAATAAATATGTTCATTTTCTTGCCTGTGCACCAATTTACTGAAAATCATTAAACATTTCGGGAAATATTCACCATATTAATTAATCACTTATCTGAAATCTGAAAGGAAAACTGGATGCTGTCTGGAAATTAGACAAGTTGAACCAATTTTGAAATGTTCCCAGCTAGATCTAGATGCATTTGCGGTCGGTTGAGTATACCCGGGAAAAGGTGGAGAAGAAAGTGTCTCCCAGCCAAGGTGACTATGCCAATCAATGCTATCGTTAGTTATAAACAGTAGTGACATGCTCGTCCTTCATGAATAAATAAAACCACTAATGATGGAAAATTGTTGCTCTATTCTATTTAAAAAAATGTTAAATTGTCAAAATAAAATACGACAAAGAATTAAACGATAGTTAATTCACGCTGTGCTTAGACACGCGTTACGAAGATTACTCTGGAACGTAATATCGGCGTAGCTCGGGAAATGGCTGTAAGAAAGACAAATTTCATTCACTGCTACCGCACAACTAATTTAACAACCAAATTCCAATTCCGGGCTAATTTTGGCGAGTAAAATGTGAGCTTTCAGCATTTTTTTCTTGTTTTCTTATTTGATTATAACATGACGATTCTTAATGATATACAAAAGAACGATGGGATCATGTTGCTTAAATATTTATGCTTGTTCGCATACTACACTAGCTTTTAAATAATGTTGACAAACCATAATCAATCCAATGGTTGTACTCAAAAAGCGCAAACTTGTTAAGACTTGCATTATTATCGGTCGTATTATTTAACCGGAACATACAACTAAGCTCAAACGTTATTTTATTATTTTTCTTATATTTCCCATTTCCTTCGCACACGGCCAACGAGCCACGAAGACTCCAGATGGCATTTCGTTTCTCGGTAACATAAGTTTAAGCATTTAAGACCTGCATTTTCCAACCTTCAATTCATTAAAATATATTTTTGCCTGGTATGCTTCATCTCAATTTTTGCGGATAAATGATTCGATCGTAGTTGATGTAAGACTTTTTCAAATATATTATGTAGTAGGAACTCAAAAATATATTAAAACATAACCCTTTCATCTTCAGCGGCACAAAGTTCTCTTAGAGACTTGGAGAATAGCTGGATAGTCAGTACTGCGCACGGGGGATTGGTCCAGATGGCATTTTGTACCGGTCCTCTCGGGAGAAGCTGGCGACACTACCAAATACCCCAAATAACCCGACTCGTCTAAAATGTTTGTGAAGTGACCATTACTAAAAACGCTTAGAGCGCGTCGTTGTTCTAGTATTAAGCATTATTGTCACTGTGTCTCTGCGTTAATAAAATTTTGCTTGGAAAGTTCTTACACAGCATCATAATCCTTTTTTCCGACATTCTGCAAATTGATCACGTGCGTGATTCATCACAGTTTTCAAACACACGCACGGAAAGCACGTTTGTAAGCATAACATCCCGAAGCGATGGTTTAGTCCAACTGTGAAACAAAAAAAAATGATCGATGTTGCTTTGTATCCTTCTGCAGAAAACATTTGCACCGTAATACGCGGAAGATATGTTACGCTTTTTTGGAGAAATTCTACGTCGGCGAAATGTGACGAAGGCGATCTCCAACCCTCACACAACGCGCGCACTCTCACCCAGCAGGCTTCACAATGTATTGACGGCGCACAGCTGCTCTTGGCTAGGTCGTTCGAAGTTCGATGACCCCAGCGAATAATGTGGAGAAACAGAAATAAAGAAAGAAATTTGACATCCCGAAAAAATGACACCCATCTCACTGGTATGGATGCTTTCTCTCACTCTGTCTCTCCCGTACCTCTCTCTCTCTCTCTCTCTCTCTCTCTCTCTCTCTCTCTCTTTCTTGCTTTATGCTGCCGCTTCGCGATGCTTTACACACGCCCCGTTCACCGCAGCCGAAGGGGAAATAAAACCAACGGCTTACTGAGTTCCGCTTGCTACAAACAGATCGCCACACACATAGCAACTAATGTTGCGACAAAACCTGTTTTATGCATTTGCCGTACAAATTAAATTATGTTCAGCAGTTCCAACATTGCATTCCGCAATGTGCGTGGTTAAGGTTGAATGGTGAAAGTTGCAGTTGGGACAATATGCACACTAGAACTCTTCCCCATACACGCGCCTATGCTGCTGTGTGTGGCGTTAATATGCCTTCACTCACGCCACCACCAACGTTGCTCATGGGCATTCAATGAAATCGGAGCACACACCAACATCAGTGAGTGCCATCTGCCGTTATAAAACTGACGACATCTCAACGAGTGCGCGCGGGGAGGTTTTGTCATGCCGGGATTATTTTTGGAGGTCATTGCCCTTCGTTCGCTGCTTTTCCTCTCCCGCTCTCTCTCACTCTCTCTCAAATACATTCTCTTTCTCTCTAACATTTTGCTTGATCGCTCTAACGCTCCCTGCGGAACGATTGCCGTCTCGTTCTAGTCGTCTTCCTGCTTCGGTTTAAGTGTTTGTGCACCAAATGTAGCTTATTTTCGTAATCTGCTGTGTGAGACATCGTATACTAAAAGAAGCAGAAGGAAAACACTCTTGCCAAGAGGAAATTCTAAAAGATGCTCAGAGAAAACGAAAGCTTTGGTACAAACCGAGTGAACGCGCCAAAATTATGTGCGTGTTCGCCGCATCACCTATTGATGTATTAGTCTCTTGTCTATTATGGTGCTCTTACCTTTTTAGCTCTTCAATTGCCCACTTCTCTCTTTCCACACATCTTTTCTCTATCTCTCTCTTCGCTCTATCTCTCTTTCGCACTGTTACCAATTTACACACACACATGTATACATACACACTTTATTTTCTTACAACCCTTAACACGTCTAGAGGTGGTTTTCCTTTTACATCATTGATTTGTTGCGATAAGCTACAACATTATCACCACGAGATGTTTTGATTACAACAAGTAGCACAACTTTTAGTGCCAATGTTTCAAATCTAACGGATTACAAACATTTGTGGCACCTTAATTTGGCGTTTACATCTTAAACCATCGCTAATTCTTTCTACCCAAAGTACGAAACGATGGCTGAATAATTCCAAAATGCGTCGGAAAAAATGCATAATGCAAAGGGAACTGACGTGCCGCACACACACACACACACCAATTCGGCATCTATCGAAAATCATGACCAAGCGGGTGACCGAACAGTGACCAAAAGGGAACTAGTTTATGCAATCAATGGCACATATTTCATGTAAATATTAGCTCTGGCCCATCGCATCCCGTGGCGCAGCATTTGATTAAACACAGACCAACTAAAACGATCCTACACGACTGTCCCACAACAACGAAGGTGCAATTGCTACTTTTGTAGAATTGAAAGACATCATGCAATGCTTCAAATAATACATTTACTAATTACACAACAACTTACTGAACGTTATAAACTTATGCTCCATGCACACATTTCGTTTGCCATAAACTGTACAACTATCGAATCAGCCATTTTGTCTGGTCCTAAAATTTTAATAACTTTAATCAAATGGAAGGTTAACTTTCCTTCATCTGTTCTATGGTAGAAACAATACCAAAAACTAAAACTAAACCAAAAAAAACACTTAAACCAGTTGGTTGTTCTAGTAATCAAACCGACACCTATTTATTAAGCAGTTAGTTTGAACAACACACAGGCTTATCGTGTATTTTTAAAGATATAAATATAAATCTTTCGTCAGTTTATGACATTGACCATGAGTAACATATGGGCCAAAAATGCTGATTGGCCAAGAATGGCCAGATTACCAACAGTGTAAAATCCGCAATGAAGGGTAGCAGCGATTCTTCTTCGAACAGAGAGTGATTCTTCGGTAAGATGACAGAGAGAAAAAACGGTCCCATGCACACACACACACACACAGCGAAAGCAAGAATGCTGCGAATTTCTCTGAAGCTCCGAAAACCGAAGAAGCCTTACAAAACTCGCCGGATCCTGCTGTTGCCTTTACAGCTAGGACACACAACACGCTCTTCCACCCGAAACGTCATGCTTCAGGATAACGGGGGTTCGAAAGAGAGGTCTCGAATTGCGTGCCGTAAGCGCAGATGGTGCAGAAAGCGTTGAAGGAAAGAATAGCCTTTACTTCACAGCGAGAGTATCGACAAAAGAGGGTTAAACTCTACCCAAAAGTGATAGGTGGTGCAGGCAGGCGCAGCAAACGGAAGAGCATCGCAGAAAGGACGTGAACGAGAAAAGAAAATATCGCCACCAGCGGGACGGTCATTGACCTTCATTCACGGGCATGTCAACAAATGTCCTCCTCCTGTCCTATTCCTGCAAATCACTCCAAAAGCCGAACTCCTGTAGTACTCTCGCGTGTTGTTGAGTCTCTTTTCCGCAAGCTGCACACGTGCATTGTTCTGTAGCGTTACAACGTAACGACACACGTGTGCGCTAGGCGTTGCTTGCTATTGTACATCCAGCTACTACTACTACTACTACTACAGACACGTAAACCGTGCGCATCCTCATCCTGATTGAAGTTCTGGATTTTTGCTAATGATTTTTGGTCGTTGAATCGTCGTTAAATGTTGAGCACTCGCTCTGCTGTCATCTTATCATTAGTTTCATCCTTCTACTCCTTCAATCTTCACGCATAAACGTATAGATTACCTTAGTGTGGGGACCATTTGTAATTGACAGCATTACAGAAATGGTCCGCAGGTTAAAATGCAGCATGTGTGCGCCCGCTCTAATGGAACCAGGAAGAAATTTCCGGACGTATCGGACACAAACTAGGAACTCAGTGAATTGCATCCAGGTACGGATGTAAAGAAAGCAAAAGAAAGCGATAGTAGGGATAGTTTCTCAGCCGCTCTCTTTCACTATCTACACATATACACATTTTTGCTCATGCTCTTTCTCGTCCCTGTGGCTCGCACTTCACAGCGGTCCATGAAGCGGCCAAAGGTCAATGGCCTTCGTGCCGCCGCTGCTGTGTATGCTGTGCGCTTTCTACCACCCCGTACGTCCTCTGCTGGTCGCATATAAACGATAACGCCCGCGCGCTCAGACGGCTGCTGCTCCACGGTTCTATAACCGGCGAGCGAACGAAACATTTTTCGCTTTTATAATCGAGCCTCACTGGGATTTTTTTACCTGTGTAAAGTACAGCACTATAGGATGGTGTAACGGAACGGACCCCGTAAGTGCAATTAATAAAAAATAAATTTTAAAGAAATAAAGCGCGGCCCGGTGGCATCATGATAGCGGCCGCGGTCTTCACACGAACGAACCGGACCAAAATCCCATCCGGACCCAATCCCCCGTAGCAAGGGCTTGACTATCCGGCTACGTGGAAAAATAAGTCTAGTAAGCCAGAAATGGCAGGCAAGACCTAGTAGTTCGTTACGCCAGGAGCAGAGAGAAATAATTTAGTAAAACAAGCAAATATGCCATAAAACCATATCTTTCCATTTGACTTGAAAATTTGTTGCATTGCTGATGCATTTGAATAATGGTTTACTGAGGATGGTTTACAATTTCATTGTTTAAATACTATTGTTTGGTTATACGCAGCCTTCTTGCTTTACTTACCTAGATTCATAAAATAATAAGAGTACACTTTTTTTGTTTACTAACATTTTGTTAAACATTGAATCGGATTGCAATTAGCTTGATAGATTTTTTCAGTGAATTTGAGTAAGTGCCAACCAAGACAAGTAAGCGTAACTATTGCTATTAATTATGATATCTATTGATTCATAAAGCACATGAATTTATGATGTTTTATATCGCGAATGCTTTACAGCATATTAAAGTGAAAACTAATAAAATTTTGTGTTTAAATTTGTATCATTTACTTGATTTTAATGTTGCATTCCACCATTAAATGGATTGTGAAACATGAATGATATATTGCCTACTAGGATAACACATGATTTAATACCAGCCAATTGTCAGTGGATCTAATAAATAATAGTATGCATAATAATATTCTCTTGTTACAAAATCTCAATAATTCAGAGGTCACTAATTGCTGGCACATGGATAGTGCCTACACAGAAAGCGAAAACTCACAACTTATTGTGTATAAGATGCTAGAATTTGTAAAATTAATTCTCGATTTTAAGTTTATCCTTTGATGAATACTTTTATGTTAACCAACATAGGATTAGGAAAAGGTTTGTAAGAAAGTACTATATATAGTGAATTTTATTCACAATTCAAGCCGAAAAGTTGCTACACAAATTGTCACAAGAAATGGTCACTGCTTCCAAAAAGGCACATGAATCAACTTCACCATCAACATGCGTGATTGTGTGCTAAAAAGGAAGGAACAATTGTGCAAAAAAAAGTTAATCTCATACACTGGGAATCAAGCTAGTTTATGCCATTTGTTAAAATCAAGCCATGTTTTCTAATAATTATATCGGTCGATTTATGATCAGATAATTCGTGTTACATATATAAACGATGTACTGTCTGCAGTAGTGTATAGCCCTCGAAATTATTTGTTGGTCTATGATTCTAGTATAATCCTCAGCAAAAACAAAATCAAATATTCTTCTATTAATGGCCATTTTTACGTAAACAAACGTCACAACGGCGTATCAGTTGGACGTATCGAGATACGGGGTACTTGTGCTCTCAAAAAAAAGCATACACACATCAATCGCTTTATTCAAGACATTTTCGATAAGGAGTTTTTGTTTGAATTTCGATAACCGTGGCCAGGCTATAGTCAGTGGTATGTGCATCATACAATAAATGCAACGAATATGTAATGGCAACCGTATGACCTGAACAGTAACTAATCAAGGGTTATAGGCCTTTTATAAATTAGGAATTGATTCATGTGCGGAATCACACACACGGGACGTATAAAAAAATGCACTATTTTAATTAATACTTAATTTTAAACATAAAACCACGTAGCAAAATTTGAATTAAAATCTTTCTGGTACTCGTCTAATTATATGACCATCTCAGCATAAGGATAAGCAGGATAATTAAAGCATGTAAGATCATTGGGTAGCGACGAAACGTAACAGTAATTGACGAATAAGGGTTTCATCATCATTTTTATCAAGGCCATGTCAAGGTTACGGGCATATTTGTGAATGTCCCATTTGCGGCATTATTGTAAGCATTATTTTTATCAAAACGATGCACACCATGCTCGCAATCGGGGTGTATGATTCGAAAGAAACCAAGAACGGAACATTGGTGAAATGAAACAACAAAAAAAAGCGAAGAGGTTTTGTATACAGTAAAATAAACGTCAACATATATGCGAGCTGAACGCAAAACGCACCACGATACGCACGACAGCATACATTCTGTCATATTCGCGCTCGATGTACGCACCCACAAACGAATGAATCGACTTCGTATCTATAACACAAGTTCATTGACCTCCCGTTCGCTATCTGACTCGTTCGCCCGGCTCTCGCTCTATCTTGCCGCCGATATCTGTGCGCGGCACTAGGGAAGGCCAGAGCCGCGACAGCAACACACGCCATATAATGGTCGATAGAGCAAGCAGGCGTACGTCAAAGCAAAATTTACCGCTGTTGATGTTGATGTTGATGATGATGATGTAGGTTTTGTGTTGATAGGCGAATGTTGATTTTGTCCTCCCCCTCGGTCGGTAGCAGCGTATGCCACCTTACGACCACCACATAGCACCCCCCGCCCGTGCGGACTGCCTTCTTCCCTGTGGAACGCGTGACTATGCGCTAGTTTTGGCAATAAAATATCGCAACGAATGCGCAAGGCATTGGAAGCGTAGTCTTATCAAGGTTGATAAACGAAGGTCACCCTCACATTAGGGACACATTGCAGTAACACGATTCAGTTGCTGTACGTATTTTTCGCTTCCTGTCCAAACACTATCTGTCAACGGATTTAGACGGAATTTGCGATCCCTGCATTCAGGGATTCTTAAATTGCATTGAGGGGAAATAAATAAAGGACATTCCTACTATTTACCTACTTATTAGTCCAAACGGTTTTACGAAGTTTGCTACCAAATGATGCGTTCTTTTGATTTCAGTATCAAACATAGCGGTTGAATACTTAGAACTGGCGTGAAATTAAAACATATAATAAAAATAGTAATATGCAATAAAGAAGATGCTTTCTCATCGAACACATCCAAATCAATCAACCGAATATAAAAAAAATCAACCAGATATATCAAAAAGCAAACCAATTTCATCAATCGAGCAATCAATCTCTTCATAAACATATAGTGACGCCCGTTTAGGAAATGCACCGTTTAGCAGACAGCACAGTATATGGGACAGACCAAAACCTCCCAGTGGTGCATTGATAGCGGCGCCGGTCTTCACACGACAGGACCGGACCAATCCCCCGGTACGCAGGACTGACTATCCTGCTGCGGATAAATAAAGGTCCAAGAAAGTCAGCAATGGCAGGCCTAATCTTCTTTAGGTTGTTTTGCCGCTAAAGCTGAAGATCATTTATCCAAGATGCAAAATTATTATACCATTCAAGAAATCCTCTTCAAGTATCAAGAATACCAGATATGATATTATGCATGCGAGATCATAGATATTTAACGTTGGAGTCAAATGTTTCTATCCTACTCACACTCAAATCTTACAGATTGCAACAATCATGATGTTTTGGATACCTTAATCGAAGCTATTTAAATGGTTTTAAATCATACTCAGCAAGCTCACAAAATCGCCATCGGATACTTCTTGATATTTTCCCGCGACCTGCTGCAGTAGTTTCTGAACGATCAACCGCCTTCGTCTGCCAATCCATCCAATCCTGGCCTTTCTGGCGGACGCATCAGCGCCATCACCCCATAACACTTGGGCCTACACCATGCCTCCTCAGTGCATGTGAACGACCTAAAAGGATTTTATAGGCTGGGTCGTCCGGTGTCATCCTAATGATATGAACAGCCCGCTGAAGCCTTGCGAATCTAAATTTGCTGTCCGAGAGTGAGTTCATCGTACAGCTCATACAATTGGCCAATATAGCGGCTTCACTGCATTCTTTGTCATTGCCTTTCCACATACCCAGGACCAAAAATTCTTCTGAGCATCATCCTTTCGATATCATCATCTACGCGGGTTAGAGGTTTTCGTTAGTTTTGTACAAAGTCAATGACTCTTCGGGGCGTATGTGAGTACTGGAACTATGTAGGTTCTATGTAGTCCCAGCTTCGTTCGTCGCGACAGGTGTTTTGAGTAGAGAAGTTTGCTCATACTGTAGAATGACCGGTCGGCGCGTGTCTCAACATCGATGTTGCTTACATTGCTGACTCTTGACATAAGGCGACGTTTTGGATGACTACAAAGATGCAGCCACCTTTCAGTCAGAATAGTCAGTCTTGCGTACGGGGGATTGGACAGAATGGGATTTTGGACCGGTTCTGTCGTGTGAAGTCCGGTGTCAATGTCGACAGCACAGAAATTGTCAGACGCACGTAGACGGTGATGGCTGACGGTCGTACGAAGATGAACAAAAGTTCGAATAAATAGCAAAGTATTACAAAAATGAAGTATCATTTTAAAAACACTTCAAATGTGTCTGAGTCTTTCTCAACCCAAAGTTGGGGTTTCAGATGAAGGTTATCGTAATGCGACAATACAACAACTTTTCCAATTTCCAAAAACTTGCCATTGTAGCAAAACATTTTTTATGTACAAGACTGATAATATAATAGACTGATAATATATAGATTATCTGAACTATATATTAATGTTTATTAATTAATTCGTCCACCGAGAATTAAGAAATGTAGATAATATAATGGATGACTAGTTTCATGTTTATCATACAACCGAGTATGCAGTTTTTGCTTTGAAGGAGTTCAAAGTACTAAATTATCGGAATACCCCTAACAAAATATATGATAACGCTATTCTGCTCCATCTGGGTGGCGCCAAGGGTTTTTCTACCGTCTTAACAACCTCTAGACGGTTAGGCCTGCATTTTTGACATTCTTTGACTTTGTTTCAACATAGTTAGATAGTTGCTTAGGTCTCTTGAGGTTGTAGAAGCCGGAAAAAATGTCAGCAACATTTTCACCGAAATTCACACGAAAAAAGAGCCATAAAAAGAAAACAAATTAACTAAGACATGAATTTCTGTTTTGACTGTCGGTCATGGATTGCGTTAGCTGTAGGCCAGTACCTTGTAATATCTACACACATCTCGGCAGACTATAGCAGGGATAAGGTTCGCTTTCACAGTTCAGAGAAGGAAATGTTTCCCAGCAATTGTAAATTGTAACCGACTATAAGTTATCATGCATTGCAACGGCCTTGCTGCTCGGAATTAATCTTCACACCTAGATAGCCAGTCGAAATGATGTAGTACATGAATCGAACTTTGAAACGGGGTTGTTTTTGAGTCTTGCATTACCAGCAGTACCGTTTAGCGGATCGGGAATCATTATTAATTGAGCATTAAATCAGATCATTAACATCATCGATCATGATCATCATTAAATCAGCATTAAATTAACATTACATCATCAAAGTAAGGTATGTACAAAGTTTCCAAGGTTGATTTTATAACCAGATCACTGGACCCAAATTTTATCGATCTAAATTTTAGTGAATGGTGCGCTAAGCGTTAAAATCCCACTAAGCTCGACCATGGGACCTGAAACATAAGCATTTGTTGAATAGACGACGAGTGGGATATCTCACTGACGACGGACAAAAGGAATGTAACTATAATACTTAGAACAAAAAGATAACTTACCTTAAATTGTTGTAGCTAACCATTATCGTCGGCCATTGTGTGTTGCGTTAGCGAGAAACAAAACCAATCTTCTTCAAACGCGACGACGACACTTCACTGTCATGCTCGTGGATGAAACCACTTAGTTTTCGTACGTATTACAGCATTGATCAAGCATATGCATTTCGCTGCTTCTTAGAAGTTTTAACATGCCCACAGATCATTTTCCGAACAACTTATTATGCGTTTAGTAACGTTTTGCGATTTTACGAAACTAATTGCTTTTACACTTGTGCATTTACTGAACGATCAATACCACATGCACTGGAACACACGCGTAGCACGCGTTATCATCACATAATGCACCTTCTGCTCTATGCATCACATACAACGATCAAACCAGCAACGCACTGTTCTAACACTGTTTGTACTACCCCTTTGAAGGCAGGATGAATAAAACGAATTGAACGCGATCCGGTCACCTACGGGAAAGCGAAATTCACCAACATTTACATTTAGCTACGCGATGTAGAAAGTGTCACGAAATTGTGTAAATCCGTAACCAATTAAGGAAACCAAAAAATAATTCATTCTTCATCATCAGAGTTTCCACCATTGTACGCAATCACTTCACCAGTACATGTTGGTTGGGGCATCCGCGAACACGGCCACACGTCTCGAACACAGGGCTGGTTGCATCTTAGAACGATACCCGGAAATGCGTGCGCTTGCGTCTCGCGATTTCGCTGCCCAAAAATAACTCAGACGACTTGAAAACCTAGCCCCACACACCGGGGGAGCCAAACACTCCGGTCCAGTTCAGTATCGGAGTGTTGTACCTATTTATACCAAGTCAAATCGTGGAGTGGTGGACCAGGAAGTGCAAGGATTGTTTTAAAGAACTTTGTCAAAAAACCTTTGAATGTGGCAGCTTCTCGCATTTGCCAAAGCATACTTTGCAGTTGGATGTTGTTGTGTTTTTGACCAGGAATGAAAGTCAGCAATGGATGTATAGAAATACACCTGGTGGTACGTCGTCGAGCGACACCACCAATGCAATATTGCCGGTACAATTGCAATGTCTCGGCATTAAAACTGAGCATGCACCCACCCAGAAGAAGAGTGCCGGGCTAAAACAAAGCAGCAACAAAAAAAGTGCATTACAGTTGCACACACATCAACAACAAAAAAACAGAGCCAAACTAAAAAGAAGAAGCCTCCACTACAATGCACCGCGCGCCGTGAGAACGGATCGTAGTACGGTGAGGTTGACCGCGCTTCGAACGATCGTGTCATCGACGTCGAGAACGGTGTGGAAACACGTGAGTATCCAACACAGCTCGCCGTACGCTCCTCTTTCTCGATGGGGCAAATCGCGCGCTCGCACTGCGAACGCTCCTGTGCGCTCTTTCTCTCACTCTCTTTCTCTCCTCTTTCGCACGCAAGAGACCGGCGAGAATCGAGGGCAACATCCTCGAGCAACCTTAAAAACGGCGTGGAGAAAAGGCTATTGCTCTTTTGACACATATTTAATTATAAAACATGGATCCAGCTATCGCCGCGCACTGCGACGTCTGGCGCCGGTGGTAAGAGAGGCACGGGCGCGAGTCTGACGCGGCAAGACGCGGTTTCCTATAAACTGCGGCTCAGGGGCAACGTTGTGTGCGTGTTGCCGTTATACCGGTTGGGTTTTCTAGAAAGACGGGCCCCAACGCCGGCGAATTCTCGAGCGCAGCAAATGGTTCCCGGGGGTTCCACCTCGTTCGTTCTATCGGGAAGGGGGCTATTATAACACAGCACGTCCGCAACGGAGAGCGGGACAGTTAAGAAAATATGTTGTATTTTACATTTTTTTTAATTGAATAATAGTGTTATTTTACCAACATTGTTGTAAATTAGAAGTTTATTTAACTTTCTTGAAAATACATTAGAACGCCGACAATTCGAGCTCAAAGGGTTTCGATTGTTGCCGAATAATCGAATAACATGGATGACAGGCACATATTCATTCTTTGATAAATATTATCCTATGATGGGTAGGGTTTTTTTAGAGTAAATAAGCTAGCTTTACGTTACGGCTTATTATTTAAAAAATGTAATTTTAATGTAGGGTTGTTTTTTTAGGAAATTGCGCGCATTTTGCTTTACATTATAAAACTTTTCATTTCTTCCATCAACGATGTTGCAGTGGATATGCAAAATTTCCATTGGAACTGTCACTTCCTACCAGCACAGATAGACAGACACCCGGAAAAATGGCGTTCTATTGTAAGTAAATTTTTTATCATCATTCTCTTTACGTTGAATATGCTGCAAAAAGTATGGTTTACAATTTTTCCTTCTAGAACTAGAATCCAGAGTAATGAGAAAAATACCTCTACATAGAGCCGCGACTTCACCAGTACGTGGTATCGAAATATGCTTTTATCCTTTGGAGCATAAACATAAATGTACTAGACATCCACTTAACAGTCGCACTACTACTCCTGCGGGTGCAAACATTTCATGCCGCATACACTTATTGGGTGGCCAAAGCCCAATAATAACGGAACCATTTGTAGTTTTTGCGAAACATTTTCGAGTCGATAAGAAGCGGGTGGTGGCCGTAAGGGGGAAAAAACACCGGGAGCATTCTAAGAGCATGCATGCACATGCAGGTACCGTTTCACCCCGAAACGTTTTCCACTAAGAACGCTGCACCCTATGTGGGGGGATGATGACGATGATGAGCGCCTAGAGAAAGCAAAAGGCATTTGCTCTAACCGTCAGGGAGGAATGAACCACAATTAGGAGCCACTGCCAGCACCGAGTGCACAAAAGAGACGAGTGGACTGTTACACAAAAGGGTGTGTGCGTGTGTGATCTAGAGCAACGGAGAAAGACTTATTCCCTCTTACGCGAGGGAGAGAGAGATAGAGTGTGAGAGAGAGAGGAGAAGAAAGCGAACGAGAGAGAGTGCTATAATAACATTAAACCGCATTGCCCGGAAGTGATGCTGAAGCCTGGTCACTAACCTTTTCAGCACATTCCATTATGTACATATATTTCTTGCTTCAATCCATCCGTGTGTGCATCCTAACAAACTTTTTTCGCGTTTAAACAATGGCAAATTCTAGGACCTGTTTTCGAAAGTGCGCAGTACATGGACTGATGGCTTCATTCATCGTATGTTGGTTTCGATGTGGAGAATTTTTTTTCTAAATACAACTTTTAACCTTTCAAAAACCCCGAACGGTTACAGTTCACTGTATTGAATTCACTTCTAAACGTCACAACTCAAAACTAAAGCACTTCCTTTACTTCACCATGGTTACATACACTGCTAAGCACACTCGGATCTTCATTAGCTTCATTAGCTTTGTAGCTGTAGGTAACGGAATTGTAAAGATTTATTTTAAAACTATTTCTTCGTGTGAAACACACACCTTTACCGATAATGCAGGGCTTACAAATTCCACTACCGCATACGCATGCACATAACTTTTCGAAATTTCCTCCAATGCCTTTTGCAGCACACTACACTTTTGCTAACGACACTTCCGCACAAATGCTTTAGCGGGACCTTACGCTCTGTAGCTGCGATGGACACAATCTAGAATTTTTCGTTATTGCTTCTGCTGTTGCACTTCTCATAACCTGGTAATGTACCGGTGGAGATGAAACAATTTTCAGGGTTTCACAACCGCTCACACTAAGCCGGTCGCTACGTACGTACGTCAAGTAACCTTTGCACTAACATCACCGACCAAGCCGTAAGTCGCTCAAGTGGGTGTGATTGATTAGAAAGAGCCCTGCTCTGGTGTAGACAAATCACAATTTTCACTGCGTGCTTTGCCACTGCTGGTGTAGTGCAACACGGCCTGCTCGCCACGGTGCGTGTTAACGTCGTTTACAATCATTTCGCCTGCACTTTGCACCGGTACGCCGAGAGGCTGCTTCAGCAGCAATCGTCGTTTCAATTCAAAATAAAGCCGGCGCGAAATGGAAAGCCGCGTAATCGACCGATCCAATCGACCAAACTGTACCGCTTGAACTGAGGAACTTGAAATGGAACGATGAATGGAACGATACAAAAAGGGAACACGAGCAGATGAGAACGGGTGACGCGCGGCGGCTACTTGTTCTGAGCAAGCTACGTTGGAGCGAACGAAACCGCATGGCTCTCTCCGCTGCGGTGGTGTTTCGCTCACTCGTTCGCGTTTGGCGTTCACAGTCGCACACATGCAGGAGAACAAAAGAGAAGCGGCTTACAAAACAATGAGCAGGATTCTGCTGCAAACGGAAGAACGGCACCTTTCGTTCCTTTCACTCCACGTGTCGGACAACACAATTTCGCAAACTAGTTCGTATAGTTTTGATGCCATTGGCTTGCTGCAACTACCTTCAAAACAACGCACTTTTGCAAAATTTTCTAACCTCTGCTCGGCTTGTTCGCGACATTCACAAGTTGAATCCAAGAGTAGGCGACCATTTACATCGAGTGAGAGTGAATCTCGCGGACAAAAGAGAGAAAAGGAGAGAAAAACAGAGCAGAAACTGTTATGACGTTTTAGGTTTTTTTCCCCCTGCTCGGGGTTAACGACCGAAAGAGCGCGTGTTTTCAAACATCATGTGAACAAAAAAACACCACTCACACAGGGGTGCATTGTGATGGTGTTGGTGAAGGTGACTTAAATCCCTGCACAAATGAGTGACTTGTTTGAGCGGCACGGATAAAGCGAATGGCTGATTTGAAGAGTGACACGAATAATGGAAAACACGTAGATATGATGTGCACAGTGGTTGGTTACTATCAAAATTAACCCTGTCATTGGCAACCACAAACATATTTTCCAGGCGACGGGGCTATCCAGCATCTTTGGAGGCTTACAACTTTGAAATGCTCATCAATACAATTAACTCTTCTAGTTTCGTTTGTTGTAAATTTAAGTACTTCAAAACTAGGTGATTTTAAGTTTATGGTTCATTAAAACAGACATGTTGAAAACAAATTGCAAAAGATAAAAATAATTTCTTGAGGGTTTATTAAATTTTCCACAACAAAATGCATTTTGCAGTAATTTGAACTATGTATCAAGAGTCTGAGGAAATATTTGCAGAATGTTTGCTGCCAGTAAGCAAAAAATTAGAAGTATTTTAGTTTGAATATAAACCGTTACAGAATGCAGTGCCGTTAGGCAAATACAGCATATAGTATAACCGTTATAATAGAATATATTGTGAATATTTGGGTATGGGGTATACGATAATTTCGGATCGAGTAATCTTATGAAAATTCGACAATGTAGGTGAAATGTTTTATTTTCTATTTTTGTTACAAACTTATACACGTTACACTTTTGATTTTGCTTGGGTCAAAATTTGCTTAAGAGCTAAGTTGAATGGAAGTTCAATAACCAGGTGTAACGTAAATGCCACACAAAAGGTAATGTTTACAATAGCTGCGGTAAAAATAAGCTGAAATAAAAAAAAAGTTGTTTTTTGCATTTTGCTTATATATGCGCGTATCAAAATGAACTTACTGTGGTAAAACCATTGTACACTAGAGGGTAAGTGATGTGTTTATAGACCGCGTAAACGATGCCATACTGTACTAGATATATGCTGTAGCTCAATTTAGACCCAACTAGGAGTATTGGATGCTGGAGCGTTGCAACTAATATTGAAGGTCTCTTCTGAAATGCGAGATAAAGTAGTACTACGCAGGGAAATATGCCCCAGGCACTTTTTAGCATTGATCCATAAACCGCTAGACCAATTGATGCTTCGGCTAAATGATCGGAAGGCAGCAGCATTGTGAGACTGTTCATTGCTACAAAGAACACAGCACTACCCGGTAAAAGATAGTTTAACTGGAAAATGAAAAAAAAAAATGATTGAACTCAGTGCTGGAGCTCTGCAACGTATGGCATTACCTTTAAAATATTGGTCGCTGTAGGATTGTCCTTTAAATGGAAGTACGCAATACCAGTGAGCATACCAAAGAAATAGTTGCCAGCATTGGTCTCGAACGGAATATAGACACGTAAGTAATACGGTAATGTACGAATTTCTTGAAGAATATATCTGGGAATAGAATAATAATCAGGGTATTATCATTATCAATTGAATTCGTTAACATATTTCTGGAAGATTTTTCTTTATCCGATCCGCTCGTTCCTGTGAGTATATATATTTTATATGAAATAAAACCTAATTAAAGAAACTGTAAGCATTTTAAATATCTTTCCTCTTTTTAAATCGATTTTTTATATTATTAGATTATTCGATTTCATATATCGATTCATCGATTATCGATCGATTTATATATGGCCATTCTTGAAGAAATAAAAAAAATTTAGTTGAGAATGTATTAAAGTAACTTATTAATTTGCAATTTAAACTATTACGAACCGCCTAGGGGTCTATTAGAGATGTACAATTTTTAATTAGCTTGTATAGTTTGGTAATGTTTAACAACATTTCAAGTAAGGATCAGACTTTCTACATGCTTCATTGAGTAATTAAAACATGAAAAAAACATTAGGCATTAAAAAACGGATAAATTTTAAATGACTGTTAATTTTTTTGGGGAGTCGTTGATATATTGTTAGCGGCATCGATCTTCACACGACAGGACCGGTCCAAAATCCAATCCGGATCAATCCACCGTACGTAGGACTGACTATCAGGCTATGGGTAAAAATAGAGTCACAAAAAGCCAGAAATGGCAGTCCTAGACCTCCTGCGATTGTTGTACCGATGATGAAGAAGAAGATAGACAATTTTATAGACCGTTGTTTGTTGGTAATCCTTAACAATTCAAAAACTATTCTCTAGCAATCCTTATTCTACAGAATTAGAGTTATTACAGATTTAGAATAATTAGATTTAAATTGCTTCAAACGCCAGGAGAACGTAGAGGTCCCTTTGCCTTCTGTCTTCATCTTTATATTCTGCTGCACCTTACAGTAATGTTTGCTATCGGGTGGCCAGAACAATAGTAGTAGGCTCGTCTTGGCACTTTTGCCTTTTTCCTGACGAGAAAAGTTATTATTTATGCCAGATCTACCATATCGGGAGGACACGGAATGTTTTACTTTACTTTGTATATATCTCAGCGCTTTAGAGTTTTAATATTCACTGTATCAGGCTGGGATTTGATACTGTCCCTATCGAGTAAAAACCGTTGCCACTTTCACCACTTAACTGGATCGTCCGCTTACTTACTGTACATGTTAGAAATTGCTATTTTGTGTATTCAAACCAAAATTTAATTTAATTTTAACAAATAATACCTTAACATCATCATCACCGTAGCATCTAGATGGTAGCTGTAGATAACGACCATTGGCACAAGGAAGGCGCTAAGCGTCATACATACCACAATAGGTTTCAACAATTTTGGAATCCTAATGCAAAAACAAAAGTCACCATTAATATACATCATAAAGCAATACAACATTCGACCAAAAATGAATAAGTCTTACCGCATCAATATCATTAAAACAGTACCGAGTACATACAGTTGAAAATCTGCTCCAAGATACCATGCAAACTGAATGCACTGCAAATGTGAAAATAATGATTTGGGGTAAAGTTTAATAACTGCCGCAGAGCTGATTCGTTCGCTTACCGGTTCGCTTGGATTGATATAATTATTAAGAAACACGACATTGGTCCACCAGTGCGTTGTGCAATGATCGTGGAAGCGATCGCCAATCGGGCCTTCGTATGACCGAGGGTACCACGATGCGTGAAACAATATCACAAAGAGATACAGTGGAAGTATTCTGGAATGAGACGAGAGGATCAGTTTATTAATTTGTATTTCCAAACGAAGCAAAACTCGAATGTTTTAAAATACATTAAGAATTAGTTTTTCCCAACGGACACGGTTTCGGTTTCACCTCTAAGGGCTGAAATGATTATAATTCAAATGGAAAGATTTTAAAAGAGTCATCCATGCAATTCGTGCCATTTATTGATGGTACAAAATATGGTCACAGGCTGCTTGGTGACTCTTCGTAAGCGTGGCTTACTGAACCGGGACACCCTTCAAGACGATTTTCCACCCATGCTCGATTTGTTTTAACATCTTTACAGTTTTGATGCATCGAGCATTGAATTCATTATGATTTAGAAGCAGTAGAAACTGTTATGCGGTAGATAGGCACATTTCGTTACATATTGCCGCTTCTCTCTCAGGATGAATTTTAAATCTCGAATGTAAGATGAATTTATTTATATGTTATTGGTCGACAAGTTATACCTGACCGATGGTTTCATATGTAACACCATTATAAAATGGGCTTAATACATCACAAGCTGTCGGATCCAGTTTGGTTTGGACCATTATTCCTAATATTGTAGTATTGAATTGTAGTAGCATTGTAGTATTGAATTTATAAAAAAGTTGTAATTATTTGCACTAAAGTTACAATATTCATACTATTTTTTTAGATAAAATAATGTAAACAATATAATATACAAACACTGCATAAAAAATTGTAAAACAATAGATGAAATGAATGAATGAATTAATGAAGAATAGATGTAAAGCCAGTTTACGTTATTCTGTTTAACAACGATTTTGATACTAATTTACCACCTGATATTGTTGTTTGATCAATAGCAAGGCAAAGTAATGTATGCTTTCCATGCGGGCAGGTGTTAGTATATATGTATATGCTACTTATCTACCACGTACTAATAAAAATACCTAGCTTGTATCGAAATTATAAACATACCAAACAAAAGTTGTTATTCTAAAGACTAAGCCATTTTGAAATCTTATTCGAGAAATTCAAAACTAATATTCTGAATATTTGGTGGAATTGGAGATTTGGTGGTGGAATATCAATACAACCGAGTATGCCCGGGAGAAGGCAAATTGCAAGGAGGACCTTGTAAAATTATACACCACTCGACACTACGGTGTCGATAATACGGCGAAAGCCGTAATAATGGAAATATGAATAAATAAATAAAATAAATTCAAAATTAATATGCTGATAGATAAGATAAGATAAGATACGCTGATAAGATAAGTGAAATCTTCTCTTGTTTAAACGATGCTTCGATCAGGTCCTATTTTCTAATATAAAGGTTCTTAGAATATAACCTAATGTTGGCCTCAATTTCTCGTACCACATTAACTATATGGTGTACAGGACTTGTTCTGTAATGTCCTATAATTATAAATTTTCGTTTCACTTCATTTCACTGGACAGATTGTTGTTGGAATACTTTTCGATGGCTTAATCTTATTTATTGCCTGAAATCATTTACTTTGAAGTACCAATTATTTAGCAAATCAGGCTTTTTGAAATAATACATTAAATTGAATAATACATTGCTTTTCAACTTTTTGCTTAGATTTTGTGCTATAATGTTTAATGTTTATTAATTCATTCGTCCACCGGGAACGGTTTAACGAGGATCATTGTTAAGAATTACAATAAACGCAAAGAACTTCTAAATTGGGACATGGACATTGTAAAATCGAACTGACACGAACATTGATTGAATCGTCTAATCATGGCTTTAAGTGGCGTATTAGTACCGTATACTGAGTTAGCGCGAGTTTCGTGCAACTTTTGTCGATATCTAGATACTGATCGCGGAACAGCAAACGGAATCCTACTCACTAGCGAGGGATCATCTATGGTTCCCTAGTAGTAGTCCTGCAATAAAGATGACCTGAGCTCTGCCGCGCCTGACTTCTAATGTTTCTATGCACAAAAGAAGGCAACGCTGTTTGTAGGGTGGTAGCAAGGATGCGTCTGCCCAACCTAGCTTTCTCATGGCGTATCGTGTGAATCTTTTCTGTATTGTCTCAAGTCTTCTTATAGATAACATAGTATACGGACAAGTCACAATTGAACAGTATTCTAATAACGGGCGAACCAACGAACAATACAGAGATTTTAGACAATATGGGTCATTAAAGTCCCTCGTCGATTTAAACAGTAGGCCTAATGTTCTATTTGCGCGGTTAATAACGTTGTCATAGTGATGCTTGAATGTCAGCTTATTGTCAATCAAAACGCCTAGGTCACGCATTTCTTTGGTTCTTGCTATACTGACTCCGTTTATCTGATAGTCGTACCTCACAGGCGAGCGCGCCCGAGTGAAAGCTCTAACTCAAATTTCCAAAAACCGCGTATCACCGAATACACGTGTAATAGGAATCACATATCTCGGGGACCGCCTGTGACCGCTACGCTACAGAGCAGGACAAAAATACAATCATCATAAGGGACTGCATCAATAAATCTTGCACTAATGCAGTCATTGTCACACCTATTTACATGAAGTCAGACTGCTAAGAATGTGAGGAATATTCCAACACAGGTTTGAGAGAGAAAAAAAATATTATAAAAAGAATCAGTGTTAGCAAGTGATGTTAATCCTTGTAATTAATCATGAAATTAAAAAATAAATCACGATGTTATACAAAGTTACAAGACTGTATCCAGAAAACATTTGAATGACTTGATAACTGGTAAATTATGGTTCAAGTTTAAATTTAAGTTTAAGTTTGCTTAAAGTTTTTTTATAGTTGGTAAAACCATCTTGTAACATACAGCACAGCATGCAACTAACAAAATGAACGTTTTAATCAAAAATTGTTGGCAATTCCAAAACTCATTCGAGTTAGGTTCGAGTGGATGATATTTAATGGGAAGGGACAAGACCGTCATCTTTACCATAACGATCCCTGATCTATGGCACCGATCGTGCAGTTGGTTGTGTTTGCACAATGTAACTGCTTCTGCAAACAGTTTTGCTTGTGAAATGTTTGGGGATAGTGTATTTACTTCAAAGGTTTTACACGTTTGGCACAAACTTGCGTCACATTCAAAGAGATAAAACAAACAACGGAAACAAACACACCGCCCTACAGTTCGAAGGAATCGAATTCTTGTTTGGCAAATAAAGTGAAAACTACTATAACCCTCCAGCTGGGAACCGTCTTATGAAATGCTTCATACAATAATTTATTCACCTGGTGGTCCAATTGATCTTAAATTTTACAATAACAACCTAGCATAAATAATTGTTTACCTGATCAGTCGAATTTTCACTCGATCCAGCAAATAAGCCAATCCAGCATTTTCGCGTTTCTTCAACTGCTCTAGTGTGTTAACTGCCAGCAGTAAACCACCGATGACGAAAAATATTTGCACCGTGTACGTGTTTCCGGCCATCGCTATGGGGAACCATGGTTGATCAAATTGGGCTTCTAGGTCGTTGGCATTTTTCATCGGCATCCTTATCATAGGTATCGAGGAATGCGTTAGTAAAATAATTAACATCGTTATTGCACGTATGCCGTCAAGATGGCGCAGATTTATGTCGGCTTTGTTCTCTCTTTCAACCAGCTTCGGCAAATTGCGAGCCAGCGAAAAGGATTGAATCAGTTTTGTGTTAAACGAAGCATTTCTGCAGATGAAAAAAAGACTACTAATTGAAGCAACATATGTAGCTAAGGATTACATTAGCATTTGCATACTTCTCCGCTGTGCAATCTTGCAGTGGAGTGTCCGATACGGTTGCAAGGATCACCAACATTATCGCCCCGATCGCAAAACATAGAAAACCGATCTGCGCAATACCTATGAAAATATTTGAGAGAAATGTGGATTGATTGTGAGTAGTTGATTCAATCACAAATCAATTTGGCTTACCTATTTCGGCACTGTTTTTCAGCGTTGGTTCGTCCCCATGTATGCAGCGCATGATTTCGATGGAGGAGTTCAACTCATATTGGGACCATATTTTTTTCTGCACGCATCTTTCCAGCTCTGCTGATACGTTGTGCATCGCACT
Source organism: Anopheles moucheti (assembly GCF_943734755.1). Taxonomy (NCBI): domain Eukaryota; kingdom Metazoa; phylum Arthropoda; class Insecta; order Diptera; family Culicidae; genus Anopheles; species Anopheles moucheti. The sequence continues at coordinate 47,019,145 of NC_069141.1, forward strand.
TTCAAATGTGGGTCTACATTTCTGAACACACGCTCCGACTTCGATCGTACGTCGATCAAAATGGCGTGGATGTGTAGAATAGTTCTGGTTGTTGTATAATATGGCACCGAAGGAAAGAAAATAATACGAATAAGAACAAGAAATAAAAAAGAAAATAGTTAGATGTAATTTTAAAGCTTTCCTGTATCGAACAATATATATCTAACAATGTACGAAACACAAAAAATGATTACAAGTTTAATCTGTGTATCATAAAGCATTAGTAGTTATATTTGTCTATAAGTGAATCATAAATTGTGGTTGATGTCGAGTTTGTTTTCGTTAGTCACTCATTAATCTATTTTTTTTTTTAATATTTAAGTAGGTACTAAAACAACAGTTTTTATGGAAAAACGGCAGGCTAGAGGCTTGAACCCCCTCTTGAGGTTGAAGTATCACTAAAGAACAAAAAAAAAACAGTGTAAACATTTTATAATGTTTTTGTACGAGTATTATTTTTATTATTTTAAAGGATTATTTTTAAATAATTTGATAAACGTTTAGAAACATTCGTGGGGCATTCCAATTGTGGTTGGGTTGGGAAATGTAAACAACAGAGCAAATAGAGTGTGAAAGAACTCCGAACAAAAGAATCAAATCAATGTAATGTATGTATTGAAAAGCTAAAAAAAAAGGGTAATACATTCATAAGCGTATTATCATCTGTCTATTGCAGTTAGTTCTTGCAATAGAAAATAAATACAAGTAAACACGTGCAGGTCTTGTTGGTATGAAATGGAATTTCATAAATTTAGGCTACTTATAGGCTAGCGGGCGTTCAAGCAAATGCAAAATATGGTATGCCTGATCGAAATTGGTAAATGTTTTGTAGTTGAAAAAGTGTCTCACAAATTTAATCAACTCCGCTAATCACTAAGTTAATCAACAAACATCATCTTTGATTATCACTAAAATATCCCATACGGCAATCTTGTTTTGTGTTTGGTTAGTGCTTGGTCCCAAGTTAAAGAATGAAATAAGCTAATATGGAAAATTCAAAAGTTGCTAAGACAAATGCGATAACAGGTAGCACCAGTTCATAAAAATAAGACTTATTACTTTACTGGATAATACTTTAAGGATGGGCATTAAAAACATAAACGCTCTAGTGCTTCTAACGGAGGACACGGAACCCCCACGATCCTACGAAAAACTTATGGAGTTAATGATGACAAGGAAAAATATCTCCAGCAGAGGATGAAACACAATATCTATCAGGCGTTTTGAAAATGTTGAACCATTATCCGGGCGAGTGACTTGAATTAAATTCATGATTGAACAAAAGAACAATTGGCCATAGGAGAACCAATAGAGAATATCAAACATATTTTCCCAACCTTTTCTTTTCGGCAGGTTGCTAAACAAGTCTTATGCGCTTTGTATGAGCATTAATTTGGTATGGAACGTATTACTTCATGCTTCATATACATTGTAAGGAAAAGAACCGCATAATGACTGAAACACTGAGATAGATTAAACTAGTTACAAGAAAGTTGACTGTACACCGCAAAGTACACACATACGCACGTGTAAAGAAGCTTTCAGCGAAGTACATGTTCTAAACGCGTTTTAACGCACGGTTTTTAATAGTAAATTAACCACACTTTTAATGCTACTCTGAGTTTGTTTTATAATAGCACAGGTTTAGATCACTGATGTTTTTTTCCTACCATACAAGGCTGTTCTTAGGATCTTTTTTTGTGTATTCACATGTATCTTTCATTAGTGACGACATTTGACATTAAAAGCTTTTACACATTCAAGGCTTCAAGTAGTTCTATTCACAATACATTGCGTACAGTATTCATTCCTTTTATATTACTTTTAATGTTGCACTCTCTAGCATAGATGCCATTCATACATTCCACTCTTAATTACTTAAAAAACTGAAGAGTTTTTAGTTCAGGAAACTTGTTACCTTTATATTTGTCCAAAGCACTGAATCCAAACTTGATGTAAGGTGCGCCTTTGCATTGCAGTACACAAAATCACTGTACGTTCGGCGACATTCTTCGTAATCATCGTATTGGTAGATTTGCATTAATTGCACCTCGTTTGCTTTGGCTGTTTCGCGGATAAAATCAAACCGGGGAAAAATAACATATTAAAAACCGAATTTCCAATGTACTGCACTTAACACACGGCGCAGAATAGTTTCGCTTGCGTATCACTCACACGATGCAGCACAACAGCATCCGACGGTTGCCGCTAATATCAATACCCACAACATGTGCACCATGTTGCATCGATGAATAGTTTCACACCTGAGTGCAAACATCTCGGCACGGAAAGACGCACCACAGGATCGCGTGCGTGCGGTTATTACACTAGTCGCGACTATACTGAGGCCCTGTTTGTAAGCACAATCCCCACTGCAGAGCTTTCGGCTGGTACGGGTGACATTGAGAGAAGCGTTGGGCGCAAGAGCGCCCTGCCGTTGGCATTACTTTCGTTGGCCTTATTCCACCTTCGGCACGTGTCGATCCGTTCGTTTAAAAGCGCTGCTCATATGGACTTGTTTGCCGGCTTTTTTGTTTACTTTTGCCAAATCATTCGCATAGTTGAATGATCAACGGAAAGCATTACAAATCTCAAGGTGTAGTTTTGTTGCGAGCAATCGACTTGATTGAATCGACAGATCGCATTAAAAACCTTTCATGTAAACCATGAATAGTAACGCAACCATCACATTCTGCATTGATGAGATTTGTGTTTCACGCTGGTTTCAGAAAAAAATATGCACTGTAACGTGTAGTCATCTGATTTACTTTTAAGTATGTGATCGGATACGAAGAACTGATCGTTGAATGAGCAAACCTCCAACATACTGTTTACACTTTAATAAGCAAGTTGGTGCGAATTTTCACGCGTTTAGGTTACTTTTTGGTAACAAGGTGCCATCGAGGCGTTTTACACGGAATTTCGTACTTTTGCTACGCCTTTTTTTAAATTTATTTGTTAAAGCGATTTGAAATCATACTTATACGTACCAACTTTAATTAAAAAAACTGCTTTTATTTAAAAAAAAAAAACTATTTCGTTTGAAACATAAACCTTAATGTTAACCTGTGATACGTTTCATTGTTCTGGATGTTAAATAATTTCATACAGATCCAAAAATAGCTACCATTGGAACTCGTATACTATCACAATAATGAATTTCGGATCAAGATTCGTCTTCAGTGCATCGAAGACCTCATTCAGTAGGAATTACCGTAAGTTAACGTTACGCGAGACGGGAAGCTATTGGTACGTTTTCATTTTTATTTTTTAAACAGTATCCAACACAGCATTCACTGCTGGGTTTCCCTTTTGATCTATTGAAAGTCTTCAGATACTTTAGACAAGACCAACAATGCGTAGTGGGGGAGTAGCCAAGCCCTAGGATTTGGTTTTGACTGTATTGACTGCGAAGCGTTAACCTCCACAGCCTTCCAATACAGTTCAAACAATATCTCCTTTTCAGTCGAATGTGTGCGATGGTACGGGCATGACCGTGCACAGATGATGAATCCGGTGGTGCAAAGTGGGCTAGTGCTTTCTGTGGTATTGTGTGGTGCATTGTGCGTGCAACTATACCGTGCGTATTACTTGTGACGCTGGTTGCGCAATTTTCATCTATTCATACTTCAGTTTTGGAATAAGCTATTTTATGTGTGTGTGTGTTTTTTTTAAACTTTGATCCTACCAGCCGCTGAGATGTATGCCAAGTTGCCGCAAATATACGAGTACGATGATTTTTATACGTGTCGCCGGCGTTATACAAATTTTGTTTATTGTGTCAGCGTCAGTACACTCCAGGCCGATACGACGAACGAAGTGTGGAGAAACATATCTGTAAGCATATTTTTCTCTACCTCATGTGTGATTTACAGATATAATCGCAAAATTCAGCAACGCAAATTGTGGAGTGGAGTGTTTATACTATCACACCATAATACATAAAATATATACCAACTTTTATCATTCATAGTACAGCGTGGTGTAGAGTAAAAACGATTTCTCCCACTAATGGTTTCTAATGGTAGTCATTGCTGCTCTTATTCAAATTATGAAATAACCCTCTTTACAAAGCTTGCTAATTATAATAAGATTTTCATCATTTTGCACGTTTCATTCAATCTTTTGACACCACACCAGGGAGGTCATTATTATTAATAAAGCGATCGATATCTTTGTTCACGATTATAATGTCCCACACTAGCACATTCATTTGTTCCATTATATACATTTATAAGCGATTTGCCTACGTTATAAACGGCGTATGCACTAAAACGTGCTTATTTTGGGCGAGGTGAAGGTAATTTATTCAGTTAGAGCAGTAAAAAACCCCTGTCTATGTTACTTAAACATGTGTAAGAAATAGCTTATCAATTATGATTATTGTGGTAAAAAGTTTCTAAATTATCTACTCAAAGTATTGGCCTCATAAAGGAAAGTAGTATCAATGGAGTGTTTGTGATCGTTTTACATTTCTGCAATACATGTGTAGTTTGTTTATCAACCTTTGAGCACAACTTACACTCATTCCTTCAAATGATCGCCGACCAAATTTGAGCCGGTGGTTTTGACCATCAATGGTTTGCAGCTGGCCAACAGTAAAAGCGTAATGGTATATTCAATCACTGTCACCGATCAAGTGTTGGGCCACGGACGAGTCAAAAATATGTTTGAATAGCACTCAAATGGTTTAATGTCGTAATACAGCGGGAAGACTGGAACCTACTTCAGAGCCATGCTGCAAACGTTGAGAAATGAAAGAAACCTTATTCCATTTTCAATTTAGGGATATCCATCAGTTTTGCGACACCCTCGATCTTCTCCGTGAATAATGCGAGGAATAACAGGTTGTGTGAGGCCGTGGCTGTGAAGTTAAAGCTGTGAAGTATCGTTAACTATGTGGTCAAAATAATGAGTGATCATTATTGAAATGCTTTGCTTCGGGAGAGTGAGTCAAGGCGCTGTGCGTGTGGAGTGTTGTAATAACTGACGGTGGTTAATATTTTATATAAATTAACGTTGTTATGCTGCTAAACCTAATTTAATTTATTAGAAATAATTTATTTTACACACCGGAAACACCCTCTGTTCAATGATTCATACGATTCCATATGTAGCGGGTTCGGGTAGTGCGTAAAGATACGAGCTATTATATGACAATACATGTTGTTCAATTATTATTCCAGCAACTACAATCAAATCGAAGAAATTTTCCCCATGATCAGCTTGAAAGAGGACTGTGCTTAAACGACCATCACGTTGGCGTAGAGCTTGATCAGAAAACCCCAACTCTGATTGCTACTTATCTACACGATCGAATCTACGATCAATATGGTCTCCAAAGTCATACCACAACCGAAGCATGTTGGACGAGAGCAAGTTTTGAACAACAACGAAGTAAGGTTTCCGCACAAAATTGTTAGTTTTACCCTAAAGCATTAATTAGTGTTGCACTTTGATTAAAATATTCTTTCAGCATTTGGTGAATTATGCTTCGCTTGTCTTTCAATCATTTTATTGCTTACAACCTTGTGGGCCAGCTTTATCGATTTCAACGTTGGCTCTGAACATTTCTTCGTGAGTGCGTTTTCAATCAGAAGAAATATGCAACAATTGTGGAAAGCCCCCAAACCCAATGCGCTACCCTTTCTCGATGGGCTACGGGCACTAGGGACGCTTACGATATTGGTAGTACACTCGCAACTGCCAATGATCCGGATGCCTGTATGGAACACCGAAGACTTGGAAGCGGTAAATTGAGCTCAATTGTCTGTGTGAACGCACCTAAAGTGACTTACCAGGGGGTTTCTATTGCATTTTTATTGCAGCAAGCTAATCATGTAATTTTCCCATTAGTTAATTCCGGCAATACTCATATGATACAGTTTTTCTTTACATTGGGTGGGATGGTGTTTGGAATCAGCTGCCTGAGACACTTCGAGCGTTTTCCTTTGTTCAGATTTTCTTATTTTATTGACAAGCTGTTACGGCGTTTAGCGAGGTAAATATCAACATCAATAAATTCATCGAACAATCTCAAATATTTAGTTAAGTGAACTCATGCGAGCGAGGTGGTGGATCAAACCAGTTGGTGACCCTGAGGGAGAAAAAACAGTTTACAGCCAAAAATAGCCTTGTCGATTCTGCCGGCATTGGCTGATCAATCCCCTGGCAGGTCCTGGGTGGAATGATAGTTGGGGCCTATAATTTTTTTTTTTTTCGTTAGAACGGCCTGGCCGTATCGATTTATTTTACCACGTAGCCGGATAGTCAGTCCATGCTACGGGGGATTGGTCCGGATGGGATTTTGGTCCGGGCCGTTCGTATGAAGACCGGCTCCGCTACCATCAGCCACCGAGCCGCCCCGGGGCCTCTAATTTGAAATTGATTGAAAAATGACATTTGAAGGAGAGGGTACTACACAACTTGTTTGGAGGCCCCAGGCGGCCGCCTACTCCGCCTTCCGTTAGATCCGTTGTGCCGCTGTCTGCCGGGGAGGAGTGGCCGGCAAATTATTTGCAAAAAGAATGTCCGAATCACAATATAGGTTTAATGGGAAAGCCCAGGCAACCACATAATGGGAATGTTGTTACAGTTTTTTTTTATTTTCAGTGCTGAGGTCGCTTTAAAGGGACCGGCACCTAAGTGCCATCAGTAAGTAACCGTTCATAAAGTGCTTGTTCGATAAGGTGACCATATGCGACTGATCTCAACTGACAGTTGCACATAACAAATCTCCATTTAGTCCGACTTCTTCTTCGCTTTAATTAGTTGTGCTTTACCCAACAGGAGACCGAAAAGATAATTTAGGCATCGATCTTCATTTTAAGATTCTGCATCACTGCACGGTAGCTCATGGTTGGCGCCACAGGATGGTAGGCTACCACAGGACTTTTGTTTGGCACTCTGGTCTTTCTGCAAATGTTTATTGCTCTGTAAAAGATATTGCTAACGCCAGACATGGTTGGTCGGATGGATTGATAATTAATAATTAATCATCCAATCCTAGTACTGAACTTATGGCCAAAGTTATTTTGGTGAAAGTCTTTGTTAGCCACAGGTTATTTATTAGCTCCACGTGTTCAGTTTTTGCGATCAATGATTTCCTAGAGGTGAGACCTCCATGTCGAATCCAATTTTAAGGCAGTGTTTGACCAGCTCTCTGGTCAGGTGATAACATAATCGTATTACGTTGTATGATGTCTTAAATGACTAGGCATTCATCATGTGTGAATATCATTAATTACATTCACAGTCAGTGTGTCTCTCAGTGCCTTATTATTTCTTTAATTCGCTCGTGCCTGCCTTTTACACGCGTAACCGGAACTATTTGGTCATGTTATTACGCTTTTACCACTCTTCCCAATTTGGTGGCCTTTTCGAAAGTTTTCGTTGCTGATGTGGTCCCAATTTCACGTACCGTAAAGATCTAGGCATGTCTAGGCATCTAGGCGTAAAGATCTAAATGTCTATATTTTAGATTCTGACAGAGTAGCATATTTCAAGAGATTGACTACAAGTTAAGGGTGATGCTCATGTGAAATTCAGATTGTTTCAAAGTCTAAATGAAGTTGTAAGATGACTTTTAAAAAGATATGAATTCTGAAACACTATTATTGTCTTGCACTTTTCTAGAGAACTTTATGCTTCATGAGACTTTTGTTCGATGACATTAAAAAAATAAAAAAATAATTTATTTAGAAAAAGAAATAAATGGTAAAAAGACTACGGAAATAGTTTTTACATTCATTTTGAATACAACGATCGACAACGACTACATGAAAATTTAGAACATTGTCATACAAATCTTACAAATCTAAAAAGGGGATCTATTTTTCTTTAAAAGCATTGGACTCGTTTGGTTCGGTTTGTTGCAAGTCTTAAAAAGCGTTACGGTATGACTGATAATTTTGACTAATAATTGTTTACTTCGATACAACTGATTCAAATGAGGTTTCATATTTCAACAGATTGCTGCCAGCATACGTATTGATCATCATATTCCAAGCGACATGGTATAAACGTATCAAGCGAGGACCGCTAGAGTATAAGTTTAACGATTACTGTCTGGAGAATTGGTGGTCCAACTTGCTCTTTTTGAATAATTACATTCATACCACAAAACCGGTAAGTAAATCCTGCACTATCGCAACGCTACCAGAATGTCGCTTATGATTCATATGTCAATCGAATCTTCCAGTGTCTCCAGTTTAGTTGGTATTTGGGGGCAGATTTTCAACTGTTTTTGATTGGTTCGGTATTGCTGCTGCTCGTGTGGAAGTGGCCATCCATTAAAGCATCGTTGATGCATTTAATGATTGCTATTGCATTTTTCATGCCGGGATATATCATCTATACTGAATCAACCGAAGCTACAATGACTTTCGACATGAGGTAATTATGATTAGCCCTTTAACGCTTTGTTAAACATGTAATGATACTATGTTTTTCAACCAATTTTGAAACGAAATTTTCATTTTTTTCTTACAAGGCATGCATTAACCGAACTACGTACATACGATCATTTTTTAAAGTATTATCTACCGACACATACAAACATAAGCGGGTATTTCTTTGGCATAATCACAGCATTGTTTTATATGAAAGTTGAATCTACGCGTGCATCGGATCAGTTTCTACCGTTGCTTCAAAAATGCTTTAACATATCGTTAATGGCATTGTTTGGTTTGAATGTTTTCACCACACTGCTGCCGTTCGTGAACATAGATAAGCAACATTCACTGTTCCATGCGACTTATGGTAGTCTCCTGAAATGTTCGTGGGGCTGTAGTTACAGTTTACTATTCTTAGTTCTTGCACTAAAGGGCAAATCACGTGTTCGAGACGCGTTGTCGCATAGTCTGATGCAGTCTTTTGCCAAAATAAGTTACTGCGTATACATAGTACAGTACATCGTAATATACGGCTTTTACACAAACTTCCCCATTCCTCTAACGTACGGCGGATTCAATCTGGTAAGATCTTGTACAAATGTAACTGATTGTTTAAGTGTTTAATTAATCGTGTTTTTTCTGTTCCAGCTTATATTGACATCAGCAGCGGTCCTCCTAACAATCATCTGTGCCTTAGTCCTTTATCTAGCTGTAGAAGCTCCTCTGGTACAAATCGGTAATAAATGTGTGACAACGTTGTTAGGAGAATATAGCACTGCAGCGAAAGGTAAGCTTTGACATTATGACGGTTAGTACAAATATTATATTTCATCATTACGCACTTTGCAGATATCGAGAATAAACACTCCAAACACCAATAAACATGTGATAGAATGAAAAACGGTAGTTTGTGAACTTATAGTCAGAATGTAATATTATCACGTACACTTTCTGAGCAGAAGAAATGTTACGAATAAGTCTTAATATTATACTAAACTATCCTTCCTTAGTTAAAAACAAAATATAATAAATACTGCTCATTTTGTTGTGTCCTAATATAAACAGGACCGATCTCTATGGGGTGTCTTTGGACAGTTTTTTTTTACCCTGGTTTATCATAGGCTGTCGTACAACTGATACGCATGGAGTCCTTCGATCATTTTTCCGGGTGCCCTACTACCTTTTGAAAGTCGTCGTGTGTCCCACAACACCGGATATACTCATTTTGCTGATCTATCGGCGCGTGTGTTGTTAATGATCTCTTGATGCTCAATGAATTGCAACATACGTAATGATTTCGCTAGTCTTCCGGATTTTTGTTTATTCCCGGCAGTATTCACAAATGTTTAATCATACTTAGAAGCATCCAGGATTTCTTTTGCTGATGTTTTATTGTGATATGTAGCTAACATCCGTTCAATATTCAGTTTGAAAGCGTATGGATTTATTTTTATTCAAGAAGCATGGCCAGCTTTCGTATTGCTTTCGTATTGCTTAATGTGAATAAAAAAGGGAATATTTAAAAGGGGAAGTACAAAAATATTATTCTATTAGTCCCTATTTGTTGCAAAAATAATTCCGAACTTGGGTATACGGGGAAACACAACCCTTTGTGAGGATGGGTGGCATGGTTAATTTGTGTGCGAGAGGTAGATGATTCTTCATCATGACTCCACTTCGGAGCGTCTGTTCTCCATGTTAGGAGCGGCTCTCTCCGCCTTCAGCGTATGTTCCTTCCCGAAGGGCTGTGCTAGTCACTATCGTCCTGGTACGCTACAGGATTCTAAACAACCAATGGGCGTTCTATGACGAGATTGGAGGTGTGAGGGAGTCCTTGCAAGCCACCTTCATGAAAAGTCACTATAAGCAAAGAATTGTCAACAAATAGAAGTACCAAGTAGGACCAACCGGACTAGACCCACGCTAGGAAAAAAGGATTTTCGTTTCGAAGCTCCGAACATGGCATTGTAGATCCTTCCTATGAGGTATAGCTCGCTTCAGTTAAACTTGGAGATCACCTCACCAGAAATATTCCCAAATCTTCTAAACGTTCTAATTGATGGAAGGCACTTGTCGGATATTATCGACGTCAAAACCTACAGAGACGCAAACGTCGGTGCCAGCCCGCCGCAAGGCTCAACCGGGATCGGCTTAAGTGTGCTGATGTGGCGAAGGGGTACGCGACAGCACTCGGGGCAGCGTTTCCGACCGACTACAATATCGTCGCGATGCCCCTCACAGACCACTGGAACAATGTTGGAACGAGCTATCAGCACCACAGTCGAATCGAAGATCAGCCGCTTACCACGAAAGCAGAAAAATGTGCACGAAGGGTTCGACGCACGCTTCGTCGAGCACACGAGATGAGCACTATTCAAGAAGATCGCACTCGGATGACCCTCTTCAGAACGAGGAGAACTAAAAATGACTGAGGGAAACAACAGATCCTGCTCTTTCAGGACAAGAGTCGCTGTTTTGAAGAGTCTATTGAGCTTTCCAGAGAGCTGGTGCAGCTTTCCCAGTCGGGGGATATCCGCTTGTTTTACAGGAGATTGAAGGAGGCAAGGAGCAATGGATTAATGGATAAAACCACACTGTGCCGAGATGGGGAAGGAAATTTCCTGAGAGACGAGCGGGAGTTGATCGAAAGGTGGAAGTGCTACTTCGATGAACACCTGAACGGGACAGAGCAGACTACGAAGTAACAGGCGCAAGTCGCAGAAAAAGGTAACCACAACAGCAACAGAACAAAAGCAACACTAGCGACAGTAATGGTGTAGATGACGAGGTGTCACACCATCTCTGGATGAGATTATCAGCACCACCAAGCAACTTAAGAATAAGTCTGCTAGCGGCCGAACTCTTTAAGATGGGACCGGATAGGCTGGTCGTCGAAATGCACCAACTGATCGTGAGAATCTGGGCGCAGGAAGAACTACCAGACCAATGGAAACTCGGGATCATTCACGCGACCTACAAGAAGCCTGGAATGCGCGAATGCTCATAACTTGGGACGACACCACCAGCGAAATCCGAAGACACATTGTACAGGTAAATCGTGCATGGGCTTCACCATCTGCTGAGATCCTGAAGACTTCGAGACCGTACGAAATGTGAGATATATCGCTCATTGATTCGCTCGTCGGTTCTCTATTGCCACGAGTCTTTGACCATCGGATCGGAGGATGCAAACGCTCTGAGCGTATTTGAGCGAATCATTCTCCGGACTATCCTTGGCGGTGTGTTCGAGCATGGAGTGTGGAGGAAAATTCGTTTTTATACCCAATTCGTTTTTACTTACATGTATTTTATTACTTCGTATATCAGATTTATCAAATATGGGCTATTTTTTATAAATATGCACTAAAAGAATAACTAATTGTGACCTGATTTAATATTTGACTTATTTCTTTTTCACTATGACACTCTAACGGAAGCGAGTAAAATGTAAAATGTTCTAAACATTCCTTTGAGTACATTACTTTACCAAGTGCTGGCTTTTGTGGCAAGACCGTACATGAGCTCTCTTTACAATGGATAATATATATTCCAGTACATTCGAAAGTTTCTATTGTTTCAGACTAAGGTCGATTCGCTTTCTTATTAAACAGGCCCTATATATTACCACTAAATAAATGGTTGTTTAAACTACATTTCAGCACACATTTCAATGTCATTAACTGAACGTAAACTACATTCATTTGTCTCAGTGGAAGAACGGATTTGTCGATTGGTCGTTTTGGGATTTTGTTGTGCACAGTACTTGCCGCTCTAAATGAAAATCATATTCTAGCTGTACGCCTGTCAGTGTATGAACGGCTGGGATCTGAAACGTGTAATATGTGGCATAGACGATTAATACTCAATAAATTATTAAACTACCATACGTTAACTTACTTCAGTGGCATATTGTTTAAGAGCAGAATTGAGCAAAAATGGAACGCCTTCTACGTCGGTATGTATGTTCAGCGTACCAGTTGAATACATGGGAGGTTTTGGGGCTGCTCTTTTTGGTGAAAGCTGATATGACGGTGACAGTTGTACATATTCGTAGTCCTGTGGTTGTGTCGCTGGTGCCTGCAGCGTAATAAATGATATACAATTAAATAGGATCTAATCAAAGTGAGATCGGGATTAAGTGGGTGAACGATGGTGCAGATTTGTACATTACTTACATTTGACCGCACCTTCAAGTTTTCGATAGTTTTCTCCAGGTCAGTTATGCTCTGCCGCGACGGTACACTGGGAGATGGACGATGTGGAACTGGTGATGATTTATAGCACACTAGAATACCGTTTATTTCCCTAAAAAATCATTAATAATTGTATTATTTGATGAAAAAATGTGTAAAGTAAAATAGGCAGCCCTGTTCATTCTTACCCGGCTAGCGTAAACCCTTCAGGGGCTTGACGGAGCCTAGAGCACAGAATAATATCCGTCACGGCTTGCTTAGAGGACCCCTTCTTGGCCAACCGATACACGAGTTGCTTTTTGCGCCATGCCTTTTGTTCCGTGTCAGCAGTTCTCGTAAGCTGTGAGAAGCCTTCAGGCGTGATTTCTTTTTCGTTTATTATTTTCAACGTCTCTACTATGTAACCGGGCAGTCCTTCCGATTTTGATTGACATAAATAGCGTGTCGTTCGTTTGCCAATCAACATTTTTTCACGCCATAAATCTGCGTCCTGATCTTGATCATGCGTCTTATTGATGGGCTGAAAGTTCTTCGGACACTTTTCAAATTCTTCCACAAGCTGCAGCGACGTTATGGGCCGATTATCGGGTAGAGCATCGATTACAGTATTGAGAATGTTCTTTTGTTGTTGCGTGCTGGATTTTAACATTTTGACTCTGGAATCTATAGACAAATGATCATCGGGAATTGTATTTTACGGCACGCATTTGATGTCTGAAATAAGAAAACGAAATATGAATACAAGATAGCAACGAGATAAATGACTAATGTTGTTATTATCACTATTTGCAAACATTTGCATTTTATAAGTAACTCTGAACGATCTGAGCCTCAAATTCGATGGATGCATTATAAAAATCCAATCGAATATTCAAATATAATCATTCACCTATAATGCAACTTGATCTTATCGTCAGCTATCAGATGAACTTTTCAAATAGCTTTCTTCCTGAACATTGTTCACTCCTCATCTTTGGTACAAATGTATGTTTTTGATGATTTCAACATACATACACATACCTCTACAGAACTTGACAATTCTTGCGTGTGTGTGAGCATTCTTTGTGTTCTATCGCGAGATCCCAATGGTTGGAAATAGTTTTACGGAACGGAACCGTGAACAAGCACTCGACACAATCATTTCAAACCAACTTACTACTTATAGTTATTTAACTCAATATAACTTTCATAAAATGCTTTTGCGGTAAAACAGCCAAATGCCCAAAGAAGATTCTGCCTAACGTGCATTCTTTCACTTACGTGCAATTAACTTGGTTGTAAGGCAGCTGATTGTTTTCTTAATTGCAGAATGATAATAGCGAATACAATACGTACAGCTCGGCTCAATTGCAGCAGTTCTTTCTCGTATTTAGCTTAGTTCGTAACTTTTTAGTCTGAGTCATTGGAGATTCCAAAATATTGTACTTCACAAACGTAAATAATAAATCACAGTAGAGCCTGGAGAACGAAACATCAAAGTTCAATGAATGCCAGGTTATATCATAACATTTCGGGATGTCATTCGTAAAAGCTTATTTCGACAGTACAGTTTTAAAATAAGGAAGAAAATTGTGAAACACCAAGAAATATTCTCTAATTTTCTACCTAGTTTATTGTTTAGGTGGAGTTGGTAAACCAAAATCATTAGCCAATTAAACAGTATGACAAAGCTTGCTTATCAGTCACAATGAAAAAATCATTGAGCATTCTACAGCTTGCATGAGTCATTTGCCAAAAGCTTCGAAGTGGTATTTTGCTATGGATGTTGGATATGCAACGCAAAACAATCTACTAAACAAACGGTTCATTAAACAGACACAGAACTAAAGTAAGGATTACACACAGTGTTGAAATCATTATTTTTATTTTAAGCGTTTCTGTAGATGGCCGTTAATCAAGACGGTACCGTTTTTTATTCTATGTGTAACCGTGAGCTGATTTCCATTGACAGCTGCCATTGACAGATTCCATTGACGGAAAGAGCGCCAAACCATCGAAACAATACCTGTGACAGCTATATTCAATACGCGGATGTAAATAAACTAGCGTTTTTGTGATAGCGAATTTTATTCATCTAACAAGTATTTTAGAGTACCGAGCGGCCGCCAACATGTCGGAAGACTTTGATATATATGCTGACCTTGAGCAGAACGACCGAGAAATAGAAAAGGTTTGTTCCGATTCGTTTCGGATGCTGGCTCCATTTCAAGCCATCCTTCCCAAAAACATAACATTCATACATGTGCGTACATTTTAGGAGAACCAGGAGCTAGCTGCATTAAAAATGCGCATAAAAGAACTTCAAAAACAGGTGGAAGTAGCAGAACAACAGAAAACAGATATCATCAGAAAGAACGAAATATTGCTTGAAAATGTGTCTTCGCTTCTGTTGACTGCCAAAGCTGAGATTAAGCGAAAGGATACAATGATTAGTGATCTAAGGAAACAATGTGATAATGTTGTTTTCGGGCGAAAAAGACATGTTGACCAATGTGTTAACAGTAGGACTAGTTTTACGCAAACAACTTTAACACATACTTTTAACATTGGCGTGCAGACGGTACCCGTTGAATGTAATGATCCCTTATGGAGCAAAAGCAAACATACTGACTCAATCCAGAACCGAGATCGAAATCGTGAGCGTGATCGAGTGAGCAAGAGCCAAATGGTCCATGAACGAGAAAAAAATCACGGCCGTGATAGATCGACCAACAGAGAAATTGATTGTTACCGTGATCAGGAACGAAATCGTGATCGTGATCGCTACCGCGACAGTGAGAGACAACGTGATCGCGAAAAGCACGGTGATCGTGATCGAGATAGGTATAGCGAACGACATCGCAAAAGATCGCAAGAACGCACTCGTTACAAGGAACATCATAGTTATGAGCGTAGTAGTGATAAAGAAATTAATGATTACACCCGTAAAAAAGACCTTAAGCACATCGAAGTACGTACACGGCATGAAGAACGTAGTTATGATGAAAGGCAACCACCTGTCCACTCAAGAGTGAAGAGTGAAGCTAACGAACACAATAAGAATAATACTACATTTCCTGAAGCTAAAGGAACGTTCCTCGAGACGCGCAGTGAAACCAGTAAAGCTCACAGTCGGAAGCATGAACTTAAAGGTAGTAACAAACCTAACACAATCGTCAATACAGATTCAAATCATGTAAGTAAACCTAAGTCACAAAAAAGCATTGGCAGCAATTCCAGAGAGTTTGTATCAAACAAAAAGGATCGATCAACAATTGGTGAATACAATCCAGTAGTAAACGAAACATTTCAATCAGCGGAACTGGTTGATGCTAATAATGAGGAAATAGGAATTCAAATGTCATCAAAGCTTAAGAACCAAACTCTAGCCGATATGTGCACTACGATACCCCAGCACAATACACGAACTTATGCAGACAGCGGTAGCAAATCAATGAATACTGATGCACGAAATAAAAAAGACACTATGCATGAATCTAGCAAAAGGTCTTCGAAAGATCAGCAAAACGTGCATTCAAGTGAAGCGGCAAGGAAAGAGATTGAAAAGGATAGCAACGAAGGTGACAAGGGTTATTTTTCACAATCACAGGACAATCATGAAGAAGCTGTTGTAAATAAGCAACAGTTTCGAACATCACATACTACAGAATCGCTAAAATTTCCAACAAATACAATGCATACAGCTTCAAGCAACGAGAATGAATTCATTTCGGAAGTTGATCGGTTAAGTACAAACGGTAGTAAGGTAGATATATTGGAATCTAAAGTATCAATTAATGGTATATTATCTAGGAAGCAGGAAAATGATGAAACGTATTCAAATGAGGAACATGACACATTTCATTCAGGTGATAAACCCATGAGTGGTGGCATCTCAAAAGCACCAACAATATTAAATGAATCGAGTAGCTCTGCTGTTGCGTTTTGTTTGGAAGATCCACGTAGTATTCCAGTAGATACAATACGCAGTGACGATACAACGGGAGGTAGTAAGGATATTACTTCAAGCGTAGAAGTAAAACATCTTCAAACTAACCTTACCAATGAATCAAAGGAGCAGAAAGACATGGGTAAAATATCACCAAAAAGGAAATCAAAGCCAAAACCTACTGTTAACTTATTGCGGAACGATGATGGTGAAGAGTTAATACAAAATGAGCTTTGCCAAATAGCACCATCAAATGAACAATTAGTAACATCAATTGAAAATATTGAAAATAAGGGACAAACTGCAGATCTTTGCAAATTGAATACGTTTCGTGTAGCAAACAGAACTATAAACAATGACGGTGCAAGCCTAGCAGAAAAGACACAATTGCCATGTTCTGAAACAACCATAAACGTGGAAGCTGCTCATAATGCCATTGGGAATGAACCAGATCATACTTTAACGCTCGGAAATACGGAACCAAGCAATGACGTGCCGTTAGTCAACGATTCGGTGGATGAACTAACTCGCAAGAGCAACTTGTCAACACCAACAGTAGTTAATATTGATACTGTAAACGAAAAATCGGATTCCGTGGCTTCCGATGCCGTTTCATCGACTGATAACGCTTCGTATAGCTTTGGCCTACGTGATAAACGTTCCAATAGTTGCTACACAGATGTGTTGGAGATCCCGGAACGTGCACCACCGGAAACAATATCAATACAAACATACTTTATGAATTTCAACGTACAAGAGGCTGAAAATGAAGCGGTCATAGGCAACGAACAATGTTTGCCCTGTGTAGAGCCGGTTAGCGAAAACGGATTAATACCATTGAACGCAGTGGCCGATTTGTTTGAAGTCGAAGAAGCTAACGAGGTCCAAAAGAACCCCAAAACATCTACTGCAGAGATCGTACGTGAACGGTTACGGAAGAAGAGCAGTGCTACTTTACAAAAAGCATCGCATCCTAGCAGCGCTATATCGATGCCTGTGATTCCTCTGAAGCGCAGGTTATCTATTGACAGTGCAAGCATAGCAAGCAAAAAGTATAAACTTACTACCGTAGCACAAGTAGATGGGGAAAAACTGTGCGTTTCGCCATCTGGCAAACTTTCGTCTACGTACTTTTCGCAGATTGATTTACCAATAACTTCTGCACTGGATAGTATACCGGCTAAGCTAAGATCGCCGAATTTTAAACAGAAAGGTTATGATATGCATATGACACCAATGGTAGTGGTTCATTCGCCGGCTAAACCGTCGCATGAAACGAACGGCAATGTTCAAAGTAACTACTACTCCATGCCTTTGGGCGATCAATCATCGCTACAGAATATCATGGACTCGCTGTTACAAACACCTATTAAGAATGAATCGACCGAGAATGCTTCACCACCACCGTGCGAAAACGGTGCGATCGTTGAAGAAGAAGACAAAGGACAAAGCTTGGCTTCGAAAAATTACGAACATTTGGAAATATGTTCAACTCCGCTAAGCACTAAACCGTTGTCACGATTTTCGCAAGATGCTGGACAGACAAATTCATTATTCCGTAAACCATCGACTAGTATAACGGAACAAAAAGGAACGTTCGGTGAACCTGGAGATTCCCTCTTTCCTACAGACCTAGGCAATGATCGTAAAGATGCGAAAATTAATAAGACGGAGAAAGTATTAAACAAGGCTTCGTCGGAGCATACAAAACATGCTGGACATAAACAAAATCGTCAAAGTCCGAAGCAAATATTCAATACGACATCAGCAGTTCAAGATAGTAGCTGTTTAAATGTAAATAATAACTACAAAACTTCATCGACTAAGGAAAAGATCAAGAATACGAACGTTGTGCCAGCAGATACTGGCAAAAGCTCCGACAACGTCGTACAACAGGCCAGTAAAGCTTCTAACACTGCTGATATTTCGATTAATTTGCCACAATCTACAGTGTTTAAAACTCCGGTAGTTATATCAAAATCCTCACATGTAAAATCACAAACAACCGCTAACTCTACAAAAGGCGTCGAAAGTACGAAAGTGGAGGATACGAACTGCAAATTAGTGGAAAATCCCCCGAGCAAAAAAGGACGTCAGAAGCCGACGGTAAGTGTTGATGCAAAAGCAGGAAGAAGAACAATGACTCGAAGCTTAGCCATACCATCGACGAGTAATTCTGGCTACAAAGTTGTTAGTGATCCATCCACAAAATACCAATCAGCGGCGTCACGAAAACGGCCTAGACAGCAAAAGAACGACGATGAAAAGCGAGCAGATGTAATTGGAATGAAGATACAGGATGAAAAAGACAAAGCCCCGGTTATAAGTGTCATTGAAAATAGGCAGCCAGTAGTGGGTTGCAGTTATACTAAAATTGGAAAATGTGACCAACAGGACCCTCAGCCGATTGTAACTGCCAACAGTGTACAGAGACTTAATCCGCAAACTCAACCGGAACTATCAGTGCCAGTCAGTATGTTGTCGACTACCAACACATGTGATAAGAAAATCGTTGAAGCAGAACGTTCTCAACGCGTAATAAGCAATGTTACCCTTAACCTATCTCTAGCGGACAACGAGACATATAGTCCCAGCATTCGTAAGCGTGACACACCGGTACAGCATGTTCGAGAAATGCGAATAGTTAAAGAAAGCCCTTCATTAATGCGAGTTTTTATAACGAGAAAATAATATACGTTCCGAAGTTGATGTGTTAGGTGAGGAATTGTATGAAAAATTGATTTGTTATGCTCTGAGTCACGTACTACAAAGACTGAACTTTTGTTAAACGCTTTAAAACAAATTGGAATAAAATGTATTTTTAATTATTTGCTAAACGAAATTTGAATTTTAATCAGACACTGAATTAAGTTCAAGGAATTACATTACCGCCTAATGGTACATTTGTGCTGGATGAAGTAAGACGTCAGGGTACTGAAATGGTCAATCAGAATTGTCTGGATGAGTTGCATAAATACAGCTTATAAAGAATTTACATTATTATTGTAACTTCTTATTGGAATGAGACAACACAAGTGCAGAATGTATACTTCGAGATGTTTGCGCCATCAAACCCCCCTAGCAAGGATTGATACGGCCTGGCCGTTCTAATGAAAATAATAAAAGAAGTCAAAAATCCCTGTACTGGTGTTAAGTTCGTTCGGCTTTGGAACTCTCCTACACTTGTTCTCTTCGTTCATTGAACGTCTGTAGGCTATTAATTAATGCGATGAACACAAAGTACCTGTTTGCCTATCGGTTTGACCACGATAGGGTTACGGCTGAAAAGAAAGCTAGTATTAGTTGACGAGTGTCTTGATGTATTGACGGCGTCTTGAATTCTAGGCTGATATAAGGGCGGATATAATGCATCGAATTCGTCTGGTTCAACCGAAGTTCAACCTATTGGAGCTCACGGCATACATCTTAGGGCCGATTTCCATGGAAAAAAGTAATGGAATGAATATGGTTCATTCTAAACGGGGTAATGAAAGCACGATTGAGGGAACGCGGTTGGGTAAGTCCGCATAATAGAGCAATCAAATCGGTGTTGGACGATTTGCATTTACAGATAAACTTTACATTCACTAGAAATGTCTGTTCAATTAGAATAGCAAGCCATCATTCATCTCAAAGGCCTTATGAGTGTTGTCTTTACTTCTGCAGTAAAAAAATACAGTTGGAATGAAGTGAAGGATCAGAGCAAAAAATATTTGACGAATTAAAATGAACTGAGTCAAGCCAATACGATGCCTTTTAAAAGTTATACCATAAGACTAGTTCGATAACCGGATTGTTCTGATTCACTTTTACCTAGCATATTTTGAAAGATAAAAAGGATTAGATGACTCGCTGATCCAAATACCCCACCCACCCAACAGTCACAGGAACAGTTGACATAGAAGAGATTCTACATCATACATTCATCCATAGACACATACAGTGAAAGATTCTAAGTAATAGTACTCCCAGTAGTAATAGTAATAGTAATAGAGGCCAGTACCTCAACGGAAGGTCTTTGTGAATCTATAAAGGCCACGGATGGGAATAGTTTAGCCTACTTGCCCTACTCACAGGTCAGACTAGATTCCACGGGTGTCGGGTCTTAGCCGACTCCGGACTAACCCAAGACATGAATCGTATCCTACCTATTACTAATGCACTTCCCTTAACAAAAGAATATGTTTTTCCCCATTGTATCCGCTGTTGATCTATTGATGATAGCGTAATCGTCGTCATCCTTTTAATCCACTTGTTCTGACACGTACATACATTAATGCTATTTCTAGTATATCATTCTGTTCCTTTTTCTGTTTTATTATTCTGTAGCATTATAATTAAGTACACATAAAAGTTTTAATTTAATAGATAGATTTTTAAATCGTTTTCGTATACATGCTTTCGTTTCTTACTCCCACTTGTTCGTTTTTTTAGTTGTGTGCTCTTTTTCTTACGTGCTGCTTCGCGTTCGTAGGTTTTTGTTTGTTTGCTTAATAATTCTTTAAAGGTTCTATTAATTAGGGAGGTGAGGAGAAATCCGTTTCTTCTCTCTCTCTCTCTCTCTCTCTCTCTCTCTCTCTCTCTCTCTCTCTCTCTTCCTCACACACGCACACGCTTTTTCCATAAATGCACCGCACCTTCATTGCTCTGTGCAGATACACGCACACTCATTCTTAGAGACACTGTTTCGCGTATGAACACTACAGTAATTACAATAAATGTTTTATATTTTATGAAAATTAGATGGACAGAACGAAATTCGAAAGAAAAATTCAAACTATAAACTGGATGTGTTGTTTTTTTCGGTCGCTATTTTGAATCCAGCAAAAAAATGCATCCTCTTTTTCTACGAGAAAAAGTGTAAAATACATTTTGATGTTTCTGTTGTTCAGAATGAACATCATCTACATGCCGAGTCGGTTTAAATTGGTTACGAAGACCGTTTTGTAATAGTGAAAACCCAAAGAATGTGAATTCTACTCAGCTCGCCCTCTGCTAATACCGCTGGGAAACAAAATAACTTTACAACTTCATGTGATGAAAAACAAAGGTGTTTCAGAATTTCCAATCTATTCGATCCAATTGAAAATTCCATTCAAAGTTGACACAACGTGAATTTACAGTGTTCACCATCGTAACGCTGCCGGGCTGTTTTCGTATACCTGAGGGAGTCTTAGATTTCCAGTTTTATCCACGCTTCATATATTAGTTTTATGCTTGCTGTTTTGTTTCTAATGTATTTTGTTTTTGTTCTAAGCACTGTTTTGCTGAGAAAAAGGTTTTTCTTTGTTTAAGCCTTTTAAATTCTTTCAAACGAAAAAAAAACGTTAACTAACCATGTTCAAACCATGTTTGCTGCTGCAATGGCGATTAAGTTAAGCACTCAGAACAAAACCCATTAAAACACACGACGAACGTTTTGTGCTTTGTTATTTTGTTTGTTTGTTTTTGTACATGTTTAGTATAATTTGCTATCGTGTTGAGACATTTCAACAGACAATACAATTATTGTTGTCATTTAACAGTACGTTCTGAGTGAAGAAATGTACATCTTTTGCTTCGTACGTGTGTACTTTTGAACGACTGTGCAACATCATTATCGTCGTCGTAATAGAAAATAAATTTGAATAAGTTCTACATCAATTCAATTCATTCGGTAAGCTTCTTCATTGTTGTGTGTTTTTGTTTGCCCTTCTCTACTACACTGCACAGAGACTTTTTCACTATTCACAAAGGTGTCGGTATAATTTGTAGTGTGTGATGAGTAGTTTCTTTTAAATTACTTCCTTAATAATTCGTATACAAATGATTTGTTTGCTTCTCTTTGTTTGCATTTCTGCATATAAGCGACGACCCAACACACCTCCACTTGCATTTTAAGTATCGTTATCTTACGTGTGCTGCCATATTTCATTTTCACTGAGTATTTCTAGAAGATTTGCATTTAGATACACAATCCATACGTATATTGTCGTTGACGTTTCAGACGTTTTTTTGTTGTTGTTATTTTGTGTGTGGGTTTATGTTTGTGTTCTTTTTTCTTAACCAGAGGCCTTGTACATATAGCAGTTATAACCAATGTTTAATAATTATAAACTCTCCATTTGCCACTGACTAATTTAACTGATTCATACAATAGAAGGTGAGAGAGATGGAAAAAAATAATGCAACCTATTTCACATATAAACTTATTGTTTTTTCACTGTATACTTTGGTAATATGCCTCGTATCAACTGGATGGGCTTCAGAGAAATATGATCTCAAATTAAAGTTGAATGTGTGTTGTTCGAAAGTGTTCAGTAGAGTAAAAGAATTACCCAAACGTCAAAACAAATAACTGTTCTCATACAACTCAGATAAGTGGAAAATAATTAATTTAAAATCATACAAATTATTCACCAAACACGTTTTGTAATGACCTGTAGCAGACAAAGCAAACAGAACTTACTATAAATGGCAAAATTAAACAAACAAACAAAACGACGCGCACACGTTCCAGAATGTTTATTGCAACAAAACATCATCGAACTTCGTGCAATAAGAATTTATCTTATACAGTTAAAAAATGCAACAAACTGTACCGTGACGAAAATAGGAAAAAAAGAAACGAAAAGAAAATGATTTCTGTGTCTATTAAAGGTTTTCTGATTCCAGACACAAATGATCCTCAACGATTCTTTTCCCCCGCTGTAGCAGATATTGGCCACACAGATTGGTGAGTGGTAGTCTATATGGGGGATTTTTTTTACTATTTATTACTTTTTAATTACGTATATAATTTGAATGTTTTTGCACCGCAAACATTGCAACCGGTGCCGACAACTCGCGCTAGAGAGTTAGCGTGTACTTGCCGTTTGTAGTTTGATGGTAGTCACAATTCAGCTGATCAGGAGATCAAACTTCTCCCAAAAACTACAGCTTACACATGCACTCATCCGTCCTCCTCCGCGAGTGTTTTATCACTCCATTAATGCTCTACTGCGACGACGAATCGTTCGCGTTTTGCTTTAACTTTTTATAAGAAATAAGCAAATTTCTGCTAAAATAATGCACATGCATGATGACCTTAATCGTTCAAATCGTCGAATATTCCCTAAAATGAAATACTAATAAATATATATATATTTATATATATACTTTTTAATGTATAACTTTTCCACAGTTTGGCCGAATTCCGCGCGTGCTACCGTTCCATGTTAGTTTCGTTTTTCGTGTTTTTGTTTATTTTATGAGATACTTTTTTTCTCATCTTTTACATTCCAACTTCGATGTAGTCACAATTATTGTGTTGATGTATTTTAGTGTCAGGTTCATAAGATATTCATCTTTCGTACGTACTTGTTCAAAGTATTATGGTTTTCTTTTTCTTCATGCGGTCCATTCATGCTGCTTTCATTATTTTTCTGCTCTTGCTATCATTCTTCTTATGTAATCCTATCAACTAATGGTATACACAGTAGTTTTGTTTTCCAGCTTTACCTACGATTCCAATTTTCTTGGGATTCTATTTATGTTTTGTTTGTTTGTTTGTTTATAAACAATGCGCATGAATTATACCAGAAAAAATATGCCGCCTTTTTCACAAACTCTCACTGGCAGTATTCAATACTAATCTTCGTTTCATCCACTTTTATCCGAAAAACTTCTTTTGGACAAATAAAAAATCACACTAATCACCTTCAAAAACTGAATATTGCTTATGGAAAAAAGGATATTATTTTTAACCATTTTGTAAAGGATGTGATGTGTAATAAAATGTGATGAATGGTAAAAGTTGCTTAATTTATGAGATTCAATAAAAATGAAACGATCCTACATGACACGCTGATCATATATGCTGAACGAAAATTTCTCTTCCTTATTATTCTACTATTGTGAACGACCAAATAGGGATTTTGACCAAATGTAACAAAATCATTTAAAAATGGAATTTTCATAACAATTCATTTTGCATAACTTCACGCAGCAAACAAATATGTAAAACGCACACATTCAATTGTTTATAATGTGTAACACAAGAACATTGCCGTGCTATGAATCAAAAGTAATCTCTGAACAGTTAAAACAATAGATGAATTTTACATTCAAGCAAAACTAAACTTATTGGCAATTCGTAAACGCATCCACTACTTATCGGGGTTTGAGAATGTCATGAAATTAAAGTATTTCTGAATTTCATGATAGCTTTCTCTAGATTAAAAAAAATCTAAACTTCAGTTGTATGGGGATTTTCTGGATTTTGAGATTGTGAACCTTGCAGGAACCTACTGGCACACTCTTTTACTTCCGTACTTTTACGCAATGTTGCTTTACCTAGTTCGTATTGACTTACACTATTGCAAGGAGATTTGCAAAATGTAGCCAACTCCTTTCCACACATTCGCACGCTTAATTCAGTTGTTGAATAGCTATTAGCAGCTTGGCAGAAACCAAAATGTTCTGCACAACTACTCACTTTATTTTACTATTAAAGTCTATCGAATGCAATCTATCCGTATACTTCTTGCTATTTTTAAGTGTGATGTGTTTGATTGTTGGAAGTAAAATTAGACTTTAACGCTTTCTCACATTGTTAGCACATCTTATCTGAAGTATGTGCACATTTCTTCTGTGACTCGGTGGCTGTCATAGTTGTAGTAGTTGCATTATATTTATAGTGAAAACTGTTGCAAAACAACATTGTATGAATTTTGAAACAGAAAAAAATTGCTCTCGTTATTAATGCCACAAACGTTGGCGTTGGCGTTCGGAATTACGGAACCCTTTCCTCTAGTGTGTTTTTTATAGCTGCAATTCAAGGACTGAGATCCTGATGTAACTGATCATATCCCATACTGCCGTCGTATGGTTGCTGCTGATCGTAACCGCCAGACCCGAGCGAATATCCCATTGAATCTTGGGCAGGGGCGGGAGACATCATCGGTGTGGCGGCACCACTTGGTGGCCCGCCCATTGAGTACGGTGATGCACCGGCTGCCTTCTTAGCAGCGTACAGGTTTGCCTCCTCCTGCGCTTTACCGATGTTCTTTTTGTAGCGAATACGTTTATTTCCGAACCAGTTCGACACTTGGGAAACCTTTAAAAAATCATGTATATTTGATTAACTCACAAAACAACACTGTGCGCTGTCTATCACCACACGCAACGCGCTGTATTTTCGCATTTTTACATACCGTGATACCACATTTCCTAGCTAGCTCTTCCTTCGCTTCTTCTGACGGGTAAGGATTACTAAGGTGGCTATAGAAGTACTCGTTAAGAATTTCAGAAGCCTGCTTACTGAAATTACGTCTCTTTCTTCGAGCATCCAGGAATCGGGAACTAAAACAAAATAAATAGTTTGGTTATGTTAAGCAATATGTATACAATCAATGTGTTCTTTTTTGGTACTACTAACATATTCCCGTAAATTTCTTTAATGTAACTTTAATAGTAATGTACTTCTAACATTCCTACATACAATTGAGGTATATCTTAATGATATATTTTCTTAAACCACAAATGTATATTAGCATCAATGTTCACTAAATGAAATGTGTTAATGAGTTTGGAACATATTCAACACATATATTGTTAGTTCCACATTAAATGTAAATCGAATCAATCATTAGCCTTTTTCGTGTCTGATAAGACATGGAAAACGAAGAGGAGTTGGTCAGTTTGTTTGAGTGACATCAGAAAGACCATTTGTTATCTGTGAGCTTTATAGATTTTTATTCCACGCTGACTACCCACGGTATGTTTAGTGTATCGCCCAACCGAATCTAAACAAGCCAAGAGATCCATTGATTTGTTTGCATTTTATTGACTGATTTGATAACGGACCGACTTATTGACGATGGAGTCATGCAATATGCGATGAATGGAGTCATGTGTATGTATAGCTTTGTATGCCTATTATCAATCTCCCGATTCATAAATATTGCAAACGGGTTCTAAATACCATTGCCAAAGTGTAAGTGTATAAAAATCAAAACGTGATACTGAAAGCTTACCGCAGGATCATTACGGCTTCACAGGTTGATTGCTTGAGCTGCATCTGGATGGAGCTGAATTTACGATGGATGATTTGCACCATTCGTTCAATTTCTTTTGGAGTAATAGGCCTGCAATGGAGGTGCAATAGCGTGAGGCTAGAAATATAATGTTACATTATATTCGCATTACTGCCCTACCTTGTACGACTTTGCTCTCGTAGTAAGTTCATGACGTGCGTGGTAAATTCGCTGCAGGCTTGTTCATATTTTTCCAACTCCTGGTGATAAATCTGGCGAATCTGTGCCAGCTTTGCTCGATAGTCTGAGTGCTCGATGGCATTATCTTGACCACCGGTTAAATCAGATTGCGACAGAAAATCTGTGTTGCGATTTTTAATGGAAATTGTCATTTTAAGCGGAAACGAGAAGAAAACGAAAAAAAGAAGAAAAAAACATCAATTAATAACAACCGCCTGTTCTGCATATTTGGCTTACCGTTGGCAGCGGCCATTGCTGCCGCGGCACTATCCGCACCTGCACCACCGCCCTTTTCCGGACCCGCAACACCTTCGGCAATCAACATGTTGTCCAAACGCATCAACTGCGGATCTGGAGGCTCTTCTTCCTGAGTGTTTCGCAGTGATAGAACTGAAAATAGAAAAGTCAGAAAACAGTACGTGGTTAGTTAAACTACTAAATTCAACGTGACTCAACTGTTAGTAACTACTTCAAGCAAATAGTGAAACTTAAAAATGTGGAAAAATACAAAATATTTTAGTAGTTTTCTAAAAATGAAGTAAGATTTACTACCAAAATGAGAATTATATTGTTGAAAGTTAAAAACAAAAAACAACCAAATTTAAAATTCGGCTGTCATAATGGAATTAAGTAAATAAAATAAAATAAATAAATATAAAGTTAACGTTCAATTGATCACATCCGTACTATTAAAGTATTTTCACATATAAATAATAGTTAAAACATTCAACGAAGATTTAACTACGAAATCTCCAAGTATACAATAATATTTACTAATTACTGATTTATATTTCGTTTAATAATTACAACAATTACTATCAATTACAAAATTACAGTTATTGAAAAATATCCTTAGATATTTCTGTCGAGCCATATTTCTGTTACATAAATAACACATCACACAATTGTATTTTGTTTTTTAATAGATAAAATCATTATTTTTCGTTAATTTACTTAAACCACGCCCACTTCACAAATAAACATTGTACGATAAGCAAACAGAAAGAGGCGGTAACATTTCAGATTCTAGATCTCACTTTTACGATCCAGTAAAGAAGATCGTTCACACAATAATTTCCAAACGGACTTGTACGGACATCAAACTGCAGATTTTTTGTAAGTATAGTATGGTAAGTTTGGCAAACAAAAAATACCTCAAAATCATAGGATCATATCGTTTTCATAACTCCTGCACAGTTCGTTTAGTTACATTCTTCACATTCGTATAACAATATATGCATCCAATATAATATGTCAATTACAATATGATGCATCGCGATACATTATGTAAACTGTATAGAACTATTATTAAAAATATATAAACCTTTTGAACACTGTGTTCAACGATCGGATAAAGAAAATCAAACAGAACAACCAGTTGAACTAGTAACCCCAAAACAGAACCATGTAAGATGAAACATACAGCTGCCGGTCTGGCTCAAATTAATCTACATGATGAAACCTTAAGATGATGTTAAGATGTTGTATATCAAAGCACAACATTTGATAAATCATGTAATAAAAGTAGGACCACAAGCAGTGTAGGTTCATTTTATTTTACAGACCCTTGAAGATTTAGTGTCTGAAAGTATATGGACACAACACACTGCTTAAATGAAAAATAATGCGAAACCAACACAAGACATAAATAATTAAAGATGTTTGTAACATATGGTTGTATAGTCTTTAATGCTACCATTTCCCAAATCAAGAACACAGCTCTGATACTAAAACATAAACAGTTCTTATTACCATCATGTTATTTATTTGTTTTTGTTTGTGCATTTAACTGTGTATGCATTTAAGTACATAAATATACCAAGTTTATTCTGATTATGTTTAGAAAATACTTTCTGTACTAATGTCAATCGAGTGTATGCGAGGGGGATAAGGCAAAAATAAGAAAGAAATGTCTTGAGAAGTACTGTCGGCAGTCAATATATGGGTGATAATACGGCAAGAGCCGTTATAAATGTAATAAAATTTAAAATTCTATCGAGTTCATGTGAATACATCTTTTAAATAATTCCTGTCATTGAGTTTAATCCGCAATGGAATCTAAAACTTATCTTGTTTTCACAAATTTCCTAATTTTTTAAACTATTTAAATCTGCTGTTAAGTTTGGACATTTGGAAAATTGTAGCTGATTGTAGGCTAGAGATAGTAGAACAATTAAAAAAAACACGAATGTCAAGGATTAGAACTTAGCTTAAAGTTCCTCTGACAATCAACCAAGCATAGCAATGAAGCAGAATAAGTAACGGCAGAAGGGTATAACCCACGGAACACAATAATGCACAGGACAGGGTTCCGTGAAAGAAGGGAACATTAAAGGAAATGTTCGTGTCTTTGTGTTGCGCTAAAAGAAATATTCAAATTAATGCTAATGAATAAACGACTCGGTAAATGAACCAATAAAGTGTTTGGACGCAGAGTTGTTTTTTTCGTTAATTATTTGTGATTGCAATTTTTCCACAAACTTCGAAAATCTTATTCACCTCAAATGTGTTAAACAAACATGTTAAAGATTATATTTTTACAAATGAAAAAAAACTCGTTAGGCAAAATGTGCCTCAAAATTCATTTTAACCTGCATTACCAAACTTTGCATTGGGAACAAAACTATCGAGATTCGATAATTTTCACGGCGAGCGTGAATTATAAAAAAAAATTAAGCGTGCACAAAATGAAAGAAATAAAATACCAATCTTGAAGAACAATCACGTGCGCAGAATGATGACTAGCACATCAATTTTTGCGCAGGTTGGCGATTCATTCATGAAAACGTTTTTCACGAAGTTGTACCTTTTTAAAATTAAATTATTCCTTCTATAACAGACGAATCCTCATCTTATCATCCAGAGAAGCTAAAACAAGAAAATTGCCAGAGTGCGTTTCGTAACACGCGAAAATTCAGTAATTATTTTCATTCTACTTCCTGTAACAATTCCGTAACACAACTATTTCCTTTCGATTTACCAAAAAAGTACGTGACATAAAAATACACATATTAACGTAACACTGTGACAAGTAAGAAAGAAAATCGATAACGAAAGTCCCTCAGGATAGATGGAAACGTGCACATCCTACAGCTTAAGAAAAGCGCTCTCTTAGCATTTCTCCTTCCAGATATCATTTCCACCCGTTGTTGGTTGATCTCGTTGTTTCTACTATTGTATCCTTTTCTTACTCTCGCTTCATTGTCTCTAGCTTTCTCTATCGGACAGCCGTATACACGCAACTGGCATTTTAGGTATGGCATAAACAAAAAAGCGTAAACGGAGAATGTTTGACGATACATTCTTGCGGGGTAGCTAGACTGGGATGATGATAGCAGACTGCCGAGAATAATTCAACGGCATACAACATGAGAAAACTTTTATACAATTCACCCTCACTTTGCATTCTTCTTGCTCCTATTACACTCTTCTAACGCGTTGGCATTGGCCGCGTGTTGTTCAATGGAAAACGGGGAAGCCAGAAAGAAAATGAAGCCTTTTATCCGGTGAAGTCGAAAACGGAATGACAGTTTACTTATTTTTGCTTCTACATTTTCGGTCGATGGTTTTCCATTCTAAAGCTTGCTACTCTTATTCGATTGCCCATTTTTGTTATGTTTCCACCATTTTCGCTCAAGTCTGTGTTGCTAAAAATGGAAAACAAAGGCACACAAATTATTTTATAGGTACAATGTTGCATAACATTTTAATATCCTTTAATTTTGAACATTTTTATAAAAAAAACCCTAACCAATTGGTCATGCTTGTCGTGCATTTGAACAAAAGTAAATGCAAACAAGGTCTATTTTACAAATTTCAATGAAAATATGTGAATTGCGCAAAAACCTGAGCTGCACCAGATTTATTGTACGTAATGTTGTTTAGAAAATACTTGAAATAGCGATTTATATTAATGCTTCATCGTAATAACACCAATCTGACGATGGATCTTTTCGGTAATGCAGAAGAAGGTGCGTGCGCTCATCTCATGCGTTAATTTCATCTCACTCATGATTCAGCGTGAATGTGAGTTGCGAGATAAATGGGAGTGAGCAACCTATGAGCCATATAGGCTGATATCGTAATATCTGTAATATTTCCGTAATGAACTGTAACGAAAGGCAATTATACTGAAGAGATGATCAAACAACAAAAGAAACACAAACAATTGAAAGTAACGAGACGGTAAATGGTAAAGGAAAGAGAAGTATAATGTATGTGGAAAACGACTGAAAAATTTGTTTGTTTTATCAACTGAGTAATAACGAATTTACAGTTTTTCTAAAATCTCTTTAGTATGTAAAACACTCTAAACGGGTACAACTGGGAAAGAAAGGAATGCATTTAACGGTAACAATTAAATCGAAGGACCGACCGGACCTTAAAATCTGTTTAAAGTTAAAATGAATTGGTTTAACGAAATCATAAATGAATATTACATAAAATTTGCAGTTGTTTATTAAAATGTTTGCTAGATATCTTGAATATGAGGCAAAACAATACATCAAACCTAGACAGAGTTAATAAAGACCATGCAAGTTATTTGTAATATTAATGCAGTAACTAAACAAAATTATGTTCATCGTTTCTTAAAAGCTTATTTGTATCATAGATTAAACATGTTTAATATACAACATTTTTTCATGAAATGTTTTATTTAAAATTTACCATATAAATGAGAACTTATATATCTTTTCTACTAAATAAATTTGTTCTACTAAATAAATCTACTAAATAAAAATGTTTGTTTAAAAAAACAATGATTGCATAAAATTTAGTGTTACTAAATCAACTATGCAAAACTTCAATGTGAAACCAACTTTTAAGTGAACCGAAGAAAGAGATTGCAATGAGATGTGTCTAGGTATTTGAGGATGCTATTCATACGGAAACCATAATGTTCGACATCTATTTGCCATCTGCCAACACCTCATATACGTCCGAAAGAGGCGCTAGTGTAAATAAAACAAATATGATTACATACAACACAACCATTCCCTGCTTCACATCGATGCATTTAATCAACAAACTGCATCCGTAAATAGAATGAAGGCAAAAGACGAAAGGAGAGTGTAAATTTAGTAAGCGATCTGAAATGCATGCCACGTGTGAAGATAAACAAAAACGCTGTGCCCCTGCTGCAAGCTTCGGTCAAAAATTTCGGGGCATTTGGGACGCCTTGAATGATGTTGAATTAGAGGTATATAAAAAAGGGAAACCATTTGTACAAACAGACAAAATTGGTACCCAATTTAAAAATTACATAAAAGCCTTTCAAATTGAACATCCGATTAAGATTCTGTTTAGTGTTTCCAGACATAAATAAAAAAAAATATATTTATCGGTTCCCACATGCAAGGAATGTGTCAAACATGCACCGAATAGTCCATTAAAATATATGCAAATGTAATATATGTGTATCAAATCTCAATGAAAGCAGTCGATGGATGAACAACCATCCCATTAACTTATTCTATCTATTTAAACCGGAATCAGACTTGAAAAAAAGAACCACAAACTATTTGTAAGTAAAAGTGGACAATTTTTACGAATATTTTACACTTAACGCAAATTACTAACAACTAATGTGAATATATATACATTTTCACATTATATTTCACATTTGTCATAAAAAAGTTAGGTGTTAAATAACGTTTGCCATCCTTGCTTATGTCTAACCTTAATGCTCGTCCATACTATGCTAGAACCATGCAGATGTGTATACTTTAAACCACCAACCTGTTTTTTCTTTGATTTCACACAACACAGCAAATAAAACCGGTTTCATCCTGTGGCAGTTCAATGTGTGTTTGCGGGCCTGTGCTTCGTCCAGCGATTGGTCGGTGATGTTCATGATTTGCTGTAAAATTTCGCCGATATCTTGTTTGCGAGGATCATTGTCCACTCCTGCTTGACCATCGTTCGTCGGCATACCATAATTCGGTGGCATTAAGCCACCGTGGCCTCCCATCATTCGGTTTGGATCTTCCATTGGGATGATAATCGTGACAGAGTCTTAGCGCAACAGTAACCGTGTCTGAAATGGGAAAATGCAAACATAAATATGATTTACTCTTTAGACACACTGGTAGATACATTTCTAAGGTTTTTCATTATATAATTGTGATTTAAAGGTTACGAATTAACGGCAAACGGATCGCAAAAATTGTTAGAATTTTCGTAATTAATCTCGGGCACTAAATCGTTTAAAATGCCTTAACACCTGAAAATGCCGTTTTGAAAAAGTTAAACAGGTTACAATGGTTTAAAACTCGAATCCATTTATGTACTGGCCATCATTACAAATTCAAAAGTGTAATGATGAAATTGTTTTTGAATTTTTGCAAATATGATTGTAAATGGATCAGTTGCACCTCTTCACAACACAAAAGAACCAATTTGTAATAAACCATCTTAGACAGTAACGAACCAAAGGCACAAATCTTTTATATATTTCTTTTTCATCAAGAACTTTGAAGCGTCAACATTCAGCTTCTACATAATAAGTCATATTTAACATATATAAGATTTATTGTGACACACCTTAAGAAATGAGAATGTCTTCGAAGTATTTTTTTAAGAATAACCAATAACTTGTTAAACAGAAGATTGAAGACACATATAAAATGTTCTGGAAAAAAATCTGCTTGTTCAATAAGCGTGTCTTTAGTTGATACAATATGAACATATAGACCGTATGTGTTAACTAGTTAATTATCGTTTTTAATAAACAATAAATTAAAAAGAAAAAAAAACAATAAAAAAATACAAAATCATACAAAATTGCAGGAATAAATAAATTGTTAAAATATTTCAAACTTTTCGATTCCGATTTGTAGAATTCCTTTTTCGTGAACCTCTCTACAATGCAGTGAGAAGAACAGTGATCATTACTCGATGCAGTTTGTCATCATAATCATCATTTACACGCTTTATCCGATCTTTTGCAATCTTCTGAGCTTCTACGCTTTACGCTTCCGAAGTACGGACTTTCCAAACGCCGCAAGCGTGTTGTTAATTTTCATATTCGAAACAGAAAAACACGACCGGAGAAGGAAAAGGTGAACAACGACCATGAGCAGCATGTTGCAACCTGCAGCCACAGTAGCCAAAGAAGCCTGCAGTTCAGAAGCCTGCAAGATTTTCGTTTCGTGCGTTGCACTACAGATTATAACAATCAGATAAGAACATAGGTATAACGAATGCGTTCATTATCAATGCTAAATGCAATTACACTATCAATCAAGAATGGTTTCACCTTCACCTGGCCAACTGTTGCAATGCAGCATACGATCTTCTTGAGAATAGTTAAAGCACGGATATTGCATACAATTCGGTCAATTTCGGGATGCGTTTGCGAATCGAGTTTTTACATTGTAAACTTGTTGAGCGTACTTAAATAAGCTTTGTTCCTCGGAAGTAAGATTATAAGTAACACTATTTGAAGTCTTAGGTAGTTCGACTTAGTAATGAACAATTAACCTTCCAGATACACATTAGTTTTTACCAGTAGAATTGTACTAGTCTGAAATAATGTTATAGGGAAATGATTAAGACACGATATGGTCTTATATAAACATGCCTTAGTTCTTCTGACACGTGCACATCATTTTGTAATAAATACAATTTTATATTACGCCTTAATTGCTATTACTCGTGTGCAAGTTAAAAGTTAATTTCAGTTTATTTTGACAAATAAATCGATAAATAGAACTTCATAACTTTAATAAGCAGTATTCATAGCATGGAGATGTTTATATGATTTTCTTATTCGTCAAACTGTTGTCTAAGTTAGTTGAATAAAGTATAAAGGATCGATTTAAATATGTGAGCACAGGAAAACAAAAGAAAAATTAATTGTTGTTGGCCAATTTTTCCTAGCTGGGTGATTCAATACATTCGGCGTTTTTTCAACTATCGTTAATTGAGTACACACAATCACGCACACTTTTCTCACGTGCTGTCAATCACCTGATGTTATCAGTACAAATAAAACTTGATCACACTATTGCGTTACACCCGCGTGTAGAGCACAAACAAATAGTCACTCAAAACTGAAAATGTTTATCAATCTTCTTATCAGTTTGGAATGAAAAGTTTTGTCACTTTATTTGATACACGCACAATTTGAACAGGAAGAACATCTTCGCTAAACACAGGAATGTGTATGAGGCTACATCGTTATTGGACAGATAGTGGTGCAAAATGGTGAATGATTGTCCGTGACAATTCAATCGATCCGATTACTGGCAGTAAGCGATTTATTACGATTTTTAAATTTCTGTTTAATCGTATATTGTCGTTGTTTCATTGCCATTTCTTGAAATTTCAATTACCATAATGCAAAACTTGCGCACAACTGTTGCCAAAAATAAACAAACAAAAAGAGATGTATACGTACATATTAAAAAAATTAACATGAAAAATAAGACAAAAATGTCGGTATTAAAACAACTATTACTAACCACACCTTTCGTAGGATTGAGAAAGCGAAGAATTGATGAGCCCAGTAATCTACTTCCAAGTCACTGTAGTCTGAATGTGTAAACAAATGATAGGATAATGGCAACGTGTAATAAAAACACGGCTGTAAAAACGTAATGATAGAACAACTCAAATCAGGGTGCAATAAATTGCTATTTCGTTGTGCTATTCGCAGCATATCCACAGATACACACAAACACATGCCATCGATCGTGATTCATAAATCCTTCTCACACAACTATGATGGACTCGTAAACCAATGCCTATAAACAAATCTGCTCGATTTTCTCTCGCCTGCTTTGCGATCAGTGGTTGTCAATCGGTATCACCAGGGAACGACGGACAAAACTTCAAACAGTTATCACTTCTATCGTCATATCAACTGACACACGCTGGATCATTATAACTGTTTATGGGAATCGAATAAGGAAGGAAAACTACAAACTTTTCAAAGATGTTACTTGCGAAATAATAACAAACATTACACCGGGACAATCAATATTTGATTAGGCAAACCGATGCTTTCGTTCAAATTATTTAAAACGGTTTGATACTTCTACCACACTACACTACATTACCGTTCCGAATCTTAATTTGTGCAGATAATTCATTTCGTTTGTAAGACACGTAACGAACATGGGCATTATATGCCAACCCAAAATGCCGACGGCAAAACTAAACCACCACGAAAACCCCTATATTATATCAAAGTTGCTTCCAAACATCGGTCACATGCCGTATGCATTTATGTACTTAAATCACCTATTTCTAGTTGTTGGAAAAAGTTTAAACACTGTCGGCATTATGCATACGACCAGCACATTAGAGTGTGCATAGACCAAAATCCCGTCGGCAACTATTTTATTCATTTAAGCAAGTATTCATACACTTTCACTATGCACTAAAATTATTTTTAATGTTTTTTTAACTTCCGTAATTTTCAGCATGACGAAAACGTTTTTTCACTACATTTACATTATTAATTATCTAATTAGTTTTATCGGTGATAAATTTAAAATAGTTACAATTTACGACACGGGTTTCGATAGTTTTTATAAGTTATCCACAAATAGTTTCATAATTCACACTTTTAAGTAAGTCTCACAAACACGTTTTATGCATACTTTAAATAAATTGTTAATTGACTGGGGAAGCCATACATAAAAAATTGCTAATATTTTGAAACAGAAAAAAAAACAAGTTTACACCGGTTTGAAGAACCGGAATTTAAAATTTTGCGCACATTTATGTTTAAACAAACCACACCAAAAGGCACTGCTCGCAAAAATAAGATTACATTATTTTTTAACAACGGTAAACTGTACACTTTCTGCCTCTGTTGCTGTTATTTAAAACGTCTTCCGGTCATTCACAGTGTTAGGCTTCATTGATTTTATGTCTCGATAATATTGCATAATTACACACGCATTAGAGAATGACAAAAATTCCGAAAATTAGACGAACTTTCTCACATTTACGAATCATTTGTAAAGGCACGCGCGCGCGGCGGTCCTGCATTCTCCGGCCATGGAATAATAATCATACACAACAATCCGCTTGCCGGCCTCCTGTGCACGCGTAATTGATGGCCGGACCATATATCAAAAAAAGGCGCGATCGCACACGCGTGCTCACCATTCTCCACTCTCTGGGCTGGGTTTACACAACTGTGGCTACGCGGAAGGAACTACGAGCTGAACGAAATGAATTAGAAGTGGAAATGTTAACCACCGAACACACACACACACATACAACGAATTAAAACGATTCGGCATTGTTTTTACGCCAATTTTAGGTCTTTACTGCGGTAATGATCGTGTGGGTGGGTGAGCACGTGTGACATCCCAACGCGATCCACAGCACTAACTATTAGTTTTCGTGGACAACTTAAAACCACAACTGCTGCACATTACCCAACCGAAGTAAATCATTTGCACATGAAGATGCAAATTTTTCAAGGAACGCTTCATATTTACCGCTGATTTGTTGTTAATTTTGTTCTTAATTTGATTAAGTTTGCTAAAGGTACATCTGCACTGGAAAACCTTTGTGTTGAAGTACAGTGAGAAGATGGGTTGCAAGTTAATACAATTCCTGACATGTACACCAATGTTTAGTTTTGTTAATGAAAACATAGTTTGCATGATAAGTCCTTGATGTGCGAAGTTTTGTTTGCTTCTTGAAGCAAACTTGCATTCACGAAAAATCTTTTGCTTTTTTCATCTTTCAAGAACATCCAAGGTCTGAACAATCGATCAAAAATAAATAAAAGACTTAAAAATTTAAAAGAAAATTCATTTAAAAAATACTTCAAATATACTTCATACAGAAAGCAAACAGAAGGCAAAAGCGAACCTACTACTACGTTCAGTAACCGAGATACGCTATTATAGCGGACCGCTATAATCCGGAAAATATCCGCGTATCTCGAATTTCCGCGTAAGTCGAATTCTGGTGCAATTTCGTTTATGCTTCAAAGTCGCCGAGCCGATTTCCTTCTCTGACTTAATTTATTCAGCGAATCAGGCGACTTTTGGAAAGAATACATTAAAATGAGTTGAAAAAAATTGTTTAATATGACAAAGGAAGATATTTTCAACCTTTTTGCTTAGGTTATGTGCTATAAACTAACTCAGCTGTCAAATTAACCGCGAATCCACGTATAAGAGGAACTGCGTATCTCGGAGGCTTCCCGTACTACTACCACTACTACTACTACTATTACTACTAATAATAGCGTAGATCATCCGTCCTAAACCACGACGAGAACCCAGCGGATGCCAAGCGGAGCTTTACACCTTGCTGTTGATTAACAATAAAAAATAAAATAACTAGTTTTTAACATATTTTACTGAATAGAACTATGTATAAAATTTAATTACAACTTCAAATAAAAGTACATAACACAAAACCAAGCATTATGATTATTAGTTCCGCGTGCCATCACTACATCGAACTGATCAAACCGATCAAGAGTAGGTAATTAACACAGACTCGGTTTGAGTTAAAATCTCTCTAGTATCATACCCGGGCCATGAGAAATTCATATCGCATTTAGCCAATCCTCTGCCAGCAGCAAGGAATAAGGCCGAAAAGGAGCATCTTACTATAGGATTAACGTTAATGCCCTGTCAAAATCAAACAATCTGTAATTCGTTGCGATCAACCGAAGATCTCTGTTTCATCATAATAAACCACAAGATTAGCCACAGGTAGGTAAGAAAAGATCCTCACCCCTAGCAAACAGTAACGAAAAAAGAAAACTTTTGGCATTTAAATTAAAAACCCGCCACGCACTTGTATCGACTTGTATCCTCTTTTCTCGCATTCCGAGGATTGTTCGTGCATACCCGGACAAGGAATCAATCATGATGGGTTTTTTTAATTGTCGCATCACTTATAGTACGTGGGGTACGTCGTGCTTGTAATTTCTGACCCGTTTTCTTGATTTCTGGCATGAGGCTCAATACCAAAACGATATTTTCATCGCATGTAGCAAACTGATGACCTTCGGCATTCTACTACGTTTGGAATATATGCTGGTCGGATATGTATACGGTTAAAGATCCTCGGCCTTATTCTTACCACTTTGCGCGTATGATGGAGTATTTCTCCATTTAGCGTGAATTTCCCCATGTCCCCTATTGCAACAAACAGTCATCGGGAACAATTTCCTAACGTTATCAAAAAGACTGTACGTACTTTGGCGCAAACATACGAACAAACTCAAGAGATACGAATAGAAGACAGGTACATGGTTCTTATAGCGCTACTCGCAAGGGCAGCAACACAGTACTGAAACATGGTTTTGTTTGCAGAACAAATTGGATTACCCCCTGTGCCTCTACCGCCCGCTTTGTGCCACCTAGGGGGGTTGAAGGTAAAGGAGAAAGGGTGCAGCATACACACGCACCTTTTTTTGTCCATTTGCCTTACCGTATCCGCAGAAAACGTACCGATAGACCTTTGGAATAGAGAATCTCCACCCTTAACCAGCCATTTCTGTTGTGTGTGTGTTTCCCATCTTTGCTATCTGACTTCACAGGATGGCTGTGCATGGGTAGGCGACAGGTAGGCAGGTTGGCCCGGTCGGTCGATCAGTGTAATTTCCAGGCCAGATAACTTTCTATTAACTCGTCCCACCTTTAATTTACGCTTGGTTTGTGTTGGTTTCGTACCTTACCGATATCCATCCCCGTGTTTATATGATCGATTTTTGACTTCGGTAACTATTTTTCTGTTTGGTTGTGTTTCCAATCCTATTACTATACGTTATATTATAGTAAAAGTAAAAAAAAACAAACTAAAGATTAGCTTACCAAATACACCACTGGGTCCGCCCGGTCTGCAGGCTAAAACACATCCTCCAGAGCGCGCATAGAAACGGGTCTTGCCACCATTATTATTAAAGCAGTGTTTCGTCTATGGGTTAGATGTATTCTAAAACTCATTTGCCTAACTGCTACACACAAAGAGCAGCAGCAGCAGCAGCTTTTCCACAAGCAACAAGGAACACGATGGTGTGCCAACACACAAATGCCATTTCTCTTTCCTGCTGTTGGGAAAATGCAAACGATCCCTTCTAAACACACCGAGTTTCGTGTCTCCCTTTTTCCTCTTCTTGTAACATTTCCATACTTTAGCCCAAAACGTCCTTTCTTTCCTCTTGCTTGCTGGAAATGAGCAAAGCGACCGGAATAACATAAACAAATAAAATATGCTACTTTATGACATCGTACCGCTATTGTCGATAAAATTGAGCATTTTATGAGTACCTTGCGATTTCTTGCCCCACAACCCCCTGCTACACCGCGGTCTTACGGCACGCTTGGCATTTCTTCGTTGTAAACGATGAGAGAGAGTACGATACATGCACACGCACACAACACATACCTTTGGGTCAATCTATAGCACCACCATGGGACAAACGATACACCACCATCCATGGACTTACGCACGCACGCACGCAGTTTCTACCGCTACGAAAGCAAATATGCGTAGGGAAAACATGTGCGCGCACAAACACATTTGAATTTTCATATTTTGCCCACCGCCAGAGCACAACAAGAGACAATCGTCGCGATAGTTCCGACCGAACACAACAGCAAATATGGCATGCGTTCTCACTATCCATTGTAACATTCTGGGCACCATACGGGAACCCCGTGCGATTCATGATTAGTGTAACAAGTTAGAATGATTAATAAAATCCGGAAAACTGTACACCAACTTCCTACATTTCATCAATAGCGGGGCTGTATTAAGGGGGGTTATTAAGGCTGGTAGGCATGTTGAAAGTTTTTCTTTAATACTATCGGAAAGTTGCTGGAAAAACGAACCTGAAAGACAGGTGCGCGCAATTCATTGAAATATATTGGCTGAAGAATCGAACACGTGTAGCATACATTAGTACGAATGTATGGGTAAAACTGTAAATCGTGTAATCGAAGATCTACTAAAGTAATATCAGAATTTGAATAACAAATCAACATCATATTAGCTATTAATAGTAAGTTATATTAGCTATTATTGTGTTAGCTATTATTATTATTATATTATTATTATGATGATATGGTATGATGCCATACGATCGTTAAACATAACAGCTGATCAAAAGTTTCGAGCAGAACCATACAAATCCTTCTACAATGACATTTCTGACCCCAGACATTTTGTTTCGTTAAGAGGAACATCTTAATACCCATTAGGTATACCAGTTGTTGATAAGCATAAAATATCGTATGGCTTACATTACATACAAAATATAAAATTTCCCGCACAAACGACGATTATTAGATACGGAATCATTCATATCACTAACAGTCAGTAAATTATTAATATTTTATTTTGAGGCATTTATGATGTATGATGCTCTGAATAAGTAAAAAATAGCGGTAAACTCAGTCGATTAAAAAACGATCGTTACTTAACTAACGACCAAATATTGAACTGAGAGTTCGTCTTATCACATTTGCAAATGAGATTACAGTTATAAGGTGCAATCACATAATATAGTTGTGCTCGTTTCGTTTCCTGGTCTTATACGCTGTGAAGGTGAGCGATCGAAACTCAACTGGAATTTGGTGCTTTCGATTCTACATTGAGACAAGATGCAAAGACAATGGACCAGACAGAACGACAGCCTGTCTAAAGTAGTACAAAGTACAATAGATTTCCTACCATCAAGCCGATGCCGAAATATAGTTTCAAGTTTGCGATATGCGGTCTAGCTAGCTGGAACGATTTTTACAAAATTCGACATGAAATATTCAAGGTAAATCGTGTGCATTGCCAATGAGTCTCCTTCTTGCTGTCCTTAACGTGCATGGAGACGAATAAAGCAGAAAACGCGAAGAAAACAAACGAAGCAAACTGTGAAGAGTCAGAGATTATCACCGTCTTCGAATATAAGCCTGTCGGCGGTTGCCTACTCTGCATGATTGCATACTGCTTTTTTGCAGTTTTTGTTGCCTTTTTTTTCTTGACCATTTTGCATTCACGGTCGGAGGGCACGGGTTGCAGCAGGAAGGAACAAAAGGAAGAACAAGTACTTGGTCTGTAGCAGCAATGGTAGTGGGGAACGACAGCTGAGATTTTTTTGTCTTTTCATTCCATAACCGTAATTCCATTTAACCACACATGTGTACTCGACGCATACGTATAGTCACCCACCCACCGCATTACGGTATGAAAAGCGCGCAAGACAATTTTGCTGTCAGTTCGCTTTTATAAGAGACCCTCTGTTGGGTATGGAATACACACACACACACACACGTATACACACACTCGCGTTAATTCAACACACAATGTGATCATTCCTACAAAACGTAAAATTCCCGCCTGTCTCCAACCACCACCATCACACCGCCGTTCAATCTTGGATTTTGTGGAAGTGTGGAACAGTGGAATTTTTTTTTTGCTTTTAAATATATTCCAGCATTTGCTGTATTATAGGCTGACAAACCGACAAAGAGAGAATAGAGAACACCATTCCCGGGCACACAACCATCTTACCACGAGCTCGCCCCTTGCCAGTTCCTAACTTTCATTGGATGCTGCGATCTTCACACGGTTGCCTTTGCCCAGTGCCGTTGCTCAGTATTATGCCAACCTGGTTCGGAGATCAGGTTCGAATAAACCCGATTTTGTTCGCTCGCTCATCGTGAAATAAAGCCACCTCTTATCGCTCTATAGACGACCGGCTAAGATTTTCTGTTTCGCCTTGCTTCATTTGACTTCTGCATTCTCGATCGTTTACAAGCAGAGATAGGGCAAGATTTCATTTGTTGTGTTGATGCTGCATTCCGCTCGATTTTTCGACCAGTCCATTCGTCATACCATTCTGAAGCTATAAAACACCACGATATTTAACAATCATGTAAATGTTTTTTGTATTTAAGAAAAGAATCTTGATAGAACTTGGCGATCAAAAATCATTTACGGCCGCTGTCCAGAGCATTAAGCCATCAAGGCGTTGCTTGAACAATCGCATACGTGCGATGTAATGTAAAGCAAGCCTTGCTCAAATAGTAACGTTTACTTCATACAGATAAAATTATTTGGCATCAAAATTTCCACATTTCTGTTACACAGTTTTTCTAAAAAGATTCCCCGATTCCAAAAAAAGCATGGAAATTTGAATGTTTTCACAACAGCTCTTAACTTTTCATTAGCTTGTCGCGTTACTTCAACAGTTTAACAAGCTCCTTACATACTTTACATACAATATGCGCTGAAGGTAAAGCTAATTTTACTAAACATTACGCACATTACATCACACAAGCACAATAATTCAAACACAGCATGAGTATTCGTACGAATGACCGATTTTTGCCTGTTAATGTTGTTCATTTTACTATAGGTATTTGTGTGTGCATTCTTGATACTTGTGTGTTCTGGGAAAAGGCAGACGTTTCTAAACAAAAGAGGGAAAATGTTTCTGGTGATTCGGTGACGCTTGTGAAATCGCGTCGACCGAACTCCGAACCGAACCGGTATTTTTTCATGGCATCGACCAACTGCGGAGACGCTGTTTTGTATATCTTCTGTTCGGATTCACACATCTTCCGCTTTTATTCTAGATTGCCTTTAGAGGAGTATGTTTATGCTCGAGTTCGCTCCTAAAACTGGTTCATATCATGGCTCTTGAACGCTGTATCTTTGTATCGGTTGAACAAACCTCAACGTTCTGGTTCGCGCACACACATAAACACACACGCATACGAATACAATACCACCTACGAAAGTTGTTCTCAACCACCCTCCTGTACAGGGAGGTTTAATGTCGCCTGCCAAAGAACCAACTCGAAGAAAGTGAATCTCCTACGGCTAATGTGTGGCTAGTGCGCGGGCGCGCGCGCCCTCTTCATCATCTCCCTTTTTTACTTCACTCTAGAATGACAACGAGGAAACGAAGCAAAATGGAAAATATTTATAAACCCTCTTCTCCTATTTCCATGCCATGACCATCAACGCATCCTCCTCATCGACTCACTACATCTACATATTCAACCATCCGTCCGTGTATCATAAACTGGTATGACAAGCATGAAAAGGCAACGGGCTGTATAATGGAAAGGAAACGGAATACCCACCACATGTACTGACGGGCCATTGACTGGTATTTTGGAACAATAACTACTATCAGTAGGCGGGAAAAGCATGACATTTTCTTTTCGGTCTACTTGGGTTCTATTTTGAGAGCAATTTATGTAACGAACAACAGCTTCATTTAACTTTTTTTTTAAATCCAAGAACACCTATACCTCATACCCATTATTTATGAACAAAACAAGACATGAAAAAAACACAAAAGCGTACGTTACTTACCACTTGAGCAAGTATCTAACTCCAACTCAACAGACAGACAACGCCAAATATTATCCGTGCCTTTATACAGAAGATTATTATCGTATCCTTAAACGTTTCAACAATTGCAGCCACCAAACAACAGTACACAATTGTGCATTCAGTGCTAGATTTAAATGATCAGCACACAATTTCACATTCACTTCACACAGAGTATACACTTTCCGGCTTAGATAAATCTTCGTTCTGGAGGTAATAATGGAAAGGTGGTAATGATATCAGCGTTTCGTACATTAATTATATTTCCTTTAGATTGGAATTATACGAAAGGTGTGTTCGATTATTGCAAAAGGAATATTTCACAATTCATTGGTAACAAAAACAAAAAAATCATTGAATTTAATTTATTAGTTGTGATCATTTGCCGACGGTAAGGTTTACTTTGCA
Source organism: Anopheles moucheti (assembly GCF_943734755.1). Taxonomy (NCBI): domain Eukaryota; kingdom Metazoa; phylum Arthropoda; class Insecta; order Diptera; family Culicidae; genus Anopheles; species Anopheles moucheti. The sequence goes on from NC_069141.1 coordinate 47,063,672, forward strand.
AATTAATTATATCCTAAAAACTGCCAGATAGGTAATTACATATTTTGTTTAATTTTTGCAAAAATAAATTTAGTAACTTAAGAGTAGATATTTGCGAAGGAAAAGTTAAAGATTCATATAAATTAGAAACAAATAAACATGAAAACAAAACAGAGTCCAGTGGTAACAGCCAAATGTTTCCATAGCAACGCGCTTCACAAAATTGATGTGCGGTTTTTACTTATTCTTGCAGCAATCGATAAAAGATACAGAGCAACGCTAAATGCATGTTCCGTAAGAGTAAAATAATCATTATTCAACAGTATTTTGTTTACACCGCACAGTGTGTGCGTGTTTTTTTTGCTTTGTACCGGTTACAAAAGATTAAAAAAAATCCTTGATCAACATACAAAATAGTATCGATTTTTATTGTGCATGAAATACACACTTTTTCTAGCTATAATGTGCTATACACTGCTTCATTTCATTCATTGTAGAAACATGGTTCTGGTGTCGAATTTTACTGTATTTATCCAGTATCTGTCGAACCTGCAATGGCAGGTTTTCCCTTTTTCTTTTCTTATGCTTATTTTAGAGGAACACTGAACTTTAACATAGTGGTAAAATTATTCAACTTGTTTAACCACATTTCATAAACACCACATCCAACAAAATTTCGAACGAACTACCGGGTAAGCATACCACACTCGGTGTAGCACACACTAGTATCGGTTTTTACACGCGCGCACACTCGCACCCGCTTCCTCTTAACGCATTTTCGCTTCTGGTCTGATGATTCCGAATGACTTGCTGCGATTGTTTTTTGAACAATTAATTTGGTCGTGATTTACCATGAAAACGAGTATTTGTGCATATTACACGCTTTGGAACCACTTCATTAGAAAAAAAACTTTTTTATCCATTCGGACCCGGTCACAGATCTTTTCAATAGTGCACCTTGTATCATCAACCCGTATTTACTAATATCGTCACAATGCTACGAAGGCCTTCAGAACATCACTTTTTTCATGTGCGGCTATTGCCCTCTCGGTTACCCGTTCGAAAGATATGTCAAAGTACCCAATCGTTTGCTCTTTCACTTCATAATTTAACGCATACTCTTACTTGTAGGTTTTTTTCTGTTGTGTTGGATCTGTTAAAGATGGCGTCTTTTTTCGTATACCGTACACCTTGTACAACCAACGCCTATTCCAAACACGACTGTTCAACTTTATTAAGATGAATTCGTTTGTGTTTTATGATGGTAACATACTATTTCACCGGTTTCACTACACTGCATTGCTTTAGCCAAATTTTACACGCAAATACACATCAATATCATTTCAGCTATCGAACAACATGACTGAACACACCGAAGCTTTTCAACGAAATACCTTCTCACACAACTACTCTATCAACAAATGTTTCTATAAATGCGTACCCATAGTTGTCACTTGGCAAGGTGTGCGTGTTTGTATGTGCGTTTCCAGAACTCGTTGTGTCATGGACTATTCGAGTCTGGTTTCAGTTTGCATACATACACATGTAAGGTTTTGCGGTGTAATGTATCTTCCTAGAGGTGGAGTTCCAAAATGGCATGTCTTTGTTGACGGTGCAAATGAGCAACAAAGGGAATTGAAATGAAGTTCCACAAATTTTCGTTTGTACGATTAACGAAGAATTTGGCTAGAGGGCAGTGACTACATTCTTCATAACAATAATAAATAAATTGTTTTATCCCTATTTATGACTAATTCTTTTCCAATTTACTGATTGAAAATCACTGCACACTTTTGGAAAGCACAATACGCGCTGTTTACACGTAGTCCGTTGTTCCTGGTGTTGTGTTGTGGGTGCAGTCAGCTAGTGATACAGGAGCGATATATCAGTTCGTCCAGTGCCACAAATTCCAACATTCAGAAAAAGAATACAGCAATATTAAAAAGATCGAAAGATTGTGACAAAAACAAATTAACAAAATCTCCCAAGATTCCCGTACTAGACGAATTCCATGCAACGCTCTGGTGTTCGAATATTGTCATTCGCGAGGGAGAGAATCATATTATTTATTTCACGATCAGACCCGGAGTCGTATGCCTATCGTAATCGGATGCTACCCAGGGATTCGCTAGGTCTGTGTTCAAATCGACCCAGTGGGTGCGGCGTGTTCAGGTCGAACCTACTGAACCTGCTTTCGACCCGATTCAGGCTCGAGCTCGTTGTCGGAGTAGCTTATGCTTTCTTAATCTCATTTAACCTACTATTTCCTACGGGTCAATTCGTACCGCTTCATGTAGGTTCAGGTCGATCCGCCCAACAAAACTTGGTACCGAGTGACAATTACCATTCTCTGGCCCGCAAAAAGCACATCAGAGGGACGCACTTACACACGATTACAGAAGCAACAAATTATGAAATGAGGAAAAGGAATATTGCATAAAATTTAGTTAACAAACAAGATGTTTATATAAGATATTTTAGATAGAAAAGATTGTAAGATAGATAAAATATTTCATATTATACTTGTTTCTGCTTTAAAAAAAACTATACTTTTTATGTAAGAAAACATCGCCAAACCCACGGTACTCAATTTATTCAGAAATTGATTCAACGGAAACATTTTACCTCTATTTACCTTACCATGCATAATCGGAATGGATGTGCTACGTGTAGACACATCTACATTTGCACCGTACGCACAATGGTGGGACATAATAAAGTATAAGCTGAAATATAAATCTCATTCAAACTCAAATGAAAGCAATTGATTTTTTACTAATGTAATATATAATTATATTATTATATTATTATTATTATATTATTATATTATTATTATTACATATATAATTTGTTGAACAAACCCATCTTCTAAAACCAGCTGTTAAATTAGAAATATAAATTCAAACGCATTATAACCCATCAAAATGAAAGTACTGCAGTACAAAATTTAAGAAACTTAAACCTGTTCAATTCTTGGTCATACCTAGATGTATTATTTATTAAAAAGTTTTGAGTTATAACATTAAGATAAAGACACTAAGTGAAATGAAACCAACTAAAGAAAACAAAAACTGAAAAAATATCTTTAGACAATGCAAGAACATAGGTTTAGTTATTTATTTGCATTAGCAAATAGCTTCCCGCATTTTTGCTTTTAATATACAAATGTTCTTTACTTAAGTGTTTATATGAAACCAATTTTTCGAAATGTCTTTTATTACCGTTGAATATTGGTTTGCAACGGAAAGAAATATTGCGGGAGGCAATTTTGCGTAACATATTCAATCTAATAAGAAATGTATTTTTCAGCTCAAGGTAACAAGGTTCGGCCTGGCCGTTCTTCATGAATAAAAAAATAACTTCAGAAATTTTATTTAAAAAAAGCAAACAGATTTTTAATAAGTACAGTATTCTAGAACCTGTAGAATAGTAGGGAAAGAAAAACAAAACAAACACACCCTGCAGTAGTAGGTCTAGTCATATGAGTATCTCTTTAAAATCGTATTGTAAAAAACACCAACAAAATCTAGTTATTCCATTCCATTTGAGGTAGTCAAAGACACTGCCTGTTTAACATAGTTTGTTCTATTTATTTTGTATTATACTCTTGCAAGTGCAACAATGACGCCATACAGACGCTGCTCAATCGTGCAGCATCAATTGGTGGTGTAAAGGAAGGATTGGGTATTGAAACGAAGAAAGAAGAAATCATATTAGTAGTATTACATTATGAATGAGGTATTAAAGTTATGCAGATAAGAAACGTAAGTTTCGTGAGGTAATCGATTAGTTGAAAAGAGCTAGAAAAAAGTTGGATTCAGAACGTAACTGCTTCTTGTAGTGCTTACTTTATAGAACGATATCTTGCAAACGTTACTAAAGAATAGAGGCATTATGTGGTTTCTGAGGAAAGTGCTATTGATTGGAAGATAGATCCTTGAATGAAATGTGAACCCGCTTTGTTGTTTCGCTTGTTACAAGGTTTTGTGTCACGTTTTCACATTCTACATTTCAGTTCAAAGTGAAATGCAAACTAGCGTCCTAACATTTGTGTGTACTCTGTGTTCTTTTTTACAAAATACTTATCCGACAACAAAATAGAAAGCCAAGAATATAATATTTCCAAGCTGTAGTGGTACAAAAGCCACAACACATTGCCAATAAGACCAAATATTTTAAAAGTGCACATAATTGTACATCATTTGTGTTGTTTTCGAAAATTAGCAACTATAATGTTTTTTGAAGTTTTTATCCTAGAAATGATAAAATTGCAAACAGGTGAAATAATAAAAAAAAATCTTCAAAGAAAAAACCTGCTAACGATGTTTTCGCTCACGCTGATAATCGCGCTCCCGGCTTCTTGATCTTCGATCACGCGTTCTATCTTTCCGATCGCGGTCGCGATCCCTCGACCTATCGCGATCCCGATCCCTTTCCCTGTGCCGGTCTTTGTCTCTTTCACGTTGTTCTCTATGTCTATTTCTATCCCAATCGCGATCATAATCCTTGGCGCGGTAATCTTTCCGATTGCGATCATGTCTATCGTCGTCATACCTTTCGTAACGGGATGATCGTGCGTCTCTGTCACAATGGTCAAACATATCCCGCTTAAGAGGCTTTTCTTTAAATGACTGCTGCACCGCCACACCTCGTTCATGACGTGCTGATTCTCGTTCATCGCTAAAGGTGGCCGGTCCGGTTCCCCTTGCATTGCCTGACGGTCCGCTACGCGCTTGTTTTCCGCCCACAGTTGTTCCACCACGGTCAGGTTGCGTATCAGCGAAAGAGACACCGTTTTCTCTTGCGTATTGGTCAAGTTTTGAATCGATTTGTTTTTGGATCGGTACCGGAATACGGGGGAATAGCGTTGAAAACCAATCAAGTTTCGTCAACCATTGCCGTATCATTTGGCCGATGGTCATTGACTTTGGAAATATAAGTACATTAGTTTAATTAATGTCTATTCTAAATTATGTTCAATTCCATTATTTTATTATTAAAATAGTTCAATACATACCTGACCTCCACCAGCTTTGACATCAATTTCCTCTTCATCTACCAGGTACGGTTCATACCAATCGAAAAGATCACCAGGAGGCTGGGTATACCGTAAATACATAAAACCTGCATTGTTGAGAAATATTAGCTCGTGAGAAACTTTACATAATTGCTTCGGTGAAAGCAAATAAAATGCCGCATAGATATCCTAAATGGCCTATATTGCTTTTCGGGCCAAAATTGATATTTAACAGCCAAATGTAAATTATTTTGCAACAATACTACCATAAATACCACTCACCTAATGCACGGATGTAGGGCGAATCGCCGTGTGTAAGCAGCCCATTTACTTGTTTTCTAGTTAATCGTAGTGTATACAGTTTATAAAGTAAACAAAATGCTGTTGAAACTATTCCACCAGCTCCTACACCTCTAACCTGCGGAAGGATATTGGTTAATTACAAAATTTACACCTCTACTATCTATCATCCGGATTAAAACTTACTCCTCCGCACATTCCTGTCTGGCCCGCTGTTTTCCGAGAACCCCGTTCCCATGGTTCCAAGTGTTTCACTTGATAATATATTTCGTCTACAACTTCGTGATAAGTCTTCAGTTTGAACAAGGACACTGCGAATTGTTTGCCACAGAAAAAAGACATTCCATTCTAAAGTTCCGCCTATCAGTTGTTTTGTATGTGCTCACCTTTGAAATAACTGGATCCCTGAATGTTTGCTAGAATCAATGGATTTAAATTCATCGAAGTTTCATTACCCCAAAGAGGCAGAGCATTGTTTTGCTTTGCAGACTTCTTAGGAGCATTTGCCTGATTCGATGGTTGCGTGCTCTGTTGATGTTGAGCCTGCTGTAACTCCGGTTGATAATACTGCTGCTGTTCGTGAGCATCTGCAAGAACATAGAATGATCGTATTTTTACTTGCAATATAAGCGGTATCTATTCCAAACGCATTACACTCGGTGGGTAGTACTCACTGTTGTCTAATTCCATGCTGGGAGCAACACGTTCTTCGATAAATACAGTTCACATATGACAGTAATGAGACAGTGGGATGATAATTTCTAAAATTGTAAGAGCATAAGCTTCAGGTAAACAAAAAGGTAGATTTCGCATGTCTAAGGGTCATACAAACAAACAGGCTCGAAAAAATACAGTATCGTAACAGAGCACTATGTGCAGATTGCGCCAAACCACCAGCGCCAAAATGAATCTTACCTCCAATAAGTAACTTAAAACTTTAATAACCGGATTTTGTACATACAAATCGTGTTAATTTTACTGACTACAGCCGAATTGTGCGGCTCCAGCTAAACAAACTCGAGGCAAGCTCTTTTTTTATCTCATCATTCTGACAGCCGCTGTCGGTGGTTGGGTCACTCAAGATGTGTACAGAACATTAACAAATGATGCCTTCGCGATTGATGCACAGTGGGCGAAGGCATGCAAACTATTGGCTACAACAAATTTTCATTTGACAAATATCCGTTTTGGAGTAATTGCAGCCAATCTCCGTGTCTCCTAGTTAAGGGAATAAAACCAAACGTTCTCGTGACTTGAGGCCTTCTCCACATGGGCCGCGGAAATCGCGTATAACTTGTATGCCACCTCACCGCGCTCGGCAGTCAAATCTCCGCGCCTGGTTGTCAAACAGGCGCTCCGCGAAGGTGCTAGACATCTCTGCGGAACAGCAACCGAGGAAGATTTGACAGCTGACCTCGGAAGATTTGACAACCGACGCATGTGGAAACGGTCTGATAGAAAAACGTTTCGAGGAAATAATTTATTTGTTCGATCATGGCGCCGTTCTTCACACGACCAGACCGAACCAATCCCCCGTAGCAAGGACGGACTGTCCGGCTTACGTGGTAAATTAAGTCGATTCAGCCAGGCCTTTCTAACGAAGAAAAAAAAAACAAATAAAAAACTAGATATACGCCAAAGGATTCGGTCTCGAACATTAGCCCAAAGCGGGGAATTAAAATAATAATGTGTCATAGGTAGGGTTTTATTAGGGTATATGTTATTTTGCCTGTGTGTTTTATTATTGCAAAAATTTGTAATCTTTAAGAATTTGAGCTCATTTGACCCTATACAATTCGGTCTTACAATTTTTTCGTCAACGGTTTTGCCGGAATATGTCAAATTTCCTTTGGAACTGGCATTTCCGACCCGCACGGATAATCAAATACCCGGTTGAATGGTACCAGTATATTCGGATCTCCACTGTATTTTGAATATTTTTACCAAAAAACCATGGCCATCGTAGGTCATGTATGTGTTAGAAGAGTAATAAAAAGATTGAGCATCGAAAGAGTTAAATTATTATGGGATTGTTAAACATTTTATAAATTAAATAAAAACCCAAATGAAAAACACATTTGCGTTATGTGTAACGTCTCCCTAGCCGATGTTTGTTCCATTCCTGCCTAGGGTGACACATTGCATGTGTCCCGTAGTGTCGTGCACGTTTTTTTTATCTATTTATCTTGAGCGACGAAAATAATTTGACAGGTTTGCATACAAATTCTATCTCAATTGTTATCTGGGTAAAGCAACAAACTGTAGTGAAAAAGCTCGAAGCAAGAACGAAAATGAAATTCAATGTAAAATGAATTAGGTGGCGAAATAAGCCAAACTAACGCGAAAGTGTTGTGTATTACGTTCTCTCGTACCTGCGGACACCATCAGTGTCGAGATAAATATTCCATTTTCAGCATCGTACACCCAATTGCCACTGTATCTCTACCGTAGTGAAACTTAATAGGAGAAAAAGGCAAGAAGAAGCGGATGTAGGCAAAGGAATCTACAACTTATAAGAAAAGGAAAACAATTTTGACCCTTTGCTGGTAGAAACAGCTATAGCTGAAAAGAAATCACCAAAGCCTTTTCTTGAGCTGCACTATCTTACCTAGTGAAGGAAATAGACCCGCTAAGAAAAAAACTTTGGCTACCTTCTCTTTGTTGCTAGCGATCGGAGGTTAATTCGATGTCTTCGGCCGAAGCAGAAGACACGGACGATGAGCTCGATCCGTACCTGCAGCTGGAGGAAGATCTGCGGAACATAAAATCCGTGATTCATGTTACACGCGAAAACATCGATGCGCTAAATGCGAAATTTGCCGACTTCCAGCAGCCGCCGGCGCTGTACCTGGAAGAGTACCAGGAACTCACTTCGAAACTGCACGATCTTGAAATCAAGGAACAGGATCTGATAGAGAAGAAAACACAGCTGCAAAATGAACAGTTAAGCGAACCTAGTGAACCCCCGGACCCGGAGGAACGGGTAGAGGTAAAGGAACTTTGGAATGTTTTTTTTTTGTTTCATTGTTTGTAAACGTCGTATGAAACATTTTAACATTGTTGCCTGCTTTTCAGACCGAAAGCATGTGCGGCACACTGAGCAGACAGTCGAAGATGTTGCTTCGAGCCTTCCTACCGAATCAGCAACGCACATCCGTGCAGGTTATTCCGGGGATGCGGTTAAAGGATGCATTAGCTAAGGCATTAAAACGTCGCAACCTAACTTGCGAGTTCTGTGAGGTAACGGCCGGCAACAATGACTATCCGATACCGTGGGAAACGGACGTAAGCGCGCTGAACTGCGATGAAGTGTTTGTTCGGATTCTGGACATCGGTTTCCCAACGTATATTTCGCATCAGTTTATTCGGAAAACGTTTTTCTCTCTTGCGTTTTGCGAGTGCTGCCGCCGGCTGCTGTTTACCGGTTTCTACTGCAACCAGTGTAACTATAGATTCCATCAGCGATGCGTCGACAAAGTGCCGCCGATATGTAGCAAACGACACATGGACAGCACTTTCTATCATGTTCTGCTGGCGAACCCGGAGAGCACGGCTGGAATCATTAATCCGGGGGCTGGTGGGTATAGTACTAGCTTGCGACATCCGCGTTCACTCAATCAGCACGATCGTTCCAACTCGGCCCCGAATGTTTGCATTAATAATGTGATAAAGCCATTCTTTGGTGCGGAAAATCGACACGTTATCAGCAATCGACCGCTACAGGTAAACGGTCCTACCTTTGTACCAGGAGTCCGTTGGTGGAGATTTCCTACACAAATTAACACACAAAAAAATTTCCAATCCAATAGTTCCTGGTGAAGAAATGAAATGTGATTAAATTAATGTTTTTCTCGTTGGTTGTTGTATTGCTGTTTTAGGCCCAAACAAATCAAGAGCATTCGCATTCCACGCAGGCATCGCCCACAAATACGTTGAACCACAGCAAAAGGCCTCGGGCCCGTTCGGCAGACGAAAGCAATAAGAATCTGTTGTCACCGAGAGATTCCAAACAATCGGATGAAAATTGGGTAAGAATCATTTGGTTTGTTGTGTTGAACCGGATTACTAATATCTGCCGTTGTGTTCGAACAAAACTTTGCTATTCTACAGAACATCCAGGCTGAAGAGATTTTAATAGGACAACGAATTGGTTCTGGCTCGTTTGGGACTGTCTACAAAGCGCACTGGCATGGACCGGTGGCAGTGAAAACGTTAAACGTAAAAACGCCGAGCCCGGCACAGTTGCAGGCATTCAAGAATGAGGTTGCAATGCTCAAGAAAACGCGCCACTGCAACATTCTACTGTTTATGGGTTGTGTAAGTAAGCCATCGCTCGCGATCGTGACGCAATGGTGCGAAGGTAGCAGCTTGTACAAACACATCCACGTTAACGAGACCAAATTTAAGCTGAACACGCTGATCGATATTGCAAGGCAGGCCGCTCAAGGGATGGATTATCTGCACGCGAAGAACATTATTCATCGCGATTTGAAGTCGAACAACATTTTTCTGCACGATGATTTCTCGGTTAAAATTGGCGATTTCGGACTGGCCACGGCAAAAGTACGGTGGTCCGGTTCGCAACAGTCTAATCAACCGACCGGAAGCATCCTTTGGATGGCCCCAGAAGTGATTCGAATGAAGGAACAGAATCCATACTCGTTCCAAAGCGACGTGTATGCGTTCGGGATCGTGCTGTATGAAATGTTGACCGAGCAGCTACCGTACAATCACATCAATAACAAGGACCAGATACTGTTCATGGTTGGCTGCGGTAAACTACGGCCAGATCTGACGAAGGTGCGTACAGACTGTCCCCAGGCGTTGAAACGATGCGTGGAGGATTGTATCAAGTTTAATCGCGATGAACGACCGCTCTTTCGACTGTTGCTAAATATGCTGGAAAATATGCTTCGAACCATGCCCAAGTTTCATCGCAGTGCAAGCGAACCCAACTTCACTCAGACGCAGCTGCAAAACGATGATTTTCTGTACATGTGTTCCAGTCCCAAGACGCCCGTTAATTTCCATAACTTTCAATTTTATAACGGCGCAGGAAATTATTGAACTAATGTTTTTTTTATTCAAACCCCGTCCACAATGGTGGATCTCTGGTTATTGCTTTATCTAGATTCATCGTTTAAATGTCGTGGGGTCTGAGTACGGAAACGCAGTCGTAAACATTAAACTATCCTTTAAAAAAACCAGCGCTAATACGCTTTCTTTACGGGGCTTGTTTGCAAGTTTCCGGATGCAGTTTTAGTGCTCTCGATAAATAGACGATCGATTACAAGCTGAATTATGGCAAAATCGGGATTTTTTTATGTCGAAATATGAAATGTTTGAGGAATCTATCCGTGCCCGTCCCCCTTAATGCAAGTTTTATTCCATGTCTATTGTTTTTTGTTTCGTTAGAAGGGCCAGGCCGTATCGACTTATTTTACCACGCAGCCGGATAGTCAGTCCTTGCTACGGGGGATTGGTCCGTATGAGATTTTGGTCCGGGCCGTTCGTGTGACCGGCTCCGCTACCATCATGCCACCGGGCCGCCCCTTTTTTTATGGACCCATTACACCATATTAATATGTCTGGAATTGTTAACGTAGATACAGGTTTTTAAAATTGACATAAACATTTCCGTCCTTCATTTTTGACAAATATCCTTTTGTTTTATAAAGGATCTCTATATTTTGTCTCTCATTTAAAGCAAGAACACTTTGAGCCAATCTCAAAGACATTTAATTTGTTTTACAGTTTTTAAGAAGGTTGTTTTTAATCTCACTCTCTGTGATGTTGGATAATGTTAAAACTTGTGCTTGAAGTTCAGAATACGACCATGCTGCATGTTCGGCCAGCCACAAATCTCTATACTCTAATGGTATATCATATATAGAAGTTGTTTGACGTTTTGTCCTATGCCTGGTTTTCGGTTTTCCATTCGTTAACACTGGCAACTTGGGAGGTTGGAAGTCTGGGAATTCCAGATTTCGTCTATATTATATAGACCTTATCAAAGATCTATTCAGTCCCTTGTGACTAATCCAGTTATCTTTGTCACTAACAAAGTCTGGATAGCCGTTATGGGTGGCAAAGGAATAAATTAATCCTTCTGGTGACACAAATATTGGAATGTTGTCTATTAAACACTCTGCCTCTGTATCAAGAATGTTTTGTTGACCAAATTTCATCACTACATCTGTAGATGCCGATGTGAATTTATCCATTAAAACTTCTTTATCAGATACAACATCTGCATATAGTGATCCACCCATGCTTGCTGTTCTCTCTAACTAACAATGATCTCTGGAAACAGTTGTTGGCCATAGTGCTAGAGAGCTCTCATCAATAATGCACTGGATTTCATTATAAATATTACAGGTTTTCAAAGAAAATGGTTGAATCATATGATCTTTCAAGGACCACATAGAGGGCAACACAGTGAATCTTGCTACATATGTCACTTTTTGTGTTGCAGATGTCGACAAGATTTGACAATCATGAAGAGATTGTGCAAACGTCTCCGTTCCTTTTGCATCTTGTTTTATTTTAGTGACATTGGATAAACTTGTGCTTGAAGTTCAGAATACGACCATGCTGCATGTTCGGCCAGCCACAAATCTCTATACTCTAATGGTATATCGTATATAGAAGTTGTTTGACGTTTTGTCCTATGCCTGGTTTTCGGTTTTCCATTCGTTAACACTGGCAACTTGGGAGGTTGGAAGTCTGGGAATTCCAGATTTCGTCTATATTATATAGACCTTATCAAAGATCTATTCAGCCCCTTGTGACTAATCCAGTTATCTTTGTCTCTAACAAAGACTGGATAGCCGTTATGGGTGGCAAAGGAATGAATTAATCCTTCTGGTGACACAAATATTGGAATGTTGTCTATTGAACACTCTGCCTCTGTATCAAGAATGTTTTGTTGACCAAATTTCATCACTACATCTGTAGATGCAGATGTGAATTTATCCATTAAAACTTCTTTATCAGATGCAACATCTGCATATAGTGATCCTCCCAAGCTTGCTGTTCTCTCTAACTAACAATGATCTCTGGAAACAGTTGTTGGCCATAATGCTAGAGAGCTCTCATCAATAATGCACTGGGTTTCATTATAAATATTACAGGTTTTCAAAGAAAATGGTTGAATCATATGATCTTTCAAGGACCACACAGAGGGCAACACAGTGAATCTTGCTACATATGTCATTTTTTGTGTTGCAGATGTCGACAAGATTTGACAATCATGAAGAGATTGTGCAAACGTCTCCGTTCCTTTTGCATCTTGTTTTATTTTAGTGACATTGGATAAACTTGTGCTTGAAGTTCAGAATACGACCATGCTGCATGTTCGGCCAGCCACAAATCTCTATACTCTAATGGTATATCGTATATAGAAGTTGTTTGACGTTTTGTCCTATGCCTGGTTTTCGGTTTTCCATTCGTTAACACTGGCAACTTGGGAGGTTGGAAGTCTGGGAATTCCAGATTTCGTCTATATTCTATAGACCTTATCAAAGATCTATTCAGCCCCTTGTGACTAATCCAGTTATCTTTGTCTCTAACAAAGACTGGATAGCCGTTATGGGTGGCAAAGGAATGAATTAATCCTGCTGGTGACACAAATATTGGAATGTTGTCTATTGAACACTCTGCCTCTGTATCAAGAATGTTTTGTTGACCAAATTTCATCACTACATCTGTAGATGCAGATGTGAATTTATCCATTAAAACTTCTTTATCAGATACAACATCTGCATATAGTGATCCTCCCAAGCTTGCTGTTCTATCTAACTAACAATGATCTCTGGAAACAGTTGTTGGCCATAATGCTAGAGAGCTCTCATCAATAATGCACTGGGTTTCATTATAAATATTACAGGTTTTCAAAGAAAATGGTTGAATCATATGATCTTTCAAGGACCACACAGAGGGCAACACAGTGAATCTTGCTACATATGTCACTTTTTGTGTTGCAGATGTCGACAAGATTTGACAATCATGAAGAGATTGTGCAAACGTCTCCGTTCCTTTTGCATCTTGTTTTATTTTAGTGACATTGGATAAACTTGTGCTTGAAGTTCAGAATACGACCATGCTGCATGTTCGGCCAGCCACAAATCTCTATACTCTAATGGTATATCATATATAGAAGTTGTTTGACGTTTTGTCCTATGCCTGGTTTTCGGTTTTCCATTCGTTAACACTGGCAACTTGGGAGGTTGGAAGTCTGGGAATTCCAGATTTCGTCTATATTATATAGACCTTATCAAAGATCTATTCAGTCCCTTGTGACTAATCCAGTTATCTTTGTCACAAACAAAGTCTGGATAGCCGTTATGGGTGGCAAAGGAATAAATTAATCCTTCTGGTGACACAAATATTGGAATTTTGTCTATTAAACACTCTGCCTCTGTATCAAGAATGTTTTGTTGACCAAATTTCATCACTACATCTGTAGATGCCGATGTGAATTTATCCATTAAAACTTCTTTATCAGATACAACATCTGCATATAGTGATCCCATGCTTGCTGTTCTCTCTAACTAACAATGATCTCTGGAAACAGTTGTTGGCCATAGTGCTAGAGAGCTCTCACCAATAATGCACTGGGTTTCATTATAAATATTACAGGTTTTCAAAGAAAATGGTTGAATCATATGATCTTTCAAGGACCACATAGAGGGCAACACAGTGAATCTTGCTACATATGTCATTTTTTGTGTTGCAGATGTCGACAAGATTTGACAATCATGAAGAGATTGTGCAAACGTCTCCGTTCCTTTTGCATCTTGTTTTATTTTAGTGACATTGGATAAACTTGTGCTTGAAGTTCAGAATACGACCATGCTGCATGTTCGGCCAGCCACAAATCTCTATACTCTAATGGTATATCGTATATAGAAGTTGTTTGACGTTTTGTCCTATGCCTGGTTTTCGGTTTTCCATTCGTTAACACTGGCAACTTGGGAGGTTGGAAGTCTGGGAATTCCAGATTTCGTCTATATTATATAGACCTTATCAAAGATCTATTCAGCCCCTTGTGACTAATCCAGTTATCTTTGTCTCTAACAAAGACTGGATAGCCGTTATGGGTGGCAAAGGAATGAATTAATCCTTCTGGTGACACAAATATTGGAATGTTGTCTATTAAACACTCTGCCTCTGTATCAACAATGTTTTGTTGACCAAATTTCATCACTACATCTGTAGATGCAGATGTGAATTTATCCATTAAAACTTCTTTATCAGATACAACATCTGCATATAGTGATCCTCCCAAGCTTGCTGTTCTCTCTAACTAACAATGATCTCTGGAAACAGTTGTTGGCCCTGATGCTAGAGAGCTCTCACCAATAATGCACTGGGTTTCATTATAAATATTACAGGTTTTCAAAGAAAATGGTTGAATCATATGATCTTTCAAGGACCACATAGAGGGCAACACAGTGAATCTTGCTACATATGTCATTTTTTGTGTTGCAGATGTCGACAAGATTTGACAATCATGAAGAGATTGTGCAAACGTCTCCGTTCCTTTTGCATCTTGTTTTATTTTAGTGACATTGGATAATGTTAAAACTTGTGCTTGAAGTTCAGAATACGACCATGCTGCATGTTCGGCCAGCCACAAATCTCTATACTCTAATGGTATATCATATATAGAAGTTGTTTGACGTTTTGTCCTATGCCTGGTTTTCGGTTTTCCATTCGTTAACACTGGCAACTTGGGAGGTTGGAAGTCTGGGAATTCCAGATTTCGTCTATATTATATAGACCTTATCAAAGATCTATTCAGCCCCTTGTGACTAATCCAGTTATCTTTGTCTCTAACAAAGACTGGATAGCCGTTATGGGTGGCAAAGGAATGAATTAATCCTTCTGGTGACACAAATATTGGAATGTTGTCTATTGAACACTCTGCCTCTGTATCAAGAATGTTTTGTTGACCAAATTTCATCACTACATCTGTAGATGCAGATGTGAATTTATCCATTAAAACTTCTTTATCAGATGCAACATCTGCATATAGTGATCCTCCCAAGCTTGCTGTTCTCTCTAACTAACAATGATCTCTGGAAACAGTTGTTGGCCATAATGCTAGAGAGCTCTCATCAATAATGCACTTGGTTTCATTATAAATATTACAGGTTTTCAAAGAAAATGGTTGAATCTGTAGACGTACGAAAATTATTCACCCTGGGCAAGAAAATGTAAAAAACCTTGAACTAATATGTATACCGTGATGATCAGTTTGACATATGTCATGTGTCAGAGAAAAAAGAGGAGAAATTTCATTTGTAGGGAATTCAAGATAATTTTGTTTCACTGTGTCTGCTACAGCTTCTATATGACATTCTGAAAGGTTTCTACCAATTTCAAAAGGATTAGGTTGGTCAACAACGTCTATCATACACAAGGACGTAAATACATCGCTCACGCTACATACATCGGCTGACTCATGAGTTAAAGAAGATGAACAATCACTCTCCCGAACCTCAATTGATTCCTTTATGATACCAAGTGTATGGAGTCTTTCGTTCAATCTTGTGTATTTTGGATGACTTTGATTCCGGTTATTTAAATTCATTAATGTTTTTATGCTGTATGTGTTTTTAATCTGGCTAAGATGGATATTTAATTTAGCTAATGCATCTCTACCGAGAATCATTGACCATGTCATACAGCTTTTTGGTAAAACAATGAGGTTGTGATTAATCGTTGTTCCTCCAATCTGAACCAGAAATTCTACTTCTCCTAGCGATAACAAAGTTGGACCTCCTATTCCGCGAAACATAGTTGATCTCGGTTCTCGAACCAAAATCTTGGGAAGAACTGCTTCACTAACAAAACTTTTAGGGCTACCGGTATCCAGAAGGGAGAATATTTTTAAAGGTTTACTCCATACGTCTTGATTTTTATAGGCAACACTTACCTCTTGCTGGGCGTTCAGATTACAAATGGATTCTATATCTGCTTCGGGCTCTTCGTAACAGGACATAGCAGCAATTTGCTGGTTCCGCTGTGGACAGTTTTGGTAAAGATGATCCGTCTTGTGGCAACGGAAACAGGATCCAGGTGGTCGAATCGGCAAACGGCAATCTTTTTCTGAATGTCCGAATCTACGACAGTTTTGACATCTAGACTGCTGGCTCGTATTTGGCTGCTGGCTCGTATTTGGCTGCTGGTTCGTATTTGCTTGCTGTTTCGATGGTGCGGCTGAAGTGAAAGGACCGAGCGTTCGCATGTTCTCATATTCCTTAAGTAAGGGCGTTAATGCATCTAAGGTGTTGGCAATAAAACGCATGAATGCCGTGTTTACTGGATCGCCAAGTCCATCGATAATGATGTGGACGAGTTCATTCTCTGGAATTGACGCTTTTCCCGCGATATTTTTCATTTCCAGGAGGTACCGGAGAGTCGTTTCATCAGCATTCAACCGTCGACTTCTTAACTTTTTGTAAATATATTCGGTCGTCGGTTTGTTATCAAAAGCGTTTTCAAGAGCACTTTTGAGTTCTGCGTACTTTTGGCAATTTATGGTTTGGGCCAACAAGGCTGCAGTGCCTCCCAATGTACGTCGTAACAAAAGCAATCGGTGTGAATCTTTAACGCTCGTCATCACGAATGCTTCTTCCAGCGTTGTAAACCACTGGGTGATGTCTTCTTCACCATCTCCCGTAAATTTCGGCACAACAGCTTCAACATACTTCAATGCCTCCATTGGTGATGGATGCTGGGATGTGTCCGCCGCTTGCTTCTCCAGCAGAAACAATTGCTTTTCAAGCTCTAGCCGTTTGATTTTTTGTTCCAAAGCAGCGATGGTTGCTGCTTCGCTGCTTTTCGGTTGCTCACACAAGATGGCATCAGTGCAATTCGTTTGCTTAAACAAAATGGCGTCACTTTCATCGCGGCGGATTGCTTCATTCGTTTCCTCACTAGTTGACTTTCCTTTGTCAACCGCTTCGTGGAAGACGCGCCGAACTTGCGCGACTGTGGCTGTTTCAGGGAGGTCGATGCCGGCTGCTTGCAGCGTCCACTGCATTTCTTCTTTCGTAGGCATTTTTCCTATAACTTGGATTATCCCACTTCTGAGCTGTAAACCACTAGGTGGATTTCAACGGGTTTTTCGGAGGATTTTTAAGATTAAACACGGAGCGAGGTTTTTCCGCGTTTTTTCAAAGTTCTCTCCTCTTTATTCTCTCACACATGACATATGTCAAACTGATCATCACGGTATACATATTAGTTCAAGGTTTTTACATTTTCTTGCCCAGGGTGAATAATTTTCGTACGTCTACAAATCATATGATCTTTCAAGGACCACACAGAGGGCAACACAGTGAATCTTGCTACATATGTCATTTTTTGTGTTGCAGATGTCGACAAGATTTGACAATCATGAAGAGATTGTGCAAACGTCTCCGTTCCTTTTGCATCTTGTTTTATTTTAGTGACATTGGATAAACTTGTGCTTGAAGTTCAGAATACGACCATGCTGCATGTTCGGCCAGCCACAAATCTCTATACTCTAATGGTATATCATATATAGAAGTTGTTTGACGTTTTGTCCTATGCCTGGTTTTCGGTTTTCCATTCGTTAACACTGGCAACTTGGGAGGTTGGAAGTCTGGGAATTCCAGATTTCGTCTATATTCTATAGACCTTATCAAAGATCTATTCAGCCCCTTGTGACTAATCCAGTTATCTTTGTCTGTAACAAAGACTGGATAGCCGTTATGGGTGGCAAAGGAATGAATTAATCCTTCTGGTGACACAAATATTGGAATGTTGTCTATTGAACACTCTGCCTCTGTATCCAGGATGTTTTGTTGACCAAATTTCATCGCTACATCTGTAGATGCAGATGTGAATTTATCCATTAAAACTTCTTTATCAGATACAACATCTGCATATAGTGATCCTCCCAAGCTTGCTGTTCTCTCTAACTAACAATGATCTCTGGAAACAGTTGTTGGCCATAATGCTAGAGAGCTCTCATCAATAATGCACTGGGTTTCATTATAAATATTACAGATTTTCAAAGAAAATGGTTGAATCATATGATCTTTCAAGGACCACATAGAGGGCAACACAGTGAATCTTGCTACATTTGTCACTTTTTGTGTTGCAGATGTCGACAAGATTTGACAATCATGAAGAGATTGTGCAAACGTCTACGTTCCTTTTGCATCTTGTTTTATTTTAGTGACATTGGATAATGTTAAAACTTGTGCTTGAAGTTCAGAATATGACCATGCTGCATGTTCGGCCAGCCACAAATCTCTATACTCTAATGGTATATCATATATAGAAGTTGTTTGACGTTTTGTCCTATGCCTGGTTTTCGGTTTTCCATTCGTTAACACTGGCAACTTGGGAGGTTGGAAGTCTGGGAATTCCAGATTTCGTCTATATTCTATAGACCTTATCAAAGATCTATTCAGCCCCTTGTGACTAATCCAGTTATCTTTGTCTCTAACAAAGACTGGATAGCCGTTATGGGTGGCAAAGGAATGAATTAATCCTTCTGGTGACACAAATATTGGAATGTTGTCTATTGAACACTCTGCCTCTGTATCAAGAATGTTTTGTTGACCAAATTTCATCACTACATCTGTAGATGCAGATGTGAATTTATCCATTAAAACTTCTTTATCAGATACAACATCTGCATATAGTGATCCTCCCAAGCTTGCTGTTCTATCTAACTAACAATGATCTCTGGAAACAGTTGTTGGCCATAATGCTAGAGAGCTCTCACCAATAATGCACTGGGTTTCATTATAAATATTACAGGTTTTCAAAGAAAATGGTTGAATCATATGATCTTTCAAGGACCACATAGAGGGCAACACAGTGAATCTTGCTACATATGTCATTTTTTGTGTTGCAGATGTCGACAAGATTTGACAATCATGAAGAGATTGTGCAAACGTCTCCGTTCCTTTTGCATCTTGTTTTATTTTAGTGACATTGGATAATGTTAAAACTTGTGCTTGAAGTTCAGAATATGACCATGCTGCATGTTCGGCCAGCCACAAATCTCTATACTCTAATGGTATATCATATATAGAAGTTGTTTGACGTTTTGTCCTATGCCTGGTTTTCGGTTTTCCATTCGTTAACATTGGCAACTTGGGAGGTTGGAAGTCTGGGAATTCCAGATTTCGTCTATATTATATAGACCTTATCAAAGATCTATTCAGCCCCTTGTGACTAATCCAGTTATCTTTGTCTCTAACAAAGACTGGATAGCCGTTATGGGTGGCAAAGGAATGAATTAATCCTTCTGGTGACACAAATATTGGAATGTTGTCTATTAAACACTCTGCCTCTGTATCAAGAATGTTTTGTTGACCAAATTTCATCACTACATCTGTAGATGCAGATGTGAATTTATCCATTAAAACTTCTTTATCAGATACAACATCTGCATATAGTGATCCTCCCAAGCTTGCTGTTCTCTCTAACTAACAATGATCTCTGGAAACAATTGTTGGCCATAATGCTAGAGAGCTCTCATCAATAATGCACTGGG
The DNA here is from genome assembly GCF_943734755.1 of Anopheles moucheti. Lineage (NCBI taxonomy): Eukaryota > Metazoa > Arthropoda > Insecta > Diptera > Culicidae > Anopheles > Anopheles moucheti. The sequence continues at coordinate 47,083,516 of NC_069141.1, forward strand.
TTTCATTATAAATATTACAGGTTTTCAAAGAAAATGGTTGAATCATATGATCTTTCAAGGACCACACAGAGGGCAACACAGTGAATCTTGCTACATATGTCATTTTTTGTGTTGCAGATGTCGACAAGATTTGACAATCATGAAGAGATTGTGCAAACGTCTCCGTTCCTTTTGCATCTTGTTTTATTTTAGTGACATTGGATAATGTTAAAACTTGTGCTTGAAGTTCAGAATATGACCATGCTGCATGTTCGGCCAGCCACAAATCTATACTCTAATGGTATATCATATATAGAAGTTGTTTGACGTTTTGTCCTATGCCTGGTTTTCGGTTTTCCATTCGTTAACACTGGCACCATGGGAGGTTGGAAGTCTGGGAATTCCAGATTTCGTCTATATTATATAGACCTTATCAAAGATCTATTCAGCCCCTTGTGAATAATTCAATTATCTTTGCCTCTAACAAAGACTGGATAGCCGTTATGGGTGGCAAAGGAATGAATTAATCCTTCTGGTGACACAAATATTGGAATGTTGTCTATTAAACACTCTGCCTCTGTATCAAGAATGTTTTGTTGACCAAATTTCATCACTACATCTGTAGATGCAGATGTGAATTTATCCATTAAAACTTCTTTATCAGATACAACATCTGCATATAGTGATCCTCCCAAGCTTGCTGTTCTCTCTAACTAACAATGATCTCTGGAAACAATTGTTGGCCATAATGCTAGAGAGCTCTCATCAATAATGCACTGGGTTTCATTATAAATATTACAGGTTTTCAAAGAAAATGGTTGAATCATATGATCTTTCAAGGACCACACAGAGGGCAACACAGTGAATCTTGTTACATATGTCATTTTTTGTGTTGCAGATGTCGACAAGATTTGACAATCATGAAGAGATTGTGCAAACGTCTCCGTTCCTTTTGCATCTTGTTTTATTTTAGTGACATTGGATAATGTTAAAACTTGTGCTTGAAGTTCAGAATATGACCATGCTGCATGTTCGGCCAGCCACAAATCTCTATACTCTAATGGTATATCATATATAGAAGTTGTTTGACGTTTTGTCCTATGCCTGGTTTTCGGTTTTCCATTCGTTAACACTGGCACCATGGGAGGTTGGAAGTCTGGGAATTCCAGATTTCGTCTATATTATATAGACCTTATCAAAGATCTATTCAGCCCCTTGTGAATAATTCAATTATCTTTGCCTCTAACAAAGACTGGATAGCCGTTATGGGTGGCAAAGGAATGAATTAATCCTTCTGGTGACACAAATATTGGAATGTTGTCTATTAAACACTCTGCCTCTGTATCAAGAATGTTTTGTTGACCAAATTTCATCACTACATCTGTAGATGCAGATGTGAATTTATCCATTAAAACTTCTTTATCAGATACAACATCTGCATATAGTGATCCTCCCAAGCTTGCTGTTCTCTCTAACTAACAATGATCTCTGGAAACAATTGTTGGCCATAATGCTAGAGAGCTCTCATCAATAATGCACTGGGTTTCATTATAAATATTACAGGTTTTCAAAGAAAATGGTTGAATCATATGATCTTTCAAGGACCACACAGAGGGCAACACAGTGAATCTTGTTACATATGTCATTTTTTGTGTTGCAGATGTCGACAAGATTTGACAATCATGAAGAGATTGTGCAAACGTCTCCGTTCCTTTTGCATCTTGTTTTATTTTAGTGACATTGGATAATGTTAAAACTTGTGCTTGAAGTTCAGAATATGACCATGCTGCATGTTCGGCCAGCCACAAATCTCTATACTCTAATGGTATATCATATATAGAAGTTGTTTGACGTTTTGTCCTATGCCTGGTTTTCGGTTATTCATTCGTTAACACTGGCAACTTGGGAGGTTGGATGTCTGGGAATTCCAGATTTCGTCTATATTATATAGACCTTATCAAAGATCTATTCAGCCCCTTGTGACTAATCCAGTAATCTTTGTCTCTAACAAAGACTGGATAGCCGTTATGGGTGGCAAAGGAATGAATTAATCCTTCTGGTGACACAAATATTGGAATGTTGTCTATTAAACACTCTGCCTCTGTATCAAGAATGTTTTGTTGACCAAATTTCATCACTACATCGGTAGATGCAGATGTGAATTTATCCATTAAAACTTCTTTATCAGATACAACATCTGCATATAGTGATCCTCCCAAGCTTGCTGTTCTCTCTAACTAACAATGATCTCTGGAAACAGTTGTTGGCCATAATGCTAGAGAGCTCTCACCAATAATGCACTGGGTTTCATTATAAATATTACAGATTTTCAAAGAAAATGGTTGAATCATATGATCTTTCAAGGACCACATAGAGGGCAACACAGTGAATCTTGCTACATTTGTCACTTTTTGTGTTGCAGATGTCGACAAGATTTGACAATCATGAAGAGATTGTGCAAACGTCTCCGTTCCTTTTGCATCTTGTTTTATTTTAGTGACATTGGATAATGTTAAAACTTGTGCTTGAAGTTCAGAATACGACCATGCTGCATGTTCGGCCAGCCACAAATCTCTATACTCTAATGGTATATCATATATAGAAGTTGTTTGACGTTTTGTCCTATGCCTGGTTTTCGGTTTTCCATTCGTTAACACTGGCAACTTGGGAGGTTGGAAGTCTGGGAATTCCAGATTTCGTCTATATTATATAGACCTTATCAAAGATCTATTCAGCCCCTTGTGACTAATCCTGTTATCTTTGTCTCTAACAAAGACTGGATAGCCGTTATGGGTGGCAAAGGAATGAATTAATCCTTCTGGTGACACAAATATTGGAATGTTGTCTATTGAATACTCTGCCTCTGTATCCAGGATGTTTTGTTGACCAAATTTCATCGCTACATCTGTAGATGCAGATGTGAATTTATCCATTAAAACTTCTTTATCAGATACAACATCTGCATATAGTGATCCTCCCAAGCTTGCTGTTCTCTCTAACTAACAATGATCTCTGGAAACAGTTGTTGGCCATAATGCTAGAGAGCTCTCATCAATAATGCACTGGGTTTCATTATAAATATTACAGGTTTTCAAAGAAAATGGTTGAATCATATGATCTTTCAAGGACCACACAGAGGGCAACACAGTGAATCTTGCTACATTTGTCACTTTTTGTGTTGCAGATGTCGACAAGATTTGACAATCATGAAGAGATTGTGCAAACGTCTCCGTTCCTTTTGCATCTTGTTTTATTTTAGTGACATTGGATAATGTTAAAACTTGTGCTTGAAGTTCAGAATATGACCATGCTGCATGTTCGGCCAGCCACAAATCTCTATACTCTAATGGTATATCATATATAGAAGTTGTTTGACGTTTTGTCCTATGCCTGGTTTTCGGTTTTCCATTCGTTAACACTGGCAACTTGGGAGGTTGGAAGTCTGGGAATTCCAGATTGCGTCTATATTATATAGACCTTATCAAAGATCTATTCAGCCCCTTGTGACTAATCCAGTTATCTTTGTCTCTAACAAAGACTGGATAGCCGTTATGGGTGGCAAAGGAATGAATTAATCCTTCTGGTGACACAAATATTGGAATGTTGTCTATTGAACACTCTGCCTCTGTATCAAGAATGTTTTGTTGACCAAATTTCATCACTACATCTGTAGATGCAGATGTGAATTTATCCATTAAAACTTCTTTATCAGATACAACATCTGCATATAGTGATCCTCCCAAGCTTGCTGTTCTCTCTAACTAACAATGATCTCTGGAAACAGTTGTTGGCCCTGATGCTAGAGAGCTCTCATCAATAATGCACTGGGTTTCATTATAAATATTACAGGTTTTCAAAGAAAATGGTTGAATCATATGATCTTTCAAGGACCACATAGAGGGCAACACAGTGAATCTTGCTACATATGTCATTTTTTGTGTTGCAGATGTCGACAAGATTTGACAATCATGAAGAGATTGTGCAAACGTCTCCGTTCCTTTTGCATCTTGTTTTATTTTAGTGACATTGGATAATGTTAAAACTTGTGCTTGAAGTTCAGAATATGACCATGCTGCATGTTCGGCCAGCCACAAATCTCTATACTCTAATGGTATATCATATATAGAAGTTGTTTGACGTTTTGTCCTATGCCTGGTTTTCGGTTTTCCATTCGTTAACACTGGCAACTTGGGAGGTTGGAAGTCTGGGAATTCCAGATTTCGTCTATATTATATAGACCTTATCAAAGATCTATTCAGCCCCTTGTGACTAATCCAGTTATCTTTGTCTCTAACAAAGACTGGATAGCCGTTATGGGTGGCAAAGGAATGAATTAATCCTTCTGGTGACACAAATATTGGAATGTTGTCTATTAAACACTCTGCCTCTGTATCAAGAATGTTTTGTTGACCAAATTTCATCACTACATCTGTAGATGCAGATGTGAATTTATCCATTAAAACTTCTTTATCAGATACAACATCTGCATATAGTGATCCTCCCAAGCTTGCTGTTCTCTCTAACTAACAATGATCTCTGGAAACAGTTGTTGGCCATAATGCTAGAGAGCTCTCATCAATAATGCACTGGGTTTCATTATAAATATTACAGGTTTTCAAAGAAAATGGTTGAATCATATGATCTTTCAAGGACCACACAGAGGGCAACACAGTGAATCTTGCTACATATGTCATTTTTTGTGTTGCAGATGTCGACAAGATTTGACAATCATGAAGAGATTGTGCAAACGTCTCCGTTCCTTTTGCATCTTGTTTTATTTTAGTGACATTGGATAATGTTAAAACTTGTGCTTGAAGTTCAGAATACGACCATGCTGCATGTTCGGCCAGCCACAAATCTATACTCTAATGGTATATCATATATAGAAGTTGTTTGACGTTTTGTCCTATGCCTGGTTTTCGGTTTTCCATTCGTTAACACTGGCACCATGGGAGGTTGGAAGTCTGGGAATTCCAGATTTCGTCTATATTATATAGACCTTATCAAAGATCTATTCAGCCCCTTGTGAATAATTCAATTATCTTTGTCTCTAACAAAGACTGGATAGCCGTTATGGGTGGCAAAGGAATGAATTAATCCTTCTGGTGACACAAATATTGGAATGTTGTCTATTAAACACTCTGCCTCTGTATCAAGAATGTTTTGTTGACCAAATTTCATCACTACATCTGTAGATGCAGATGTGAATTTATCCATTAAAACTTCTTTATCAGATACAACATCTGCATATAGTGATCCTCCCAAGCTTGCTGTTCTCTCTAACTAACAATGATCTCTGGAAACAATTGTTGGCCATAATGCTAGAGAGCTCTCATCAATAATGCACTGGGTTTCATTATAAATATTACAGGTTTTCAAAGAAAATGGTTGAATCATATGATCTTTCAAGGACCACACAGAGGGCAACACAGTGAATCTTGCTACATATGTCATTTTTTGTGTTGCAGATGTCGACAAGATTTGACAATCATGAAGAGATTGTGCAAACGTCTCCGTTCCTTTTGCATCTTGTTTTATTTTAGTGACATTGGATAATGTTAAAACTTGTGCTTGAAGTTCAGAATACGACCATGCTGCATGTTCGGCCAGCCACAAATCTCTATACTCTAATGGTATATCATATATAGAAGTTGTTTGACGTTTTGTCCTATGCCTGGTTTTCGGTTATCCATTCGTTAACACTGGCAACTTGGGAGGTTGGAAGTCTGGGAATTCCAGATTTCGTCTATATTATATAGACCTTATCAAAGATCTATTCAGCCCCTTGTGACTAATCCAGTAATCTTTGTCTCTAACAAAGACTGGATAGCCGTTATGGGTGGCAAAGGAATGAATTAATCCTTCTGGTGACACAAATATTGGAATGTTGTCTATTAAACACTCTGCCTCTGTATCAAGAATGTTTTGTTGACCAAATTTCATCACTACATCGGTAGATGCAGATGTGAATTTATCCATTAAAACTTCTTTATCAGATGCAACATCTGCATATAGTGATCCTCCCAAGCTTGCTGTTCTCTCTAACTAACAATGATCTCTGGAAACAGTTGTTGGCCCTGATGCTAGAGAGCTCTCATCAATAATGCACTGGGTTTCATTATAAATATTACAGGTTTTCAAAGAAAATGGTTGAATCATATGATCTTTCAAGGACCACACAGAGGGCAACACAGTGAATCTTGCTACATTTGTCACTTTTTGTGTTGCAGATGTCGACAAGATTTGACAATCATGAAGAGATTGTGCAAACGTCTCCGTTCCTTTTGCATCTTGTTTTATTTTAGTGACATTGGATAATGTTAAAACTTGTGCTTGAAGTTCAGAATATGACCATGCTGCATGTTCGGCCAGCCACAAATCTCTATACTCTAATGGTATATCATATATAGAAGTTGTTTGACGTTTTGTCCTATTCCTGGTTTTCGGTTTTCCATTCGTTAACACTGGCAACTTGGGAGGTTGGAAGTCTGGGAATTCCAGATTTCGTCTATATTATATAGACCTTATCAAAGATCTATTCAGCCCCTTGTGACTAATCCAGTTATCTTTGTCTCTAACAAAGACTGGATAGCCGTTATGGGTGGCAAAGGAATGAATTAATCCTTCTGGTGACACAAATATTGGAATGTTGTCTATTGAACACTCTGCCTCTGTATCAAGAATGTTTTGTTGACCAAATTTCATCACTACATCTGTAGATGCAGATGTGAATTTATCCATTAAAACTTCTTTATCAGATACAACATCTGCATATAGTGATCCTCCCAAGCTTGCTGTTCTCTCTAACTAACAATGATCTCTGGAAACAGTTGTTGGCCATAATGCTTGTTACTTTTGTAACAAACGAAAGACCCATTTTGAAGTTTTCACTGATTTATTTCTCCAACCGGATAGCAAGTAAGAAACAAATATAAATAGACAACTCAAAATAGTGGTCGAACGCGTCTTTCCTTTTTAGCTTTCTTTACGCTACTGCCCCCTGCAGTCTCAATGTTCAGCCGTGGCCCTAGCTCTCCCCTCCGTTTATACTGTCTGTTGGAACTTGACAACTGTCATTTTGAAATGTTTCATTTTAATGGCTAGCAGCGTCAACACCCCCACCCGTAACGTCCCTCGTTCGCAACGATGGACTTACAGTATTTCCATAGCTGCTAAGTGTATAACTGCTCGCCTCAAGATTTTTCCATTCGCTAGTCTCACATCCACCTGTCTTACTCGATTGTCTTTTCCCCGTATTCTTTTTTCAACTCTACCTCTCAACCATTCATTTCGATTCCTACCCTCGACAACGAACACTAAATCACCAACCTTCAACTCTTTCTTATCCTCATACCATTTACTCCTCTGGTTTATGGACGACAAGTACTCTTTTGTCCATCGCTCCCACATCCTATCAGCTAAATGCTGCGAGCGTTTGAACTGGTTCCTCAATCCTTCAGCTAGATTATAACTTTCGCAAACCGCAGTACACGACCCAGGTGCCCTCAAGAATTGGTTAGGAGTAAGCGCTTTTGGTTCTAATGAATCTTCTGCCAGATAGGTTAACGGTCGAGAGTTAATCATTTCACACGCTTCAGCCAACGTTGTAACAAGGATTTCGTCTGTCAGTGGCCGGTTGCCATCCAGCACCCGCATCGCTTCTTTCACCGACCGAACCATCCTCTCCCACACGCCGCCCATGTGTGGAGTTCCAGGTGGGGTGAAGTGCCATGATGTTGACGCCGAGATGACCTTCTCTGCACACTCGTAGAAGATCCGTTTAATACGTTGTAGCTCGCTGTCAGCACCTCGAAAACACGTCGCGTTGTCGGAATAGATGTCGTCTGCCTTCCCGAACTTACTTTCGAACCGTCTAATCGCCATCATGCAGGATTGGGTTGATAGACTGTGGACGACTTCCAGGTGTACCGCCCTTACGGTCAAACAAGTGAACACAGCTACCCATCGCTTCTCCTTGCGCCGCCCAACGGTGACCTCTAATGGACCGAGATAATCGACCCCGACTGCGCTGAATGGACGAAGGTTTGGTGTTGTTCTCTCAATAGGTAGCGGCGCCATTCTTGGTGTAAAAGGTTTGCACTTGTAGACTTTACACCAAGTGCATTGACGACGTATCTCTTTGATCGCTGCTCGAAGTTTCGGGATTTTAAAATGTTGCCGCATCTCGTTTAAGACCGTTTCACTATTGGCATGTCCGTAGGACTCGTGATAGTGCTGAACGATCCTTTTTGTGATATTGTTCTGTCTTGCCAGTATTTTCGGATAACGTTGGTCGAATGGAAGATCGGGGTTGTTAGTCAGTCTGGTATCCATCCGCATTATTCTATTTTCGTCTAACACTGGAGAATACTTGTATACTGGGCTCTTTTTCTTTATCTTTCTTTTAGCCCTTTCGTCTGAGCTGTCAAGATTCGCGTTAAGGATACTCATTTCTTCTGGGAATGATTCCCACTGTGATTGTCTTACCAAATTGGTCTCTGCTCTTTCCAACTCTTCTTTTTGTAATGGTATCTTTTGAGCGATCACATTACCTCTTAGTGATTTTGAGAGCCTTTCAGTTGCTTCTATTGTGTGGATTGCTTGTTTTTGCCTCTTTCTTACACAGTTGTCGATGAATCGATTTACGTATGCCATAACACGAACTAATCGTTGCCAGGTTGGGAGTTGTGGTGATGAAATTACGGAGTGAAATAGCACTATCTTCCGGGTGTCTTCTTCAGTGCTTTCTATAACTTCATCTTGAGCAGGCCAATTTTCTTCAGGCTCGTAAAGAAAGGCTGGACCTTTGAACCATTCTCCATTCATATCTAGTGGAGGACCTTTACCCCATTTGGTCATAATATCGGCGACGTTCAGTTGAGTTGGCACCCATCTCCAGTCTGTTTTGTTGGTAAGCTCCCATATTTCGCCTATGCGAAAAGCTACAAATTGCACGAATTTATGTTGCTCAGAATTGATCCAACTGAGAACAGTTTTGGAGTCTGTCCAAAATGTGCATTTTTTTATCTTTAATGAATGAGTATCAATGATGGTGCGACTGATTCGAGCCCCTAAAACCGCTGCCATCAATTCCAGGCGAGGAATTGTTTGTCGTTTCAATGGTGAAACTTTGCTACGGGACATGGCGAGTTTACAGCGAATTTTACCTTCAGCCAGAATACGGAGATATGCTACACATCCGTATGCGTGTTCACTGGCATCTGTAAATATATGTAGCTCGATCGATTCTATGGCATTCGAATGTGTTGCGTCTAAGTAACATCGAGGTATTTTTATGGCTTTGATCTTCTCTAGAAGCTCTATCCATCTGTGCCATAGAGCTATAGCGTCTTCATTTATTTCGTCATCCCAATCACATTTTGACCTCCAAAGCTGTTGAATGAGGATCTTGCCATGAATGGTGAAAAGCGAAATTAAGCCCAGAGGGTCGTAAAGACCCATAACACAGCTGGTTACAATTCTCTTCGTAGGCACAACCATCTCTTCGATGTACGGCTTCAAATTGTCTCGCATCAAAGTTGAGAAAGATAACATATCCTCTCTTGGATCCCATATCACGCCTAATACCCTTTCGTTGGAGGTCTCTTTATCTTTATTGAAGTGTATTGGGACTAATTCCTTTGTTTCTCCAAAGCTTTCGAGGAATTCTATTGAGTTCGAAACCCAATTGCGAATTTCAAATCCTCCTTTACGATGCACTAGAGTGACCTCTTTCGCCAGTTGTATGGCCTGTTCTACCGTATCGGTACTATCAAAATAGTCGTCTACATAGTGGCGCTTTATGATTGCTTCGGTTGCTTCAGGAAATTGATCTTTGAAGTCGCTTGCATTTTTATTCTTAATGTGTTGCGCTGAGCAAGGTGAGCATGTCGCTCCAAATGTTGCCACGTCCATCACATAGGTTCCCATCGGCTCATTTGTAGATTTTCTGAAGACAAATCTTTGAGACTGTTTGTCCTCTGCCCGTATCTGGATCTGGTGGAACATTTCACGCAAGTCTCCACCAAACGCGATTCTCTTTTCTCGAAAACCAATGATCACTTGCATGAGGGGAACAAGCAGATCCGGGCCTTTAAGTAACTCGGTGTTGAGTGACACTCCTTTCACGGTTGCAGCTGCATCCCATACGACTCTTACCTTGCCAGGTTTCTTGGGATTCAATACTACATTAATCGGCAAATACCAGACATTGTTGGATGGTGTGTTATGTAACTCCTCCGATGTAATGAGATGGGCATAACCTTTTCGTTGATACTCTTCTATTTGCTGGCATAAGTTGTTGTGTAGTTCAGGAGTTTTCATCAGTTTCGTTTCGAGTTGCTTAAAGCGTTTTATCGCCATGGAATAGCTTTCTGGAAAATTTCGTTCTTTTTCTTTCCATAACAGTCCCGTCTCAAATCGCTCTCCCACTCGTCTGGTTGTGCGTTCTAAAATCTCCTTCGCTCTTTTGTCTTCAATGGATTCACTGGCAGTTGTGGTGACGGATTCTTCCAATTTATATTGTTCTTTTATGAGCTCATACAGGTCTTCATTGGTTATGCAATTATGATACCCGATGTTGTTATTTGTTGCACCAGACTTTGTGTAGCCATAAACAGCCCAACCCAGCTTCGTTTTCACTGCAATAGGGTCATTTTCTTCTCCGGAAACAACTTCTAAGGGTGTGAACATATCAATGTTGTTAAGTCCTATCATGATCTCTGGCCTACCCGTATACGATGGCACAGGAATTTTTTGAAGATGTGTGTAGCGTTCTTTCAATTTGTTCGGATCTAATCGTTGAAGTGGAAGATCTAAGCTTTCGACTGTGCGCGCATCCCTCAATAGCTGTAGCTCTGTTGAACCTACGGATGATACTGATAAGCTTAGTTTCTGTGACCCCTTCTCCACTCGTTCAATGCCAGCCGTCCACCGCATAGTCAGGTCTTCTGGGACACCGTCCGCCCCAAGACGCTCCACTAAACGACGTTCTATCAATGTTACAGATGCCCCTTCATCAAGAAAAGCAAGAACAGTTATTTTTATGCCATTATGATAAACATCTACCGGAACCACGCGAAATAACATACTTCCATTTGCATCCACATGCGCACTAGTACCGTCAATTTTTATAGATCCTACCTGTTCATGCAGAAGAGGGTGATGCATTTGGTTACAATCCCCTATATTACATCTCGATGGCACCATGCACTTTCCTTTATGCCCGTTAAGACACAGCTTGCATAGTTTGTGTTGCGTTACGAGCTCTTGCCTCTGCTTTAGTGTTGATTCCTTAAAAACAGAACAGTTACGCAGGCGATGATCCGTTTTGTCACACGCAAGGCAAGGTTTTCTCTCTGGTTGCGCCGTCTGATGATGTATCACCGTTTCCTTCTTACGTGCATCTTTTTTCGAAGATTGAGGCATATATTCACTGATCTCTAAGGTGGTTTCGAGGACTTCAGACACCACTTCGTTCAGGAAATCCGTGAAGGTTCTCAGCGATGTAGAGTGATGACCTCGTTTAAAGCGCGCCCAAGCTCGCTTGTCCGCGTCTGGAAGCTTTTCCACTAATTCCTGTATCAACAGCGGATTGTGGAGATGGTATTCAAGTTGCGAAGCTTCTAGATGTTCACAAAGTATTTCAACCGCGTTGGAGAACGGCAAGAAGCTTGTCATTTCATTGGCTTTAGGAGCTTTTGTTTCGCGCACCTTCGTTAGCAAATTGCGCAAAATAAGCTCAGTTCTTCCGTATACTTGTCTTAACTTGTCAATAGCCAGTGGTACTGATTCCGGTCGAATTAGCTTTCCTCGAACTAGTTCCAGTGCCGGACCTTTAAGACAATCTTGCAACCGCACGAGGTTTTCACTTGTCGTATAACCGCATGCTTTGTTTGATGCATTAAATGCACCGTAAAACCTCGGCCAGTCTTCAGGCTTTCCATCGAACACAGGCAATTTCTGAGAAATTCCACGCCGAGCTCGTCGCTGTTCTTTGGTCGGCTGTTTTTCTTCTTCTTCTTCACTAGAAAAACTTTCACTCCCTTCCGAAGAACTTGGTATAGGTTTCACCATTTTCTTTTTTCCACTTTTCGCGTGTTGCTTGCGCGTGTTGCGCATTACGCGTCGGTTTTTACCAACACTACCGTCACTTTCGTACTTAACACGTCGATGTTCTTTATTTGACTGTTCTTCTACTTCTTCTTCACTAGAAGAACTTTCAACACTTTTCGAAGAAATTGGTGCGGGTTTCAGCTTTCCCCTTATTCCACTTTCCGCTTGCTGCTTGTGCATGCTTCGCGTTACACGTCGACTATTACCATCACTATAGTCGCTTTCGTCCTGGAATAACAGCTTCTTCTTGGAAAGCTTTGGAATCGCACCTTTATTCTCTGGCGTCACTTCACCAACACCATTATCCTCGGCATCATGGCCGCTTTTTGTCGGCTGATCGTCCATTTTGTTTTTTAATGTTCAATTCACGTTACCGTACACTTTAGTCTCTCTTCAACACTCACTATCTATTCAATTCACTTTCCTGCAAATCGAACCACGCCGTAATTTGCACAAGCACTCTTCTATACGTCGCACCGTATCTTTTTGCCGCACAAAGGACGCGTTCTGAGCGTGAAGTAGTTTTGCGTCTATCGTTGTATTGGTAGCGTCTGTGGATCACCACACCGTTTTAGAAAGCTCTTTCGAAAACTGCATTTCGATATTTTGAGAAATTTGTTACTTTTGTAACAAACGAAAGACCCATTTTGAAGTTTTCACTGATTTATTTCTCCAACCGGATAGCAAGTAAGAAACAAATATAAATAGACAACTCAAAATAGTGGTCGAACGCGTCTTTCCTTTTTAGCTTTCTTTACGCTACTGCCCCCTGCAGTCTCAATGTTCAGCCGTGGCCCTAGCTCTCCCCTCCGTTTATACTGTCTGTTGGAACTTGACAACTGTCATTTTGAAATGTTTCATTTTAATGGCTAGCAGCGTCAACAATGCTAGAGAGCTCTCATCAATAATGCACTGGGTTTCATTATAAATATTACAGGTTTTCAAAGAAAATGGTTGAATCATATGATCTTTCAAGGACCACATAGAGGGCAACACAGTGAATCTTGCTACATATGTCACTTTTTGTGTTGCAGATGTCGACAAGATTTGACAATCATGAAGAGATTGTGCAAACGTCTCCGTTCCTTTTGCATCTTGTTTTATTTTAGTGACATCTTCGATCATAACTCGCAGGAAATGAGTAAACTCTTCTTTTGGATTTTCACTCAATTTTGCTGGAACATCTGACACAACAGATGTCACATCTGACCGGATCCAATATTGTCTACAGGATGTTGTCAATTTATAGGCGGTTACTTGCACTTTAAACTGCGGTTTATTCCCAATTTTCATTCTCCAAAAATTTAACACCGTTGTGAAGTGGTTGGAATGGTCATTTTCATCCAGAATACCTTCTGGACAGTTATCTGGGATTATTGCTGAAATTCGTGAGAATTGATTTTTGTTCTCTGCTAAAATTACATAAACTTTTGGGTGAATAACTTCCTCTGCCCCTGTGACGATTGTCACAAATCCAGCCAGGAAAAGAATGAGATTCATTTTGATAATATTATAGATATAATATTCATTGATGTCTATTGTTAGTGCAGTTAATTTAAACTTTTCGCATAAGGTAGGACGATGGACAAGTTTTTATTTTTCTTAACGATGGGCGAGGACATTTATTTCTTCACGGTTCTTCTGGCATATTAAATAAAACGTTAATATGGTTCCGAGTAAAGGATTAATGATGTTTCTGTCAATAATTTATCTCTGTTATGTACTTAACAATTCCTGTGATTACTATCCTCATCGTATCAGTCGTGTATGTATATAGGCCTTTCGTCGTATATATTGTTTGTTATTGTTTATACAACCTAAGCAGTTCTTTTTGAGTCTTTTTTTATTTTAAAAGAGCAAAAAAGGAAGCAAATCCAGTCACATGAGTTGCAAAAAGAAGTGAACTTGAAATAATAGGTTGGCAATGAGACTGTACATCGAAGGATTTACTTAGGCTAATTTTGTTTTAATATATGGTTGCGTTTAATACAACATTAAACCAACTATGCTGTGACTTATGTAAGTTAGCCTTATTTAGCTTGTTCTAAGTTTGCTATTGTGTCAGTCTTGTGTCACGTAATGTCATAAACAGTCGAAATAGTTAATTTAATCATTTTGGAAACAACTACAACAAAGACGTGGTACATAAGGTTGTTCAGTATTTATAGGCTTGGGATTCATCAGCAGTAACGGTTATAGGTAAACGGTACTGCGTAATCAAAATTTTAATGAAATAAGTTTTCTCGCTGTTAGTGAGTTGTAAGGAGAAGATTGGAAAAAGCACTAAAGATACTAGTCGTAAATGTCGCAAGATACAAGTTGAAGGTTTTGAATAGACCTATGCAAACCAACGCATACAAAATTAGGACAACATGTACATGTAAATAAAATTAAATATAGTACGAAACATCTGCTGGTTCATATCGTAAAATGATAACGGTTAATGGAACGGGAATAGATCATTGCTATCGCGTCACAGTAGTTAATCCGGATTGGAAGTAATTAGGATTTATGGTGTTTGCAACACGATGTGAAACGATATTATACTGACCTGATGTAAAGTCAAACTCTGGTGGATGACAGGCAGATAAAACGGGGCAAAAGAGTGAATTAGATATATTAGAAGATCGTTGTAGTGGTATGGTAAATGAAATAAACCTTGAAATATCCACAATAGTAGCAAACAGCAGACACATGGAATCTGGTAAAACCCCATAACTGGTAATATTACACTAGGCTATAAACAAGAAAATGGAAAGAGAATGTTCAAGTTGAATACAAGTAACTAGAGCGAGCGAAATGAAAAAAAAGAACCTTATTCAACCCTGCTGCTCGAACAGGAAGCGTAAAAGAACATTGAGCATAGGACCGTCTATAAGGGCGTGGTTTGGAGTACAGTTAGAGTTATGTTACGGAATTTGAAACATGTTGCATTTGCAACAAGCGTAAACGTATTGTGAATCAGTTAGAATAGAGGCCTGCCTGTCTCTTCTATTTGTTGCAGTTTTTTGTTAGTATAAAGAAACGTTTAGGTGAACGAAGGCAGTATCTTTCCATTGACGGCAGTCGAAGAAAGCAAAAAAAGGAGAAGGTGAAAATAATCAGATAGCTAAGATGAGTAAAAGAAGGAATGCGGTGCAGAAAAGGTAATAGGGTGAAACTAAAACTAGCATGTGTTACATTTTTCTTTCCTCTAAACCCGATATATACAGAAGGAGTATATGAAAGAGAAATAAATTAAACAAAAAATAACAGCGAACTGAAAAAGGTATTGTTTTCTTGTTGTACTAGCATTTGTTAACGTAAGTATATTAAGTTTAGTTATCTTTTGTGTTTGTTTCCATTTCTCCAAATTTCATTTTCCCTTTAGTGTTCAATTCTGCTATTAACTTAAGTGTAGCGAATAAACGCAAAACATGTGGAAATATACAACTTATTTCGTTGACGTTAAACGTCCCTCGTGCAGCGAGTTGGTGCGAGTTTTCTTCTGCGTACGGCTCTACGTCTTACTAGTTGGTTAGTACCATGGTTTGACAACGTTATCCTTTCGGGCGTTTTGATTTCGCGCTCATTGTAGTGCTCGTTTTCGACAGCAAAAATGTCCCAAACCTCTTTCCACTGTGTTGCCGGTACGTTCACGGTAGTTACACGGTCAGGCAACGGTGTCATAAGCAGATCGGCGGATAAATCATTCGCAGGATCGTCCGCTTGCCGATAGCTGGGTGATGCCAGTTCCGATGGTTCGCGTATGTGAAGGCTGGAGAGACGGCGTCGCCGTTGTCTTCGTTGCACCGTTCTGCGATAACCAGCAGCTCGCCGTGGAGAAGTACTGCTGCGGGACGCACAGTCACCGATGGGTGGATGGCGTAGAATCTTCAGAGGAGACGAATGATGATTTACTAAGAAGTACCGAAAGGAAGACGCCGTATTATTAAGATTTGCGCTAGAAAGCACGCTCGCGGATGTGTTAGTTGCTGTCGGTGCCATCGAAGCAGTATCTGTAGCTTTGCGACCTGTTTGATCGCATGGTGAGTTAGTGTCGTCGTAGCATAATTTTACATTCGTTGGCGGTATATTATTGTTGTTTTCAAATTCTAGCTTTTGATTCGTATAGCGATCTTCTATGTTCCATCGCCACTGATGATCGATATGCGTTTGCCACTCATTGCACATTGTTTGTGGTGCGCGCGTGACGACCCACTTCAGCATGGTGTTCTGAAAGTGTAATAAAATAAATGAGATCTTAGTATTAGACGATGCATCTTTACACTAAACGGAAGCTAAATGAAATTGTTATATTTTTATTATTATTATTATTAAATTAATTATATGAAGCTAATGAATTTGATTGAAACTACATGCGCATGTCGTCAGCATATAGTAGGCAGCATACCCGAGGGGATCACATCAGTTGCATCGTTGAAGAAGATAGAGGATAATAACGGACCCAAGTTACTACCTTGAGGTACTTCAGAAGTTATCAGTCCTTCGCTTAACAAAACTCGACAATATAAAATGCTGCATGAAACTATCACTACTACGCGATACGGCGCTAACAAACCTGTGTATGTAATGACGCGTTTATTTAACGAGTATTTGAGCAACTTTTATTAAATCTGAGCACTAAGCCGTATAGAAACATGATTACTGATAATTACGTATTGCAATGAGAGCAATTTGGTGCTCTCGTTAAGCCTGCTGAAGGGAAATATTTTATGAATACACAAACACTGGGCATGATTTTACCTCATCGTCTGAGAAAAATTCTCATATCTACTCTAAGTTCTGGCTTAATCGTCGCTGGCACGCTTGCCCTGTGGTCCTTTTTGGAAGACGCTTGACTAGTGATAGTTTTTCTGGGGTATGTGGAAGCCGTCATAGGGTTACATATCTAAATCTCTTAAAATATCTCTACCTACTGTGCAATTTTTAATTAAGTTATCACACCGGACAGTGACACAAGCCGTTTCACAGCCGAAATAGAGATCCTTGCGAGTGTAGCCTGATCAGCCGAGATCTTTGTCGACGGCGTCTTTTTTCTAATGTTTCCATTCCTGGCGATACACAACTTGAATGATAGCTAGAGTGCTAGGTTCTATCAATCTAGCTGAAATGTGAGATCGCAAGCCAGGAGAATTTACACCGGATAATCTTTAGCCAGCAGACCTAATTGTTGTAATTAGGACAACACACATAAAACAACAGCATTCCATGTTGGTCTAATCAGCGTACAAAGTAAAGCTTTCGTATGCAACGGGCCATCAAATCCTCAGCACATTTTGTAACTGAGTAGAATCGAGTAGAGTAGACTGAACTGAGCGCTGCGTAGAATGATGTCATAGTGTACATTAAGTGGTGTGTCTCACCATTTTCAAATGCAGTCAATATGGCTTGAAAATCAGGAGAAACAACGAAACAGAGTACGTGAAAGAAGAAACAAATGAGTGGTTACATTATCGAGCGTGGTGGAAATAAAATATTTCTTATTCCTAGTAATTGTATGCATTTTGCACACTATCCCGTACAACTCTGTATGTGTGGCAAGATGCGGTGTTCCATTTTCCATTTAGGGATGTGTCCCAGCTTTATGAGTAAGCGAAGATCCTGTTTGCCTAATTGGGTTCATCCGATTGACGCGTGATTGTACCATTATGGCGGTTTATGCTATTAATTAAAATCCTATGCGTGCAATTTTTCGGGCACGACTAGATTTGTAGATGCGATCAATAAAGGTGAACCATAATTGCTGTACAGAAAGGAAATAGTTTTCGCCCATTTTGATACGCTTCACTTAACCGTTCCATTGGGAGAAAAAATAAGGAGGCAAAGGAAAAGACCGTTCTGAAATTTAATGCTCACCTGCGGCACCAAGATTGAGGAAAACACTTGGATGAAACCCCTTTTTTCGTTCTCGATTACAAATGTAATGTAAGGCAGGAAGAGATAATACTTTCTTGCCGTGCGGTACACGCGAAGATCATACAGCCTTATCCCTTTAGATGGAACAGCGCATCCATATATTCCATATGCATGCAACAAATTGGGTTAAAAGGAAGGATCGTTACGGATCAATACAACAGCAAAGGTGCAGAGTTTTGTACCGTGAAATGGTACGGGGCGAGAAAGAAAGAAAAAAAGATTATATTTCTTCTTCCGAATTTTATAACCACGTTAAAGACGATCCGATCTATCGCCCTTTGCTGTATTTAATCTCACCAGTAATCGAGAAAGGAAGGCATTTTGAATGATGTATGCTTTTCTAATATGTAAATGTTGAAATGTCCTTAGATTCTGCATCCATTTCACTGGTCTCGATCCACGAAAGTATACCACTTTTATTTAGAAGCCATCAACTATTCCAAAAGGGGTGACATATGACGTCAATCGTTCGGCGTATAAACATAACTCAGGACACACGTGTCCATAACAAATGCATTTCCTCCTTCTCTCTCATCTCCGTTTTTCCTCTCCCACACAATCGGATCGTTTGAATTTCGGGCCCTCGGTTCCCCAGTTCAGAGCACCCGTGACCCGTTACATTTTTGGCTAACTATTTATACTGAGGCATACGGTTTCGGTGGGGTTGTGCAGAAGCCAAATGTTAAAATTTGAACCAGATAATTTGCATACAGGTGCCAAATAATAAATTACAAGCGTGCAATCTTACCGACTGGGAAGGGGGAAAGGTCCACTATCGGAAAGTCCACTTAAAAGCATGTATAAAATGCGAGGGTCCACACTCTTGTGTACCATATGGCATCGTGGAACGTTATTGCAGATTTTTCCTCAAATGAACTGAACCAAAACAGTGCTAACTTACATAAAAACGGTTATTTTTGCATTTTGTTGCTGGCGTAGCCAAAAAGTTGTTGATGACGGAGTGGGAAGAAAAATAAAATCATTTGAATTGCCAACAGTTAGGAAAGTTCGCGTTTGAGCACATGAATGCTAGCAAAACCAAGGCATTGGTAAACCAAGGATTGTTGTTTGATACATTAATGTGGCTAGGTACTTAAGAGTATGAATATTGCTGGTTTCAGTGCTTTTTCCCGGCAAAGACACAACTTACTGTCTTTGATTATCAAATATCTAACGTAAACAAGATCACATAATAGCTTGGAAAACACTCTTGGAGTTCCACAAGGTAGTGTATTTCCCAGCTGCCCAGCTTAAAGGCTCTTCGAAAATGAAAAAGACAACGATACAAAACGGATCTTAAATCTATGGAATATAACCAATTTGCTGACGATTTGGTTCCTATTTGATATTTATCAAACGGGAAAAACTAGACAGCAATAATGACTAAACTCAACGAAAATCTGAAATTTATTTATTACGGTTCCAATAAAAAAATGAGCTAAAACTAAATATAAAAAAGACAGTGGATTTAATAGCGCCAAGAAGGGAAAATGGTTTTCACACTCTAGCAAGTCTCTATAAAAACAACAAACAACAATACTCTAGCAACCGAGGAAAATGTATACTGTCCTAAGTTATGTTAAGTTACTAATATGTTTTAACAGAAAAATTATCTTTGTATTAGGTCCGCAAATAAATAACGGCCGTTTTTAAATCGATTGGACCACTGTGGACTGTGGCGCGATTTTGACGTTTACAAACGTCATAAATCAAGTTCGGGAATGATATAATCAAATTGAGTAAACAGATTAGTGATTATTTGGTGCGAGTAAAAGTTCCTAGTTCTTGAAAATGTCTGATTTTGAGCCGGATAAGCGACATATGCGGGAGGTGTTGCTGTTTTTGTTTCGAGCGAAGAAAACGGCAGCCGAAGCGCATCGAGAGCTTTCGAGTGTTCACGGCGATGCTGCTCTAAGCGAAACAAGGTATAGGGATTGATGTTAAAAAGGGAAGAAAGGCCCAAAACGTTCGCCGACGAAGAATTGACGGCTTTACTGGAGGAAAATCACTGCCAAACGCAAGAAGAGCTTGCAGCCGTGCTTGGTGCAACTCGTCAGGCCATATCATCACGGCTGAATGCGTTAGGCATGATACAGAAGGAGGGCAAATGGATACCACACGAGTTGAAGCCGCGGGACATTGAACGCAGACTCTGCATGTGTGAATTGCTGGTCCAACGGCACAACAGAAAGAGGTTCCTACACAGAATCGTGATGGGAGACGAGAAGAGGATTTTGTTCAGCAATCCTAAGCGCAAAAAATCATTGAGATCCTCCGGGCATATCCCAACATCATCAGCTCGACCGAACATCCATAGCTCGAAAGTTATGCTGAGTATTTGGTGGGACCAGCTCGGCGTCATCTACTACGAACTTCTGACACTGGGAGAAACAATCACTGGTGAACGCTACCGGAAACAATTGATGAGTTTAAGCCGAGCACTGCGTGAAAAACGGCCAGAATACTCATCACGCCACGACAAAGTTATTCTGCTGCATGACAATGCTCGGCCACATGTTGCTACTATACCTAAAAACTACCTTAATACCCTCAAATGGGATGTTTTACCGCACCCGCCATATTCACCGGATCTGGCACCATCAGATTTCCATCTGTTCCGTTCCATGGCACATGGATTGGCTGACCAGCAGTTCTCCTCCTATGAACAGATCCAGAATTGGTTGGATACCTGGATTGCGTCGAAAAACGTATCATTTTTCCATAAAGGAATCCGCGATTTACCCGAAAGGTGGAAGAAAGTAATAAATAATAATGGCCAATACTTTGATTGACCCAATTTCTTCAAATAAAAATGACACGAATAAAAATAAACTTATGAAATAACGGCCGTTATTTATTTGCGCACCTAATAGATCTTATAAAGGAAATCGCTAAAAAATGGGTGTTGTACGTGGCTGGCCGCTATGGTATGTTACAGCTCTATCTGTCGCTTATTGTATCCCATTTGGAATTTTGTGCAATAATTTTGTGTCTGATAACGTCAAAGTTGAAGACATCTTATCATACGTCAAATTTGAAGACAACTCGTCTTCAAAGACTTCAAAACAAGGTAATGCAACCAATTAATTTTTAGTTTTTATTTATTTACTTTAATTAACTCTATTTTTTTAGCAATACGGCCTGACCGTTCCTGAAGAAATAAAAAAAACTCTATTTTTTTATTGTACCTAGTACGCTTCCTTAGTAAAGTTGTTAAAATATTGACAGAGGTTATGTCTGGAGATTGACATTCATTGACATGACCTGTTGGGTGAAAACCTTATCTATATGTTAAAAATTTGGTTTAGCACTCATCAGTTTTTGCAAGGAATATTTTATTATCGACAGATAATTCTACTATAATGTATATAATGTATGGAAACCATCACCAGCCTGAACCGAAAGCGGTTTAAACTTAAACCGTGTCTGATGTTGATCAGCGATCTTTCGCTCTGTTTACCTGGATATTTGTTGCGTAAAACTAAGGCGGCAAAAATTGCAACAGCTTACGCAAGCTGCATGTTGCAGCATCAAAGAAAAACCCCTAAGAAAATGTGCAAGCTGTCCGGTCATCTCCGAAACGTTACGGGGATATCGGGTTACAATCTTACCAAGCACGAATGAAAGCGTACGATTTGGTGTTTTTTTTCGTCCTTTTCATGTGTTTAATTTCCGAAAATTCCCGGATGTATGCTCGGGCATGGCTAAGAATTTATGATGCATTTCACCACCTTTCACCGGTGCGTCGCTTCCCGGTTCCTATTGCATAATCTTTCTCCGCTTTGTTTTCAGCTTTCGTTTCCCTCGTTTTCACTTCCTTGCCTATGTTGCCCAAGAAGGCGCTTCGTCCTGACCAAGACAAATTAAAAGCACAGAGGTAGAGAGTTTACCCACACCCCAAGAAGAAAAAGGCCATAAATTTTTGCCCATTTCTAACACATCGTTTTGATCATGCTGCGATATAACGATTTGTTGACTAGGTACCTGGGGCGCCACCTTAGGGGCAAACGGGCCAAACCATTGGCCATAAACTTTTGGGTAGAAATTTTGCACTTTTTTTCTAGTGTTTCCCTCGGTATCCTACGCAATGCGAGCAGCTTTCCCCCTTCTGTTTGGCAGTGCTAAAAAAAACAGTAATATTCGATGCGGAAATTGTGTGAGATTTAATCATACTTCTAGGTCGCCGAACGGCCGATCGTTATGGTATCTTCCGGTAGACAAGCAACAACATTGGGGTTTACATTGGAATGTTATTGGTAGCTGCGTACCCGGTAATAAAATAATATTTGAAAAAAATCTATTTATATAATATCAACCAACCTATTTTGTCCCATCGCTTGGAGCCTAGGGATGAGAACGTCCGCTTGTGTACACAGCGCTGATGAAAAAGCGATACCGTTGTATATGAACGCTAATTAAATAATAACGTTATTAATAAACTTTTCAAATTCATCATACGGACAAAGTTTTCAACTAACAAGAGGGTAATTACTTACTGGTGAAAGTGTTGCACACGTAGGTATCATTCTCATCTATCACCAGCCGGGCAATGATAGCAACCACAATCAATGCCATCGGACATTTCGTTGGCTGGTACCCCAATCACCCCAATAGTAGTGCGTAGTAAAATAGCATAATTCTTAATTTTTTGTTTCCGAGTGCTTTCGGTGTGGTCTGCTGATTGATCTGGTCGCACGCACGCGAGAATGAAACAAATAGGAACGGTTGATGAATAAAATGAGATACGAACGCAGGACACGCAATGTGATGATTGGAAATGTTAAGGGTGCGATAGGGTACGGTACCGAGTGTGGGAACGGTCTTGCAACGTCAGCCGACTGGCAACCTAATAACGTTTACTATATGTGCGTCTGAGAATGTTAAGCCTCACCAATACTCAGGTGTTAGAAACAAAAAGGATAGAGCGCTTAATTTCGTGTCAATTCAATTAGAAACATCATAGATAGTAGGATAATTGAGAAATGAAGCTTATGTATTTGGCTTTGTAAGCGTACGCGACCGTTGCACTCTAGTTAAAGGACGATTAAAATAGACACGCATTGTAACAAGGCTCAGTTGGAGCGATGCAGGCAAGTATCCCAACATTTCCTCCCTTTTAAAACTTTAAACATGTAACATTTTTCATACTGTAAGCTGTGTTGCTAATTATGCTAATGAACCGAAATTTGATTTTATCAGTTAGGGGAATCTGAAACCGATTAAATATTTTCAAAAAAAAAAAGGTTTTTTTACAGCTGCTTAAAACAATTACGCAATTGGTTGATAGCAAAGTACACATAAATAACAAAAAAAAATCAGTTACAATCATGCTTGGTGTGGGAATTTCGTGAGTAGAAAAGTTTAAATGCTACTAACCACCTACTGGCAACCAGTGGCCATATGTTTCTTTCCATTCATTTGATTGTGTTCTGCAATGGTGCTGACTCATCTCATGTACCAAATATGGGACGGTGTTCAATTACTTCAGTACTTGTCTTTGCATCGCTGAAGACAGAAAATTCGCACGTTGATCAGAGAGAATTATGTCAACAGTAGCTCAAGATGAGCAACCAATAGGTTATTGTAAAGAATGAAGTTGCGTTTGATCGATATGGTTGTTTGTCTTGAGAATCCCCTTTTTGGGTGAAATTCCTAGCAACATTTCCTATTCCTAAAGTCAGACAGTAAATCTTATTCCTAAAGTCAAAGACAAATAAGGGTAGACGAATTTCCATTAAAAATTGATGATTGACTTTGAGTTGTCATCTAAACCATAATTGGAAATTGATGTTGAAAAAGATATTGCCTTTCTTGTACTCGATTGGTCATGCTCAATAGATTCAAGCGTTAATCCTTCGTGTAAAATGATCGCGGTTTATCACATCCAGTAGGCATTTCCTTTTCTATATGGCAAGGAAAAATTCTGTTATGCAACTTAAGTATACAAGTTACTGTATGATACACCAATCTCAACTTATCTGACAGTCTCCTCAGAAGTTATTGAATTAGTAGATTATTCAATATGCAATGCGATTCATTTTTCTCAAAGGTGTAATGTAGAGACTAGAGGAAAAGAAAACAGTAGTGAAAGTCAAGAAAGGACTGTCATATAGTTTAAACTAGTGTTGAGTAAATCTAACTCAGATTCATGAAGCGGAATGGATCATTGAACTGAATGAAAGAATCTGAATCTCAATTCCAAAGATGAATGAATTCGCTGGATGATTCATTCACGATGGTCTCCAAAAGGGCTTGTACGTTATGTGTCCTCCCCCTCCTTCTTCACTTAGAACCTTGAAAAGGCTTAATCCGTAGCTAGTCTGAGGATTCATAAATCTTTTGAATTTGATTTTCCGCAAAAAAAAACTGCTGAAAAATACAGTTCTTAAATACGTAGAATCAAAGAAGGATAAGATCAAAGATGCCGCAAAAGGTTGATTACCGAAATCCATCTCATGTGCACAAAGTGCATCTCGTGCACTTCTCGTGCACCCAAGCCAATCGGCTTAAAATGGGACGAAATATTAAAATGTGCAAGCGGCTTACGAGCTTCCAGGGTATAAACGAGACTCGTTTAAAGGAAGATTTATATCTTAAATAGAAGGTTCATCCCGCACCTGATCTGAGAAGGTTTCCGAAATGAACCACTCTATGGATGATCTTAATTTGAAGAATTTCAGCAAAATCGTATTATTTGGAACCGAGGCTGCATATTGAATGGGCCGCACTATGGCCGGTTTAGAGCGAGCGGTGGAAAGGATAAGGAAAACGACGCGCTTGCATGGGGAAAAGTTAGGGTGTCGCATTTCAACGGTCAGCGCGTGCCGGAAAAACAAACTCGGGAATAAAGGGTTGTATCGCAAGGGTATAAGATTGCAGCAGCCACCAACTTGACCATTGCATGTTCCATTACGCCATATCCACGTGCTATCAACGGATTTTGATCTTCATGGTAGAGTGGAACCTGTTTGACAAGTTCGTGGTTGGTCGATCGGACACGATTAGAGAAAACTATGTGTGTAAAATGCGCGAGTGTGTGTTTCGACTCAGTTATTTACGATAAATCCTTGGTCACGGTCAGCATAGATTAGCCTGGTTCCTGTTAAAAAGAATCCCTGTTTACTGCATACGCGGTTAAAGGTGTTATCGGTGAGATCATACTTAAGGCAAACAAATGGTTGAACTGAGCATGTGATCAGGATGAAATGTTACGCAGATAGGGTTGGGATTGGTAGTACTGTGGTTTGCGTTTATTGGAAACAATATCATTTTTGTAGGAATGAAGCTACTGCATTTAAAACTTATAATGAAACTGAAAGGTTGATGTCATGATTGATGAATGGAAATCCACATTTTCTTGATAGATTTGTACTTTGCAAGTAGATTGGGTTGATGATCGAGTAATAACACACCGCAATGGAGCATTCATATACAGGAACTAGTAACAAATTGCAAACCCATCAATTGAAAGCGTTTAGAAAACAGCACCGTAAACATTGTTTAAGTGGGGCAACTGTTGTCGTAGGAACTTGTAAGAAAATTATGTCTGCATTATCAATATGAAAAAGTTAATCAAATTCCGAGACAAATGTATAAACCCCCACATTAGCGACGTTTTTGTAAGAACACTGGCACTTTATGTATCAAATCGAAATGTTTCGTTTTATCACTCTAAACATCAGGTTGTACTTACAGGCTTGATTTGGATGTTGAAATTTGAAGTAAATATATACGCTTAAATTTGATGCGCCTGGCCACAGCTGTCCACAATCATCGGTTCGAGTTCGTTGCGATCGCAGCTTCACACGCATAGGTTTCGACTCCACAATGTTTGCACCAGATCCACAACATGCGGTCGCACACACCCTCGGCTTTAGCCGGATACACATCGATTACGAAAGTTTGCTCCAACTTTGGCACTGGACAAAGTCGACAACGACGCAATGTATGTTTGCTCACTGACATCAGATTGCCGAGTAAATCATCAACTCCTTGCCGAGCGTGTGGAATCGAGCCTTGGCGGGAATAATTCGTTCGCTCGAAGTGTGTTTGTGCATCTTTATCTAACCAAACCCTTGTCCTTGTCGGGCTTTCAGGGTCCCGAGGGGTTGGCTTCTGTGTTGTTCGATGTTTTCCTTTTACATGCCATAGCACACCTTTACCTACGAAAAGGTGCAAAGGATCAGCCCTGGTGGCTCAGATTGTTACCTGAATCGCCACTTCTGCTGCCGCATCAAAACCGGCGGGCCGGCTCGTTTATGGCTGTGCGTGCGTGTGCCACTGTGAGCAGTCAGATTACTTCCTGAAACTGTGACCCATCGAGAAAATGGGCAACACACACACACTCGACGGGTGCGCCACGCTACCTCATCGTACGTCTGGCAGGATTGTGTTCGTCCAACAGCCGTTCCGGCGATGTCCCGCAAGACGAAACCCCGGAATCAGTTGTCTCCGTGTGCGGTACCTGGCCAAAATTGCCGGTAACGAACAGACTGTTCTGGAAATACGGTGTGTGTAAAAGCAATAGAAATAGTTAGAGAGTGGCAGCGAAGAAATTGTGTAAAAGGAGAAGATATGTCCAAATTTCAGCATAGACTTGATCAATATAACTTTACTCTTACCGTATGTAGCTCAAAGAAACGCTGAGCTTTTATTTAAGAGATGAAACCTAGCCATTATGTAATAAACCCACCAACAAGATGTAACACTTTCCTAAACAGAAAAAAATGTAAAAAGAGAAACTTTTTACGGTAATGTAAGATCCAAGTAGTTAACTTAAACAAATTGCGAATTGTATAAATTAGTCATGAAAATAATAATTAAGTTGAAATATTCCACGAACTAATTTCTGGCAGAGATCACTACGTATTGTTTTAAGAATTTTGATTTTATACAAAATAGATTGCTCCCTAACTTCATTGATTTAAAAGGTTAGTATTGAACAAACAGCCGGAAAGACGGGTTCTGAAATGGAATCGGTTGTTACATTACAAACGTAATGCACTATAACAAATTTCACAAACTTTAATGAACTTCATTTGATGTTGCCAACACAAAAGACAATTCGAATGTATGCTATATGGTTACTGAAGGAAAAAAGCAATTTATTACTGCAGCTCCTCCAGCAACAAGAAGTTGGGTCATTTGGCAATAGGCTAGCAGTTTAGGAAAATTTGCCAAAAACTTACCAATGTTGTAGTATGACGTTTGAACGAAGAGCAAACCTTCCATGAACATGAACGAAATAAAAGAATGAAAAAAAAAATGACGACTTTGATATTTTTTATTGATGGGTTACGGACCCATCACACATACTTTCCGGTACGCCGTTTCACAGAGACACTCTGAGTTTGATGAACCTCGGACATCGGAAATAAAATGTTCGGTGAATGTAGAGCAAAAAGTGTACATTTAGGGTGTGAGATCCTGGGGTGACTTTCATCGTAGTTTTTACTTTCCCAGAAGATGATCAGAAACAACAAGAAACAAAAAAAAACAATCTAGAGTATGGGCTTGAGTTATGGTACAGGAGGGATGTTAGGAGATTAACTGAAAAAAATTGACGAAAGGAGTTTTTGTATAGGTTTTGCAAAAGCACAAGAAAACTATTTAAGTAGTTTTTTAAGGAATATCAATCCAGCCCCATATTTGTTTTCTTTTTATTTAAGTCTAAACTTTGTTAAGCATAAGTATTTTATTGATAATTTATTAATCGTATTTTGCTATTTTATTTCGTATTGAAGCCATTTTAAATCACTTAATAAAATATTACAAATTTTTGTGAATAGAAATTGTATATTAGTATTTAGATAAATTATTAGTATTGATATGAATTAAAAAGAGAATATGGGAAAGAAAAACTGAAAGAAAATACAATTATGGATAAGATTAGTGAGAAAATA
Organism: Anopheles moucheti; assembly: GCF_943734755.1. Lineage (NCBI taxonomy): Eukaryota > Metazoa > Arthropoda > Insecta > Diptera > Culicidae > Anopheles > Anopheles moucheti. The sequence goes on from NC_069141.1 coordinate 47,111,430, forward strand.
AAATTGATATTCAATTAATAACATACAATTTTTAACATTTCTATTTACTGTATTCATATGTAAAAGACGTATGAAGAGCCACTTTTTAAATTTCTTGTTTTGTTATTGGATTTTGTTTTTTGTTTTTTATTAGCATTTTTAACACGAAACAACATAGAACGAAACACAATAAAACATAGAACAAAATAGTGATTACAAAAATGCACATAATATGAATATAACTAACTAAACTAAGTTAAGAGTTTAGTTTTAGAAGAGTTTTAATATCATAGCGTAAAAATAATGAACAACTTTAATGTCCACTTGTAGGAAATAAGGATAAAGGCTAACATGGAATGGGAAGAAATTAATATTACCAAGAATAAAACTTACCTCTGTTTTGTTATAAACTTTAGTAAACCTCTGAAAAAGGAATGTCGTTGTCCAAACAAAATCATATTTTGAATAACCTATGGGAATTGCGCACGAGGAACTGCTCGATTTCGTGTAGATTTATTCTTGTTGGAGCAACGGATGAAATCCAGTTAGAATTGCTGAACGCAAAGAATTTTCCAAATCCAACAGGAATCTCGATCAACAAGAAAAGAAGAAAAGAAAAAAAATCAATTTCATGTTGGACAGACAGATAGGTTGGCATAGTGCGTACAGTTGAAAAAATAACCAGTTGAACATCTGATAAACGCAGTGGAAAGTTGCGAGCCATTTATATCCCTTTCGTCTATCGCTACAGGACTGTCGGAAAATGATGAATTGGTGAAACTCTCGCGTGTGTTTCCTTTCATTGTTGAAAGACCACCCGGGGCAAGTTTAGAGGAAGCTGATAGCCTGCATTGACTTACCGAAGCACTATTGGAACTTTCACCTATTTTTTGCGGTTCTTGTGATAGCTTGGGCGATAGTGATGTATACGCTGGTGATCGTATGAAGGACGATTATTGTTAACCGAAGTGCGTTGATAAACCAGCTTGCACACGTGTAGGAATATTTCCCTTCTTTATACCAGCCATTTTGGGACAGGTGAAGGATTACTCTTTCGCGTTTTGTGCACGTGCCCGATGTTTTTTTTTTGTTTGAGGGATGCGGGTCAGTGCGAACGTTGTACTACGCGGTTATAACGAAGAACTTAATAAAACTGTTGAAACGTAACGGCGATAGGTGAATTTGTATAATTTTGTTCTATCTTTTTATTAATACCAATACACGCAACATTTTCTCAACTTCTTACACTATTTATTTGCGTGTATTTTTGTATGAGCAGTAGTGATAGCATTCAGTTACTTCACTATGCACAGCATTATAAAATAATACTAAAGAATAAAATGGGGAAAAATCAATAAAGCATTTAAAACCACATAACACAGTAAACAGTAAAACCAGTAAAACAATAAAAAAAATAAAAAAACAAAAGTACAAAACCAAAGAAAAAAAATGAACTCATAACTTTAAAATGTCGTCAATACGCTACTTTAAATTGTAAACAAAGTGTGTGTAATCCTGTGTAATTGATAAAGGTTTTATATTACACTTTTCAAACCTTTGCTACGTTATTACTAATATTGCTTAATTTATAGTAAATTGTGTGTGGCACTTTACCCAGAATCACGAAACAATTGGTTCCAAACGATGACAATAAAAACCGCAATTAGCAAATAATGGTCAGGCTTACTGCTTGCCGAAAGTAATGACACACACTCACAAAACATGGTAAATATTACAGCATAACTGTCATCCGGGCACTCGCAAGTGGATCAGTTAATTGGCATACCTTAAACGACTCACTTCGATGATTGTCGGTTCACCAAGGATGTGGTCTTTTCACGGCAGTTTTTTTTAAACGTGCCATTAAGAAATTACCTCAAGGTGTCAGTTTAATTTCTTGGTTTGTAGCTCCAGCAAATATCGAGCGCAAAACCTTGAGAAAAGTGGTCTACCAGCTATGTATGGGTTATGCTTCGTGGTTATGGGAGCGGAACTGTCGATGCGCCATCCGTGTCATATGTCCTAGTGACAGCTGGGAGGATCCTTCGCCATTGAACTACTAAGGCATTAACGAACACGCGACATGCTCAGGGTATTTGTTTATGTTTACGAATATTTATGTTTCGTACTTATGAAATGTCATACGAAAGAGGAAGATACAAATAAACATGCGGTGTTGATGTCCTCGGTGGAAAAAGAAAACAAAAAAGTATAATTTTTTATATATTTGTTACATATCAGTGGTTAACAAACGTCATATGTCACTCGGTTTCTGAAACCATTACCCAACCGAGTACTTTAATTTGAACGTTCTAATAGTATCATTTAAAAGGTATTAAGCGCAAATGGTAGTGCTTGAATATGTACATGCCTGTTAGCTCATAATCATGCGTGGTAAGCGGCGAGTCAGAATGTTAAAATGAAACTTCTGAAAAGGGAACCAACGAACATTGCATTGTACGTCATTGGCTTAGTTGCGAGTAATATTTCGCCATTGCATGCTAACACCAGGGGCACTGACAATTTGAACATTATCGGTTATGCAAAGAGTACAAAAAACACTCTATTCAAACCATCTCACTTAGGCACGTAAAGCGAAAGGAAACGTACCCAAATTGCATAGCACGTGCTCCATAATGTACCCCTTTTGCTCTCGGTAGCGTTATCGAGCTTGTATTGGCTACAATTAATTTAACGACAGCAACAACACCCGCTGACTTTGGCTGGAACAATCGACGGCTGCGAAAGGACAAAAGCGTGCAGGGCTGGTGGACACGGTGCAACATGAGTTAATTGTAACGATGCTCGGATAGGGTATTAAGCTGCTCGCACTGCACGGACATATGGTACGTGAAGGACATCGCTTGTTCCAGCAATATGTAAAAAATGTAAATGCTCTCATTTCGCTGCATTATTTATGGATGTTCTTTAACCTAGACATGGAGTTCATCTGACGGATATCAAAAATGTGCATGTTGAAAGAACCGTTTGGTTTTCATTATTATATTTAGCCATTGTTGTTTGGCTGATCGGAATGTTGAGCGTTTTAACGTTAAATATAATTGCTTATCGCTTTGAATATGCCGGTGTGGTTGTATCGGTGGTTCATGTAAAGTAACTACACAACTGATAAAGTGAGTTCCAAAATCCCGTACTAAATGATCAACGTATTAAGCCTTTTACTTATCCCTGACATGTTTATTACTTATTTGCTATTACAGCTGTGATATAGGAACTTTTGTATACTTTTGCATAAGGTACAAAAAAAAACAACAAAAGTTTGTTTGGGATGATTCATGCATCGGAAGCCCTACAACCTTTATGATCACAGGCCCTACCGCAGGACACAGATTGACCAGTAATGCTGCCGTTGATGCAGAGGGTGATGATATGCACGTTGCACCCCAAAACAATGACGAAAGGATTGACTCTTTATTTACCGCGACGCTGGACCAACGGTATAACCGTCAACTGTGATGGAGAGATACTACCTAAAAAAAAGCGTAATGAGCACGCTAGCAACAATAGAAAAATCGGGCATTGGTAGACTATCGACGGGACAACACGATTGTAACAATATTAGCAGAAGGCATGACTTGCAGTAGCGTGAAAGGATTAAACCTTTCCTGATGATGTACGTTTGATTCTTTTGTGATACTGTGTGTTTTTTAAGCTTGACAGTTTTACTGTTTTCGGTACAAGAAGTTAGTGTACTTATCGTTTGTGATATTTTTATACCGTTATCAATTTAAACCCAACAAAGATTAACATAAGGACAGTATAATATAAATTTAATAAATATGTACAAATAAAGAAAACAAACAATTATTTTTTTCATTTATATAAATGCCACTGTTTTGTAAAGTTTTCCCTGCCGTACATAAATCAGATTGATAATCATTGCCATTAAATAAGAAAATTATTTAGCCTTCAATATTATGTAAAGAACTAATAGCCCGAAACCAATAATGTATGTCTCGAATATAATGGTATGCAATAGATCAAAGAAATAAACTACTACTACTACTATTACTCAAAAATTGCAAACAAAAATCTATAAAAGTATTTGTACGAGAGAAATAAATCATAATGATTTAAATTAAAATTAAACAATACAGCACATGAGATCACCTCCGATCAAATTACTATTAAATATTGTAAAATGTCTTAAAGCAAGCCTGGATATAGCCTGAATCCGGCTTAACTGCAAAGCAGAAAAACATATTTTTTTTCGTGGTCATATGTTTGGATTCTTTTTTTGGGGTTTTTTGTTTACGCATAATAATTACAAATATATTTTAATATATCTTTGATAATTTTTTAATGCGTTCGAATTAAGGGAACACAGCTTATGAACTTTCACATCTGCAAATCTCCTTCATTTGGTATTTTCAAGTAAAATATTCCTCCCTTGATATTACTCCTAACTGTAGCACTAACTAGCAGAACTTATCGTTGTTAGAGGGATGTTGGCTACAAGCTACAGTTTGGTTCAATTTACGAGTGCAATATGCAGAATGGAACTTAAATTTGCATAAAGCGATAGAATGGGCTGTGACACATCCGAATTGGTTATGTTCACGCAAGGATAACATGTAACAGTGACAATGCTGCAATGCTGAGTGTGCATCTGCATCTGGAATGATCCAAACGCCCTATGACTAATTTTTATTTGCTTTGAATAATTGAATGATACCGATCGATAGTTTGCAGTAAAATGCATACAATTGATTGACGAAAAGAGCAGGGAATGTGATGTTTCATTTGATGAGCATTACAAATTTGACGGGTATTTTCTTTAGCCTATTAAATAGGACAATTTCACGGTCAGTACTGAGTGACCAACCAGGCGGATTCGTACAACATCGATTCACAGTGGATCGATGAGACGTTTCGTACTCGTCGCTGAAACGAAAGCTGTCCGTTACAGACCAGTCGTCTGTATATGATATGATCGTAGAGAACAGGATAACAAATATTTTCTATGTATCATACCTCACATATATGAGATATTTATGGCATGATCAATAAGTGTAAAAACGGTATTAACTTACTTGAAAGATGGTGATAAACGTATCTGCTTGTTACTAGCAGAATGGCAATTTTGGGTGGTAACTCTTATGAAATAAACGACATTTTTTGGTTACCTTCAGAATGTATATCGTAACAAAGGATGAAATGAGTGTGAAAGAAACTTGAATAGAACAATAGGCATTACGATATTTTAACTGGAGCTAGAAAGGAAATGATTTTGTGATTTATGTCAATATTGTAAAATAGTCTGTATTATGCCAACGATACCCTACCCTTACAATCAATTGTCTTGCCATTCTGTATTCAAACTGTTTTTCAATAGCATTGTGTTTAATAAAGTACGACTAACTTCATTAAAGCCATTAGCGATAGATTATGATAAGTCATTACTTATAATTGAGAGCGCACCGCTTCTGGATGTGGTTATAGAGGAAATAAAAAAGGATCCTGCGGTCACTGAATGCAGGGAAATGATTGTGAAAAGAATATAAAATATACCAAAAATTGCTATCGCCCTACAGTGCTGTACATAAAGTAATGTTGAATACAGTTGTCACTAGAACTTAAGGACTCATGTCGAAGATGATTGATTCTTGTGCACCACATTGCACATTATTCGTATGGTCATCAACTGTCAACTGAATGACAGAGATAGAGACCCGTAAGCAATCTCCCCTACTTGAGCGACTGTTACGCAAAGTCATCCAAAATCTGAATAGAAGGACAAGAACCAAAAAAAAACCATCAAATGTATAGAAAAGTAAGTTCCATCGGGCACCAAGCAGCATGGTGCAGTTGGTGCGAAAATGGTTTCATTGACAGGGGGTCTTTGTTCTCCCAGGGGATTATTTATTTAAATCTAACCGAACGGAGCTATCAATACTGCAACAAAGCATCAGTATGATGTCTGTATAAAGTGTCTTCAACTTTCAGATTTTCCTGTAATGAAGGTAGTTTAATAAAATATGGGTAATTCATACTGTGAAGATATGTGCGGAAACACGATAGAAATGCAAGTGCCACATAAAGAATGCAAAATTGTTCAATGTGCATCCGTAATTATGTCCGATTTCACATTCGGACTACGCAACGTTCAATATATTGCCTAACAAAAAAAGAAGAGAGTTTCCACACTCTATTGGGTTCCGCTTTTTGATTGACTGTCAGTCATAACTTTTTCGCTAAGTTGATTCATCTGCTGGGGTATGAATTTTGTAGTTCGTGGCCGAAACGAGAGGTACACGCATTGGTTTGAAGACCTAACAAGGATAATGAGATTTCTGTAGGTCAACGATAAGGTTAACATGGGATGAGATTTGGACGATGTTTAGCATGGGGAAAGCGAAAGTACTATGGGAATGAGATACAATAATCCTTACCGTAGTTACTATTACCCGTATTATGTATGCATTTAATGAAATCTGTTGCAATACTGGCTAAGGAGGGAGGCATTTGAGGTATCTAATGGTAAATGTAAAATTACAGATGTACTGCAGCGCAAAATGTAACGCTTCATTGGTTTTGTTGTTTCTCCTGGTGTGTTTGGTGCAGTTTTATCCTTTTTGAGTTTAATGCCTTTATCAGTCCTTTAACCTTACCTATTTGTCAATTCCGTGGATAGCAATGAGGTATTTAATTTGAAAAGCAACTATAACTTATAACACATACAGAGCAGCTTTTATAATACATAGGAAGTCTCGTTTTACCGAACTAAAAGCCATTTCTCAAGGTGCTCCTTATAAATTTGATTCACTCTACGAGTAGTTTGAAATTATTCATAATATTCCATTTATAATCGAAGAAATGGACGCTCTTGTTGGACGCTTGCATTAGGTTAATTAGTAAACAGGGCATTATTTCTTTGCAGACTGCAGCAGACTTTTGAGAAAGGAATATTTAACATCTGTATAAAATGCCACCAAAGACCAACACATTTTACCATTATTCTAAAATAATGTTCCTAAGGCTATAAGTGAATGCTATGCTGAGAAGGTTTTGATGTTTTTTGCTAAGATTGTTCTTACCAGATGAGATGAATTGTAAAAGCACTATAAGCTGGTGGTTTTATAGATAGAGGATTAGAGTTTTGATTTCAATCTTCGTACCCAGCGTTCCTAAACAAATCCTTCTAGTAATCGTTTGTACCATCTGCATCGCATGTTAAGGGAAGTGGTCCGTTCACCATTGCTTAGTAGGTTCAAACATATATCGCGGAGTAAGTGTTGTGGAAAATCTGAAAGAAATACGCTCGCCTTGAACTTTCTAGGCAAAATTTTAGCATTATTGCATTGTTCAACATATTATACTGTCCGAAAAGCGTAAAATAATAATGACTTATTTCGTACGAGAACTGGTCGCGATAGGCATGAAGAATCCCGGGCGTTAAGAAATGCATTGATGCATGGTAAATTTTCCGTCCAGATTCACATCTGCAAAAGATGCATCTGATCGTGAATTGAGCTAATGTCGTAAATTAGAAACCTTTTGAAAATGCGGCTCAATGGCCGCATCCTGTAATTTGCTACGCATACGATTTATATGCGTGTGGAGCTGTGCAGTCTTAAACTAACAATGACGCAAATGTAGAACCGTTGTACCTACTACACCTACGGATGAGACAACCTCACGTGGTTCATGTGATGTAGTTGTCTTTGTTTCGTTTTCGCTACTTGAAGACTTTAACACCTTGCTAGCCGATCGCCGTACGGCTTTGGCATCGTTTGTTTCGTTTCCTTTTCGGTGCTGATTGCGTACCTATTTATCATCGAAGTTTGAACAGCCATCAAAGTGTGAAACGATGTAATGAACCGTTCTATTGGGTGTGAAGTGAAGGAATCGGATAAATTATCATTTCGCTGTTTAACGGTCGCTTTTTGGACGATATTTTTTTTTGTTCGGAGCAAATGCAATATGCAGCTTTCGTAAAATTGATTCTTGTAAAAGCTTTCATTGCTATTGAGAGACAGCAATGGAAATTCGAACAAAGGGCATTGGGATTTGTTTTACGTCCTAATTGATGTTTGATTCCGATTTCGATTGATAAAAAAGGTCAACCGAGAGAAGCAAACAACAACAACAAAAAACCGTTCAAAACAAAACAATTTTGAAGCACGTGCGACGTTTACGTAACGTGCGTGTCAATGGCCATCAGGCAGGTAAGTATGTGATGTAGCCAGTACCACCACTAATCACGACTCTTGACCTTTCATGTGCACAGCTAGCAGATTGTGGGCCTTGGTGAGCCGAAGTTCAATGATGGAAAAGGCGAGATAAACTTCTGGGTATAAGGGATAAGGGATTTGAGGGATGGTGTATCCTCCCCTTACAAAGAACTGTGGATTCCGTTAACTGGTCCTCATATTTCAGTTTCTTTGTCATAGCGAGAGAAGGAAACGAAGGAATGGTTTTTAAAGCGTATGAAAAAGTAAACGAAAAAATTAAACAATGAACGGGCTCCGTCACATGCACACGCCGGCACGTGGGTGATAAATATTGCAGCTGGCAAGCTGTGTAGGAGTTTCTATCGACGAAGCATTTCTGTCAACCTCCTAGAAGAATCGTGTTTAATAAAGGAACCATATAAAATTCTAGCATTCTAGCGGATTTTAATTAAAAATTTGCAATTGTCTAAAAAACATGCTTGTTAGAGATTACAATAATAGCATAAAATTTGCATTTGAAAATAAAAGTATATGTTCGTTTTTTTTTGTTTCGTTAGAACGGCTTGGCCGCATCGACTTATTTTACCACGTAGCCAGAGTCAGTCCTTGCTACGGGGGATTGGTCCGAATGGGATTTTGGTAAGGTCCGTTCGTGTGACGACCCGCTCCACTACCATCATGCCACCGGGTCGCTAAAAAAAGTATATGTATAGCAGAAGAAAATTGAATTCACTCGATTGAGAAAGCTGATTCATTTCAAGGCAATTATAATATTTGAGAAACTAATATTTGATCGCTAACTGTCGATGAGCGAACAAACAAATCACAACCGATAACCCTTCCCTCTTACACATGTTGTTTGTTCATGGTACATGTTATGCAATACGATGCATCACAAAAGCTGACTTTACATTTCCTTGCTCAAGGTGCGTTTAATAAAAGGTTGTGCAAACACCGGGTGCCAGGCTCCGCTCCCGCATTCTAACACGAATAGAAAAACTGGCTTACGTAGCACGTGCGCAATGCATTTCAATTTTGAGGCCATTAAAATTGTGTGTCACATTTCTTCCATTTGTGCTTTTGTGAGAATGATCGCGTAGTGTTTTTTTACTCCCTTTTTGGTAGCGTAGCCTACGCTAGTTTCTAGGTAGGCCTTGGAAAACGTCCATGCAATTGGTTGTGAAAAGAATTTCTACTAACGTGTGAGTATGCTCCAACAATACATATGTACTCTATTCATTATCATGAAGAAAACGGGTCCCTCTCGTACGGGTGCTCGTGTGACAAGGAAGGCAAAAGCTTCTGTGTAACTTACATATTTCAAGGTTGACAAAAATCCTTTCCTCACCAGATTGTTTACCAGTTGCTTCAAGATTGCCTTCTGTGTAATGTAGCTGGGCTGCATACGCGTGGGCAGAATGATTGTCGTGCTAGAATGCATGATGACAAAAAAGGTCGCAACAAGAACAATGGAATAATGTGAACAAAATTGAACAATAAAATGTTGAATAAGAGCACTTACCGAATACTCAGCACTTCCGACTGAGGGAGAATGTTTAAAATAGGTAGCATTTATATTTGTTGTGTAACAACCACAAATCCGGCCAAATTAAGGTGAATAGTGCTTAAGATAAAGATTCCAATAGATTTAAGCAATGCGGCCAAACAAGCAATGAATAAAAAAAATAAAAATAGAGTGTGTTTAGAATGTTACCTTGCTTTGTCCTTACTAGTACAGCATCATAGCTTTTTTCGTTTTTTTAGCCTAATTTGAACTCATGGGCAGTAATCAAACAAATGACAAAAGACATTTTCGAGTATGCAATCAACATAACACAATAAATACTGATTTTTGATCAAAATAGCAAAGTGCCCTAGCACTGACTGTATATTATACATCCTCAAACATCGACTTGTATTATTATTTGGATGCATAAGAAATTAAGTTCATCTTGTGTTTTATGTTGTCTTTAGTATAAGCCAATTATACTCTTCAATGTGATATTCCTGGCATCGATCCCGACTTGTACTGAGCAACACTCCTGGATGATGTTGTAGATTAATCCCCGACAATGGCTTACGAGAAACGAATAACAAAATAAAATAATCGTCTATTAACTCATAACGATGACCATAACAGAGCTAAGCTTCAACACAATTGGTCACTCAAGGCATTAGGTAGTAATACTAATGGCTGATGGGTAGAAATTTAATATTTCTCATAACTCATAACTCATCAAGGTTCCACAATGCCTTGATATTTCGCACGTGTGTCTCAAATTATTAACGACGTATTCTCTATATTATTTTCCTCAACTTTAATTCGCTTCGAAATAGATTTTTTATAATCCTCATAATCCGAACAATGACAACAGTGTAGACGCCCCAAATCGCCCAAAACTGTTTGAAATTATTTGTTTCACCTAAATACATTGCAAGATGTTTAGCATTATTTCCAGTTATGTTCACTGGGTACAACGTAGCACCGCCTTCAAGAATGGATTTTGTATTTTGTAGCGATTTAAACTGCAGATACTAGAAAAAAATGTAGATGGATAGGAAATTATATCATATGGTTGTCTGTCTGTGGGTAACAAAAAGAGGATGTCTAAGTAGAAGTAATCTTACGTTTACTTTTTATTATACTTGTAAAATACGAATCGTGCCCCCGTATCAAGATTATTATGGGTTACGGGGTAAAATAATTTGAGTAAGCCAGAAATGGTCGGCAAGGTCAATAAACTCATTACCCCAAGAATAAGAAGAAGAAGTCTAGTTAATTATAACATTGTTGTGATTAATGTAGATTTCCTTTATTGCTATTTGTATTTTTTTCCTTCAGCTCTACACGATTGAGTTTTATTTAATTAACTAAAGTATTAAAAGTTTGGTACAAATGGTTGTACATGGTTGTATTAACGCGTTTCTCAAACATTATCAAATCGAAATCCAATACGGTAAGGAAACTAAACCAGAACACTAAGATAAGAATTAAAAGCAAGCTAACATATCAGCGTTACAGCAATAAACGTAAAGTAATAAATATATAGAAATGGTGGGAAAGAAATGTGACCACAACAATGGAATCAATATCCTATTGTGTCTTTCAATGTTATTACAAAAACCGTTTTAAAGTTGTATCGTAATTTGACACAGTCGCATATACCTTTGTTTGCTAGCCAATGATTTAATGCAGGGTACAGTGGTACAGTTACTTCACCCACATCAAATTTGCGACCGTGACGTGTGAGGGTCTTGAATTCGTAACAAAGTTTGAAGTGTCTTCCCTCGTATTGTGTCTTGTGTGAATTGTGTCTTCCCTCGTGTAGTAACAGAAACTGATAACCCATTACGTCCACTACGATCGCAACGTTGTATTTATTATCAAATGATTGTTTCTGATTCAATAAGAAGGTGGGTTGTGTTGTTATTTTAAGACTGTAGGACTGAAGTTCTCAAGTAACGTAAATTTGAAAAATTTACAAAATGCAATCCTCCTTTCTATTACTTTCACATTCCGTCCATTACAGTTGTGCATTACATCGCCAGATCATGATAACGATCTTCGATCACCCCACAGCTCGTTCAACGAATGATGTATTAAATGCTGATTAACATGATAAGAAGTTCATTCGCCTACATTATTTTGACTTAATGCGTTAGAGCTATACTATGCGAGATTTATAATATTCGCTACAGTTGAACAGCAGGTTCCGAGTGAAACGTTTCAGTGGTGCAAATTAGGTGGAAAAAGTGTTGCTAACATGTTGAACATGTTGAAAGGTGTATTTTTCTTAGCCTATGTGATTATTGCCTTCAATACCATTGGCTGTCAGGGGGATGTCCGTAAAACTTTTAATATAAGCCAACTAAGTTCCTCGGATCCGCCGCGATACCATGCTTTAAGATTGTTCAACAATGATCATCCAAACCGTTTAAGGCCTGCGCTGAAAAGTAACTGCTTTATTGTGTGTAATACAATGAGTCTGTCTTTACATTTTGTGTGTTTGTTTTTTCTTTCAGAATGTCCATTGGCAAATATGCTTTTTCCGGTAAGATCTAGAAAGGTTGCCTGTGTGAATGAATGAATAGTAAACTCGTGTTTTGTTGCACTAACTTAAAGGTGAAGATATTCTCAACCGAAGAACCATACTTTTGTCCGGCCGTTTTCATAAGCTCTGACTCGCTGTTGGCTTCTGCACTGTGCCTCAAAATGATGCAACCATCCGATGATCATCCTTCGAATCATATGTTCGTGATGGTGGAGGCAGAGCACGTCTTCTATTACGAAGGTGGTCGCCGATATATAAACAAAATTTTCTATCATCCCAAGCTGGATGAGGAACCGGCGTACCACAACGTAGCAATTGTAAAACTGCGCAATCCAATGTATGTGAGTAATAGTTGCCAACCGGCAGGTATCATTAATCCGTTTTTTCTCGTGTTGTAGTCGCGAAACTGTGACGCCAAACGGACAGAGCATCGTGGCATGTTTGTGGTCTGAAATGAGCCTCCGCAGTGACAAAGTATATCTTGGCGAGTGGTTTAAATATCAACCGGGTAGGAGCATTCGCGGGAATCAACAGTGATCAGTTAGTAACCGTATTTACCCTTTCTAACATTACAGAACAAAATGCAGCTTTCCGTTGGCTCGATCTTCCCGTCATAACGAGGAAAGAATGCCGAGAGGAGCTTTCAAAAAACAAAGCGGTTGTACCGGAATTTGATCGTGGAATAATTGAATCCCAACTGTGTGTAAAGGATAAGAAAAATCGAACTATGATTGAGTTTTGTGAAGCACGCTCCTCAGGCCCATTGTTTATGACACTCGGCAGCACGGTGTACGTGGTCGGGATGCCAACAGTACATATCGATGACTGCAATGTACACGTAGAGGTGTTTAATCGGGTGTCATCATTTCTAGACTGGATCGAGGCTATTGTGTGGCCTCATTTGGAAATTCCTTAAACAGATTGTAGTAATAAATATATGTTGATGTTCTTCCATTTAATTGCTGTTTAAACATTTCTTACACTGTAATTATTGGCAAGTGATTGGAAAATGGTGTTGGTTGAATGATGCCCACATGAGCTACACGATTATTTACACTGTAGTCAACGTGAATAACACAATGATTGATATGCCGATAAGATTTGAGAAAGAATTTTAGATTTTGTCCATTCATACAAATGATCAGGCTTATGAATTATGGCAATATATGTAGATAGGCTAATAAACTTTTTCTAAAAGTATTACACGTCATCCAAATGAGTAACACAGCTACATTCTTGACATGAATACAACATAACTTTGAACACTGTTCAAAGGCGTTCGCATTCATGATTAGCACACATGACGTGTGAAAATATTTTTAACATGTTATTCAGTTTGTCAAACCAGGATAATATTCTCACTTCCAAGACGTTCACGGTCATCCAAACTAACCCGATTCCTTCAAATATTTGAAACTGCTTAGTGAGTAAGGGGTAGGAAACTTGCGTTCAAGGGGAAATTAGATTATTCATGTTTACAAAAAATTTTAATCGATTTTAATAAAAGATACAAAGGATACATTTCAGTCTAGTAATCTAAAAATTCCAAACAAAGAGAGAAGAAAAAGCTACACGGCAGCATTGCTATACGGACAGCCCTACGTTCGGATTGATTCGGATGAGGTTTTGTACCGGTCCTGTCATGTGAAAACCGGCCCCGCTACCAAATACATAAAGGGGCCGTTCCGGGCTGCCTTATCAATTTTGTTTTACAAAAAATGGATTTGCTGTAATGTCACGGACGGTATTATTAAGCTTCTTGTAGTTTACCTGGTTTCTTAATGGTAGATTTATGTAACGTGTTAAAGAATTTTTTACTAAGATAGATAGTTAAAATAATTCAGAAGACTTTAGTTTTATCCGCAATTTCATACGATTCATTTATTTCTTAAAAATAGCCCTTTTGAAGAACTATCATAACTAGATTTAAATAATGGTTGTTAAATTTTTAGCAACTTTTCAAGACATAATATGATCATAATTCAAATAGAAATGAGAATAAAGAAGGACTGAAGGTGGTACACCTATTTCTTTGGTACCAATGTGGTTTCTAATAAACTTATCCATTTAACAGCAGGGCTCTTAAGGATGTATTGTTTTTTTTCGGTTTTCATTTTTTTTCATTTTCCGTCATATACGATTACATCAGCAGGCTTGCTGTGAAAATTGTTTTTAAATTAAGTTTCATAACAAACAAAGCAGTTCTTAGATAATTGCCGGTTTGATATTACATTTCTAGGTTTCATGCAATTTGTTTAGTAAAAAAAGTGAAATTCCGTAAAAAAATCTAGCAATGAAAGAACCAAATTAGCGTGTAGGGTGAACATTAGACACAGGACGTCGAGTTATGCGTGTATCGTTTCCCCACGTAATTATAGACTTCGGTTAAGACATTTACCAGGAATGGTAAGGTGAGAACAAGGTGTCCTGGTGTGTTTCAACCAAGTTTTGTGGTTTTGTGTTAAGAAATGTAATTTGTTAGCACTTTTTATCGGAGCTCAAGAAGAATAGTGAGTGATCGCGGGAATGGTTCGTTCGTAAAAAAAACTAAAAAATGCTTCATGAAATTTGTTTTTTTTTTTTAATAAAGTATTCATTGTTCAAGAAAGACTTAAAAAATTGTAACCGGAAATTACAGTAAAATGACAAATATTATCATAGTCTACGGAGAACTAGTGAAGTGTGAAAATATTATAAGATTGTATTGCAGCAGCAGCTACAATTTTAGCAAATGATCGATCTAGAAAAAAGTAGCATATATATTTTTAAAACGTACAGAGAAATAACGCCAAAGAAATTGAAGTACGCCTAACCATTTCACAAAGTAATAAATCTTTTTTGAGATATACGGGTGCATGAAAATACTGAGCACTTCGTAGATTATGATGCGATTCAAATTTTCTTTTTACCTGAGATATGGCCTAGAACAGATAAATTATGTCTAATGAAGACAGCGAACGGTTCATCTAAATTCGCGTATTCAGATTCTAGATGCAAGGAGAGAGATCCTGGTTGCGAAATAGTTTCAAAGGGGTAAATAACGATGACGGCAAAAGCAAATTATTCCAAGCGTAACGACAATGCGTGTGTGGAAGATGGCATCCCCTGCGAGAATCTCAAACGTTGCCGTGCGTAATTAACTTCGAAATTGGTAATAAAATGGTGATAATATCATGTTACATAATATCCGAACGCTCTGCGAAATTCCCATGCACGTTGCAAGGGTAGGGAAGAATTTGGGTGTAATTTATTCCTCCTGCGTGATTATCCGATATCCAACCAACAGTATTTTTATTTCAAACTATTTTCAACACTTAATTTGATGCAAAGATTCGCTTTTTCTCACGTTGAGAGCATGCTTGGGCACAGCCCGTAGAATGATGGGATGCTGCTACTGAAATGGTGCTGGTAGCCGTATAATAGTTTTAATAGACAACCGTTAACAGTCGGTACTGCGAGCATCATCTGGTATGCTTCATGAACGAAGTAACATAGTAGCCGTTGCCGTGCAGTTGTTTCGTTATGTTTGTGGGTCGCGTAGCTGAAGCGGTCAACCATCCAGTGGTAGCTGGAACGAATCATAAACGCAGTTAGATGTCACATAAACTGACCGCTCGGAGCACAGTTCGTGATTTAAGCAGTCCTTTCTTCACGTCTATGTCATGCATTTGACAAACCAGTGATTAAGGCGGCAATTAATTTTAACCACGTTGTACGGTTTCTGTGTGCAAATGACTAGACTTTTATTGTTGTGAAGTAATCATACACGATTCATTTTAAGCTGGGTCATCCAAGTCAAGCGCACTCGGTAGGGGTCACATACTTTAACGCTTTGATCAAGTTAATCATTAGAGCAGTACTAAACGAGTGTTGATCACTACAATTTAAGATCTGTAACATATGACTCCACCTTTAATATGCCTATTGAACATGACGTTCTTGAATGTGTATGTAAAGTTTAACTTATACAGTGAATGGACTGAACTGAAGTCCAGCTTTATCATCATTTGTTAGTTGAAATCTGTTTCACTAATGATGTAATTTAGCTACCCTGTGGTTCATCCTGCGAATTCAATTTGTTTTTCACCGAGAGAAATAAATAATAATGTTATGTGCTTCTATTAGAAAAAAGAGTTGCAATGATCGTAATAAAGAGTTCTTATATTAACTCTGGCTTCCTTAATCCTTTTTATGCAACAGTTTACATAAAGCATGTTTATTTAATGAAAAATTGCATGAATCCGTACACTTTATTATTCTTGCAATAATTTTGTATCTGATGTTGTATGTTGTGTTTGCTCTTCATTGCAAATAGGTGTATAAATAGTGAACTAAACACGAGATAGCTTATTCTTCATCGGCACAACAACCTTGGGAAATTTAGGCCTGTCATTTCTGGCTCTCTCTGATTTTGCCTATTCAGATGCGATTTTGTACCGGTACAGTCGGATGAAAACCTGCGCCTTGACCAATATACCAACGGGACGCTAAAAAAAAGCAGATAGCTAGGTGGTCAGCTTTTCAATGCAGATTAAAATATATCAAGCGAAACACTGTCATCCGAGAGAAAGGTGCTCCATGTTGTTGCTGGGATTTTATGAGGTTTTTTTTAATATTGTAGGGTAATTCTATGTGGATTATACAAGACCAGTTTTATCGTGACGAGATTGTTTTGCATTGAATAACTATCTATTCCCTTGTACGGTAAAAAAAATCTCAATGGTTAATTGCTTCCAACGGTCAAGACTACATTTTGTCAATGTGCCCACATCTACTGTGGCCAACATGTGCATAGAATGTCAGTTTGTCACGTGGAATAGCTAAAGGATGATCCAAATCCACGCACAATCCAATCGGCCATGACAATGTCCGCCGAAATTCCCGCATGATTGGTACATTATGGTAAAGGCAACGAGGGCATTTGGTGGTGAAATGGACCACGGTATGGATAGGTGGACATAGATTTATGTGAAAGGTGGTACTAGGGCCAAATTTGACATAGTTTGCTATTTGTGACCTGAACGTTGGGTGACAATGCGGGTTAAATATATTTAGCGTCCTTTGTTGGATGTGTATGTGTGTTGAGACTTGCCTAGGGTTTGAAGTGCTTCCATTTTGTTATAAAGGATTTTTTAGGTATGTTGTGAAGAAATAAATTATCATAAAATTCGACTAATATATACTTAATTCTTGATTTGATTTTGTCAATTGCAGATGAGAATTATTTTAGCATTTTCTCTCTTTTATAATTCTTTCATCTACATTGGTTATACATCGTTTAATTCACTTTTTACACTTTTTATTTAATTCGTTGCAAATGAGTGTACTGCAGGGAAGAAGATTTTTTTTTATTAAAAAAGAACTTCCTGACCGTATTGCTTAGAAGATAAAATTTATTGTTTAATGATGTAGCATCCAAAACTGCTCATCAATGGATTACAATCTTTGTGCCTAAGCTCACTAACTCTTTCTTTTTGTTAATTATTTTTGCTGTTCTGAACTGGTATGCACAAACTACCAAGAACGTTAATGGATATCTACTTATGTAAATGTCATTAGAAAGAGGTAGAAAAATAATTACCACATTTTGTGAATGTAAGTTTGGAACGGGAAAACCCAAACGCAATACACCTACCTGAACTTGATTGAATGTGTTAATCCTGTCAATGGCTTAACATGGTAAGACTGTTAATACTCAGGAAGGTGTTATGTTCCTTGATTTAGTGCAAATTAGTTTTCCACAGGTTGGTCGTAGGTATTCGCAGCTTATGTGCAGGTGTGAACTGAACAGCGGTTCTACACACGTTGTCTCATAAGAGAATATGGGTAGGGTACATTCAACACGTGTAACAATTATATTTTCAGAACATTCCATTTTATTCGCAATCTTCTTTTCTCAAATTAAGAATAGATTAGAAGATTCAAGGTAAACTGTTTTCTTAACTAAACTTCAGCCTAACGTTATCTTTGGAGAAATTCCCTACCGACTTATGTCGGTATTTGAAGGAGCAGTAATTTTTAGCAACATGTGACAGGAATTGCAAAATCATCAGAATGGAAAGTGTATTGTTCCGGTCACTCTATACTATTTCGGGGTACAAAAAACCCTTCATTTTCTTCTCAGCATAAGACATGCAACAAAATCGGTGCAGATAGCTACAAGGAACAGTTCGGGATCTGGAAACCGGTTCGGGCGAGACAAAATACCGCGGTGTCATACGTGAAAAGATATAAGAGGGCGAAATTCGTGTTTCTCAAGGTCAATGCTGGTGGTTTTGCACGTTGGAAAGAAACATGTGGTAAGAAATTGGTTCCGCTGGGAAGAAGATAAATGCTTTCGGAACATAACCTCATCGAAAGATGTGTGATTCGAATTTGTTGCATCGAGGATCCAACATTTTTTTTGCGTTAGATATTAGCAATCATGCAATGAGACTGTTTTTAGTCTCGCATGTGACTTCATTGCGACTGTTTAAAAGCTATTGTTTTATGTAATATGTGTCTAATTGTAACTAATTCTATTTTTTCTGTATTTCCCAAAGCTCCTAATGGGCTTCAATTATTACAAAAAAATTGAACCATAAAAGATGGTACAATAACTTTCCTATTCAACTGAACAGTTTAATGACGAATCCTTGAATAAGCTGTATTCGAAATGAAGTTTCACTAACCGCCGATTCCTCGTCACGGGTTGGTGCCCATAATTGTTCTAATTGGTCTACTCCTAATGAGCCTGTTCGCTGCCAGTAGTGCGAGGTGTTTTGGTTTTAGATTTAAAGAAACGAATACGCACACGTGATGGGAAAACAGTCAGAATTTTATTCACCCGGCTCCGTTCAACCATACCGACGAACAGGAAGTAAGTTGGCTTAACTTAATTAGTGAAAGCGAAGTGATGCGTTGCTGTGTGTATGGATGTGGATAAAAATTGGACCTCATTATTTACTGCACATACTCATTCATTCTATGGTCTACCATTATTATGGGGTGATCTTTTAAATGTTGCTGTTGTTGGTTTTGATTTTAGATCGTTCTAACTAAACCAAACAAAAGCAAGTTGGGTATAGTACTGGAATGTTAAAGCCATGTTTCTTGATAATCGCGTAACATACTTGCCGTAACTACAGTAATTGGTAACAGCAATAGATCACTAGTATCATCAATGAGCAATTTTCTTCCAACGTAGAAATTTTTCTATACGATCGATCTTTCCAGATGGGGTATTGTATTGCTACAGTGAAAAATATCAACTTCACATTGCCTTCAGTGCAACAAACACGTGGTTTATGCGACTTGTTGTAGTAAGTGGCCTAAGAGATGGCAGTATTAGCATTTTCACTTTTTGTTATGATCCTACAGGACGGCTTCAACATCATGTACCGTGAAGATATTTAAAAACGCGTTTTCGACTTGCAGAAAAATGTGTGTGTTTGTGTGTGTGCTTGCGAATTCCGCACCAAAACGAATGAACGACATACGGGTGCACACGTTGTGTCTACCATTCCGGTATTCCTATTGCGTTCGCTCCAGAGAACCGTGCTGCTGGTTCCTGGTTCCTGGTTTTGTCAAAAAACCCCCGCTCGTTCAACCACGCGTTGTCCCACCGGGTCTGCGTCGGTCTATCTCGCTCTAGTGCGTTTTGGTGCTTGATGCACCCTTCGGAGCAATCGCTTCCTGAAACAGCAGCACGGTTTTGAGCAGCGGTGCTCGGTCGGTGTGCGCGATGAAGCAGCAAAGGATAGGAAGGAAAAACCGTTGAACGAAGCGAGATAGGTAAGTGATCGCTGAAGTATGATCCGAAACCGAGGGTCCCAAAGTTTAGGGTCGACCGGCAGAAACTTGATGTGTGCAGGACCTCTCGAATCGAATCGTAACTGTCCGACGTGAAGGACGTGTTTCAGTGTCCCGGGAGCTATGTAACGTGCTCGGTGAATTCTCACGTGGACGTCCGTCAGGACTTTTGAATTGCATTGCACGTTAAAGGATTGCAGACGATTTATGTTACGGTAGCGTTTCAAGAAAAACACACAAAAAGAATGTTGCAATATGGTGCTCTAAACGATTCGCCAGGAAGTTACCAAGTGAATGAACCAAGTGTGCTCATCTTCTAAGAACCAAGTTTAATTTGTTACTTTTGGTGCAACATATACGGATCTTGTTTAGAAGGATTGAAGTGCGCAAAAAAAACAAAGCAACCGTTGTGAATCATCTTATGTGTACATTTATTCTCCAATGGTATCTAGACATGGAGGCGTTCTGCATTGAATACAATCAAAAACATCTGGAATGCAAAAGTACTCCGGCGAGTGAATCGAACAGAGTGTAATAGTGAAACGAATTCATCTAAGAACAATACCGGCAATTGAGAATCCTCCGGGAAAGCAGAACCTGAACATACACACGCACGCAAGCAATCATCAACGGTAAGTACGTGAAAGCAAGGATGGAAAGCGAATTAAGTTAGCAAGCAATAGTGCAAAGCATTTGCACAACTATACCCTGGCTACCGGGACTTGTTTTGTGTTAATGTGCGTCCGGCTGCATGCACTTTCCATTATCCGGTTGGTCGAGAGTTTTCCCACACAATTTTGCACCCGTTGTTCGAACGGGGGCAGTAAGTGCATCCCGAAATATCTCCTTGAACGCCTCGCCAGACAAACATCATTTTCGACGAACGCTAGCTGTGCGTACATGCGCGATCTCAAACCGTGACGGTAAATTTATGCACCGATCTTCTATAATATCCAAGGTGGCGTAAAGTCAGTCATGTGAGCTGTCTCGAAGTGGCAACGATGAAATTCATTCGCGTAGCACACAACCGTATGGAACAGCTGGGATCATGCGGTGAAAACTAAAGAACAGATCGTTCATTTATTGCATTATACGCGGCTCTGTCCATTCATGCTCTATCCCTGTGCATGATAGTACGTTGAAACTTCGTATGTGAAAAAATTCGTTTTGTGGCGCTAGCTTATGAAACATATTAAAATGGGGTAAGGTTGATGTGTTGGGCGCGAGTTGCACGAGCATTACCGATATTAACGCATACATACGGGCGGGCCGTGTCGTCGCTATGACCTGAAGAAATTCATTCAACCAAATCATTTTGCGTGACGACTTGCTGCATATGCACCTTTGAATGCACATTGCTGATAAGACCTTTTAAGTTTTCTCACATTGACTAGTGAAAATTATTCGCAAAGTGTTTAACTCGGTAGGAGGGATTGTATATCTTACTAGATTTCTGGCGTTTATTATTAATTATCTTCAATTTCATTAGTCTACTAAAAGATTATACTGTCAATTAATAAAAAAAAACTCATCCTAAAATTTACCACCTGTTACTGATTATTTTATACTGTTTTGTTTGTTAAATATAACTATGCTTGCATTAATGCATTATTGCATTATTTTTTTTAATTACGTTCGGCTAAACGCGGATGTTTAGTCCTGTTGTGTGAAGACCGACGCCGCTACAAAATACACCACTGGACAAAGCCTGAATAGAACTGTGTTTAGACTAAGTTTTACTAAGTTTAACGGATCAACAGTTTAACTAAGCTTAGATTATTTTGAACATTTTTTGCATTGCATCTAACGTTCAAATCATTTATAAAACTAAAACAATGTATGATACTTTCGTTACTAGTTGATTTAAACTAAAAGGTCTATAAATTTTATTTTTCAAAAATGACTGTCATGTGCTCTTACAACGTTCGGAATTGTTGAATCTTGTTTCGGCGGTCTTCAATAATGTCAGCAACCAACACTTTAAGCATCATAATCATGTGCTATAAATTTTCAGATTAAACTCGTTAATGTAGGATTGGAGAACGTGCCCGCGAATAAAATATAATAAATCCGAAGGGAGCGCAAGGTATTACGCGTTAAGGTAAAAAAAGGCTCGCGGCGCACTGTAATGTGACTATCAATTGCTAGTGAATTTCTATTGTATTGCAGCAGTGATCGAAGCATTGGTTTGATTGAATTGTGTAATAACATTCGCAAAACGTTCGTAAATGTATAACTCCTGTTTTTTTTTGCAATAAACATGGCTAGAAAAGGAAATGCTTTAACAAAAGGGGTTTGGGTAAAATACAGGATCACAATTGAATTTCAAACAATCATTGTAATGAAAAATAGATAGTATGAATGCTAATTCAGAAAAATGTTTTATTGTTACTTGATTCCCAGGGTTTTTATCATTTAGTTTTAGTTTCTAGGAAATTAGAGGATGTTTTTGGTAACGAACATTAAAGATATATGTGATGTTTTTGCTTGGTTTTATAATTTATCATTTATAATTATAACCAATGCTATTAGTCCTAGTATCCAATCTATAGCCATGTTTGAACTATAGAAAAGCTTACTACAATTGGTAAAAAAAACAATTTTAAATTGCTACTGTAGATCAAAATGTAATTCATATTCATTAAAAATTGTTGAAACAATCGCAATAACTTATTGAAAGTTTCCATAATCAATAAATTTGAAATAATCTTTAGAAGTTTTGAAAAATACTGGCTTTCTTTCACTTGCATTTACTCGCTTTTCTCTAAGCTCTTTGGTTTGAAAATCCTTTGTTAAGCAATTGTCAAATTAATTTCTTAATTTCTTAATTTCTATTTGTAAAAGAAAAAGTTCGGAAAAAGATCTATGTTTAGGAATATTAACGATTGCGTTAAATTGGTTCTCAATACGTTGTTCCAAGAACCGTTAAATAACTTTGACACATTCCCAGAGAGGCATATTCAGGTTTATGCAAGGATAGGACACGGTTGAACACTTACGCTGTAGGGTTGCATTTGTTGTGATCTATTTCCGATCCAAACCTTCCTGGACAACAGGAATGGTGTCATTCTTTAAGTAAGAATCTCACAAACAAACATTCTCTTTCGGGACACAAGCGTTCAGCAGTGGGACCGCACCACGTAAGACCTAAAGGCACATAAAATCAGACATTCTGTGTCCAGTCTAAAACTTGTAGGATTAAATCTGGGTAATAGGTATTGCAACACTTTCATTCTTCAAGGGTTCGAAACCTGATGTGTGCAACCGTTTTGTTTGGTTTTGCAGAAGGGTGACTGCATAAACATTAGACGGACGCAGTTCATCGGTCCATACAAAGACAATAGAAGCATAATTGTACTCAATCGTACGGTGATACCATTTACATTGGCATCAACTAAAAGTCGTGCGCGTTACATGTGCTGGGTGTTTCCGAAAACGTTGCGTTGCTGTTCCTCGAGTCAATGAGGGTACATTATACTGCATTTGCTTTCACCCTCCTTGCGTTACGGGCAGCGAAAACCACGCAGACGGGCTGGCAAAACGTAACGTTGCTGACAAGTCAAAAACATCATCCTGTCAAAAACTGATCGTATATCCCTTTTACATATTTTCCGACGAAATCAAACGATGGTGTGATTGTTAATGGGGTTTTGGCTTTGTGCAGAGGGTGTAACCCTTTCAGCCGATGCCATTGAAACGATCAGTCAAACTTACCTACTCGAGCAGTGATCATAGCGTTGTTGCAAATGTGAGTTCCTGTGAGGTAAAATGGGTTTGGGCAGAGAAGAAATGATGAAAAACAAAAAAAAAACACACACAAACATTCTTCCCCAGACGTTGGATTGAAGCCCACAGAATTATAGAAATGAAGTAGTATGCGGAGCGAGCATAAATATTGGCACACTTTTGCACGGGTTGGTAAAGGAAGCAGTTTTTGCCTTCGTTAGGGTGACCAGCCAGCAGGGGCGTGGATAAAATGCACGCAATGCAAAAGACACACACCGCACGAAATGCAGTTGGGACCCTAGCTTTAGAGGTTATACAATCCGTGACACCCTGATGTGTTAAGTGAATAAATAGTGACTTTAACTCTTTAACTCTCATCGTGATTTTGGCTCAGTTTTGGCATAAGGTATAAACATGGGTTGTGTGACGGAAAATCGGGATGCTGCTGATGATGGCTGATGGTAGAATAACGTACAACGCGGTTGGATGTACTGTATTGGTAGTATGTCACAATTTTTAATAGGTAATCATTTTGGCGACTTAGAACGGTGAACCAATATTTCAATGTGGTTAGTTTTCGCATCAGAATAAAAGTTTTTAACCAACGTTTCAGACCATATTGCACAATTAACTATAAAATGCATGCAATTATGTTTATTTGAAAAATGGATTGTACATGCCCTGAGATTGACTCTCATTGCAATATTCCGCGCACTTACGTGAGGCTGTACGAACCAAGGAATAAACCAATAGTTTATAAATGAAAAACAAAATACCATTAGGCGTGTACGCGCGTGTTGTTCATGCTGCTACCCTTTTAAATAATGGATTTCTTATAGAGTAAGTCGGCTGTAGCAAACATCTTAAAATTGATTTTATTTGCAAGCATCAATCTGTGTTTGTTTGAATTGCATTCGACGCAAACGAGCTCAAGGTGGAACTGAAGGAGGCGTATACAGATATACCCAGTAATGGTGCACACGTACCCACAGTACACACCCGAAACACTTCTAACAGTTAAGCGATACTTATGTTGTGCTCGCATACCCTGTGCCCTAGGGGTTTGCGTTGTCTCGTATGCTGATGAGAGATTAAATTAAATTAAAATTAAAATATTTAAATAAACACAACCCTCTTGGAGCGGTATCACTTGGTGTCATCTTGGGAGACCTCTGGTTTAGCCCGGTCTGATCTCTTTTCTCCGGTCGAAGGATAAGGCCCGATGCATCGGGTTTAAAGATTTAAACCTAGCCCAATGATCTCGTGTACCAGCTGGATGGATGCTGCCGGCTTGGAAGAATCTGTGACGGCATGTTTTACATCCCAAACCGTACGGATGATGTAGCGGCAATGATTCAGGTGGCCCGATTTCAGAGGGGTGAAATCCAACTTCACGGACCGATCCTGGGATAACAGTTCAGTTTGTCACAATATGTTTGGGAACATGAAAAAATGGAAGAAAATTTATGAGATTTCTTTCCTTCCGTAAAAGCTGCCGCAGGAACCGTATTTCGGAGCTCATTTAGCTTATCCTGCCTGCGTAAATGATGCTTGCGCGTGGCAACCGTGCTTTGAAGGCAGGAAAGGCTTTTGTTTCAGTTGAAATGCATTGCTGGAATTAAGATGAGCCAGCTTTGGATCAACATCAGTACAGTACAGCTAAAATAGAATTTGTAAAAGCTCCATCCTTTCCCGATTCATCCTGACGCACAACGTCGTATGTGAGATCCAGGCCGCAATGACGTTAAACTGTTCGGGCATTGGAAATGGATGCTTGATGCGTACAGTTTGGGAGCGAAAAAATCCTCTTAAATGTTGATCCGGTGGTGATCATTTTTGCTCTAGATGCGCACGGATACCTTTTAGGTGATTAACGACAATACTCTCCCTCTGCTTCGAGTATGGCAAGCCCTTACGCTCGTGGGCAACACATCCGACCATCGGATGCTATGGACGATGTAACGAGTTCGGACCCTTTAAGAAAGCCCTTATTTAAGAAAGGGTAAGCGTAGCCTGCAGGAATATAAGAGCAAAAAAACCAGCATTCGGTGCATTGCTCGATCGCATGAAGTTTCTGTGCATGGTTGCGGCCATTGGACCAATCATGGTTCAGGAAGGAACCATAAAAAAAAACACCTCAGATAAGACCTTTCTACGAGTGCCGTTAACATTCTCCTGTCCAGGAAGGCATGGGCCAACTAAACAAACACTCACCCAAGAATAGAATAACCAAGGGCCAGGATAGTTTACGAGTAAGGAAATCATAATAGACCGGTGAAAGCGGCAGGCTTTGTATGGCAGCCCTTTCGTCAAATTTGGATACTGTGCGCGCAGATTTTCGCGGGTCAACGCAGACGACTTGATCGCGCATGCCGCGGTTCGTTGTTAAAGCGTGCACTATTATTAGAAGATGTAACAATAGCTTAGGTTAGGTATGGGTCTTGCTCGCGGTGTTCAAGGTTAAGTGAAGTAGGGACATGCGGGAAAGTAAAGTACTCCAGAGACCGAAACCGCTAAACAATGATTGTCGCGAGGTAAAGACAGTGTGAACTCCGCTGTTACCCATTAAGAGGATTACGGTAGCGGTTATATTCCAACGGTGACCGCAGAGTGCGTAATGCACCGATCTGCCTGTAGCCGTAGACAATTAGGTCAGCGCACGCCCATTATAGCAGATAGGGTCGCAGGGATGGAAAGTAGCCACTTGCAAGGTGCAATTTGCAATAATAGCTATTTGTTGAAGGGATGTCCTAAAAGACAATGAAAGATATGATCAGGCTGATGATTGCCGCACAAAGAAAAAGTGTTGCAACAGGTAGCAATGGCAGAAGTTAGGCGTATTTGCGATAGTATGAATAGTTTTTCAATAGTTAGTAGTAGTATTTGCAAAATGTGTTTCAGGTGGTGAATTAGAATGATTTCATCTTAAGTTCTTAAGGTATTTTATGCTATAGTATAGTATTAGTAAAATATCTTATTATTTGTACATTATTATGCCAGACGTCTATATCCTTTGCTTTATTTTTCGTCAAATATGATGCTCTTTTAATAAAAGTGTGCTTATTATGCCTCCATTATGTAACAGCACCAACGGATATCGAACTGGAAAATAATATCTTTACCCTGCTAAAATATTGTACTTATTTGGGTCGTGTCTGGATTTGGATGCATTTTGGACAAGCAATTGCAACCCGGTTGGTGCATTACAAGGCAGTAATACGAACAGCTATTTTGATTGGCAGAAAAAAAAACATAGTCCCGCTCGTGGGAAATATGAGCAAACGAGAAACACATATCATGGTAAAATGGATATAACATGGGTTTCTTGCTTAAGGGCTAAATAGAAATCAAGCCTAACGTGCATATACCTCCATAGGACGGAGAGGATAGGCTTTGTAGAAAGGTCCAGCAGTGCGTCGTCATTCAAGGGGAAGGTAGGGTCCTTTATCAGGATCAACCGGCCCGGGACATGTATGCCTTTCTGGTTCCAGTGATAGAGAAGTGAGAGAGCAGTATGTTAAGCGTCTTGCGTGCATATTGCGCGAAAATGTAGCTGCAAAGGAAAGGGATACGACCACGGGGACGGCTTCGACAGCCGTGAGGAAGCAGTACTTGGAAGGGTGCTGCGAGCGAAAGAAATGTCACTTTCATCAAATATTCCTCGATACCGGGGCACATACACCCATGATACGGTTATACTTTGTGTGCCCATTCGAGTATAGGGTTACATGTCAAACAAACGTCATCGGAAGAATTAGTTGGCGCCATACATTCCACAGCCTGTTCCGTCTTCCGGTGTACAGTAACGGGTGATGTGCTATGAGTGGTGTCATCTGGTTTCTTGACGCACCGCATCTGTTAGTAGACCGATGTGGACCGATTGTAAAGTGCTAATAAATTACACCTCGATAGGAGCAGTCAGGAAAGTTAACGATTTTCGATCTCATTTACATTTGTAACATTAATGTGATTCGATCATTGGTTGAAGGCCGACAAAATTGTAACATAGGGCGTATCGGCCGCGGGCAAAGTAGAATGAATGGATGGAAAATTGGAACAAGGAATGAGTTCAATTCAACTTTTTTATAGACCAAAATATTCACTACTACTAATAGAATTTAAATTTTCGTTTGGAGCTACTGGAAAGTCGTCAGAATCAGACAAAACACATTTTGCAATTTTGTGCGCATCTTCTAGTTATAAGAAGAAAGGAATGGTCGAAATTATTATAAAATACTCAGCGCAATGTTCTATAAAATCTTCTGATTATGCAAAATGTCCAATGTAATGAATTCATAGAAAGAAAAAAAATCAAGAGCTACCATCAAGCCAGGACTCCGTGAAAATTCTCTTATGTATGGGAACATCTTTTTACGAGGATCACCTTAGCCTCATTTTTTACAGAGGCAAAGAATCATTACTAGAAAAAAAAAGCTAGGTGATGGTAATTTATAATCTAGCTGCATCTTAACATTGTGAGGTACATGATTAAAACCTTCGTGTTTTTTTTAGTGTTTGTAGTGCGATGGGACGTTTACATGATACTGTAATGTTTTTTTATCACGAACTTTTTTGAACCATGTCAAAATCATGTACCTAAAGGGCCTACAGACCTTATGGGTGATTTTATTAAAAAAAAGGGAAATAAGTTGGATGCACTCGGTTGCACGAAAAAAAAGGCTAGAAACAGAATCCTTCAGGGTGAATATCGCGGTATGTCAACGGTCCTTGTAATAAGAAGCGCGAATGAAAGACGTACATTGAGTACATTATGTTTGTGGCACGATTGAAGAAGCATAGTTTTAGAAGACAATAATTAACAAAAAAAAAAAACAAAAGGTTAAGTAAGTCACAATACCCAGGGAAGGCCTTTGCATTCGTGTGTCCTCTGTGAGATAAAAAAAAATCCCCTAGGGGTGTGATTTTTTTTATCTGTCAGCCATGCTCTTTCTATAATCGTTTTGATGAACCTACGGGAACTCCTGGTGAGAATGGTGATGCACACAAACGCAGCGGGAGGTTATTAAGTGCATTAGCATTTGGAAACAATTATAATAAAATAAATTTTCTTTTCGTGCCTGATCGGATATAATCGGCTAAAACCCACCAGTAACGCTGAACATACAGATGCAACAAAGATCTGCAGTACCCCTGTTAGGATGATATTTTACTGGGTCACTGTTACTGTTTCCACTGCATTGCATTTCACCAATACTTTCTGGTGTTGAATGTTGTATTTGGTTGATATAAAATATTTAAGAGAGACTTTCTAGTGTGGAACAATGGCTGTTTGCTTACTACAGTAAAATACGAATTGAAATCAGAATGAATAGCATTCTAGTTGTTCTATCATTGTTCGTTCCACACGGAAAAACCAGTCTTCGTTAGTGTGCAAAAAATTGGAATGGTCGAGTAACAATATTTTAATGAAATTCGCAATTCAAGTAAGCGGCAGGATCAATGTGTCTTGCATGTTGGTCTAGCCAATGGCAATTGCTAATTTACTGGTAGATCCAGCCGGTTAGACCGGTAAGATTGTTGTCTTGAGACAGCAAACTGGTTGTAACCGGGGCTTGCAGTTGAAGTTTGCAGAAAACTGATGCACGGACAAAAGGATAAAGGTCCGCCAATTTCGAAACCTGCGATGTGACGATCCTGCTCATCTCACTGGGTTCCTTTTAGGATATGCAAATGCATGAGTAGATGAAAAGCAATGTAACCAGTTTTTTTTGCAAAGTATCACTGAGCGTTCATGTTCATGATGGAACGCGCGACGTGGAACCGGATAGCACTGTCTTTTATCTGATTCCGGTTGGCGATTCGGCGGTTTATTCAAACTTGGCAAAGATCCACCGATGTGTGTGCTGTTGCAAGCAATATATGCTGGGAAAATTCTGCACATTGCAATTTCGCTGCAGCATCTAGAAGAAGTGAAGCGTTACTGTATCAGATTCCGAACGATCACACAGACCGGTAGGAAGAAATGGTTGCAAAATGAATCGACTGGTAGAAATATGACCAAAGCCTGGCCCTTGGTATGTCATTGGAATTAACTTCCTGATTGTTCCACTACACAATAATTTCTTTGCCAATTTGGTCCATTTGCTGTGCTCGTTTACAGAGACAGCGAGGTCGGCCTCTCGGGTATCTTACCCTTCGGGAGTCGCAAATTTCAACCCAACAATGGATCATGGCATGGCGTTATACTTTGAAATTTATTTTTTCTTCCACTACACCGCTTTCTACGCCAAATTAGAGCACATTCAACGAGGGCCCAAGATGCAAGCAGAGCAGCGGTTCGGCCTCCGTATTTGGGCTCTATTAGATTAATCGGGCACACCCTGTTCAGTGAAAGCACGGGCGTGAAACGAGATATAATCTGTGGGAAAAGGAGATCACTTCCGTGCCGTAGTTTTCCACTGCCGTTTTACCTGCCTACCGTTTCTGCTGTTTCGTTCTGTACGCATGGTCGGGCTTTGTGTGATCATTTTCGGCAGACTTGCACTTTTTTGCAGACATCGGTAAGACTTTGCCCTTCGCTATGACCCGGGCGCAATGCACATTGGTTGTATTGTAAGAGCATCACGCAAAGAACCGGATATTTGAAAGGTCGCTCTCCATTCATCAGCGTGTGCAATTTCGTTTTTCTGCGGAATTTTGCAGCTGGTAAAAGGCTGTGTGTCTTCTGCAGCCGTGTATAAGCGTCTTGTGACCGTATAGGTATACATGAAAGGAAGACAGTTTAAGATATCGTATGTGTGAGTAAGTATCTGCAATACAGCCGTAGGGTTTTGAAAACTTCTATAAAACAGTAGATGAAAATCAAACTTGTTAAAGCAAGCTTCTGAAGATTTCTGAAAAAAAATTGAAACAAGGAAAACAACAGAATGTAATAGAATTAAGTTGTAATAAGGAAGTAAAGGAATTTGTATTAAAAAAACATTAAATGTTGTCTTGTTGTTGTATGTTTATGATTAATGTTTCTCTCTTAACTTATCTCGTTCATACAAGTCTTTTTAAGAAGAATATTATACGTGTCTAAGGATAAAGAAATGTTGATACTATTACAAGAAGAAGTTTTTAAGCAACATGTCCCAACATCTTGACATAAAATCTATTCCAAAGAACGCTAAAGGTGTTCGACTACTTGGCTTTGCAAAGGTGCAAAAACACGAGTCTACACATTGTCCTCTCTGGGCATTCCTTTCCTTGTAGCTGAATAAGGTTCGTTACAGGGGATTTGCGAATGTGTCTGTCTATCTGCTGTTGTGGAGTTTCCGGATGCCTTCCCATCCCAAAAAGGGATGAAATTGGATCAAAATCACCAGACAAACAAACGCAATTTACCTTCCATTGAAGTTCCTTTCGCTTTTACTCATTCATCATTCGGTTTCGTTCTGTTTTGCTTTGGACCTCTAAGACGTCGACGTGTGTACGTTCCTTCAGGCCAAGTTGCGTCAGTCTGTTTTCCTTCTTCTCAGTACAGCTGTGAATTTTGTCGGTTTTGTATGTGTATATTTACAGTGCGTATGTACGTTTAGACCCTTTTTATATGTGATGTGGCCGTACACCTATACAGGGCAAAGTATGTCAGTCTGGTTTGCTGCTTTTTTGTTCTATTTTTAAAGAAACAAATAATAATTTATCGTGGAACTTCTTGGAAAGCTGCTAGCAAGTTATTTGTACGGTTTTTATTAATTTTTTCTGAACAATTCTGAACAGTTCGGAGCAATTCTGAATAATAATACGGTTTTGACCATTGCATCTAGAAATTAAATTTACTAGATAGCATTTATTTTATTTGTAATGGTATTTATCCAGTACAGAACATAGCAATGTGTTAACAAGATGATTCATCACACCTCTTACTAGTACTGGCATTGCAGCATCCTCAAGAACAGGCAGGAAAAATTATTTGACAGTTGTGCCTACTTGCCACAGCGTTGAATCTTTCGATCGAATGATGAAGAACAAGAGAACAATGCTTCGATTGAATACCTGACAGTCTCTGTAGCCTGATGAATCAAACGAACGGCGTACAGCTGTACAATCATCTTTCTACAGCTTCAAGGTTAAGCGACAACTGTAGACCACACTGCCATAGATCTTCAAACACATTGCAAAACATGGCATGGAAACGTAAAGAAATCGTACACCCGAAGAAGGCCTGACAAAGCCGCCCCTCTTGACTTCAACAGTCGAGTTTTTCGCGCGCCAGAGACCGCACCGCATATACCAAAAAGAAAAATTGGAACCTCCGTCCGTCTATCTCCGTCCTTGGTAAGCAGATGAATGCCACCGAGACGCGCTACGTAAGGAGTGGGGAAACCGTTCGTTTAAAAGTCCTGCCAGCAATTCGATAGTGAAGGCATTATTGCTCCACGACGTGTGAGCGTGTTGGTAAAATTCCCGGTTTGGTGGCAGTTACAGTTCGCACTAGATGGGTACGCAATCTTACGCATGAAGAAATAGGACCAACGTGTTTTGTGTGTACAAGGCTTTTGCATCGCCCGTGGCGTTGCAGTACGAAGACCGCGAATGGCTATGTGTGTTACAATGGTGTTGGTAAAATCCTGTTCCTGCGGCTGTTTTGCATTTCGATGGATTGCTGGCAGAAAAGAAATAGGAAAAAATACCGTACTGCAGCATCTGATTCGCGAAGAAGAAGAAGAAGAAGAAGACCCAAGTCTACGCAACCGAATGCCGGTGTATTGTGTTTATTCAAATCTTACGCTCTTTTGCCTTGTCGCAATTTGCTTTCCGCGGTCGGCCTGGACGACTAGACCGGGAACAGCCTGTGCGTGTGTGTACGGAAACGCAGAGGCACGAACGATCTCCCGTCGCTTGCGGACATACCATCGCCTGGTTCGCCAGCGAGGTTTCAGCCTCGGCGCTGGGCTCCGGTTGCGCCAATAATTGCTCAATCGGTCGGGGTTTTGGTTGCGGAGTAATCCGATGCAAAGCGATTAAATGCCTTGCGGCTGCGGATGACGCCTGGCTGGAGCGTCGTAAACCGTGATTCGCAGCATCTGCTGTGCCGTTCAACACAATCAAAGTGTTGACACAGTCTGCGTGTAGCGTTTGGGACGCAATCAGCACTTGTCTGGCTAGTGTTTGTAACGTTTGCGAGATTAGAATGACATTCTACGGTCATGTTTTATCTTGCTGTTGTATATAAAAGCCCTAATCTACGGTCATCATCAGCTACGGCTTATCAACAAGCCAGCATAGTAGTAACAATGCTTGAACATTAGCTTTATAACTCTTGATACCGATAGTAACTGTGGCTAGTTAGTGCTAATTCGGCAACCCATTCAGACTCGCACATTCCGCAGGCAAATCCATGGATAGTAAACATTTTCAAACCGTTTTCCAACACCTGACGTCGACGGTACGGCAGATTAACGACGAGACCACGCTGCAGGACATAATCAACCGCGTCGTAGATGATGGGCCACACGACGAACCAATCCATGTGCTCGAGGTGGATAGTGTGGTATCAAGGTATACCGAATGGTTGCGACAAATGCCACGTGTTAAACAATACTATGCAATCAAATGCAACGATGTGGACGCGATCGTGCAGACCGTAGCACTGCTGGGTGGTGGATTTGATTGTGCCTCTCAGCCCGAGTTAGAACGTGTCCTCGGATTGGGCGTTCCTCCGGAGCGCATTATTTACGCGCAACCGTCGAAAAGTGTTCCGTCACTGAAACTAGCTCGCCTACGACGCATCCGAACGGTGTTTGACAATGAGTTTGAGTTGGAAAAGATTGCCAAACATTTTCCGGAAGCAGAGTATGTACGATGCGAAACGTAACGTTGCTCACGTTGGTGCTAATCTGAATTATTCTTTTATTATACGTTGAAGGTTACTGCTGAGGTTTCGTTACGATTCCACCAACAGTAAGATCAATCTAGGTACCAAGTTCGGCTGCGACGCTAGCACGGAAGCCCAACAGCTGCTTGATCGAGCACGCGATCTTGGAATGAATGTGGTAGGATGGTGCTTTAATGTTGGTTCGATGAGCTTCGATGCCGAGGTGTTTTATGGCGCAATTCGCACCGGGCGCCATATCAGCGATTATGCCGCATCGATAGGATTTCAGTTTCGCGTGCTAGACATTGGCGGAGGTTTTGTTGGTGATAAGGATGACAGCATTGCTCGGTACGCTGATTACATTAACAGAGCGCTAGATGAATTCTATCCCGACGGTTCGCTGGAGGTGTTTGCCGAACCGGGTCGGTATTTGTGTGCTGCTGCGGTGACGAACATTACTGCAGTGCAGGGCAAGCGATATTTCCGCACCGGGGAAACAATCAACAGCGTCGGGTACTACTTGAACGACGGCATCTATGGCACGTTCTACAGTACGAAATATCGAGGTATAGAACCGACGATCCTGGTATGGAAGGCACGCAAAGATTGTGGCCCCGAACGGGAATCGAAACTTTTTGGACCAACGTGTGATGGGAGTGATTTTTTTATGGCTGGAATTCGGCTGCCAGAGTTAGACATTGGAGACACGCTAGTGTTCGAAACGGAGGGCGCATACGCCAGCGTCATGTCCTGTCGCTTCAATGGGTTCCATGTGCCGAAGGTTGTCCCGTACGTGCGGCACAGTGTTGTGGAATTGTTGCAAAAACTGGAACCAATTAAGTCAGATGTACCGATGATCGAAAACGTTCTGTTGAATGATACATATTTGAGGCAATTTGGTAAAAATGTCAAGCCTTTAGAGTTTTCGAGGAGAGAACAATAAAAAAAATCTTATGTCGACTCAATGAGCTTGCGTTGCTGTAGCAATTGTGTTTGTTTTGTGTACCATTTCCTGAAGTTGACCTTTTTTTTATTTTGAAACTGAACTGCCGTTGCTGTTTACCGATCGCTACCGCCTGATAATGTCAAGAATTAACGTAATATACTTTATTATTTAAATTTATACGCCCCGACACACAGGTAGGAGGCATCTGGGCAGACCGACCGGGACCGACTGATCGTAGGGGACGGCTGTGTAACGTGGGAAGGGCCGGGTAAAAACGTACCGTACACATAAAATGGTTTTACACCCGTCCTTTCGAAGCGTTTTTTCAAGGGAAATAATTGTTTCGGTTTTATACGGCTGATCTTGGCTTTAATGGTAAGGGTTTTGCGGTAAGCCATGGTAACCGATAGGTCACAGTGTAATGCCCTGCTGCATGCACCATATGGGCCATGCCCTTGCGATGCGGTAGTTCTTTTACGATGGCATTCGTTGGATCACGGTGCGGCCGCGTATGATTCGCGATAAGATCTATTCTGTGTTTCCGTATGCATGGAGCATCCAGCGGAAGGGTGTTTTTTTTCTTCTTCTGTAAATGTGAATGTAGTTTCTTTCTGCTGGAACTGCTATACTCAAATGGACAACCGGGCGAGCAGATGATGTTTACCACAACATGGCGAAATATAGGTGGATAAAGTTGAAGACATTCATCGTAATTCTACTGTTCTAGAACATTAATCGGCATGACAAATGTAGCAAAATATCTCTAACTATATTCTGTGCGGGAATATTAAAAATACTGTTACAGTTACTGTTACACTGTTATATATATATATGGGCGGTTTGATAATATTATTCACTAACAAAAAATACGTTCATATCCCACGGCATGAACATCTGGTGAAAAACAACTTAAACGTTTCGATGTGTTGTATGTATTTACGGCTTTCTTTTTTATATTTATTCACCAACGTTGACTAGAAAACAGGAAAAAAGGCGCTCGAAAAGGGTGAAGATGTCCCCTACTATCTATTTGTTGACCGTTCGATCAATTATGCTATGCTACAATTAGATACCACAAAAATGTGAACAAACCGTCTCTATATCCGTCCCATACTGTACCGTTGATGTTTCGTAGCAAAATTAAAATCTCATTAATGCAGCAAATTCTAGACACATTCGACATTGGAAACAATTTCTCATGCATTATTGTTTCGTTAAGTGGTTCAGCGACAGGGAACCTTATGTGAGGCAGTGTATTTAAAAAATACAGAATATATTTATGGGATTAAACGCTTAACGAAACAAGCGTATTTTTATAATCCATGTACGCGAGCCAATTGCATTAGATTAATGTGGAACAAATATCGTTCGTTATGGCCAAAGGTCGTACGGTGAATACTAGTACTAGGTCCTACCAACATTTTTTTATGTTAGCTTCAATTTATTATTTTTATTATAACGAATGGCTGAGCTGATTTTAAATTATTATCTTAAAAAAAATTAATTTGTTACACATTTTCTTAATTTCACGATTTCGCTTAGAGAAAATTTCTTTACCGCTCCAAGTGATCAAATATATCCCATTGGAAATATCGTAAAAGAAAACAAAACAAAGCACAAAACACACTTCCACAAAATGAAACATATGGCCAACAGCATTTCGTGAAAATATAAAGAATGAAATGATGCAGAATGCAATAACAATAAACACTTGCTCGTTGCTTCGCAATATGCTGCACTTGACACCAGCCCTCGAGTGGATGACTTTTACGATCTGTCAATAAATAATCAATTACGCGCTCGTTTGTGGGTCTTGGTTTCTTGCCTCGGACCTACCATCCATCAGCCATGAACGTTGTTCTAGTTTGCCTCGTTAGCTGACGCTCTTGTTCGGTTGCTTATCGGGATAAACTGGAAACACAATGTTGTCAGCATACGCTTTAAGCTCGAGTGAAATTGAAATCCATAATGCAGGTGTTGACAGTAGAAATTCACGGGCAGACTGAGCCTGAGACAGACCAACTGGCCAGTGCACTTTTATTTCGTCCTGAGCCTTGGCTTGTTTCCGTTTTGTCAGGATGTTCGCATGACTTGAGCCGTTCTCTAGCCAGCCGTTTGGTGAACAGCGCAATACGACGAATGTAAATAGAAAGCAAAAGGAAGCGGGACGACAAAACGGACGAAAAACTACGCGATGAATATTTCTTCAGGCGCACCTGCTGTCGGTTCCGAACATTCGTGCTGTAGCAGCGTAGAAGTGAATTTGCTGCTCAATGCTCTTTCCTTTGCACGCAGTAATCCACGATATCCACTGTTGGAGAATATCAAAAGGGGTTATTACACCACTGCAACTTGCCAAATATTGACTGCCGTACGCGTCAACATAATTTGCAACACCGGTAAGAACACATCCCGGTGCGCGGTGTTGGGCAAACTTTCTGCAGAAGGAGAATGTTTTCCTTAGTTCTGAGGGCAAATGGGTTAACCCGTATAGTGTTTACTGTAACCGCGCAGCAAGCGATGGCATCATGCTGGTAGCTTGCTTCCCTTTGGAAACTGTTGTCAGTAGGGAGTCGAGAACAGGGAGTCGAAAATACAACAGTAAAATTTGCTAAAGCTGTTGCATTTTATAACAGCGTTCAGTGCAGAAGTAAAAGGAGCTGGCATTCGTGGCAGCAGGATTAGAGCGTAGAACGTAGCCTATAAGGTTAGCTATTCGTTAGGTTTCGTATTGAAAACACACCATACTGGAGACGATCTTTCTTTTCGCTCTTGGGCAATTCTTAAGCCACAAAGCCCCACCAAAAAGTCATTTACTGGGAGGACATTTCATGAACACTTGTCCCAACAAGCGATGTCTCCAAGTGTACAGGTGATTGTGTTACTGCAGCATGGCAATGACCCTTCGGGAAGTGGATTGAAGTTGTTCATATCCGGTCCATGCAGGAAGTGAGAACATTTAGCTCAAATGCACAAACCCGTATCAAAGTAGTCGGGAAATCAAGAGACGATTTGATACATGTTCGTTGTTTTTTGCCCTTATCAAGATGTCATCCTTGACTTCGTAATGTTACGATGCACTATGCTGCT
Source organism: Anopheles moucheti (assembly GCF_943734755.1). NCBI lineage: Eukaryota > Metazoa > Arthropoda > Insecta > Diptera > Culicidae > Anopheles > Anopheles moucheti. The sequence continues at coordinate 47,149,029 of NC_069141.1, forward strand.
TGCTTTAATTGGTTCGATGCGCGGTGAATGTCCTAGGGGTACTTTAATATGTGCGTGAGTGTGTAAAGCTATGTGAAACGAGAGTTGACGTAGAATTTTCCCATGGTTGTGACAGGTTGACGACTTCCGTGCGTACGATTGCTTTGCTTGCCATGTCCTCACTGAAAAGTTTACGTGTAATTAATTAGTTTTTTCCTTTGTACACATCCACAGGTTTCGTTTCAGATCAAAATGTTAAAGTGGACGGTTACAAAGCGTTCGGAAGCCAACGCAAAAAATGTGCTCCCACGGGATAAATTGTTATTGCAGCAGCGCCAACACGCGAGACGTTCTTTGGGAGCGTTAAGTGAGCGCTTAGTCAGCGTCACCGCAGACGGTGCTGGGAACGGTGGATCCAGAAGCAGGAAAGGTCGTCGATCACTGGGAGGACCTATCCGTGAAGTTTGCCCGAACTATGATAAGGAAAATCAATGCATTACCTCGACGCCGCATCCTACGATTGGACGGAGCGTTGGTTCACCGTACTCTATGGCGTTGCGTGATGTTAGTAACATTACTCCGAACACTACGCCATGCCGCCTGTCAAACAGTACGCCGCAGAGTCGCAAACGAACATTAGCCGTTTCGCCCTTGTCGTCAGGCCTGAAGCGAAAAGAGCACGTGGACAGTGTGCGTGAACCTTACGCCACAACACTGCCCACGTTCGACATTGAGTATTCTCCTTGTGGCGTGAAGGATGTGCCGTTCTTAGCGCTTCGTGGGCTGGGATTGACTGAATTCGACAAACCGGGTCGTTACTTCCCAGCGGATGAACAGGAGCCCTCTGCCAAACGGATGAAAACGTTCACGAAACCACTGCCACTCGTTGAGGATTGCCAACGTTGTCAACCTACCGAGGACAAGTTGAACCCCTGTTTGACTCCGTTGTCGTCGCGCCTGTCCGAATTACGCTTTAATAAAATCAACTTCAAGCGACCCCTTGCCGTGGGCAAAGCGATCAACAGTATGCCGCAGCCAGCACCGCCACCACCACCACCATCATCCATAGAAAACATGGAAGATTCCGAGCTGTCGCTCAACTCATCCGAAATGGGCGATCTAACGCTCGACAAGATGATCGATGCCATACTGGAGAGCGCCAAGAAGGACAGCAGATGGGCAACGCCACGTCCAAAACGATCGTTGAGTGTCAAATCAAAGCAATCGAAAGGATCTTCACCCACCTACACGCCTGCAGATGATCCTGCGGCAGATTTGTACCTCGGACTCCGGTGCCCTCCCCGGTTGTATCGGCAGGAAGGAGAAACAACGATAATACTGGAAGAAACGGCGAGCCACATCAACGAACGGGAGGTAAAAACTCCTGATTCCACGCAGGATCAGCATTGCACGGCTGCCAAACACACGGCGAAGATTGATTATGTGCGTCAATCACTAAGCAAATGCGTTGCCGCTAGCCCGCTCGAGGCTGCGTGTCACCTGCGCCGCCAGAAAGCGGTCCGAAGAAAGCACAAGCTTGAAACTGTCGGCAATAGTGAAAAGCAGGGCACACAGCGGCACGAACTTACGCTCGAGGATTGTCAGGCGGGCAGTCCCGAGACGCCGCACATGCACTGCAATCAGTCGAAACTCAGTCAACTAAATGTGATGCAAACTCCGGTACGCGAGGATCACCTGCGATTGGGCTCGGAAAATCCGTCCCAACAAATGTTGTCGGCCAACGCAACACCCGATATACGTTCCATCGATTTGCAGGGCACCTCGACACCCACCGGTGGATCGATCGAGAAGAGTCGAAAATGTTTGACCTTCTCCCCGACGCCCAGCGAGGATTCGATCGAAAAGCGACGATCCGTAGCGTCGTCGACGAATTCGCGCTGCTCCAGAACGAGCACGTTCACCGGATCGGCAATCGGTGCTGGTGCGATGCGCGGTACACTGGAGCTTAGCGTCTATCTTGAGCAGGATCGGCGATTACACGTACACGGTGAGTGGTGTATGGTATGGCATCGTTGACGCCGTTTTAGTGCTCTCAAACTAACCCCATTCACTTGGCCCGTGTGCACTTCTGGCGCACGCGATCATTGCTACAGGTATAACATTTCCGCATTGCCTCTGGTTTCTTTCACAGTTATCCGGTGTAAAGATCTTCAACGAAGCACTTCCACTAGCAGTACGGGTGGTAACAACGCTATTAATGCGTACGTCAAGGTGGCACTGATCAACTTCGGAGCGCCTCAAACGGATTTAGGCTTTCAACGGACCACTGTGCACCGGAACTCAAGTAATCCCTGCTACGACCAACGCTTCCATTTCGAAATTCACCCAAACGACGAGCGCCGCGTACAGCTGGCCGTGTGGCATCGAGATCGGGAATACAAGTAAGTGTAACGTGGGATAAGCATTGGGTACAATTAAATGTCACGCTACGAACCAGAACGACTGGTTGTCAATAAACGAATGATATGCAGAACGGTCCAACGCCGCCAAGTTTGTCGTTGGCACAGTACACAAATGTCGGTAAAATCTCGCATCAGCCCATCGCTCTCTCGGCTCTCAGCTGGTGCACTTTTGCGCATGTGTCCACTTGCAGTATTCGGAGTTATCGGATGCGTGGTCCTAGTTTTCGGGCTTCAACACTCGCGGTCGCTGTTGCTTATGCGGCAGGCCGTACATACGGACACAGTTCAAATTCAGCTCCCGGGTACATTCCAGACCGTTTTTTGGTGTGATCTCTCCGCCCAATAATACCAGGGACCTATTGGCCAGTGGTTTTCCAAAGACCGTGAAACTTCCCACGAAACTGGTTCCGGTTGCATTGCAGTAGTATGTCATTCAGTTGAAAATAGTGCAATATTTCTAACGTTTAGGTGAGAAATCAACAGCATTCGTGCATGGAATAAAGTAATTTGTGCACGGGGCAGTGTCATGCGGGTGCGGGAGGGGCAGGAAGGGGGGCTGGGTGCTGTGGTCCATGATAATTGTTTTGATAGTGTGTGTGTATGCAGGTGCGTGCGAGTGTGCAAAAAAGTAACCCCTAACAAAATTTCGCTCAAAAAACGCAGCAAATCTGGTTGTGTTACATTATCGAAGTGCGGAAAAGGTACCAGTTTATGTGATTGAGTGAATATTTCTTCCTGGTGGAACTCTTGCGAATGTACTCAGCCGTACTGCCAGCTCTGTGTGTTTCGAAAGGAACGTTCTCTGCCAGCCAGAACGACAAGGCATATGCAGCAACAGTGTAACACAACACACTGGAATACTGCGACACCATGCATAGTTGCGGGTGGAAGTGCCGACCAAAATGTGAAGTTGTTGTGCTGCTTCACATTGATGTGACTGCAGAACATCAAGGAAGCATTCGTCCCCTAAGAAATTCAGTCCATCAAAATGAACAGAAAAGAGGAACAATGTTTCTCATCTCGGTTTCAATGTGCAGGGTAGACAGGAATAAAAGTGTATGGAACAATTAGAGCTGCCACGATAAGAGCATCAATTATACTAAAATTTAAACGGCGCATGCGCGCTGGTGACGCGCGTGTTTCACGATGGAAAAGTGCGAATGTGTAAGTGGAGGCATGTATAGCTACTCCAACGGATATAGAAAAACTTCGTTTTATGTAATCGTCAGTGGAAAAGTAGACCAGGGACTGTGCACATCGGGCATGGTGGCGTACCGTGAGAGCATGAAATATGTTACCGTAGATTCGTCTAATATGCTGTATAGTTATCAATAACATACAAAACAAATAATAATTATTGCTAAATGAAAAGTGTAAGTCGATCTTCGAGCTAGAGTGAAATCGGATTCTTCAGCAGGCCCCATGCCTCATGAACGATATTTCAAAGTGATTAAAGGCGGACTTTCAACTTATAATTGATTGATGATAAAAAAAACGAATCGAAACATAATCATGATAGCCGGCCTCTTATGAAAAAAAAGACTTTTGAATCATCTAATATGTATTTTATATAATCTAAAAAGTGTTGATCACTGCAAAATTTATTGCAAAAGATTTTTATAATAATGACTTGTCGTAAGCATTCAACGTTCTTTCATTTATGAAGCGATTTCTTCGAACAACGAAATTGATTAGTAAGAGTTGGTGGTCTGTGGTGTTGTTTCACAGAAAGATCAAAATGAAAAAGAAATATTTAGTCTATAGCTATGAAGTAAACGAGTTCCTATTTAAAGATGCTTTAAAGCACTTTACCAAAATGGAATGATTCGTTTTCTTACATAATACAAGACACACCAATGCATTGCGTTCATTTTTTAAATCAACAATTTGGGCTGTATGATTTTGGAGGTTCGGTTATGATATGGTGTATTTAAGTTATTTACAGCTATTTAAAATTGTTACAACTCGTACAACTCTCGCTACACTAGAGGTGTATCACATCTTCAGAAAAATCGAAACCATAAAGGAATATAAAATTCTGTGACCTTTCAACACGTCAGCTACCGGCAATGCTGCCGGTGGGTCGATTAGTTTTCCATTCAGCCTTTGGAGAATTGCCCGAGCCTGTTTGCATGTTCCGTTCCGGGCTACGAACCGCCCACATATGGAAGGCTTCGTAGACAAACTGAACCGGTGCCAATTAAATAAAAGCTTCAAAGCCATCATGCAAATATATTGCTTTCAATAGGCGCTCTAATTTCATTGCTCTACTCATTCCATCCCTCCATTAGGAGTCTGAATTCCCATGCTGATAGCTTGTCAACACTACATTTTAGGAAATTGGCAAATAATGCTTTAATAAAGATTATGTAGAGCAACTGTAAACAAGTGCAAACAACATTTTGTAATTTTAAATGAACAAAATTGTGTCATAAAACGAATATCATAATTATCGTTTGGAAGTATCCCATGCATTCGGATGCAGTTTATACAATCTTCTTGTACTATTTCTGTATGTTCTTCATTTTAAAAATGTCTGAAACAGTTATATTTCCCTAATATGACATCGTTAGTATTGATGTTACTGCAAATAATGCAAATGCAAATTAAAATAACCATTAAGCAATATAAAGTTGGCATTAATAGTTTAACACTACATGATACTAATGGAACTGATGATTGTTACTTATACTTGAGCGCTTATTTGGTTTCGCGCATTATTTCGGTAAATGTAGTATTTCAAGGTCAAGAGCTAAATTTACCACAAGGGGCAACGAAACAATGGCACTAATTATGAAGACTAAGTAGATTGAGTGGGATACTATGAAAAGTAAAGCTACCTGACAACAGCGAACGTAAAAAACAAATTGCCATAACATACAAACATAAACCAATCGTCACGTTGTAATATAAATTAATTAATTATGTTTTTTTTCTCTCATTTTAATATTACAGGCGTAGTGAGTTTCTAGGATGTATGTCATTCCCAATAAAACATGTTACTGCATCGGTAAGTGATCATTTAATATCTCCGCTTATTGCTAATGTTGCACTTGATGCTAATGAAACATTTTCGTTGTCACAGGGCATTAATGGAACATACCGTCTGCAGCCACAATCCTGTCTGACGAATCCTACTGTACCCATACTAGAAACAATGTGTGAAAATTCACAATCGAGCATGGAGGAACTAATGAACGCTGAAGACAGCAGTAGCGCAAAGGCAACTAGCACGGTTACCTCGACAACCGCGTCTCTGGCTGCCGGAGCAACTGGTGGTATCATCGGCAATGCTGGCGGAGAACAAATTAGCCTCAGCAAGAAGGCCATCCACCAGCGCGATGCAGATGAGAATCTGTTTCTGCGCTTCCTGGAACTTGATCCGTCTCCCGAAGCATCACAGACGATCGGCACCGGCGGCGGAGGGAGTCAGACAACACCGGCCACTCCTCGCCGTAGCTCGGTCAGTGCCGTTAGTGGTCCGCTCAAACCAACGACAGGAGGAACATCGTCCGGTCGGACACCATTTACCATTACGAAGCGGTTGGCGCGAACGGGCGATCGAGGTTTTGGATTTTCCATCGTATGGACTCATCCGCCCAGAGTGGAAAAGGTTGAAACGGGTTTGTCGGCGGATCGAGCAGGCATTTTACCCGGTGATTACGTGGTGTTCGTCGATAAGCACAACGTGGTTACGATGCCCGAACAGGACGTGTTGAACCTGATTCGAACACAAGGCAATTCGCTGCTGCTAGAGATCTTTCGCCGACCACAGTCGACCGGTGGACTACAGCTGCAAAATCGAACCAATGGTTTGCGCAACATGTCCGCTGGACAAACGCTCAGCTCGAATTTTGGTGGCATCACGAACAGCACGGGAAACATAACTACGCTCAACGTGTCTGCCGGTGGTGGTGTTCTAGCGCAACCGGATGAAGGTGAACCATTCGCGAGAACTTCTCCGTCTCCGTTCGGTGTGGCTCGATCATCCACCGCGTGTTCGAATATTTCGATTGAAACCGCCAAGCGAAAACTTCATCTACCACAGGTCACTTTTAGCAAAGAGGTAGGTAAAGGTGTTCTCGTGTAGGTGTCTTACCGCGAAGACTCTTGATTTGGAGCAGATCGCATCCAGAGGTTACGATCTGCCCATTTGATGATGGTTCCACTGTAAAACAGAAAACTCCATCAAAGAATGTTTCAATTACGACGCACATGCAAAAGCATTTAGATAGACGGATTAACACAATCACTGCCAATGTTTAATGGACGTGTTGCGAGCAGAAAACAGTCTGTTCGGAGCATTGACATCAATCGGATTCGTAAGGATAAAGATTTAAGTAGGATTAAGTGAATCATGCGCATTACATTGAAGACGCGTCATCAGAACATGTTGGAAAAATACGCTTCATAAGTTAAGGACACTGCTCCCCTGCTAGCGGTACAGTGTCACAAGAGCTGTGCTGCCAGAGCTAAGAATGTTGTGAGCCTGCAAGCCATGGTTGTGCTAGCGGCTTGATTGTTATTGAATTTACGTGTACAGACGTAAAGGTGGCACTGGGGCATATGCGTGTGTAGCTGTAATCACAGTTCATTAGTTTATTCAGTGAATTTGAGATTTTTGTTTTGTTATCGACCTTTACGGAATTATTAAAAGCGATGATTACGGAGACGGAGGTTAAAAAAAGATGAGCAGAACCCGGTTCACCATCGGTTTCGAATTGACTGATATTTGTGGAAAATTGCAATAATTAGATAACGCCCGCTGGTTTGTTCGGTTTGGACATCCAACACGTGCGAAGAGAACGGTGTGCCTAATAAACGGTCGACACTGAGCTCGGGAACCGCAAAGCGAATAGCGTAGAAGAGGGTATCGATTTGTCGGTGGTGTAAACACCGACCAGCTTTAGATGAAAAATTAATCAAAATTACCGTGTAATTTGTAGTTTTTGTACGGGTACTCTTGTTAAAATTAACATAACCTTTAGGTTAAAAGCACAAAACCGATGGTGAACCAAAGCCAAGGAACAGTCGGAGTGGCTAATGCGTTGTTTATAGTTAGGCTCTATCGAAAGATGTTCTGTTTTACATTTTTCATGGCTTCGGATTTTGGCAATCAGTGGAAAAAAAATACATTTTAGTTTTCACTGTCAACCTTACTTAACACATCACCGGAAGTATAACCCCGGCTATATGAACTATTCGAGCCCGGAACAACTTCCCGAACAACTGATTTCCAATGAGGATGAAACATATGAAATAATCGGTACATAAAACACGAAAATATCAATGATTCGAGTATAAATTTAACATAGAAATAGAAGGCTTATTACAACGGTTAATTACGTCTGAGCACAAGTGTTCGGTCCCTAACACTACTTTCAGCTTAAGCGAATGATCGGCGAAACGTGTTTGGTTTCACTCGGTTACGGAGGTGAACCCATATGACCACATACGAGGTTGTATGACTGTAGTTTTAACAAAATGTCGATAAAAGCGAAAATTTCAAAACACACACTTTTAGGTAAAGGACCATGTTTAAGGTGTTTTTAAGTTTTGTTTTTTTTTTCCTAGCATAATATATGTTTGTTCTGTTTTAGGTCAATTTAGTTTAGTATTTATTAGTTTCTGAAAATTAAATTATCCTTTTTTTAATCAACGCTGAAAATAAACTACAAAACTGTTACACACAAGCAATGATTGTCATTTTTATTTAAACACATTTTGTAGGTGTATGATTTTAACGTTTCGTTAGTTAGTTATGATGTTTTCAATGTTTCAGTTAGCTTTGTTACGTTTGCTCCTTAACTATCAGTACTTCAACACTGATCAAGTAATCGCAGTTGCCGCAGGAGTTATTTTGACCGCTCACAGTTATGCGTCGTCGTCAGTTATGGCAATGTAGATGGTCTAGAAAGAGGTCAGGTTGTAGCATGATCGGTTGGAATCCAGCACCACACAAAAAGACACTTGTTTGACACTTGAAGACAATAGTGAGACACATACAAAAAGATTGGTTTTTGGGGTTTTTAAAACCTGTTCATCACACATTCCCTGGCATGGATTCATTTATTGCAGTTTGGTAGTTCGAGTAAGGAGAATTAGTAAATGGTAGATTAGTAATGTTTCACATGCGCTGTTTACCCATGTCTGTGGCCACCGGCACGAATTCCGGCTTGGAAACCGCCTCCCAGAGGTCCCTGCACACGCAGCCCTGCCCCGATTCCGCCATGATGCCTTCCAAATCCTCCTACACCAGCTCCGATTCCAGCCTGAATGCCTCCCCCGAGTGGTCCACGAATTCCAATACCAATGCCAAATCCACCATGGAATCCACGGTGACCGCCGAATTCCTCCGATGAATGGCGACGCCTCATGCAGCCACCGGAGCGACCACCACCATTGTTTGCCGAAGGAGCCGGTGTCGGTTGCACTGGATTGGCCGGAGTCTGCACGGTTGTGGTTGATGACGTGGTTGTGGTTGAAATTTGCTGCATGATTTGCTGTGTCACTTGCAAAAGGCTCTGACTAGTGGACGTGATCAATATGAACTGACCATTGATGTTGATAATAATTGAAATGGAGCTTGAGCCAGCATTGGGAGCGGTTGTGGTAGCGGTACCAGTATTGGAAGCACCTGTTGATGCAGAGTTACTAGCCGTCGTAAGAGCAGCCTTAGTGCTAGACGTTGTAACGGAGGCTGCAGTAGTGCTTATTGTCGTCGTTGTCACAGGAACCACGGAAGCGGTAGTGGTTGTTGTCGTCGTAGTTGTCACAGGAACCACGGAAGCGGTAGTAGTTGTTGTCGTCGTAGCAGCAGTGGTGGTTCCACTATTAAGGGTTTGAATGATCGCTGTAATCGTAGCAGTGTCAGCAGCGTTAACAGTAATGATCGCTGAAAAAAAACATGAAAGCAACATTTTGTTAGTAATCCGCTGTGAGAAAGATGTTGTAGCTGTACGGTGCTTACATCCGCCAATGTTAAACGACACTGTGCTTCCAGATGATGGTGCAGCGGTGGTAGTCGTGGTCATCGCAACGGTGGTCGATGAGCTTGCCAAGACGGCATTGATAGCATTGATAGTTGCCTGATCACTGGCAGCGATGCTGATGATGCCTATTGGAGAAAGATCGACGATCAACTCTAGTTCTAAGATGGTTACAAGAATATTTTAACACGTACTTCCATTAATGTTGAATGTCACAGTTCCTGTGGGAGCAGATGTAACTGTGGTTGCTGATGCGCTGGTAGTTGTAGTTGGGGCAATGGTCGTAATAGGTAGAACCGTGGTCGTGGTAGGAGCGGCAGTCGTCGTGGTAGGAGCTGCCGTGGTCGTGGTAGGAGCTGCCGTGGTCGTAGTAGGAGCTGCCGTGGTCGTAGTAGGAGCTGCCGTCGTCGTGGTTGGAGCGACTGTAGTCGTGGTAGGAGCGGCTGTAGTCGTGGTTGTCGCAGCTGTTGTAGCAGCAACAGTGGTGGTAGTAGCACCACCACTTCCACTGAGGAGACCAGTACCAAGAAGACCACCGGTAGAGCCGATTCCAAGACCCGCTGTTCCACTGCTAGTTCCGGTTCCTGTTCCAAGCAAACCCGTACCAAGAACACCACCGGTTGTACCTAGTCCAGAGCCCAACAATCCGTTCGTAGTAGCGGTTCCGAGCAATCCTGTGTTCAGAACACCGTTGGTAGCACCAAGTCCGGATCCCAATAAACCATTCGTGGTTGCGGTTCCAAGCAATCCTGTGTTCAGAACACCGTTGGTGGCACCAAGCCCCGATCCTAGGAGCCCATTTGTGGTAGCGGTTCCGAGCAATCCTGTGTTCAGAACACCGTTGGTAGCACCAAGTCCGGATCCCAATAAACCATTCGTGGTTGCGGTTCCAAGCAATCCTGTGTTCAGAACACCGTTGGTGGCACCAAGCCCCGATCCTAGCAGCCCATTTGTGGTAGCGGTTCCAAGCAACCCTGTGTTCAGAACACCGTTGGTAGCGCCTAGTCCTGATCCTAGCAATCCGCCGCCCAGTTGCGGTTCTGCTTGTAGTGGAACCAAAATTCCCAGCAAGATGAATGTCAAAGTTAGACGCATGTTTCCTAAGTCCGTTCGTTTGATCCGATATGGAGTTTCGTCGGAAGTAACGGTCTTCGGGTATAAGGAAACAAATTGAGTTTGTACTGAGTGTCTCCCAAAACATTTTGTCGCCCTTTTATATGAAAACTGTGGCTTACTGTATCGTTAAAAATGTCGTACCAAACAAATGTTCTATTATGTGCATTACAAGTGTACAATTGTGGGCATTTTTTGTATCGCTTACAATAGGGTCGTTTGTAGACTCATGAGAAAACTGAACGAATACGTAAATAGAGTTGGAAGAAAAAAAATACTAGAAGGGTAAAAGGTAAAGCACATCGAACTAGTTAGGAACTGCGTTTTCGTACAGCAGATTTGAGGTTTGAATTTTTTATGCAATTGAATAACTCCACCACCAACAACATTTGAAAATACACACTGTACACTTTACACTGAAATGAGGTTACCACTTTATATCTAAGGTTCCGTTACGATACTTCGTATTTCAACAACAAACTGGGGAAGTTGAATTAACTTTATGAATAAGGAATTTAGTTAAAAAGTTGCTTAGTTGTCGTTGATCGTTGTGATGGTATAGAGTTGAACTTCAACTGTGGAAGTAATGTTTCATTTGAAAGTTAAAACATCTCATTCTATTTCTCATCTTATTTTATTACTATATTTGGACAGCTCTTTATATCTCAACATTCTAATAGCTTAGTTATTGTGTTTATATAGTATCAACTAGTATTACGTGGTAGAACGACATCAGAATAGCTATATTGGTCGCTTGGCAGTTGATCATATGCGCTTAACGTTCGAAATGGTTGCTCTATTCTTTACAGTCAATTGTTCAACAATTTCCTGACGATCATCGCCGCAAGTTCCTCTATCAGCTGATTAGCCGTGAACAGCATTTTATTAACGCCATCAATTTTGGTATTGAGCGATTTGTCAATCCACTACGCGAACGAAAAGACTTAATCTCACCGAACGATCACAAAATCCTGTTTCAAAACATTGACGAGGTTGGTTTAGCTTACAGTTGTGATATCTAATAAGATTACTAGCTACTAAATATTTGCATTGAATGTGTCGTCCCATCAGCTATCGCGAATATCTGAAGATATTCTGGAGCAAATAATTCAGGACGAAACCGAACCACAAATCCATTTTGCTTCCCGTGTTTATTTATCGAAAAGTACAGCACTTTGTGCGGCTTACAGGAAGTATTGCAATGGACTGAAGAAAGCAGATTGCGTTTTGGTAAGATATTGAGATTGTGCATATAATTCTTTGTCAACCGAGATTATGAATAACTGCATGGACCTTCCTTCTTTTCTCTGTAGGTCAACAAGTCAAGAAATTCGAACTGTGATTTTATGAAATTCATTACGGAGCCACCGGTACCAAGGAAACGTCCAGATCTAACTACATTCATACATCGACCGCTTCAGCATTTTAGGGAAATTTTAAAATTAGTGCAAATGATAGCGTCCCATTGTCGTGTAGATAGTGAAGAACATAATAATTTCAGCAGTATCATAAGCGAATTACAGGCAAGTTTACGAACCAGGTTGTGTGCGAAGTGTCTAGAGGGTTTAAAATCACGTGGATTCCTATCATTGCAGGCAGCGTACCGTGAAATAACCGTTGGTGGAGGGCTTATGGAGCCGATCGGCGAAGGGCGTCCACTTTTAACGTTACAGGATTTAGAGGCACGCATGGTGTTCACGAAATGCAAACCATTTCAGTTGGCATCCCATGGACGGCAGTGGATTTTTGGTGAGTCTTGATGATAATACCGGTATACGATTTGTTGGCTAAATGTCGAAATCTCTATTGCACAGGTGGGGATCTGTCACGAGTTGAGGGACGCTCTATAAAACCTTACTGGACGCTGCTGTTTAGTGACATCTTGCTGTTTGCGAAAGTAAGCCGAGACCGTGTGCTGTTTATTACCGAGGAACCGATAGCACTATCCACAATAACTGATTCCTGTTTTAATATTCGCAAAAAAGGTAAGTTTTACAAACACACGTCCACACTTCGGGGTTCGGGGAAAAAAGGCAAGATTTTTTGCCTGCATTGCCTGACTTTGGTGACCAATATTTCGAAAATTTAAAGTTTACAAAAGATTACTCTGACAAGGTGACATTTGGTTCCGAAAAAAAACAACTTGTTGTTGTTTGGTTCATTAATTCGTCGTTTACAAGTCGTTACCAAGGGTCACCACAAAGCGCCCCTGTCTTCACACGACAGGACTGGTCGAAAAATCCCATCTAGAACCATCCCCTGTAGGACTGACTATCAGACTTCATGTGGTAAAATATCAGTTGTTAGTACCAGGTTGTCTGATAATTGTTTGGCTTAACACATAGATCGCGCTAGTAGATTTAAATCGATATCATTTTTGGTTTGCACCAACCTTGAAATGAGTTCTGTCAAAATTTGACAGCACTCGGACAATAACCTAGTAGGCTAGAGCATTTTGTATGACGCAACTTTTGTGTATTGAATAATCATGGAAAAGAAGGAATTTCGCGTGATGATAAAGTATTGGTTTTTGAAGGGGAAAAATACAGTCGAAGCCAAAAGTTGGCTTAATAAAGAATTTTTGGACACTGTTCCACCAAAATCAACCATTAAATATTAGTATGCTAAATTTAAAAGTGTTGAAATGAGCACTGGAGATGGTGAACAGTGGACGCCCAAAAGAGGTGGTTACTGACGAAAACAGTAAAACAATTCACAAAACTATTAAAAGCAAGCGTAATGTGAAGTTGATCGAGATAGCTGATACCCTAAAGATGTCTGAGGAACGTGTTGGACATATCGTTCACGAGTATTTGGATATGAGAAAGCTCTGCGCAATATGGCTGCCGCGCGAGCTCACATTTGACCGAAAATAACGAGTTGATGATTCTGAGCAGTGTTTGGAGCTGTTTGAGCGAAATAAATCCGAGTTTTTGCGTCAGTATGTTACTGTGGATGAGTCTTGGCTTCTCCACTTCACTCCAAAGTCCAATAGACAGTCATCCGAGTGGACTGGACGCGATGAACCTGCGCCAAAGCGGAGGAAAAACGCAACAATCAGTTGGCAAGGTTATGGCGTCAGTTTTTTGGGATTCGCAAGGAATAATCTTCATCGACTATCTTGAGAAAGGAAACACCATTTATTGCGACCACTATATCAAGTTATTGGAGCGTTTGAAGGACGAAATTGCCAAAAAACGGCCACATTTGAAAAAAAAAAAGTTTTGTTTCATCAAGACAACGCACCGTGCCACAAATCAGTGAAAACAATGGCAAAATTCATGAATTAGGCTACGAAATGCTTCGCCACCCATCGTATGCCCCAGATATGGCTCCCAGTGACCATTTCCATTTTTCAGATCGCAAAAGGATGATCGCTGGGAAGAAATTTTCTAGGAGAGGGGCATCATGAAATTATCTCTAAAATAGCAACTATTGCATTGACTGAGGAGAGTACAAATTTCTCAAGGCATTTCCTCCTTGTCTTTTGCCGTATCCCGGGCATGCTCGTTTGTGATTGTGTGTAGTGCCGTTGTTGAAATTGCTGGTGCTATTGCTGGTGAAGATGTAGTTGTTGCAGATGTCCGTGTGGGTGTTTCTTCCTCTCGATTTGTTGGATTTGATTCAATTGGTGCGTTTGTTGTGATATAATTTCCTTAACTGTCCTATTGGATTCCGGTGGATGATGATATATCAACAAAATTGCAACTTATTATACAGCAAAATGGTGCACATTCGAGCAAAATCGGACAAATTGAAGCATGGTTAATAAAACCATCCATAAAAAAATATTGGATTTCTTGTTTTCCAGCCTAATATTAATATTAAAGCCCCTCTTCTCCAAGTTAAAATGACGGTGAAATTAGTAAATTGTGGAATATGAACATGGGTAGGAGATTCGATGGGCGCCTGCGGTTATTGCTGCAAATGAACATTGCGGGCAAGAAGAACAATATTTAGAAAATAGTTTTAAATTGAAATAGTTTTCAATAGTAATAGATGGAAGTCTCAAAAGCAGGCATCGTGAGGCATCATTTGCGAGTGATCCATTGACCCGACAGAGAAGAAGTCTGATGGCAAATCGCGTAGCATTAAGATGGATTGTTTCGATGCGCTGGCTCCAGATATGTGCTGAGGGGCCCGAAACAAGGCATGTGTCCTCTCATATCGCCAAGACTAAATATCAAAGCGCAGGGTTGAGGAGATTTCTAAACTCTTTTGACATGTGAAATAACATGTCTAGATTTTTATGGTTAATTAAATTTATCATGTGAGGTCTAAAACTGCGTTGTTCGTCAAGAAGGATTCATAAATCTCTAACAAATACCAAACTTTGCAATAAACTATTGTCAATGTTTTAGTCCAGGGGTCTTCTAACTTTTCAGTCCGCGGGCTACTTTGATTGAAACTACCGTAGGTGGGGGCCACTTACACAGAGGCTGGAGGCTCCCGACATGCCGTAATTTAGAGACCGTCGTTTAGAGAGTGTCGAATAGAATAAGAGAGCTGAAGTTTAAAATGCTAACTTATCGCTTAGTATTGTATATTATTGAGGTAAATAATTGTTTAATCAACGCTTGTTTGTTCCACCAGGTACTGAATTCCGAATCACCATAGATCCCAACGGCAGACAGATTGAAAGTCCCACGGTACATTGTGCACCGGACTTATCCCGGACACCGAAAAAAAATTCCAAAAAACGGTACATCGTACTTCGCGCTCCGTCGACAGAATTGAAAGCAGTGTGGCAAAATTTGCTAACAAGGCAAATGTGAGTATGTTGCTGCTTTGGCAATACAATAACGGATTTTGACGCTTAGCAGCAGTGTAGTAGATTTGTTGCGTTAGTTACAGCATGATATTTATTCGTTTTCCTTTTTTACTGAACATCCTATTGCAGTTTTTTAGTAAATGCAACTCTAGGATCAACACCATTAAGCAGCCCACTTGACTCACCGGATATTTTGCAATCGTTTGTACCAATAAGCGATATCGGAGCGACGGCTACATCAGCATCCTCGGTGAAGGTGCCATCGTTGGATGGTGTTCACCTAAAAAACCAACAGGTGTGTTCCCTAGGTTCATTACCATTAGCAACATATTGTCATAGTAATAGTAACATTAGCAATACAAGCTTTCACAACGCTGCCACGACGGTACTGAGTGGCATAGGAATAAGTAGTGGCAGAAAACACTCAACCTTGAGCGGGCGAAGTATCACAGTAGATAGTCGTAGTTATCGATCGTTAGCAACCGTGCAGGATTCGATATCCGAGTTACCCGAATTAATTTTACTGCAGCATGGTCGTACAAATCATAACTCAACAAATGATTCGGCTGCCCGGATGGCCGCCATGAACAAATCCGATGGTTCCACATGTACAGCAGATGAGATAAATCAAAACTATTTGAACAACATAGTTGCGGGTGGGGTAGCGTCAAAGCACGTGTCCAGCGAGGATTTGCAGAACAGTCAGGCACAGTCAGGTGGAACCCTTTCTGTTTCCACTAGAGATCGCATTTTGCACAGTTTTTCACGTGGCTCACGTGACAACATGCGATCTATTGTTGAGTTTAGTCTCAGTTCCGTGGGGCGATCGTTTATCGATAACGGGGATGAATCGGATCAGGATGCACATTCGATGGTGATGGAAGATGATTACATGCCCACGCCCGAGACACCACCGCCGAACGTATCGCCATCGTCCTCCAACAAGGTGTCTGATACGTTTTCGAATGATTTTAAGGAAATGATTATTCCACCCAGCGCCACCGTATCACCGATCGAGGCTAACCACAAAAGTAAAGGCAACGATTGCAGTAAATACCTTCTAGCCAGCGGATACGGAGGGTCGTGGGATTTGCTTGAGCTTGATCTCGACTTTCATCAGGTGAATTGTGATCCTTCGTTTGGCAATGATGTTACGGAAACAGAATTCCTGGGCGATGATGACGATCCTTTCGGTATGCTTCCCACGCAACCAACCCCCCCGAACCTGCTGGATTTGTAGTCAAAAGCGGATGATTTAGTTTTTCGCGAGTATAGCGACTACTACCAGCGATCGCGAGGTGAATCAGATCGAGATAGGTTATGCGAAGATCGGTGGTATATCGCTGGTTCGGGCGTTATCAAAGAGCATAGCGAATAAAAGGCAATAAGTGCAAGCTGTCTGACAGTAACTGTACCGCCGTCCATCTATGGGTATTTGTCCATTTTATCTGTTTATCTTCACTCGTATGATTGATTGTTCGTGAAATGCGTCGCAAAATTCACAAACCTTTCATGCACAACGAACTGTGTAGACGTTTGAGTTTGTTTTCCGAAAGCAATCTCCATGTGCAGCTTGCCACATCCATTTTACAACATATGCAGCGAATAACGATAGCAAGTATCTATTAACGGTTATAACTTTAAAGCTAGATTGTGCGTGTCCAACTAAATGTTGCATTAGACATCGTAATTTATTTCGAACAGTATAACAACTCAGGTATGGGAGAGATCAATGTGAAGAATCGAGGAGATGTTGTTGGTGAATTAGAGTGAATTTTACAATTTCCTACAGCCGCAGTAAAGTGTGTCTGGCAATGAAATGTTACATAATGTGTACAGGAAAATAGTTTTATGGCTGTTAAATTAGTGAAAAACATTATGAGATTTGTTTCGCCTTTTCAAGAGAAACATTTTCAAAGTGATTGTCCAATTCACTTCGATTCATTAATAACAAGTATAATTTGAGATATTATGCATGCATTTTCTTCAAGGTATTACAAAACTTTATTGCATGTATTCATAAGATGTCATAAGCAGATGAACAAAACGTTAAACGGAAAAGATGCTCTAGTTTCTTACGAGTTCAACATATTGTGTACCCTACTTTGGAAATATGTTGTGCAATTCGTTACACGCTTTGCAACATACATCCCTCATACAATCCTTAGCGGTTTTCCTGCAAATGTTACATTTATTGATTGTCGTTGGTTTTTAGATTTATCTCGTACATTCCGTGCCAGTGCTGCAAATTCGATGGAAACATTTAGCACACGTTCTGTAGGAACGATTTTGAATAAGAATAATTTAACCGTTTTATGTCATTTTAAGAACATAAGTGGTTTGATAGCAATTTTAAATATTGAGAAATGTCTATAGGATAAATATTAAAGTTAGCGCAATAGTCGAAAGCATAGACACTAGATGAATTTGAAACTTGGTAGTTAAAAGGAAACAATCTCAACTTTATTGCAATTCAACCGTGTTCCCAACACTGTATACTAACGCAATTGATCAGCCGTTTTGGCATTTAAAGATAAATGTGTGTGTGTGTGTGTGTGTGTGCGTCTGCTAAGAAGATACTACAGTTAATGTGGCGCTAAGTACAACAAGATCCAGGCAATTCGTTATACGAACAATTCACCTTTATCAATTAAGAGCATCTAAATAAACATTCGTGTATCTGTATGAGCTAGATTACACTAAATTTACCAACAAGCCAATGTGCGCAACGTTATCCATAAAAAGCTCGGCATTCACGGGTTAGTACAGCTTGCAAAGAGGAATTCTAGAGGGCAAAACGCTATCAGCACAATCTAAATGTGAAAAAATAATGACACTTCTAATTTGGGTACAGTTTTCCTTTGATCGAAAACAAAAAAAAACTCATTTTTGGAAACAGTAGATGCAGATGAGCAGCATCAGCTAGTACATCCATTTACAGACAAAAGGTTACATATGAATGAAGAGGATAATAAATACAATTGTGTTCGGAAAATTAAACGCTTGTTAGTTTCATTCCATGTGCAACAGGCTGTGTCCTTCAAAGAGAGTACGTACGTTCAAAAGCTTTGATCAGCTAAACAAAACTTCTACCACGCGTGGGAAATGTAATTCAATTCGTGTACAACACAGAAAAAAAAACACAGTCCGGCATTGCTTGGGAAGCGGAATCTTAAGGAACACCATTCGTTGATTCTGATATATTCAACAACAAAAAGAAAACTAGATTTTTACCAATAATGTCTAAACCTCCGGTAACGTTGAGCGTGATCAAACCTTTAAATCCAAAATCTATGGGTACAAATTTTAACTGGGCATTACAGCAGTTTTGAACTCAATATAGCAACCGCCTTTGTACTAATCGTAAAACGATAACTGTAACAAGCGTTAAATTTTTCGTACAAAATTGATTTTTGTTTTCCATTTCATTATTTTGGTTCGTATAACAACCCTGCAGCAAGCTTAGGAAAAGCTACAACTGAGACAGATCGTACTGAACTGAAGGTTCCGATCGAACAAGTCCAAATTGATGTGTGATAGCATTTTGCACAAGTACGTAATATAGTGGAAATATTTTAGCGAGTATGGCAGCTTAATTACCCTTACCAAAGCACTTATTTTCTACTCAGATATACATTTCAAATGCATGTCCTTTCCTTTAATTTATGTCTCTTTTTCTCTCTTCCTCATTTTGTTCACGCTATCTTACAATGCCCACGGGTTTTTTGTTGTCGTTGTTGTCGTTGCGATGCGTCCTTCAGTCAAGGCTGAGCAGAGTTCCAAAGCAAGTCGAAGAGCTTATCGATGAAAAGTGTAGAAAGCTCAATAAAACCGGTATACCGCAGGGCAGTGCTCTACATTTGGCGCAATGGATGAAAGGTCAGCTGAATAAACAGATCATCGAATCCGATCCTATAGATTCCGAACCCGAGCAATTGGTAGAAGATTGGTCGGTAGAGCAAGTGAATAATCGGTCAAAAGAACTGAACCTGGTCGATGCTGACGGAAGCCCTTACAGATCCGCTTCCCATTGCAATGGCACTAGTAATGGGATTGTAGGCAAAAATAATGGACCCCCGAGCCAACCGCCAACTGACGACAATTCAGCGTTTGAGGACGATGATGATAATAAGAGTGTTTCTAAGAGCACAACATCCGACAGTCAAGTAAGTATAAAATAACAACTTGTGCCGCTCCCTTAATTTGCTATGCGAAACACCGACATGAATCGTTTCGTTTGTTTTTGAATGTTACGCGATGTTACTTGAAATGTATTTAATCACACAGCCAAGAGAGCAAACCAGAGTGTGTTGTCATAGTTATGCTATCGCTTCTTCATATACAAAATGAGTAAATTATTCATCTACAGCGAACGTCATTTGCCCCATTAATGATCGAAATGGAACCACATCCGGGTTTAGTTAGCAATATGTGTTTTTGAGCCCACCTGCAACTGTTTGCGAGTGGCTTACATCATTATCATCTAAAAGTTTTTAAGTACTACTACAAATAACATCGCGTAGAGCAAAGCCAAGACTATATGTAATATGTAACTAAAAACAAAATCGAATGTGGTTGCTCGAATTGGAACATTTACGATTTTGGCTTGAAACTAAAGTGATATTGACTCAATGCCGTTTTGAATAATCAAATTTAGTACACTATAAACTTAGAAATATTCAAATATTAACTAGTTCAATTACACGAGCAACTAATTTAATTTTAAAAGTTGTAACTATAATCCGATAGTTAAAATAGTACACAATTAGAGCACAAAACAGATGAAAGAGTTATGTGTTTTCTACATTAAATACTTCTTTACTTCTTCAAACACAGATAACTGTGAGATCAAGCCCATTAAGCAACAAGTTGGACACGATATCCGTGTGTCGGCAGTGCCACAAGAACTGCAAAAGCCGCTTAAATTCACCAAGCAGCAACTCACTGACGGTGCAGCACAGCCACAGTACTCCGTCAAATCGTTGCTGCGTGTCCAACTCCACCACCGGTAGCAGCCTCAATAAGAGCCCGAACTCAATGTCAAGCGTATCCTCGTCAAGCACATTGACCATGCGCGGAAGAGCCGCGGCCCAGGAAGCGGATTGCGCAAGTCAAGGATCGATAGCGGAGGGTGCAATCTGCCACCGGCAGGCATCGCTTGTTCATGTGAAGCAGGTAGGAGAGTCCGAACGACATCTGCAACTGTCGACCAACGGCAACTATAAAACAATGTGCCAAACACCATGCCATTGCAAGTGTACACCAAAAGATTTCGAAAAAAGCACTCTCAGTCCCGATGAGTTGCTACACGAGCGGGTTAAAATATTGGATAATGTTTGCGAAGCCACCACCACCACCACCACAAATATAATCATTCAGCATTCGAAGGATACTAGCAAGATGAATGGTTATCCGCGTTCGTTGCAGGAGCGTGTCGATGAAGACACTGGCAACCGTGATGAGCGCAAGTTGGAGTATAATAATAACGAGAACGATGATACCGAGTGGTCCTTGATGGGGTTGATTGGATTGGCTCAACTAAATCCAGCTGCATCGTTAGTTCATATGGATCCGTTCGAAGCATTGCCAACCATCGCTGTAGTACCGCCGACGCCAGATGCTTTAGGCAATGTGACTTACGCACGGCAGGTTATGCCGCCATCGCCATGGACAACGCTTGAAAGAAGTCATCTTCAGCTAGCCCCGAGTAGCTTAAGTTCTGCACACGTGACCGAAGGAACGCTCAGCGACGAATATTCGCCCGATAACTCACCAGAGGACGAAATAGCCGAACCGCCGTATAGAGCATTGAATCCTGGTTTGAAGCGTTACGGAACAATATCGAGTTTGGAGCGAGTTCCGTCGGAGGATACGGATGATAACAAGACATATTCTTCAGAAGAAGATTCGGAAAGTGGTATGTGTATGGTGCGATATGGTAGTTTGACGACAACTGTTGATATGTTTAACCCTTCTTTAGACATTAAGATTGTTACCAAAGAAGTATACGACAATAATACGCAGACATTTCTGAACTGGACGACCAGGGCGGGCAACTTTATCGAGGAGTCTCGCGCCTTCATCGATCGGTATCTTGGACGTCGCGACAACAGTACTGAAGAGCCAGAAACGAATGGTGATGATTGGGAGAAAACCCGCGTAGAAAAACGCCCCGGTGAACAGCATGCGGCGAGCAGTGGCGGCGATGAGGAGGAAACAGTCGAAGGTGAAACGTCGGCCACCTCTGGGGAGGAAGTTTGGGGTACTCCTACCAGTGGTGGTGAAAATGACGATATGCAGATATTTGGAAGCATTGAACAAACACATTCGGTAAGTTTGGTTAGGTTGTAATAATAGTATATTTTACTTGTTTCGCATTATGCTTACTCAAGCTGCTGTAATTTGGTTGAACGAGATCACTTTGCATTTAATTTAGCTTATCTAAACGACGTGTACCTGACGATCCGTAGTGGATCTTAGGGTCGAGGGTTACCAAATTACAGAGCAGTAACTTCAGAATAATAAGTAGAAAATAGCCTCTAGACATCGGAGTTCAATAAAATCCGTGGCGGCTCTTGTCAACATTTCTAAAGATTGTATAGACCTTTAGCATGCGATATTCCTCCGTTAAGTCGAATATCGAACAAAAGCTGGCCTGAGAGGTAAAACTGAAAAAGCTAGGATGGCATTCATGCTTGTTACTATGTGCTTGTGATGACTATAAGCCATATTTTGATTGGATTTATAAACAAGGATCGTGAGGTAGTTGACAGACAGGTGTCGTTGTTTGTCGATCAATCTGAATATGCGATCATCTATGATCGATGGTCTTCAATCGGACAGCTGTGGATAAATGTTGACGTCGACATCAGCCTGTTGACTAACCTGAAGATCAAAATGTGATACAAAAAAGCACAGAACCAAAAACATCCTCTTTTGGCGGGTAAAGAACAAGGAGATCAACGTTATTGCCAAAACAACCTGGTTGCCAGGATTATTACCAGGTTAACCAACTTATAGATTTTGTAGTTGTTGATTAGTTTTTTGAGTTCATGTTCGATTAAGGCCCAGTTCAGTATTAAGAGAAACGGGGCGACACGATTTGGGATAAGGATTTGAACACTCCAGCTGAATATCAGAAAATCTGTAAGTTAAATAGATGTCACAGGATCACTCATTCTAATTATTCGAGCACGGCTTAAATGGTCCATTCAATCGCATATCAAATAGCCACATACGGATTCATATTGAACTTAATTGTTGCTAACCACTCAATTTCTCTAAATGTGTTTGCTTTCATATTGAAAACTAGTCGCCAACCAAGTCGTCTTCGTCATATACAGGTGACGATGACACTGAGCTGATGATGGACGAATTGCTGATGGCGCCTCCGATGACGGCAAGTGCAGTTCGTGGACTTCTCCCTAGGTATGTTGGCGCTTGAGATATACACCATTACTAGGAAGATAGTTATAGATTATCTAGTTCAGTTGTGACTCTGTCCATTGATTGATAGAACATTATAACCTTTCTCATCGATGATCTCAAAACTGTTCGATCTAGATAGCTTAGTACCAATATGTTCTGATTAAAGTAGAGAACGAATAGATGCGCGCAAAACGCTGTGCAACGATTTAGTTATGGAGAGTCTTTGTACGAATTTATTTGATCTGTTAGTATAGATGGTTTTTCTTCATTCTTCCATTAACCCCCCCATGCTGAAAAATATGTTTGATTACTGTGAACACTTCGATACAAGTAGAAGAAAGCTTGAACCTCTGTTCGAAGAGGACAGTGAGAGCGCGGAATCAGATGATGACAGTAAACCACTCAGCGGTCGCGATCACCAGGTAGGATATGAGTAGTACGATATGTAATTTGTAGCAAACAAAATCATTTCTTAACTATAAGGTAGACTTTCACTTTCCATCTTCAGGCATGATACCTTTGATGCATACAATTTCATTTGTAGGTTTATTTGCAGTTTTATAATGGTATTACTAGATCACTACCCTTACGGTACTTGAACGCTACGGTTGACAAGCATACGCATGATCGTTTTTGGTAGTGTATATTGTATGTTTTTTTTAGCGTTCAGCTGCCATACAAATTGAATACCTAGAAAATCTATTATTTTGTGGCAGTATTTGTTGAATGAAATGTTCAGTAGCGTTCGTAGCAATTGGTTTTCAATTATTGCACAACCAGTTCCATTTTGCAGCACATAAACGTAAGACGAACCAAGAGAACAGCTCAATTTCGCTAGTTCACTAACAACTAAATGATGCAGAAATTGAAAATTGTTAGTTCATTCTCGCCGTTTAACTTTTCTTCTATGCAAATATAGAGCACCGTGTTATGCGTGAGGTATGAGTTTGGTCAGAAGAAAATTTAAATTCAAATGAGATACATTTTCGTTTTGTTTTTAACAACGTCTCAGTGTCAAAAAAAAAGTCAACCCGTTTTGCGTCTTTGTGCGTGTGGCTGCGTGTGTGTGTGTATCTTTTTTCGTCTAGCTCCAACTACTAACGTTTGTTCGCTCGTTTGTTCGATTGCGTAGATATCTTATAATTAGCGGGTAATTTACTTTCGATAAATTGGCAGGGGCAAGCTTCGGAAAAAAATCCTCCGGTTTATGCGGATTTAAACGATTCCACCGGTACCGATTCGGTAAGTACGACGCCGTCATCGACCCCGCAGCCCGAGAGGAGCGAGACGATCAAGACTACCACTCCAGACGAAAACTATGGGAGTGTTGCTGACAGATGTTATGCATCTGTGCAGCTCCCGAACACCGGGACACCCTGTGCAAGCGATACCGCACGTTTCGCCGACAAGGCAAATGCACCGATCGGGCTCAGCCCAAGGCTCGAGATGCGCTTGGCACTGAATCACGACATTCTCGGCGACGAAGATCTGCTCACCTACAGTCCTGGGCCGGACCTGACGGCAATTCTCGGGCGCGACCTCTCCACATACCATCGGATGAATGGGAAGGACATTATCATGAATCGTATCGTGACGCGTGTGAGCAGCTACATGAACATTCAAGCGGCGGTGACATCGACCCCGGCCAGCAAACCGACCACGGTGGAACCCCACAGCTCTGCGACCAACCAAGCTATGAAAAACGGAATGAGCTCATCATATCAGCAAAACAATTCAAAGATGGATACACCTATACTGCACCGTCGAAAACCTACCGCCCCAGTTACCTGGAGCAGTTTTGGGTTTGCGGATCGAGGTAACAGCCTAACACGCAAATTGGATTCGTCGGCAGCGGCCTACTAAGCAAGAAACATATTTCTTACCTTTGCAGAAGAAAGGACTCTGTCGGACCTGGAACGTTTGGCGAGGCGGGAGAAAGTTTACTGTATGACCCAGCTCAATCACAACGCTTCTCAGCTGAAAAGAGTAGCTAGCTTTAATACAACCACGAAACACACCAGTAAGCTGTAAGCATCTGTGCCACATTCAATACAATGCTAGTGACATTGATTATTGGGCTTAATGCGGTATTTCTATCCATTGCTTTCGCAGATTCAACTTTTTGTATCGACGCAACTCGGAAAATCAACTGGCGGGACTCTTGACCTCGAAAGACAGTGCGGAAGATAGTGCCACGTGCCATTCCGATCCGAGCCGTTTGAATTCTCCCCGAAAGGAAACGGTATGCGAGGTTCGTTTACCTTTAGCTTGCGTTCATTTTAATACATTTCCATTCGCTTTTGCTCCATGCGTCTTGCAGGTGAAATCACTCGATCGAAGGTTTTGGAAGCAACTGAGCAAAAGACGACGCGCTAGTTTCCACGAGGAACTCACAACTGGCGCATCTTAGGTTAACCGACCTTTAGCATACGATGCTCTTTTTGCACAAGTGTGTTCTCTTTTTTAACCTAGACTGTGTGTTACTAGACAGCGATGCTAGTTTGAGCGTCCTTTTATAACTCATACTGTAATGTTAATAATGGGGCACCACTATTCGCAAATCATTCTCTCGCTAACCTTATTGATCTGTCGCTGCTGCAGCTCAACAGTTATTGCAGCGATTTCAACAGTTATTAGGCTAGTATCTGTGGAACTTAACACTTTTTTGTGTAGTCATTTATGATACTATGCGCAAGCCCACAACTCTGTTCAGAATCTAATATGATCGTGTACTGATTTTAAGTATAATCGTGTTTTTGTGCAAATAGAAAGACAAGTTTATGTTCGTACATTTTCTCTACAGTAGTTGATAGCACAGAGAACTAACAACTAACAAACTAAAAGAGAACTAAAGAGAACTAGAAGAAAAATACTGCAGCATTTCAAGCATCAAGAATATTCGATACAACGGAAATTTAAACCAAAAATACAGGAACAAAAACTAATCTCGCGTACTTTGGGTACCTTGTTAGTATGGGGAAAAAAAGAACCATTTTCTTTATGAAACTTTACGAAAAGATAACCAATGAGTAAGAAACAATGCTGCATGTACTACATATGACAAGTGACAGATGGCATCACTGCTCCGAGATAACGCATTAATGTTCCGAATCCTGTAAATATGCACACTGTTTAAAAACATTTCCACTCTACTTCAATAACTAATTCTTTGCGGTGATGTAAGTCGTTACAAGAAATAATGCACATAATTTAAATTCAGTTTCGGCGCAAGGGAAAGGAGATTTATTTGAGATGTTTTGATACAAAGGTACGGCTTGACAATCCACGATTGCGAGGTTTTATCGATTTACTGTTTTGGCGTAATTTAGAGCAATTGTTCGATTACCTCTACAAAAAAAAAATATCACCGGAAAAGCCGGCTGAAAAAGCCAGCAAAGAACATTTATTTCTCGGTCTGCTATCGTCAATATTACGTCCAGCTGAATATGTACCATCCGCGCCAACGAGTATACTATACAAAATGGCCTCCCGTCCGGAACCCTAGTAACTCTATGTAAGTTGCTTCGTTATGAATGTGAGATGATGGATATCACTTCTTTTAATACACCCAAAACGTTTAGAAAGGTCAGACACACTAAAAGCAACCAGACCAGGTATTGCCAGATATCTTAGTGTTAAGTTCGCTAGTGATAGTTATTAAATTTTAAATAGATTGTTTATGTATTTTAGCTAACAACTATTTTCAGAAGTTTTCAGAACACTAAGATGCTTACTAAAATGATCAGAATTGTTTACGTTGCATCTCTTGTGGAATGCGGTTATCCCAACTGAGTTGTATGGAAGCAACGATTTCGAAATGATCTGTTTACCAGCTCATGTATTCTTCTGTAAGATGTATTTTTGTACAATTTACTACTCTTAAAATGGTAAAATGCATCAAAATTCATCCTTCTATTTTACGTCCTTGGACAAACGAACATATATAATAATCCTGCAAACTGCAAAGGCTTCTTATTAGAAACAGAAGAAATGGAATGGCTTAAGCTTTCATTCTCATTCGCACAAACTGGTTGTACGCACTGTGTACAGATTAAAACAAAACAAACGTAAACAAAAACGCCAAAAAAGAAGCTTTACAATGTACATTTCACAATTATACGCCGAAAGCAAATAATAGATCGAGTACGAATGCAATAGCTAATAAAAGAAAACACACAAACACAAACACAAGCATCACGGTAGTTAACTTTGAAAAGCATGATGGGTAAGCGAAAAACACTTTACGTGTAAAGAAAATACTTCTTACCAGTAGATACATCTAATTGAATTTGTAAACCCTAAAATAGAAAGATCAAAAAGCCGTCTTTTTAATAACAATTCATACAATGCATTCAAAAATCGCTTCAAGTTCGGTACTCTTGCACACACAGAAGTTACCGGTGTCGATGTCGATGGAATCTGCAATAAATAAATGCAATTTGTCATTCTTCACGTAGCTAATTCTAAAAGACATTCAGAATAGATGGGGATCGTGGCCTACTGAAATTGAAAGTAAAAAGGGGTGGTAAATGTAACGGTAAATCAGTCAATGCAATTTTGTGATAACTGTCACAATAAACTAAAACAAGGATACAGAATCAAGCGAAAGGCGTGAATAAAAACAACATTTTGAGTTAATATACCACAATGGCAATTTGGTAGTTTGCATAAGGTAAACCACAATACCACAGAAACAAAATTAAGGTAACATTGAGCAACGGGTTGTACGACAAAAAACGAATTATGTGAAAATACTAACATATTAACACAAGGAGCTACTAACAAAAATCTGTCACCATCGTATTAGACGAAAAACCAAACAAAACAGTATTTTGCCTTAAACTGCAATTCGACATGAAGTATTAGACATGAAAAACATCTTCACGAAACAAAATAATGTAATAAATCAATTGTTTACGAATTTTAAGCAAATCAAAAATGGGTTTTTTTATTGGAAATTTTATTTAAAAACGATTGCTTTGAGAAATTTTTCAATCAACTATAACGAACCATTTTATTTTGTAAAAACTTTCGGATAAATAATTTTTCCTACGGAGATACTATTTTCCAGCGATCTGGTTTTCAGGTATTAGAAAATTTTTAAAACTGGTGAATTTAATATGTGTAAGATGATGATAAGTCCCACTTCATACCCCAACACAGGTTTGAGAGAGATGAAATTATCTTGAAGATATTTAAACTCTAATAATAATGTATATATATAAAAAAAAACTAATCGATAAGTTGAGGCATCAAGTAACTTTCCAAGGCACGCGTCGAATTCCATACACTTCCAACCATGAAACTAGTGTTGGGCGGATCGGATCGGATCAGATTCTTGGATTCGATCCTTCGCCGGATCAATCCGGATTCAATCCTCAATCCAAGATCTTCTGGATTGGAATTCCAAACAATCCTTCTGGATCCGGCTCTTTCATGACGAGAATCAGGATCTGAATTTGTCATTGCGAAAATCCGAGATCGAAGCAAGAGACCGGATTCGGAGGATTTGCCATTTTGGAAATCTGTTAATGGAATGCACAATAGTTATTATAATAAGGGAATCGTCCCCAATTCCCCAAGGGAATTCTAATATACCAAGATTTTGTTATTTTAATAAATCACGCCTTCTTCTTTGGTTGGTTTATTGAAACTGCATCGTCTACAGTGCGTTAAAAAACTAAAATAACAAAATATATTGATCATTGATGGTGCGTTTTACGAGAATGTTTAAATTATGAACATGTGCAGCACCGTAGAATCCGTATTCGGATGATATTCTAATACATTTTCTCTGGGATGTATATAAATATATTCTGTAAAATCACAACGAAGAAGACATTACATTTTTTTTCAAAGCTAGGTTCGGATCGGATTCAGAGGATCGATCCCAAGGTGGATCCGGATCGGACGGATCGAATCCCTTATGGGAGCGATTTTTCTCATCTCTACATGAAACTCGCATGTACTAATTACCCAGTGTCCGTTAAAGAGGTTAAAGAGGTGTCCGTCTGCCGAGTGCCATTGATTGGGTAATGGTCTACCAGCTGTGTCGTTCTTGACAAGCAACTCAGTTTTAGACCTCTTACGACAAATCTAATTAACCGCAGTAATCAGACGCCAGGCCTACTATTTCGAGTGACTAAAGATTTCCGTGACCCCATATGCACAAACCCTACTTTATTCGTTAGTCCGACCAATCTTAGAATACTCGAGTATTGTTTGGTGTCCTTCAACGCATACCTGGAGCCAACGCATCGAAGCGATCCAACGGAAGGCAACCCGATTTGCCATTAGGTTTCTTTCCTGAAGAGCGAACGACACACGCCCAGACTACTCAGCAGGATGCCGGCTCTTGGGACTTCAGCCATTGGCGGTACAACGGACAATGGCTCGATGTATGTTTGTTGCTGGCCTCATCGGTAACGAAATTGACGCACCGGCTCTTCTTAGCTCCATCAACTTTTTTGCTCCGTCCAGGAGTCTAAGGCAATGGGAAATAATTAAAACTACTCGGTATAGAATCACTTTCAAACAGAACAAATGTGTACAGTTTTTAATGGAAACCACAATAATACGGCCAAGCCCACGGACACCAATAGCAAGACTTATCTACCGTCCTGAGAATCGACCTTTCCAGAATGTACAACAAACGACGGAGCCCTTGTTTATCTCTCAAATGTCTACTTCAACGAGCACGTGTCTGAAACTGTGTTGTCTCATACATTTTTTGTAACCAATTAATAATTTTATTGTTATTGACCACCCTATACCGCATTGTTGGATCCGACACGGTAACTTACCATTGACAGGCAACGGTCAGCGGTTGTTGTGTAGGTGTGATCCACCGGAGTCAGCGAAAGATCAGTACGACAGTAAGTTCACCGTACAGCTCTTTGAGTTCGTCTTAGTAGCGGATTCTGAATTGCCCTTCCGCACATACGGAGCGAAAAATCCTCTGTAATTGCTGCACTCTAGCTTATCTCCCTTCTTGTACATGGGTTAGATGATACCAAGATTCCAATAATTTCGTTCTCTACTGCTGCACTCCTTTTTTTATAAGTTCGGCTACTATTCCGTCGTTGCCTGGTGTCTTATTTTGCTTGAGTCGACGGATGGTCTTTCGCGGTTCGTCAATGCTAGGTGGCAGTAGTGGAGCCTCTAGTTGTGTGTTGAAATGGTCGTTTAATAATTCATCAAAATTCTGAGCTCGCCGCGAGAGGAACTCTTAGTGACCAGATCTCCTTCCTTATTTCGACAACAGGTTAACCTACGTTTGAAGTTGTTTCGGTGACCTGCTATCTCTTGGTAAAACTTTTTTCCGGGCCTGTAACGCAGTCTGGTTTCTAGAAGTTCCCACACTCGATGTTCCTCCCGGAGTTGTTTCTTGATGCGGTGAACTTTTTCTCCTCCCGTCTGAGCCGTTTGATTTCCTCTGGGCATGCCCGCGTTCTATGCCGCTGCTACATTGCTCGGTATGCGCAGTTCTTACGTTCGGTCACTTTTCTGCATTCTTCGTCAAACCTGCCAGATCTGGTGTAGCCCCGACGTGGTGGGATAGTGTCATTGACAGAGTTAATAGTACTTGCACTTAGAGCGATCCACCTTTCTCTCGTAGTTGTGTATTCATTTTCTGGTAGTAGAGCTTCACCTATGGAGGTTGTGTATGTCTGTTAGCTAGTACAATCCTTCTTTCTTTAGGATTGTCAGAGGAGAGAATCTTCATAGAGAACCCACATCCTTAGCCAAGGAATCCTGCTCAAACAGGAACCACTATAGTCAGGGAACTGCCCGATTCGCAGGAGCGCCTACGGACTAACAACTCCTCAAGCCTCAGAAACCCATGCCGGATGGCCGGTAAGAGCATTTACGTCAGCATAGGCTCTCTGGGTACATTTGTCCTTACTAAGAAGCTAACAAAACTCCCAAGGCGCCGCGCGATTGTCATTGGTTACATGTCAGGCGTTCGAGATGATCACGGAATCCACACGGGAGTAATGAAACTATCCGTGCTTCAGCCTACTCCCCTCGCGATTGGCAAAGCACGGTCCACGTATAGACTACATGGTGGAAGGGCATGGTGCTCGTCCATGGTTCCACATAGTCACCCTTCGCGCACTCAATCTCACGAGTCTGATGCTGCAATGTCGGGATTGACCACGTGGCGCACCCCTACAGCGTCGCATACCACAATGTCTACAACCGAGAACTGCCCGCAAGGAACATGTAAACAGCCTCAAGCGTTCAAACCCACGTAGACATCGATTTGTACGCTTGCCACACGATACACCTGTCAACTACCACCGTTCACTTATGCGTTCAAGAGCCGGTTGGTGTACCTGCGACCACTCAATTTGTGCGCAAGGAGTTCTGTGTGCGGGGAGCTAACTGTGAAGGCTTTAGGAAGAGTTGGCAAACGAAGGAACCTTATCTGGGTCGGAACCTTCCCTCTTTCATTCGTCTCACATTATGTTAGCTTGGCCATGACACCTTGACCTTGAGCCCACAACAGAGAGGAGATACGGCGCACCCTGGTGGCACCGCGCTTATCCCCAAACCTTTCGCACTCTCTTCATGCAGATCAAGGTCGTAGTTGTATGAACGAGACTCCGGATAACTAGTCCATTAGGAGAATCCACTGGCCTACTGCTAAGGACACGGCGCATTGGCACCAGGCGGCACCGAGCTTATCCCCAATCTTTGCAAAGGCCTCTCATGACTACGGAGGTGGTGCGCAGTCAATGGCGTTCAAAAACTATTCCCAGGATTGCAAGTTTCTGCCCCGGCTGGAGCCATGATAAGGTCTACTTATAGTGGGTAGACCGTTAGGGGCCGGGCCGGACTCATCCAGTTCCCGGTTTACACCCGTTCACGTTAACCGCTATATTTCGGCCCCACACCTACAGAACACGACGCATTTCAGACTGGACTAGGTCCGGCTTCAACATCCTCCATGCTCGGTTCTGCTGCAGACGCGGCAATATTAGATTTGAACGTAGAGCTGCTGCGCCCTCATGGGTGCAGACCACCTTACCGTTCCCAACACTCACGCCTGCGAAGACACAACGGCTTTTAGGGTTGACCTTTCAGTGGCGAACTACTCCACCTTCCAGTTCCTACATTTCGCGGCCCGCAATCGTCCCAACTTAGTTAGGGTATACTGAGTTAGTGCTTATGCTTATGCTTCTCAAGTGGCCAACTTTTCTTTAGCACACATCCGTAAAATGCAAAGTACTGGAAGTATTGCGCTAGATTCGTCAGTTCTTGGCATAGCAGCAGATCAAGAAGCTGTTCCTCGCAAGGAACAGGACATCAAAAAACAAGACATGAAACAAGGAACGGCATATGGATGGCATAACATTATGGCAGTTTGCTCTGGTGGGACACAATGTGATTAGAATGATCCTTACAGAGGACTTTAAAGGGCCCAAATGTGAGTGATACTGGGCTGAACGTGTTAAAACGTAAAGGCAACAGGATCGGTCTTAACAGGCAGCATTAAAATAGTTGACCAATTTTAGTCAATTTTATTTTTCATACGGATTCCTTGCTACATTCCTTGCTTATGATTCTAGCTTTGTTTCATCGTTTGTAGCTATCTTATTGTTAACACTCAGAGTGTGTGAATGTGAACAGTCCGGCAACTGCTTTCGAAGTATGTTTGAACTGTAGCCGTCATACCAGACACCATGTAAAAAAGTGCAGAAAAAATGGAGGTGGAAAAGCAAAATTAAAAAGATCTTTTCGTTCCTCTATGTGGTTGAAGTAATCCGAAAAAATAGTGAAAAAGTACCTGGACAAATCTGAAATCATGTCCTGCTTTGTTATCAAGATAGAAAAAACTCAGCATTGTGTCTCACCATGCTTCACAATGCCTTGTGAACAGCAAATGATTAATACTTGGATGATCGTATTACTGAACGTATTACTGAACTTTTTGCAACATCTTTAACATTGTGTACGGTACTGGATTGACTAGTACGGTACGAAAGTGGCTAAGAGTATCTTTTTTCATTTTTGTGACATTACGTTGAATAAACATGACATTCTCAACCTGGTCAGTCGCCGAGAATCGTTTGGATCAAAATTGCCCGCTAACACTACAGCATTCTCTTTTTCCCGAATGATGTTTTTACTGCATGATGACCATCTAATTCTGCCTTCACTAATGTTTATTATGTCGACATATTATAAACAATAAAGAATGAGAAGTCTACAAAACAAAATAATGCTAACATTTCAGGTACTTATTTAAATGTAAATTAACACATTCAACACCATGCCCAAATCGTGCATGGCTTATTACTTTTGATAACGTCTTCCCAAACCGCGATCTTGAACAAGCTTCACTCCGCTGATCGTTAATGTCAACTGCACCATGAATGCATAATACAGCACAACCCCGTGAACTCCCAACATATGACCACATCAGAGATAATGGTTCTAGATCCCTCGTTTTCAGCTACACCCTTTTTCTATTTTTGGTCTGATTAATGCAAAAAACGTCCCTTTAAAATGTTACAAAAATGGGCATCTTCAATATGCATAGGACTTGTATTTTTCCGTTGGCCTGTTGAACTCAATACTGATAGTTTTGTTCTTTTGGTGCAAGTGCCTATCGAAAGTCCGAAATGCATTCCAATCATTGTTCCATATCGACGCATCAATCGACGCGTTGATCATAAAACAAAACCCGATACGTTTGCCTACCCTCAGACTGGGACTCCGTGGCAACATCGGTTGGCCGACAAGGTAAAATGTAATGATATGGTATAATGCAAAGTTCTGTTCTCACTATTTCTACAGCTGATCCGTGCAATCATACGAATGGAAAAATGTCTAGCACACTCCTCTTCACTCTGCTCCACTTCCGTACACGAACAATCCAACACCGTATTAACACTCATATAGAATAGAATTGATGCACACGACCTTCTCCAAGACAAGACAAAACAGTACGGAAGAGAGAGGTACCATCACACCCGTGGGTACAAACCGTGGTGATTTTATTTTTGGACCGTTACGTCTGGATTCGTCTAAAAATGCGTTATGTTTTAGAACTGCTTGGTCGAAGCCTCTGAAAATTGGAAAAATGGTCTAAAATTTAGATTTTTGTTTGTTTGGGTTTTGGGTCGCGCGACCTTTTGAGTTAGTTCCAAGTTTTGGGTTGCTCTCTTTGGGTTTGGGAATTGGGTTTGTTTTTGGTTTGTGTCTTAGGCTCACACAAAAAAAAAACGAACGAGAAATAGCGCTGCAAATATTTATCATTTTTACCCTAGTTGATCAAAAATGTCTTTTGCATAAAACGCTGTGGTATTCTCCCAAAAGGTCGCGCGACCCAAAACTTGGAACTAATCGTGACCGTTTTTGGACGTCGCGTTTCGGTCTTGATTATGTGCCAAAGGAAGCAGGTTTGACCTCAGCTCGCGACCTCAGCTCGCGACCAAAATTTTGGGTCGATTAGTTCCAAGTTTTGGGTCGCGCGACCTTTTGGGCGATCTTTTGAGCTTCTAGACGTCCAAAAATGGTCTAAACCAAGGTCTAAAATTTAGATTTTTGTACGTTGGGCGAAATGTGGCTTTTGGGTTTGGGTCGAAATGTGGCGTTTGGGCTTTTTGAGTTGCTCTCTTTGGGTTTGGGAATTGGGTTTGTTTTTGGTTTGTGTCTTAGGCACACACAAAAAAAACAAACGAGAGATAGCGCTGCAAATATTTATCATTTGTACCCTAGTTGATCAAAAATGTCTTTTGCATAAAACGCTGTGGTATTCTCCCAAAAGGTCGCGCGACCCAAAACTTGGAACTAATCGTGACCGTTTTTGGACGTCGCGTTTCGGTCTTGATTATGTGCCAAAGGAAGCAGGTTTGACCTCAGCTCGCGACCAAAATTTTGGGTCGATTAGTTCCAAGTTTTGGGTCGCGCGACCTTTTGGGCGACCTTTTGAGCTTCTAGACGTCCAAAAATGGTCTAAACCAAGGTCTAAAATTTAGATTTTTGTACGTTTGGGCGAAATGTGGCTTTTGGGTTTGGGTCGAAATGTGGCGTTTGGGCTTTTTGGGTTGCTCTCTTTGGGTTTGGGAATTGGGTTTGTTTTTGGTTTGTGTCTTAGGCACACAAAAAAAAAAAAACAAACAAGAGATGGCGCTGCAAATATTTATCATTTTTACCCTAGTTGATCAAAAATGTCTTTTGCATAAAACGCTGTGGTATTCTCCCAAGACCGTTTTTGGACGTCGCGTTTCGGTCTTGATTATGTGCCAAAGGAAGCAGGTTTGACCTCAGCTCGCGACCTCAGCTCGCGACCAAAATTTTGGGTCGATTAGTTCCAAGTTTTGGGTCGCGCGACCTTTTGGGCGACCTTTTGAGCTTCTAGACGTCCAAAAATGGTCTAAACCAAGGTCTAAAATTTAGATTTTTGTACGTTTGGGCGAAATGTGGCTTTTGGGTTTGGGTCGAAATTTGGCGTTTGGGCTTTTTGAGTTGCTCTCTTTGGGTTTGGGAATTGAGTTTGTTTTTGGTTTGTGTCTTAGGCACACAAAAAAAAACAAACGAGAGATGGCGCTGCAAATATTTATCATTTTTACCCTAGTTGATCAAAAATGTCTTTTGCATAAAACGCTGTGGTATTCTGCGGAACATCCGTTCATTTTCCTACCATCATTTTCCTGATGGCATCGTTTTATTCATATTTTTAATATAAAGATATTGATTATTCAATGCACATTTTACATGCATTAGAATGATCTTAGTTGCTCTACGTGCCATGCAAAACGGAAAATTTTATGTTTCACTGCTTCTCTTACAACAGCTCCAAATTTATCGCAATTTTTCACTCTACCTACACTTAAAACCAGAAGCATAAACGCGGATCCCACATGTCAAAGTAAGCAAAAACGTAAAAAAAGAAACAAAACATTCTTCGCAAAACAGCAAACGATTTTCAGTTTCTAAAGGCAATAGAGAAGCGGGAATTGAAGTAGTATTGAAAAATACAACAATTTCGCTGTTCAAACAGCTGCAACTGAACTCCGCTGCAGCCTATTGAAAAGCACATAGTAACAATGAGTGAACTTAAAAAAAGGAAGAAAAAATCCGTAAGTAACAGCAGCGTAAGTTGCAAAGTCTCACGTAATTGAACCAAAGTTATTCTTACTTTGGTTCGTTTTATCATTTGCAGAAGGAGGAAATTGCCAAGGAGTTTGATTTACCTGAAAGAAAAAGTAAAATCGCCACTATATACAAACAAGATGGGCAGGCTTATTGCTTATGTAGATCATCAGACTCGTCGAGATTCATGATGTAAGTAGTTTTTGTTAATATTGACGCGACAGTTCATGAGATTGTCGAATCACACACATCCGTTTATTCATTCCTTTCGAGAATAGTGGCTGCGATGCTTGTGAAGAGTGGTATCACGGCGATTGTATTAACGTTTCGGAAAAAGAAGCAAAACACATTAAGCATTACTACTGCCAGCGATGCAAGGAAGAAGATCCGTCGTTGCAAACGGTCTTTCGATTGGTCCCAGTTGCTGGCCCAACGCCTATTCCGGAGGAAAAAAAGCCTCCAAAGAAAAAGAAAGAAAAACCTATTGGCAGTTCTTCGGAAAAGCGGTGCGGTAACTGTGATGGTTGCCTTGCAGCGAATTGTGGTAACTGTGACGGATGTCTAGATCATACAAAACACGGCCGAAAACAACGGTGTGAGATGCGCATTTGTAGCAATTCTAGTACTAGGAAAAAAGATCGGGCTGCTGTAAAAGCCGCCGGTCGAAACAAGAGGAGAAAACGTTCGCTTACGCCAGAGGTAATTCGAAATCCGGCATTGGAAGGTGATCGGCAATGTTTCGGTCCCGGTTGCATTATGACTGCACGACCCCAATCAAAGTATTGTTCGGATGAGTGCGGTATGAAATTGGCCACAAGCCGGATTTATCAAGTATTGCCCCAACGCATCCAAGAATGGTCTCTGAGCCCGGCCGTTGGCGAGGAACAAAACAAAAAAGCGCTGGAATCGATCCGTATGAAGCAAGCGATCGTTAGAGCTACACTCGCAGAGCTCGACAAACGACATGCGGAGCTGGATCTCTTGGTTGAACGGGCAAAGCGGTGCACGTTGGATCCGAATGCCTTGGAAAATACCGACGTGGAGGATGAGATGTCCATGTACTGTATAACGTGTGGCCACGAAATTCATTCGAAAACCGCCATTCGACACATGGAGAAATGCTTCAACAAGTACGAGAGCCAGGCAAGCTTTGGTAGCATCTTTAAAACACGTATCGATGGCAATTCTATGTTTTGCGATTTCTACAATCCAGCAAGCAAAACCTACTGCAAACGCCTTCGTGTGTTGTGCCCTGAACACTGTAAGGACCCCAAGATAAACGACACGGATGTTTGCGGCTGTCCCTTAGTGCGAAATGTATTTCAATTGACGGGTGAATTCTGCCGGTAAGTCGTCATTTGAAATTGTTGCATTGTTTGTCTGTTTGTTGCAAAAAACTAAAATTGCATTCGAATCCCTTTCAGAGCTCCAAAAAAAAATTGCTTCAAACATTATGTGTGGGAAAAGATTCGACGTGCTGAAATAGACCTTGAACGCGTACGACAGTGGTTAAAAATGGACGAACTGGTCGAGCAGGAGAGACAAATCCGTCAGGCCATGGCATCACGAGCCGGAGTACTAGGACTTATGCTACACTCAACGTACAACCATGATATAATGGAAAAGCTGTGTACTGGCAAGTTTTAGGCATGCATTATGCTTATTATGCTGAAGGAATAATGTAAGGAAATATCTGAATATATGAGTGTAAGGTATTTTCTAATCGATTCTTACATACTTCATATGATCCAGCCATCCAACGTTCAATCGAACCACGCGTATATTTTTGAAGAGCTGACAAAACGTCCGATAAGGTAAAAACTCACACAAAGCATTTATACATTGACAGTCGCGTTCAGGGCACCCTTACGGTATGAAAATCATTTCTACCGCAGAAAATGATCATGTCGTAATTCTGACGAGATAATCGTTATTTTTTATCTATCGAATAAGATGTCCATTTAGGCTCTGGTTTAAGAACTAATCGCTCTAAGCCGTTACAGTAACTAAGAATAAAACTCAAGTGATGGAAAACTTAAATCGAATCTTTGTTGATTGATTGGTGGGACGACTACTTTTTTAATGATTCCTAAGAGCTTTTGAAATACTTCATATTCACCTTTCTGGCTGTTGTGTAATTAAAAATGCATTTAGCCATTATTAAATGGTGGTCATAGAATCAACAATGGGATGAGTAACTAACACAAACCACGTTTCTAGATGGTTAGATTTAATGCTACTTACATAACCAAGAAAAATGGAAAAGTCAGCGTCGGATTCGGATGCACTGTCATTGGCATGTTGAACGGCTTGTTGGTGCAAAACAGACAACGACGGTTTTTTACGAAGGAATTTCATTGCTAATTATAAAACAACCTACGATGTACTTATACCATGTTAAAAATAGGCTCGCTGATCTGCTCCAGTTGCGTATCGTGGTGATTGTGAATTAGCTTAAACAAGCCGGTACCAATCGAAGCGGGCATACCCAGTATAATACGCTCCGAGACGCCGTCTACGGAATCCGTTTGACCGTAGTATGCTGCGTCGAACAAATGATCGGCCGTTTTTTCGAACTGTAGAAACGGTTGGTATATTACAAACATATCAAATCAACCTAAAAGCTACCGGATTCAACTTACCGACGCAAGATTAAACACAGATTCACGCATTTTTGCCAAACCGTGACGCGTTATTCCAAGTACTTCCCCGCGCGACGTCATTTGACTGGCTAGCAACATGATGTGTCGGTGATCAACGCTCATTCCGTGGCCTTCCATCACTTCGGTGATTTCCGTCATAATTGTAGTCCGTGCTGCCTCTATTCCTAACGTCTGGTACACCTCCAGGATGTTATTGCTCTTGGTTCGCGTTCCAATCACTCCGAACGTGGCCATAACATCACGTAACCCACAGCCTTCCACGCACAGCCGATACTTGGCCGTGCCACGGGAATCATCGACGGCGATAACTGCTCGGGACACTTGCGGCAATCCTGCAACCACCACGTTTGGTATTGCTGTGGTGAGACGTTGCAGTTCCGCATTTAAGCTGTGGCTGTGTTTGCTGCTATCAGGACGTATTGTAATAATTGAAGCACCACAAACGTCCACATTATCCTGCTTTAGCTTTAGTTTAGACGTACAGATTCTGATATGGAAGGATAAAAATGTATGAACGTTAGAATGTTGGGAAATTGAAATCGCCACCATCTATGGTACACTTACGAGTAGCGTATAGTCTCGGCATTGACCTCCAAGCCAAGCACTCGAATGCGATCTAGATCGAGTTTAATCAAAAGGAAACAGTCGTCTGTCTTATACACCTGTTCTATGAAGGAAGAAATTTCTCCCAGTGTTGTTTTCTCGATGCGGGCTTTTACTTTACGCGCGAACTCCATGTTGATGTTGTTCTCAATCTCCGCAGTTATGATTGGTGTAGAGATGGCTTTGGTAGCATTAATAATTTCCACAATACGGGGTACTCCCTGTGTAATGTTCATGGAAGCAACGCCAGCAAAATGGAAAGTTTTTAGCGTCATTTGTGTACCGGGCTCGCCGATACTCTGTGCGGCCAATGCACCAACGGCCGTTCCCGGTTCGGTAATGGCTTTGTTGTACTTGTTGCGAACTTCCAACAGAAATTGTTCTAGCTGACCGGCGGTAGTGCGCTCAACTTCCATTGATACTTTTGGTCCGTTGCGATAAAGTCGTTGAATTGTCGTCAAACGGGTGGAAAACTTTTGCAAAAATTCCCTAAAATTATATGAACGATATTTAGCCTATGTTGCTTCATATTCGCTGTTTCCTCCATCAGTGGAAAACTTTCCTTCTGAACCATAAGTAATACTTACAAACATTCATTGCGAAAATTTTCACCACATTTAGAAAACTCTGGTTTGGATAAAATTCGTTTTCCTATGCTATTCACTTCCTCTCCGCGTAATGGCAATTCATCGCGGTAGGGAAGCATATTGCGCACGTGCATAAATTGTCTTTCTATATCCACCGGTTTATTCTTCACCTCCATGTAGACTGGATCTAAACCGTCGGCACCGTAGGTGAATTCTACTACCTCACCAATGGCGTTCCGAACGGTACTATCATACTGTACGACCAAATCTTCAAGACATTTGACCAAACGTCGCTGTAGGTAACCCGTCTCTGCTGTCTTGACTGCCGTATCAACAAGTCCCTCTCGGCCAGCCATTGTGTGGAAGAAAAATTCGGTCGGTGTTAAACCGGAATAAAAGCTGTTCTGCACGAAACCACGAGCGGCGGGAATTTTAGCTGCGTGAAACGTTTTAGAACAATTGACGAATGATTTGAAAAATAAATATCGATTATAATTTGTATATCATATATCTCGTGAACAGGGTTTTACTTACAAAACTTCTCAAAATGAGGTAGTGCGCGGTCCTCAAATCCGTTTGGTACTCGTTTACCGTTGATAGCTTGCTGCCCTACACAGGCAATCATTTGTGAGATATTGATGTTTGATCCTTTCGAACCCGATTGGGCCATAATAAGAGCGCTGTTTGTTGGGTGTAGTTCTCTAAAGCAAGCTTTTGCTGCTAGCTCACGGATGCTGGACAGTTCCTTCAGCATGACTGCTTCCAGGGTTTGCTCTGCAGTGCAACCAGGTTGGCATTGTAATGTTCCCTTCTTCATCTCAGCAATGTACTCGTCACACTTGCGATATCCATTTTCCAACAGCTTTTGCTTTTCTTCCAGCAGCTGTCGACTTGGTGTAACATCACCGATGCCAAACGAAAATCCATGGTTCATCATAAAGTACGATGCCATCCGTGCCAGTCTCCACATGGATCGTATCGCATAATCCTCGCCAAAGTCGCGCAGAATTACATAAAATATACAACTTTTCGTGCCCGAACCCAGTGTGCCCTTGTCCATGGCACCACATAGCAGCTGCGAGTTTCTTATGACTACCCACGAATCCTTCACGCACAGATCCATATCTTTTGTGTAGTTACGTCCCTTGGTGGACAGGTTCGCGTTTACACAGGAAACGCTGTTGGGTTTCAGGATGAGGCTGAATATTTGCTTACCAGTCCACAACTTCCGTGGTTTCAAAATGGCTGGACGTGGCAAATCGATTACCATGTTATAATCTGGACCCGATAGCATGCAAGCGGCCAGCTGCATCACCTGTTCGCGGGTCAAAAATTGATCCTTTTGCGTTAGGAGGTATCCACCGGTGATGAAGTCCTGTGTGGCGGCTATAAGCAACTCTCCGTTGCGTGGCGTTACCAAGTTTGACTTGTTGCCCATCAGTACGAATGCTTCAGCGCGGGCCTCTTCCGTTTGCGGCAAGTGAAGATTCATTTCGTCACCATCAAAATCGGCATTGTAGGGTGTGCAAGCACATTCATTAAAGCGGAATGTTCGTTGCGGTTGAACCTTTGCTACGTGACACATGATGCTCAGTTTGTGCAGACTGGGCTGACGATTGAACAGCACGACATCACCATCAATTAGATGGCGCTCGACAATATCACCGCATTTGAGATCTTGTGCTACTTTGTCGCGGTTTCCATACGCGAGGTACTTCTTGAACACGCTCCCTTTCTGTTGCACGTAGTTTGCTCCCGGATGTTTGTCGGTACCATTGCGAACCAAGTCCCGCATACGCTATTCAAACGATGACAAAGCATACATTCGAATTAATGTTACATGGAACTACTCCAAATTCATATACTATTAATTACCTTAATATTAGCCGAATTAACTTTTTCTGGAAAGGTTAGAATTTTTGCTACCCTTTCTGGTACACCAACTTGATGTATCATCAAATTGGGATCGGGAGAAATTACAGTACGTGCCGAAAAATCCACTCGTTTCCCAGAAAGATTTCCTCGAAAACGGCCTTGTTTTCCTTTTAGGCGCTGCACGATACCGCGGGTTGGCTTTTTCGGCTGGAAAGCAAAGCATAATACAGTGGTAATAACTTTACATAACAATAGAACCCTTATGTAGCTAATCTACCTACCATTAGCGAAAGCGGGATACCGGAGAGCTCACTGTTGAAATACAGCGCACAGTGGAGTTGCAAATAGTCCCAATCTTCCTGAATCAGCTCTATCTTACCCCCGGTCATCATGTGTTTTGCAATCACGTCGCTGATGAGCAGTATTTCGCTCTGTTTCATTGTTAAGTCGTCTTCCGTCGTACCTGCCTTTACCTCCGACACAACCGAGGGTCTAATGCACACCGGGGGCACAAAAACGCGCGTTACAATTAGATCGGCCGGATTTGATTGTGCGGATGTCATCCCAAGCAATGGCACGTCGCTTTTTGGAATATTTCTAAACAAATCCAAAACTTCGACCGGATTCAGTTCCTTCGACAATGAAGCAGGACCGACGACGGTTTGCGAAAGTTCGCGATTCGATTCGATTGCGGATTGCATCTGATGAAGCGCATTGGTGACCAACGGATCGGACGGCTTCTTTCCACGAAATGGTTCATGCACTATTTTCATTAGACCTGGACCTTTCTTTACTGGGCCGTTCAAGCTGTTACAGTAGGGACATTTGGTGCTTTTCTTCGCTTTTTTCAACACCTGACTGTGGATGGACTTTTTTGCCAAGTATGATAAATTGGGATTCACCAGTCGAGCGCTAAATTGTTTCTTTTCCTCTTCCTTCAACATTACTCGAGAACATACTTTGCATATCGATTGCAGTATCGTAATCGTTGCACGAAAGTGTCCTACATGAAATACCGGCAGAGCCAGATCGATGTATCCAAAGTGTCCCACACAGTCATTTAAACCTTTCTTGCAGGTTTCGCAGGTGGCATCCTTTTGACTAACTCCCATCCGTCGGTCCAGTACTCCGTAAGCAACCGGTGTACGTTCCGCATTTTGGTTGTATAAATTCTTTGCAACCACATGAAGATGAGCCTCCTGTTGGATTTGCTGGGGGCTGTCAATATTGAACGAAACTTGCGATCTGCGGAACGATACAAAATCACAGGTAAGTATTCAACGATTTAGAAGCTTATTTACCAGTTTTACATTTTCTTAACTACATCCGCTTCACGAAACTGCTCCTTTGGCATTTTGAAAACGAATTCAGCTTCAACTATTGCGATCGTTTATGTATTTTACACCGGTACAATGCCGAAGCGCGTGTGCCGAGTATACGATCAAAACAAACTTTTGACAGATGGTTGTGAGCGACGGTACCGCACAGTGTGCTGATATCGAACAGCAGAGCGGCATTTTTACATCCTCTGCCGTACGTTGCATTTCATAGCGGCAAAACTATGTTGCATTGCTTCGCAACTGTTCTTTCTCGTACTTCATGTACACTTGGAGCATTGGTGTAACTACATTTAATTGGTTATGTTGGTGTCTATAATTGGCTTTCTCTTAATCTGTAAACATCAGAAACATGTAATATTTTAATTCATTTTTCGGCCCTAATCTCGAAGACAGTGTTTCGTAAAATCGTTTGCAACAGAAACAAATATATTGTACAGGCAGTCCCCGTGATACGGTATTACAGTGAGTCGACAAAGAAAGATTTGTTGAACAATTTTTCACCTTTTTCCTTAGATTTTGTGCTATAAACTACCTCAGCTGGCAAATTCCCAAAATCGCGAATACAGGGTTTGGCAATAGGTGCCTAACTTATGGAATCGCCCAAGCGAATAAGATAAACGGTGAGATTGATATTGA
Source organism: Anopheles moucheti (assembly GCF_943734755.1). Classification (NCBI taxonomy): domain Eukaryota; kingdom Metazoa; phylum Arthropoda; class Insecta; order Diptera; family Culicidae; genus Anopheles; species Anopheles moucheti. Next base: position 47,192,543 of record NC_069141.1, read on the forward strand.
AACACAAGACATTTTATGGTATCGCGTGAATTAGACTTGGAATCGCGTGCACAATTTAGTGGAATAAGAGAAGTGAAGTGTAAGAGAAGCCGCGTAGCCGCGGGGATTGCCTGTACACGCTTATTGTAGCAGTTAATTGTTACTTTTTCGGATATGATAAGAATAAAGGGACGGAGGGAAAGAAAAATAATGTTCATAATGGTTTACGATAATGGATATCTGTTTTTTTTTCTTCAAAATTTAGAAAAAAATATTCACAATTATATAAATAATTCCACCACTTCCTAGAAGTTCACGGCTTGTGACACTTTTCAGTTACGCTATTGACTTTCCTTCTTCGTCGGTCATTCAAAGCTTGGATACAAAACAGTGGCTATAAATTAATCTATACAACTGTTGATTCAAGAGCGAGCTTGCTACCGCATGATGATATTGTTGATCAAACTTAATTTAAAACTGACGTACATACTACATAAATCGGAATTGATTTAATTACATTATCATACAATGTCGTTTCCCTAGACAATCACGTACCAGTAGAGACTACTATCAGACTGTAAAACGATGCGATGTTGCACATTTTGCTGCACTCAAGGTAAGCTTGTGGCCTAAGAACATCGGAGTTACATTTAACCTGATCACTGCTACGACAAAAAAGGAAAGCGTGAATTATTTAACAACACATTAACAATATCAATCAGATATACAATCTGTTAGTTGCTGTAGTTCGGTATCCTACAACGTTGTGCTCTTTTTGATGATGCTTCTACGTTGCCGTTGCATTTGCGCTGGGTATCATACAAATTGAAAAGTATTCTACTCTACTAGTCGCGTTTAAAATACGACCGGCTACGGTTGTTCTAAAGTTGTCATCTGGTTAACAGTTACGATGCGATGCAATTGGTTTCACTGTACCAAAACAGTAGAACTGGTTTGATTGCCGTCCTGGATTGAAACAGCCGGGATGCCTAGAGAACCTACGTTTATTTTTGACGTCTGTAGTCTGTGTGCAGCTCCCCCCAAACAGCAGCCAGCGACAAATGCAATAAAAAAATAAAGAAAAGGACGCATTGAATAAAGCGAATATCACAAAAGTATTATATAGCTTCTATAGAGGATACACAATATAAAATAGGACGAATGTTGTAAGTGAAAGGTTACGGGAATATAAACTGCTTGGACAAGAGTATGCTTTTTTATTGTATATGGGTTATGCCTGCGTAACGATATCGACGTAACTCTCAATATGCCTTAATGTGCTGGTGTACATACATTATCGCATATTATATTTGAAATTTTTTTATAAAGGGCTGTAGTTCATCAAATGTTCAGAAATATTGGCCAAACATAATTTCATGCTTGCATGAAATAGTCCTCTGAATGACCTGGTAAAACAAAATAGTGAGAATGGCCTAAAAATGTAAAGTTATATTTCTAAAATCAATGATCGATAAGCAATAGCACCTATGCGTATATGTACGCAACGGAATGGCAATAAATTTTCTCTCCCTGCTGATGAATTCATTATTACTGTCCGAGTCCTAGAATCAAATATAAACAGTAATGCAAGTAATTGCAGTCAGTACCACGACGGAACATGACGATTATTGTCCTGTTAGATAGAGGATATAGTTTGTCGATTGGTTCTAAGAGACTTCACCGACATGGCACGAAATAGTATCTGAGAATCCATCTAATATTTGATGATTAGCATTTTTTATTCTGATAAACGTACGTAGGGTATTGGATGAAACGACCGTGGCTACAGGCGAATATATTTGACAGGGACGGGATTAATGTAGCATGTAGACAAAGAATATATGAAAACAACTCACTATCACTTGCATTATCAGATACTTTACCTACTAAGGGATCAGCAGATATTTGAGAAGATATTAAGCCGACCCCAGATGTAGATGTCGTAGTTGCTGTACCAGTTGATACCGATGACATTATGCATTTGGCTTGCGCGGCCGTCAAGATTCCTCCATTGTTTCCCACTGGCATTTTCCTTCCGGCTCCACTCATCCTACACATATTGCCCCCATAATTCGAACTTTAAAGTGACAAATATTTCAATAATTGTTACTAGTGTGGAATAGTGTAATAGTTTCATAATAACAGGATTCAATCATTAAAAGAACGTTTAAAATATATGCTATAACCCAATATAACCGCTGCAGCAAAATTCAATTCAATTGTAGATGTTCACTCATTTCTTATTATACTTCTGTTCAATCCTGAGGTATGATATTAAATGTGCAAAAATATACAAATTAATGAAATACCATTTATGTTTTAGAATAATTGTGTTTCCTGTATTGGTAATATTTTAATTTTGACAAACATGAAACATAAAAACTTATAAACACGGTATGACAAACTTTGAATAGAATTTATGAATTAACCACCATAAATACCTGCATATTTTAAGATATATATACGTGTATATTATATGATACATTTACACATATACTGTATTTTCACGCATATAGCATCACCTTTGCTATGCAACTTGTTTTGAAAAAAAAATGTCAAAACAAAACAAAATCAGCTTGTATTACACCACCCCTACTTTTCAACGAACAGACGGTGTTATACACGTGAAAATACGGTATATGTAATCAAAATTCCATAAAAAAATTAACTTACAATAAATACCCAGTTAACTTAACTTTAGCAAAATTCAATAAAAAAAACTATCGCTATTCTGGAATTGATAGCGTATTATTCGTTCAAGAAGCCATTCATTGTAGCATTTGTCATAGCGCCAATCTATTATACAGCACTAACGTACCTCCCAAAGTTATGTTTCGGCGATTCAATCAACGTTCACCATGGTTCTATTTAACAATGTCCTTGTACCAATTTAAATATCAGCTGTAGATCAGATCAGATTGTAGAATTATGGCTTGCTATCCCAAAGAGTGTTGTGATTGTATAACTTAAGACTTTCTTTAAACGGATTGCGGATGACGAAGTATTCAATAAACATTTAACATTATTTGCCAACCACCAGCACTGCAATTACAGTATTGTACTTGTAAATGTTTTGTTAGTTCTATAAACGACGATAGGACTTGCTCTGTTTGGTGGATACCTTTATTATTTTAACCATCGTAGTCCATGGCTCAATTCATAAATAATTTGAAATCCTCTAAATTACTTAAATTATTGAAATATGAGCAAACTTTAATAGAAAAGTATTGATAAAACATAACATCCATTCCAGATTATTCGGCAAAAACAAAGGTATTATAATATGTAAAAGAAATAGTTTCAGGAGCTTCGAAACAAACACAACTGGTACAATTATGAAAGACGGAACACAAATATTACGCAATTTTCAGGAAACAGCTACCTACAGTCACTTAAACATAAGTACTAAACCTACAGCTGGGCGAGTGACGCACGGATTCTTCTGTCGGGTATTTAGCTTAATCATAACTTTGTATTTTAGCAATAATGAGTGCAATAATTTAATAATACACATTTAGCAGCAATGGGTGCGATTTCTGGCAATTGAGGAAATGTTAGTCGAAACAGATTATCAATTGCAGTAATTAAGTAAAATGAACATATTGTCAACATAACATTTTAAAATGACTTTAGTTGTATTCCGCAAACAAATTATTCAAACTTACCCCATGCCTATTTTGGGTGGCATTGTTTTATTAAGATCCTCATCAGATATTTTGCGTTTTTGGCCTGGTCGCAGCATAATTGTATGCGGTTGTGATTGCGTCGTTAAGCTATGCGACGTTTGCTGCTGCGAAGGTTGTGGTTGGGGTGGTGGCCTTTGCTGCATCTGTTCGACATTAGGCTACAATATAAGAAGAATAATTAAAATAAATGTAGATATGGTAAAGATTAAAAAATAAGCTCGAGAATTGAAACTTTTATTCTCTCTTTGCTCTAATGAAATTTCACGAGAACTGAATCAGCAGTATCAAGCATATGCTTAGCTTATTAGCTGCGCATATGTGAATGGCAATATAATTGTGATAATAGAGTTATAAAACATGAAGTCACTATATAGGTAATACCTTTGGAGCTTCTTGAGTAGAATATTGTACAGCCGTAAAGGACGGTGGCGGTGGGGGTGGTTGTGGAGGAATCGGGGCATTTATTATAATTTGATGCTGTGGTCCTTGTTGATTTTCAATTAGCTGCGACTGTGGTGCTTGTGGTGGAGGTTGCGTTTGTGCATTAGCCAAGCTGGTAATGATTTGCTGAGTTGGCGGTGGCACCGTATGAAATTGAACCTGTACACCTATGAAAACGAACGAAAAGAAAATACATCAGTTGTGTTTGTGTAATGAGTAATACATTTTTAATAAGTAATATGGACATGCTGGAGTACTGCAATACTGTTCGCTGGATTCGTAAATTTTTCGCACACATCGTGATCAATGGAGTATATATGGAACCACAATTTAATAGGATAATCTAGGAAACCTGCCCTGAATGACTCTCGTTTATTAGCCTAACCGTCTAACTGACTAACAGAATGGATGTCCAAAATACAACGTTAAAATCTTTGTTGAGCGCACTAGCCAAGCTTAGACAGTTTTAACGAACATATGATCGGAAAACTTGCGTTTTTCACTTTGAAGAATTTCCTTCGATTAGCCATAGCAGTAGCATAGTGCTCATGAAGTGTTAATTTTCACCAAGATGAAGCTAAATAGCGATAGAATCGGTAAACACATCATTCATTTGTCCTACACTTTATAACTTCGATGTACGCTGGACAAATTAAATAAGATTCGTAGATACGAAACGTTCTGGAATTGATAATATTTTCATTATAGTTAATCCATCAGTTACTTTCCAGACGACTGGTGGATAGATTCTCCAGATAACATTGTAGGTTAAATAATAAGTAATAAGTTGTCCAAGGAACTTCTTCGATATCTTAAACGGTGTCCAAATGGTGGTATTTGTTGTGCCGGCCGATCCGTATTACTAGTAGTTTGATTCATTTTCTAAGTTGTTTTTTGGAGGTTCGATGTAATTTTTTGTTGTTTCAACATTTTGTCATTTGCATTTCAAATCAAACTGTGAACAACATGGCAAACTTACCTTGCGGAGGTTGAATTTGTGGATTAAATGCACTAGTCGCTATGATTTGCTGCTGCTGCGATGCCGGCGGCCGATACTCCGCAGCGCTAATAATCGTGGGTTGACTAATGATGTGAATTTCATTTGGGTTCCGCATGGGTTGTGTAGTTATCTGTATACTCGGCACTGTGCTGACCGGAACTTGCTGTATTTGTTGTCCTGCGGCTGATGCAGTTACCACAGGCCATGGTTGTGGTGCACTGACGACAAAATGAGACCCACTCACTTGCATTTGTTGGGGAGGTGGAGCAAACGATTGAATCGACACAGGTATTTGGCTAAAAATTTGCTGCGGAATCCCACCATGACTGATTGGTGCATTCGGTTGCGACGTAATGATCGTATTGCCGACTATATGTTGCACTGTCGGTGGAGGCACAGACATGATCGGTGGTGGCGGCTGGCTGATCGGTATGCCCGGTATCGACGAAACAGGAATCACAGTTGTTTTAGTTAGTTGGCCGCTGGTCGGAATTTGCTGCAGGATGGTCCCGGGAGGTGGGCCCTCATCGAGCTTGAGCGATTCCTGCTTGATTTGCAACTCCGCAGGTCCACCAACTTTCTTTCCGTCCGCCCCGTTTATGAGCATTCCCGTCGGTTGAGTTATCGGCGCTTGTGGTCCCATGGGGGCCAACTCCGGAGGCGGATGATGCGTAAGAATCGGTTGCTGTGTTTGGAAAATTATCTGATTCTGTGGTTGTGGTGCCGTCTGATGAATAATGTTCGGCGGTGGAACCATGAACGCTGTGCTGCCCTGCACAGTGATGATCTGTTGAGTTTGTGGTGGCCGCTGAAAGTGGTCGAATTGAGGCGGAGGTATTGTTGTTTGTACAATTCCCTGTACAGGCTGCGGTTGGGGCTGAATGAGATGCTGAATCGTAACCTGTCCACTCGGATGGGGACCACTGCTGGTCTGAATGGATGGATTTTGCTGTATATACTGCACCTGGTATGGCGGTGCGGGATTGACAATGATCTGCTGGGCTGCCTCGGTCGGTGCCTGCTGAATTTGTATGCTTGGCGGTGGCTGAGACAAATGGGTTCCAGCAGGTGAGTTTTTGATCTGCACTATAGGGGGACGTATTTGTGTCCCCGGTGGAGGATTGCTTACGTTTGCAATTTGCGATGGAGGCGCTGTGGTTTGGATTTGTGAGATTACAACATTATTCGGCTGTTGATGGATTTGTACTGGCACGTGTGACTGTATTATTGTAGGCGCCTGCTGAATGATTTGCGGTGGTGGTGGCTGACTTTGTGGCAAAGCGGGTGGGTGTTGGACAAAATTTGGCGGGGGTGGACCAAGAACTGTCGGCGGTGGTTGATGAATAATACCATTGGGCTGCGTAACATGCTGGGTTCTTAGGATCGGAGGCATTTGCGTGACTTGGGTCGTTTGCACTAAGTTCGATTGGGGTATTAGCTGAAAGTTTGCTTTAGGAATATTGTTCTCTTGGAAGAAGGAGAGCTCTTCTTGTAGGGTTTCAATTAAATTTTTCGCCAACTGTTTGGCACTCTGCAGCCCTTCCAATCTAAAAGAAGAAAAGGAAAATATTGTTTTAATCAGTGCTTGTAGACTTCTTGTAGTGACTTTAGGGTACACTTACGACGGATGTTCAATGAACAAATGTAATGGTTCGGGAGCTTCTTGCATTGTTTGTGGTTCAAGATTCATGGATCCCCGACCTCTTAACGTGACTATAGCACCTGTTTCAGTGCGAATATAGTTTAAATTTGTACCGCCGTCACCCAATACACGCGATCGCACATTAAATGCGGGAGGTGCATGATCTAGCCCAATCATAAGCTTGGCGACACACATCGTTGTTCCATTTGGGGCACTAACAATTGCTGGAGGAGGATTGCTGATAATTTTGGAAATCTGCTGCTGCTGTTGCTGCTGCTGTTGATGCTGTTGCTGTGCTGTGTGTTGGTGCTGTTGTTCTTGTTGCTTCTGCTGTTGTTGCTGCTGGTGGTGCGTTTGTTGCTGCTGGTAATCTATGGATGCCGGTTCGAAATGAGGTTGTATCATTTCGAGACCTGAATTAAAACATACGACTCTGTTAGTTTGTTGCGCTATTTAGTATATCAATTTTCGAACAACGGGACAATTAGAATAATAAATCAATATTTGTACAAAAAACATTACTTACTTGCGACATGCATTGTACTGAAGTTGTTGCTCTTATTAATTGCACTGTATTTTTCGAATTATCAAATTTCAATTGATAAACAATTATCGCGTTACAAACACACCGACGCACACAAACCAATATTTATAACATTTTCAGCAAACTACAAAGCAATAAAAACATGTTGAAACTCTTGTTCAGTAGACCAGCGGTTCAGCACTGCTGGAATGAATGTTTCTTATTTGCGTGTTCTTCGTAAGACACAACAGACGTAGAAAGTATATACATCAAGCGCTAGAATACAAACCGTGTCTTTTAGAATTCCACTCAACTGAATAAGATTGCAGTCGGAACACAAACAGCTGAACATTTTATCAAGACTAGTCACCTATCTGGCATATTTACACACCGCGAATCTATATTTTCTTCGCATGTCTAATCACTGGTTCATTATCGATTACACTTCTTCTTCTACTTCCTGGCATTGTTTTGTTCTTGTAAGCAATGATGCGCTAGCAAACTTTCGTCTTTGGGTATTTGCTGTCCACGTTCGTGTTGGTAAGGAAAGCGAATTTTAAGTCAATTCAAACCCGATTGAAGGGCACATAATTGACGCAATACAAACTGGTTTGCGTTATTATACGTTCTTTTTTTCTTCCGTACAAGCTTGTTGTTACACTATGATAAACATGCCACACTGTCACATAACGCATCGGCAAACTCCATGGTGCATTAGCTATGTAGAGATTTTGATAGTAAAGTCTTTTGAAATGCCAGGCGTCGCAGAATTTCTTCCTTTTTTAACTTCAATGTTTTCTAACCCTATCCCATTGCACGAACGGCGCACACGTTCTCAAGCGAACGGACTGAAACTCCGCGCATGATGCAGCATCGCGTAACCAATTGTCGTAGTCCGTAGCATCAGTGATTAACACTCGGCATTGGATGCAGTACGAATTACTTTATGCTTCGAATTAGAAGTGCCCACCTAATTCAGATGTAAAAATATACGCTTCAAGTAGAAGAAAACAAAGCAACGACACCACCGCACTGCATTGGAGAAAATTTTTGACACTCCTATTTTTGTTTGCAAGGTTGTGTTGTGTTTATTGACAGCTGTGACTGACGGCTGTCATTGTGATGAGCGTTTTGGTAAGTTGTCACTGCTGTTGAATGCTTGCCCATAGTGCAGAATTCGAAATTATGAAATACAAACGCGTTTTCTCAGGCTAGAGAAACCCATCCAGACTGAGTTCATACAATCAAGAGCTAATTAAATGCATCTTGCAAAGAAATAACGTTAAAGCTCGCAAATTGCGATTATTTTATTGTTCAATGAAAACATTAAATCTCCTCATGGAGTAGTATCTGTTACGTGTTGTAACAATTGATAGCATGGAATTGTACGGTTGTTTGCACGGCATTAGGTTGTGTAATAAGACAACGAATGCTCTTAGAGACTACGAAACGGCAGTTTTAACCTTTAACCTGGATGTAGTTGCAGCTTTGTACAGTATTTTCCCGAGTTACGCTAATAACGCGTGCCCAAAAAAATCTCATAACTCGAATTTTCGCGTAACTCGAATTCCCTGTATAATATCATTTATAGTTAGTATTTAGGGATCGATTTCTTCTTTACACATTACGAAGCACATTAATTGTTGCTACTTTTACATTTATCTCGACAAATGGACCAAATATTAATTAACCAATTAAAAAGTAACGATTTTTTGGGAATCTTTGAAATACCACCTATCGTAAGGAAAAGCAGCGGTGCCAGTCTTCAAACGACAGGACCGACAAAATCCAATCCCAGCTACGATTCGGAACGAACATTTGCTTTAAAATGTGTTTTTAAACGTAAAATTTAGGGTTTGAGTAACAGTGTTTATTTTATTCATGACGAACGGCCAGGCGGTATGAACTGCACAGGTAAAGTTCATTTAAATTTTAGCCAAAATTTAACGAAAGAAAAATAATAATGTATTTTTAGGATAGTTTAATGATTTCTTACAGCCTACCCTTCTTTAACCTTTTAATGTGCAAAATATTCGCAATCATGCGGGAAAAGAAATGAGTGCTCATACAATTTTCCTTTGGCTCAATTTTAGATTATACTTGCTTTTTAAACATACTGGCTTAGCGGTGTTTTAGTAACCGTGTCAGTCTTCACATGATAGAAACCAAAATCCAAAGTCTGTTCCCTGATCAAAGCCACGTCCGCTGGACTTACTACCCAGCTTCGGGTAAGAAAGCCAAAAATGGCAGACATAGATCTGTTCAGGTTGTTGTGCCATTAAAAAAATCTTTCGATTTATTTTGGGCTATCTGAATTTAAAGTAGATTCTCTTACAAGCATGTGAACGTCACTAAGTGAAAACTTAAAGCTGTTCTGAAATTTAAATGTTAAAAAGAATTGAAAAATATGCTGTCATAATGTAATATAAAATACAAATAGAAAATTCTATAAAATCGCTGGACAAAAGTTTAGTTTTCAAGGTAAGAAGACCTCTTGGTCAAACAACAATCAAAAACGAAAGTAAAAACACAAAAATACAGGGACAATAACATAACATAAAATGCAATAAAAAAAATTACATGGAGACGCCTAGTTACTAGTGCATGTGGGTTAGGAATATTTAATGTATGAAACATGTATGTCTATTAAATATGTTAATCCCGTTCCAGTGCATATTTTTCGGAGAAATACAAAAAATATTGTAGAAATGTAAAAATGTCAAATGTAGAAAAAAGTTTTACTATAAACATTTAATATGTTCAAAGACCTAGTATTGCAAATTTTTATAATATAAAAGATGGCATTCGTGTAGCATACACTTTTGTTCGCTGCAGTTCATTTGGAATGACGTGAATTCGAAGGATGATAGCCCAAACGATGAGAATGAACGAATGCTCGATTCAGTTTAGTGAGAGCTGTAACGTGTGACGGAAGTGTCTCAAGAGTAGCATAGTGTCGCGTTAGTATCACTTGCACCAATTTTCAAGAGTACATAAAACTGGCTGCTATTATTTTATTGATTTCGTGCAAAACCCATCCTGCATCCGATTATCCATCGTTCAGTGATTCAAACCGCGATCCGATTAAACAACGACAATTTCTATCCATCGCAAAGTTATCGAATAGTTGGTGCTTACTTGGTGATTTTCATGTTTTTTTTTAGTTCCTCTTTGCTGCATGCTGGTGAAAAAGTTCCTTCTCTTTGTAAAAAAAATCCATACCACCCATCACTTTTTCCTATGTTCTTTCCAATACTGTAAAAGGTACCGAAAATGGGAGAGTTTGTCCTTTCTTCATCCTTACGTGTTCGGTGCTGCGGAGATACTCGGAGCTTTTGAGTTCGTGTTTTTCCCGTTCGTGCTATTTGATAATATTAGTGGTTTGGTTTGGTGCGTATGCACGCAACTAAGAGAGAGAGCGCGAGAGAGAGAGAGAGGGCAAATCAAGCTCGGAATTCGTTTCACCGTGTTTACTATGTACTACACCCTATGAAAGCGCCGCTAGGCAAAGAGAGAAAAGTTCAAACAGGGAATGGCGGTGAAAAATGAGAAATGTTAGACGCACTAAAAATAGGGACATTGGAAAATGTCGGAGAACCAATGCCAAAATGTGGGAGCGCAAGCTTCTGCCAATCAGTAACTTTTGAACAGGAGCACTGAAGCTGCTACGGTTGTGTGAGTATGTATGAGAAAACGAAACTGTAAAACAGAGCACGGACTGACTCGTGTGCAGTGGAGATTACTGAGCAGTATGACGACATTTTTGGGATAATTGTTATGGCAGAGAGTCACCATCAAGAGCAGTTTTCCACGACGATTCTCTCCGTCTGAAAATCCTGAAATGAAATAACGTTGCGTATTGCAGTGTAAAACTCTAGCGAAGAACGGGCTAGGCAAGACTTCATTCCAGTTGACCATGGATAATCACTCTTAGAATTGGTATTTCATTGGGTTAAAAATATTACAAGCTGCATTAAAACGAAAAGTTCAAAGTGTACTCTATTCTGCATTTGTGCAAATTCACACATACGAAATCGTTGATCGAATATAGTGCGTTAATCATCGTGCCATCGAAAGCGTTTTTTTTCTGTTGCAGTATTTTATTCATACCAGCTCCAGTACAGGTCCAAGTTTTCATTATTTAAGAGGTTTTTTTTATAGCATCCCTTATTTTCGTTATCGAACTACGAAATAATGTTGGCAGAAAGGGTTTAGCTCACCTATCGACTAACGAATCGTTTGAGGGTTTCTACTATGCCAATATTTTCTAATAGTAAAAGTTCAATGAACAAAGGACGTGTGGTGAAAAAAGCTTAAAATACATAGTGAATCCAATGTATGACATCACAATCGTGAACCTGTGTTTCGCGAGTAACGACTGAATTGTAATGTTTCATTTATGCCACCAGCACACCTGGAAGAAATTTTTCATGAAGCAGTGTTACGAATCGAGCCAAAAAAAAAGGGAAAGTTCCATGTGTTTAAATTATGTGTGTACGGCTTTACGCTTATTAATCGTTTAGTATCAAAACCATGTTCTATGACGATTTCTCCACTTCTCCATCAGCTGCACCCATTTACGGCATTGCAAACAATTTTGTGTTCCCGTTTTTGTTTTTGCTTGTGTTGCTTCAATTAATCCATTAACTACCACAGGAGCTTGTCATGCTTTTTAAAATGATCAATGTGCGGTTAAAAGTGTGTGGATATGTATCAACACCGTAAAGTGGAATGATGAAAGAAAGTGTGTTCAATGGCATAGTGTGTGCGGGTGTTTCTTTAATTTAATTTGTTTCCTGGCAGATCTCTGATCCTTTAAACAAAAGCAAAAGTTAATGCAAGTGTTCAGAGGCGAGCAACTAGATGCCGTAGTTTACGTGTGCGAGTGCGTGCTGGGTGTACATATAAAACAAAAAGATGCCCGAATAAATTGCGTGAATCAATAGTTTGGAATAGCGGCATGTTCGATACCATCGATTCGTGAATCTATTTTTTATCGATATGCGGAGTAACATTTCCCATCGCTAAACGAAAGCCATAAGTGTTGTATTGCCCGACAAAATTGCTTAGTATTCCGACCATCTTTATCATCGCTATTATCCGAAGCAGCCACTAATAAGCAAGCGACAGTGATAGGCAGCAGAAGCAATGCAAACTCAGCAGTAGCAACATTAGCATTACGATCAGCAGCATAAAGGCGTCAGAGGGATCGAATAGTTCGAAACGCAACTATTACCGCAGCAGCTGCAGCAAGCTTTTGTAAAATCGAAAAGCTTTTGATTGATATCGCTTTTGTCGCTACGAAAGAATTATATTACAGTGTTTTGGAGAAAGCAGGCCAATTTCAAGGGTAAATGTTAAGTATTGCGGAATTAATTATATATGCACCGTACATACCCATTCAGCATTGCGCTTTTATTTGGGGCTTCGAGAGGGTTTTTTTGTTCTTGTATTGATTATTTTCCTTTGTCTGTAAAAATGTGTTTTCTCGACGTGTTGTTTTGCTATTATCAAAAGAGCTAGGTGTCGTTTGGTGGAAACATGTTTGTTTCGCTATAGTTAATTTGTACCTGAATGTGTGCAACTGTCGTGTAATGAGAAAATATTGTGGAAATGTGTTCAAAGGCGATTTTTTAACTTTTCTTCTCGAAAGTCGTATCGATTTTCTTCCGCCCGGAGAGTCATTTTATTCATTTCGACTACAACACTTCTAAGCTTCTTTTCGTTCTATGTATTGTACTTGCTTCCGATTTGGGTTCGGTTTGAAGTACGACAGCCTATCCGTAGCCGTTGATGGTAGTGGTACCATGCTGTTTTCCGGGAGCATGTGTTAGTCTGATACCAGAAACTCCATTTATACTGAAAAGCTCATCAGGACATGTGTCCTTATTGTTGGCTAGGTGGAGCTTTTTTGGTGGAGCCCTCTTTCGTTTTCGGTTTCCTCTCGAATGTGATTGCTGCTGGTATACAAGCATGCGGTTGTGAGTCACACGAGCGCACGTTTTTTCATTGAATATTACATATATCTCTCTTTGCTTCGTCATCCGCATGGTCCCTGCTAACCTCGCGCTAGCCCTGGAAGGGTCAGTGAGTTTTTCTTCCTGTACAATTCAACCCTATGCGGTATGCTCACTTGTCTGTTAGCGTATTCTGTTATGCAGAGCTTTGCACTATTTTGTACTACTTTTAGCGTTTCAACAACGCAAGGAGGAAACAAAAAAAAAAAACACGCTACAGTGCTAGAAATGCATTTTGAAATAATTTTCTCTTTTAGAGAATTTTCTCTTGAAATTGTATAATCTGCTGTATATTTGCTGTTGAATTCTGCCAGTTTTTTAAAATGTGAAAGGCATTTTACAAGATATATGGTGTATTGCACATATCACACTTCAGTAAGAAAGTGATCATTTGCTAGCAATTGGTTACATGAAGATGGCATGCCAACGATACTTAAAAAATAAATGCCTGTCATGATACACGCATCTGTACCGCATGTTGACTTCTGTGCTTCAAATGCTTTCATATGCCGTCATGTAACTTACTTGTGCACTACAACTGTTCACTAACACGCTAGTGGAAGGCAGCAATGACTGAAAAGAATAAATTAAAAAAGAGAATAGAAAAAGGAACTTAAATAGACGCGATTAAGGACACGAGCATGTGATATCGATTTTAGTTGGCGCCTCTGAGGGCAGACATCAAACTGCAACAGAGCTGGTGCCACTATCTCGGACCATAGGTCATAAAATACCTAACTATGAAATGAATGAAACTAAAGGAGAATCCGTCTTGCCAAACCAGAGAAAGAGAGAGAGAGAGAGAGAGAGAGAGAGAGAGAAAGAGAAAGAGAGAACCATCGGAACCTTCAAGAGAAATTACATGTAAGCAGGAGAAAACTGCGAAGATCAGTCCGAGTAAATAAATGTTGACTCGCGCAGCTATTGCATGTAAAGCACTGCAATTCAAATAAGTAGTAGTATAAGAATGCTGTGGAGAGACACAACCTCTTGCTCAGAGAACTTGTAGGAAGTGAATCGAGCAGGAACGTATTTTCATACAAAATAGCACCAAAAGGTACTGCAACCGGCACAGCATACATTGCATGGGCATTGCAGAGGCTAGATGGCATTTTTTAGTATAAAAAATTGCTAAGTTTATATCCTGATTCAATGCAACCACTTGGCTCAAGTAAACAAGTGATTGCTTTAAGCTTTTCGTTTTATATCCTTTAGATGACAAGCGAATATATTACAGTTTTCATTGCACTTCTTGTCAGTTATGGTTCAAAGAATTAAAAAATGTAACGGTAGCAAAATGTTGTGAATTAATCTTATTTTGATTGGACACGGAATTCGCATTTCTATTTGTATGGTCCATTTTGATCGCTGAAGATCCATGATCCAGCTGAGGAAACGAATTTCGTTTTTCTAGAAAAATGAAACAAATATTTAAAAGGTGTCTGACAGCCTTCATAAGTTTTATGATTTTTTGTTATTTATGTATTAACATAAATTGTGCTATTAACGTAAACAACACATGAAATACTAATGAATTTTTGGACAAATCAATTAATGAGACATCAAAGAGCTGTAATAAACTTTTTTTTACCGTTCTAGAGCGGTGGTGGTGATATAAATTGGAATTAGTTGGAATCAGTTTTAATGAAATCTGCATTATGTATCGATATAGAACATACATAATTTAAGCTTAGCATAACATTCCTTATAGCGTATTCGACTGAATTTCATGTTGCATTGTTTAAACATTACAAAATCCTTCTTAAATTTATCGTTAAGTTCATTCGTTTTCTAGTAATGGAAATGTTGTTCACTTTACCGATCCATTACTAAATTCGTCTTTGTGGCATACATTTAAAATTATAGCTAAAATAGGCTGTTAGAACTTTGTTGTATTTTTAAAAGACCGCTGAATAGTCGTTAGATATTCTCGTTTCATTTTTTGTTCTTTTATGCAGATTCT
Source organism: Anopheles moucheti (assembly GCF_943734755.1). Classification (NCBI taxonomy): domain Eukaryota; kingdom Metazoa; phylum Arthropoda; class Insecta; order Diptera; family Culicidae; genus Anopheles; species Anopheles moucheti. Next base: position 47,207,794 of record NC_069141.1, read on the forward strand.
AAATTAAAGAATATCAGTTTTCCGGTAATTTAGTGCCTGTTTAGTATTAAAAGCGTATTGAACCGTGCCCTCGTGATCTCATTGTGTGCGACTATCCTGTTCCTGATTAATACAATGATAGCTAATCGTGTAGTGGCCAAATAACAGTAAGGATAAAGGATGCACAAATAGATATCTTCTTATCTTCTGGCTTAGGCGATTTCTGTGCTTTTTCTTACTTAATTTACTCGAGGATATAAAGTCAGTCCTGCGTATGAGAGATTGGACCGGGTGGTTGTTTAGACCGGTCCTGTCGTGTGAAGACCGGCGCCTCATAGATCATAGATATGATGGCATGCTTCATTGGCGTATTTGTAAGATCTATGGTATCATTATTACTGTGTATCAACTTGATATATTTTTTTATTATCTTTATTACCAGAAAGATATATGGTCATTAACATTAACTGGCATTAACATTAATGTGATTTTTTAATACTAAAACCACTACATATGTATGCGGTGATGAATGATGGATAATGATTTCAAATTTTGAGCAAATTTTTTCTTGCATAGAAATATGACAAATGCCGTCATTATGGATGAATAAACAAAAATCTTATTGATATATTGTTCTGCATCGTGCAATAAGTTCGAGCCAAAATTATTGTTTAAGTTATTTGCATGGATTTCATTGCAAAATTCAGTCTTTATAATAGTTCCGGTAACTGATTTCAAGTATATTTCAGTTTTCTGTTTTACATGAAGTTTAATTTGCTGCATAAAACCAGTTGTTTATTTGGGCTTACCAATCCGCTGTTGCGATAGTAATATTTCGTGAAAGACCTTGTAATAATACTTATAATATCATATTGCTCAATAATCATCCTTGCTTTCTATAGCGATTTACAGCAAGATAATCTATTCATGTATACTCCTAAGTATGTAGTTCAATTATTTCTCGAACCCTCCTATATCTAGAAATTGGTACTTTTGGCTCGTAATTAGGATGCCATATATCCTTCAATTTGCAAAATATCATGAAAATGGGCTTTCATATCTTTTGTTAGAAAAGGGTTTAGCAATAATTAAATAGGAAAACATTGATTGAAACTTCTGGAGATGGGAGCCACATGGTAACTTTAATAATATTATTCTGATATTTCGCTGGAGATATTTTTTTCCACAATTTTATCAGAAGAACTAGCAAATTTTATTTTTAACGGTAATTTGAACAAGGCAATCTCTTGTGATGTTAACATTAGATCTAGCTTGGAAGACTTCATTGAGATCCCAAAAATAACATATTGGAGCGAGGCCGGTCTTCACAAGAACGGCAGGACTAAAACCCCATTAAGATTAATCCTCCGTAGCAAGGACTTGACTATCCTTAACTATTTGGCGGCTACGTAGTAAAATAAAGTCGATATGGCCAAACCGTTCTAACGACCAATATAAATAAATAGAATATAATACTTACATTGCAGTAAATAAGAATTTTTTTATATTTTCAGAACAAATTTGCAATGTCTGAAAAAACAAGTTTCTTTTTCTAAATTAAATTATTAGAATAATTCCTAATTTTATAATTTGGTCCCTTTCTATGTTCCCATCAAATCATATATAAAAAATTATTTTAGAGATAGGAACCCATAAAATTAGTAATAGCGTAAACAAATAATTTTTGATCAACAAAAATACGAATGGAACGTATAAAGTTAGAGCTTGCTCCTAACATTTTCTTTATAATACAGAACAGGAATTGTGTTTAATTGTGCTAGAATTAGTGTCACATGTTTACCCAAACATCAAATTAATAGATAACGCAAGAAAAGGTAGCCCATAACTAGCATGAGGTTCGTAGTCTAGTTACGTATTTATGTTTATGATCTGCGCATGCGCAGTGCGCATGTTATTAAAGTTTGTATATCTGTGTGTATCTAGTTAGCAATGAATAATGTAGAATATCATTGCTCTTTTAATTATAGTAAAATCTTTGTTATTATAGTTTTTTCAGTTTTTTTTAATGAAATCTGTTGTGTCTTTTAAGTTTTTGAAATGTAAAAAATATGTTTCATAATTTAAGGGTCATTTTAAAATGTTCATGCTCTGCTTATCAATACTAAACATATAAAGATACATTTTATCTAACACGTCTCGCTGAAATGCATAACTATAGCTTAGCATGATGTTATCACAAACATTAAACATCAACATTAACTTAGCTTCATTTTTAATGATTAACCGCCATTATTGTTGTGATTATGATGAGTAAAAATTAGAGATGGTTATCAATTTTGATACCATGATTACCTGTTGGTTTAAATTATTATGTGTGTCGTTATTTGGAATTCAATATTTCATTTCACCCCATACTATTTACAATCGGTTGTCCTTAACATAAGTAATTCAATGCGCATGTTTGACCTGACGTCATGCTACAGAGATTGAAAATATTGCGGAATGTGTCGCCTTGGAAACAAATGGCCGTATCATACGTACAGTTGACTCATTGGTTCGGTTTGTTTTAATTTTTATAATCAAGTATAGACCAAATTGAATGTAAGATCCCATTTTCATTTTATTGGGTGTGGACATATCAGTTCATGTGTTAACATGTACAATATTGAAGCAGATGAGGAAGCAAAAAAAAATAGGTTATTTATTTTTAATGTAAGTTTGTATAAAGATACATTCATACAAAGATCCGAAAGTTTTTGTTCATACAAAGGACCAATTATCATTTATGTAATGCATAATTTCACAAAGAAACTGAAGCAAAACACTAATCGCAGTTGCATTGAAGTATCATAACATCACCATATCATCGGGGTTTAATAACTTTTGAACCGCGCAGTTATTTTCCGACTGCACCTTTTATTACTGAAAGTATCTTTTTCTTTATCGGCGCAACAACCTCAAGATCCTTATGCCTGCTATTTCTGGCTTTCTTTTGACTTTATTTCCTCGTAGCCGGATAGTCGATCCTGCGTACGGAGGATTGGTCCGGATGGGATTTTGAACCGGTCCTGTCGTATAAATTAAAAATAATTTCAGTGTTATTCGCTTATACTGTTTGGGCAGCTAATCTCGAAATAGAGGATGGAACTGCTCTAACTACCTGTTTACAATTATGGTATTCGTTAATGCATTTGATGTCGTTTCAAGATGCTCAATTCCCTTTGTTTTTTCATTAGCTTACTTTTTATAAATTTGTTTTTGGGCGAAACAACCAGTAGTTTGTGTTATGCAATAATAATGTAATTGTTTGGTGCTTAAGAGTAAAATTTATCTCTCTGATTCTGCTTAGCGTAACGATGTACTAGGTCATGCTGCCATTTCTGGCTAGCAGGATTTATTTTACCACGCAGCCGGATAGTCAGTCTAAAATACAATTAACATTATTTTGGGGACATTTCCTTCCTTGAATAGTGAAAGGGCACCTTATTTCAGGTGCAAAAAAAACGAAAAAACCGTCAAAATTTATTAAACATTGTTACTTGTGCACATTCCTGCAAATATCGCTTTCATATAGCCATCCCTTTCAGGTGCAAGTGACACGATGTACTAAGTGGGCACATATACTCGTTTGAGTGCAAATGCAGTGGTTGCTGTGTATCGTTTCTCATACCAAATTTCAAATAGTCGTTCTCCTATACGCAGGAACATTGAACAACCACGGTGAAATAACCGTTAAAGAAAACCCGGTTGAATGAATAAATAATCTGATTCTCTTAAGCAATACGACCTGGCAATCGTTCCCTTTGTATAAAAAATAGTAGCACCTCATCCACTAATTATTTTTCGGTTCCCGTTTCCTTTAATGTAGTGCGATAGCGTGTTAGATATTATTTATTAATTATTATTTATGATTTATTATTTCCTTTATCCAGTGTAAAGCATACTGCTTTTTATGAAAACAACAATTTACTTAATGAGTGTTGAATTTATTCAATCAAAATAACTACAACAGATTTAAGATCGTATTGAAACTTGTGCTAAGATAATGTATACTCTGTATTGACTTAGACCGTATGGTACTGTACGGTTTATCCACATGTTGCCAGATATGCACAAATTAAATTGATAAGTCATTCACAAACGAATCCTATGTAACCATCTATTTATATTTTACCATTTAATAATGTGGCATATAATACTCCATGTGGTAATAATTGATAAGCATTTGAATAGAATAATCGATAATGAATGGCTAAACAACATGTTCGAATTGTTTTAAATCTGCTAGTGAACCATGTCTCCTAAGAATTATAAAGAAATTAGGTGTAGATGTTTTAAATAATAGATTTTTTATATTTATGCTTCGTCTTTTGTGGTACTACAACCTACGTGACGTGACGTGCGAAGTCCGGCGTCGCTATCTCGTACATCTCAAATATTAAGTTATCGGACAGAATATTTGTAGAACGATTTCGGATGGGTGTTAATGTGTTAAAATTGGGAGTAGTATTGAATATTATCAGAAAATTGCAATAGAGCATTTCTTTATGGCATCATTCACGAAATAGACCGTATTTCTTTGTTGTTCAATGGCACACTTTATTCAACTGATTCCATAATTGATGAACCTTTCAATAATGTTATTTTCCTTTTCCTTACAGAGATTTCCCGATGGAATAAATGCGTCATTATCATTACAATGGCGTCGTATATATAACTGTGATCTGTGGAAAGAAATTCATGAGCCCCATGTAAGTACATACTGATTCACCATTATTCAAAAGCTATAGAAAATCAATTAATGCAAGCCGTACTTTATTTTTAAAAAAATGAGCATTGTTTGCGATTCGAAAAGAAAGCGCACTATATTCGGCTTAACCGTATTGCTATTTTTAGGCCTTGGACATCAGAGGCTCTCATTGTTGGCCATATAGACAATGACCGAAGACTCCGATTCGATATCTGAGGAAGAACGTAGTTTGTTCCGTCCTTTCACTCGTGAATCATTACAAGCTATTGAAGCACGTATTGCAGATGAAGAAGCCAAACAGCGAGAATTGGAAAGAAAGCGAGCCGAGGGGGAGGTAAATACTGTTTCCTGCTATGAATATAATAGAACCTGCTGTGCTTTGATACCGCTTCAAGCCTTCCTTCATTCATTTCCCTATACCTGAGAACAACAACTGTCATATTAGCCATCACTTGTTGCTCCACTATTTGTATTTCTAAAGTTGGTCCTATTGCTTTTAGGAACTATACTATTTCCTTTCAGTCGTATTCATACTGGAAAATGGTTCACTTTCTACTATAAGCGTTAATGTTGTGTTACGTTTGTTTTGATTTTAATTTGTCGCGCCTTCATCTATAGTACTATTGAAACTTTCTCTGAAACATTTCTTATGTATAACATTACATGAACTTAACTTGTTTGATTTTGCAAGAATGTTTTTTGTAACTATAATTGTGTACATAACATAACCATTCTTTTAAGTCTGTAACTTGTACAATAAATGTTTATATGCTAAACATAAGTTACTATCGATATGTATCTTTTTTGTTACGTACAACAATAGAGTTAATTTGTTTACGTTCCATTTGTTTTAGATTGTTTTGAAACTCATCCTTCAATTATTCAAACCCATACTATGCGAAGCACGGTAATGTCCAAGTTACTCGCTAGTCTTCATACCGTCAGATTACAAACACTCTTCATGTGTTGTTCAACACAATAACTATTGTATGCATTTCTGTGAAACTCAGTCGATTTATGATGAGTTTGGTTAATGATTGAGATTTTTTAAACCACCTTCTCAGCTCGATCTTTGTTATTTGAATTGATTGAATTTCAATTTAGATTTCAATAAAATAATACTAGATACAGTAACTGCTTACTTCTAAGAAGAGTCCCGCCTTTCATCTAGTCAAAATTTTGCTGTTGGAAACATAAAGATGCATGAATGATTTTTTTTGTCATACATTGTTTTCAGCTATTTGATGATATAGTTAGAGATTAATTTTTCGGATCGGATATATTTAACATACGCATATGACAAATTATCGTCCGTTATAGAAGTTCGTTAGATACTGTAGGTGAATTTGAATAGATTTTATATTTGCAAGTGAACTCAGTTTTGAGTTTATGCTACAACCGAGATGTAATCTGTATAAATCAAAAAGTTGATAGTATTTGTGTTTAGTAATGGTGGAGCACAACCTGTTCGGTTAAATCATATCGGTACATTTGATATAGTCACATGGAAATTCATCTTCTCATGCATCGAACCATATCGAGACAATCCTTCATGCGGTCAAATGAAAAGTTGCTTATGGGCTTGTAATGCACATTCATATCCAAAGAAATCGAAAACAAAATGGAAAAATTGTCATAATTGGCAACACTTGCGTAAAACTCCTAAATCATTCCCACAAATATTTAATAACTCGGATCTAAAAAAAGATTTGCACGGCAATCCAATGCGCCAATCCAAAGTGCCTCATGGTTCAATCGTTGAAGTACACGAACACGTCAGCAATTCGCAAACAAGCATTAAATCCATATTATCACTGCAAATGCGCTACCTTAAAACAAAACGTAGAGGTCAACGCTAGTAAATGGTTTTATTAACATTTTAATACATACCACCCTCCTTTACAGAGTGATTTTGGTCGGAAGAAAAAGAAAAAAGAAGTAAGATTCTAATTTCCACTATTCAGCAAGCAAAAGCATTTAATTTAATCTATATATATACATTATTTGAAACTATATATATAGATAACAAACAACATATACAAAGTTTTATTTACGTTCTATAATAGTATTTTATTATATATTTTTAGCATTTCACATTTAGTACTGAAAAGCATATCAGTTGCAAGATTGGCTGCGATTCATTTGGAAAATTGCATCACACAATTCATTACACAACGTGTGGAAATCATTGCTTCTATGGAAATGTGTGCTTGTTATAGCTTCGATGCGTTGTATATTACATTCGTTGAATATTTTATTGCTGCTAGAACAAAACACAGCTTATGTTGTAAAGTTTATAGAGTAAAATTAAAATTACCTATAAATTAACAAAAACCTAACTCAATAAAAATGGCACTAATGTCACGGTTCTCATAAACATTCTCAACACACAAAATTACTAAACTAGTGCTGGAAACAGTTCCAATGAAAATGCAAACCCTTGAACCCATGTCTTTGTTTGTATATTATAAAGTAACTTTGAACAGAGCATTGCTAATTTGTGTATATTTTAATCGTGTACATTTTTGAATGACCGTGACTTATCGGAACTTAACTTATATTTCAATGTGTTTAATTTTCCTTCTATATGCTACTATGTTTTGTGTGTTTCATATCAAAGCTAGTCGTGTTTATATTTTATATTTGTTTGACGGTGTTTAAAGTTTAGTTAGTTCTTTTATTCCTCTTCGAATAAATTACTTAGCAAACATGTCTTACTGCACATTTCTTCTGCTATTTCTTATGCATTGTTTATATTTGATTAGAAAGCAGTTTTGTTTGATAATGGTAGTGTGGTCTTAGACTGGTCTGTAAACTCAAAAAACTGTCAAAGCTTGTATGTCAAACAATTTGTAAAAATAAACTTAAAACTCATTTAACCACTTATTGCTGCTAATGACAGATATTTTAAGTTACATGATTTATACAATAAGTAATTCGTAAAGAAATTGTACATTATTTTAATAACAAGCTATAAGAAATTATGTGAACTAACTAATCGGGTTGCAGATCTTACTGTTGTTTGTATTATTGACATCAGTCAACTTTTCCTTGTCTTACTTACCCCAACACGTTAACGATTTGTAGGCAATACGTCCATGACATGCAACAGTACAGTAGAGCTAGAATTAGGAAAAAGTGTAAATATCATTCGCAAAATTGTACGATAGATACCCAAAACTGATGACAATTGCGATAATAAGTCCAGTGGTATCAAACAGTCTGAATGATGATGTAATAAAAAGGTAAATTAGTTTATTTGCTCTGGGAATTAGACGTGCTACGATATGAGCCAGTTAGAGAGCTAGGTTTGTGATATCGATCTTCTTCCAAACACGCGTTTGAAAGCATGAAGCCAATATAGAAGCCCGGCCAGAGGCTTGGCAGGTCACTCGGAGAAATGATTGCATAATGGTACACATTTGCCTCATAAAGGCAGTGTTAGACACGTTTAAGTCTATGTGTACCTAGTAAATGTATAACAAAGTAATACACGCACCTTTTTTTTTAAATAGCAATGATTTGATAACAGTACAATTCAATATTGTTAATCTAGTGCAATAAAATAGTTGCTTACAATAAATATTTAAAACATTTCTTTACGAAATCAATGATTCAATGTATGAACAATTTTGAAGTAAAGCCTTTTATTTTTATCAACAATTAACTTATGATTTGGCAACAGTTTTGTGAGCATTGCACAGATCTGTTAGAATGTCATTGCTTGTTGTCCAAAAACTGTAAATAAGATTTTCGTTTACAAAATTCTGTTGCATGTTTGATGTTTTGATGTATATAAAATGTTATAATTTTAAAAAGGTGATGCTTTATCGAGTTACAGAACATTAAGTGTTATAACTAAAAGGCACTTATCCTTTGTACAACAACAACGTGTACGAAATACTAACTAGTTTTATATGTTCTTCTTCCTACTTCTCTTTCCATTTTTTACTAATCATCGTTAAAAATATTCTATCATTTGAATGGCGTGACTCACGATTATATACGTGACTTCAAAATACTATTATGCAAATGGCTGGATGCGACCACCATCGTACAATTATAAATTTGCAGATACGCTACGATGACGAGGATGAGGATGAAGGTCCCCAACCGGACCCTACACTTGAACAGGGTGTACCTGTCCCAGTTCGAATGCAGGGCAGCTTCCCTCCGGAGTTGGCCTCCACGCCTCTCGAGGATATTGACGGTTTTTATTCGAATCAAAGGGTAGGTAGCTAATGGTTGTGATGCCAATTTTTAATTCAAGACGATATCTTATTTACAATCGACTCACCAAGAGCATAAGCAGCTTTACTCTAAAGTAAAATAAAATTACTACATACAGTGAGATTTACTAAAACATGACATAAACTTTACTTCCAAACTCGATACCCTCGATCACTTTAACTACTCAAAAGAATAATTTTGCTGCTAATGTAATCTGCTCTAACCACAGTTTAACAGCTCGTTGACATGGTTGATGACTTTAATTTGACTGATATCGATGAATTATAAGTATGTTACGCCACTATTTATAAAAGATGTAATGTTTTACTTTTTTCTTTACAGACATTCGTAGTGATTAGTAAAGGAAAAGATATTTTTCGTTTCTCCGCCACCAACGCATTATACGTACTCGATCCGTTTAACCCTATACGTCGCGTAGCTATTTATATTTTAGTACATCCACTGTTTTCACTTTTTATAATAACGACCATTCTTGTTAATTGTATATTGATGATTATGCCTACCACGCCGACAGTCGAATCTACCGAGTGAGTATTGATGTGTACTACTAGATGTGTACGTGTAACAGTATGTGATTAGCTTACTTTATTTATCTATACCTATACATTGTCTTATCCCCATATCACGATCATGATCATACCATCATCTCATATTCCAGAGACATCGGATCCCTGATTGATTGATCTGATTGCTTTACCTTTAAAGTAATGTGTTTTATTGCGTCTGTCACCTTACTGCATTAGGGTGGATGTGACGGTTCGACACTTTCCGAAAACCCCATTCCCAACATCTCCAATTTTATTGTTGTTTGTACTATAACAGTCGTTTAATAATTTCCTCAGTACATAACAATACTTTGTATTATATTTAGCCTGTAATAATGTGCTGCATCAATAGCAATTTTAAGGTTACAGGTAGTTGAAGTAACTTTAAAGTCATGTTTTAGAAATGGGGTAGATCTGAAACGGAACTTGATGATTTTTCATCTGTTGTACTATTCAACAAATTTCTAAGTATCCCAATTCTGGATTAGACTTAACACGAGAAAACTGAAAAATACTATTTTTCGTTTTAATTTATTGCTGGGAAATTTTATATTTATACCGTTAGAATATAGAGTTAGTTATGTGGAGAAAAACACGATGTTATAACATATAATGTAACATCTAGCGATGTTTAGATTTTATACACAATTAGCTACCTTGTACATGAAGTACTAATGATAATGGTAATTTGTTATGGTGATTAATGAATTTCAACATTGTTGTTACCTCAGAATATGATGTATAGTGGAAACCTTTTTTTCGAAGAAACAAACAACTTCAAACACGTTAAAACATCTTAAAAAATAGTATCTTGATCAGACCTTGCCTTGCTTAGTTACCTACCCAGTTCTACATGGTATTACTATGTTTGTTTTACGTATCTTTGAAGAAGTTTGTCACTTAAATTTGTTTGATTTCGAATAACCAATTCCCCATGAATGTTAAAGCAAATGAAGACTTACCATTGAAGCAAATTGTTACCTTCTTAAGCTTGCTAAGTTTGATACACAATTGCAACGTTAAACACACTTCTAATTTTTTCCCTTTCATCACATAATTATCGTATTAAGGGTTACACCATAGAACATATAAAATATGAAAATTGTTTCAATTACTTAATACAAAAATATAGAACCGAATCTCATGAAATTACATTTTTGAATGGATGAAACTTTTGTATTGTAGCCATTATTTCACCGATCGAACCATAATTTTCTTCTTGTAAGAATCTGCTTCAATAATTGTTGCTGGCCATCGTTGCTATTAAAACTGAAAAAATACTCCTATTTTTTGTCTTGTGTTACTATCCACTACTACAGGGTGATATTCACCGGCATCTACACGTTCGAATCAGCTGTAAAAGTGATGGCGCGAGGTTTCATATTACAACCGTTTACTTATCTTAGAGATGCATGGAATTGGTTGGACTTCGTAGTAATAGCATTAGCGTGAGTTACAACATATTTTAGTTAACGGGTTAAACTAGAAACTAGCAAACAATAGGTATTACCTGTTGAAATCCAACGTGGAAGTGTTGAGAGTTAAAATACATCGAGGTTATAAATTTTATCCCAATGCACTTCCACGCTGGAATAATAAAGTTTTATTTTGTCCCAAGTTTAGAAATTTATGACTAAACTTATCCATAGGACTATCCATAGTATGTAGAATAATCATTCCATTACTAGGTGTATTTCTTTACACACATATTCGTACTTAGTTTAGGACTTCATGGTTTTGGCGAGTGGGAGGGAATTGATATCATAGAATCGAAATGATTGAAACAGTTGATTTTTGCAACAAATTAAAAGATGTTATCCCGGTTGGGTTTCGTGTGTAACGTTCAAAACGAGCTGTAAGAGCTGGTAATAGTATATTGAGCAAACGCAATCGTCACTGTTTCATGAACTTTTATGCATCTAGCTAAAAGAACCTTACTAACGCCATAAGACTAGAACCAAACTTCTCAAACACTATTTTGAGGAAATCAATCAATAGCTGTAGAGGTTGAGCATTTGTCTATTTACTAATTACTATTTATTTCGATGTTTTCTTTAAACGCTCTTCTGAATGGTTTATTAATACCATAGATATGTAACTATGGGTATAGATCTGGGTAATCTCGCTGCGTTGAGAACATTCAGGGTATTACGAGCTCTCAAAACAGTAGCCATTGTTCCGGGTGAGTATGAAAAATATACTTAGATCGGTGATATTGCAAAACATTTCTGTAAATAACGTTTTAAAACATAACGTATTCAATAAAAAATGGATAAATTTCTCAATCAATCTCCAAGCAGTGAAAGGTCACCTTATCCCGGGTGTACTCGGCCGTTCGTTGGTTATTTCGTCTTCAAAGGTTCTGTTCTGTTGATTAAGCGTCTTTGGGAGGGTAGTGTTATTTGGTGTTACGGTATCCTCAACTCATCCTATTAAGTTCAACTTGTACTGTGTCCAAAGCAATAGTCTGACTGGTTTTGTTGTAATTTGTTACAAAATGACAGATTATGTTGTCAATATTTGCATGTGTAGGATAGCTATAAAAGACGAAGCAATGCTAGGTGTCAGAAACTGGTGTCAGAAACATTACTACATACTATAATGGCCGTATCGACTTAATTTTTTATCATGTAACCGGATAGTCAATCCGCTTGCTTGCCATCCTTGCAAATGCCTTGCCGGCATGATGGTCGCGGCGCCGGTCTTCACACGTACGGACCGGACCAAAATCCCATCCGGACCAATCCCCCGTACACATGACTGACTATCTAGCTACGCGTAAATAAAATCACTGAAAGTCAGAAACCGCAGACCCTAATCCACTTGAGGTTGTTGTGCCGGCAAAAAAGAAAAAGAAGAAGAAAGCGTACCAATCAAAATGACTAATTTGGTAGTTCTATAGTGTTGTGCGCATAAAGTTGTGCGACAAACTACAAAAATGACGTTGCAATTTCATGATTTTATAACGTTATAATTTTAATTTTCAAGGTTCAAATTTGAAGATAAGGCGCTCAAAATTGGCCCGTTAGTTAGACCGAAATGTGCTGCAATATTACATAAAGAAATGTTTTGTGGATCGTTTAAAATTAATTAAAACAAAATAAAATAATTTTTCACACCACAAAGACGCTTGGACCACTTCGATAATGATGCTATTGCACGAAATTAATACGCACCTTTATTGTTTTGCAGGTTTAAAAACCATCGTCGGAGCTGTCATAGAATCCGTAAAGAATCTCAGAGATGTGATAATTTTAACAATGTTTTCGTTATCCGTGTTTGCTTTAATGGGTCTACAAATCTACATGGGCGTGCTAACACAAAAATGCATAAAAGAGTTCCCAATGGATGGTTCATGGGGTAATCTCACACATGAAAGCTGGGAGCTGTTCAACAGCAATGACAGTTAGTATCAGTTCGGTTCATGCCACTGGTTACACTCGTAACGGATTATACTAAAGTCACATCTTTCATTTTTGTAGCGAATTGGTTCTATTCCGAAAGCGGCGACATTCCACTTTGTGGTAACTCATCTGGAGCTGGGTATGTAAAAATAGCAGTACATTATTAATCCTGTTGATGTAATTCGAAAAACAAACGATAATTTGACATACGAAATAATTTTGCTATGTCTCGTTTTAGGCAATGTGATGAAGGTTACATTTGTTTACAAGGTTACGGCAAAAATCCAAATTACGGGTATACAAGTTTTGATACATTCGGATGGGCATTCTTGTCTGCCTTTCGTCTAATGACTCAAGATTATTGGGAGAATTTATATCAACTGGTTGGTATCAATAGGTTTCTCATTGGAGAACTGCAATTTTACTACTACTTTCTTTTGTTTAGAGATCATTAATATTCCTTATTTCTATTCTCTACGTTTGTTCTAACGCGAATGAAAAAAAGATTTAGATTTCCTGTTTTGTTAGGACCTTCGTTTCTTTTTTCTTAGTTGTTTTGGCAACCAGTTTATTTTTTATATCGAAATTAGCAGAATGATACAGAAAACGATAAATCTATGTTTGGTTGTACACTTAACACTATTTGGTTGTCTAATATTTGTATCCTTGTACATGTTGAGTAGTAATTATTCTTCCTTATTTTGTTTCGTACTATACAATTATCAGTTTGTACCATTATACTTATATAAGTCAATTCCACCTTATTAAACCTCCTTCAATCCTTTTCTTCGATGGTGTGCAAAACAGGTGTTACGATCAGCTGGACCGTGGCACATGCTCTTCTTCATTGTGATTATCTTCTTGGGTTCGTTTTACCTTGTAAATTTAATCTTGGCCATCGTTGCCATGTCGTACGACGAACTCCAGAAGAAGGCCGAAGAGGAAGAGGCCGCCGAGGAAGAAGCACTTCGGGTGAGAACATTACCTCTAAGAAGAAAATGAACGTAAAACGGCGTATGTTATGTACATGTAACATTACGCTCATTTTGGGCAATGCGATCTGGCCGCTGCATTTGAGTTAACTAAAAAAAAAACAAAAACAAAAAACCAAATACGTTCCTTTTCATTCTGAACTTGTTCGTTATATTCGTTAACCGTTCGTTAACCACCGTTCGTTTTTGGTGTAGTGTCTTTTATGTTCATATTTGACTATCTGAAACGATCAGAGAAAACCCAACCACATTGCAATGCAAATGATTACGAAGGGTCAAAATAGTAAAAGTTTGAAGCAAATCAACTGAAAATTTAAATTTCGTTCATGCTCCATGGGGTTGAACCACTAAAGATTATTGACGTGACATTTGTATTGAAATAAGCTGTTTAATTGATATACTTGTATCAAAATGACTAGCATCACACAATTTAACATATGAGTAAATATCGTTGTGCGTGTGTGTATGTGTGTGTGTGTGTATATGGGATAACCGCTTTAAACGGTTATCATCATATGCAGTTAAAACAAATTCCCAAACATTTACTAATCGGTGTATTTCATTTTTACACGTGGCTTTAACAAACATCGACAAATACATATTGTACCCCGCACTGGTACAACAAACCACAGGAAGCAGAAGAAGCTGCAGCAGCGAAGGCAGCTAAGCTGGAAGCGCAACAAGCAGCTGCAGCGGCGGCGGCCAATCCAGAGATCGCTAAAAGCCCATCGGATTTCTCTTGTCACAGCTATGAGTTGTTCGTCGGACAGGAGAAGGGCAACGACGATAACAATAAGGAGAAGATGTCCATCAGAAGCGAAGGATTGGAGTCGGTGAGCGAAATCACAAGAACAACCGCACCAACAGCTACTGCAGCTGGCACTGCAAAAGCCCGTAAAGTGAGCGCGGTAAGTATGTTACCGCTATGTTGCACCATCACTGAAAACTCGTTCTTCAAACTACTGATACTACTACTACTATTACTACTACAATACTACTACTATATTTATGGAACTATCGGGCTCCGTTAAGATCCAGATACACTAAAGATACCTGATCACAACATCTCTTCCTTCATTACTCAATTCATCAGCAACGCAGTTTAGGCAACACAATGAACGAGAGCACATCATTCTCAACTTTACTTTTGTTCTTCGGCTTACGTCGTCTGTTTTCATCTATTTCATTAGCCAACTTCAAATCAGTTTATCTTGAGTGTTTCGAAATAGTCAGCTTGATGTTTTGTTCACTCTGAGTTCATTATTCGATGCGTTCTATAAATATTAATGTGATGAACAAATGGAATATATGTTTAACTTAAATTGGTTCTGCATTAAAGATTGGTTCGTCATTTATTGTTTTGCATCAATCTACTGTAGAGTTACACTTTGCATTTTACTAGATTCAACCCATTTTTCTTATTACCAATGCACTCATAAAACGCCAATACTCACCAACATCACAAACAAAACATCACAGAACATTGTTTTCAACGATCCTCTCTATTGTATCCTCTACGAGTAGATTTGAAATAATGTGAACATCTTCTTTCGCTGTAACACTACTCAGATATTCCAGCTTCTTGTCAAATTGTACTGCCTTGCCTTGTATAACATATGTTTGTCATCATTAGTGATCCGTTGACATGTTTAAAATCAAGTTCGATGAATTTGTAACATTGTGCTGCTTCTCTTACATTTCGATGTGCAGTGGGTCTTTGATAGAAGTAAGCATACACACATCTTACATATTTACTTGGTTTTTACCTCGTTAATCTCCATCTTGAGGTTGCCGCCTGCTCAATCCTTTGGTATGTCTATGTCATCAGCGTATACCTGGGTCTGGATTGACTTATAGAGGATGGTCCCCTAAGTTTCCAAGGTCCTTAAGGTCCCTAAGTTCCTCCAAGTCGCAGATGGCCCTCTCAAGCGCTAGGTTGAAGAGTAAACAAGATAGCCCATCTCCTTGGCGCAGACCCTTGGTTGTAGCACAAGGTCGACAGAGTTTTCCATCCAACATCACCTGGCATATTTGTCGATACGCCTTGGTCGTTCTAATGAAACCAAAAAAAAAAATCACCTGGCAAGTGACGTTGTTCATTGTCATTCGTACTGTAGTAAGTTTGACCGGATTTCCAAAAGAGCTTATTGGGTATCGTCCAACGACAACATCGCTGAATACATGGAAGGAGTGTAGCTGCAGCTCCGTCATCTTCTAGAAGATTTGCTGCAAGATGAAGATCTGATCAGTGAATGATTTTCCGTTTTGGAAACCCGTTTATAGAAAAGGGAGAATGATTACACGAACGGACCGGACTAAACTCCCATCTGGACAAATCTTCAGTACGCAGGACTGACTATCCAGCTACGGGTAAATAAAGTTGTTGTGGTTGTGGTGCCGAAAAAGAAGATATATGGATCATAAAACTCTTGTGTTCTTTGAACACGGACAACAACAATTGAGCATTCGCTCAGGAATATACATTGAGAGGGAAACAAATGATTGTTTAAACAACCATTTGACAACAAATAGCCTTGAAATAGCTTATTTACTGTGTGATTTATATGGTTGAAGAAAGTTATGCTATTGCAATTATGAAGTTATTATTGTACACGATGATTATGTACTGGTAGTAGTGCCGGTCTTCACACAACAGGACCGGTTCAAAATCCCATCCGGACCAATTTTTCGTGCGCAGGACTGACTATCCGGTTACTGGAAGTAAAGCCAAAGAAAGCCAGAAATGGCAGGTCTAAACCTCTTGAGGTTGTAGTGCCGGTAAAGAAGAAGTTTGATACTCGATCCTTTTTTGTAACGATGATGGATGGTGAATGAATTCTGGTGATTGACTTTAATTTACGTAATAGTAATTAAGTATTTGATTTGAAAATCAAGCTTTTTACTATGGTATGAAAATAGGTTTTATTAATAGGTTATCCAATGGCTTTTAAATCCTCATTTTAATCAATACGAAACAATATGCACAGTGAACCAATCATATATCCTTGTTGTAAAATCATGCATTCAAATTCACGCGATCCAGTATTCATAATTGGGTTTTTTTCATTTTCAACTATTACGCTCATCTGTCAACCATACAAAAAACCGTCGGTAACTCGTTTATACACAACCCTTGTACACGTTACATACATACACCATCCAACGAACATGTTTATAATGTTAAAATTCCTCAAACTACAATCGACCACTGTGGGTCAGGGGGTCGCTACTGTTCAAAAGGTAGGTTAATGGCTTTAGTTTTTATAGGTTTTTTCATTTGCAATGTTTCTGTTTCGATCGATTTTTTTTGTTGACTAATTTTAGGTAAAGTAGTAATCAGTTTTTTTCTCTGTCCAATGCGCTGCAATGTAAATTATATGATAGATGTGATTATGTCTACTTTTCGTACCATAATGATTAGAGTATTTAATATAAATCATTCCAGTTTTGTAACGAACCCTTTTAAAAAAATAATTTTCACCACGGTTAATTGCAATCATTATTGCAAGATCAGTCAATTGAAGATCAGATCAGTAAGATCAGTCAATTGAAGACAACAACAAAAAAAACTGATACATATTAGTTCGCATAGCATTGCAAGCTTTTTATGCGCAAATTAATGAGGAAATAACAACTGTTAATAACATGCTTGGTTTACAATAGTATATTAATGCAGGTTATTCTTTTGTGTTTTTAGTTTTGCTTTCGATTTTAGCCTTTATTATTAACACACATATTTAACTATACTGTTCATGTAGCTTCGGTAGTGAAAATGTTCCACCTATATTGATACTTTTATATACACAGTTGATACATATTGTTAGAAAACATTATTTTTAAAGCGTTTTTTCGATTTTTTTTTATCAATAATCACAAAATCACAAATTGACTTCAAACAAACAGATTAAAGTAACTTAATATGAAAGGTTGCAACGAAAAACGAATTAAATTACTGTCTAAAGCACATAATTGAACCAGCATTTTTGGAAAAGAATGGTATACAATATACAATTTATTATGCTCTATTTGTAATATAAACAAACTCATAACATTACATCTAGTTGATGTCTGTCATATATATGCGGACGTGGATGTTTCAACAACATTACACATTATTGTAAAAAAATACTTACAAAATGCCACCAGTTCCAATATTAATGCAGCGCAGTGAAAAATGTTATTCTCAGACCAATACAATACTGAAATAACCTGCAACAGTAACACACTAACCAAATAAAACCTGTTACTTTTTAGGCTTCACTTTCATTACCCGGTTCACCATTTAATCTTCGTAGAGGATCTAGAGGATCACATCAGGTACAATCAAGTCGAAAATTGCACTAACCCATATTAATGTTTTAAGTTCTTTATTATTTTTCCCATTTTTTTTTGTTATACACTACTGACTTGCGATTGGTTAGCATTTTACAGCATTTCTTAAGATGAAAAAGAAATTGCAATTTTTTTTATATTGTGCTTGTCCCAAACGCTGGCAAATTGTTTCAATTTGTTTTACCGTATACTTTTTTATTTCTTTTTGCTCCTGCTGCCTCCCATTTTATCCTCATCGATCTTTATCGTGTTTTCAATATTTTCTTTGTCTTTCTCTTTTTCTCTCTATATTTTTTTACATTATGCACTGATTTAACATATTGGTTATCCCCATTCTACTATCCTCCCGACAAACAAACATACATAATTTGCCGAAACAAACTTCATCGCAACACACTGTGATACACTTTTACAAAACATTGGCATAAAATTGTATCCTGCTCCTGGTCGATCCTTTTTTCCATACGTTTATTCCATAATTATCTTTCAAAATCCATTGCCTCCGTGACGGATGTCAACAACGGAACCTGTCCACCTGGGGTCGACTTCGCCGCTGATCATCAATCTGCAGTTCACGATACGTAACGGTAGAGGACGTTTCGTTGGTGTACCTGGTAGCGATAGAAAACCATTGGTACTCTCAACATATCTCGATGCACAAGAACATTTGCCATATGCCGATGATTCGAACGCGGTGACGCCGATGTCGGAGGAAAATGGTGCAATCATCGTTCCAGTATACTATGCTAATTTAGGTACACTATAAAATATATTACTCCTTCAAATTCATACGACATTGCTCCCTCCATATTGTCTCTCTTTAACTCTCTCGCTCTCTCTTTCCTCTGCTCTCTCATACATTTTACTAATCCATCATCAACTAGTAACTACTTGCTCGTCAACTTTTGTCGACCAACAGTTTTACTTCATACTGACAGTAGCGTTACTTCATACTGAGTTAAAATATTCATACTAACTGTTTATTTCCCTTTTATTGTAGCGATAGAATGGTTTCTCATCAGTAAATGTAAATTGTGTTATGAGAAAGATTGCCATAATGTGTTCTTACATTTTTAGTTGACATAAAAGCATTGCCAACAATATCATGTTAGCACAACACAACAAAGCGTTTCATGTACTTAACATTGAAATAAGAATACTAATGAGAGCGCGGATTATTTTTTTAGAAGAGAGATATATACATACACAATTGGGCAATTGGGATTGGAATTGGTATTGGAAAATATTTTTATAGTGTCCAGAAAACAAACAAAATGCTCTGACTCGATTGTGTAGCGGCTAATGCTGTGCCCTATTTGGTACAATAGATCGGATATAAGTTGTTGGATATAAGAAAAGAAAAGCGAGCATAATCCGTTCCAATACACAACCGAGCAAGACGATAGCTTTGGCAGTGCAAAGTACAACATTCATAGTTTGAATTTAGTAGTACATGATTTGTTCAAGCACAAATAACGGAAAATGCATTTACACCAAGAAAACAGTATTCGATTGCTCCATGCAACTTGCTAATTTCTCTGTTAGCTTTTCACATTACAGTGAACGTTTCCAGTCTTGTATATTAAATTCGATAAACACTCATTTCATCTATTGTCATATTCATTATCATGCATTTTGATTTGCAAAACAAAAAATCCATGTACGCACTATTGCTTTCACGCATAGCGGCTAATAAAGCCTTAAACTAACCACAATCTTCTCTTCCGTTGGTATCTATCGATTGATTGTGGTGTTGGATACTTGGGTTCAACCATCAGGTTCGAGGCATTCGTCGTATACTTCACACCAATCGCGTATTTCCTACACATCTCATGGGGATCTGCTCGGTGGCATGACGAAAGAGAGTCGCCTGCGTAATCGATCTGCGCGTAATACTAACCATTCAATTGTGCCCCCTCCGAACGCTACTACTCTATCTTACGCCGATACCAACCACAAAGGACAGCGAGATTTCGTAAGCGATTTTGCCAAGAAACCACCTTAGCTTGTTGACACTGAATGCGCATGAATGTGGAATGTGTTGTTTTTGCAGGACATGACACAGGACTGTACGGACGATGCTGGCAAAATAAAACACAACGACAATCCTTTCATAGAACCTGCTCAAACCCAAACCGTGGTAGATATGAAAGGTACGGCAAAAAAAATCAAATCAAATATTTCAGAAGCAAATCGGAACTCAATTAATCTATTTCCCTTCTATTTTAGACGTGATGGTGTTGAACGACATTATTGAGCAAGCTGCTGGTCGGCACAGTAGAGCTAGTGATCACGGAGGTAATGTCGAAATGCATCCTATCGTATATATTGTTTATATCAAAGCGCAATGTAAATTGTATTCACGATGATTTTGAATTGAATTTGTGTCATGTATATTATTGTCTACCATATTTTTTCTTCGATTTTTGTGTTTTATAAATAAATTTATATGCTTATATTTTTCGTGTTCATCTTGGCGAACAAATTGTTTCTTTTGAAACAATTGTTTGTTCAACGGAAGTTGTTTTTTCTTCTTAAAATCGTATTAAGATCCAAAAATTTTTGCTATTACTGTACTCGATGTGTTTCACATACGTTTCCTTTGAAACCTTCATTGGCGTACGGTATTTTGAACGTTTTTCTAAATGTATTTGTTTTGTAAGACGTTATTTTTCCATATTTTTATACAGAATTGTACAATTTCTGAAACTGTGTTCGACGAGAGTTCCTTTGCATTTTAAATTGAACTTGATGTTTATGGGTTTTTGATTGCTGATCAGTTATCTGGATATCCTTTCTCGGACATTGCATTGTTTTGTTCATTTTATAAATTATCATACACTTAAACACAAAAAGAAAATCGCTATTTGTTACACGGCTAATCTAATTTCGAGTCGTAACGTTAGCCATCATGTGGTGTACTCAAGTGTTTCGACTTAATGTATTGTATGAATTAGATTTGTTGTGCTAGAACAATATGAAACTGAACCCTTAATGTGATTGAACGTTATTTGTAATAGACGGCAGAGCAAATAAATTAACTCCTTTTCCATACTTCCGTCCAACGTTGAAAACAACTCAAGTAATATCCGTTCTGTCCTTGTACTTTGTTTGTTTTTGTATGATAACACCAACGTGAAGTGATCGACTTCGATTTTTAAATGAGCTAATCTTCCTTTGTGTCGTTAATTCTAACGATAAGAACCAATTTTGTAGATACATGTATGTTCCATTCCCATTATTCACTTCCTATTTTTTTTCTTATCTCTTTTCTTAGTTATGTATCATGACATCATTTTGTGTGTAAAAAAAAAACAAAAAAAATCAAAACCATCCTGAGACATACTAATCACTGTGTATTTAATCTGTTGCTAGCCTTAAAACTCCTAGTTGACTCCACTTTCTTGTGTTTTATTTATCTTTTTTGGAGCGATAATGAGATTTCTTTCCGTATGAATAATGCCTTCCATGGTAATGAATATCAAACGAAGTATGAAGTAAGAACCTAATCGTTAACATAAGTCAGAAGAGCTTATAAGCATAAGACATCATGCCATAGAATTATTCCACCTGTAGACCGTGCACAATTTTATTGCTCTAGTTCTAGAAAGTATTACTAGTAACATGTTTAGATATTTGTAGAATAATTGTGTGTGATATGGTTTTGTTTCTCTGTTTGATTTCACCTTGTAATGCAAGTTGCAGAGTAGTTCCCGTAGAGCTTGAAGTAATGTTAGTAAAATAGAAATCTATTTGGAACGCACCGGAATGGGATGAAAAGTGACCAATGTTACGTCCTCCGAAGGAATGAATGCATCCGTACAATTATGGTTTTGTTATGTTTATCATACATTTTCACATGTATTTGTTTGGTTCAGTATCAATTTAACTTTTATTTACAATAACCTCATCATAATAGCGGACGCCTCCAGGATGCAATATGAATGTGCCAAAACATTTCATGCTGCTGATTAAATGGATTGATTATTGCATCTTTAGATCATTAGATCATTTTAATAAATGAATAAGACAGGGCGTTCACTTACGTTTACTTTTGTGAAGTAAGGGCTAACGTTAAAATAAAACGCTTAGCCCTTTTCGTTAAATTTAAAATGCATCAACCGTTCGCTTGCACACAGTTGAACACACAGATTTCAAGATACGGAAGCAAGAAGCTTCTAAATGAACAAACTTGTTATGCATTTGGATGAGCGAATTCAAATGTACAAACATGCGAGTGTGGCCAACTGAACGTGATTCTTGAAACGTTTTTGATCTGCACCAGCAACTAAGCCAATACTAGATACACTAGATATAATACATTCATCTAGGGTAGACAATTTTGCTTCTACTGATCAAAATTTACAAAACACCTCATTGACTGAACATGATAAATTTTGCAGTTTGAAAAATCTTAGCATAGTAGCAACTCATCAGTCAATACCAGCTTATGCTTGACATGGAACAAGATCTTAGTTAAATGCGCAATGTAGCTAACTACACGACATTTCTGAATTTTATCGAATTACTGTGAGACTGGAACAATTTTCAGAATTTCGGGGTTTTCTTTCTACAGTAATGACTATAAGCAAATAGTGTTAAAAGCGTCATATATAAAGTTGAAATGTAGAAATAGTTTGGTCAAATTGATCCAGCCTCTAATCGATAAACTTCATAGCTAACAAGCAAATAAAATAAATTTCTTGTAAGAATTAAAAATTAATTCAATTTAAATTCTGAGCATTCTGCATCAGATGGTCGTATTTCATGCTTTGCTTTAGCTAGAATACTGATTGCAAAATAGATCATATTTTATGTGGGAAAAATTGCAACAGCAAGCTTACCACATAAAATACACATTCAAGGCACATTCTATCGGCTAAAAGGATTTTCAATCTCGCAACAGTCATAAAAGCCAGCTAAAAAAAAATTGCTGCACTAAACAAGTGTACTAACTAAGTACATACAACAAAAAAGACAAATACAACACAAATGGAAGTGAGTCAAAACCCTTCGCACTAATGCTCGCCTACGATGTTCAGTCTCTGTTTATTACTTCCCCACAGAGGACGACGACGAGGACGGCCCAACGTTCAAGGATAAGGCGCTCGAGTTCCTGATGAAGATGATCGACATTTTCTGCGTCTGGGACTGTTGTTGGGTTTGGCTTAAATTTCAGGAAGGTGTTGCTTTTATTGTGTTCGACCCATTTGTGGAGCTGTTCATTACGCTCTGCATTGTGGTAAATACGTTGTTCATGGCGTTAGATCATCATGATATGGATCCCGACATGGAGAAGGCTCTGAAAAGTGGCAACTATGTAAGTTTCGAATAATTTAATGCATCGCGTTTGCCAATTCTTCCTTTGCGTATGTTTAGTTAAATAAGGGTGTCGAACTGGATTGCTGATGTTTGGATTAAACTGGTTTAATGCGAATTTTTTTGTTACAGTTCTTCACAGCAACTTTCGCCATCGAAGCAACAATGAAGCTTATTGCCATGAGCCCCAAATACTACTTTCAAGAGGGTTGGAATATCTTCGATTTTATTATTGTAGCACTGTCCCTACTAGAGTTGGGGCTTGAGGGTGTTCAAGGATTGTCAGTATTACGCTCATTCCGTTTGGTAAGTATCGGTCAGGGGTGAGCTTCTGGCCGTTGACTAGTTTTGGGCAAACTGCCACCCTGTACCATAACGTCTTAATGACGAATGTCTGTTTAACATGCTGTTTCAATCGTGTCGTATTACACAAGTAAAATGTTTGTAGCAGTTTTCTTCAATTATAACACAGATAATGTTGAACCCTTCCTGAGGAATGAAATCGCCATGTCAATTTAAATATTTTGACTGATTTAGACTCGACGGATTATTTGCGTTACATCATATATCATTCTGAAATATTGATACGCTTGCAATTACAGCTGAGAGTGTTCAAACTGGCAAAATCCTGGCCTACATTAAATCTTCTCATATCCATCATGGGACGCACAGTTGGTGCGCTTGGCAATTTAACCTTCGTCTTATGTATCATCATTTTCATCTTCGCCGTGATGGGGATGCAACTTTTTGGCAAGAACTACACAGGTAGTGTGAGAAAGGCCAAACCTGTGCTTGGGAGATTGGATTTTTCGTTCAAAATCTTCGCTACATTTCTTAGCTGCTCCTTTTTCTCTCTCTCTCTCACTCTCTCTCTCTCTCTCTCTCTCTCTCTCTCTATTCATCTCTGCTATATGCTGAACAAACTATCAATAATGCCTTTAGAGCTACTCTTTCGTTTCACCTTTACAAATCTAATTAACTTTCCAACTTTGTACTATCACTCTGTTGTTACTCTTAACACACTTACGAGCTCAAGGACCCACATGCAGTAGAATGTTTCTTAAGGAAAAGGTTTTTGTTCGTTCAGCGTTAAATTCCAACGTACAACGTCAAGCAAACAAACGATATTTAGTCTATAACATAAAGAATAGTTCGATGCATGTGAGTTGCTCTTGATAGCACGAAGTGTGTTAGGCTTTCCACTCAAACTCTGTCCCTTGGTTAAGTAATTAACGCTGTGATATTTTTCTCTCAACTCTGCATAACCTTTCATTAGCTGCAAGACACTGATAAAGCCCGTTATTAGGTATCGGCATTAGCAGCATTAGCGGCAATCTTGCAAACACCGTACAAGATCTGATCTTGCGCTTATATTTAATGTAGCTAAAGATCTTACGATGTAGTCGAAGACGAATTGAAAGCATCAATACGAAAACTTGCATACATCATAGTGGTATCCGATTGCAGTTAGTGGATGTGTTTAGATGAAACAGCATGATAGGGTATATTAACGTATCGGGCGAATCCGACTGAAAGAATGACTTCTTCCTATTATCCTTCACATGAAGGAACATCATTCCGACGATTAACTACTCGTTCTGATGTACTTAAGTAAAAAACTAATGGTTAATGAAACATGCTTTCTACTCTTGCTCATTTTCTCTACTGTCTCTCTATTTCTCTCTTTCTTCTTTTTCATGGTTCTTTTTTCTCTCACATTAATCGTATGTAATTGAAACACTTTTCGCTAAAACAAACCAATGCCACAAAATCATAACACAAATCAACAACCTGCATCAACAACGTCGCTATCGTACCGCATACGCAAAACCAATTCGAATGGCGAAACATTTCAAACCGTATAATTTAAAATCGCGTTTCATTTCGATCACAAAACTTCTCAAACTATCAAACACGTCATCAACACAAATCATTTTGAAAACGACAGCTTCGAGTGTTTAAGCTCGCCAAATCGTGGCCAACGCTGAATTTACTCATTTCCATCATGGGCAGAACGATGGGAGCGTTAGGTAATCTGACGTTCGTGCTCTGCATTATCATCTTCATCTTTGCCGTGATGGGAATGCAGCTGTTCGGAAAGAACTATGTCGGTAAGTAGCGGGCACTGCAAAATGGCGCAAAATACTTTGTGATTGAAAGCATCGTACATAACAACCATAATCACAGCGAAAAACCAGGCAATCGTTTCGTGGCAATATTCGTTTCCATCGTACCATTTGTATAAATGTACACCACGGCAATACTCAAGAACAATTCGGGAAAAGCATGGAACATAGTTGATTGTGAATGGTATTTTCAACGGTGGCCAACCGGTGCTTACCGTTTCGATCACATAATATAGTGCAATAGCTAAGGGGTGCTTTTGCTATGCTTTTTGGAACAGTAGTTATAATTTAGTTCAGTAAAGGCCCGCGAATGGTTGTACGCATTCGTAAAAAGACTAGAAAATAGTTCAACAGATTGAATACGTGTTTAAGGTAGTGTATTTAGCGTACGATATCCATTGATTCTTAACCATATTGCTTGATGTTCTAATACGCGGCTTTCGATTCAATTACGAGTTACAACTTTCTATCATTTGTAAGAAAATCTATGACTGCTGATGTGTCTCCTAAATTACTAGAAACTGTATCGTTATTTCTTATCTGATCTCTAGCTATAAAAAAAAAGTTCAAAATCGATGCATTTGTATAAAATTCTCACTACAATTCCATTTGAATACAACAGACTGCAACAGATCTCCTATAGAGCAGCCGCTATTTTCTTGCATTTGGTATGTTGTTCTGATTTGCAGCGAACATGTTTAATACTGTATTATGTCCGCTGATTGCTGTCTTGCATACAATGGTTTGCTAAACAACAACAAATAATCAAACGACAAGCTTTTAGATAAAAACAAGCTCTAGAAACAGCTTACGTATGCCTCGATAATCAGCAAATCTGCTAGCTTATCCACGCGGATTCTTTGTATATCAAACTGCAAGTTCGATTGCTTTACATTTACGCCGAAGTGCTAGTGGCAAAATACTGTTATCCTAATTGTTTTTCGTTCGTATTTTTCTTCAATTCCTTTCGAAACGATTTCTTGCAGATAATGTGGATAGGTTCCCGGATCATGATCTGCCAAGATGGAATTTTACAGATTTTATGCATTCCTTCATGATTGTGTTCCGAGTGCTGTGCGGTGAATGGATCGAATCCATGTGGGACTGTATGCTTGTTGGCGATGTGTCATGCATACCATTTTTCCTGGCTACAGTAGTGATAGGAAATTTAGTCGTAAGTAGCGTAACAATCCCATCTGTGTTGACCATTAGTACTTATCCTGGTTCTTATTTTGCAGGTTCTTAACCTTTTCTTAGCCTTGCTTTTGTCAAATTTCGGTTCTTCATCCCTGTCCGCACCAACGGCAGACAACGAGACCAACAAGATCGCCGAAGCGTTTAACAGAATATCGCGCTTTTCAAACTGGATCAAGGCGAACGTAGCGAATGCGCTCAAGTTTGTTAAGAACAAACTAACAAGTCAAATAGCATCCGTGCAACCTGCAGGTAAGCGATGCAATTCAGTTCGTTATTCAGGTAGAAGGTTACTATCCACTTACATTACCGCTGTTAACATTGGCGCTAGTGTGCGATTATGCTTTAGGTTATTTGCTGTTACCTACTGTAGTGTAGATACATCCTACCGACTATTGTTGTTTTGTGATAATTTTGGGGATGTTTGAAACTTGTACGATATATGATGTAATGAGTTAAGCGATTCATATATATTTCAAACTGATTCGGATTCAATATGTATGGCATCGTTTCAAAATTGTGCAGCAAATTGTAACAATACTTTCAAATTGTTCAGCAATTGTCCGATCGAATTCGCGTGCATGAACACCCTGTAAATTTAATCTTACATTTCAATTTTAAAACATACATATAAGATTCGCAACCTAAGACTGATGTATTTACACGTATACAGGGCTGTAGTGTGATGTTCAATACAATTAAGTCCTGATAAAAATGTTAGTCTTCTCTTATTATGAAGTTTTCAGACAAATGATCGTCAATCGTAATTTTATTTGGTATCAGAATAAATAAGACGTCAAATCACTTTTAATTTTCATTTAAACTAAGACATGTTAAGATATTCTATCAGTACAATTGCTCCGTGAAGATTGCTTGAGAAAATGAAGGGATTTCTCCTTTGGGGTTATGAAAAATACATTCATAGCATTAAATCAACTCACAGGAATTATGTTCGCGCACGTACACAAACATTAAACGAGTTATAAAGTTGTCGATATATGAAACTGCTTTAAATTTTATTATTATTATTATTTTATTATTTATGAAAATACGGCATTGCCGTCATAATGGAATTTAAATAAAAATTTTATTATTTACGATGATCGCCAAGAGTGGATTTTTTCCTTCTACCCAAAAGTAGTAATTGAGCTTTACATTATTATGTTGCTAGTTTGGTAGTAATTTATCGTGCTATGTTAATATGTTTGTGTGTTATGAAGAAGACAAACAAATAGAAACTCGAAAACAAAAATGATAATGTTACAAACATATGTGTATCGTTCAGTAGTGTGTGGCTTGAGGTAATTTGGTGTTTTCTTGTGCCCTTGTAATACTATAACAAACCAGCTTCGAAATATCAGCATTCCGAGGCATTCCGCTTAGAAAGACTAATTAATTGGTTTGATTTTGTGTAAACGACACAAAATGACGACAGTTGACTGCACAATGAAATTGGTAGATTGCAATTAAACTTTACGGTTATAAATTTAATAAAGTAAATTTTCCAATCTTTTACGTTGAAACATTTGGCGCGGTCTTGTGGTGTATTGGTAGTGGCGCCGGTCTTTATATGACCCTCCCCCTCAATTATCCCTCTCAAACAACTACTTATCGGCCATGAAAACTAATTACAGCAATGACATTGGTTTCCATCGTTTAAGATCGATACCGCTAATCTAATAAGCATGTTTACTATTACTATTTACTATTAGCTGGACCAACCGACCGACAGCGGTTGTTGTTGGGAAACTATCCAAAATGGTGCTCAAAATTAGATTCCATCAGTGATTCGGTTGGTGCACAGCAATTCACTAGACTTCCTTGTCCTTGTGGACTTACTAAACCACCAGTCCAGCTATAACGCACCACCATAGATCAAACGACTGATCTTGATCGTGTTGATAGTTTTACATAAAATACCACTACCTACTACTGCGGACGTTTTTGTACAGAAAAATGTAAATGTATTGTTCGTGTTTTGTATTTACCTACTGTTTGCTCCCCCAAAATATGTGTTCTGCCACGCTTGTGTTTTTCCTGATTGTGGATCTCATGTGGATGGTAGTAGACATTTGTCGTTGTTTGCGTTTAAAAACGGTTGTATGCATTTCTTTGTTGTATGTTGATGAAATGTGCATTTGTGTATTTGTGTGTGTGCTCCGATATTTATAATATCCGTGTGCCTACAAACGATTCTTAACTCAACTGTATCCATTTTTTCTCTCGATTTATTTACTTTTGCAATATCAATTTTATATCCTACGCGAACTGCGCACTGAAACAAACTGCGTTCAATGGAATGCTATGCCATTGTGAATCTTCTGATGTGCTTATCTTGTTCGACTTATTTTGGATATCGCGGAATTGAAATGATATTCTATCACTGGTAATTTATTCGACTCAACCTCAACAAACATATGTGTTGGTACCATCGGTTAAACATGAAAAAAATTGTTGCACACCTTTATGGAAACTGAATCATGACACACAAACAAACAAACAAACAAAAACACACATGCGTTAGGCAAAGGAGTATGTCCATGTATATCTGCAGAACATGGCGAAAATGAGCTGGAACTTACTCCAGATGACATACTGGCTGATGGATTGCTGAAGAAAGGAATCAAGGAACACAACCAACTGGAGGTGGCTATAGGCGATGGGATGGAATTTACCATTCACGGTGATCTGAAGAACAAAGCAAAGAAGAATAAGCAGATCATGAACAACTCAAAGGTACGTACATACTTTCCTACTATCGATTCCGCACCTTTGCATCCATTCATCGATTTGGTTTTGTTATTGGTATGAGCGTTTTGTTTTGTTTCATTGGTCATACAAGTTGGTCCCAACACAATTACCCAATTCATTTTGACCAATATGGCACAAAACCCATTTTGCCTGCAACCTGCAAACAGTTTTTATACGCACACTCATTCACTATTACTACCAGAACCTTTAGCTGCTAAGCAAAACATTAATCTCATTATGTGTGTATTATGTCTTGATAATTAGGTGATAGGCAATTCTATTAGTAATCATCAAGATAATAAATTAGAACATGAACTGAATCATAGAGGCGTGTCCTTGCAGGACGATGATACTGCCAGTATCAAATCTTATGGCAGTCACAAAAATCGCCCATTCAAAGACGAAAGCCACAAAGGTAGCGCCGAAACGATGGAGGGCGAAGAAAAACGTGACGCCAGCAAGGAAGATCTAGGAATTGACGAAGGTGGGTATCGCAGTGCGATCGAATGGCCCGGAGTTAACCTTTTTTTTCATGTCAATTGTCTCCGTCCACTCCGTCCAGAGCTCGACGATGAAGGCGAAGGCGAGGAAGGTCCGCTGGATGGCGAGCTTATTATTCACGCCGAAGAGGATGAAGTGATCGAAGATTCACCGGCTGACTGCTGTCCGGATAATTGCTATAAAAAGTTCCCGGTGCTCGCTGGAGACGATGATGCTCCGTTCTGGCAGGGCTGGGGAAACCTGCGCCTCAAAACGTTCCAGCTGATTGAGAATAAGTACTTCGAGACTGCTGTAATTACCATGATTTTGCTTAGTAGCTTAGCCTTGGTAAGTGTGGCACAATCGACGATCGATGTACGGCTTTTCCAATGATCATTTGCTCTATATCCTTTTATACCCCTTCAGGCACTTGAAGATGTACATCTTCCCCAGCGCCCTATTCTTCAAGATATCCTTTATTATATGGACCGAATATTCACAGTGATATTTTTTTTAGAGATGTTAATCAAATGGTTAGCTTTAGGTTTTAAAGTATATTTTACGAATGCTTGGTGTTGGCTTGATTTTATTATCGTAATGGTAAGTACAATCGTCCTGCGCGCCGTGTGAACATATTGACTGGACCCTCATATAATTCTGTTATCTCCATATCATATACGTAGTAAAACGATCATAATAACAACTTATTTTAACCATAGTTTCTCACACAATCACACACCCCAATAAGAGAGACGAAATGATTAATCTTGTAACATATAAACTCATTATTTGCTGAACATAAGTAAGCACTCATGTGATATATATGTATTATAGGTTATATTAGAGTGATTGCGTTAGAGAAGCTTATGACCGGTTATCTTTTAGTTGATTTCCGTTTCATTGCGTCCATTTTTCCTTCGTTCAATGATTTTCTTTTCCTTAGCTATCGCTGATAAACCTTGCCGCTATCTGGGTGGGAGCGGCCGATATTCCAGCGTTCCGTTCGATGCGTACACTGCGCGCCTTGCGCCCGCTTCGGGCCGTATCACGTTGGGAGGGTATGAGAGTAAGTACCAAGGCACTTGGTTTACTTGCGTACGTTTCGATTTGCAAAAGAGGCCACTCTACCTCTGGGCTTTGATGGTGTACCACTTTGTGCAGTGACATTGTTCGTGGAAGCTATCTTGCTCTTCCTTCAATTTCCTATATATTCTAGCTGGCGAAACACGATTGTTATCTATTTTTTCCTTGTAGTCTTCTTTATGTTTGTATAGACGTGTGCTGTATTTCCTTCAAAACATTTGTCCAAAGAAATCAATCTGTCATCTATCCATCTTTTGTTACGCGTTGCTGGTTAATATATAACATTGAGCAAACGTTTTACGCAGCTTATGGTTCTACAATGTGTACTATTCGATGTTTAGTATCAACCGAACACTTCTTGTAACGGTCTTCTTCTTAGGTGTGAAATTGTGCAACTTTCTAAACATTTGTAAAACGTTCATGCAGCGTCAGTATGCCGATAATTGTTTACATTCATGACGGAAACGTTTATAGATCCTCCAAAAGAAATGAAACGTTTGGGAAATTTTGTAAATGACAATAATGCAACCTAATGGATTTTTATCAGTTTATGAAATATTCAGTTCTCTCCTGATTCACATTTAGGTGTAATTTTTGTGTTTTAGATTTCAATATTTATGTTGCAAGCATTAACACTACTGTTACTTGTTGATAGGGAATATAAAAATAAGATTAGATAACTTAGCTTTGTACATCATTTTTTGTATCATTATTTCTATGGTACAAACATTGAATTTTCCTTTAAACGTGTACACTCACAACGTTTCCGTTTGCTAAAATTATGTTTTGTATAGTATATTTTCGACACTATTACACGGTATGGGCAGAAAGGGCATTAATCTGACAATTTGTGACAGCAAGGGTAAAGGAGGAAGCTTTTTTTTGGGATTTTGTAATCACGAGAAGAAGGTGGTTGCTAAATTGTCTATCCAAGTGAGATACTCGGCTATGCCCTTTGTATTTGTGTACAACACATAAAAACCACAAATATCTAACACGATCTTTAAAGAGCATAATAATTAGCATTACCACGATAGACTTTTAACGATACTTAAACTAGATTCCCTACCGGAGTTTACTAAAGGCATATCAAAACGATGGTAACCTCGATTACTGAGATCACAGATGTACATACATGTGGATTGACAATAAATCAGCCAATTAAAGGAATGTTGAATGTTGTGCGTGATTATCTTGGGCTAAACTTAAACATTGGCTCACTTTTCCTTCAAAAGACTTATGGGCGCACAAAATGACGTTGAAAGCAATGAAAACAACGACCTTTCGTGCCTTTTAAACGCTGCTGTACGTGTTATACATGTAGCTGATGCTGATGCAAACCAGTCGCTTTAGTATGTGTCGATGTCACTTTTATGTGTTGTGTTCTTTTTTTTTACTTGCGTTGGTTGTATACTTTTGTTTTCTTTATACTTACTCATTTGCAATTAATTACATTGACCTCTTTTTGTGTACAGATGCCAATAAAATGGTAAATTTGGCATTATATTACGGTATTTTACGGTTGAACACATTCTCTATTTCGAAAAAATAAATAGAACATAGCTTGAGCATTAACTTGGCCAACGAAAACTTGTATAGTTTTACAAGCGATTTGCACAAACTATATTGACGATGCCAAACTATGCCTATCTGAAAACAGAAATCGAAATGGGGTTTTATACACTCTGTTCAAGGAACATTCCACAATTTCTTGCTTGTTCGTTGTTTATTCCTACTTTAATTAAGAAATGCAAATGTGAAGCTATAACATGAAGCTTATAAGAACAATTATACAGTTACTTAATTTATTACAAAAATACACATACACTGCATATTCGTAGGATTAGTCATTAAAATCATGTATCAGATTAAACGCAAATGTGAAAGATGCAAACATAGTTCTTTCGTTTGTATGATCTCCACACAATAACTCCACACATTACCGTGATCATGAGGAAATGTAGTAGTAGCTCAATCATATGGAGACAACAAAAGTTACGGGCGGTTACAGATCGTTATGCTCACCAACCATTAAATGTTCACCTGATTTGACCCATGCTTTTCCTAGGTATCTTTAATAAACTTCGTTGCTTCACTTTGTGGAGCTGGTGGTATTCAAGCATTCAAAACCATGCGAACTCTTAGAGCACTGAGACCGCTACGTGCCATGTCCCGTATGCAGGGAATGAGGGTACGTAACATCCAAAGTATTTACTTTACTCTAATAAGTTTCGAAAACCAGCATTCAAGCATTAAACATTAGAGCAAACAGTCATTTTACATATCGATTTGCACTTCTTACCTTTGTTTTCAAAGCATCAAACCAGTACGAAACATCATCAACAAACCAATCCTTAAAAGCGCTATCCTTAAAACTGCTCTTTCTAGATTGTTCCTACATGGTGTTAGCTATTTTTGAATCATAAAAATTGAAGTAGACTATGTTACTATAATGATGAGAATCTATACATATATTTTTTAGAGCTCTTTATGGCCATTATCTCATCACGCTGCATCTGAATATTTCATGAGTAGGAGTAGTGTGGTTCCTTATTCTGTATGTTTTGCATTTCCAATCTGTTGCTTCATTTTATTATGGTTTAGTTTTTGTAACACTGTCACACTCGTGGAATGGAAATTTGTTTTGCTTGTGAATTAAATGCCTTAAGTGTACGTTGGTGTCATGGCTATCCAGTATACATCATGTACATACATACTTACACGTAGTACAAAAACATTGTAGTACACGCGATGTTGTAATGAATTTGCCAATACACGTGTTTATTGTATGTTAAAAAACATACACTATTGAACAACATTGATATTAATCCTTAGCACGAAATTGTCCATCACAATGTATCTGAATATAAAATTAGTGTTTTCCGTTAGCTTATCATAATGAAAATCAGCTCATCTACATAAAAAGTTATTTTATGGAATGTTTTGCATTTCGTGTTTCATGTTTTTTTCAAGTCACAAACAGTTCTGCGCATCGGTTATATTTTTTTCTGTACATTTATTAATCGTTATCAACAGAACTGTAAGTGAAATGAAAAAAAATGAAACGCTGTGTATGCTTTTTACATAGATTTTCACCACTGTATTGCACGTAATATGTTCAATGCATTGTCGACAATGGTGGGCTTTAACTCTTCCATGTAAAACAATAGCAACTAACATGCCATAGTTGCCGTTTTCTCAACCATTATTAATGTTATCTTCTCTGTATCATTGAATCAACTTGTATGCAATTGATTCACAACCGTATTGCGCAGGTCGTCGTGAATGCATTGGTTCAAGCTATACCGTCCATCTTCAACGTGCTGCTGGTTTGTTTGATATTCTGGCTGATATTTGCTATTATGGGAGTGCAATTATTTGCTGGAAAATACTTCAAGGTACTATCAATTATTATTATAGCATCAAGCTCGTGGTAATCCATTTCCGGGTCATCTCTTTGTTTTGGCAGTGTGTGGATAAAAATAAAACAACATTACCTCACGAAATTATTCCGGACGTAAATGCGTGCAAAGCCGAAAACTATACATGGGAAAATTCACCGATGAACTTCGATCACGTCGGCAAAGCGTATCTGTGTCTTTTCCAAGTAGCGACATTTAAGGGATGGATACAAATCATGAACGATGCCATTGATTCCCGTGATGTACGTTTCTCCCATGCACCAGGAGCACCTTTGGAAGAGGTCTAAATCTCGATCATATGTTTAAATTTTGCAGGTCGGCAAACAGCCTATACGGGAGACAAACATCTACATGTATCTCTACTTTGTGTTCTTCATTATCTTCGGATCGTTCTTCACATTGAATCTATTCATCGGTGTGATTATTGATAACTTCAACGAACAGAAAAAGAAAGCCGGAGGATCACTGGAAATGTTCATGACGGAAGATCAGAAAAAGTACTACAATGCCATGAAAAAGATGGGATCGAAGAAACCTCTTAAGGCAATCCCGCGACCAAGGGTATGCGCCTTAAAAAAAAACATGCGTTGTACCTTAACGTGACACACTAATCCGTTCCCCTCATTCGTTACAGTGGCGTCCGCAAGCAATAGTGTTCGAAATAGTAACGAATAAGAAGTTTGACATGATCATCATGTTGTTCATCGGCTTCAACATGTTAACCATGACGCTGGATCACTACAAACAATCAGAAACGTTTAGCGCGGTGCTTGACTACTTGAATATGATATTCATCTGCATTTTCAGCAGTGAATGTTTGATGAAGATTTTCGCCCTACGTTACCATTACTTTATCGAGCCGTGGAATCTTTTTGATTTCGTTGTGGTTATTCTTTCGATTTTAGGTGAGTGTGGATGATTGCTTTCAATTGGTAGCATACATCGCGACCTTCGATTTATTTCTAATGAATTGTTCTGTTTCCGTCCACATCAGGTCTTGTGTTAAGTGATCTTATTGAAAAATACTTTGTATCTCCAACGCTTCTGCGAGTCGTACGAGTTGCAAAAGTGGGCCGTGTATTGCGTTTGGTAAAAGGTGCCAAGGGTATACGGACGCTGCTTTTTGCGTTAGCTATGTCGCTGCCTGCACTGTTCAACATCTGCCTGCTGCTCTTTTTGGTGATGTTCATCTTTGCCATTTTTGGGATGTCATTCTTCATGCATGTCAAGGACAAGAGTGGCTTGGATGATGTGTACAACTTTAAAACTTTCGGTCAGAGCATGATCTTGCTGTTTCAGGTAAGTTGCTGTTTGCTGGCATATGTGCATATGGTGCAACGCTACACCTCATGCCCTATACATTCTCCATTCCGCTTTGCAGATGTCCACTTCCGCCGGGTGGGATGGTGTGCTAGACGGTATCATCAACGAAGAGGACTGTCTGCCGCCGGACAATGATAAAGGTTACCCGGGAAATTGTGGTTCATCGACGATCGGCATCACGTACCTATTGGCGTATCTAGTAATAAGTTTTCTTATCGTCATCAACATGTACATTGCTGTTATTCTCGAAAACTATTCCCAAGCAACGGAAGACGTGCAGGAGGGATTAACGGACGATGACTACGATATGTACTACGAAATATGGCAGCAGTTTGATCCGGACGGTACACAATACGTCCGGTACGACCAACTGTCCGACTTTCTGGACGTGCTGGAACCGCCCCTGCAGATACACAAACCGAATCGTTATAAAATTATTTCGATGGATATTCCTATATGTCGGGGCGACATGATGTTCTGTGTCGATATCCTGGACGCACTCACGAAAGACTTTTTCGCTCGGAAAGGAAATCCAATCGAAGAGACGGCAGAGCTCGGCGAGGTACAGCAGCGTCCGGACGAGGTCGGTTACGAACCAGTGTCGTCTACGCTCTGGAGACAACGCGAGGAGTACTGTGCTCGTCTGATACAGCACGCATGGAAACGCTACAAACAGCGTCACGGCGGTGGAACCGACGGTTCCGGAGATGATCTTGAAATAGATGCCTGTGATAACGGTAATGATGGTGGCAATGGCAATGATAATGATGGTAGCGGTGGAGCTGCAGTAGGTAGTGGAGACAATGGTAGCCAAATCGCCGGTGGCAGTATAGGCGGCGGCGGTGGCACCCCCGGTAGTGGTAAAAGTAAAGGAATTCTCGGCGGTTCTCAGGCGAACGTAGGTGTAGTGGATCATAGTCTATCATCAAAGGAATCACCGGATAGTAACGGCGATCCTCAAGGCCGCCAGACGGCCGTTCTGGTGGAGAGTGACGGATTCGTGACGAAAAACGGTCACCGCGTCGTCATACACTCACGATCTCCCAGCATAACATCGCGAACGGCGGATGTCTGAGCCAGGTCTCGCCCCCCTCTCTCGGATTCAGATTCCGAAGCACGGCAGAAATAATATTTCCAACTGATATGGAATGTAAGATTGAAGTACATCACAACTAACATCGACAAATTCTCTCAAACACACACGCAAGCTATCTTATGTACATGTACATATAGTCAGGTCAATCGAAAGACGCGACATCAAACTCTTCAACCAACAAAACAGAACAGAAGGATAATCGTAAGGAAATCTGAAGAGATTGTTTTGCTGGTGCTGATAAGACTCTGGCACACATTCAGTCAGGCAGTGACCGTATCCAACTAGAAATACACAGCAAATCTATCACACTGCACCAATGAGCAGGAAAAGTCGATCAACGAGGCTTGAGGTGTTGAAAAGCAAATATGATCTTACACGGGGTGCACCGTAAGATTCATCACAGGGAAGAAGCTTAAACCGAACACATACCTACAAAAATATCGTCATCGTTATAGCATACTCGAGAATTTTTATAATTTCAATTAATCCTTTTTTGGTTACTAAATAAGTTATACATTGTTTTTTAGTTTAATTGCAAGGATACTAAGTATTATTAATATCGAGTAACAGTACAAAGCATTGCGTAATTTACGATTCAATTTAACGATTTACGATTAGGTATACAAGTGCGTTCATTAAAACACATCTGTACTACAATGAGTTGATCTGCAACTGGCATAAGTACCACATTGAGTTAATTTTGTAAGCTCGTTTATGTTTCATCCTTTATTTTTTGGTGTAATGCAAAAAAAGAATGCAAAACTCGAATATGATGAACTCGAATTTCAAGAAATAACGTTTGCTAAATCAATTCAATCAACTAGATTCCAATCAAATCATTAAAAAAATCAAATGCATAACAAGGATTGCGGAATGCGCTAAAAAGCAACGATTGTAATTGTAGTTCTTTATCGCAATTCTCGCCAAATTTTGATATCGTTATTGTTTTCTTTTTTCAATAATTCGATGCCCCCCCAATGACGTTACTTCAACGTGAAGCCATAGTGACGATGATGATGTTTTCTTTCTACCGTATATTTCTTTTTGACCAATTACACGAATCCGTTTAACACCAATCCAAATCAAAGAAATTTCAATGCAACATTTGAACGTGTAAGAATGCCACGAAATGCTCTGGATGTATACAACCCCGTGCAAAGTTAGCAGCAGAAAGGCCTGTGTGTGCGTGTATTGTATTCATAGGTTAAAATGCTTGAACATTTGCCAGCAATCCAAGGCATACACACGGATGACATTTCGATGAGAACACAAGTAAAGACGATTAAGATATCCTTTAGCACAAGAGCACTATTTCATAAAGTATGCATGGATCCTGACAGTATTTATCAGTAAAACCTCTGCTACGTTGTACTGCAACATGAACAAAGCAAAACAAAACTGCAAACAGCGTATATTGAAATTGATCAGCATATCCACAACTAACCATGGAAATGCTACTCTACTAAAACGTCACACCAAATCTGTCAGCCACTAGCAAAGCAAAATCAAGCTTGGCCAATTTCATTACTAATATGTTTCTGCGTGCAAATCAAAAAAGCCATCAACAAAGAGGAATGAGAGATATAAATGATCTTGGAAAATGTTCTAACAGAAAAAGCATAATCATTTATATCGAAGTGCTACAAACCAAACACTAACAAAAATCAAATGCGAGGGGTCGGGGCGAGCCTTTAAATATAACGATAAAAAAAACTTATTGAAATTAATGATAAGAAAATAAAACTATACACTCACGCTTATACACTAAACAAAATGAACACTATTTCACAGGATCACCGATTCATAATCAAAAACAAAAAAAAGAAAAACACACTTACACAAACACACACACACAAACACACATACACACACTCAACATACTAGAAATGCTTTTTAACATAAACGAATATTGCCAGCATTTGAATATAAGATGCTAGAGATCGCTGGCAGTAATGCAAAAATAGGTAAATTAAAGAAAAGAAGAAAAAGGAACATACCAGAAATAAAAAAAAACTAGCTATAGTTTCAAAACGATGGCGAATTTCTTGCACATTTAGCGTATTACGAAAGTGGGGTGTGTCTAAATCCATTTTGTTAAAATCCTTTCAGTCGGTTTTGCACCGGAGACTATTAACTTATTATGTAAAAAATGGTTCGAAGTATTAAGGAAGTGCTTCATACAACTGAAACGCTAACGAGTATCAAAGAATAAGACAGCAAATGTCAAAAACAAACACACAAAAAATCTAGTGATGATCGGGTGGATGAGAGGAGAAGAAAGCTAGAATAGAAGGCATCATAGACAGTAAAAGCTAATCAAAAAAGGCTTGAATATCAATCATTTTCAGAACACAGAACCTCTGAAGAATGAGAAGAAGCAGAAAAAAGGAAATAACTTAAAGGGCAGAGGAGGAGTTAAACATGCTACTTAACTGCAACAGAACATTTGATAAGCTTGGTAAAAAAGTGCTCTATGCACGCGCGTATGCACCAACACATTAAAAAAAGGAAGGTATAAAATCGTGGCAAACATTGCTATATCTTAAAAACGAACGTTTCTTTATAGGTTCCCTTTTTACCGATTGCTTCATAAGAATGCTTTTGTGATATTAAATAAAAAACTAAAACATGCAAAAAAAAACATAACAAAAATAACAAATGCTTTTGATGGTGTCGTTTCCAACTAGGTGCAGAAAACATAGAACGACATAGAAGCAAAAGGGAGAAGAAAGATCTGCCTGATAATGAATCCGGTTCTCCACTACACAATGCAGATGTAAAATATGAATCAGAAAACAAGATTAGGTTAGGTTCGGCAGCGAAGATACGTTCAGAAAAGCGGAGGTTTATCTCTGATCCATGTATTGACTATATAGCCTAAGCCAGTTTTAAACATTGGAAATCGCTCCCCACTCACGAACAGTCGACAAATTCACATGTATCTTTATACGTTTGTACAAAACGAAAACAAAACAAAAAACAATGCGTATGGATCACTGCCACATACATGCATTCGCTCACTTTACCAGTACCTATGAACGCTTCCTCCCTGTTTGTTCCGTTCGAAACCGATTCATTCGAATGTGATTGAGAGCACACTTTGGGTTTTGGCATACTACAACTACTATTGTTTGCCACGTTTTCTTAGTAACACGCAACAGGAGACATAAAACAACACACGCTCACTACATTGTGACCTATGATTACTACCTGGTAGACAATGTTACGATGTTGAAGCCGTTCTGCTAAGCTTAATGTGTTCGTTTACTCCCACACACAAACATACTTTGATATCGGTATTATGCTTTTACTTCATGCTTGATCGTAGCATGTTCAAAGAAAACGAACCCGGCTTAAAACCGAAAGCAAACGGATAAATCTTGTAGATAGGTAGCACAACGCTCATTACAAATTGAAGGTTGGTGTGAGTGCACCAGGAGCCACTTCATCCAGCACGATTATTTTTACTTCTAAATATCGAGCAAATTTAATGAGAGCGCCCACCAAACACAGGTACTGCAAAACATGGGTCACAAAAAAACAAAACAAACAAATATATACCAAAGATTTAAAATCAACCTCTTACAGTTCGTGCAAATTTAATGGTATGGTAATAGGGCAGAAATGGACAACAACAAGAACAAACAGACATAAAACATACGTTCATTTTTAATTGTTTCCGCTGTCATCGGCATCAATCGCATATACTGAAACATATGCAAATAAACGCACAAACGTGCGCATTATTGCACGGCCACGTACATAAAAAAAACACTTACACAAACAAAAAATAGGCATATACACAATTCGTCGTTACACGGAACAATAATTTTATCCATCTCACTAAAAACTACTAGCAAATCACATGGCAAAACGATTTGATGCTTTCGTATTAGCGACAGAGACAGAGACAGAGAGAGAGAGAGAGACAGAGAGAGAGAGAGAGAGAGAGAGAGAGAGAGAGCGAATCGTAAAGTGTTTGTTTCGTTCGTGTACTACCACTACCCATTCCATTACACCATTTACACCACAGACGTAAATCAGCAAACGAGGAGGATCTGTTTTTCTTTACAAATTTCTGCTCCGATTGGTTGATTCATACGTTTTGTTGTGTCACCCATGTACACCGTTGTTTACAGTGATACGCTAAGGGAGGAAGTTGCAATAACAGCCGTTGATACAACAGCCCCATCTCGTGTGTTGAATGAAAATGTTCGCTTGAAGCGGTGGAGATAATCTCACACAACCAAAAAATTAAAAAAAAAAACAAAAAAAAACAACCAAAACTAGGACGACGAGACGGGGAACAGCAGTAGAGAGAAAAAATAAAAAAACAATATGCAAAACAAAAAACGCAGCCACAATACTAAGACGCATATATTGCTTGTGAAGATATATTTAAAAAGAGTGAAGAAACATAGATCAAGCCAGTTTAGATAGATAACGCGATAAGAGACGTGCAATGATGTTTTTTTGCGTATCCAGTTGCGCTTGCTGTCCAATTTGCTAATTGTCTATTTGCTAGCGCGCTAGTGCCGGCACACATGCGTACATGTTTGTGCTTTTTCGTCATACATGCATTCATCCACACGTGTCCGTCTTGCAAGCGCATTAGTACTCGAAATACGAAACAATACACGCAGTATAAAACGTACATACACAGAACAGATAGAATAGGGAGAATAGATAGAAACACAATGAACAACCAAATTGGGATACTTGCGCTAACGTGTGTAATCCTCAATGGAAGTTAAATTAACTCAAATTGGCATGGCACATGACAGCAAACGAAAAGTAAAGAAATAAAAAAAAACACCCAAAACAAACAAAGCGGATGTTAAAGCATAAGTAAAGGAACATTCACGCACTTAAGCAATGCACACATTTGAGTAAGTGAAGCATGGGTGTGAGAGCAAACCGAGCTAGCAAAGAACCACGCCAAAAAAATAAAAACAAAAGTTTAGTAATGTTTCCCCATTACACCAATGGGGGAATTATACTCTCTAAGATAGGAATAGCAAAAATAGAAAAGAAAAGAAAAAAAACGTGACAGACGCCTGCAAACATAAACAACACCAGTAAAAGGCGCGCTTTTGCTGCTACTGTACTAATTCTCCTTTAATAATTCAGGTTTAAGTGTAGCAAGAACAGAACATAGCTGCATGCGCATGCTTCTATAGAACGTACGGCATCCAAAGGCAATAATAAAAAAAAAAACAACATTTAAAAAGAAACATTGCAGCGCGCAAAAATGGGAATAAATACAACAAGCTAAGCGGTGAATGCAAAAAATGCAACCACACACACAAACACACAGAAATAATGTATTGAGGGAGAACAATTCCTCCCATGTCCAAAAAATAAACAACAATTTCAGTGCCTTTTTCAAAAATAAGTGTGCAAGAAAACCCAAAAAAATGCCCAAAAGTCGAACACATGCTGAGAACGCGTTTCGAATGAACTACATTTGAAACGACGCAAACCAAATCGATTTGAATCGAACGTACGGACAACTATATCGCTTAGATCGAATAGAGCTAATTCAAGCAAGTTAAATCGCAACCATGAATAGAGTAACTCTCCTATCCTGGGACTGGAAGGAGTGGACGGATGAAGAGATTTTAAATCGTGCATGATTTCACTAGATCCACAACAGATGGTGGTAGCATATTAAA
The DNA here is from genome assembly GCF_943734755.1 of Anopheles moucheti. Taxonomy (NCBI): domain Eukaryota; kingdom Metazoa; phylum Arthropoda; class Insecta; order Diptera; family Culicidae; genus Anopheles; species Anopheles moucheti. The sequence goes on from NC_069141.1 coordinate 47,250,477, forward strand.
AAAAAACAAAACAAAAACAAACTTATATTAGGAATCTGTATAAATGATTCGTAGCATGCAAGCAAGGCGCAAGAGTGACAAACATGAAGTATTTGTATTAAGCTATGAAGTCTCTTTAGCTGGTGCAAGATTGATTTTATTTTTCTATACTTAAAACGCGCATCACAGTTCGGAAGCGAATCAAACGAATGCAATACGAAACCAGGAAACCAAAGAAGTATACTGTTTTGTTCGTTCTTTAGGGATTATGCATTTGCAGTGCGTTCATTCATCGTTTCCCAACTCTTTCTAAGCACATTCGAACTTTCGAACTTATGAGTATTTGTTTTTCGCAATTTGTTAATTGCAGAGTGAAGGTCGCTCCACTTCAAAAATTTGCCCAAACCCTGTGCGAGATTACATAAACACAGGGGTTTCCTTTGTTTAGTTTCACCGAGTTTTATCAAACATTCGTTATTCAAGTATTAACACGAACCGATCCACATAAGTTGCTAAGCAATCGCCACGGCTAAGAGCTTGACCCAGGTATAACATAACTTCGTCCATTACGGTCCGTGGATACGCAAACGCAAACCGTAATTCTTTCTAGCTGTAGTGTACACACACCTGGAAGGAATTGTTTCGGCTTACGCCTCCACCTCCTCCCTCCCCCGCCTCCTCACCACTCATGAAGATCATGCTAAACCATGCTGCGGTAGCTTAAACAGCTTCAAAGCATTTACTGAAATTCAATGCTTGCTGATAGAGGGTAACCAGATTTGACGAAGTTATTAACAAAGATGATAATCTACTCAATCGAACTCGACCAAGTTTCGATCTAAACCATATAATGTACAATCAAAGAGACAAGTGAACGCCACTTCAAGCGAACATTTATTGCAGATGGAAGCAAACACAGACACCCCCCCGTGTGGTTGTATAAATTAGCAGATCGAATGCAAACGAACCCGGTAAATAGTGGCGCAACACACGCGAAAGGATAAGGTATTGACGAAAATCTGAGATATAAAAAAAAAACAGAACAAATAAAAAAACCTACATTATGACGGAAGCTAAATGGGACAAATGGGAAACGTGAGGAAATGAAAAAGAAAAATCGAAACAAAAAACGAAATTAACAAGCAACACGATAAGCGATAGAATGACAACCGTAAGAGCATGGAAATAACATAGAATTCATCAAGATGCAACATTTCAACCTAACGCAAGCCGAACCGAAGTTTTGTTTTTCGTTTCGTTTGTGTCTTCTCTGTAGCGATAAAATCGATAATGACATTAGCAGATGCGAATCAGAGTACTTTTACAAGTAGCAGCCGGGAACCAACTAAAAGCAAGAGAACAGATAGAGAAAACTCCCAGTTATAACTGAGCCGTACATATATAAATATATATATAGATATATTTCGCGAAGAGCATCTAAATTTGTTTATTTTCCAGTGATAAAGATGGGCTTTGGCTCGGCCGATACATCAACGTGTACATTTTATTGCATACGAGAGTAAAACCAACAACAAGAGTACACACATACACACTTACATAAACATACAGTCGCTAGGAATCGCTTTAAAAGAACCAAATACACTGCGCCACTTAAGTACATTATTTATATAGCAAAACCCCAAATTTCGGACGTGACCAAGTCCAACAATTAATTCAACACTCGGACAACACATCGTTATTGCGTGTGGTAGCAACATTTGTTTACATAATTCAGTTATATTTACAATGGATGATAGGAAAAGAGTCATATGATACACAGCTACTTCCCCAGCTGTTGCTATTAAACCTTGGTTCTACCTAAACACTCCACTCCACTGGTGGTACTATTCGCAATGTAACTAACATTGCTTTCATTGTAACGACCCATTGAAATCTTTTGTGCAAGAAGGTCTAGCAATAGAATAGCCTTTTTCACACACGTGTGTGAATTGATAAGTTTTATTTCAGTGCTTTCGACCACTTTCGGTTGTCCATTTCCGTTTTTTTTTTTTGTTTATGTATGTTACCAATTGGAAAAGGGTTGACTTCGCCACAGTTCCAACTTAAAAATGGGTTTCGAATGATCACCAAACTTACAGTTATGCTTGCTGATGTAACGGTGCAGAATATATAGTGAACTATTTTTCTACTATCTAGTGCAGGGTGCAAGGGTACTAACTGTGTGCAACACGACGAACTAACGTCCGTGCGTGTTTGCATGTGTGCCAGTAAAGAACGATCTACTAACGATCGGGGTGTAGGGGTGTGTTGCGTAAATGGTTCATACTTTCTTTGTACTTTTGCTGGAGATGTTTAAAAGTATACCGCATTCCCCACTTCTAAACATATCACAGTGAAAAGCAATGTCCTTTTTCTTACACATTGGGAAAAGTTCTTAGAAATATAATTTTAGTAGCCGCTGGTACTTGCAAGGCATGTGCACCCGAATAACTGGTGTGAAAAATGTTCACGAATCTGTTCTGCGGTCAAATTCTGTGTCTTCCCGATAGGATTTGGCCGATACAGCCGAAGGTCTTGTAAGCAAACATCAGTATCGCGCCCATTGCTGTGAATGTAATGAATTCCGTTTAAAAGTGGGTTTATTCCCCAAACTTCCAAACTAACGCCGAATCGCTTACTTCATAGCTCTATGTGAAATATAGGTGCTCAGCGAATTAGCTCACCAAAACTCATTAAAATTGAGTGCGGCTACGTTTTGTTGCCATTAAAGTCAGCTTGTTTAGCCTTTAAGTTCATATTTTCGGAAATATTTTCAATCGAATGCCAACGTTCTGATGCTGATTTTATTCCCCCATTTCGTTCGGTTTCTGTTATAATTGTAGAACAATATTATCGAAACTCGACCAACAAAGCAACTGTTTACGAAACATTATTACACATTCAGATTACAAATTCGCCCAATCGCCCAACATCCATCATTTTCTCTGACAAATTTAGCTTCATTGGTCTACTGGTCTACGCTGGCAATTGGACTTCGTATTAATAGGACACAAATTACGTTACCGTTCATTGTCGATCCTAAAACATGCTGAATAAATTTGCCCTTTTTTCAATGGTCATAGCTAGGATAGTAATCAGAGCTAAGGGCAATATTTGCTAAATCTAACAATTAAAAAACAAACATATACACAAAACCAAACAACCCCGTACACAGAGAACACAACAACAAAAAAACACTGAACAATATGTACTACCACACAAATCATAAATGTGCAAACATTTTGGGAAAAACAGTAAGGCAAATGACAGCTAATGGAAAACGACGATGCAAATGCATGAGCGATGAAACAACAAACAAAAAGATTATAGATTTATTATTCATTATGATTATTGTAAAAGAAAAAAATTGTTGAAGTTTGTACAAATAAAATAAATGATAAAATATAGAACTTGACTGCTTTAGAAATAGTGTTCGGATCGGCTTAATTCAAAGGGGGGATTCAAAGCACATGATGATATATTTATTTATACTGTTCTATTTTATTACATGGGTTTTGACTTAAAGTTTTAAAAGTAATTAAAGTAGAGGTCACTTTGTAGTCTATCTAAAATGAATATTCATGTAGAAGTTTTAGAGGCAAGTCGGAAGTTTGTAAGATTGTTTGTATCATTAGAGTTTCGCGGAAACACTCTGCGTATTTGAAATTAAAAATGAGGGGGGGTCGGTTGCCTACCAATTTCTTCAGAGACCCCTTGTGATACACTTTGGGGCCCCATCTAGCATGCGGTGAGAGTTAAAAGGTCGTTTTTTGGATCCTCTCCCGGCACAATCCATACACCTTTTAAATAGCTTTTTTCAAGGCCCCCTACACGGCGAGGCTATAGGCGGCAGCCTATTCCGCCCATCGTGAAATCCGTCACTTGCACTCGCCAGCGAAAAATCGAGTGTGGATTTGTGGTGACTACAAGCAAACTGTGAATCCTAACCTTGTTGTGGTCAAGCACCGTTCGCTTGCTGAAGGGAGGTAATTTTGCAAATTTGATCTTGTCTAAGCTATTTACAAATAAAAGTTACTCCAGATGATCGGATGTTACGGTGCGACTTGTGAGGTACTTCGGAGGCGGACGATCATCGCGAAACGGATCCCTTTCGCAAGAATCAAATAGATTGTAATCTTAAAGAACGACTTCGAAGCGGAAGTTGCATTCGAAGGATTACTTCGGAGAAGACCAAGTGCAATTTGCATTGGGCAAACATCGCCTCTCGAATCCCATCCAGATCTCTAACCAAAATCAAAGACAAAGTCGATCAATCTGTGTCTTGTAAAAAATGATGATTTATTCTAAAAAGTCTTTTCTGATATACTTGTTTGATTACAGTGTATTAGTGAATGTTGTAATATCATTTTTAATTTATTTATCATTCGCGTACCAATTCTCCGAATTCTACGTGACATCGGGACCCTCTCTAGCATACGGAGAAGCCCAGTCATACAAGGCGGTTGAGTTTCTTTTGTTCTCGTAGTTGAGTTTTGAGTCAACTCGGATTCGAGTAGACCACCGATAGGAAGACGAAATTGACCTTCACGCACACACTCTTACCGGGATGTTATATAACGCCCCGCGTAACCAACCCGCTTAGTCGCCCGGCGGCTTTTGCAGCGTGTTTTGGACTTACGCCGGGTCGTAGGCAAAAATATTATTCTAGGCAAAAAAAGGGGGGTGGCAGAGCTAGCACCACTCTCTGGCTCTCTCGTGAGAGCCTTTGTCAGAGAATGATACTCTTTTTCCCCATACTATTTGCGTGGCGATAGTGCTGTAATGAAAGAAAACATTGGATTGAATCGGTCGAGCAACAGCAATAGGTACATCTTTCAGGGTCGCGCGAGTGGCTTGGCTCACGTGCGTTGCCTATGGTTTATAAACAATGCGTAACGGGAAGGACTTTTGTCATTGAAAATTTTGAAAAACATTCAAATGGCTTGGCGATTGGCTGTTTTTAAATAAAACATAAAATTTAATGCATTTTGAAATATTTTTTGCATTGAAAAATAATGAAAATAATACAATTTACAAAAATACAATTTTTTTTGTATAAGTTTTTGAACTTTAAATACCATAAAAAGATGTATTATTTTATTCTTTACATTTTTGTAGAACATCAATTTTATCTATCTCTGCTACTTTTCTAGTTATTCTTAAAAATATGTGAAAATTATAGAAAAAACCACTGATGTGTATAGAAAAACTACATTTCTTATTCTTAACCACTTTGTAGAACAACGTATGTATCTATCACTTAAACTTTTCCTAATTTTATTAAATACCCCCCTGTGTTACCGATCGCCACAAAGCAATGCCCAGGAATGTATCAAATTATACCTAGTTTTGATCATTGAATTTGTGCGCTTGTCCTTCAAAATATCTTAGAAAAAAGTGTACCAATTGTTTAGTTAAAGTGTTGCCAATACTTTACAACCGATGGTTTATTAATAAAGAATAATTTAAGTACGATTAAATGCAGAAATCCACACACGCTGATCAGTTGGACGCTTTGAATAAAGTCCGGCTCGAACCCGACAGACGCGAGCACAGTACATAGGCGCGTACGCTGTAGGACAAACACCGGCTCTAAATCGGCAGACGCGAGCACAGTACATAGGTACCTGTCGACACACGCGTTGTCGGTCGATCGCTTTGAATGTGTTGGTGCGTTGCGATGCCCGTATACGCGCGATGGAGGACGTGGATCGCGTACCGTGATTTTGCGTGTGTATCACGTGTGTGTTCGATTTTTTATCTCGCGTCGCATGTAGGCCAGAACGAGAGATCCGAATAGAAAATGGATGGAAGGAGTCCAATTGCTGGTTGGGAGATATCTGAATAAAAAATGGATGGACGTGTTCGAATTGTTCACTGGGACGTGTTTGTTCGTTTGTTTATCTCACGTTGCATGTAGGCCAGAACGAGAGATCCGAGTAAAAAATGTAAAGGCGTGGTCAAATTGTTCATTGAGAACAAATCCGTGAAGTTACGAAGGCGATGAAATACAGAAGTCAAAGCCATGAGAGATTGCATCGAATTCAGCAAATATTCGACGCATCGGGTCGAATCGACCAGCTCTTGGACTTGGTATAAACGTAGGAAATCCCGACGTCTCCCGAGTAAAAACGTAGTGCTGAGACGTCGGGAGTATGCATCGATGTCAATGCGGGACAACATAGCTACGGCGAATCGATGGCATTGTTGAGCAGGCCAACAGTAAACATGCACTGAGTATTGCGTCGCCTAATAGCAAGGGGCTCAAGGCCCAAAAGCCGGCAACGTGCATCGTATTTCTAGCCGAGCATTGAACGATGCTGCAGTAATTTGTTTTGATGAACACAGTGTCTCGAAATTTTTTGGTAGTCTGAATGATGAGGTGTAGAAGTTGATTACCTTTGGCAATAACATCGTCAGTGTGCAGATTGAAGGTCAGTCTTGCATCGAGCAATATCGGCACAGGCCTATGCGGCCTTGCGGTAAATTTGCCACAGGCTGTAGCAGCAGAGACCTTTCCATTAATAGTATCTAGAGGGAGAAATTCATAGCGTTCTCCATCACTAGCCACAGTACACACACGTCATGAACGTCAACTGTTCATACGGCGAGTATGGAGTGCACGTGTGCGGGCGGATATGCTACCGACAGTCCCGCTAAACAGACAAGGGGGACCGAGTGTTTTAACATATGTGTGCTATAAGATATACACTACAGGTAGAGCAACAGGAGGACCATAAGTTCGCTTCTTCCTTACTTTCTGCATGTGCTCTCAAATTTCGTATGGTCTCACCTAGTTCATCTCACATAGGAAACATTCTCACTATAGGCGCTCCGACTGAACCACAAAATATCATACGAAAAGAGATGATCCGGACGCAAAAAGTCCGTACCTTCATACGGAATCATTCTCACAATAGAAATTCCGGCTGCTCCGGATCTTCATAAAAAAACCGAACTCAAAACAGCCTCATCCTCATACAAAAGCCGGACTCAAAATAGCCGGACCTAGTGGAATTATTATCACTATGAAAATTTCGGCTGATCCGGATCTCCGGATCTATCATGTGTGCGTTTCTTTGCGGCGTTGTGCCGTCGTGACAGTTATTGTGTTTATATGTTTATGTTTTATATGTTAATTAAACGGGTTTTGCGAGGATTTAGGAGAACATTTATAAGTTATTTTTAAGTGGCCAAAGTTTCCATGTAATTCTTAAAAACTTGTCTTTCTCCCGATGCTATTTTTCAGCCATTTTTTCTTGTGTTAATTAACGTTTATGTATTGTTAAGTATGCTTTCATAGGCAGTTTTAGCAGTATGTGAGATCCAGCAGTTTTCTTCGAGGTTTATGTAACAAATTATATTTAAATTAACTTTCTATGACTAGTCTTTCTAAGTCAGATGTTCTTCAGTTTTTCTTGTTGGTTTAACAATAGTCCAGTAGTATCAATGGTTTTTAAAAGTTTTTCATTGGTTTTCTTGTCGTTTTCACAAGTTTTCCATGAATTATAATCCCTTTTTAACTAATTATAACTCTGATCGGAATCATTCTCACTAAAAAAAAACATTGCCCGAACTATTCTTGTAAGCATACTGAATGATGCCAGATCACTCAGACTCTATCGGAATCATTTTTATGAATCGCATCGGACTCATTTATATGGATAGGATCGGACTCAGTACTCCATCGGATAGGATCGGAATCATGATTCCGGCCCGGAGCGCTCTTCTCTAATCTACATGCACACTCCCGACGTCTGAGGACTAGGGGTTTCCTGCGATTATCCCAACCTCTGTTGATGTATTTAGAATCGAGTATCGCCTGAACGTACAACACCACTAAGACACTACGTCTTTGCTGTTCCGAAGCTAATGCTTAACTTACTAATAATACCGGCCAGGAAACAAATACCGCTGGTACCAATACAGCTGATCTCGTACTGGGCAACAATTGCTTGCTTGTGTAACGCTCGTCGTAGGAATAAGTATACGTATTATGCGATTTTCGAATGCTTAGTTTCCGATGTATTATTGGATCTAAAGCTTAACTGTCTTTTCAATCTTTTCCTGCTTGTTTTGCCCTTTCATCTAAAATTGGTACATATCACTGTCCTTTCAATAACATTAACATGCACGTGCACTCACTGAATTTGTTTTTACTTTGCAATACAAAATATCACTTTCTCGCACTCGCATCACAAGCGGTACATCAAAACACTATTGCTGTCTGTTGCCAGCAGCCGCTTGAAGAAAATTCCTAGTAGCAAATGCCGGTGAATGGTTTAGTAGAACGTTGAGAGGTACCAAACCAGACCGCCCATATGTTAACCTTTCAACTGTAAACTACGTAGAAGAAAAATTTCGTCAGGACAAAAGTAAAATTGGAATGCGCGGAATGAAATTGCTGCTTGGGAAAGAAACTTCAACTCAATCGTTGAAATAGGCAGCATACACACAATCTAGTTTGCTGGTTTATTTTGATCGATACGCGGTGTACAAATTTGTAAACAGTAGAAAAGATCCATCGAAGCCATTTCAAACGCTTGTTCTTTCCAATTTTTCACTCTAATTCTTTCGTGATTTTAGCAAAATGTCGGCACCTTCCATTAAAAGATATAGGAGGGATTCTGAAAAAAGTGACGATGAGGAAGAACACGATAAATACGTCCCTTACGTACCGGTGAGGGAAAGAAAGAAGCAGCAGCTGCTCAAAATGGGTCGCATCGTTCAACTAACTGCAGAAGCGTCTGCAGTAGGAAAATCGTCCAGCGAAAATGAACACGAAGAGGAAAGCACGGAGGAATCATGGGGCAGAAAATTCAACATTAGCCTGTTAGATCAGCACACTGAGCTTAAGAAGATAGCTGAGGCTAAAAAGATTAGCGCTGTTGAGAAGCAGCTCAAGGAGGAGGAGAAAATTCTTGAAAGTGTTGCCGAAAAGAAAGCGCTCATGGGTGTCGCTGAGTTGGCAAAAGGCATACAATACGAAGATCCCATTAAAACCAGCTGGACACCACCAAGATACATTTTAGCCAAGCCCGATTCACGCCATGAAAAGATTCGCGAAAAGCTTCGCATATTAACGGAGGGAGACAACGTACCACCACCGCTACTTACTTTTCGTGAAATGAAGCTTCCTAAAGCAGTGCTGGCAGCATTATCGAAGCGAAACATCAAAAAACCTTCTCCGATTCAGGTACAAGGCATACCGGCTGTGTTAGCAGGACGGGACTTGATCGGAATAGCTTTTACCGGTTCCGGGAAAACGCTGGTGTTTGTTTTGCCGATAATTATGTTCTGCTTGGAGCAGGAGTTACGGCTACCGTTCATAAAACGAGAAGGGCCTTATGGATTAATCATTTGTCCATCGCGGGAGTTGGCGAAACAGACGCACGATATCATCCAATATTATTGCCGACATCTACAGGAAGCTGGTATGCCGGAAATCCGTACCGTACTAGCAATTGGAGGAGTTCCGGTGAACGATGCCATCGCGATTATTCAGCAAGGTGCACATATCATGGTAGCTACACCAGGTCGCCTGATGGATATGCTGGATAAAAAATTGGTTAATCTCGACGTCTGCCGTTACTTGTGCATGGATGAAGCTGATCGAATGATTGACATGGGCTTTGAGGAAGACGTTCGTACAATATTTTCCTACTTCAAGGGGCAACGTCAGACTTTACTGTTTTCTGCTACTATGCCTAAAAAGATCCAAAACTTTGCCAAATCTGCTCTTGTAAAACCCGTCACCATAAACGTCGGCCGAGCAGGTGCAGCTTCTATGAATGTCACACAGGATGTAGAATATGTGAAACAAGAGGCAAAGGTGGTGTACCTATTGGAGTGTCTGCAGAAAACACCGCCACCGGTGCTAATATTCGCTGAAAAAAAGCAGGACGTTGATGCGATTCATGAATATTTGCTGCTGAAGGGCGTGGAAGCTGTGGCGATCCATGGTGGGAAGGACCAAGAAGAACGCTATCGTTCGGTCGAATCGTTTAGAAACCAAGAAAAAGACGTCCTGGTCGCTACTGACGTCGCGTCCAAAGGGTTGGATTTTCCAGACGTACAACATGTAATTAATTATGACATGCCGGACGATATCGAGAACTACGTTCATCGAATCGGTCGTACCGGAAGATCCGGTTCGAAAGGTTTAGCGACAACGTTTATCAACAAGGCGACGGAGCAGTTTGTGCTGCTAGATTTAAAACATCTTTTGATCGAGGCAAAACAAAAAGTTCCTCCATTCTTGGGTGAACTTTGCTCAGAGACAGAGAAGTATGCCGATCTGGGCGATGGTTGCAGTTACTGTGGTGGTTTAGGTCATCGTATCACCGAGTGTCCAAAGCTTGAAGCTGTACAAAGCAAGCAAGCTTCTAACATTGGTCGTAGAGATTATTTGTCGAATACGGCGGCTGATTATTAGGGCATATTAATAGCAGTGTTGGTATTAGTATGTAAGCAACCTTTATTAAGTCATGTATAATAAATATAACTGATGATTTATCAAGTTTAGATGGCAATGATTCTTTATAATGCTTAACATTTGAAAAGAAATTTTCTTTTCTATTCATACTTGTATAAGAACAGGTAAAACTTACAATTATTAGGGTAAATAATACAAATAATTATAAGGGGAAAAAATTATTGGTAGATCTAGTTTTGCAACAGCAAATACTTCTGCACTAAATTCCTAGTTTCCTAGTTTAATTTTTATTCAACGAAAAAAAAGCGTTAGTTATTGAAATTATATTGGTAAAAGACTCTAACCAAAGCATGTGTTTGCTATGTTTCTGTAATGAAAGATTTTTTTTAAGGAAAAACAATACGAATCTTCAACAATTTTTTCATACCTCTTCGACTAATCTCGGTTGATAAACAGCTGTTTTAAAAATAGTGCCAGTTGTTCGAAAAATATACGAAGCTCGAATTTCAGACCATAACGTCAAATATTTTGCTGCTGACAGGCTGCGACCGTGGCTTCATGTTGGTCCAAGTTGACATTTGTAATTTTCTTCGCCCGTGTTGTGATTGCAAGAGCAAAAGGAAATTCCTGCGGTCGTCCATTCGCATCAAAATGAAGCTGCTAAACAATGTGCTGCTGAAACGCACGTCCACCTACTTGGTTGGTATTGCGGGATGTGTATTTTTCTTCGAGCGTGGCTTCGATATGATTACCGATGTGGTGTTCGAATCCCATAACAAAGGGGTAAGTGCTCAGCGCAGCGCTTCGTTTGCAACGAGGGCGACTGTTTATTATGTAATGTATACTGATACATTTTTGTTTTTGCTTCGCAGAAACTGTGGAAAGACATCAAGCACAAGTACGAGCAGTAAGGATAGCAAACTAAATTGATATGAAACAGCTTCTCGTTTATTGATGTAATAAACCGTAGCTCACTAAACCACCATGTAATTCTGTGTTGTGTTACTCTGTAACTTCCCATGGCTTTTCTGGTCGTTCCATGTCCCACGAGTAAGTTGGACGAATACGCTCCGGTTCTTGTAACCGAATTCCGCTCTCTTCTACGGCACGAAGAAATGCGTCTACCTTCACACTAGCAGTCGCTTTTAGATCACATCGCATTTCGGTTAGTCCAGCATCTAAACAGCGGGAGGCGAACGCCTTTCCCAGCGTGCTGTACGCTGTAAAGTCATTCCCTTTGTAAAGGTGACGCTTTAAAGCCCATTCTGTGGTGCTACATTCGACGACGGTACCGTTTTCAAAGTGAACCAATTTAGCGGTAACATATTTGTTGCTCGCATTCAATTCCAACCTAAAAAACATTGATCATCAATTTAGTAGTGCATCATTGTTCAATCGAAATGCAATCCAAACATACCTGTGCCAAAAGTTTCGGACGGGTCTTTCTAGATGATAGCCGTCTGTTTTGTATGCTAGTCGCAAACGTTCGAGATTTCTAGGGTTTCTGTTCACAACGTAAAGCGTTCCTTCGGTAATTTTATTTGTTTGGCGAATTTTGGAAAGAATTTGCTTCGCGCTTGCCGCCATGGTGCTTTCGGGTTATGATTACACCGAATGACATAAATGCGTCATCGAATGAACACTGCCTTAAAAGAGAGGTTGATTTCTTCAGTTCTTCTGGTTTGATTTCACTGGCGGCCGTTGTATTCGCGATCGCTTCGGTTGTTGATTTTTTTATTTCGTTTCAATTTCCCTACTTTAGTTCACATATGTTTCGTATTTGTGTTAACCATTCAAAATACACAATAGAAAATTTGAAAAAAAAATAAAATTTTAAAAATCTACACATTAACTAATTTATTATCCCTCTCTTCTTGGCGTAACGACTTACTAAGTGAAGTCTGTCATTTCTAGCTTACTAGACTTCTTTTACCACGTAGCTGGATAGTCAATTGCTATGAAGGATTGGTCCGGACGGAATTTTGGTCCGATCCGTTCGTGAGAAGACCGGCGTCGTCGCCATCATGCCACCGGACGCACTATCTATTTTTTCATTCAATCTTAATTTGTTGATTTCAAACCAGTAAGGAATCATTTTTATTTATTATCTGGAGCTGATTTGTTCGCAATCTGCCACTATTAGACTACTAAATTAAAAAGTCAAATTACATTTACATTTAGTCAATGACATTTAGATGCAAAGGCTTAGATTAGGCAAATCTTTTTCACGTTTGATTGGAACGAAACATGGTAGAACCTACCAGTTACTTAAATAACTTCTTTATTCAATCAATTCAATGCCGCACACAATTTCGGCTAACAGTGTGTGGCATGATGCAGCGTATCGATTAGAATAGTTGCATTATTAGATTTTATGCACCGGTTTTAGACCAAGAATATCGAAACATTTTCCTAGCACCCTTGATGTGGCCTCGCACAGCAGAATCCTAGATGCATGAACCTTGATGATTTCACCTGCAAAATACAGACCAATAAATACCATCAGCACACTCATCGAATTCTGCTTGGTAATACATTAACATCTTACCTTGCTTATTCTTTTCAATACAGTAGCAATTATCGTAAAACTCGCTAAACGTGGTGCAAACTTCATACACAAACTCGCACAGATAATGCAACGAAAGATTCTTCGTGATAACTAAAACGACATCGGTGAAACGGAGCAACACCTTGGCAAGCTTCCATTCCTTCTCGTGCTCCAGGTTGATCTTCGTGCTTTCGATCACCTTTTGTATATTGTTAGCAAAGTCTCCTCCACAATTTCGGGCAATCGAGCGAATGCGAGTGTAGGCATACAGTAAGTAGACGGCGGTATTACCTTTATCTTCCAACATCTGTAAGAGAAAACAAATTGCATTGTACAAAAAAAAATCATTCATAACAATTCACAACCATATTTTACCTTGTCAAAGGAAAACACATATTCGTTGTTACGGTTGTGGGATAGATCCGCGTATTTGATGCATCCGTACGCAACCGATTGTTGTGCGGCAACCAACTCGTCATGCGTGAGTGCTAAGTTACGTTCTTTTTGCACCAGTTTATCCATTGCCCGTTTCAATCCCTCATCGAGTAGCTCTGCCAGCTTTACCGTATCGCCAGACCGGGTCTTGAATTTTTTGCCATCTTCGCCAAGCACAACACCAAAGCCAACGTGGTCAACACGATGTTTGCTCTCGTCCAGAATTTTAGCCCGTTTTGCACAGGAAAAGATGATCTGGAAGTGAGTGGCCTGGCCCGCATCGGTTACATAAATGAGCCAGTCTGCTTTTTCCTCGTGTAATCGTTGTTTGATGGCTGCCATGTCGGAAGTGTCGTACGTAAATCCACCATCCGATTTTACGATAGTTAACGGAATTCCGGCATGGTCTTCGCCCCACATAATAAGGCGACCTTCGTCTTCTTCGAGAAAACCGCTTTGCTTTAGTTCCTCCACGACTTTCTTCATTCGACTTTGATAGAACGATTCGCCACGCTCGATCAGCTTTACATCCAGCCGGTTGTAGATGGTTTGGAACTCTTTACGTGATACATCGCATATTAGGTTCCATGCTTTTAAGTAGCTAGCCTCTCCACTTTGGAGTTTGACTACACACTCATAAGCACGCTTTTTAAATGTCTCGTCACTATCAAACCGAATCTTGGACTCCTTGTAAAATGCTTGCAAATCACTTATAGGCGGTGAGACGGTTTGAAAGTTTGGAAAACGATCCTGCAGATGAGCAATTAACATGCCAAACTGTGTCCCCCAGTCGCCTATGTGGTTTATGCGAAGCACATCATGGCCAACAAACTCCAGAAAACGACAAATCGAATCACCAATAATGGTCGAGCGCAAATGGCCCACATGCATTTCCTTGGCTACATTGGGCGACGAGAAGTCCACTACTACACGTTTTTTGTCCATTTTCGGTGCATTAATTCCTTCCTTTAAGATGCTCATTATACGTTGCTCTCCATATGACCTGTCCAGAGTTGAACGATTGATTTAGTAAGGTGTGAAATGTTGTGACCAGGCGGAACTATACCTAGAAAGAAAAATGTTCACATATCCCGCTCCGGCTATTTCAAACTTTTCAACGCAAGCAATTGGAGTTTGCACTACATCAATAAGCTTTTGGGCAACTTCGCGAGGTGACGTTTTAACCGATTGTTGCTTCAGTAGCTGAGCAATCTGCATTGCGCTATTGCACTGATAATCACCAAACTTTGGCGATGTGGAAATAGTCACCACGGCCGCTACCGGTATGCCGGAAAAAGCCTTACGAATTGCTTCGGAGAAAATTCGTTGAAGTTCACCTAAAATAGATTCGTTTGGTACAGAGGTACATTCGTTGGATCCGCCTTCTTTGGCAATAGCCTGAAATGAATGAGGTAAAGTTTATTCATTACAAAAGATGTTCAATGTTGGCTCTATTCTAATACCTACCGATTGCAGAATCTCCAAGCGGTGTTTTAATCTTGTGTTTTCTTGCATCAGCGCTTTAAGCTCCACGCTATCCTCTTCCAGCGCTTCACCATTTCGGGTATTTTTTATTTCAGATTGCAGGAGATGAATTTCTTTTTCCATATTCCTGATACACTTGGTAGCATTATCGAAATCAGACATTCTGGTAGTGAAAGATGCTTTGCAAAACTGTAACTTTGTAGCACTTGTAACCCTCAGACTGTGTTTATGTGCGACGTCCGCAAAACGTGCAAACCGCTTACCCAAGGAGCAATTTTCACCCTGCAACTCCCAGTTTCTCTGCGTTTCACATCGACACAACACATCAACTGAACGGCTCTCAATAAGGTATCATTCCATCTCTTTCGTACATTGCACTGCTTCTTCCTGAGTTGCTGCTTTTCTGAGACTTGGTCTGTTGTGAAGAATGGTGCTGGATGTGTATGTGTGTGCGTGCATGAAATGAAGTGTTGCAAGGATTTCCAGTGTTGTTCCATTTCCAGTGGAAAATGGTGCTAAATGTTACTACTGCCAAGACCTCTAAATGTTCTCCCAGAGAAAGAAGGTTGAAATTCAACACGTGGTCAGTGAAAGCAACCGCTTAGAAGAGCAATTGCAAAGTGCAATGAAGCGTGTGTGTGTGTGTGTGTGTGTGTGTATGTGTGTGTGTGTGTGTGTGTATGTGATATGTATAATAAATGCGGTTCTTAAATAAAGCAAAAATTACAACTAATAACCTAAAAAAGTGATGGAATCAGAGCCAATGTGCGAAACCGCTGTTGCGAAAAAGCGAACAGGCCCTTAACGGGTCTTCGTTCTTTCCGCCTAACTTTCCACACCGAAAACCAAGTCTCAGAAAAGCAGGAGGGCAGGAAGAAGCAGTGCAATGTACGAAAGAGATGGAATGATACGGCTTATTGAGAACCGTTTAATTGATTTATTGTGTCGGTATGAAAAGCAGTGAAACTGGGAGATGACGGGGTACAAAATGCTCCTTGGGACGGCAACATGTCACTTGTCAAACTTCGGTTGGTGAAACGTCATCATATGCATTCCCAGTGAAAATACTCAAACAATCAAACCGACCAAAACTCTCAGTTCCAAATTTTTCGACTTGTGCAAGCCGAACAGTTTGCGCAACCTGCCTTTATACGCAACAATATAACTGTGCAAAATCGTTTGTACAAGCCAATTTGTGCAAATGGCATTAGCGTGTAAGCCGGTCTTTACCGTATTCAGGTGATTCTTTGATAGTCTTTTTAGCGAAGAAGAATTTGGCAATATGACATTGCATCGTTGTACTTTGTGGTTCAACGAAAACACAACAGCAAGCTTATTTTTTTATTAAAATGTATCTTTCTGCAGTAAAACGAATAGTTTACTGAATATGCATTAAACTAAGAACGCAATAGATTGTGAAATACATTGTGTCTAAATTACAACGAGTAATCATAACTATAAGTGACTATATCCTTATTGATTGGAAAAAGCCGAGTCAACGAGTTGCGACTGGAAGACGGTAAAAGTGGTTGTGTATTATTCAAGATAATCAGGATAAGCAATTGCGAAAGAAAATTTGACCAGTTGGAAGGTAAATTCAAATGAATATTATTTGCATACCTTTCCACCTTCCTACTTCTTACTATGACCGATCCAATGAAATTCGATCGCCGACCTTTCGATGTGTTGTACCAAACTCCGAGTAACGAGACCGTTGAATCACATTATAAGTTAAGCCAAATTATGAATTACACAACATTGTATGTGTTCAATAAAATGTTAGCAACACAAGATCTCATCACCGCAACAAAAATATTATCATATTGATCTACACTGAAAAAAAAAGTTTTAGTATTTCCATCGATATAACTGCCGGAAAAACTCAAGAGACTCGGACTCTATGCAAAAAAAAATCTTTACCCAATCCATTGACGCTACGTTGTCGTTTGGAGTATCTGTCCTGTGTATCTGGATTTTTTTTCTATCTTGCGTCTTTCGTGCAATCTGTTCAGATTATTGGTCAGAGGCTGATCATCAATAGAACGGACTAAGCGAACGCAAGAGGAGTCAGAGCATCAACGTTAACTGAGGACCTGTTTCATCGAATGATAGGTGTCAAACTCCCAGCACTTTAGTGCGTATCTTAATGTCATCGTCGGCGCTGACTTTTGACCCAAGATAGGTTTTGAATGTAGGTTTTTTTACGAGTTTATAAGCTTCTTTGACGCTTTTGTTCGGACATGGACTTTTACCCAGTAAAAAAAACCTCTTGGACCCTAATGCACCCTCCTAATGCACGGAAGAGGTACTGCTGTGTACTCAGTTTGGCATACGCGTATGACACGCGCTAGCAACATTTGCACTATCGTGCATCACTACGCTGTACACTGAACACACACACTCAAGCACGGCATGCAGTTGATTTGTCGTCACTGTCGTTGAAGTTTTTTCAGGATCATTGCTGTTTATATAACATCCTCTCAAAGGTCTGCTCTCTGCAACATCATCGGCACGATATTCGACATATTCACCGTCGTACTGCATTCGTTGTTCAATTGCTGGCATTTCTCTTGAGCAAAGCAGAACGTCTCCAGCTATCTCTCGTCAATGGGATCAATGAATATGTCCAAAGCCCGTTCGTTGCGCTGGTCCAGGCATCCTGCACCTTGTTCATCTCCGCCTCCGACTCCGCCTGTCGATAACTTCGAAGGTGCAATCACCTATCTGTATGTAACCCTTGCGTAGTTTGGGATTTGTTAACATGACTGCTGCTAGTATCACCAACAATTTGGTTTTGCCTTGTTAATCTAGAACCCGAATTTTTCTATGTCATCAGCGTATTCCAAACTCTGGATTGAATTATAGAAGATAGTCCTCGAAGCACTTTAGTTTAATTGAACTATAGTATAACTTTTTTTTAAGAGAATCGACTAATATTTTTTAAATGTTTAATGGTTGATTCTTATTAAGTAATTCGTAATACAATTGAATCGCCTAATCGTTGCTTTGAGCGTTGTGTTAGTCCGGAACACTGTATTGTTGGAAATATCGTGCAGAATTGACGGTGTCTAGATGTTGTGCGTGAAACAGTAGCGACGGTTCATTTTTTATCCAGGAAACAGAAAAATATCGCCAGTTGAGTAGAGTAGCGATAATTGCACCACTCTTCACCCGACGGGAGCGGTCGCATACGGACCAATCCTCTATACATAGGAGTGGCTATCCGGCTATGTGTAGAGTCAAAAACCCGAAAATGGCATACACAACAACCTATTGAGGTTGTGGCAATGGCAATCCATCCTCCTACACCTTTCCTTATCAGTATGAAATCCTTTTTCGTTTATATACCACCGATGATACCGTTTATATACCAGACGATATAGTTTGAATATCCAGCGACTCCTCAGCCGAACAAACAAGACATAAAATATAAAACGGTATGGACAAACTAAATCGATGATGTAGCGTTACCTGATATCATCCTCCGCTTAATGCTGTTGAAGCTGCTGCCAACACATCACATGATGTTATCGACGTACCTGATTCTAATATCGATCCTGAAAAGGTGAAATCCTCACCTCTCAAACTGAAAACAAGCTATTCATCAGCGCCAGATGGAATTCTATCCGGATAAGTATTGGAAATCATGGCCAGTATCAGTATTCCAGATCAGGGCCAGATTCTAATTCTATCTGTGGTGTTTAAGCGATGTTGTAGCTCCCTATCCCGTCTACTGGCTCGCATGTTCCAGATCTCGCTTTCTACTGGTACGGCTCCGAATATATGGAAAACCTCAAGGATTAGGTCGATTTTAAAGGCAGGTGATCCTCGCCTAGCAGCAAACTACAGAGCAATTACTTCTATGTGTTCTTGTGCTAAAACAATGGACGTCATGATCCATGAGATGTTATTGAGAGCCTCGACGTAATACATCTGTTCTGTACAAGATGGATTCATACCAAAACGTTCAACATCCACAAATTTGGTAAAATTTGTATCGGAATGATTGAGCTGTATGGACAAAAGTTTCCAGATGGATTGTGTTTCTCAAAGATCAGATCCAGATCTCAAAGCAGCTTTCGACAACATATCCATCGATATACTGCTGGAAAAACTCAAAAGACTCGGACTCTATGAAAAAAAAACACGCATGCCTTCAATCTTACTTGTTGAACAGCAAATACAGTGTAAGATATGAAGAGTCATTTTAAACCGAATACGAGAGTACGTCCGGTGCACCGCAAGGAAATAGTTTGGGTCCACTGTTCGCGCCCATCGTGGAATTTGGTTCTATCATTACATGCCGAACTATGGAAACAAAAAATCGGATCGATCCAAACAAGATTCAACGGTTACCGTGGCAAGACCGTAACAACTTACCACCTTACCGGGCCCGACTATTGGGATTAGAAACTCTTGAAAACAGGCATAGAAATGCTCAAGCATTATTTGTTGCAGGCGTGCTATGTGGCGCCATTGATGCCCCTGGTATATTAGAAAAAATCAGCCTAAACGCTACAAGAAACGCAACACGAAACCGATTGATTATCTGTAGAGACTTCAATGAATAAGAATGAAAAATACGCAATACGGTTGAAATGACCACTTATTATCGATGACCAGTGAATTCAACAGATTGTCTGAGCATTTCGAATATAATATGAGTATAACAACATTCAGGGAACTTCCGTGATATGTTTTATAGCAAATTCATATGTTCGTAAAGTGTGACTTTGAAAATGATAATATTATTATGTATTTAACAAACAATGAAAATCAAATGTCAAAATTACAGCACCCATTTACCATACAGCAATTAGATATGTTCCCGGTGCTTTCAACATAAACCAATAAATTCTCTATTATACGCGCCATATATTATATATTCCGATATATAATATTCCGATTCCGATATTCCCGATATATTCTCTAAAGATTCTCACCAAGTTGCCAATGCTGTCGAATACAGCATTACAGCATCGAAAACACACTCCAACACATTTTGACGGAATGCAACGGATACAAAGCTCTAAAATATCCTGTGATCTGGATGACAACTTAGATATCATTCTGTCTCCTGATGAAAATGCTATATATTCTAATGTATTCTAAAATCCCTCAGAAAGACACTTTTGTATAAAGACGTATAAAAACTGCATAAAACAATTACATACTAAAATTACTGTTTACGGCAGAATGTAGGCAACGAGTAAAGAGGAAGACATGTAGTTGCAACTACAGAGTTAACATAGTTGAAACAAGAGGACAGTTAAGCGGAGCAGAAAACGCAAAGGAGCTCTCCCCGGTTGTAACCTATACCGAAATAATTGAACAATTTTGCCCAATTTGTTATAAACTAATTAGTAATATTTCACGTGAAATATTTCCGAAACATATCAAAGTGTAGGCGTCCTTCACATTACAACTTTCTTAGAGCAGCTAGTACTCTCTAAGAATCTTGTTGATAAGTTGGCACTAACAAATCTAGTTGGTTATCGAAATGTCGAGAGCCGAGACACGTCTGAATTCATATTTGCGAAAGAAGCAGCTTGTGTTGAACGTTTGGTCAATCGCATAAGTCTTTAAGAATGCCTACAATGATTGTCAGGTATTGGAAGTGCCAATAGAAGTGTTTGCAGTTAGTAGATGAATGAAGAATGAGTTCCTACACGTGATGGATAAAATAAAAGAGTAGGACACGTCAAAATTGATTTACCGAATTTCGACGGAGGTGTAACGAAGTCATTGACGTTTAGGAATCGTTTAATTTCGATGTTCCACGCTGCGAGAGAAATTCCGGCAGCAATGAAACTGCAATATCTTCTTGCATCGCTAAAGGGTGATACAGCCGCATTGGTTGAACATAAGGACCTGACGGCGAACAACTAACCGATCACGTGAAACGCGCTCTACAAGCGGTATGACGACAAGAATGCGCTTTATATCGTGAATATTACCGCGCCTTGAATATCCTGCCGGCGTTGTCTACGGATCGAGTGGAGGATTTAATGAATCAAGTGGACGAGTTTTCCCGTCTCGAGAAGGGCCTCATCAAATTGGGCGAGCCTGTAGAGAAGTTGTATGTTGCATAAACGTAAATTCTTTATGTGAAGGTCGGCGAGAGAACAATTTGCGCTTTGGAGGAATTGTCTATGTCTACCCGACAGGAGCGCGATGAATATGTCAAGCTGAAGAAGTTTCTCAACGATCGCATCAACATGTTGCAGTCATCTCACAAGCTCCTCACGCCTTCGACACAGCGAGTGGTGAAGCAAGATACTGTAACAAGATCAGCAACGAGATACTGTTGGAGCTGGGAAACATGCTGCGGTGCTCCCAACGCAAGGGCTCTAAGGCATATTTCGAGAAAAAGTCCTGTGGGTTATGCAAGGGACAACATACAGTAAATTCTTGCTCGAAGTTTGCAGAACTGTCGGTGAAGGAAAGAAGAAGAATGCTTAATGAAATGAAAAAATACAAACAAATTCGCATTCAATTGTACGTGAAGTGAATTAAACCTTAAAAACTGAGCAAGAATATATTTTTCTTGTGTCTAATTTCGTTTAAACGGCCCAGAAATATTGCGAAATAGCCAAATTCTCTCACATCAGAATCCCATTTCGAGAATGTAGCATCAGTACTTTTTATGCAAATTCTAATTTAAATTTATTGTCACCGCTTGAATAAAAAATATGCTTCGGTCAATCGATATGGCTGAAGTACATCCCCACGATGCGTACCGATTGACAAAAGGAAACAAAAAGAAACGAACAAATTGTTATTAATGGGGCAAACACAGATTTATTGAGATCGTATTAACCGAATTTACCCTACTTCACTGAGGAATTCATGAAAATTGATAGTTCACCAAGTATCTACGCAAATGTCAAGTTCTGATACATTTCAAGTGGTAGACTTCGACCAGGTAGAAAAGCGTTGCGTTCTATAGTTTCTTGCGTAGTTTTACCAAAGTCACTTGTTCAACTAAACTAGATTATATTTTATAAAGAAAAATAGTTATGTCACTTGTATTTTTGTTAATATTTATATTTTCCTTTATAAGCATAAGGATGTATATAAGTTATATTAAACTCGTGTAACCTTGGAGCATGAAAGACCCTGTCTTTAGTTTTGATATGTTTAATTTATCTCTCTCATATTGGACTAAATTTTAGCTTTCTTGCTATTCACTACCATAAATCTACGCTCTAGGCATTGCTTTCCGGTTTTCCTTGGAAGTATGCATTGGCTTATGCCTCAGTGTTTATTTTTCATCTGTAAGCAGTCTGCTTGATTGGCAGACGGTGCGTATATTAGGCTGATTCGTTTCCGATACTGATGAAAATCTTCAGCAGGGATTTTGCCGTCCAAATAATCAATGTTGACTTTTATCAGAATATCGGTCAAATTGCCCTAGAGGGTCGACGTAGTCAGTGAAACCTCAACTAATAAACTTCATAGCCAAATAAAGTGTGCAAACGAATACTAATGAGACTGAAATTAATCTATGGAAATTGTAAGAAACTATTTGATTTAGTGCCTATTCAAGTTTTCCCTAATTTATGTGGTAAGATGGGATTTATCTACTAATCCAAAAATTATTGTAAAATTCCTAATGTATGAGATAGAACCGATATGAGGCACTGTGGAAATAAATTTACTATTTATTTATTAAAGTAAGTTGAGGCTACTTGTCGATTATGTTTTGTTTTGCCCTCGCATCCAGCAATGAATGATTTTTTTCCATAACCCCTGATCTCTTACATCACATATACATATGTTACATCGGAGTGGCTGATACCGTACAGCAAATAACAATCCAATTTTTAAGAATTTTTACGAAATTTACAGATTTCTTCTACTCACACACTGTTAGATGTGGTATATTTCGGTGTATAGTTAGTTTATTTGTTGTTGATTGTATGGCATAGAATTAATAATACTGAACGAAGAAGCATGGAGGAAAATGTATTAAAGAGAGTGGTTTGTAGGGGAAAAAATATTCGTCATCAAGTGCAGAACGCATGCGGTCCGGTGTTACGGTGTTTAAGATTTGTTTCACGCACAAATCGAAACCTGATATTGCACAGGTAACGATTCTCGATGCCATGTGGCAGGGTTTGAGGATGGCAGTGTTTGGTCAATTATTTCAACATCCAAGTGAACTGCCACGACTTTCTTTACATTTCGCTGGCATTCAAAAGACTTTGAGCGTATACAAAGGTATAAAAAATTTAAAAAACTCTGCGGACAATATGCTATCACAATTTTCAAAAGACTTACCAGCAGAAGCTATACAGCATGGATAATTTATACGAACATATTTACTATGGTACCATGATGTTACCAATTTGATGTATCTAGAAACTCGTGTGAAGTGTCCCGCAATTTCAGTACTGTTTCTACCATCTGGCCCTATTCGTGAAAGGTGTGCGAAACCCTGCAATGGAGTATGCACAATAGAAATTCAATCACAATACAAGCCAATCATTTATAATTAAAAAGCGGTGTGGTTATAGACTATGTATGAATATATTCATCTAAAATGTGAAGCATGTCCGATATTTGAAGCTGTCTTATAACTACATTATATAAGAACAAATAGAAAAAAAATTACTACATTATTGGTGTATTTAGAATCTCTTTGAGGTCTTTTGAAACATATTAGACTCTTGAGAACAAGATATATTTCTATATTCTATGAATGTACTACGGATATCCTATGCAAACCTTTTTCCGTTACGTCCAAGTCAAGCAGGGTAGTAACGTTTTTCATCAAATTTCCAAGATAGGGTTTAATGAGTGTCTGTCGGCAATCAAGGTATTTTTGTCCATCTGATACTAAGTTAAATTAACCACATATCTTAAATTGTTTTCTTTTTTCATATTTAATTTAAAATTGGCGAAATCAATTTGGCTCGTAATCCATGTTATGCAATCTCATGTTTTCGTCGTCCCCGCATCGGATTTGGCAATCGCTCGAAACATTTGTAAGATTAGCTTTTGTTTTACCAAGGTCCATATGAGTCATTGTCACTTTTTTGCATTCTGCAAGAAAGCCCAGAAACAAAAGACAAAGGTTTTATTGCCCTATTTCAAGACTTTACTCACAAAGAGTCATTTGTGCCAAGTTCACTGTTCCCGTCACATTCCTTCGTCCGGGCTTTCGTTGCTGGAAAACATCTTGCATAACAAGTGCCCTTTCACTTTGATTGTGTGAAGGATATGTTGAATTTTTCATGCCATCTCGTCGTGAAGATCGTGGCGTTTAACGATTCATTTCTTAGCGTGCAGGGGTCGTGACCGGTGACAAGCGGGTTCACCTTTCTTTCTAATCTTCTCTGCCGAACTTACCGTGTGATTGGTCCGGCGCGGTGACACTCAGCTTACCGACATGGAAAATGATAAAACGATTGTCTCTGATGGAAGAATAATGCTTTTATGACTTACATAGCATGTTTCATTCATGATCCTTTTATGAGTGCCTCCAGTGTGACTCGGCAATGGCGCACCAAGTTTGTCGAGCCTGATGTACTCAATCAGAGAAAATCCTCTTTGAGCTCAAGAAGCACACTGTTTTTTTTCGGTACTGTAGTCTGTTGTAATTAATAATATATTTGTCGCCACCGCAAATACCAACAACACGCAACGTTGTACGAAGAACAGAAAACTTTTTCGAATTTCGGAATTTAATCAGGATAGTGTCTGTTTAGGGAGAAAGTTCTTGCATGTTTTTGGAGCATTTTGTATTTTAGGTTATAACGAGCGGGCATTTGAGTTAGTAGTGAGTCAGTTTTACCACAATTTCAAATATTTCGTACGTTGATTTAAAACCAATTTCCACTGGATGCAAAACCAAGTGGGTGGAAATAAGAAAAAAAAATCGATTCAAAATCAGTGTTATCACAGTGAGACCTGCACCGAGCCGTTAGGTACGCAGCGGTAGAATAATGATTTTTAGCTTCTAGAAAGGACTTGTTCACTCAGAGCACGTACACAAACGGCCAAAATTTGAGACGACACGTACGCTATGCCAGCATACTACATACTGGTCGTGCCTGAACCACCAGCCATAAAGGCTGCTGCGCCAGAAACGGAGCCATTGGAACAGGCCAACCCGGCGAATGTTCCAGAGGAACGGAAATGCGCTACCATCGGTGGATGGGTTGTGAACGGGAAGCGTGATGGTATTAGATGGTAGCAGGCACGTTAATATTTTGCGGCAGCAGCGGCAGGTTGTAACGCAGCGTGTGGAAGTATTTCGGATGCTACAAACGGTTTCTAGCGCACAGATAATGAATTCAAGTCACACGATCTCGACAGAACAATAAGACATAATCAAGTTTCGCTAGCAGCACTGGTCACTAGTGGTGGCGTTGGAGGTGAAAAGTGGCCCCGTGCGATCGGGCAGGAATCGATGAAATCACGCATGGCCGTTGCTGGTGGTAGAAAGGCGTGACCAACATTTTGTACAAAATACACGTATTGACGGATCTCAAAGGAGAGGAAATGAAAACCAACTTATATGAAAGGTGCTTAACTATGTAATCAAATTATAATAAATTGCTTAGAGTTTCTAAACAATTTGGAAATCAATTAAAAATTAAATCTTATTCTTCCGAATTGTCTGTGAAGATTGGGTAAAAACCCAAACACTTGAAGGCTCAGAGTACAAAAATACATTAAAAAAGATATGCACTGTTCGATTTTTAAAATTTGTGTAAAACTTTTTACTACACGTACGATGGTGATGTATTGTTTAACAAAAGCAAACAAAGACGACTTCTACTTGGTATTTCCACCAAACGGGAATAACTTTTCTTGTGCCTCAATCGATGGGCAGAGGAATTGGATTTGCGAAAAAAAGTAAGACACCTGCACAAAATAATCATACGCTTGACATGAAATTCTCACAAATAACTATAATTAACGATGAAAATCATACGAATATTATCAATCGAATCATCGGTACGGAATCAATAATCATTGAAATTGCTGATGTTTGGTATGAATTGGTTCCTTTCGTTTGTGTTTCCAGTTCGTTTGTTGTATTGGAAAGGGGGGGAAAAACATTGTAATGGTCTATTTCCGATTCGTGTATCTTCTTGGTGAATGTGCAACAGTATCTACTCAAAGAAATAATACTATTAAAAGCTATATAAACGTAAAACAAAAGATGTTGAAAACATCAAGCTGATCTCATATATTTTGTACGTGGAAAAATTCTACTTTCGATAAGAAGTCCGAGCAGCTGTCGGTGATAGGAGTGAAAAAAAAAGATAGTTGTATCATTTCGTACGATATGCCACCGCTGTTCGGAGGAATTTTATGAAAAAAAGTTTTTGGACCCAAGCTAACATTTCGCAATTCAACAACATTTAGTACGCAGTACGGTACTTTCTGCATCAAAGAAACGTGTAATTTGAGCAATTCAATTTTGTTTTCTCCTTTGTCCTTTGTGCTGTTTCGGTGCGCAGGAATGGACGGTCAAAAACGTGGCACCATAATTTGGCGCGTCTACGTGATTGGCGTAAGCAAAATGAAAAAAAAGGAGAAGAAACGTGGGTTAACTGGATAGTGTGCCCACGGTTCGTTGCCGCTCGTGTGGAGTTATGGTTTGAAACGAATTATACGTAATATAAAAAACTTTTTGAATCATATTCAAAACAATGGAATAACAAACCATGTGTAGAGTAAAGATGATACTTTGTCAAAAATATGTTATGAGTTTATGGAAAGTATGTGTACAAATGTCATCATAGATGCAATAGCAAAGCAATAGTAGGCATAATGCAAAAACCCTATTCAAAATGTCAAATGCGACGACATCAATTTGAAATCATTGCCACGCTCCACCAGCATTAGTGTTCGGCTTGATAGTTCTTTGAGGTTCTTCATTATATTGGTCCCTTCTTATAACCCTTTTTTAAAAAAATACTAATAGTTTTATTATGCACCCATTTGCGTCCATTCCGATGGGATTTGAGTGCTATGGAAAATTTCTGCTTAAGATGCAGCCTTTACACGACTTCATCCTACGGAGTATCTTTCAATTAGTTAGCTTATTGAAAGAGTCCCTTTTTCCAAAGGGTTCCGTCTAAGAAAGTGACATTGTACGTGGCATAGTGCGTCCCCGTTAAAGAGCTAACTACTCCCACAAGAATTATTTGCCGCACACCTTTCATGACCGTGCGGGATCAACTTACCTCGGTTCCATCGGCAACATATGCATACGAGATAGGCAAGCAACACTGTAAAGACGAGTTGGATAAGTTGGCTGGGACGAATCTTCCCGTCTCGCCCATTATTGTTTTTGTGTTTCCATTAATTCGGGCCTAGGTGTGGCGAGTGGATTGTCACAAAATGTGGTTTGTGACGGTAATTAAAACACAGATCTTATCCTGTAGGCATTTGGCTGTTTTATATGAACCCAGCGGTACAAACATTTATGTATATATTTCATACACTCGCAGAGAGATATCACAGAATTAGTCCTTATCGCACAGTAAATTTAACCTTTGCCTCTTACGTTGCTCGCTGGCAAGGGCCCAACGCAGTCAGTTAGATATGGGGTTTAGGTTAAGGATTCCACACATCCCGCACTGGAAGGGACAATCGTCGGCCTCGTGCAGTTTGAAATGGGTACGCAACTCCTTCTCCTCCCGGAAAGATTTGCTACAGATAACGCATTTGTACCGACATCGTCCCTTTTCACGCACACTTTCCTCAGCACCGTGTAGCTCTTTTCGATGGGCCACCAAGGTATCGGTACGTTCGAAGACGCTGCCACAGATATCGCAAGCGAGATTTTTTGACGCACTAGTTCCCCCACTGACTCGTGCTGTTACTACCGTACGAGCACATGCGTGAGATTTGTGGTGGAAGGTGAGATGACTCAGTTTGCTGAACTGTTTCCCACACTCCGCACAATGGTGTTGAGCTTCATCCCGGTGGATTTGTGTATGGCGCTGGAAGGAGTTTTTGTACGCGAAGGTACGTCCGCACTGGCCACAGCAGTACTTCTTCTCCTTGGTGTGCGTCATCAGGTGATCCTGATAGTGGGACTTGAAACGAAACGTTTTCGAGCAGGTCGTACACTGATATGCGTGGTTTCCCGTGTGAAGCTTCTGGTGCGCCTTAAGGTTACACGATTGCGTGAAGGATTTGCCACACTCGTCACACTTGAATGGCCGTAATCCGATGTGCACTTTTTCGTGCTTCTTGAAAGCGAACTTCGATTTGAACGCTTTCTTACACACTGGACACTCGTAGTCGCGCTGCTCCTTGTGCAATTCCCGATGGACTGTTAGAGCACTGCCCTGGACGAACGTTTTGCAGCAAATGTCACAGCGGAACGGACGTTCACCGGTGTGGATGCGAAGATGCTGTCGTAGGTTCGATCGCAGTTTAAACGTTTTTTCGCACACCGCACATTTGTTACAATTCTGTCCCGGATGCTTCGTACCATGATGTTCGCGGAGGTGTTTTTTCATCGTAAATCGTTCGTCACAGATTTCACACGTGTAGCTTTTCGATTTGTCTTTCTTCTGCTTCCGTAAATACTCCTTCGTTTGCGGGAGTTCAACAGCATTGAGAGTTGTTAGCGAGTCAGTGTTAGCACTTGCTTGATCG
This sequence comes from Anopheles moucheti, assembly GCF_943734755.1. Lineage (NCBI taxonomy): Eukaryota > Metazoa > Arthropoda > Insecta > Diptera > Culicidae > Anopheles > Anopheles moucheti. The sequence goes on from NC_069141.1 coordinate 47,278,991, forward strand.
TCACTCGAGTCCTCCGTGTTGCTCAAACCGATTCCTTCATCGAAACTGGACGATGAATCTTCTAACACTATGTCGTTGCTAATTGGAACATACTCGGTTGCATTTATTTCGCAGTCAAACACCGGACGACCATCATTGCCCTCCGATGATACGCTGTCTTGACGCTTGGCATGTAGGAACAGTGAATCTCTCGGGTTCTGTTAAGAAACGTGTAGGTAAATGGTATATGATGCATTTCAATCAAAAATTCTACACACATTTGCTCTGACCATTTTTCTTACCGATTTCCCCGAGGTGTTTAGGAGTAACAGATCGTCCTTCACGATGTGTTGCATCAGTTTTGCCTGCGTTGCGTTTTTCATCACAGAGGTTTCGGGTGGTGATTGAGCCTTATCCATACTATCGTCCCCGTTTTCCATTTCGTTGACCGAAACGGTCACATACTCCAGAGAGGAAAATTGAACTGCAGGTGTGTACTCAACCGTATGCGGAACGTACACAATGACGAGTCTGTAAGGAGAAAAAAGGACAAGAATTTAGAATAATTGTCACATTAAAAGAAAATACACCTTAGTTTCGCCTTGTTTATAGGAATATTCTTCTGATTTCAACGTGTATAATTGTCTTACGTTGATTTCTATTAAACCGTATCCGGATCGTCAGTCCTGCTTACAGGGTTACGCTCTGGATGGGATTTAGTACCAGTCCGATAGCGTGAAAGCCGCTTATGACAATGACATTAATGATCATATGAATAACACTGTTAGAATGATAATTACATAACTCTCAAATTTTCCTTCTAGACATGTAAAGAGGCTTTTAACAAATGCAATTTGCAACGTTTCTTCAGTACATGGTTACGATAATCGAAATGCAATTTCGAAAAGTTGATAGTATATTGCAATTATTTAATACTGCAAGATTGTTTTACTTTGCTTTTCCAAGAATTAAATAACCGTTATTATATGATTTGTATTAGTTTTATCTCTTTCGAATGGCTTCTTGCTGGACAGTAATAAAAGAAACAAGAATTAATTTCTCTCTTAACTACTCAAAAGAAGCAATCTTTTCAGAAAATACATTAAATACATAAAATACATGAATGAATAAGAATTTTAAGAAATTGGAGTAATGATATCTTCAACATCTTTGTTTTGTAGAAATAAGAATCATAGCTTTTATAAAATACTAAAATATATACTAAATACTGCTATATACTAAAATACTGCTTTTATTAAATACTTTTATAAACTACGTTTTCAAAGCAATGCATCGTAGTCTGTTCATCGTTCTTATTGAAGTTAATGCCCTTCAGTAGTGAAAAGGATAGCTTCTGATCAATATCTCTGTTAAAATCAACAACATTTTTAAATAATGTTTAGGTTGAACCATCATTCTGGAAACAAATAGATAACAAATAGCAAAAAAGATCGGTTTGATGCTAAATGTTTGATGTAAATAGGAGTCTGTTAGCATTGTCATATATAAACAGAACAATTCATTCATTCATTCATTCATTCATATGATTGGCTTTTGTAAACATTTGGTATATGGATAGTTATAGCTTGTTCCTATCCTGTCTATCTTAGTAGCGGTCTTTCTTCTTCCAAAAAGTAAATCCTGCCTAGTTAAGGTTTTACTAGAACGCAACACGTTACTCGTACATCATGTCAGTGTCACATATTGCATCCGTTTACCGTTTATACCACATCGTCAGATAATTAACCATCCCGGAAACCGAATCTGCCGTTATTTGTGAACTATTTTTTTCCACCCTTCAATTGATGGGGGTGACAATAATAGTTCTACACTCATTTTTCTCATTCGTTCCGAATGGTTCCGAGGAAGCATTTTTCATCTTGCTGCAGAAAATGATTTATGGCCACCAAGAGTGCCGTTTATACACGTTCTTTTGCGAATGAGACATAATTTACTGCTGTCAATATGGCATTAGACGTATGACATTGGACTTCTTGCTGGACGTGAAGCTGGAATATCGGATTCTCTACGCAAGAAACGAAACCGACCGGTATGCGTACTCCATCCTTCGGACGCTATGGGACAAGAGGGCCGCTCACCGTAGCACGAGAGACATAGCTCAATCGGTGAATTTTCGGCTTCGCCCGAGGAGGGTTGTCGCACTACGGTATAATTTGTTTTGCTCTCAAACATCCACTAACAAATACCAACATGCTGTTGCTGCAAAGGTGTGAAGGGGCGATGGTTGACTAAAAAAAAGGCTGGCAAACGAAGCCAGAAAGCAGGAAAAAAACTGGTCAGAAACAAATTGTCTTTTTAACGCACTTAAGCTTCCCTTTTGTACTTTTACCGTTCGGCATGCTGAGCATCTAAGAAGTGTTGAATCGTCGGTTACTTGCCGCTACCATTTCGCGATTAATTAATCGACCTTACCATGAGTAACCGTGGTGCGAGTAGACGAAGAAAAAAAAAGCAAAATCATCAGAGACACGCACAAAATAAAACAAAACGAATCGACCGCGGCCAACGTTAAAAATTTACGCATTTTCATTAAAACTGCTGCTCGTGAGGCGTGAGGCTGTAAAAATGTAAATTAGATTACATCGCAGCTCAAGAACCAAATTCCACACGCAGGGCAAAAGTCATTTCGTTCTTCACTCTTTGGATGAATGAATAAGGGAGGCATTCATGCCGGAAAGGACAACGGTACTGGGGACAGGCAAGAATTTACCTTTAATCTTCAAAGTGTATCACGTAACACTTGGTCTAATCCGATCGAAAAGTAACAAAATCCAAAGAAAAAAGGTTAACTGCTTTGCAGTCTATTGCACACCGGAATGTAGGTAATGCATTCAAATTGACATTACTATTTCGCCGAGTTTTTCTTTTCTGCCCTCCCTGTTGCGAGAATACAGTCACGTGACCGAAATCAACTTGATTACCCGTGGATTCAATGGATGAAATCAATCGGTATGCTTCCACGCACTAGGCCTTCACATGGTGGAGCATCCCCAAAACCATCGCTGGCGAAACATCGATACAGGCTGCATGTAATAGCTAGGACTGTTGTAATGACTACGCACTTCGACGGCCTGTTTAACATTTATTTGTTTCACTGCGAAACCCACCGCCTGCTGCATCACTCTTTTCGTGTGCTGCTCGCCCACGTTCCTAAAAGCAACCCCAAACGTTTTGTGTGGAATTTTTGCGCCAAGGGTAACATATGCAAAATAAACGAATATTAACTTGGGATTACAATAATTTTCTTCAATTGTGAAAAATACCACCCACTCTGCATTGGGCTCTGCCCTGACACGGCGAAACACTTGTTAACAATGTTCTTCCAAACGACCAAGACCGTTAACAAATTCAGCTTATCGCATGCGGTGGAAACGGCAACATTTCTTCGAAAATGGGGTGCAACATCGGCTGGTTGGAGATCATTTTTCTCTTTTGGAAGTTTTGGTCACAGTTTGTACTTTTTTTTGTTCTTTACAACGCACAAAAGATGTTCCGTGCAAGAACGGCAATCACTTCGCACCGACTGCGTAATGTTATTCGCGCTTTTTATTGAGCCTGGAATGGTGGAAAAAAGAGTGAAACAATTTATGTTTCAAAATAGTTCACAGATGCTTGCTTGCACGCAACGAAGGAAGGTTCTTTTTTCGTTGATTGGCCAAATAAACTGCCTCATCTCGTAGGGGGTGCCTCATCCTACCGTGAAAGGGGCCGCTGGTTTTTTTCTTCCTATTTAAACGATGTAAACCTGAAGGGTCGAGCATCTTCTTCATACGTGTAATCGATTTAGAGTGACTGATTTGAATGTGACTATTGCGTCTGTATCAATTGTGCATCAGCCGTGTAGTTGAGGACTCCTTCCTCGGGAGTCCTTCCCCGTTGCGTTTGTGACTTAACAAACATCAAATTTATGGTTGTTTAGAAGACACATGTAAGACAATAATGTGTTCGTGTGCGCTCAATCGCATTTGAGCGTAAGCTGTGTATCGATGCGTAATGTTGATGTTACTGCACACATTTTTTGCGTTCGGTTTGCTGGTATGATTGGATTTGAAATTAGCATATTTTCGCAAAACATTTGTATGCCGTAATTCGCTTTTTGTGTTTTTAAATTGACCCACGTGCTTAACGGGTTGGAAGGGAAATTAAATTAGCATTTTTAATTTTGTGTAACGCTACGAATATACGCTATTGAGAATGCTCGTTAAAAAAATCTTAGATAAAAACATTTGTTTTGTCTTTGTGAATGTAAGGATTTGCAAATGACACATTTTGCATTTTCTATACGTGCTGTTTCGCATTATTAATGCCTAAATCTTATTTCTCTCTTGATAATCAAATAAAACTGTCCGAAATAAAAATAATACTCTATTTATTTGAAAAACCATATAAGCTCGCCATGTAGGCATCATTTGTTTTGAATAAAAATTTAACGTAAGTACGAACACTATATAAACAATATACCATAATAGTGATCTTCATTAACAACCCTAGGATTAAGATTAAATTCTATCATTAAATTCTGTTTTTTTTTAATTAAATAATCATTTCCCTAGTTACGCAGATAATAAGCTTCAGAAAGTCCTCGTACACACGTAAATTTGATATTTCATGATCAAATATGTTTTTGCATGTTGCAAATCAAATTCAAAATTAATATTTTTTACGAGTGCTTCAAAATCTCGTATTTTTGAGTTAATTCGTGTGATTTTTTCCACAAATATTTTGCATCCGTTTCACGTCAGTTTTCACGAATATGTAAAAAAGATACTTAAAGTTATTACAAAAAAAGCAGCAAATAACGACGTCTATATGTTCACAATTTGTTGATGGAAATATATGGAAATTGTTCGCGGTAATTTCGTTTCGATTCAATCAAATCTGTTAATACCAACTGCTGAAAAAAATGCTGAAAAACTGCTGGAAATGAAATTCCGTCAAGTGCTATCGCTATTGAGTATTGCCAAAACACCTCAGACTTATTTACTACAGTTGTTCGAGAGCGATGCTCAAAATCAAGCGTAGATCAGAATTCCATTTCTGTATGAAAACTGATCAACTAAAATTTTTATAAGATTTTTGCAATTCTGAATACTAAAAACATTGAAATATAATTCAGTTTTCTCCTTTACCTTCTCCGGATAGTCGGAAACAGTTTATAGGGTTTGTACATATGTTTGCAACCGTTACACCATCATAGAGAGACATTTCTTTCTCCGAACTGTGTTTATTTCGCCAAACACATTTTCACAATATAGAACCACATTCAAAATTCAAAATAGAAAGTTGTGTTCCCAGGCTCTATACGAATATTTTTTTCAAATTCATTCATATATATTGAATTCTTGTTGCAAATATGATTACAAACCATCGATAAGATTACGATTATGATTACAAACCATCAATAAGATTAGATTAGATATCGATTTAACTTTCTGGGCCTTCCATAGTCAATCCACTGTTTTGAGAACCGGCAGTATACTATCCATAAGTTCTTTTGAACTGAATTTGCCTTGCTTTACAGTAACTTTACAGTGACTGATTAGTCAATAAATCGATGTTTTTTGGATAAAAGCGTGATCATATCCTGTTCAGTAAACTTGCGAGTTCGAAGAAGAAAAATATAATCTATGTTCAACTAATAGGTGGTTACGGCTCAAGATCTCAGCGTAAACTCGAAGTGTGAATTATCGATATGTTCGAAATCCTTGGATAGATTACGATTATGTATCGTGAAGAAAACGCTTTACTGGTGCTTATATATAATAAGAAATAGAAAAAAAAATGGTAAATAGTGCTTCTACAATTTTCTACAGCATAGTTACTAGTCACAGATTTGAGTTAGGTAGACATTTCGAAAGACTTATAAACCTGTTAGTATTCGAATTCATAAGGTAATTAAATTTCACCCTCATGTCAAACGTATTACCGATCCAATCGCCAACATCAATATCTCTCGTAATGAAGAAATAATTCCAACGAATTAGGAATATTGCTTACCTGCATAAATAGCAATGCCATAAAATTGTCTCATTAATTTCTGTGCATGGGAAATGCCTTCCAAAGGGATTAATGCAACAAATGAAAGAGCGTGCTAAGCGTACGGCTCTAAGTGACTGGTGCAGCAAACGTTATGTTATGTGTTTAGCAATGAAGGGTGCCACCTTTGGACGAAAACGCCCCACATCTGTGGCGAATCATCGTGCTGCGTCGTATCGGTGCGGTATTTATTCCAGATTCCCTTATACCCGTACGTACGGTAACCTGTTAGCAGTCAGCAGTTCCAGCGGGTCGAGGCGAAAAATGGCTCACTCTTCGCTCATAACGTAATTACGGGAGTGGTATTACACAAATTGAGCATTTATGAAAATGAGCTTCACTTTTGGTTTTCTGCATGCTTGGGTTTTCTTCTGGAGGGAGAATACATGGTGAAGCGGAACCGTTGTATGCGTAGAAGCTGAGCGGGAGCTGTGGACCATGAATCGATTGTGTTTACGACGGAATGTCAAAGATTTCGTTAATGTCCGTGGTAAACCGTTGATGGGGAAAAAGTTTAGCGTTTCTCCCAGACCGTGCACGTGCTTGCTTCTAGAATGAGGAAGCAATCAGAAGGGCAGCGTGTTGCGGTCGACCGCTTTGACAGGACATGAGAAGCCAATGTTCCAATCATAGCTGTATTGTAAATTGTACCATCTGAAGCGGCCGAAGAAACCGTCACAAACTAGCAATCAGTGATGGATTATTGAGCATCAAATAGGAATAAAGTTGCTCCTCTGTGGGGATAAAAGTGATGCGACGAAAATTGTCAGTTCATTCCTATTAAAGCTGTCACCCACAGCATTATTGACGTAAGGGTTGGAAGAAGAATCGATCATAATGAGAAGAAGAACGTTCGATTTAAGAAGGGCAATGATTTTGGCCAATGTTGTTCACGGTTAGTTGCATCGAGAATTCGTTTACAGTTTGTGACGTGCCGCCAGCTCAAGATATCGTATCTGAACCACACTGCTTCAAGATTCTGACAAGCTGCTCGGCAATAGGTGCTTAATTATTTGCAACAATATTTAAAAACGGGCGAAAAAGAAAATCATAATTCGATGTTGAAACAAAATTCACGCTAAACGCAATCCGATACAGTTCGCAACATTCACTATATAACATTACAACCGTAAATTTTTCTTACAAAGAGAAAAAAAACCTGATTGCTCCGCATCGTACAAAACTTATCTTCCCGTACCTTATGTATTGTAGTACTCGATTTTAAATTCCAGCGTTTTGTAGGTTTTTTTTTTGTCATTTGCAGTTCAGCATCTGTGCATGCTGCTGCCACTTCTGTGGCATGTCGTCTGGCGACTGACGTTATCGTGTTCTTTCTTATGTTCTCAGTGCGTGCTATCTGCGCAAAACCTGTTGTCCGCCTGACAAGCCAGATCGCAAACGATCTCGTACCAGACTCGAAAATTGTTCTGTTCTTTTGCTGGTTGACCGTTGATTGTCTGTACTGTGCAAAATCAGAACGATTCTTGTCTCGATTCTTCATTTGATATTTCGTGATTGATTTCTGTAAAATCAATTATGTGGCGATTTAGCCAAAAACTGTGCGCACTGTGCCAAAACTTGCGAAAGGAACGATCATCAGCACCACACGTCAAGAGCTTTGGGTATTGCGCATAATTTCGAGAAAGAATTATCGAGAATTTTTTAATGTCCCTTTTTTATTATATGAAAATTTTTATGTTTCTTTGATATTCATGATATTATGATTGATATATCTTTGTTTTTACCTAAAACTAATGAAAACTTTGGTTTTTTATTCGAAACTTACGAATTCATTTTGGCTGTTCGATTTATTTCCGCCGAGTATTCCCAAAAGCTCAGCGTTCTTGTTGTCTACCGTGGATCAATGTATTCACTGCACTCCAATATTTATACTATTGATAGATGTCTGGATTGCAATCACTTGTTTTCCTGATGTGTACACGTAATTTTCACTCCATTTCAACACACCGAGGGTGAGCAATTTGTCACTTTTCTACAAAATTGTATTCATATTCTTAACATAAATTATACAACGCATTTTTTATTCTCAAACTCCTACCACAAGAAACACTTCCACAGCAATTGTACACTGGTAATGTTGTAAAAGACGAATCACTTTTCACTTCCATCCGGCAAACACAATCGGCGACTCATACGCTCATACACGTCCGCTGGCAACAGCGACTAGTGCCAGACTGGTCTTCATTGTTTATGCAGCACATGCCGCCACCGTTTGGCCGTACAATACCCGATTTTTCTTTCCCATCGCATCCCGATGCAAGATGCGTAAGAACGTGGTCCTGCCACGCTACGGAAATGAGACGACGAGCATCTATCTCTGGTCACCGCTGCCGTCCACAGTAGATGAATAAGCGAGAAAAGCAATGTTGGGAGGAACGTCTCGCGGGAGACAACAGGGCGCATGTGCGGTATTTCTTGTGCTTTTTGCTGCTGCATGCACTACAAATACGGTACCGACAGCGGAACAGGTAGAATGTTAAATACATACTTTTTATACGAACATAAATTCCTTCACTGCATAGGCGATCATTGCACATTATGTGCAAGTTGTGCAAGGGAAAATTATAAAAAATGAGTACGGTTAATTTACGGCTGTAAAACATTTAAACTTTCGGCAAAGTGAATGCAAATTTATCCTAAATTAAATGTAAACGGCACAAATAATTGATTACCACTATACTTTAATTAAATGTTCGTTAGTCAAATTATGAGAATAAAAAGCATTGTGCATTGAAAACTGTATCGAATAATAATTCATACGTACAAAACCTAAAGTGTACACACTACATTTACCTCACCTGTGAACATTTTATTGTGCAGCGGCGTCAACCAATCAGAGCGAAGCAAACTTAGGGAACCGTGGTTTCGCTGCAGCCAATCAGAGGCATTGTTTCGGGACACGGAATAAAAAATACGGTCAGCTGAAGTATGCCAGGAATGTTTACCATATTCAAACGGTAGCTTAAATTGAAGTTTAATTCATTCTTGCCCAAAATTTTCACTCTTTTGTCTCAAATTGTCTGTAAATTATAAGGGTTAAAAGAAAACTTTAAATAAAATACGTTGTATAAAAACAATATGAAATTTTAATCTTCTTCTTTAGCGGCACACAAATCTCTAGGCCTCTAAGCTACAAGCAGTTGTTAGATCTATGCTTGCCATTTACGGCATTCTATTCTTTATTACTTTATTTTTTATCTAATGCTTTATTACTCATAGCTGCACAGCCAGTACTGCGCACGGGGAATTGGTCCGGATGAGATTTTGGAACGGTCCTGTTGTGTAAAATCGGAACCGCTACCAAATACACTACCGGACCACCTGGGATCTTCCTAGTAGTCAAGGTTTTATCGTGAAATAATGATTAGCTCAAATTCGGTCAAACTTTCTTGAAACCAAAAAAAAATTGAAAAAAATTATGTGATAACAGGAACATGCACTATCATTAATGCAAATTTACTACAGTACGATGCATTCGTATAGCCGCACCAATTTATTGATATATTTATCAGTGGAATGATCCGAATCCGAATGATGAAACCGAACAACCTTTACTTTTCTACTAGTTTCTTTAACTTTTCAAACTCAAATTATAACAAAAGTTTCTAAAGAAAATAGCTTAAGCTAGTCTAAATCACAAGAAAACGTAGAAAAGTCGCCGAAAAAGTTTTAAAAAAGTAGTCTAACTGTCTTGAACTAATCTTTTTTTTTGTATGTGATAACTTCTCTTTTGGTTTTAATAACCGCAAAGAATTTTTGTACTATTGAATTAAAAGGTTTTCGATTGTTTGTGAGCCGATTTGTTCTCAGTATTGATTTATGCACATTTGTAGGATATGGACTGACGTTCCTTTGCGCAAACCTTTGATGCCGTTATTCTCAAAAGATTTACGGTAGCATTACAATCTAAACTGTAAGCTGGCCATTTATGCACGATGTTCTCTTTTGATTCCAATAATGCCAGGACCTTTCAGTAAGTGTTCGAGATCATTCCGGTAGATAAGTAGCTCAGCATAGATAAAAAAAATACATGCCAAATTATTATCATCTCAAACCATCATCACCTCCAAAAATTTCTCTTACATCGGATCACCCCTTGACTCCTCTAATCATACCAATATAGACTGTAGTGGTCAGGGCAATCCGAATTGAACATTTTTTTCAAATATGAAGGATCTGTGGTTCCATTCATTAGTACAGTGCATGTGGTTATGTGCAAACTTCAATCAATTCACTTTATGATGGATTGCAGGTTTAGGGTTTTGGATTGAATTGACACAAAGGTGCGTTTTCTAGCAATGCTAATGCTTAATTCGAGCTTCGGGATGTAGATCACTCATATGAGGTTTTGGGATGTACAATATTTTGCATACCAGATTATGTGCGACTAGATCCTCTTTTCTCCTGCTCTTGTTCATTTAAGTCTCTAAATGACTAGTATTGTAAACCTGCCAATGAAATGAGTGATGACGCGGCTTTGCTTCCAAATGATGTAGACGAACTGGTAACCTCTAGCACTTGTACACCTAATTGTCGCTTGATTTATTCATCACCATCGAACAATTTGTACGATTTTAATCGTCCATTCTATATCGTTTTATGGCTGAAATGTGTATAAATTATTTATATGCAGTGAAAAAGTTATACAGAATTCCTAATAGCTAAACTAATTGTAAAGCATATGTAATAATATAAGCGATATGTGCCAAAAACTCATGAGCGATCTGTTTAAAATAATAGAGATAAACAATTTTTGAAAGACTAAGATTTTTGTAGCTTTACAGCTGAGAATGATCTTTCATTGATGTATAAGAAGTATATGGAGAAAACTGTACAGTCGTGGTATTCATACAACAGCAGCATATTCGAAGTAGAAGAAATCTGTTGAACTAAATATGGATAATGCAAGTACCTTTGGAAGGGCTTCAACCGTTTCACCAATAAATTATGTATATTTTGCAAATTAAAAAAAAACATTTGAGATGCGTTCATTTCGATAGTTTCGATTAGAGGTCCGATTTTCCACAAATGACTCACATCACAAATCATGCAAATATAGCATACCGAACAGCTAATTTTGTGATTCACTATGCAGTTTCTAAACATGTTTGGTTAAATGTGCGTACCAAATATGCGGCAAATGATCTTAAATGACGATCCTATCTAATGGTGAATTCACTATACCTTTAACTCGACATACCATATGACACAACGGGTAAAAAGTGGGTATCAACTGAACCGGGAGCTGTTGAAACGTGATACGGATACGTTACCTAAAAGCAAATAACACTTGAATATGTCCACATGGGATCTTGTGGAAGAAGCTTTGAGCGAAAAATTTATTGGTGCGAATATGAGATATATCTCATATGACTCAGAAGATTCAAGCAATATGAAAAAAGACTCTCTTTTTTTGCACTACTTCTAACGCTTCCATGTGTTTAGTTATAACTCAAATGGTTTGTTTATCCGGCACCTCGCTATTATTCACTTCAACAATCGGTCATTGCAACACTGTTCAACATCAACGACGCAATGTTTGTACTAGCTTAGCTTTACAATTCTAGCAATACCGTGGTTATTCATAAGCTTTTGCCCAAAATTTAAGAATGAAAGATAGCCGCAAGATTACGAAATTCTCTCGTCCTTCTCTCAACGGTAACTTGAAGCACGGGGCGGAATGAATCACTGTTATCTAGATTTTACGCGGCAGCCAAATAAGCTTGTCACACCATTAGAACGCAGAGTTTTCGTACGGCTGGTTTATTGAATAACAAAAAAAAACAACCAAACGAAGAGAGTTTCCGACCAGGTAGCTTTCTATCCGCACGGTAAATGAATACATCGTATAATTTAATCATAAAAGTGCAGCGCCACCGAAAACATGCAACATCCTTATCAGCAAGCCTCCGATCAACCAGTTGTGTGCGTTGACTTTGTTCATCCCTTTTCACGTCTTCACGCTCGTTTTACAATTTATCTTTTGGTCGTAAATTTTCACCGTCCAACCGACCGGCTCAGCGGATGAGACCTGCTTCGCGTCCGTATTCCGACGAATTCATAAAAATGTCACAAATATGAAGAAGCGGTATACCGTCAGGTAGAACATGAACCGCTCATAATTCACCGTCTTGTGTCGTGGTGTCATTGTGAGTTTCTTCTTCACTTTATGCTTTTTCGGTACTTTCATTTGAACTGTTTCTTGTCCTAAAAGTGACTCACCAAATGTGATTGTTGTTGGCCAGAACTAGATCATTGCAATACAAGATTGTTTTGGAGATGCAAATTGTTTCCTATATTTATTAGGTTTTATATTAAAACCGCGATTTTGCTTATCCATTAAGTCCAATGAGTTTAGTTGAAGCTTAAACCAAACCTCAAAATTAAGTACCATTTTAAATTATAAAAATATTTACCATCAAACGAGTACGACTTCATGCCATTCATGATCTGGCTAGCAGAAACAGGTTTTTACTTTAGCTTGTCACACCGTTGTGGAGGATGACATATTTTATCATCACAATGCTCATCCCCGGTTTGGATTTGTAAGACGGAAACCGTGAGGAAAGGACGAACACTCCGGTAAAACGACCCTCACAGTGTGTAAATATGAAGGGTGCTCAGCTAAGTGTTTTACTTCCGTGAAACAGTGAATAGGGAAGAATGATGCTGTGCTGTGCACCGAGCCGAGCTGGGCGTGAGATGAAATCCGTAAGAAAGGATCTCAACCGGCAGAGCGAGTGTATCGTAATTGCCGTACATTTACAGATGATTAATTAACCGAGTTTTTGCATAAATAAACGTATCACTATCTGATTAGAGGGTAACCGATCTGCACCGGTTAGGAGAGGCAGAACAGAGCAAGATGATTAAATATGTAAGCTAAGACAATTATACTGTTGTTTGGAAACTAGGTTCAATCATTAGCCCTAAACGAGTGTGCTAATTTTGGGCTAATCGAATCACATTAATTTTATTAGTGAGGAAAGCTGGAGGGTTCCGCGTTTAAGTTTAATTATCTTCCTAGAAGTATCTCAGTAAGATGACAAATAAATTTAGAACTACCATGAAACGAGATCATCCCACTGTACATAGCAAGACAATGATTAGTCAAGGAAACTGAAACAATGAAAAAGTGGTATGTATGTGTGAGGATGAGAGAGGAAAATAGAGAGAGAGAAAGAGGGAGAGAGAGAGAGAGAGAGAGAGAGAGAGAGAGAGAGAGAGAGAAAGAGATCTAAAATGCTAGATATCATTACAGTTTTTTTTTATAAGATACTAAATCATTGAACAATACACTTCGTTATCAATTTATTGCCTGATTGTTGTTAAAGGTACACTACCTTCATCTGGCAGCCGAACTTCCTTAGCGTATCTCCTGTGCCCTCGTATCATCTGGAACAATTGTTCGCATGAACGCCAATCATTGATTCCATCCTATAGATCATACATAAACATTTATGGTTTGTTTTATTTACCTTCGGGGGTTTGCCTCAGCATTTATTAATCCCTTACGAAGTGCCGACCCATTGGTTGACCGGTGACCAACTCCCTGGTGGCTTTGTCGTAAAGCAAACGGGTACGCAAGAGATCAGAGAACGTCGGCCGGAAAAATGGTTTAGGTCAACACCGCCACAAAACCCCATTCTGTGCGGTACGGTAGTGGGATTCGATGGTCGGAGTGTATGAATTAGAGCATGGTCAATTTAAGCTATTTGCTTATCATCTTAAGCTGCACTGTGAGTTCCGGAGTCGTTATTTCTATTTCGATGAGAGAAGAACGGTTTCCCTGCCTTGCGCACTGGAGAACAGAAATTCGTTTTTATTTTCAACTACTAGGCCTGGTACCAATTTTAGTACACCGAGGAGTATCAGCGCACAATGAATCGCTTGTAAAATATTCTTAAAATGGACGAACATTTATTATTACCATTATTCACAACAAACAGCATCCATTCTTATGTTCACCTTCCCTTTCCTTCACAGTTATATTTCGGAGACCGTAATTTAGATTTACCGAGGGTAAGTAAGTAATCCGTTGATCAATGTCTTGCTCGGGGAATGTGTACGATAAAAATATGCTAATTTCTGTTGCTTCTTGCTGATGCCATATTTTATTCTAGTTCTAAGAGCTATCTAAAGTCTTCAATACGTTCTGTACGTCGTGACAAAACACAGTGAAAGGAGTATAATTAAAAGCACAAGTACTTTTTCACTCTAATTCACAACGGTAAAAATCATTCATCATACATTTCAAACGTATCTAATGGTCGTTTGCATACTTCATTGCTTAATCTCTTCAAAACGAATAGTGACTGCCACATAAAAAACAGATTATAAAATAACGACTAATAGCTATGGTATATCAAACACTTTTTGGGAATTTTAGATTTTTTGTAATAACCATTTAATTATATAATCAATTAACAAGAATACATCTTTAAATCAAAGTATTGCTATAAACAATAAGGTCTGGTCGATTTGAAAGATTCAAATTTGTAACTATGACTACAACGACCGAATGGTATATTTTGAAAATTCATTTTGATGAAAAAATATGTCAAGTGAAAAATCGGCAAACGATTTTCTTAAGAAAACGGTAGAAAAGAAAGAACACGAAATTCGACACATATGAAAATGTTTGGCTCGTGCTTCTTTCATAATACCGGCAGTGTTCACTCATCGTAGCCACTTATACGTAACTACAGATCATTCCATGCGAAACGTATTCGCGGGCCCAATATGAACACGCTTCATGCCAATATGTAAATGAGTTGTTGGTGACAAAATGCACAATAAAAGCGACCTTGTCTGCTGTATTTAACACCGCCACAAGCAGCACTAGACATGATAACAGCATTAAGATTGTTTTTGCGGCACCTCCACAGAAGCCACGCGTCGTCATACGCACATTGATACAGTATGATAAGTTGCGAATTGAGAAATGAAGTGACTTCCTCTTCCAGAGCGGAAATCAATGTAAATGTATTCATAAATCTTTCAAAATTTTGGATGGAAAATCTTACGCCTTCTTACGGCTAAGAGCGTAGTTGCCCTTGAGCTAAATGGTAATTTGCATATTCATTGAAAGAAGGTACAAGAAGGTACACATCCGACTCAGAAGTTCTTTTATCCAATCACCTTGGGCTTCGGTGAATGGTGTCAATCGCTGCCGATAATGACAAACATTGGGAAAGAAGGTACACATAAAATTGGATGTTGCGGCAATGTAGGAGATGAGAATTTCTATGAATTTATATAATCTTATTAAAAACAAACCCGGTGCCTGATTAAATGGAAAGAAACTGTTGAAGTGTGTTCGGCAAAGGCAATGGAATAGGATCTACGTAATGTTTTAAAACCTGAATGTATAACCCAGAATCTTGGTTAGTTATTATTGTTATCATCAGAAGCATGTCGGGAAAGTATCGTAATTGTAGTATATGCAATATTTTAATTGAATTTATTAGTTTGCTTTCTCTTGGAAGTCTTTTAATATTATTCAATATTTTTTTGTTCGCTAGTCTCTGCTCAGGTCTTGTTCTGTGGCCCATCGTAATTATGCTCATCATCAAATAAATGCTTAACGTATACGGCCCGGCTCTTCTTACGACAAATAACAAAACAAAATCAAACACATGCTGTCTTAAGGACCAATCTCTACTGAATCACGGGATCTACTATTTAGGCATGTGTTAAAGAAATTGCCAAAGAAAGTTACTATCGGGTTTAGCTCAGTTTTTTAGAGTTGGGAGACTCCGGAGGCTATTTCAATCCACTCCTACGCAACTTCCGTATTGTCCCCAAAATATTCTTAACCGAATAAATTGGAACGCGCTGTACTCAAAGCGTAAATCGACTGTGTGCTCGAGATACATTGACTTAGTATGTGCCATGTGGCAGTGTGAAACTACTGTGACAATTAAATAGTAGAATTGGCTCAATGGCTAATACAACTCAATGGCTAATTAATTTTTAATTTGGTAGTGCCTCATGTAAATAAAACTGGCTACATCCGAGTAGATTCAAGGTAGCCATTAGATCACTGGACCAATGATCGGCAAAGTGTGACTCACGAACCACATACGGTTCTTTATCTTTTTCGTTAGGTCTCTTCGTCGTGAAATGATTCATCGTATGTCAAACTTGTTAAAATTTTACCATCAATAGTAATTGCATTAAATTACTGATTCATAAGAAGATTTGAATAAATGATAGCCATTGTTGAAATTTCCTTGAGAAGTTGGGATATTTCTATATCTGTTGCGTTGGATACTTCAGACTTGTTCTATACTACTGAAATAAAACCTCGTAATAAACCTCGCGGTCTCCATGGAAAATTCTATGTACCTAGTGGAGAATCAAGACATGCAATGGTTTTGAAAAAAGAAAAACGTTAGAATTGGGTTGGATAAGATCCAACCTGACGGTCCAAACTATTCTATTCTGTGTGACCATCCAGAAGTGAATGCGTCGCTTTATTTATATCCTTATTTTAGCTTATTCTTCTGGAAATCTTTTCTGGTTAATTTTCGTTGCTAGTTAGTTGCAATAAGTTAGTTCGCTTGTAGTCAAAGTTGCTTATAATTGCTTTCCCTGTTTATACTTGATTTCTATGGAACGATTGATTCCTGTTGTAATGTTAACCAAGCTTGCATGAAATGTGTTGCTTGTGTCGTACTGATCGGTCGCGTTGCGATCGATTGCTATTGATTGATTTTCGAAATTGCACTATCTAAAATTTTATGTTTGAAAAATAAACTATATGACAATTATGCCTCATAACAACTAGACCCTAAATTGCAATCTATTTTTTCATTCTAGGACTGAGATAAATTATTGGTTGTCTGTCACTTATTTAATATATTTATTTATATGTATATACAAATATGTATATATAATATATGTATAGATATATACTTTGTGACTTTCATTGCATCATTTTCTAAAGGGCTCCGTATAACGCTAGGTTTATTGGTAGTAAAAATATTGTTTCTTAAAAAATAACACTTTTGTTCGAATCAAAACCATGACAATATCGCACATTTTTTATCATTTCTTCTACTGCAGCACTGTATGGTCGGTTGTTTTAGCCCTTTCACTGCCATGAAGCTTATTGCCTTCTACCAAGATTAAAGAACGTTAGCCTTACCAAGGGTGAACTGCTGTTTTTCGAGCATTATAGTGTGGATTAAACTCATAAATTCATATATGTATGCGACTAAGCGGATTAAAACACTGCAAATTGAAGTGATATTAGACGTTCTATTGAAAAAAAACGCAATTCAGCGAAAAAGGTTTCGTCCATTACATTTCTTTTCAGCTATGCGTTAATGCTGATTTATTGCTGAAACAAAAAAATTTTAAGGAATTTACTAATTCATTGTAAGATTTCAAATACTCCGTGGGCAAAAGAAAGTAGAATAGAGTATGTGCCGATAACATTGCAGCACTGCACTAAAATTTTCGATATTCTACAAAAAAAAGGTCAAAATAACCTTAGCCACTTAGCCCTGACGCCCCAACAAAACAGTCCGAAAGGTATATTCGATTCCCTCAAGGGACGTTGTACGCCGGGTAGAGCCCAATGTTCAAGAAAATCCCCTTCAATACAATTGTGCGGACGTTGGGCAAATCGGCGGTGCATATCTTAATTTTGACACTGTGCGGAAATGCGATTCTCTGGATTCTACTGCTGCTGGTGGATGGAAAGATAAAATGTGTACGGGCAGCACAATTGCTCAGAATACAAATGTTATTTCAATTGTATTGATTTGACGAAAATTGTTCCGAATTGGACAAGTGCGACCCAGGTCGTGTCAATATAAGTGAAATAAATAATTCATTAGACTGATAATCCGGCTGACCTATCCCTGACCAGAAAGACTCTTTTCCGTACGGTTCGCAAACTGGTTGATGCAGAAACAGCCGGTCATCATCGTCGTTTTTTCTCCTTCAAAAACTATCTTCCTTGCCGCTGCTATGCCGATCGCATTTGTTTCCGTTTCGAGAGCAAAACCTCCACCATAAAGATAAGAACTTCCGCACCGTCGTTGATTGCTGATCAAATTCCATTCTTTGCAATCGTCAAGAAGGAATGGACTGGCCAGCTGTCGATGTTTTGTGTGAAGAAATAATAAAATTTATCCCATCAAGATACTCAACGCCATTTCGGATGCTATTTAACCATTCCCGGATCAGACACTCTAACACACCGATCAGAATAATAATCCTCTATCATCGATCTGAACAATGTTTTTGGGATAAAGCTCACCGCAGCATTATTTTAACCTTTAAGCATAAACATGGACCTGTTTTGTCTATTTGGACAACTTCTATCGATTGGTTACAAAAATAGCTACTTAAGATGTCTAATCTGATTGAATGGTTTAATTTTATTTTTGTGCATCACTGAGCACACTCACTTCGGTGTTATGTTTGTACTATTTATGTTATTCTTTGCCATACCGCGTAAGTGTGTATGTAATATTATAGTACAAAAAATATTTAATGAAGACAAAATTGGACAAACCTATTCTCCATATAAGTACTAAAATTATTACTTAACTTTAATACATATGTTTTAGTTATAGTATAGTTACTTTATGTGAAGTCTAAATTCCGATTTTCTATATTCAATTATTTATTTTTTATTTCATATGTTATGTTCACTTAATTTTTGTTTTGCTTTTTGATTTTATTTATTTCAAAATCATTTCTTGTTTCAATCAAATATTTGCGTTTGTTATTGATCCATTGACCAAATAAAAACAATTTGAAAGGAATGAATTTTTAAATCATGATCACATCAAAGTACAACGTTGAAGTAACATAACTGTTCTTATCTCAATATTCAATACATTTCAAAACATTTTTTTTGTTGACTGTTTTTGGTACCGAAGTTATTTGAGGTATAATTGAATTTATGTGGGTTTTCAACGAAGCCATGTTACGTGGGTCTAGATCTGCAAGTATGAAAAAAACCTAATTTTGATAGGATTAGATCAGCCCACCACATAATCTCCCTTCCAGTACATCTATTTTGTATCTCTGCCCCATTTGAATTCGGCATGCAAATTTATGCAAATTTATAAAATGAACCCTTTCTTCCAATGGTTGAGGAACAAGCTGAATAACACTAGCTTAATTACCTAGATCTGTGTGTATAGCATCTCGTTAAATTGATTGCCGCCACACATAGTATTATTTATCAGAACACACGCTAAACAATCCAATGATGCTGCCGATAAAAATGGTGAAATAAGGAATGCTTGGAGCAAATGAATATTTTAGTGAAGTACGCAACAGATTACCCGTCAATTAGAGCGAGTGGAAGATGAAGGTGATTGGATTGGCTTTAAATCAATGCAAATTATTGTTTCATCGCACAGTCATGTCTACAGTTATTCCTGCTTCAATACTTCTTAATATGTCTTGAGATGCTACAATTCACTCTCTCTCTATTTCTCTCTCTCTCTTTCTTTCTTTTTTTTTCTCTCTCTCTCTCTCTCTTCTTGGCGTAACGACCTTCTAGGTCATGTCTGCCAATTCTAGCATACAAGACTTAATTTCATCACGTAGCCCGATAATTAGTCCTTTCTATGGGAGATTGGTCCGGATGGGATTTTGGGCCGGTCCTAACGTGTGAAGACTGGCTACCAATACACAACCGGCCGCTCCTGTGCTACATATATGCACTACCTTAATGTATCAGCGTTTAGCAACTATAAACCCTCTGTTATAAACGGAAATAGTTCAGAAAAATTTGTTTTAAAGAAACCAAACAATTTGTCCGATTTAAAATGTACATTTAAATTCAGATCCGCATAAAGCATTTTAATTTAAGTAAAGTTTAGTGAGTATGTCCATATGTCAATTGTTAGCTCGTAATATGGCTCTCCACAGCAACGTCCCTATTGTATTGGCGAAAAATGAACCTTAGCTTGTCTTTTCAGTGCCTGTCACTCATATCCGTAGGCGGTGTCGAATATTAACACCCTCGATTTACATTTCTAACTGTGATCAAATTTGTGCTTTCAGCAAGCCTGCTCATACGATTGCACTCTATTTATTAATGTCACGCCCAATGGGCTATGTGTCCTGCGGCAATATTTTACCACCAGAAATAACTTAATTTAACTCATCGACCCGTAACATTGGTCTATTGGTTATTGCAAAGTAGGTTTAAGTTGTAAAACTTCAGGAAGTGCAACAGCGTAATTGGCAATTGAAATGTTGATTTTCTTATGGTTATTGTTATGGAAAGTAATGAAGTAATTTGCAATGTAGGAGTAAATATTAATTTGTCATGGTAATTTTTTAAATTGGGCTATATATTGGTCTGTTGATAATATCTGATCTAAATCATTATATTTGTTCTTAATAGTATTCGTTCAGTATTCAGTATACTGGCGAATGTTGCAGTTACACATACGCTATTCTAGACTTGTAAATGACCTGAAAGTTACATATCAATTTGATATTCTATGCATGTGGCTACTTTTAATGTTAGACTAAACGCGACTCTTTTTTTAACTTAAACAACTTTGCAACGATCGAACCTTCAAACCTTTCAATAATTGTTTGCTTATTCTGTTGGTTTTGCAAAAAATGGGGTTTGAATTTGATATTGATATTGATATAAAAATGTAATATCGTGAGAACATAATGTTAGTCAAATGTTTAAAATGCCATAAAATGTGTCTACATTTTTCAACAGCTCAACTTACAAATTCTTGCTTCTCGCGGTTTAAACCCTCTTGAGTGTCCTTAGAGAGTTTTGCTTGATTTGTACAATATTTCATACAAACCGCGGAGTAAGATGAGTTATGGGGACACATTCGAAATTTATTGTTTTATTGCAATCGATCAGATGGCACAACGGTATTATCTTTTACGCTCTAACACCATCTAAAAACGAGAAGAAAAAATAAGAAAAAGTTACCGTTGCGCCATAGTGCAAAATATTTCGTTCTTGAATATTCAAAATCTGATTCCATTGCGGTGGGAATGTAAAATTTCCACATCAAACGGAAGCTGAACCGTCCCTCGCCGATGGTACGATTACGACTTGTTGCACCGTGAAAGGAAATTTTGAAATATTCCTCACTCCTATATCCTGATACCAACACACAGTAGCACAATCGTTGCCAGGAAGTGACGTCGGCATATGCCCCTTAAAATGGGCACAGAGAGACATCATTGATCCCCTAGTCCAGAAGGAACAGCAACGAAAAAAGGCAAAGGAATCAGGAAATATATGCAGCGTTTGCCAGCTAACATGAAAAAGTATTTATTGACAATACGTTGAGGAATGTACAACGTCATGTTTAATGGTTGATTATTGATCATTTGCACGGTTGGAATAGTGAACAGAACTGACTGCAATGGCGTACAATACACACCGTGCGATTGTTCATTGCGTACAATGGGTATGGAATTTTTCATTTAAAAGTCTATAACTAGACTAGACGAATATATTAGGCTTTTCATTCGTTGAAAACTGCTGCTACGTTGAAAGTATAAATGAAAAAATTGGACAATAAGTTTAAGATATAGTGTATTTGCCGTAAAATATGCATGGATGGCATCCTTAGACATGTATACATTAGTTTTCCTTTTTAACTAGATATCGGTACAGAAATAATCCTGCTTAAAGTTCAGTAACATCTTGTCATTTCGTCCTTAGAGGTATATTAATTCGGTTTTTTCTACATTCTGGAAATGAATACAGGGTATCCCGCAATTTTTTGACAGTTTCCCATCAATTTTTGAATCTGTCCCGAGATTTTTTGACTACGACTCTTATATTTTTGAATCCGTCCCACAATTTTTTGACTGCGTCCCATCAATTTTTGAATTCGTTCCGTAATTTGTTGACGGTTTCACATATATTTTGGAATTCGTTCCGAGATTTTGCGATTGGAGCGGTCCGGTGATGTATAAGTATTGGCGCCAGTCTTCACACGACAGAACTAGTCCAAAATCCAATGGGACGCAATCAAAGAACCTTGGAAAATTGTCAAAAAATTTTGAACATCCTGTAATCACAAATTTCCATTCGACAATATTTGTTCTACATTTTCCAGCAAAAAAAAAAACAGAACAAATAATTAAGGTTTCTAGAAGCACGTAGAAAAAAAAGTCTAGGAAGATAAGCCATCATTCTTTTAGATTTTTTTTAAAGTTTGATGTCCTGTTTAATGAATTGATTTTAATAAGTTCTAAATCTGATTTGTTTGCTAACTTTTTACATCAACTGCAGTTATCAAAGGGTTTAGATTTTTTTTAGTTCGTTTTACATGTACAAAGCTCAAAGCCGCCTCGTTTTCATTGAACTACTTCTTTACACTATATGCTGTTCTACTACTCGATGTAACCTAATATTTCTTGGCTTTAGAAATAATCCTATTCGCTTAAAATTGTTTCACTTGCAGCTGGTAATACACACTTCTTGAACAGTAGAGCTACACGCATTTTCGAGTTTGGAATTCTACACTTGTTCTAAAAGACTGTGTTTATGGTAATCAGAATCAACCTCTTTGCTCTCGCTGAAATTCTTACACTTTAGTCTGCGATTTCAATTTGTTTGTATAGTTTTATGGTGTTGTGATTCGTGTATAAGCATTTTTGTTTCGAATTCTTGGCTAGGCCACAAAACTGATTGATTTATATTAAACATGAGAAAATGGTAAGAACTTTTTCAGTTTTGTGACACTGTTCTCGGATAAAAAGAAACATCAAATTTATTATGTAGTGTACTTCGAACATCATAACAACAGCAATAACAGCATGAACAAACATCATGAAAAGTCATGCAATTCAATACACCATAACACATCATTTTCCGTTCACCTGGTAGAAATAATACTTTCAGCACTGTTATGTCCATATCTCAAGGGTTGTTACAATTGTTGATAAGAAACGGCCGGGTCGTATAACTTTCATACGGAGATTTAGAAATCATGAAATTGTGATATTCCATGACACAAAAATAAAAGAAAGTCAATAAAGACAAACGTAGCACTTAGAAACTACAACCAGAGTCTCAATGCTTAGAATTGTACTTGAGACTTCTTGTTTTCTTACTTTTATTCTATACCACGCATGGCATGAAATCTTTTGCCGCTAGGTAGTATAACTAGTGAACTGTTTGCTGATTTATGCTTCTTCGCGAAGATGCATACCGATCCGTAGCCATTCATCTTTTGTCATTCAATTGTGAAGTAAAAGTAGTCATACGTATCGCAGCTTTGTGAAACGTGCCACAACATTCCTTCGAGCATGAATATTTACCAGCACACAACGGGAAAGGGCGCACATATTGCAAGGTCACAGCGTGAAATTGGATGCAAATCGACATGTCCGGATAATAAATGGTCAGTTTTACGTTTGGTTTCGATGGTATTGCCTACAGGTCGCATACACTTTCCATCAACCGATGCCGCTGCAGCGCTGGCATGTAACATACTACCTCGAACGTATTATCTCCAAGAAAAAGGCACAAAAAAGAAACCTCCCACCCGAACCCGAACCCGAATGCTTCATTTATCACACAGGTTTATCTTAACGCAGCGTGCAAAAATTTATTCACAACACGCAACAAATATATCGTCCGATATGTATTTTGACTTTTGCTTCCCGAGAAAACTCATCAATTATTTGCTGCTTTTCACCCCAAGACCCAAAATTTCCCAACCGAGAGCTACTTTCATGCATTTCCTTTCGCTCCTTCGCCGCCGCGCCATTTCCACTTGCAGTGGCAGTGCTGTCAGAATGTAGGACAAAATATGGGAAAACATTTATTGAACTTGTTTAGATTTTGCGATGATAACCCCGCGCTTTATGCTGGCGTATCCTTGTATGACCGGGATCGGCCGTGTTTTGTTGCGCTAGCTGTTTGGAGGCATCTTCCCACAAGGTGTGCACCGTCTGTCTTTTACGGCACTTGACACGACCAACATATGGCACATTACAGCATTAGAGCTGCTATTATCAGTGCGGTTTGAAACGGTTTCCAGCCGCTGCCCTGCGGACTTATGCGTGCAGAGAGGGATGGTGTGTGAGACTTTTGCTTTTAAAATTCGATTTTGACCATAAATAAAAAGGGACCCAGATTGTACCAATTAAAGTTTAATCCGGTAGTTGAGCAAGCAGCTTAAACAGAAGGGTATTCAAGAGAGTACGGCATTTCCCCTTTTATTAGCAAGAAACGGTAATGATACAAGCTCTCATATGGTTTTGGTAATGGCAGAA
This sequence comes from Anopheles moucheti, assembly GCF_943734755.1. NCBI lineage: Eukaryota > Metazoa > Arthropoda > Insecta > Diptera > Culicidae > Anopheles > Anopheles moucheti. The sequence goes on from NC_069141.1 coordinate 47,303,303, forward strand.
TTATTGATATATAGGCAGACAGAAGCGTGGAATCAATATTTACTGCTAAGCATATTGTATCGTTAGCAACAAATGTTATAATATAAAAATTCTTAAGTTGGCTATTGTGTTTCATTTTTCAAAGTTTCGATTTTTTTTATGTAGAAAATTGAAAATGCAATGCTTTGATGTTGTTTCCGCTTGGCTTGTCATGCTTAATGCCCCCTTTCCTCCTTAGTTTATCATGCTTAATCAATACCGGTTTGTTGTTGGTACGAAACACATCGTATTAATTTAAAGCTTATTTTAAAAAGATTCCCCCGAAAAAAAAACCAAGATTCTGCGAGGATAAAACGAATCTGTCATTCCTTGTTTTTTTCTTTCCCTCGTTCTTTCTCAGCCTGCAATTGAACAATTTACACTCCTCGGTCATTGCAGTCAAGTGCGACAGTTTGAAGCCTTTGAAAGAAAATGTTTCCCTTGGTGAAAGGACAAATCATCATAAATTATTGGATTTGAACCCTCGGTTACGGGGAGCACGTGCTTAAAAGTGAAAGAAAAATCTAACACCATGCCTTCCGAAGGGTTCGTCTACGTTACTTGTCCTGTTCCTAGCCGAGAGCAAAAGTGCAAAGGAGAAGAGAAGAAAAAAACACGACACAATGGTCGAAAATACGGACGACGCGTAAAAGAAAAATTCCTCCATAATTTCACGTCACACAGCCCTTACCAGCTGGCTTTCTGGCCAAAAGGTCGCCAAACGGAAGAAGGGTGACACTGGCGCTTTTTCCTCGGTCATATCGACATGCTAGTAAATTATGTATCATTCGTTCACACAAAATGACACTCTCGGCAATCGTAAATCATCTACGGCGCTAAGCATAACCCCTCGCAAGGGATGTATCGTCATAAGGCCCATTCCTTGTACGGTGACCCTTGGCCAAAAAACTACCATCGCTAGCCGCTGCCGTTATTTCCGCATAGCAGGTTAATTACCGAGGGGCCGGACAACGTCCCTAGCTGTTGGAATTCCCTCTTACTCTGTATCTTCCCCCTTGATACGGGAGGACGATTATGATGTACGAGAAACGTGTTGCTTGCATTTCAGTTGTTTCCGGGGAGTGATTTTCCGCAATTCGCTTAAACATGTGCTCCTCATCGTTTATCATAAATTGAAGATAAACGTTTTAAAATAAGACGGAGTTCGTTTTAAACTTTGCAATGCGGCATGAGCGATAAACCATTCGAGTCCAGTCTTGAGGTTTGATTCTGAATAATGTAAACTTTATTGTGTAAATAGTACTCTGCAGCAAAATGTACTCTGCAGCAAGCCTATAGGCCAATCTACATGTTTACAATTTATTAGAACAAACATAAACGTTTGACTTTATACTACCATGAATTTATGATGTCTCCTGTTTACTAACAATGGTTTGATAAGGATGCTGCATAGTTATGAATTTTATTACCACAATAGATAGGGTTACGAAGATAGCCACAACTTTTACCACAAATTGTAACCCACATTCAATGGTTGTGGAACATCGCAATTTATGATTGCAATATAAATTACCCGTTTGGGTAGCTCCTGATAATTGTAACCATAGCAATGTTCGAAGTTATGTAGTAGTAGTAGTAGATACGCTGATAGAAGTAGAACTTTTTTTTTTGCTCACCCATGTTACCTTCTCTAGCTTAATTTATATAGCGGTATTAGCTTTAACACAGCATTCGTACAGTATTTCACCTGTTTACCTGTTCACGAGCCTCAATTACATAGCTCTATATACAATCTATTTTCTATCAATTGCATAGAATATTGAATCAGTATCTATTCATATTTTATTTTCAAAAACAACACAACATACAATTCACGATCGAGCATGACTGGGATAAGGCAAAAGACAAGGAGGAAATGCATTGAGAAATTTTTTCTATCCTCAGTAAATATATGACTGATAATACAGTAAAGAGCCGTTTTAACTGTAACACACAAAAAATATCTAAAAGAGCAGACTGAGCGGTCTTTTAAGTGTCCCGAATTCCGGCCTGTATCCTTTGCATTTATCCTTATCCTGTATCCTTTACACAATTTGCATAACAGTTTAAAAATCGCTGAAATGGCCTTCTAATTTAAAGCAATACATTTGTTTTAAATTTTGTTATTTTTTTTGTTAAAGAGTCACTGGAACTGCCGAATACATTACGTCCAATTTATAATTTGTCAGTAAAAACAGTATTACACCCGGATACAACATACGCGGAAATTCGAGACACACGGTTCTCTTGTCATGTCATAGTCTATCTCTGGATCTACTTGTAGTGTTATAATCCGCATCGTTCGTTGCTCTTAATTAAAATTGATTCGTTTAGTTTTTTGTCTACAATTCTCTGTTTATTTATGAGACTGTTAATAGTAGAGTGGCCTGTCCATGTCCATAGTAAAATAAAGAGTAAAGAACGTTAATTGCACTATAGTTAATGATGATGCCCCTCTTACCCCTGCATGGGACTGAGAAGGACATAGCTTCGTCCTTCGTTCGTAGAGATAATTTAAAAAGTATTGAACACGATTTAAGTTTAATGAATGGATGAATGCTTAAAGTTCTCCGAAATTCGCTTCGTCATTCGAAATAGCTCTCCTTTTTAACATCAGGTTAAGTATTGAAGATTTGAAGTATTGAAGAAGCGATCAGCGATTGATAAAGCTGTATTTTACATGTTAAGTTAATTTCCTTGAGCAAGCGTGTTATTACTCCCACTATTTATGTCGTTAATTGAACCCCAATCTTTTTGATGTCGTTAATGTACATCACGAAAAGAATAGGACCACGAACACTTCCTTAACGAACGCCAAGTGTGTTCATAATACGGTTCCATATACATCCCCTAAACATAGTCCTCTTTTCTTCTCATTGTTTTCGAGGAAAGCTTTTGAAGCAGTTGAATTATTTACACCCGATTTCAAAACTCCATAACGAATGGTCAGTAGAAGTCTTGGTATTGTTTCAAATGCTAGCTTTAGACACACGAAAACATGAAGAACAACCTGTTTACGTTCTATACACTTTTTCCATATCGCTCATGTTTGATTCAACACTGTTTCACAATAATATATCCAGATATATTCTCGATATCCAGATTGCCCTGACCTGAAATATTTCCGGTTCCGGAAAAATATGTTTACAAGTTCTTGTTTAACCACAACTGCTTCAGTTCATGTCCTGAACGCTTGTGACAAAATCATTGTTATATGTATGCTTCAATTTGGATTATCTTCATATGGGTCGTCACACAATCAATCGAGATTTTTCTTTTCGAGGTCTTCTTTTCGAGACAGCCTCAAGAGGCCTAATAATGTGCCATTTCTGTATTTTGTCATTTGTTGAATAAACATTCTTGTGTTCTGTGGGGTACAGATCCGAATGTGGTATGGTATCGTTATAATCGTGCTTGCTCTCTCTCTCTCTCTCTCTCTCTCTCTCTCTCTCTCTCTCTCTCTCTCTCTCTCTCTCTCTCTCTCTCTCTCTCTCTCTCTCTCTCTCTCTCGCTCTGTCGCTCTCTCTGTTAAAATATATTTGAATAGTTAGCTGATAATAATTTGTGGAATACTAATAGCATATTCTTAGTCAATACGTCCTGGGCGTTCTTCCTGAACAAAAATCAGCTCATTTAAAATTTTATCTTGAAAGAGCTAAAAAAGATAGAGTTTTAACACATTTTCTCAGAATTTAAATTTCCTTCAACGTGTCGTATATAAAATTCAATATTTTTTCAACTTCATTCTCTGAATCGAGAAGAGAGAATCCTCTCGTCGGCTTATATAGACTTTGCGCCTTTTTTCAATATCGCACCTAAGTATTTTAAAATGTTCCTACAACTTTTTTTGGTACAATTCCTACAACCTATAGGTTTATTTATTAACGAGATAAATCGAATCGGAATAAATGTAAAAATATCAATTATTATTCCTATTATACCTGATTATTACCAAGTATTATTATTATTACCTATTATCCTAATTATTATACCTATGTTCAATTTTAGTAATACCTATCTACCTCTACATCATTATTATTTTATCCCGATTATATGTTTTTGAAGTTTCTAATTACACGGTCCGGAGACGTAAACGATGAACACCACAGCCTTGTAGTATGCTGCAAACAGAAAGATATAACAAACTACCAACCAAATCATTTAAAGTTTTTAATGAAATAACTTTCGACTAAACGACTTTTATATGGCCCGAAATACTCGAGTGTTCATCAACAGTGTCCAGCCAAAAACAATACGTGCATTTCGATTCCAAGAATTCCATTTATGACCCTGTAGGTCACGCACCGGAGTGGCGAAAAGTGCTGAGACGAATTATCTTGTAATGCTGACTACTCAGCCGAAGATCGTAAAACGAAGCAGCTATGCATTAACGTGCGAAACGAAAATCCACCCAAGACTGCAGTGGAGTCTTGCTGTTTGTTGGTAGCTTCGCCTCTTCTCCACTCCATAAAGACGAAATTCATTCAAGACACAAGTGCCCGGATGGAAGAAGCAATAGCCATAACAATAAATGATGCTGGAATAGGAAAGCAACAAGAAATAGATCTTAAATCGAGAGCCTTTTTCCCTTTTTAGGTGCTGTTGGTCCTACCAAATCGGTGGGCGCTAAGCTTGAGCATACAACCATATCGAGGGATCACAGTGCACACTGGAATGGATTCGTTCCAATCGGCCGGTCGATTAGTCGTCACCCTTCTCGATTGTGGATAGAAAAATCGAACCTTCCGATGACCAGCGGTCACCGGACGGAAATAACTGTGGGATTAATAAAGGCTAAAGGAATATTCCCTGAGGTAAATAAAACAAACCATAAATGTTTATGTATGATATATAGAAATGGAATCGAAAGAAACGCCTTCCGTGACGGTGTTTTCGAACAACACGACTTACCTGCGATAATCTTTCTTAAACCGTACGGAAAATTTCCAATTTTCCCCCGGATCAATTATGGAAATGCACACATTTAAGAAAACTTTTACGTCCACCGAAATTGTTCAATAAATTGTGTTTGTAGTAGTTTGTAAAATATTTAAACACAATTGTTTTGAACTGTTTGAAAGTAAATATCATTTTCATCTGTTGGCGCCGGCAGTACATGATAAAATTTCGCGTGTTTCTTGTGAAATGCCATCAGTTTTACAAATTTTGGATCGACAGAAGCCAACACAAATGTTAAACGTATCCTACTTGTTGAAACTGCATTAGATGGTTCACCATCAAGTTGAAGGTAATGGTAAAATGTAATTTTCCCACAGCACATTTCATTCCGGTCGGTGTACCGTCCAGTTTCGCTTCCTCGTCTCGATATAGCCTTAAGGCATTTTTTAGGGGGAAAAAACTCCCGCATTGTATGATTCGTTGATTCGATTAACACCCCCTAGTGCTCGCGAAAAATATGCTTCACATTGACTAATCCCAACCCACACTCAAAAAACACGTTGTTAGGATACGAATAAAGAGTAGCACATTAGCTTCACATTGTGGTCGGTTCAAGCTATGGTTGAATGCGAATAAAAATGATTTTAATTTAATCAATGTTCACGCTTTAAGAAATTTGATGCCTTTGTGGACTTTTCTATATATGAAACGTACGTACTAACACCCGAAGGATGCGGTGAAAGAGCTTGAACAAATTATAAATTCATTGTGGCTAGCAACATAGTTTTTAGTCCTTACTATTGGATTATCGAAATAATGATGCGTATCAAATATGTCATCTACTAATTATGAACATTGCCACAAGCTACAAAATTCTTGTGACTCTTGCAATTGTAACTCGACTGTGTAAAATATGAGCATGGTTGTTACTTATGTTTTTGTGTAAGGGCACTGACTTCTATGAGCTCAATGAGTATCACTGTGATGCACTGCCTGGCAACGTAATAGACCTGCAAGGCTCTAGTGGATTGTCCGTCTTAGTCTTAGGAATACTATCTTAGATCCTAATGTATTTCTCGTGTTTTGTTAAGGATTTTCGGATTCTATGAAAGACTCGTTTTCTTTTCTCTGCGAGATGATCGTCCGGTATGATCTGTGAACGACTCAACAAACAAAACATTCAATAGTTGAACACCTTATAAAACTTTAAGTAACTAGAGGCTCACAAAGACTATTCGCCCTCTTAAAATATCGTTTATATTTAGTATTAAGGAATCGATTTCTTCTTTTCACATTAGAAAACACATTAATAATTGACATGTTTACGTTTATTTCGACAATTAGAGTAAATGTTTACCAACATGTTTTTAATTATAATTTTTTTTTTATTTGGGGCGGCCCGGTGGCATGATGGTAGCGGAGCCGGTCTTCACACGAACGGACCGGACCAAAATCCCATCCGGACCAATCCCCCGTAGCTAGGACTGACTATCCGGCTACGTGGTAAAATAAGTCGATACGGCCAGGCCGTTCTAAAGAAAAAAAATGTTTTTTATAACATAAAATTTTTTAAGAACCTGTTTTTGGTAAAATTTTAAATTTGCTCAATAAAAAATTGTATTTCACATACAAAATTACACGAACTGTCAAAATATTCCGATTCGCGTATCTCGAATTCGCGTAACTCGAGTGTCGCGAAACTCGGAAAAAGACTGGAGTATTATCCGGGACCTGATTAACCGGCGGGCGAATTATTCGTGATTTACTAGTTTGAATGTTTAACCGTTCTATCCTATTCGCCCGCGTAAGTAACCCATTAGTTTTAAATGTACAGTACAACGTCGATTATCCGACCAACTGCAGATCGGCCGCATGTGGGTTAATCGATTTCCACGGATAATAGGCCCTTCGGCTTTGTACATGCAATAATTAAAGATAAAGATGACAGGTCTACGTTAAAAGAATTCATATGATTTCAGTATTAGAAGTTATAGGTTATTAACAATATGGAACATTTTCCGGGTAGCTTAACTTAATAAACTCTTTATAGAAAAGTTCCTCTGGCCAACCGGTTAAACGGTTTAAAAATCAAAACTATTCTGCTAGCTGTCATTTTTTAACTCACAGATTTAAATAATCCGCCTACTGGTTAATCAGGTCTATCTACTGTATATGTGCTTATATGAAAATCGTACGGCTGCAAAACTCTTTAAATGTTTTGTACATCGTGATCAGTGGGGCATTGCAAGTGTAGTTTCTGCTCATGAATGGGATTTTTCATAATTCCCTAATTCTAAACGTTCGTTCCGGTACGTATAAATTAGGTCTCTCTAACAAACATGGGACGTCAATTTTATTGGCAAAGAACTTCGCTGCAAACGTTGCCTGGGCTATACGAGGGCTGACAATAAAGTAAGGTCTCCAACGCTGCAACTTCGCCGGATCACGCACTAGGCGAAATCTGGCAACACCGCCGTGTTCCTTGGTTCCCCCACTTCCACTTTGCTGCTGGGTGAGGCTTCCCCGACCGCTCAGTCTTGGCTGAGCAGCCGTCAACGATGGAGGCACCCCTCGCGTCAGCGTCCAAGTGCGAATTGCATTCTGTAATAGGTTTTTTGAGTGCGAAAAAGGTGCCACCTATTGAAATCCATCGTCAACTAGTTGAAGTTTACGGGGAAAAGTGTATGGACATAAAAAACGTGCGTAAGTGGAGCCGCGAGTTCAATTCCGGGCGCACTAATGTTCACGACTAGGAGAGAAGTGGCCGACCGTCGGTCTCGGATGCGATTGTTCAAGCAGTGGAGGCAGAAATGCTCAAAAACCGCCGTGCGACAATTAGGGACTTGGAAGAGAAGCTTGGAGGAGTGTGTAGCAGCGAAACAATCCGTCATATCCTTGTGAACAACTTGCAGTATCACAAAGTTTCTGCCCGATAGATAGACCGAAGACCACATGAAGCGGCGCGTGGAATGAGCGACCAAAGTTGTGGCCCGTTTTGAAGAGGAAGGCGATGATTTTTTGGAAGGGTTTGTTACGGGGGATGAAACGTGGGCTCATCACTACACACCCGAAACAAAGGAGTCGTCCAAACAATGGCGCCATAGCGATTCTCCGAAACCCAAAATGTTTAAGGCACTGTCAGCCGGCAAGGTGATGGCTACGGTGTTTTGGGATCGCCACGGGGTATTGTTGGTGGATTTCATGCCAAGGGGAACCACTATCAATGCAGCAAGGTACTGTGAGACCCTGGAAAAGCTTCGTCGTGCCATAAAAAACAAACGCCCGGGATTGCTGAGCAAAGGAGTGAAATTTCACCACGACAACGCGCGCCCGCACACAGCCAACGTTACCCTTGACCTGCTCAAGAAATTTGGCTGGGACATCATCGATCACCCTCCCTATAGTCCCGACGTGGCCCCAAGTGACTACCACATGTTCCCCGCCCTGAAAAAACATCTCGGAGGTTCAGAAAGAGGTCAACACCTGGCTGCGCGAGGCGGACGGAGAGTGGTATTCTGCCGGCATAGACAAGTTCATCGTGCGGATGCGTAAGGTGTTGGAAAAAAATGGCGATTATGTAGAAAAGTTGCCAAAACCTTGGCCTTTCCAACGGTGTATCGCTTTTTGTAAATAAATGTCATTTTCTATGAAAAAAAAATTGGAGACCTTACTTCATTGTCAGCCCTCGTATATCGGCTGTAATATAGATATAGATTATTACAGAGCTTGTTATTGGTCGCTTAGTGGGTCGCCATGGAACTTTGCGGTTTGTTAAGAAGCACACGGTACTCGATGGAACTTTGTTTGCAATATGATAGCTGTACTGTCAAATGACGGCTCCGTAAACGACGCCATCCGTTTCGGGAAGTTGTAAGTGAAAATAAAACGGTTTTAATCCGCGTAAAGGTGTATTAAATCAACGTGCTGGATTCCAATTCACATCTGATTCATGCGTCTTCATGTACGATTAAGGATGAGGGTCTTCCTTATGTACTCCAGTCATCATATCCTTCCGATCGCGAGGTTATCTGTTTCTGCAACATAGTTCGTAGCGCATACTCTTCTGTGATTAAGGCTCACAAACTACGGCAAAGTTCGTAGCACCCGACGATTGAAAGTGGTAATAAGTGGCATTCGTTTGTTTTGTGTTATTGTGTAATAAAAAGTCAACGATACATAAAAATATATATACAATTATTTTGCAATAGTTTAATAAAAATCCGAAATAACAATTTATACCTGAATAGACAAAACATGAAAAAGAATGTACACGAAAATGTTAACTTTTTTCCATTTAGATTGGTATCATTTATATATGTATTTTGTAGGGTGTGACGTAATAAAACTAAAAGGCCGAATTAGTAAAGTAGTTGTTCTGTTGTCTCTGAAACCCCCTAGGTTCGATTCTCATAAAAAGATAATTTATTTATTTATTCAGGAACGGCCAGGCCGTATTGTTTAAAAAAAAAAAAATAAATAAGAAAGAAAAAAACATAAAGCCATAAATATGAACAGCTCCATCGTGTGTAGAAGTCAGGCATTAACATTTTTTGATGTTTTGGCCGAGGGCTGCTTAAAGGTTACTTAAAAGTTCGCGGAACTTCAAGGCTGGTTATCTACTGAAAACGACCTATTTAAAGAACGATCTTTAGCGTTGTCAAATTGGCTGCTTAAGCAAATCTGGCTACTTAGGTATTCACAAAATCAACCAGTATTATACTGATGGGTCATCTTCTGAGAAGGGCACTGGCTTCATTGTTTTCAGATAGCCGAAGCTTTCTTCAATTTTCTTGTGTGCACCTTGGTTACGTACGCAGCCTGTTCGTTACTCGTTGCTGTCTGGGAATTGACACCATCCGATTTGCCAACTCCAAGGGTTTTCAAGAGACTGTTTAGAATTTCTTCTTCTTTTTGGCCCGCTCACAGTTGAGCACGTCGTGCTGGCATATCCAGGTCACCAATTCGTTTCCAGGAAGCTCGGTCCATGACTGCTCTCTTCCACCCTTGGCTACATCCGATCTCCGATTACTCACAAATACCGCTGTTAGAAAACTACAGGTTTAGTAACGAATTTAATGAACAAAGACTTCTTTGCCGGACACGATTAATACGTGTGCCAAAAAATTGGTCTTCATTCTTGAGGTGTCGGTTTTGAAAGAGGTCGAAGGCGCATCCTGCGATCGGTTTTATCTTTATTTTTCTTCCTCTTCTACGAGGTCTTTCATTTTCCCTAGCTCTATCTGACATGTCGTTAAGAAGGTTTCACCTACTGTTGTAGTGTTCTCAACATTGTCCCTCTAAGTATTGCACAGTTAATTGTTATTCATTTACCCGCTGGTCTATGAAAAGTGTTTTCCAAACATAAAGTGTCAATCGTATTGAGAAACTGTCAACATTCTGTTTGGCAAACGGCGGAAAACAAAATCATTTTTTTTTGCCGAAAAAATGTTTGGCATCAAATTGGCACACCTTTGACAAACTCTTGTTTGGCAAACACTTTTTATAGCTTCACTTTTTCACCTGTCAGTTCCTTCTTTTTCTGTCTATGAAGTGGTATACACTGCAAGTGATACAACCTCTCCTACGCTTAGTGCAACTTCATTTTGTCATCTGTCAAGTGACACCGCGTGTTATTGTTATTAACTGTTTCTCGTCTATCCTGCATCCGCGCGGTAATTCGCGTTACCGTTTAACGACGATTCGCACAACAAATATTTACGGTAAGTTCTCCTCACCTTCGACGACTATTCGAGCTACTTTATGTGCAGGCCTGACATACGTGCCGTTCGCCGTTTTCTACCGTTATCTGTCTAACATGACCGTCCTTTGCTACTATCGTTGCCACTACGCGTCTTTTTGGCCAGCAGTTCTTAGGAAGGTTGTTGTCAACGATGACAACTATGTCTCCTACCTTAAGAGACCGTACAGGTTGGAACCACTTGGTTCGACGCGTAAGAATAGGTAAATACTTGGCTACCCACCGCTTCCAAACCAGATCCGATGCATGTTGTGCTATCCTTCAGGTGGATCTTATTGCAACGGGGTTGTCGCAATACGTAGCCGGTGGTTTGCTTCCGTCCGAACTCCCGAGTAGCAGCAGGTTCGCTGTTATGGGTTCAGCCAGTTCATCTTCCAAGGGTACGTATGTGAGCAGTCGCGAGTTCAGTATGAGCTCGATTTCGGCAAAGGCTGACGTCTGTATCTCATCCGTAGGGCGTCTAGGGAACACACACTAGTTTGGATTTTCTTCACGGAGCGCACCATGCGTTCCCAGCAGCCGCCGAAGTGTGGTGCCCCTGGTGGGTTGAAGATCCACTTCAATCGCGGACCGCAAAACTCTTCCATCAACGCATCGTGATTAAGCTCCTGTAACGCTTCATCCAGCTCACGTGAGGCTCCGACAAAGTTAGTGCCTCGGTCGCTAATCATCTCGAGAGGCGTCCCCCGTTTCGCGATGAACCGCCGTATCGCCAAGATGAACGAGGCGGTGTTCAGGGATGCCGCTACTTCCAGGTGAACCGCTCTGGTGGTGAGACTGGTAAAAATTGCTCCCCACCGTTTCTCTACTCTACGTCCGACAGCTACTAAAAACGGTCCGAAGTAGTCGATCCCTGTGAATGAAAAAGCACACTGACCCACTGCGACCCGTTTTAGCGGTAAATTATCCATTAGAGGTGGTTCCGGTAGCGCGTTGTCCACTATGCATTTTTGGCATCTCCTCCTTATCCGTCGGTATTCTCCCAGTAGCTTTGAGATGTGGTACGTTCTTCTCAGCGCACCTAATACAGTGCTGTGGTTCCCGTGTTTGTACCTCTCGTGGTACTGTTGCATTATAAGGTCCGTAGTGCTCGTTTCCACTTAGAAAACCGCTCGAGCCGAATGAGCGGTTCTATCATCCGATGGTGCTGTAGCTTCGTCCTAAGCTCGTCGGGCGTGTTTCTAGCTACGACGTCTTTAGTGGGTCAGACATCTTCCGACTCCCAGAGGAAAGGTGGAGCATGAAACCATCGCCCTTGCTTGGTTTCCCGCCCCAATATGGCGAGAGCTCGTTCGTTGTCCTTGGACTCCAGTGCCTTACGCATTGCCTTCCGCACTCTTCAATGGCTTGCTGAGGTGACAATGGTCCTCACCAATTAAGACGCGTGGTACTGCTCCTTCATAGGATGTCAAAGGAATGCCCTTCAGGTGACCGTAGTTAGCAGAAAGTTGCTTTACGTTTACGCACTGCGCAGGAAGTGCCAGTCCTTTCACTGTGTGCACTCCCTTTAGCTCGTGTAAAGTTGAATTCTCTCCGCGGCCCGATATACACACCGACAGCTTGACTCACCCCGGTTCCTCTTTGGTCACATCTCCCGTCCATTGCAGGCACAACGGGTGCAGGGTGCCGGATGCACCCAGCTCCGTCAGTAGGTCATGGTCCATAAAGCTGGAGGTGCACCCGTCATCGAAGAAAGCGTACGTATCTACGTATCGTAGGTCCACGCTATGTTACTGGGCAGTATTTCAAAAGCACACGTTCGCTGAGTACTGTGTGCCCAAAAACGTTAGCAGTTTTACCTATTTCCGTCCTTTTTTCGCAGGTGGTGGAGTTTTTCGGGTTTCGATTTTCCATGCGGAGCAGCCGGTGGTGAAGAGCGCCACATCCATCGACACCACACGACGACGTCACGCGGCATCTGTAGCTATGGTATGTAAGACACCTCCGACATACCTTTGGCATGTCGGCACACAGCGTGACTCTAGCAGCGTGACATCCAGTAGAGTCCTTCTAGCTCGTGCGCAGTCGATGACAATGACGGGTGGCAGCTCCCGTAACAACTCCTTCAAAAGCTCTGCGTCGCACATGTACGCGTGTAGCCCGGAGGATCTCACCCCTGCTACCAACAGCTTCACTGCTAGTCCCAAATCCACCAACAAATACAGTTTTTCAACCTTAGGCGCGCACTCTTCCGAATCTTCTCAATAGTAGATTCTACAATCAGATCGGGCCTACCGTAGCGAGTTTACAGCATTTGGATCGCTTCATGCACCCCACCTGGGAAAGCCAAGAGGTGCTCGACCAACTCGAGCGCAGCCCCCTTCAGTGCATTTTGCAGCCGTATCACATTCTCGTCCTCGGTGTAGCCACAGGAAGTGGTTTTCCGATTAAACGCCGTTATGAAGACTGGCCACGTGTCAACGTCTCCAGAAAAGGCAGGCAGATCGCGCTTGACGGTTGACGAGCCGCTACCTGGCTCTGGCTGAGAAGTGTACTGTGAAGTGCATAAAGCTGTGCAGTGTAATTAAATAGTGCGTTGTTCCTCGAGTGCATCGTGCGTGTGTTGTGTATCCCGAATATGTCGCGTGAGTGTGGTACCCCCCAACGAGCAAAGTTTGCGACAAAACGCGAAAGTTGCACGATTTTCCCCCGTTTCAATCCTTCCTCCAACCCTGAGGAGGACACTGCCTCCACGAACTCGGTTGTCGCGGGCGATGTCTTTGGTTGCAAGCTATTGACATCGCATTCTGGCATATGCCTGCTTTTCTTCGGTCTCGCTCACCTCGAATTTCGTCACTTTTGAACGTGCGACGGTGTGCAAACCCTCGACTGATCTCACTACACATTCACACACCTCCTGCCTACCCCACACCTGAACGCTCCCATGAAAAAAATTGTTGCTCCAGAAATTGAATTCAGCCGCGGAGAGTTGCACTATGGGTGGAAGCTTCTTCATAATTTGCTGTGATAATGCTAGTCAATCGTGGACAATGTCTCTAATTGAGTACTTAAATTTTATTTCATTAATTAGTTTTTTTGATAAAAAAGATTTGTTTAGCTATATTAATCATCTTGATCATTAATATCCTGCAGTTATTTTTTCCCGCACATATTATCGGAAGGTGTCGAAATTAATGACACCTTTCTTCGAAGTACCCCATAGTGCCACTCTCTTCACATTCGTGTATGCTACCGGTTTCATCCATTTCGTTCTTCGCAAAATAGTGAAAAGTGAACAAGCAGAAAGGTAAGATCTAATAATCGTCATAGAGAATTGGGTTGTTGATTTATTTTGATTTGTTTTAGCTAAACAACATAACCATGGATTCCTCATTGCAAACATCAAAGGATGCGGTCAATGTTACCGGCGAATTCAGAAACGCACTCTGAATGAAGCGGTGGAAGAGGAAGGAGAAAGCAGCCGGATGCCGATGGATATAGGTAAGTTAACACTTCTTAAATTTAATATTCGTCTAAAAAAGTGTTTTATGTTATCAGTGGACTAGTGGATGTGGATGTGTAAAGTAAAAGCATTCTTTTCGTTTTCTTCCTCTCTATAGACAACGCACACCGCCAACACCGACGCCGAAATTGCAAGGAATCCCATGGTAGGAGAGAAGAAGGACGTAAGCGCCGCGTGAGGAAGAGAGCGGCAAAGCGCGCGCGGCTGATCGTGTGTGGATCGCGCAGAGGAAGCGGTAACGGCTGGCAGGAAGGAGGCGTATAAGCGGGGACCAGCTGACTGCGGCTGCAGGATACTACGAATTAGTGTGAGGCAACGGGTGAGTACGAATAAAGGAAGAGGGTGTGCAATCTAACGTGTGTACGTGTGTGCGGTTTCATTTCGATGCATCCGAAAGGCCTTGGGTATGAAGTATGGGAGAAAGAGGAGAGGATATAAGACGATACAACCCCACGCGACGTGTCACGGCGACATGCTCAATTCTGCTGCTATCGAGACTGTTTTTGAGCATGGTTTTGAGCATGTTGCGTTCATACAAAAATTCGCATTTTGTCGCAAACTTTGCTGGTTGGGGGTATCCAGGACGTGTTGCGTATCCTGGATGCGTATATGTGTGTTGCATACGTCGGACGTGTTGCGCTCACTGCGTGTGTTGAGCGTTCAGTACGTGTAGCACGTAAGGAAGTGTGCGTGTCACGTGGTTCACGACCGATGGTGCTAGGATGATGACCTCTAGTGCCCTCTTCTCGCGTTAGGTGGCGCATGGAATTCTCCATGTTGCGCGCCCACTCGTCGAATTCCAGCTCCACGCATCATCTTGGCTCGTTCTGAGACGATACAACTCACCCGTCTTACTCTGACCCAGTTCGCGACTAGTTGCGATTCCTACGTGTAGATCGCTTCTCCCGGTGTCTTCTTCCGACGGATTATTGTCGTGTTGATGCGTGTGTCCCACCTTACTTTGTTGCACCCGCAGCTTCGCATAATGTGCCCGAGGCAGATGCTTCACTGGGGCCGCTGGGAACGTTTTCGCGTTCCGCATCCTGGCTTGTCCCGGGGTAACTTCTTCCGCCCCTAGCATATGATGGCTACTCTGATCCATCACTGTCTCACTTTCACGTGATTTTCACTATCCACGGGCGCAATTTACTTACTTTGATCCGCGGAACGGAAACTATCCGTGTGAAAGTTGCGACGCACGAAACTTAGCGAACGCGATTTTATGGAATAGATCCAATTTTTTGGAATATTAGACAACTACAGGTTTACTAACGAATTTAATGAACAAAGACTTCTTTTGCCGGACACGGTTATTACGTGTGCCAAAAAATTGATCTTTATTCTTTAATTGTCGTTTTTGAAAAAGGTCGCAGGTGCATCCTAGGATCAGTTTTATCCTTTTTTTCTTCCTCTTATACGTCGCTTTTCATTTTCCCTAGCTCTATCTGACAGGTCGTTGGGAACGTTCCACCCACCCCATTGTAGTGTTCCCAACAACCGCCAAGGATAGTCCATAGTAACTGCCGCCCAAAAAAGACAAGGGCGTTGGCGTCCTCCGCTCGTATCGTCCAAGATTCATGACCATAGAGGAATACCGAACGTATCAATGTGCGATATGTCGTGCATTTCGTGAGTTGTTGGAGTCTTCGTGATCGCAAGAGTTTGTGGAGCCCGTAGTAAACACGTTTTCCCTAAACAATGCACCTGCTTGTTGTCCGAAGTTACGATCGTACCAAGGTATCAGAACTCTTCCACACGACCCCGCATGGAGTACTACGCACATCAGCGCATCGGCAGGGTTTGGATCAGGTCGAGGAGTGTTTTAGTGCGGTCGCATCGGCTGCTTGACTCGCTTCACGGGTCAAGCATCACGATGAATCCCACATAACCCATCATCATCACCGTCAACTAATACTCTGCTTCCGAGTCGAGCTATATCACGGTCAGAACCCGGCGAACAGGTACTTTGTCTTCGTTCCATTGATCCTCAAATCAATCCTATCATCGTTTCAGTCGGATGTACGCCTCGCACACCGCCGCAGATGACCGTCCAATAACATCGAAGTCATGTGCGAAACCTAGGAATTGAAAAGATCACGATTGGCGATGAAAATCGTGACCTGGATGTCGAAGCCCGCACTTCGCATGACATCTTCTAGAGCGATGTCAAACAGCAAACAGAAGAATCTCTCCCCTTATCTCAGATCCCAGTGAGATTCGAACGATTCCGACAGCATGTTCGACATTCTCACCGTGTACTGCACCCCGGCCATAGTGGCCCGCAACAGCCATACCCGCGTCCCAAGGAATCCCTACTGCTGCAAGGTGTTCCAGAGCTCGGTCCAATCTATGGTATCGAAGACTGCCTTGATATCAATGAACAGGTTGTGCTCCCGGCATTTCTGTAGGATCCGCCGTAGAGTAAAGAGATTTGGTCGGTGGTCGATTTGCCTCCAACAAATCCAGCCTGGTACCTTCCGACGAAATCTGTAACAAGGGGCGCAAGTCTTCAGAAGAGAATTCCGGACAAGATCTTATATCACGTTTTATTACCAAAACGCACGTGGACTTAACACGAAGATGCATGATTTTTTTCTCGTTGTATCCCTGCACGATTACGATATCATCGCATTAACGGAGACCTGGTTGAACACTTCTACACCATCTGGCTTATTCTTCGTCAATAATTATTCTGTTCATGACACAGATCGCAATACAGCAAACAACGCTCGCTCTCGCGGCGGTGGTGTTCTCACTGCTGTATCATAAAGGCTTACATTCCATTCCGTCTCTGTTACACTCAAACGGACTCGCTAGAGTGTGCTTGGGTGAAAATTTCTCAATGCCAAGTGTTTCTCTATCTTGGGAATGTTTACCTACCACCGGATAAAAGTGAAGATTTAAACACGTTATGACGTTTATCATCATCGATCGACATTGTAGCTGACCTAATGAGACCGGATGGCAAAATGATTTTGCTCGGTTATTTTAACCAGCCACACATCACATGTTCTGATTTCTACCCGAACGACACACATGCACACAAAGCATTCACGGACATAGTTAATCTGTATCTTCTGCTGCAATTTAATACAATAACCAATGCTGCGGGGACGTATTCTGGACCTAGTGCTTGTTATTCCTAACGCAGCTAACTCAAAAACTGTATCTGAACCTGAAGAGTGTTTACTTGCTGCTGACTCACATCATCCACCGTTAGTGGTGCATTTGCTTTCATCACAGTCTTGAAATCCAACTCTCTAGCACACTCATTCGGCAGATTGAATTTCAGACAGGCTAATTTTGACAACATATCTGATGCTATATATTGTTAACAAAGAAAACCACGTGTTGATTGACGGAGTTTAGGATACAAGGAGAAAGGAGTTTATTCGCTTCGCGTTCGTTCTTATAGAGGTTATACATCCCACTTGTTGCGACATGCAACAGCGTTCTTTCAATTACATAAAACACTAATGCACAAACATAATAAAATACACAAACAGGACTTTCTTTAGCACACTTTATTGGTGGAACTAAAAAACTCACGTCGTCGTGCGCCGGGTTAGCTTTTTAGATTGCCTCTACTCCTGGTCGTTGATCCTTTTAGTTCGGGTGTGCTCGACTCGATCGGTTGCTCTGCTCGATGTGGCGCCCTCTATGGATGGACCCAAACGGTCGGTATCTTACTAGCTTAAGCTCTTGCTGATTAGGACTTCTGAGTATTAAACCGTGACCAATTGTATAGAGTAGGTAGCGTACTGCTATTTTAGCTTCCAGTCAGTCAGTTTCTGTCGGATTGCTGACGAATGGACTTAGTATTCCAGTAACTGCTGCTATATCTGGACGTGTGTATGTAGCTAAATATAGTTTAGCATCCTAATTTACACTCACAAGCTTATTTTATTTTTGATCTCCGGAACTTTGCTTAACGCACTTTTTCTTCACTTGATGACGCTACACGCGTTTTCTACTCCTTCCTTCCGGCGTCTGTCTGTCAACTTCACCAAGGTCTGTACAACCGCTGCGTTAGAACGCGTTACGAACGCAAAGTACAGACCGAGGTGAGTGATAATGAGATGACACCGCGACGCCACAGTACTCCCCTATTAGACTGGTGTTACCAGTCTTGGGGGAGGGAAGAGGGATGGTAACACGACACTACGATCGTGTAACACCGGTCGAATAATCCGGTTATGGAACTGTAGGAGTCTGTGGCGCTTGCCCCGGAGGCGAGGGTTTCTGCACGGAGTAGTAGGGTTTCAGGCGATCGATGGATATGTTGTTGGACCTACCGTACGTCCTAAAACCTTGTATGGTGGAGTGAGTGCTGGCCGGACAGTGTCGAAACGGACGAAAACGTTCACATGTTCACATGTTCGTAAATCGGAATGTACGAAGGTCGCTCTTTTCTCGTGCCAGGATGTCTGCGTAGGCTTTATGTTGTCCATCGCCTTCCTTAACGTATGGGTGAACTCAGTAGTGTCAGGTAACTTGATCAGTGGGCTACTGTGGAAGAACTCTGCAGAAATCCTCAGCGTGCTGCCATAGACGAGATCGGTTGATGACGCTTAATGTCGTCCTTGAAAATCCTAGTAATAATCCTAGTTCGCAATCCTAGTAAGATGAAGGGTAGATGATCTACCCATTGCGTGGTGTCCTTACTACAGATGGCTGCCTTTAATGTACGGTGCCAACGCTCGATCAGACCATTGGCCTGCGGATGGTACGCCGTCGTTCGCAGGTGCTTAGTGCCCAGCGCCTTCATGAGCTCGGTGTGCAAAGCTGACTCGAACTGTCTTCCCTGGTCAGTAGTGATGAACTCGGGAAAGCTGAAACGAGATACCCAGCCGCTCAGCAGAGCAGATGCTACCGTTGGCGCTTTTATGTCTGTTATGGCTCGCGATGTTTCCAGCTAACGTTGTACATCACATTTCCGATTTTTTCAATAATCGTTCCAGGCCCCCAAGACCATTCGTTACCGTGGTGTAACTTAGCGAACACTGTGTCACCTGCTGCAATTCGTCGCTTTAACGGCCCGTTCTCCATTCTGTTATTAGTGTGCACCAATACTGGTCGAAGTAGAAGTAGGTCGAAGCTTGTTCGTATCTTCCTCCCAAACATGAGTTCACTTGGAAACTTTCCTTTTGCCGTGGCATTTGGTGTTGAGCGATAAGTGGCCAGGAACACATCTAGAGTTTCTGCAGAGGTTCCCCCATGCTAATTTTCTTGAACGCTCGTTTCATAGAATCCACAAAACGCTCCGCCTGACCGTTCGATTGTGGGTGATATGGCGCCGTACGGATGTGGGTGATACCCACTTCCTTGCAGAAATTGTCGAATTCACTGCTAGTAAATTGAGTTCCGTTATCAGTCACGATTGTTACCGGAATACCCAACCGTGCGAAACAGCTCCTTAGCAATAGAAAAGTTTTTGTAGAAGTGGTAGTCGATGTTTCGAAAATCTCCGGCCATCGGGAGTACGCGTCCACTATGATGAGGAAATATTTCCCTTGAATTGGTACCGCGTAATCCACATGCACGCGTTGCCAAGGACCATCTGGTGCTGGCCAGTCTACGGGCGGTGAGTGTGGTGGTGATTTTGCGGCTCTTACACAGAACGTACAGAATACATCCGTCTTCTACAGCTAAACTTTCTTTGCGGTTGAAAAATGATCTGAATTCCTGGTCTGTAATCGTTTTTCCCGTTGCAGGGCACTCCGTTTTCAAGCAATGCATCACTTGCTTCAGTACACTATCCGTTGCAGTAGCTGCGGCTATCTTTTTAGCTGTGACCGGCGTATGATCAACTGCACTTTCCAGGATAGCATGTATGTCTTCTTCCAACTTGACTGACGCAATAACATATTCTTCGTCAGTTCTTGCTGATGAATTTATCATCCTCGACAATACATCTACGTATCCAAATTTTGCTGTCGGTACGTATTCGACACTAAAATCATAGCATAGCAGTGTGAGCCCTAGCCACTGAAGCCTGTTAGATGTCGTTGATGGAATACCGTTTTGCGAGCCAAATATGCGAAGCAGAGGCTTGTGATCTGTTTCAAGGATGAAATCAGATCAGTTGTCAGTTGATAGCGTCGGTCGCGTCTCGTTTCGGTTCTACTAAAATTAGTAAAAATTTATGTGTTAAATCATTTGCGGGTCGTATATTTTTGTCTCTTACCGCCGCTTACGTGTTCCAGTGTTCGTATTTGTGTAACGTTCTTTGTTCCTGCTCCTTGTGTGTTATTTATTTTAATCAAACCCGGTGCCTCGATCAGCCTTATTGTTGTTTACATCGTGACTGCAATGGCGCTTCTGTGTCCTGCCTGTTCTACGGATGCTTCAGTGGCGTGTGAAACGACGCGCTACTGTTTCTGTAAAGCGGTGTTTCATAAGAACTGCACCCTGATACCTGATGCCGTTCTGGCTTGCATCAATCCGCACAAGAATCTACTCTGGAGCTGTCCCTCCTGCACTGAAACTCTTGAAAGCCGTCGCCGTCGGCGTCTGAAGGAGGATTCCAAGCGGGCTATCAGAGTGCTCTCAGCACTATCGTCGCGTCACTCAAGGACGCCATTCTTCAGCCGCTCTCCAGTGAGATTCGCGCGATGCTGTCCCCGCTAAAATCCACCAACACTCTCGTCGTGCACCGTTCCAGAGCTACACATGGCGGGTTTGCCTCTCCGTCGAAAAATCGACCACCTGATCAGATTACTGGCAAACCGACGTATGCCAGTATTTTGGGCCGTACCCTCGAACCGTGCCAGACAGTCGTCTCTGGTTGCAATGCTGCAACTGTTGTTCTTTAATCCTTCCTGTTGTCTCCCCGCTTATCCCGTCTTCCCCGCATGGTTTCATGCCTAGACGCTCCACCCTGTCGAATCTTACATCTTTGATGCTCGACCTGTTCCCGCACATGATTGCCAATAGACAGGTCGATGTCATTTACACAGACTTCAAAGCCGCTTTCGACTGCTTGTCCAATAGGCTGCTCCTAGCGAAGCTCGAACGCATGGGTTTCGGTGGTAAACTTCTCCTCTGGTTCTGTTCCTTCCTGAAGGACCGTTCATACAGGGCAAGGGTTCATGGTGTTCTCTCCGACCCGTTCTTTGGCAAGTCTGGGGTTCCTCAGGGTAGCGTCCTAAGTCCTTTACTGATTTCTCTTTTCATCTCGGATTGCGTCAGATCTCTCCCTCCCAACGGATGTCTGTTGTATGCCGACGATGTCAAGTTTTATCTTCCTGTGTCCTCGTCTCATGACTTCCACTCCCTCCAATGCTACGTTGACGCATTTGCAGGTTGGTGTATCTCTAACGGCCTCATCCTTTGTGTTGACAAATGCTACGTCATAACGTTTGGCCGCTCTCCCGTAAAGCAGCTTTTTAACTGTCAGCTTTCAGGCTCACCTCTCCAACGCGTCACTTTGGTGTATGGCTCGACGACAAATTGTCTTTTGAGCCACATATCAATTCTGTCTTCGAGAGGGTCAACAAAATATTGGGCCTCATCGCTCGCGTGGCGTCTGAGGTCCGTGATCCGTTGTGCTTGAGGGCGTTGTACTGCTGCTGGGTCCGTCCCATCTTAGATTATGCCAGCTTTGTTTGGTCTCCTGCCGGTGTTACCGCAATGGATAGGTTGGAGAGGGTACAGCGGAAGTTTACTCGAATCGCTATCAGGCGGTTCTTAAACAACCCCAGTGCTGCTTCCCCTCCTTATCCAGTGCTTTGTCAATTGCTAGGTCTGGTCGGGCTAAAAGAGCGCCATGGTCATGCGCGCGTGTTTTTTATTGCCAACATCCTTCTATCCAACATCGACTCCCCCAACCTTCTGGCGGCTATTCCTCTTTATATCCCATCCTACCGCTTGCGCTTACGTCCACCCCTCTTCATCCCTTTGCGACGCTCGCGATTCTCCCAAAGTGATCCTTGGGTTCGTGCGCTATCGGAATTCAATTCCGTGGGTGATTTGTTTGACCACAGTGCATCGTTCACTACTTTCCGTTCTCGTGTTCTGTCTACCTCTTCCTAATGTGTCTCGTCTCCTGAATCCTTTTTTTTGCCTTATTTTTGTTTGTAAACAAAGACGTCATTGTATAGCCCTTGAGGCAAGGAATAAGAAATAAAATAATAATAATAATAAAATGCCTTCCTAGCAGCATACGATTAAATTTGGTTACCGCGTAAACCAATGCCACTGCCTCCTTATCAATTTGACTATACTTCCGTTCTGCTTGAGTTAACGATCGTGACGCGTGTTGAATTACCTTTTCGATACCATTTGGAAATATATGTCGAATATTCGTTCCAATGCCCGTGCTCGATGCATCAGCCGCTACAACGATTGGTAGATTAAGGTTGTAGTGAGTTAACATTAGGTCTGATTTTAGAATCTGCTTAAAGCGTTCGAATGATTGTTGGCACTTGTCAGACCATACCCAACTTGTGTCTTTCCGTAACAGTTGATCTAGCGGCTGGCGTAAATGGTGCATTTCCTTTATAAACCGGGAGTAATAATTTACTGCACCCAGGAATGATCGTAACTCTGATATGTTTCGCGGTGCTGGCATTTGAGAAATAGCTGCTACCTTAGCGGGGTCTGTGCGTAATCTATTTTCGTCGATAATATGTCCCAAATATTTCACATGCGACATGTTGAACTTGCACTTTTCTATCTTAATGCGGAAACCGTAGTCCTCGATGCGTTTTAGTGCGTTTTCCGGATTTCTATCATGTTCTAATTGCGTTCGACCAAACACCAGAACATCGTCTAGGAAAGCTTCTGCACCTTCAAAATCACCGAGCATGCTGTCGATAACTCTCTGGAACACCCCTGGCGCGGTTTTCACTCCGGGTGGTAGACGTTTATATCGGAACAATCTCTTGTGGGTGTTTATAGTCAAGAGCTTTTGTGAGTCTTGATCCACCTCCATTTGAAGATACTCATCAGAGAGGTCAATTACTGAGAATCGTTGGCTACCAGCTATCTTTGCAAATATGTCTTCCGGAGTGGGAATTGAATAGCTATTCATTTCTAATGCTGCATTGAGCCCAGTCGAGTAGTCCGCACAGATGCGTACTATTGGATCTCCGTCAGCATCTTTTTGAGCTTTACGCACCGCAACGATGGGTGCCGCCCATTCAGAAAAATCTACCGGCTCCAGAACTTCCATACGTACCAGTCGTGAGAGCTTCTTTTCGATCAGCCGTTGTGAGTGAAACGAGACTGGACGTTTTTGCTTAAAAATCGGAGTAGCTCCTTTTATCAGACACAATTTCACTTTCATCTTCGTGCATCTCAATTTGCATCTTTTGTGTTCGCGTAACGGGGTTTGGTGATATTACAAAAACAACGGGTTATAATATCGATAAAACACTGAACACAAATAACAGATTCAAACACTATATTAAAACATAACTACATTAAAACATAAAATCCTCGCGCACACGCATCACGAACACACCACGCACGTCTCCTCTTGTTGGCAGCACCAAAAATGGGTGCGCCCTTATCCTGTCGCACGTGGTACAGCTGACACCTGTCATCAAAGGTCTGTCGCGCGACACGAGCGACCCAGACGACAATGTTGCGCGTCGGTCAGCATGTCCACAACAGCATCCAATCGCTGCCTAGTACATTAAATTTTCGCACGGACGTTACATAACACAGAACTTCCTTCTTTAACCCCTGAACCTCGGCTACGAATTCTTTCGCAAGTGGAAGGGCCGTTCCAGCGGCGGTTAGCACCCGTAGTCCTATCGGTGTTGTCCCTTTAGGGAATATTCTGATATTATCGTAAAATCAGATCCACAATCTAACTGCATAACAAACGATGTTCCGTTAACCAAAATTCGGATGTATTTTCGCGTGCCCGGAACATCATCCTTCTGTACCGCAAACACTCCTTTAGTTGTTCCATCCCGTTGTCTGTTGGCGGTGTTTCGAACAAATGTTTGAGCCTCTTTCCTAGGCGTCGCGGCGCTAGGCTCATTAGGCTTCTGGCAACATCTGCAGTAGCCATCCTTGTGTCCCACTGCCCCGCATACTCGGCAAGTGTGCGAGCTGTATGGGCAATCTTTTACTAAATGTATACCTCCGCACTGCCAGCATGGTCGTCGTGGCAGCATTTTATTTGAGGTCTCAGCTCTTGCTTTTTTTCGTTGTTTCTCCAGTTTGGAAAGTAATTTTGTTCGTAGGTCTTTATCTTTTTCCGATTTTAACCCAGCAACAAAAACGAGACATTTGAACTGGTCGGGTGTGATTTTGCGAATATCGAACTCTTCGCAGGCTTTGTTCACTGCACTTGCATACGACGCGATATCTTCTTCGTCTTTTTTCGTTGTTTGCCAGCAGCTAAACCTCCTGAAAAACACGGGCGATGTGCGATTGAACATTGTTTGCAGTATTTTAAGCGTTTCGTCGAAACTAAGCTCTTCGGGTGTTTTAGGAAGGATGTAATTAACATACTTATCGTGATCTAAAACACTTAGCTTCTGCGTGAGTAACCTTACTTTTTCGCTGCCTTTCAATTTTTATTTTTTTTTTTTCAATTTTTCATCTGAATAAATAAAAAAAATTCACCACCCTTTTCAATGACCTCACGTTGACGAGCATACCACTTATCGAAGGTCAAACCTCGGGTTAGTATGAACACTCCGTGATCGATTCCAAAAGCGTTTTTAACAGGAATTCCCCTCCTTTCTCCGTGGTGAACTGCTGCACCAACAATTGGTTTGCTTCCTGTTTAGATCGCATCATTTCCGCAAATTGCGTCATCATACGCATCAACATTTCGTTTGGTTCGGTCATTTTCAAGCTACACTCGTTGTTTCGATGATCCTCGTCGTCAATTTGTTACGTTTTTTAACCTATATTCTTTAACCATAAAACACGTCTCACTTGGATGCCGATAAGAATAGAAGAGAGCATGGCGCTGACGTTCAAACTGTCACCTTTGGCAGTGCTGCCAGAACAATAACGAAATCCGTTGCAGATTGGGAATGGTCCAACGATGTCTATGTTGAAGTGGGAGAATCTGGTCTCTGGCGACAGGTAGCGTTCGAGGGGGCTGTGCGTGTGGCGATGCAGCTTAGTTGTTTGTGCCAAACAATTTCAATTTCAAGCAATTTCGTACAAATTTTCGGGTATCTCGACGGATATTTAGCCAGACGAATCTTGCCGTCATCAGTCTAGTGGTAGTTTTTGCGCCGTAATGACTCATGTCGTGGACCGCATGAAGTAGTTGTTGGCGAGAGGGTTTGGTAACGTACGGACCTATGGGACAATCACAATACAATGTAATTGTACTACCTGGAATGGGCATACGTTGATTTTACCTGATGCGTCCTATTTTTCCCGTTTAAAACGTCGTTGAGTTCAGGATCGCGGAGCTGATCCTAGGCCAATTTAACACAGACGGTTGTTGGTGTGTGTTGGACAGTTTCTATACGCGATAGCAGGTCAGCAGTGACGTTTTTCTTTCCTTCCACGTGACAGATGTTCGTGAAGAACTGTCCAATGAAATCGAGGAGACGAGCCTTCCTTGGAGACGCTTTGTCCAGGGACTGTTTGAACGCATAAACCAGTGGTTTATGGTCTGTGTAAATGTGGAAAGTGCGTCCTTCCATCAAATGACGAAAGTGTCTAACGGCGAGATACATGGCCGTCAACTCCTGATCATAAGTACAATACTTCCGCTGCGCGTTGTCTAATTTATTGCAGAAGAAACCCAGCGGTTGCATTTCTCCGTCGACGACCTGATGAAGGGCGGCTCCAGCAGCAAAGTCGGACGCGTCACACCACAGTGATAACTCGGCAGTCTTGTCAGGATGCGCCAGCATGGTGGCTTGAGTGAGCTGGAGTGAGTTTGCATTCCTCGAAGGCGGTGGTCGTAGCTGTAGTCCAGGTAAGTGGTGTCTTGTCGTTCCGTTTGTTACCTGGGATCATCTCAAAGAGCGGTCCTTGGGCTTCCAGAGCATGCGGGATGAAGCGCGGGTAGAAGCTTACCATGGCCAAAATCTTCTTAAGGCCCATGATGGTTTCAGGGTTAGGAAACTTCTCCACGGTTGCTACCTTTTCTTCTAGCGGATTCCTTCGGTCATTACGCGATGTCCAAGGAAAGAAATTTCCGACTGGAAAAATTCACATTTCGCCACATTGATCGTCAGTCTGTGCTGTGCGAGGCGAGCAAACAGCTGCCGTAAATGCTCACGATGTTCTTCGAGAGTCGTCGACGCTACGATGATGTCATCAATGTACGGGGATACACAATGCAAACCCCGTAAAACGTCGTGAATGACCCGTTGGAAAGTTTGGGCAGCATTGCGTAGACCGAACGGCGTGGTGGTGAATTCGAATAATCCAAAGGGCGTAGTAATCGCTATCTTCGGAATGTCGGTCGGGTGTATTGCTATTTGATGGTACACCTTCTGCAGGTCCACTTTGAAAAAGATTGCAGTATCGCTTACTTACGCCAGGTTGTGTTGCATAATCTTTTTTCGCGTCAGGTCGAAACAACGGTGGGAAAAGAAAAACCGGACGTCGCTATTCCCAGGATCTCGTCGGGGTCATCAGTTTTAGCTTCCTAATTTACACTCACGAAGCTTATTTTGTTTTTGATCTCTGAAACTTTGCTTAACGCACTTTTTCTTCACTTGATGACGCTACACGCGTTTTTCTACTCCTTCCTTCCGGAGTCTGTCTGTCAACTTCACCAAGGTCTGTACAACCGCTGCGTTAGAACGCATTACGAACGCAAAGTACAGACCGAGGTGAGTGATAATGAGGTGATTCACTTTCTTCATCGACGTCGCCCTGTTGATATCGAACGAGTTGAACATCGACAATAATTTCATCAGCTAATAATTACAAGCCTGTGTGCTTTTTCTTGGATGGAATATCCGACGAATACCAGTCGCTTTGCTTTAGGTTCCATCTTGATTCGTTTTTCTTTAGGTATTTGAACCCATGCTTCACATTCCATGTGTGCATTTTGTAACATACAAAGAAGATATCTGTTTTTTCTCACAGCGACGCCATTTTATTGTAGCGAGTACGGTACTGTTAGTCGACTCATAATACCTTCTTCTTTAAAGAACTTTTGCAGAAGCTCTTTCCCAGTATTTTCACCACCGTTGTCCGATCTTATTGCTTTAGGGGTCTTCCCGAACTGTGTTTTACAAAATGCCACAAAATTACGAATAAATTGTTTTGTCTCAGATTTCTGTTTCATTAAAAACACAAACGCCATTCTCGAGTGATCGTCAATAAAGGTGATGAAATACTTGTTACCACTTGGTGTAAGTGGAAATGGCCCGCATACATCTGTGTGCACAATATCAAGAATATTGTCACTTTTTCTGTTTGATCTGGTGATCGAATCATCTTTCCATCCATGTAGCTTTTGCAAACATTCTTTCACCCTCGACTTTTCGATGAACATTTATTTTATTATTTGCAGATCTGGATGCCCCTGCCTTCTCTGCCACAAATGTTGACATTCATTATTTGCTGCACTCACCTGCGGATTCTCTTCGACGCGTAGTTTGCATAAATTGCCGCTCTGCTCCGCAACAGCAATTACTCGATCCATTTTCTTCCCCTGGCAGCCATTTTCTTCGAAAATCACTTTCATACCCATTTTTACTAGACTGCTCACGGATATCAGAGACCGCTTGCTAGTTTTGGTACGTACAGGACATCACTGATTTGCACTATCCAACAAGCAATTGGACTCCTATGTGCCTATGTACTGTGGTCATGTAGGTTCAGTTTGTTCGGCTCGAAGCCGACATATTCAAACTCTCATTTAAAGCGTCCAACGGCGTGTGTGGATTTCTGCATTAATCGTACTTAAATTATTATTTATTTATAAATCATCAGTTGTAAAGTATTGGCAACACTTTAACTAAACAATTGGTACACTTTCTCCTAAGGTATTTTGAAAGACAAGCGCACAAATTCAATGATCAAAACTAGGTACAATTTGATACAGTCCTAGGCATTGCTTTGTGGCGATTGGTAACACACGGGGGTATTTAATAATAGCAGGAAAAGTTTAGCTGATTGATACATACATTGTATTAAAAAGTAGCTAAGAAAAAGAAATCTAGTTTTTCTATGTATATCAGTGGCGTTTTTTTCTATAACTTTCACAGATTTTTAAGAATAACTAGAAAAGTAACAGAGTTAGATAAAAATGATCTTCTACAAAATTGTAAAGAATAAAATATTACATCTTTATTATGGTATTTACAAAGTAAATGTGAAACTTATACAAAAACAAAATCCTTGTTTTTCAATGCAAAAAACATTTCAAAATGCCTAAAATTTTATGTTTTATTTAAAAACAAACAATCGCCAAGCCATTTGAATGTTTTTCAAAATTTTCAATGACAAAAATCCTTCCCGGTACGCTTTGTTTATATACCGGAGGTAACGCACGTGAGCCAAGCCACTCGCGTGACCCTGAAAGATGTACCTATTGCTGCTGCTCGACCGATTCAATCCAATGTTCTCTTTCATTACAGCACTATCGCCACGCAAATAGTATGGGGAAAAAGAATATCATTCTCTGACAACGGCTCTCACGAGAGAGCCAGAGAGTGGTGCTAGCTCTTCCACCCTCCTTTTTTTGCCTAGAATAATATTTTTGCTACGACCCGGCGTAAGTCCAAAACACGCTGCAAAAGCCGCCGGACGACTGAAGCGGGCGTTGTTACGCGGGGCTTTATATAACATCCCGGTGAGAGTGTGTGCGTGAAAGTCAAATTCGTCTTCCTGTCGGTGGTCTACTCGAATCAGAGTTGACTCAAAACTCGACTACGAGAACAAAAGAAACTCAACCGCCTTGCATAACTGGGTTACTTCAGATCGATCCTATCTCAATCCTTAACAGCATTCACGTGTCGTTTCTTCAAAAGAAATTCATTGGAATAGCGCTTCTTCAAAGCCGTCCGCACTACGTTATAATTCGCACTACAAACCTGCAAGGCATCCACCACCTTCAATGCTTCATCTTTCAATGAGCCTTTCAAGTAAAGCATTTTCTCGACCAACGAAAGGGTTTGGTTCTCATGAACACTAACAATGAACTTGTCGTGAAAAGAGAGCCATTCGTCGAATTTACCCGAAAATTGTGGTAGCGTAAACGCGGCAATCTAAGTTGATTGTTCTCGGCAGGGAGCGGTCTGCTTAAACCTCCCCTCGGCGACCTATGGTCCCTTGTGTTCGCCTCTGCCTAAAGTTCTCACTGCTAGCTCCCCGCACACAGAACTCCTTGCGCACAAATTGAGTGGTCGCAGGTACACCAACCGGCTCTTGAACGCATAAGTGAACGGTGGTAGTTGACAGGTGTATCGTGTGGCAAGCGTACAAATCGGTGTCTATGTGGGTTTGAAAGCTTGAGGCTGTTTACATGCTCCTTGCGGGCAGTTCTCGGTTGTAGACATTGTGGTATGCGCCGCTGTAGGAGTGCGCCACGTGGTCAATCCCGACATTGCAGCATCAGACTCGTGAGGTAGAGTGCGCGAAGGGTAACTATGTGGAAACATGGAGAAGCACCATGCCCTTCCACCATGTAGTCTATACGTGGACCGTGCTTTGCCAATCGCGAGGGGAGTAGGCTGAAGCACGGATAGTTTCATTACTCCCGTGTGGATTCCGTGATCATCTCGAACGCCTGACATGTAACCAATGATCATCGCGAGGCGCCGTGGGAGTTTTGTTAGCTTCTTAGTAAGGACAAATGTACCCAGAGGGCCAGTGGCGTATTTGGGAGTGCGGAGGCCCTGAGCAACAATATTTTTAGGGCCCCTAATAAAAATGCTTTCCTTATTAAATATATCTTACGTTTTATTTGAAAAAGATGGAAACTACCTGTAGTTCATTGTTTTTTTTTAAATTTATTTCAAATATTCCGTTTTGGTTAGACTTATTGATTTTATTTATTTAAAATTTTAAGTTAAAATTTGCGTTTAAAGGAAAAAAATGATTCTAGTCGTTTTGGAGTTCATTTGCAACTGTATTTAATTTTGTATCAAATATTCCACTTTTCTATAGGTATGAGCTAAATATTTTTGCGCCTGACTTTGCTAATGGCGAACTCCTGAATAATTTTCTCTGTATCTAGTTGATTTAATAAATCTTGCTCTACATACAAAAGTGCTTAATTGTTTAGCTTTTCTGCTCCTAGTGTATTCCTCAAATATTATTTAACACCTTTTAAAAGTGGAGAACGATATTTCCGCTGAAGCATTTGACATTGGGATGGTTAGGAAAATGTTCAATAATATCGCAATGTTTAGGAAAGTGCGTGACATTTGTTTTGTTATTTTATGCATTTCCTGCATGTTCAGTTCTGAGCCTTGAATTGTGTCCTTATCTTTCATGAAATGTAAGTAATGTTCTAGTTCATCACCTGCATCAATGCACTGAAGGGTTCTTGGCTCGAACAATTGTGCACACATTTGCTGTGTTCACCTCCTGCCGAAGAATGGTCTAGCCCAAGATCGGGGCATTCTTCAGTAGACTTTGTCTTATAAAATTATCTTGGATTTTACTTGCATACCCGTAGCTTGTTTACTCCAATTTTTGCTTAATCCACTTCGTGAAAAAGGTAAATCTTCATTTCTCGACCTGTCTCAGCTCGGGGCTTCCGTCAGCTCGGGGCCCCCTGTCAGCTCGAGGCCCCCCGCAATTGCTTAGTTTGCTTACCGTTAAACCCGCCACTGCAGAGGGCCCATGCTGACGTACATGCCTTAGCGGGGTCATTCGGCATGGGTTTCGGAGTCTTGAGGAGTTGTTAGTCCGTAGGCGCTCCTGCGATTCCGGCAGTTCCCTGACTGTAGTGGTTCCTGTTTGAGCAGGATTCCTTGGCTAAGGATGTGGATTCTCTATGAAGATTATCTCCTCTGACAATCCAAAAAAAGAAAAGAAAAAAAAGTCGATTGTTCTCTTCACTCGTTCGTTCCACCTTCACACTCGGCCGCTCACCTCCTGCAGGCAGTTTTTCTAATAGTTGGCCTTTCAAACACATGACTTTATGCTCTACGATTCCGTAAATCTGCGTTTTCTGAACGGTTCTTCTTCGCCCTGATCAGCCCAGACACCTCCTGGAGCACCTTCCAACGCTCTTTGTACTGCGCCAAAAACGTGTCGATTCGTGTCAACGAACGCACGATCCTATCGCGCTCGCGCTTTAGCACTTCAATGTTTGAAACCACTTCCATGTTCACGTTTTGCATCACGTTTTCCATACACGGAGCATCCGCAAAATCAGCAAAATCCTCTTCTTCACTGGTAGACATGCCTGACTCCAAACGCTGTTCACATACACAATAAAACAAAGATCGATTTCACACGCTTACGCAACTTTTACATTAAGAAATCACCAATAGTCTATGTCTTTTCCACTTTATCCACAATCGCCAACACGAAGCACAAATAATTACACATTAATCCTGGTCACGGCACCATTGATGCCAACTCCGCCAAAGCGCCAACTCCTTGGCGATTCTATCCCCTACGTTGTGATATAAAATTTTACTACAAAGTGGTCAAGACGTTCGCTTTTATTCTTGTTTCCAGCGAGAGTCCGCTTTTATTATTTCATAATAATCCATGCTAAACTGTCACCTGCAGTGCTGCCATACCAAACAAATTTTTTCCAAGTAGCAAAAAATTCAAATTGCAGACTGACCGTTACACTAAACAAATTCCAACAGTGGGTTTAAATGCATCCTCCCGTCCTACCTGAGCGTTAAAATCTCCGATGACAATCTTAACGTCGGGTTGTGGGCAGCAATTATACTCCCTCTCCAGCTGCGTATAAAAGTTGTCCTTATTATCATCGGAGCTTGCAAGGTGCGGACTATTCTCGTTGATAATGCTTACATTGAAGAACCTCCCACGGATCCTCAACCTGCACATCCGTTCGTTCCGTTGAGCCATCATCCGATCATTCGTTTTCGCATCTCACCTATGACTAGGAACGTCGTACCGAGCTCATGCTTTCCACCACCACTTTGGTAAATGTTGTGTAAGGTGTTCTATACACCGTTGGCGCGTAGCGTTAGTTAGCGTTACTTGGTCCTGTCAACGTGTCGACACGTGACAGCTACCGATGTATCAGCGATCGGTTACTGAGCCACACGGATGATCGCAGACTTAGTGGCGGGACATACAGTAACCTCCGCTTCAAACTCGTCTGGCAGTTTCTTACTTAAAGAAAAACTTAAAACTTAAAAACCAAAACAAGAAACCCAGAAAATCTTCACTTCGGTTCTTTATAAACTGCATACCGCTTGGTCAGCAAGGACTCCGTCTTCCCAAAATTAGACTTTAGCTTGGCAACTGTTGCCTCGAGCGCATATTAACGGGGTTTTCGGGGCAGTATATTGTTGTGTGCATCTTGGTTATGTACGCAACCAGGTCATTACTCGTTACTGTCTGGGAACCGACAGCATCCGATGTGCCGTGGACTGCTCGTGCGTACCGATCGCTCTCGCGATCCTTGGAGTTCTTCTCGTTTGTGCTTCCGCTGTAGACAGTCGTTTTTACGTTATCGTGTGTATTTTATTTAAGTTAACATACAAGTTTTAATGCGTAACTGTCCGAGTGTGTTTTTAACAAAGTGACGACACAACATGTATAGTTCATGCTGTAACGGACCCAGCTTCCGCGTAAGTAAACGCTCTTCAGCCACGTCGTCAATCCTGGCCGCATCCCTGATGTATCAGCGATCCTCGTAACGCGAATACCACTTTTCGAACGTTAGGCCTGCGTCGGCCTCGAAGCGGAATTCGATGATTAGAAAAATGCCAGAAAAGCCAACGAATCCAGAATTTGCTCAGGACTGAAGGAAGCCTCCTGCTGCTGCCGCTGCGATGCTATTTGCGGTTGTGATACCGGCTGCTCCAACTTAATAATCTGCTGCATTAAGTGTATTAACTGCAGCATCGCGGGCTAACCGCGCTGTGACGCATTCGGTTGCGAAGGCGGTACTGCAAGCGATGGCGGATGTTAGCTTGAAGACGCCGTTGAGAACAATGGTGGATTCTGGCTTGGTGATGTAGGGGCTCCTGCATGCTGATCCAATGTTGCACCGTTCGGTTGGAACGGCGAACCATCCCCGGGCTGTAGATGCACCCGCGGCACCCGCAACATCAAACTGCTGCGAGAGACGACGCTGATCTTTATCCATTTCCGCGTCTTTCAGGCTCGTGTTCTTACGATGTCGCTTACCTAGGAACGGATTTTTTTTTTTTTTGCACGTGTATCACTGTTTTATTCACTAAACTTTGGTTATCATTTTTAGTCCTCGTCGCCACTTTTGTGTTTTGTTGTTGGTAATTAATAAAATGGCAATACTAGTCGGTTTAATAAAATAAAACACTAAAATTTATTAACACACAACGCCAAAACGTGTCGACAACGTGTATGAGCGATCGGTTACCTTTGACTGCGCGCGCCTCCAGTTTTGTAAGGCTCTCTTTCAACGTGGCCACTCTAGACGTGTCCTTGTTCCCATAGCGACGTCCTGTGATAGTGTTAATTTGTGTTAATACATTTTAGTGTGTTATTTTATTAAACCGACTAGTATTGCCATTTTGTTTGTTACCAACAACAAAACACAAAAGTAAATCATGTAATCACTCCACCGGCACCTCCTGCGCGAGAATGCGAGTGCTTCCGGGTGCTGTGAGGGATCTGTAGTTCGATGTTCCGAATTTCCAATTGTTGTCCTTGTTTCGCAGCGTGGGTCCATTTCTGCTATGGCTTGCATTGCTGGTCCATTGGGGGTGGCTTGCAAGACCTCTTCCCCAACCCTCTGTTTCGTCGGAGGTCCAACACTTCCCAGTTGTTTAAAGTCCCGTGTGAGCCCTGTCGTGGAGAACAGACGCTGACACCTCTCCCTCCCCCCAATTTAGCCATATCATCCATCCTCGCAAGGGGTTGGATTTTCCGTATACCAAAGCTCAGATATTTGAAGAGAAATGTTACCGGTCTGTACGCCGTGGACGTATTGGATAGTAGTAGGGAATGGAGAACCTATGTTATCTTTCTAGGAGCTTCGGATCCATTCCCGTATCAGCGGGGTATCACTGCCTTTCTGCCTACAGAACAAATTTGCATTTAAAAATGTTGAATGGCTCGGCTCAATGTTCAACAAAGCTTTCAGAATATCGCTAATCTGAGTCCCTTCACATTGTGGAATTCCCGGTAATGAGAAGGCAAATTCACTGGCCAAAACGGTCGTCGAAGAAGGCGTACCCATCTCTTAACTAGAGTTCCTACGCTGTCCACAGCAACTTTAAGCAACAACAAGCAATAGCTCCACAACAACAACTACAACAATAACACCGGACCAAGAACATCACATAAAGCAATAGAACAGACATAACGAACAGTAACAATACACAATACCCAAAACGCAAGCAACTACCACCATACACCAACAACCATTTGCAAGGACGAAAAGCTTTTTAAGCTTTGTACAAAACTGAACACAAAGATGTAGATATTATGGCAAAAGTTGTTATATTGGATTAAATAAAAAAATCGTTAAATTTATGTTGTAATTGGTGTGATGTATTCATCAATGTAATATTGTTTAAAAATTCAACGTACAATTCAAATTTCTGGTAGAAACCCGCTGTTTGGCGCGGCACATGTTTGGTTTTCGACCAACAGCTATAAACGCATTAGTGTTGCCTTCGAAAGCTGTCAACGAACATATGTTGCAGTGGCCGATTTGCGCACAGAAAGTAAAAGAACCTGTATTTATTTATGGTGCTACGAATTTTTTCGGTGATTTCATAAAAAGTGCAAACAAATGATCAATGTTATCATCTATATTAACAGCCGGTTGCCGATCTCGGGGTTTTAATCGCCTAAAACTAGTATCCGAAAGCAACCATGTGGAAAAGATAGCCAGTTTTAATCATGCCGGATCTTCAAAACTTGCGAACTGTTTCTTTTCAACGATTGTCGGTGCGGACCGTTGGGAAGATGGCTTGCCTTCGGAATTCAGTAACACTCCACCGAAAGATGCGCGGGTTGTCATTTGTGGAGGCGGTATTATGGGTGCTGCGGTAGCGCATCAATTAGCACAAAGAGGATGGGGCCAGCATACAGTTCTGATAGAAAGAGGACGAATTGGCGAAGGCAATCCGCTGCATTTTAGTGGTTTACTCGGCGAGTTAAAACCAACCCATTCCCAAGTGTTGCTTGCTCAAACTTCTCTGGAATTAATTCGGGATTTGCATGCCAAGGGTCTTCCTACAGGATGGAAACAAACGGGATCGTTAAACCTCGCACGTACACGCGACCGTATGACCACGTTCCGTCGTATGAAATCACAAAGCGTGTAAGTAGATTCAGCCAATAACGATCAGCAACATTGTTTAATAGTTTTTTATCTCTTTTATTGTAGGGCTTGGAATGTAGAATGTGAAATCGTAACACCAGAAAAATGCAAAGAACTATGTCCATTAATAGACATTGGTGACGTAGTAGGAGGATTATGGATTCCCAATGACGGTGTTGGAAATCCTAATGCATTCTGCCACAGTTTGGTACAAGAATCTCTAGAAAAGGGCCTAACGGTTGCGGAAAACTGCTCAGTTACTAGAGTAATACAAAAAGATGGTCGAATTAAAGCGGTCGAAACTAGTAAAGGCACCGTGGAATGTGTGTATTTCGTGAATTGTGGTGGGTTCTGGGCAAGACAAGTGGGACAAATGTCGGAACCATACGTTAAAGTTCCATTGCACGCGGCTGAACATTATTATCTTCATACCAAACCGATTCCCGAACTCGGTGAAAACTTTCCCGTTGTGCGGGATTTGGACGGACACATTTACTTCCGTGAAAATGACGGCTGTCTGTTGGCCGGTGGCTTCGAAGCAAAGGCGAAACCTGCCTATGAAGATGGGGAAATACCTGTTTCAACGGCTGAACGCAAACTATTACCGGATTGGGATCATTTTCATCCGTTGCTAGAGGAGCTCCTGCGGCGATGCCCATCGCTTAAAGATGTGGCACTGGAAAGACTTTCCAACTGTCCAGAAGCGTTTTCACCGGACTGTAAGTGGATCATTGGGGAAGCTCCCGAGGTAGGTGTTTATTGATGGTTATAAGCGTGTGCATATGCTAATTTGTTCTCATTGTTGATAGATACAAAATTATCTGGTAGCGGCTGGAATGAAAACTGTTGGAATGTCTGCAGCTGGAGGTGTAGGCCGTGCAATAGCGGATATAATAACACAAGGTAATATGAGTATGGATAAAGTGTCTACACAATACAACAACACTGCTTGATTTTAGGGTATTCGACGGTAGACCTACATGAGCTAGATATATCGCGATTTTTGGGCTTGCACAACAATCGAAAGTTCCTGCGTGATCGTGTCCGCGAGGTGCCTGGATTGCATTACGATCTCAACTATCCGTTTCATGAATTCCGCACCGGGCGTAATCTACGAATGTCGCCCATTTTCCCCGCACTGAAGGAAGCCGGGGCTGTCTTCAGTCAGGTGATGGGTTACGAACGTCCCGCGTGGTTTGATAAGAAAAATGCCACCGATGACAAAGGTAGTCCAAAGTTTCGTATCGCCACGACCAGCGGCTTTGGCAAACCGCATTGGTTCGACCATGTACAGAGCGAGTACGAAAATTGCCGTGAAAGAATCGGAATGAGTGATTACAGCACGTTTACAAAGATCGATCTATGGTCCAAAGGAAACGAAGTGGTCGATTTGCTACAGTATCTTTGTTCGAACGATGTGGATCAACCTGTCGGATCAATAATTCACACCGGCATGCATAACCGTCACGGAGGTTATGAGAACGATTGCTCGTTAGCACGATTATCGGAGAACCAGTAAGTATTTTCATACGCTGAGCGCTTACTTGACCGTGCTAATGCGACCAATACTTTACATATCTTGATTACTCATCAAACCGTTGGTTATTCATTCCACATTCAGTTACATGATGATTGCACCGACGGTACAGCAAGCCAGATGCAAAGCATGGATCGAACGACATCTACCACCTGGAGGACGGGTCAGTGTGTCGGATGTAACGTCTATGTACACCGCAATATGTATCATGGGACCTTTCACACGCATCATGCTTTCCGAGCTTACGGATACTGACCTCTCGCCGAAAAGTTTTCCATTTTTCACTTGTAAGGTGAGTGATGGAAGTTTTACCAACTAACTAAACACACAGCGTATCCGATAATAATTATACCTTATCGATTCTTAGGAACTGGACGTCGGTCTTGCAAATGGAATAAGAGCATTGAACCTTACGCACACCGGAGAGCTCGGTTACGTGTTGTACATACCAAACGAATTTGCGTTACACGTGTACACCAAGCTTATGGAAGCAGGTCAAAAATATGGAATACGGCACTGTGGCTACTACGCCATGAGAACGCTACGCGTAGAAAAGTTTTTTGCATTTTGGGGACAGGATTTGGACACATTCACTACTCCGTTGGAGTGTGGCCGCATGTGGCGTGTAAAGTTTGATGTGAGTACAAGAGTATTGTACATGAAGAAATCATTCAAACCTCACCCTGGTGGAACTTCTGTGTATCTTTTTAGAAAAAGGTAGATTTTATCGGAAAAGAAGCATTGCTCCAACAAAGAGATAAAGGTGTGGAACGGATGTACATACAGTTGCTGATCAACGATCACGATCCAGATCTCGATCTGTGGAGCTGGGGTGGTGAGCCGATATATCGCGATGGGTTATATTGTGGACAAACTACCACCACGGCCTATGGATTCACCTTTAAGAAACAGGTACAAGTTGGACAATTAGTAACGAAAACATTATGTTAATTCACGTGCTCTCATATGTCACAGATCTGCCTTGGATTCGTTAAAAACTTACACTCAAGTGGACGGGCGCTTCCAGTAACGAATGACTATGTGCTAAGTGGAGATTACGAGGTGGAAATAGCCGGAATTCGTTATCCAGCAAAAGCTAACCTTCACTCTCCCAACTTACCCACCAAGTACCCGGATCAAGAACGCGAAGCGTATAAGGCTACGCGTGACAAAACGGACGAGTCCAACCTTTTGGCGTATCGGCCTAATAAGTAGCCATTTGGTAGTAAAATTAAGAAAAGTTTTACTGTTGAGCATTTTACTTTCTTCGAATGTGGATTCATTTTTGTGTACATTTTTCACTTGATTGTTACTGACCAGTGTTGAAATAAAGGGATTTATTTATGCCATTTTATATGTATTTTGCAATAATATTTTTCTAATCATTTATGATTTTTTACAATAATGGTAATATGATTGGTGCTCTAAAAGTGTGATGCTCTAAAAGTAATCTCAAAATGCTGTAACTATAACATTACTAATTTTTACTAATTTTTACTAATCTGACAGCTACACTTGCTACTACGACAATAGGACATTCGGATCCTGCAATCATCTCACCTGACTGCCACCATCCGGCTCTTGAATGGACAATTTCTGTTACGACGGCTGAATCGCATACTGTAACTGACAACGCACCGCGCTTAAATTTCGCCAAAGCTAATTTTGCCGACATTGAATCCCGCATTACATCTTTTGCTGCCGATTTTAAATGCTCTAACTATAACTCGATAGACGATGCAGTTTATGCCTTCACTGATTTACTGCATGCGACGTTTTCCATCAGTGTTCCGTGCTCGCGACCAAAAAAGGCTCCAGTTTGGGGAGATAAACATCTCAGAAAACTGAAAAAGGCAAGATCGGCAGTGCTTCGCACTCACACATGTTCCAGGATCCGTTTTGGCATAGTATCAAATATGTACCGTCGATATAATCGCATATGCTACAGGAACTACATGTTCCAGGATCCGTTTTGGCATAGTATCAAATATGTACCGTCGATATAATCGCATATGCTACGCCAGGTACACAGCCTCAATCGAACGCAATCTTTCGTCCAAACCTCGCAGTTTTTGGAAGTTTGTCAAAAAAAAAACCAAAATCAATTCGATTCCGAATGTAGTATCTTTTGAAGGGATCGATGGCACCTCTCCTGATTCGATCTGTGAGATATTTGCACGCCGATTTGAAAGCCAATACGTCAGTGTGACCACTGACCCCGCTAACGTTGCCGACGCCACTGCCGACACACCAGCTGATGCACTGGAACTAAACCTCCCACAAATAGATATTCCTACAGTGGTCGCGTTTATAAACCGACTTAAACCGACTACTTGCCCTGGCCCAGATGGTGTTCCGGCTATCGTCCTCGTCCGCTGCTGCAATGCTATTGCTCCAATTTTAGCAAACATCTACAACACCTCTCTTCAAACGGGAATATATCCCAGCTATTGGAAATCAGCTCTAATGGTGCCAATACACAAAAAAGGTGATCGTTCACATGCAAAAAATTACCGGGGTGTGACATCCCTTTGCGCTATGTCGAAGGTGTTTGAGCTCATGCTCCACCACTCAATGCTGCCTGCTGCAAAACAGTACCTATGCTCCTCACAACACGGTTTCATACCCAAACGCTCAACGTCCACGAATCTAATCGAGTTTGTCAGTTTCTGCAAAAAAAATCTGGACTCTGGGTTCCAGGTCGATGCCATCTACACAGACCTGAAGGCGGCCTTTGACTCGGTTTCCCACGCTATTCTAGTGGCTAAATTACAGAAGCTTGGTTTCTCAAATGGTATGGTAAAATGGATAAATTCTTACCTCACAGGAAGATCTTATCGCATTAAGCTAGAGAATAGCGTGTCACGAACCTTCACCACTAATTCCGGGGTCCCGCAAGGCAGCAATCTCGGACCATTACTGTTCCTTCTGTACATCAACGATGCTGCTTTACTACTAGCTGATTTCAACATTCTGTTATATGCCGATGATGTCAAGCTGTTTGCCGCGGTGAAACAGGTCTCAGACTGTTCTCGTCTTCAAGTGGCAATCGACACATTCAGTTCTTGGTGCCGTCGAAACTCACTGCTACTGTCCATCGATAAATGTCAAGTAATGTCCTTCTCAAGATGCAGATCTGTCATTCTCTTTGACTACAACATTGAGAATAGGTTATTGCAACGTGCGGATAGTGTTAGAGACTTAGGTGTCGTTCTTGACAAGCAACTTAGTTTTAGACCCCATATGACAAATCTAATTAACCGTGGTAATCAGACGCTAGGCTTAATGTTTCGTGTGACTAAAGATTTCCGTGATCCCATGTGCGTAAAAATCCTTTTTTGTTCGTTGGTCCGACCAATCCTAGAATACGCGAGTGTAGTTTGGTGTCCCTCAATACATGCCTGGAGCCAACGCATCGAAGCGATCCAACGGAAGGCAACCCGGTTTGCCATTAGGCTTCTTCCCTGGAGAGCCAACGACACACGCCCAGACTACACAGCACGATGCCTGCTCTTGGGACTTCAGCCATTGGCGGTACGACGGACAATGGCTCAATGTATGTTTGTTGCTGGCCTCATCGGTAACGACATTGATGCACCGGCCCTTCTTAGCTCCATTAACTTTTTGGCCCCATCCAGGAGACTTAGACAACGGGAAATAATCAAAACTTCGCGATATAGAACCACTTTCGGTCAAACAGATCCCGTAAATGTGATGTGTACAGTTTTTAACGCTAATTACAATGTGTATGACTTTGGTATTTCCCAACCGGCATTTCGCGAACGTCTCCGTTTCTGTCCATCAATGTCCAACTCGTCTTGTTAGGTCCGTTGTCTCTTTGTCACATTACCAATTAAGTATTCATTAAGACACGTGCATGTCCGATGAATTAATAAATAATAATAATAATAATAATAATAATAACATTTGATAACATAACATTTTTTTAAATGTGCGGGATGACGTAAACAACTGGGATCAGGAAGAATTACCAGCAAAAAGGAAACTTGGTATTATATTGTCAGTATAGAGCATAGCTAACCAATTAAATTTGTCCAATTTTCGAATCGTTACTGGTGGCTGATTCCACGATGTCGATCATCGTCTATCGTTCTTCGTTGAATTCGAGGCTGCAAGACCCTCCTTCTTGAACGCAGTTCGACGTATTGGAAGATCCCCTGATACCTCAATTTGGGAAATGCTGAGCGGCTCGAATGTAGCCCACCTCAGGGTAACTTTTGAATGTTGCCAAGCTAATGGTTTGTCTATGTAACCCCTTGTTTGTCTTTGTGCTGTATGTTGTATCTAGCTAGTATGTTTGAAGAATACGTGATTATATGAATGAAAAGATGAATGAAATCATGAATGAGTATGATGGGTGTAAGATGTGGGTACGATAAAGCAAAGTCGACCGATGTAGAACCAGATTCTCGCAAGAGAATAGACCTACCTATTGAATGACGGATCATAACGCAGCAACTCAGCCTAGTACACCCGGGATAAGGTGACCTTTCACTGTTTGGAGCAGGAAATGTCTCCAACGAATGTGAATTGTACATTATATTAAGCTATTAAGCCATTAGATGTAACCTATACGGCCTGGCAGTTCTTTTCTAATAAAAAAAAACATCCTGCCATTAACATTCTTCAGCATACATGAACATTATATGTATTGAATATTAAAACTAATACATTGTTAATGTATTGTTATATGTATTGAATATTAAAACTAATATATTGTTAATGTATTGTTATATGTATTGAATATTAAAACTAAT
The DNA here is from genome assembly GCF_943734755.1 of Anopheles moucheti. Taxonomy (NCBI): domain Eukaryota; kingdom Metazoa; phylum Arthropoda; class Insecta; order Diptera; family Culicidae; genus Anopheles; species Anopheles moucheti. Next base: position 47,345,126 of record NC_069141.1, read on the forward strand.
ACATTGTTAATATTTGAAAATACGGCATTGCCGTCATAATGGAATTTAAATTAAAAAAAACATTGTTAATATCAGTTTAGAATATTTAACTTCAGAATTATCTGTAAGAGACCATACAAAAGCGCGGATTGCTTTCAAAACAATCGATGTGGTGTAAAATCTTGTCAGAAACATCGTTTTCGATGATTTAAGCATTCATCAGCATAAGCATTTAAGCATGCATTGTAGTATTTAAAGTTTGGATTTACAAATCCACAAACACGAGATCTTGCGAGTAAGTACCCATTTGCTGAAAATACTGATAATGAAATGAAAAAGATGTCGATATGGCCAGGCCGTTCTAACGATAAAAAAAAATTATAAAGACTGACCGGGAAATAGAATACAAGTTAAAGGCGATTCCAACCTGATCTGATTTCACGGACCACCAATACTTTACCATTTTCGGCCAGTAAATGTCAGTGAAATCTGTGATATTTGTGGGCAAAGCAGATACAGAAGGTGCATGAGCCAGGAGAGGACTAAGCTGTTATCGAAGCGAAAATCGAAAACAAAATATCTAAGAATATAGTCGATATACTGTAAAAGAAGGATTTTGTAGTCTTTCCAACATAACAGTGTTACAGTATATAGACGCCGTCTATGTGCCTTCCAAAACAACAACAGCTATTCAGTTACTCTTACTCATTACTCAGTTAGCTATTCAGCGAATCAGTTCGAGTGTTGCAGCCCCTTCAGACGGGTCAGTTAGGATGTGTTAAGGAAACTACACAAACAAACAAACAAACTTAAAAAAATCCCGCAACATGAGCAGACTCGTAACATACATATGATAGCCTGAGTTTAGTACACGATATGCAAAACTTTTGTCATACATTTCAGAGAGTCCCCATCAATTTGAGCGATTCATTCTGATAGTTACTAAAGAGCAACCGAAACTTTTGTAATAGTATACTTACTCCAAGAGACAAATGTGTTGTTGAAATCATTTTCTGCGATTAACAATTCCTCACACGAAAGCAATAACATAGTTAATAATTTGTATTATAATTGTACATACGTAGAAATGCTTTACCCTAATCGCTTCGACGATTCTCTTAGCAGAAATTCGTATCTCAGTATCCTTACTGTTGAACGCATTCCATTCTCGTGTCCGCTTCTGCTATAATTACCATCACTGAACTCAAAACGTAAGGTAATGCTACCTGCGGGTTTGATTGACGGCTCTATTATGAATTAAACGTTCAATTTTCACATGCAAGCTAATCCCCTTGTCATTGGACTACTCGCAAAGGCTCGAGTGGGGTGTCAAAGCTGGACAACAGTCCCGGTAGGGTTAAAGCAACAAGCATACGGATTACCATTCCAGTACGATTCCTCTCTCAGCCCACATGGCATGGGCCCACAAGTGGTGGAAGGCAAACGCCTTCCTGGCGGTAGCAGCGCTGCGATTTCTATTCGGTGTACAGCCCGTTATTTTTGTCGACCGTGCTTCATCATCGAATCGTGGCTGCCGGAAGCAGAAGGGACATGCTCGTACCGTCAGGACACGATGGAGAAGAATTTTCAATTTCGAAACTGCAAGCGAAGGCGCTGCCCGTGGGCTTTTTACGATGATGGTCGTACTGCTATCGTCATGCGTCGGATTTAGTGCTTATTGGCATTGGTCTGATGAAATGGCGTTGACAAATGGCATAATTGCATCGTCCAATTGCCACAACCAGAACTGTGCTAAATCAAAGCGTGCCCTTAGCATGGAAGTGATCGGTGGATTTGCATTACCGCTGCTAGTGACCGTTAGCATTTATCTTTACCGCTGGAATAATCGACCGTTGATTCGGAGTCTTAATCGCAATTCCGAAACTATCTACCGCAGTCAACCAAATTGTTGGGACGACCAACGGCGGGGTAGTTCCTGGAAGCAATACGGACGGCTAGCCACCAAGCAGGTGTTTGAAGTGATGGCCCTGGGGGTTCTGTGGTTAAATCTCAGACCCTTTAGTCACACAAAACAGGACGGTGATGATGGGGATTATCATGTTGGCAAATTAATTTCATCGATTGCATCGATGCTTCCGGCCATCGTCTGCTTGCTGGTGTCGATCGAAATGGGCATTAATTTTTCATCATTGGCCCGCAGATTAAACACCTTAAATGTGTCCCTGAACAATTTCATCCGTTGCATTTGTGTCGGCGATTGTATGAAAAGAGTTAATCCTGACACTAATGTGATACAAACACAGTATATGCACAGAATCAGCAACGATTTATCATGTAAGCCAAATAAACGAAATTATTTGCGCCATCTAATTTTACAGTACGATGTACTAGGGCAATATACAGTAGATGTGGTACAGTTCTATGCTCCAATTCTACTAAGCATTGTTGGAATGCATTTTGTACTCCTCACTATGCAGGTAAGTTTAAGATATGGTGAAAATAGTAATGATATTTGTACCATTTATGTTTTGATTCTTTTTTGTAATTTAAATTCATTTATGTTAATAATTTCATAATGAATGCTGTTGGAAGTGAGTGAAAAGTTATCTTAAAACAACATTTTATATGTTTCATAGATTTTTCTACACATTTTATTCGAATCCTTCACATTCACATTTACGATCCTTGCATTTTGCCTTATCCCGGACAGTTGTCCGTTTTCCGAGCAAATCTAAATGCTACAATCAATACACCCCACAGAATGAGTCTGTTTGTGGAACCCTTTGATATTTTTTTTGCTCGAAGTCCACACTGTGAGAACTTTTTCCTGATGTAGAATGTTCTTCGGTAACTGTCGACTGAATGCCATTGTTAATGGTCTGAGTGCCATTGGCCACCAGTTCGGAATTGAGAAATAAAAACATTGGCATCGACGTAACGCAGCACATCGTATAATACCCTCGAATCCCTCAAAGAACTTGTCGAATGTTCTGAGTGTGTTAATAACAAGAAAAAAGTTTTTACTACAAAATGCAGAAACAATTTACAATTCCCGGAAGAAATGCTTCTAAACTAAAGGTTTTAAAAGCATGGCATATTATTTTCTCATCTTTTAATTCATAAGAACGGCCAGGCCTTATTTTATACCACCTAACCGGAAAGTCAATCATTGCTACAGGGGTTTGGTCCGGATGGGATTTTAATCGTTCCTGTCGTGTGAAGGCCAGCGCCGCTATCAATACTGCACCGGACCACGCCTTGTTTTCTCATTTTAGAAAAAATACTATTTCTCGCAAATGTTCCCGCGATTTGCTTTGAGATTCCGGAGAGTCCCAGTGGACTACGAGGAATTCTGTGCGCTGCCCGGAATCGAGTCGCTGAAGCAACGCAACTACAACGCCCAGAGGCTGTTTGTTGCGGGACTGTTGGACAATCGAATCGACTTGCAAGCGCCTCTATCCAAGCTCAACGTATATATCCCGGCGAGATCGCTACACGACATAAAGGAACGCCGAACTCGCTTTGGCTGATCCGTTTGTGCCGTGTGTTTAACGTCATTGGTGATCGTGATTGTGATTTGTGATCCGCCTGAAATGTCGCACACTACACTTTTAGAGCGTATTCGTGCCCTGCGGCCTTCTACTTGTTAACTGACTAAAACGTGACAAAACCGACAAATTTCGTATATGTAATGTTGCTTCGCTATAAGGGAGCCACACACGGTATATTCGCTACACCTTCTCCCGGCATGCCCCTTCGCTACACCTGGAGATTAACCTTGTAGACATATTCCCAGATAAACCACGTTTTCATCGATGGAAGGCACTTGTCGGATATTATCGACGTTTTCCAGATTATGGTAAAGTTTCAACAAAAACTTGCCGTGGTTAACAAGCTACGTGGATAGCCAACCGCGAGACTCACCTCGGGCTGTCTGAAGTTGACCGAAATGGCCAGGGACTTGCCGGCTGCGTTAGGAGAAGTGCTGCCTAAGGACAACACAACCGACGCGATGTCTCTAAACGACCACTAGCGAATGATGAAACAAGCCAGCAGCAGCGCAGCCAAGCGAACTATCGGCCGTAAACTGCGTAACCAGAAGAAGGAATGGTTTGATGAAGAGTGCAGACGAGCACTATGCGAGAGGATCGCAGTGCGCACTCGAATGCTTCAGGGCGAGACTCGGCACAACGAGGAGAACTATGCACGAATGAGAAGGCAGCAGACACAGCTCTGTCAGGAAATAAAGAGCCGATTTAAAGAGTCCGGCGAACAATTTATGCAACACTTATCTCAGTCAGAGGAAACTAGCAACTCCTTTAGGAACTTGAATGCGGCACGGAGCGAGTACACTCTCAAGATCGTCATATGCACAATGTAAAGGGGGATATCGGATTTGTTCCGAAACATTCGACCACCACCAGTAAGGTTGAGCTTGTCATCCTCTACAACAGGACTCTGTCCAGATCTGCCCAGATCCCCTGCTCGCCAAACTCCAGGCGCTTAGTTTACCCGTGCAGCTGCTTGCCAGGCTGCGCTCTTATAGGTATATCTTGCCGACCCTTCATACTGCGTGAAAATGGGACCACACATTTCGCGCCGTATTGATGCTTCTTCGGGGGTGCCCTAAGGAAGCAACCTTGGACCGCTTCTGTTCGTCTTTTACTTAAATGCCGTAACTCGTCACTCGGGTGCTCCCTCTTGACAGCCACATACTAAACGCCGACGAAGTAGCGGATCTTGCGATGGGTGGAGTAGGCGGCCACCTAGGACCTCGCCGTGCGGAGGGCCCCGGACAAAGCTTTTTAGTCGTAAAAGCCAGGAAATGATCCGAAAAGCGACGTAACAAACCGTATGGTAGAGGGGGCCTATGGAGAATTTGAGACAAACAAACTCATAACATAACACAAATAAATCCTTGACGAGGTGATCGACAGGTGGAAGTACATGGAACACCATGCAACAGTACAGATTCCCTAAGAAGTCAGTTCGGCTGTTAGGGGCCACAATGGATGGCTAATGCAAAGTGAGAGTCTCGAATATACTGTCAGAACCGTTTGAATCTCATCGGGCTCTGTGGTAGGAGGACGGTCACTTGTGTTTGCTTTTTGATATGGCTCTGGAAGGGGTCATGCAAAACGCGGCCTGATATACGTGGCACGATTTTCACCCGTTCACTTCAATTCCTTGGCTTCGCGGATGATATTGACATCATTGGACAAGACCTGGGTGATTTGGAAATTGAGTGCAGCCTGTTGTTGAAGAGAGTAGCCCTTTACCGAGTTTACTAGAAACGGATTGGTTCCCTGACCATGTCAGCACAACGTACTCAACTGCTAACGATCCAAGAAGCAAATATAAAAGTATTAATTGATAAATTAAAAAACCCAATTATATAAACAAACATATTAAATTGTTTTATTATGTTTATGTTATATTATTTGCAATTGTTGCGATATTGTAGGGACTACATACAAAGGATTATTCCAGGATTTACATGAAATTTTTCTTTTACTTAACTATTCATTTTCATTTTCCCGTCTACATTGTTGTAATTTCAATTCGGCCAGCTGTTTCTGTGCTATCGACAAATGTCACGGACAACGAGCGATTCAGTGAATATTAACCAACTCGGTCAAACGCTGTTACCGATGCTGTCAGCGATCAGCAGTGCAGGACAGATTATGTTTCTCGTTGATATAGCAGCGGAATTCAACCGAAAAGTAAGCTAACGATTTGTGATATAATGCAACGATTTCGTAACTATAATATCCTCCTAGCTTGACGATGGTACAGTTGTCGATTTGGGGCGTTTATCTTCAGCCACGCATCGTGTAGATCGAAACACATTAACAACGTATGATGCCAAGGAATTAGATAAATGTGTAGGTATTTGACATAGTTGGTTCTAATATCATCTTAAATTGCATTTTACTTTTATACTTTGTGTAGGTTACAACATTATCGTTAATTGTGTACAGAATTCGAGATGGGACAATGTTGTATGGCTACTTCGATTTAGACCGTAGTCTCGTTATGACGGTAAGCGTTGAATAGCATTTAAAAAGCACTTAGGTCTTATGCGTCTCCTGTGTAATGTTTCTCGTTCCAGATTATTACTTCGACTTGTTCGTATTTAATCGTGCTAATGCAAGTGATGTAAACAACACGCAATGCCTCACAGATATGTTTTGAAAATGCAGAACATTATCCTAAAAAATATATTATCTGAATCATTTCATTGTAAATCAGTGTTAAGGATATTCCTTGTAACACCATGCACCATCAAAATGATCATGTATTTCATCTGTTTGTAGGATGCTTGCTTGGTTTTTAATAAAAAGATCCGAACCCCTGTAGCAAGAACTGACTATCCGTCTACATGGAAAAAATAAGTCAATACGGTCTTGACCGCTCCAACAAAATAAAGGAAAAGTTATTACACAAATTGAATTGAACACGACTTTTATGTCCTAACAAACGCGGTATGTAAATGTAAACTATGCTTAAAACAAACGAACCCCCTTTACAGTTCCTCTGACAATTTTATCTGCATTAGCAATACGATAAACCCGAGTGTTGAGCCCAATATCTGAAACTCAACAAAAATAACGTTAAAAGAGGCGTGATACTAGCATTATAATAATTTACATCTCGTTACAGCAACTAACCTTAAACAAAAGAGAATTATTCAACGATATCACATGGGAGATGCCAACCGAAGAGATTTTCGGCATCATATGCATTGTCACTATTTCGTGCTGTAATGATATGGCAATTAAAAATGAAAAATTATTCTTAACTGTTTTTTTAATAGGGTGGGTTTTGTAGAAACGTAATACATTACCAATCTTCCATAGTTGATCCCTGAGTGATCTGCTGCTGGTATGCTCTGACAGATACTGAAGGCAGTGTGAATTTGCTATAAATAGTCAGTGTAAATGTTGTGCTGTAGGCTATATGCCACTTTGTAATATTTCAATATTTCACTATCCTTACACATCACAATTCCTTACCGTTTGGTGAAATTTGTTAAATCCATAAATCATGGAATAAATATTGGTACTACGAAGTAACAACCTCAAGCCGCTATGAAGCAATTTTGTTCCATCCAGTGCATGGTTGCGTCGTATTGCATCGTGCACCGCCTTTAATCCGACGAACAGCTCGTAACTCTGGCAAACAAATTAAATTACAACTTTCTATTTTAAATTCATTACACACGCAAGAATTTCATTTTGCGAATAATCAAAGCATACGAACGTCTGAAACAGTTCCAAAAAAGTGGCTAAACAGCACAAACGTGATGACTGCATTCTGATGGTTGATGGTTGCAAACACTAAGCCAGTCAATTCGGCATCGGCTTGAACCATTTGAATAATTCCATGATAATCATGGCGTTGATTTATTTTTATCATTCTGTCGTTCAGGTTTTGGTGCAAACTACACTTGATATGATCAACAGATAGCATATAGAGTTCCAGCGTTCGAACAAACGTGCATAGTATGAATGATGAACAAAACAAGGAAAATCTGTAACTCAATGAGTGCAACGGATCGTTCGACCATTGTTCAGGAATTGCATCGGTTATGCTTGAGACAAGCAGCAGGTGAAACAATACGATTATTGCCAGTCTGATTAGCCAACGACTCGCGACAGTTCGCAAGAAGTTCGATTGAGCTTCATTTTTCAGCAAGGTTCTCTCACTCATGTTGATTGTTTCGTTTAGTAAATTCGCGGTCTGCGCTCGATGATGCAAAAACACGAAATGTGCCATTAGAGCACAGAACCACTCCAACAACAGCTCCAACAGTGATATCCATTTCGTGAGGTCCAAAGCATTTAGATCGTAGATTATTGCCAATAATGGTGGTACTGCTGATAGAAACACCAGCACACCCGAAGCGAATGTTACTGTTGTTCGAGTTGCTGTTAGCGTGAATCGATATTTGCTTCCGCAAGATGACAGTTCGATAGGTATGTACGGTAACGCGCAGTATTGCACTATTTTGAGGACAAGTGGACCCATGTTACACTTTCCACATGTAATCGTATACTAAATGTTACAGTTTGTTCGGAAAGTGAAAAATACTACCTAGTTCAATTCAAATTTGTAAGTGAATTGTCACGCTCAATCAATAATCATAACGCATGTAGTAGATGTATAATACGGTAAAAGGTAGTAGATGCATTCATCGCATTCGTTACAATTACCTATGGGTGTTTTTTGATTCATCATCCTATCCGAGTGCTCAAGTCATAAATAGCCAACCTATTACATATACGATTGTAGAATCAATCAATTGCGAACTAACACCTATGGATATCTGGGAACTGGGGAAAAAGATATTATGATTCGTAAAAAATCGAACTCGAAATGAAATAACTTTTTACAAATGTTCTCATGTTTTCATCACAACTTTACCCCTTTCATCACAACCCCCCCCCCCCCCCCCTGCGACTTTGCGACATTCAATTTTATTGAATTCCATAGGCTACGTATATTAGCAAGACAAAAATATGTGTCCCGTAATCCTCACTGGCTAAAGAACGTCTTAGTGGTATCGGCAAATGATCGACTAACAATCGATAAATCGAAAAAAAGGAAAAAAAATAAATTACATTTTTTTATTGTAAAGTACATCGTCGATTAATCGAAGGACTTTAAACCGAATGTCTGATTATTCGAAATGTCTGCTCGGAAATGATAATTTTGAAAAGAAATTCAACATATAGCTTAACATAACATATAGCCTAGCATACACCGTGAAAGGAAGAAATGAAAACCGCAGTTTCAAACTTGAGTTACCAACCACACTGAAAACAAGAAACACACAATAATAATAAATGACCCACTAAAAAGCCCTTATTATCATTTATATTATTCTAAAATTATCGAGTACCGAGTACTGATACAAAATAGTGTGGGTCAAGTTTGTGTTAAATATCAGGTAAGCAATAGCACAATCATATATAAAAGCAAGACCACAGAAGATCAGATTTAGAAGATGTGATCACCTACGGCGAAAGATTGAATCGATGATGTGAAGATTTTGATTGCAAAAACATTAATCTTAACCAGTTCAAAAGACTAGCGTTTGTTTGTGGCTTAAAAGGACAGTGATATAACGACATTCGAACCAAACTTTTCTCCCAGATCGAAGATAAGTCAAATAAAGGGAACATTAGTATTCAGTGCCTCGTTTATCGAAGAATACCAACGTTTAACGTGAAGCTGTTCCTCAAACCACAAGAAAGTCATTTTTATGTCCTAAGCGCCTATTTTCTTTTCAACACTAAGCTATTGTTCGATGCTGAACTCACAAAATTATAAACGTTCATCATACGGCATCATACAAGCTGTCGTTTTCTCGATGTGGGCTGCTCCGATCGTGGCGGTACCCAAACCAAACGATCGTGTACGAATCTTCGCACATTATTCTACTGGATTAAACAAAACATTGGAGGCGAATGAATACCCCCAGTCAACTAAAGAGGAAATCTTTGGGCAATTCAACGGCAGCACCATCTTCAGTACCATTGACCCCTCCGATGCGTATTTGCAGATAGAAGTTGATGATGATTCCAAACATTTATTAACCATCAACACACATCGTGTTCTATTTTGTTTCAACCGTCTAGCCCTTGGAGTGAAATCAGTTCCTGGCGCATTTCAACACTTAGTAGATGGAACAATTTCGGATATTCCTGGCGTTCTACGATGTCAAGAAGAGGATATAAACTCTCATGAAGCCCACACAACACATTATTTCAACGGTTCAAGGAGTACAGATTTTATGTCAACGCTAAGAAGTGTTGGTTCTTTCAAACACAACTCGTCTACCTGGGACATGTCGTTCGACATGTCTACCGTCTATTCGTGCACAATTTACATAAGCTAAGTTGTTCTATGGACCAGTTGCTCAAGAAGGAAACGAAATGGAATAGGACGCCAGAATTTCAGACGAGTTTCGATCTTCGAACTTCGAACTAATTTCGGCGGCGCAGATCTACCATATCGGTACGATATTGTAACACTTAGCCTAAAAGAAAATTCGTCCAGTATTCTTACTGATACAACGAAAAAGGTTCCAATCTCTTTCGAAGCACTAAGTAAGACAACATTATCAAACATCACTCTTCAAACCATTTCAAAGTACATACGCAAAGGATGGCCAACATATTCAAAAAAACCTTTTCGCAGAAATTCTATCCTACTTCCACTCGGAAACACAACCGAACTGTTTGAAAAACGAACTTATACTAGTTTAATTCAATCTCTGCACCATCGTAAATGATACTGTTCCGTTACAATAGTAATGTAACTAGAAGATTGATCCGCCACAGAGTCATTGACCCAGACATGTTCGATGAATCCTACAGCAGCTTCATCGAGGACATCCTGGTATGGTCCGGAAGTAAACAATAGCTAGAAGTTTCGTCTACTGGCCGTGTATCGAAGATTTCGTAAAGCGCTGCACAGCATGTGCAACTGCAGGAAAGACACCTATCAAGACAACATTGGAATCTTGGCCTGTACCTTCCAAACCATGGTCAAGAATACACATCGATTACGAAGGACCAGTGGATGATTTCTACTTCTTAGAAATTACTGATCCTTGTTCAAAATGATCTCAAGTTCACGTAACCAAGGTAACTACTGCGAAAATCACCTTCAAGCTGTTAACACGTTCGCAACATTTGGAGTACCAGAAGTAATCGTTTCCGGCAACGATACTCAGTTTTCCAGTAACGAATTTCAAACCTTCTGCACCAGCCAAAGTATACGTCTCATTCGAATATCTCTTTACCATCCACAATCAAACGAGTTAGCAGAGAGAATCGTTGATACCTAGAAAAGAAGCCTTCGGAAGATTCGTGCGCGGGGAGAAACAACATTAGATGATGCATTGAAAACATTCCTACAAGTTTATCGCTCTACACCTACAAGCGACTTAAATGGAATATCACCCACAGAAGTGATGTTTGGTATACTCATAGGAACAACATTATCAAAGCTCAAACTAAGTTAAAAAGGAACCGAACAGAACAAATCAGAACCATGATGTCAACTAGAAACACTTCCATTTCAAAAGGAACTCTTCCAGTGTGGACATTTAGGGTATATCATCGCTTCATCGCTTGAATTCTTGGCAGTGGGAACTTGCAACTGTAATTGAGAAAATTGGAACTGTGAACTATAACGTCCTATTGGAAGAAAACCAACGTGTTATACGGTCACATACGAACCATTTAAAGCCCCGCTATTCCAACGATACTCAAGAAGTTGCCATTATCAATACTTATTGATGATTTCGGACTGAAACCACCAAAAATCCAGCAAGCGAGTTTTGAATTTTTAACGGAAGGAAATGATCAACAATCGGATGATGAATCACAGAGCAACCAGAACTAGTAACCCCTACACAGAGCCAAGAAAGACAAATCATCCAGCTGCCAACCCAGTTCAAATCATTCTATATCATGAAACCTTACCGGGGCAGATGTTGGATATCAAGTAAGCAATGGTACAATCATACATAACACTGGGACCACGTGCAATGTAGGTTCATTCTTGTTCACACTATAGAAAAAAAACAAGTAAACCATATTTGTGTTTGAAACCATACGGACATAACAGTTAGCCTTCCTGAACTCAGGCAAACGAAAAATGTGGGAAATCCCTATGGACTCGCACACATGACTAGATAATGTCATTAAACAATTCTTGGAATTTTTGCAAAAAAGAATCTTCATAGAGGACCCATATCCATGCCGAAGAAGCCTACTCTAGCTGGATGCACCCCATGCAGAGAACTGCCCTGTTCGCCAAACCACTTACGGACTAAAAACTTCTCAAGTCAGAGGTCCTATACCGGATGGTCAGGTAGGACATTCACGCAAGCAATAACATTCTGGGTCTATAGGTCCTTACTAAAGAAGCTAACATAACTTCCAAACAACCGCAAGGCGATTGGGTAAAAAGCCAGGCGTTCGAGAAGATCAGCGACGCACATCGAGGTGTGTCTACGGAACCGTATACTGTTTGTTGCGAGCAATCAACGGCTGTGAGATAGCTTATAGCTTGTATACCTCTGGAAGAGAATCATTTACCACTTATATCAGCTGTACGTCATTGATACCAAATGACTTGCTTTGAAGAGATCGTACGGAATGCAAATATCCTTGCACCATGATATGGCCTAATCTAATAGGCCTGCGAAAAACGACCAGTATTTCAAAACCAAACTAGCATGTTCACCTACCGATACTGTTCTTTCAAACTGTAGCGGGGGCTTTCGTGCGGGGCGGGGGCGGCCATACCCCAGTTTTTTGCACAATTTACTTTCAGGTTGTTTAGGAGCTGATGTTCAGGCCCTCCTGATTCTTATAGCATGCTGCCTACATTCTATAGACGCAACGGATTTTGAGGGCGACAGATTTGGTAACATCGTTCACCAGTTCTGAGTTCACCGCTGATCTGCGTAAGTGGACAGGTCCCTTTCTCACATACAATACTACACTACTACTACTACACTACTACACTACTACAGTACTACAGAGACTAGTCGGAACTGCTGCTCGCCTCCTGGAAAAAGATATCATAGCTGACACCTTTATAAAAAGAACTGAGGATGCCCTTATGGAGTTGATAAACCACCGGATACCCTGCATAAAAAACAAACAAGAAATGGGATGCTGCCATGGGATCAACAAAGCCCTAAAATAGATTGAACGATGATGAATCAAACAACAAAAGGTATCAGACCTATTATCGGAAGCCAATACTTCGCGACATTGCTGGAAGAAAGATATCAAAGTCATCATTAAATATACACGGATGGATCTGTCTCTAATATTAGTGCAGGTTGCGGCTTAATATCGTCTAACGACAGATGCCCTATCAAGCTCCCGGACCACACCAGCATTTTCTCGGCAGAAGCGTTCGCCATGATAATAGCAGCAGAAGAAGCAACAACTTCCACCAAAACAAACGTTATTTTTACCGATAGCGCTAGTGTCTTGGCCGCCCTAGAAGGGGACAAATCAAAGAACACGTACATTCAAATTCTGGAAAATTTGGGGTTGACTAGCCAATGAAGAGTACTCGAGAACTAACTTCGGGACTAAATCGAATTCTCTCCAGGCCAGATTTGAACACATGGGCAAAAAATATCATAGTTCAGGCATGGCAAAACGAATGGTGGAAGTTAAAAGAAAACCAGCTTCGAATGATAAAATCTTCAGTGGCCCCTTATTATAACAACCGGAGTAGCAAAGAACAAGCAATTCTTACTAGATTAAGAATTGGACATCCACGACTGACTCACTGCCACCGATAAATGAAAACAGATCCTGCTAGATGTAAATACTGTGGGGAAATCGTAACAGTCAGGCATATCATTGCTGACTGCATAGGATACGTCAAAGAAAGGAAAAAATATAATTTAGATTGTAATTTTGAAAGTAAATTAGCAACAAACAACAAACGAAATCAACATTTTAAACTTTATAAAGGAAATTAAATTATGGAATGAATTGTAAAGAGCAAAGGAAATTGGGGAACTGAGGGAATGTATATGTATTTCACATTAGGCCATACTGTGTTAGTGAAGCCCAGTAAGTTCGTATCCAGCAGCGTCATGATCGGTACATACCTACAAGCATTTCCGTAAAGAATACGTTTACATGTGAGCATTCTGTTAAACTAAGATAGTCGTGTGTAAATGTGATACAGGAACCGCATTCTGTGGATCCTCTTCCAACATCCGCTGTCAATGAGTCGTGGATAAATGTTGTGATAATTTTTATCGGTAAACGTATGCAAACGATAACCCCCATTAAATGGAAAGCATGACTGTGGTATCTCGTAACAAACTGCAATGTTTGCGTTAAATATACCAAATGTGTGCAGTAAGATGGTCCTACCCTGGCCCTTTCAAATCAAATGCTGCTAACACGATCAAACGCACTCTACGAGCACCTCATCGACGGTCAAACAATCGTGTTGATATTTTCGGTCATCTAGACGCACGGGACTGGGTCATTGTGGAAAAACTCTCAAGAGAGTTGAACGAAAACAGCTGCGTTCTGAGTTTTCTCGCTTGATGAATTTTAAACTCATATTCCACACCAATACTTAAACTCCTCCTCAGAGTCTCGATAGCCGATCTCACTAAACCTGCTGTATGGAAACATATCATCCTATATTCGGTCGGACAGCTAGAAAAAAGCAAATCGAATATGTTCGATGCTAAGGGAAACTCAATGCTGACCATCTTCTGCCCGTTACGAGACGCAACACATGTTCATCGGTGCTTATGAGAATATAGGTGCCTGAACGTGTTATAACGATCGTACGCGTCAGCTAGGAATATTTTCATAACACGAGCGGTATTATTCGAGCGTTCAGTGTACGGTTTGCTATTCGAGGGATTGGTGTGTGTCCTTCACTGCGTCATAATACTTTTAAGAATTTTCGCACTTTAGTTTGTAGGGCCCAGGGCCGATGTAGTGCAACTTTATGGTAAGTTTGATACCGATCAAACTGTTCGCACTTCCACGGAAGAATAGAAAAACGTGACGTGCATGATTTGGCTAAGCAAAGCTACTTTGCACAATGTGCGTAAAGGGAGAAAAGTCTGCGTTTCGTGAGAGAATGTGAGCTGGAAGAGCATTCGTGTTACCGGTGCCGTGAATCTGTCAGTGTATTGGAAACATGCGTCACAAATAGCATGCACTAAGTAGTTTACACAAGTAGGATTAGAAATAATGGAGTGAATTATATTCAATGTGCCACAAATTATACCTTTCTTTGTCCTATTACATGACGTGCATGTAGTGTTGTGGTTATGAAGTTCCCTTTACAGACTTCCCTGCCAAAGACCATCGTTGTTGTCTACGTCCAAAAATAAGTTTCGGTTTTTCTGATTAAACGTGTGTCAAATCTTGTGTATGTCTCATGTTGTGACTCGGTTATGAAGTGAATATTTAATAATCCAAAGTAGGTCAACACATCAAAATATCAAGATAGTGCTTGACAAGCTGGCCAAGCCAAATGACACGTGTAAAATAATGAAACGTGATAATTGATATTGCACCAGTAAGAAATACACCGATCTTTATGTTCAACGAAACACAAATTTAAAGGCAAATGCTAAAATAATAGTGTTCACTTTTTCACTTTTTTTTAGTTTATAAAATTCCAGTTTCCTGGAATACTAGGTGTACTAGAATTACTAGGTGTAAAGTGTAAAGATTTGCTAAAAACCCAACAAAACATTTAAGCAAAATGTCGTCCAGACGCTCGGCACCTCCACCAATGCAACAACTGCAGCCGCAGATGTCTATATCCTATGGTGAACCAGAAAAAAAGCAGCGAAGCAAGTGTATGTCTTTCGTGTGCTGCATGTGGAAAGTGTTTACATGCATATTTTCGCATGTGACTCTCGTGGCAACGGTGGTTGCATACTGTTTTCTCGGTGCATTTACTTTCGAACATTTGGAGGCGGAAAATGAGCGAAACGTGAGTAAAACTATTTTCTGTACAAACTATTTGAATCAAAGCATTTCTACCTAAGTTGAAAATCGTACATCTCCACGAAGATTTGTTATTCGTTATGTTGATATTACTACAATTATTACGACTACACTTATTAAACATAAACCTAAACATTACATAAAGTAATACAAAAATTATTGTTTCCAAAAAATTTATATGTGTAACAACCATCGAATTAAATGGTTCGGAATGATTGCATCAATCACATCACTGTCACTGATGTAGTTCGCTAGAAGTTCATAATTAATTATAACATCCTTTCCTCCATTGCAAGTGTGCGAAAATTGACCATTATCAGTCAGTGGCGGATCAAGTTCCTTTGAAATCTTCTACGGTTTGGGGGTCTTCTAGGGTTTTGTAATTGGGCTAATTTTTGTTTCATTAGAAGGGCCATGCCGTATCGACTTATAAGGCTTACTAATACTACTCGACCCCCACTACTGTACTGTACTAGAAAAAAAAATAACTGTACTAGAAAACCCTATAGAGAATACACAATATTCCCCGTGGTTTCTAATAGTTCTCGTTAGGGTTTTCTACAGTTTATATAGGATTTTTAAAGCGGCGCGGATGTGTGTCAGGTAATGGCGCCGATCTCACTCAACAGGACCAAGACAAAACCCGTCCAGATCGTTCTTGGTAAACGGATCCGGCTGCGTCGTTAAATAAGTCGATACTAATAGGATGTTTACTAATAAGTCTAACAAGATTTTTCCATTCCAGATTTTTCCAATGGAATAGTATTCCATTGGAATTTTCAGGACTATTGTTTGGTGTATTTAGTTTTCTTGGAGATTTTCGCAGTATGCAAATGCACCACCAGACCGCCATTCTCATAATGATCTATTAAGCATCTTTTTTATCATAGCTTGGTAGCTTTCTTATCTTTGTTCCCTATCCAGCTGTTATTCTATCCTGCAATCCATAGTACATCAAGAATAGCTATTGGAATGTTAAATAAACTTCACGGTCACGATCGACATTTAAAATACAATATACTTTGCGGACTTCATTTATACATTTACGTATCGGGTGTGGTTATTGGATTCTTCGACACAAAACCTCTATGTTGCGTTGGTCATCCAAGAGATCGTTAGAAACCTTGAAGAGGTTTCCCTTACTAGAGCCGTCCGACACATTGAGACCTTTCCTTGGCTTGGAGAAGGGGTCGGTCCAAACTATTCTATTCCGTCGTTATAGACTTCTATAGACGTCGTTTTATTTATATTAATATTTAAGCTGACGCTTCTGTTACTCTTCTTCAATTTAATTGTCGTAGTTACAATTACTCTATTCGTTTGTTTCTTATAGTCTAAGATGATTGCATTTCCCATTTGTTCTTGATATCGATCGAACAATGGATTGATGTTGCAATGCTAACCAAAGCAATAATTATGATTCTTGAACTATTATTTGTTGCTACACACGCATAAAATGTGTCACCTGTTGTCGCAGTGCGATTGATTACTAAATTGATTGTTAAAATTGCTGTTGCTGTTCTGCTTGAAAAATAAACTGTATAGCAGGTATGCTACACTATATATGTTTGCGTTCCTATGGCTAATAAATAAATACCATCTCCAGTAGATCCGATATGAAGGAATCTATGCTACATCGTCGCTGAGGATCAAAGTAATTAATAACTTACATTACCAACTATCATTCCTTTACTACAAGAAAAGTAAGATAACCATACTTTTCACAAATTTGTATTGTTCATGCGGTAGATGTTCTGTTGTAAGACCGAAAACTTTAATTGATTAATCCTTTTCTCACTCACACGAGGCGCACACGCTGGAGTTTGAAGATAGTCCTTTTTATTAGCTGTACTATAATCGTATATTTCGTTTATTTCGTATAATCGCACTAAAACTCTGTATTCCGTCATCAGAAAGAGCCTTTTTCATTAAGCGTGTTTTTTACTGAGCTCTTCTGATTAGTTTCGCATTATAATATATTTTTTATACATTTCAAAAGCATTTAAGATATCTTGCTTTAATGCTTTCCAAAAAATTGTGTGGTAACTTGTTTTAAGCATCAACCGCAACAGAGTTATGTAATTCAATTTCACAGATTTTAACTAACACAATAGACTTCCCACGATCCATTCGACATCAGTGGTAGCATTGTAATAAGTTCATTACACCCAGGAAGATTTCGAAATGCTATTTTCCCTCCTTTAGTTTATGTTTGGTGGTAGACGAGAAAAGAAATTTCATTAAAAACCATTATAGTTACTAAAAAAATAGAAAGAATTATGTTAAATGCCTTAAAGAATATATTAAAGTCATTTTATATTTATCAAAGAAATTGATAAAATGATTATGTGAAATTGATGAAATAATTTATGAGACTAATAATTTCTTCTTTTCTTCTTTTCAAAAGAATAGAGATTCTTTTCGCCAATTCTTCTTCATGGCGTAACGACCTTCTAGTTCTTGCCTGTTATTTCTGGCTAACTGTACTTAATTTTACCACGTAGCCCTTGTTACGGGAGGTTGGTCCGGATGGGTTTTTTCCTCGGTTCCAAAACACCACCTTATCCACCACCAACACTTATCAAATAGCACGTTATATTATGCACTATTATATTATATTATATTATTGCGCTTGATAATCACCATTGATCATTGATATCATTTGTACGGTTTTCAGGTTAAAAAAGGAATCAGTTCTATTCGGGTCAACCTCACGGATGCTATCTGGAAAATGACCAACGATAGGCCAGTTTTACATCAGCAAAATTGGACTTCTGCTGCCATAATGCATCTTCAGGTTTGTTCTGACAAAATCTCAACCTCGATCAGATCGATACGTTAAAACATTCTTAGATCTATTAAAGGGGAATACAATTTACAAGAATACACCCACAATATGCACGGAGAAAATTATTTTACAGATCATATTAATCAATACATATCTTGTAAAAATGAGCATACCTTCTGCTCCGGGGTTTATATTGATCCATTTCTCATTAACATTCTTTCAAACTACAGTCTTTCGAGAAAGAAATACTCACTGCCATGAAGAAGGATGGTTGGGATGGCAATGAGGACGTAGATCAAATTCAATGGACATTTTTCGGAGCTCTGTTTTATTCCATCATCGTCATAACAACAATCGGTAAGTAACAATACTTGCGTAGGAAAGCTAACAACAAAACAAAAAAACACTCTCAAACGCCTTGGACTTTTGCTACAACGAAACAACGAACTTCTCTGCAATACAATCCCAGTGGCGCTGAAGTGGTGCTTCACGTTGCTCTTCTAGATCGATTTCTTTTCCACCTTCTTGGTTGCCTGACGGGTTTGGTCGAACTGTGGACCAAATTGAGATCCACCCGGGAATGGACCGAACGGTCTTGGTCCTATCCCACCTGGTCCGAAAGGTTGCGGAAAGTAGCCTCCCGAGGGATAACCACCGGGCGAGAAAACTCCACCCGGATGTCCATTGAATAGCGGATTTCCGAAACCTCCACCATAGGGATGCTGTACATTCCCACCGGGATAGTATCCGTGCCCGCCGTACGGAAACCGGTTATAGGGACGTCCGATGATACCGGTTGGACCCCCGGGGCCCACGAGAATTCCATTACCACCGGCTCCTTGGCCCAGACCACCGTATCCACCGCCGAAGTGCTGTTGACCGGGATAGTATCCACCGCCCAGTGCGTTCCCACCATGATACGGGAAACCGCCCGCACCCTGTAGTCCAGGGTTAATGCCGTACGGGTTCGGTCCAAACTGCCCGTTAATAAGTCCCCCACCGCCAAACTTTTGATTGAACCTGGTAATTTGAAAGCGAAAAAACGCATTCGTCGAAAGAAAGAAACACAAAAACATACATCCGTTTGTTATTGTGAAGTTCTAACCTTATTAGCGTTCCTTACCCAAAATCATTCGATTGATTTCCTTCTCCAAATTCTCCGGAAAATTCATCATTCTGGGGCCTCGAGAATGATGGTCGTTTGGTGGTGGTTTCCTTCACTTCATATCGACTTTGTCTGCAATTGGTTCAGAATCAACAAATTAACGCTTTAAACGCTTCGAGGGTTTCCTTTGGCTACGAAGCTATGTTATAGAAATTCTACGATATAATTTGTGTATCGATGAATGATTAACTCTACTTAAAACCCCATTTCGTTGTATGTCACATTAATTGCACGTGATTAAAATAAAAAGCTACATATTGGTAAAGAACTACTTTTAATGTGATACGTTATATCAATGGATGTAAATGCCAGACTTACCTTTCTGAAAATGAATTTCTTTTGCCATTAGATGTTGGAGCTTTAGATCCTACACCCTGAAACTCTAACACATCGCTACGTACATTAAATCGGTCAGTATTGCTTTTCACATCATTGTGCCGTTCGCCGTCTCCACCGCCCGACCAAGACCACCGTTCTTGGGCGGTTGCCGTGAAAAATATGGTGCATATCACCAACAATCGAATGAAATCTACAAAACATAAAACAAACATATCTCTCTTACAAAAATGCACCACCTCTCGTCTGCCATAGCACTTTCTATTGTTGATTGTATGGCTAGTTGACGACAGAGCTCTAACTATACTCACATGGTACCATTATTGCAGCCGTCCAAGCAATTTCACTGGACTGTTCGATTTTCGATTTTTATTGATGGAAATCCGTCGTGAAGAAATCTCTACTATGATCGTTTCCTAGGCAAACTTGAGAACATATAATACTTCGTTACACAGAAATGAAATGATATGGCTCGGCCGTTCTAAGAAAAAATAATAATACAACCGGGACGTTCATATTCATAGGCCTGGATGTTCTAAGAAACAAAATATAATACAGAAAACTGTAATATTTTTTTTCTAGATCAAATTAAAGTGGGATTTATAGTCTATCAAAACTATCTTAAATTTTATGTTTATGAACTATGCAACACAACAGTCGAAAGAGCTTAGCAGCTACGGACTTAGAAACATTAGGAAGGTCATTTTTATATTTTCAAATTGAATATAGACTTTATTTAGAAAAAAAATACCTGTTGTACATATACTATATGCTGAACACTTACTTCAAGTTTTAAACTCTAATAATTTAGAAACAAATTCCTTCGACATTTGGCAAATAATAAAAATATGGCAAAACATATTACCCGAACGAATGGCACTAATTTGCGAACGAGTCAATTTTATAGTCGAAATTATAACAACATTTTCTGTATACAATTCTAGCTTCTTTTCACAAATTTTTTTTATTTCAGTTTAATTTTTCATTCCATATTTTTGTTTTTCACATTCAATTCACCAAATCCATTGACCAGATGTAATTCATCGTTCATTGATGCTTAACAACAAGAGATTGATGGTTAAAAACGTACAAGTCAGGAGGTATTTTTTGTTCAACAATTCCATCTTTGATTTGAACCGCGATAGTATTCCAAAGTTTATTGTTTATTGCTGAGGCTGTTATGCCTTCTATTCGCCAATTTTATAACACAAAACGAATTTCACACATATTTTTAAAAAATAATTGCACAATGTTCACGGTACACAAAGGTAAACACATTTTCCTGAGTTTTTCATTTTTCGTAATTATGGGAAGATTATTTTTTTAATCTTTAACCAAATTTCCATTTTTAATTTAACTTATAGATCGTTGTAACTTTGCAGTTTCCAATCACAGTTTTGGTGCTAACAAGACACTATTGATAATATCTTCAAATAATAACGTACACGGTGACCCGGTGGCATGATGGTAACGACGCCGGTTTTCACACGAACGGACAGAACCAAAATCCCATCCGGACCAATCCCCCGTAGCAACTGACTGACACCATCCAACTACATGTAAACAAAGTCACAGAAAGCCAGAAATGACAGGTTGTGTCGATAAAAAAGAAGAGAATAACATCTCCACAATAGTCTGTTATTATCACTCAAAACTTTATAACGATGCACATCAATAAAATAATACGGATCCATTTAATGAATTTGTTATATTGCGTTAGTATAATACACTTCATTATGCACTTTGTTCCGCTTAACTTAACTTAACTGCCTAACAAGATTCAAACACTTCACTTACTGCATACATATAACCAAACTATTCACAAGCGTGCGGGTAGAAGCACTATGCCTTCTTTACCTTAATTCCCATACTGGTAGTGATGAAACGGTATCCAACGAACGAACCGAAGGCAAACGTTGCTGTCGCTCTACTAAACTACCGATTTTATAAGTTTACAATTCTTATACCAAAAAACCCATTCATCGCACACGGGGATGCACACAGCCCGATACTACTACTAGCGCTCGTGACGCTATTCATCTAGCGTGGCTTGTAAGCGCTTCATTGTCTAGGTTGAGCACGAGAGCTCAAAACTTCAGTCATCAACTTCACGCACTACACTCCTTCGGTCCAAGTTCATGTAAATTTGTGCAACACCAACGTCTCCAGTCCGGATCCGGTGAGACGAAAACAAAAGATTCCATGAAACGCATCACGCTGTCACGCTGGTCACGTGCAAGAGAAAGGAAACTGTCACACGGTGGCGTGAATGCCAAACCAGACACAAAAAATCAAAGCAAACAAAAAGACAACTTCCAGCAGCCAAATCAACGGCCGTCAGCTTCTGCAACCGGTGTGTTTAAAGGTCCGATTTGGCTTTTCGCCGGCTTTGTCTGTCTCCCTGTGAAAATTCCCAGTAAACAAAGCATGGGTTTTCAGTAGCAGGACGTTGCATAACATACTATAAAGATGACCGACCGAGGTGTCCAGCAAAGTGAGTTGTAATTTTTTTTTTGTTTTACTCACCTGTTGCCATATTGGCCGTTACAACACATTTTTCTTTCGTGTAAAATATTAGCTTAATAGTCATATACCAATAAAACGAATAAACTATATAGAAAATACAATATTTGGGTCTCATATTTCAGACCATTCTTCATCAATGCATTTTTCTGTTCATTCATAACTTTAACCTACGCAACGTTGAAACGAACGATAAAATACGCTTTTTTGAAGAGTTTGTTTATCTTGAGCAATTTTTCCAATACATTTAGATCGGTTGTCTCTACTGTTTAATAAACTTCTTCTATTTGGTTCAACATACTGTCTTTATTTATATTTCGTAGTTTTTCTTGAACTTTTACGCGTGTAAAATCTTTATATGTAATAGGATTGAATTACATTATTCTGAACAATAACTTTATATGATTTTACCTATTTTTAATCAATAATAATTTTCTAACAAAAAATTAAATGTATAAACTTTTTGATTTCTCCCTGAAAATAAAGATGCTTTATGATGCTAAACGCCAGAACTGATGAATAACCAGTATTGGCTACAACCTGTTTTGCTAATGTGTTCGCAACGTTGACATCCGGATGTGGGTTAAGGTCAGCATTGCCAAATACAGTTTCACACCCACAGCATTTGAATGGATGCATGACTCTGTTATGATGCTTTCAAGATTTACCTGCTGGTGGGCAAAGACATTTCACTTCCTGTGGACCGTGTCCGAGTCGCTGCTGTATGGTCTGCATTGCCTTTGTGAATCCGTTTTCAAGTTCGTTTGCCAGGTTTTTTTTATCGCGCAATTCATTGCCGTCTGCTTTTAACACTAACCGGACATTCTGTTTATACGCATACTACAAAGGCGGATGCTTTTTGTCTTCCAACACGTGGCTCACTGATTTGGTCAATGTTTACCGAAACGATTACAATCAAGTGCTTTGCCTGCCAACGAGTTAAATTACTCATACTATTATGTTATTCTCTTTCTCGTGACGAATACCTGGTTTTGCATTAAATAAATTAAATGCATTCGAAACTCTTCTGCAATTAAACACTTTCTTATTAAGAACTAAGACAAGCACAAAGAGACACAAAGAATAAAAAATTTGCAACTGTGCGGAAATTGTCAATGAAACTAAACAATAATTAATGGAGCTAAAGGCTGCAGTCTCACTGCAAGAAAACCTTCAACTTTCAGCTAGATGACTACTTTCTCGATAATTCCTTTTTTATTACGTCCACACAACCAGGACTTCTTATACTGTAAAACTACAACCATGTTGAACATTCAACGTCAAATACAATAGAAAATACTAACAGATACAAACTACAAGTAGAACTTATTGTTGTTCATAAGGTGTTAAATATATACAAAGTTAAATGAATGACCGATAAAGGATTGGTTTAACTTGATTACATTGCTGCTTTTTTCAGGTTTGCATAGGATTCAGGTCCAGAACGAGCATTTAACTGCAGCACCATTAGTGAATCGGAATGCTTTTCCGTTTGGCTTTCATTTCATTTCCCTTCGTCCGGGTTATAATGGGTTTCAACGTTGCTTTACTTGTTACGATTGTGTACTGACGTTTCGTACTAGTTTGGTGTTTGGTTTAATAAAAAAAAAGAACTACACCAGTAAGCATATACTGTTCATAGCAACGGTTCACAATCTCAAAGTCACAGTCATTTCGTTCCAATGCTCCAAGACATGGCATTGTATTAATGACACAGAAGAGGCGGAATTTCCTTGTCGAAAATGAGACACCACTCGCACAGCAATTATAGCTTGATGATCTTTTACGTTAGGCATATTTACACCAATAACCATCATTAGTCTTTTGGGTGTTGTGCAACTTAGTTTTAGTCGTTGAATCGTTGTATTTAAATGCACAAGGTGATATAAGTTAGATTATTTTTTTTTTATATTTGCATAACGACTAATCATACAATTTGCTTACACATTTCGTAATGTGTATGTGATTTTATGCAAAAAAAACTTTAATCCTGAATATGTCATGTACAGGTCTTTTGATTCATTCGATGAAATCGATCTTCGCAATCGGTTTTTTTTTCTATCTATTTTATTTTTTTTCTACAAGAACTGCCAGGTCATATTGCTTATTGGTAACATTGGTACTATACAATTCACATAATTTCACTTTTCCTTCTCCGAACGGAGAATGGGTACCCTATTCCGGGTGTACTTGGCCGATGTTTGCAAACGTTAACATGTTTTCTTCCACTATCTTCGCTTATGTTTTCAAGATCGGCGACCGCAAATCTGCATGTGATAGTGCTTGGTAACCTCCGAACGTTCATGTCGATATTACTGGAATATTGCTTATTGGTTTGGCTTCTAATGGTGGGGTAATGGGGAACTATGTTGAGTTGATTCAAAAATCTATTACTATCTTTTATGTAGCTGTAAAAATCTGTACGGACCCTGAAGACCTTGGGATTTTTAATGATCTTCCTAACAGTTATTAGTTTGGGACGCACTAAAAGATCGTCGTTTTTTCGGCAAAGCATCATCCCTGCTACCGTAAATACACCTTCGCTCGTCTCTTATTCTTAGGCTTTCTTTTCTAGGTTTTATCCCTCTTTAATTGCTGTATGACTGTGTATGGCGACAGTACAGATGGATTCTAAAGGTTGCTTAATTTTGTTTCTCATCCCGAGGCGTTGATTGAAATTTATTTATTTCAAGAGTTTTTATAAATATGCCAACATTTTGCTTATATTTTTGCTAAGATAGGCAACCTAATTTTGAACAGTGATACCTCGGTTTTTACCTCGATTTGGTACATTAAACTACGCATCTCAGTCTCAGTGGTAATTGATAATTTATAGTACTATTGCTACTACTGCTCAGAAACATTGCAAAGTTATTATAACTATTCTAACGTCACATATCAACAAATCGATATGTGACGATATTTACATGAGTACAATTATTTGAAAATCTTACTAAAAGAAGAAAAAAAGAGCAAAACAAAATTTGTGATATAAAGTGACAGTTTGAATAATATTTATCTATAATTTTCAAGCAACAACACATTTAAAACTGTATAACAAGATAACATTTTTTTTCGATTTACTTAGGATATGGTCATATAGCTCCAAAAACATACATGGGAAAAATATCGACCATCTTCTATGCTATTTTGGGCATTCCACTCATGTTGCTATGTTTATCCAACATTGGAGATATTATGGCTAGTTCCTTCAGGTAAAGTTTATTACGATTGATAATGCATGTTTGAAATCAGCGAAGAAATAAATCAATGTTCTAACTAATAATTCGTTTTTTGTACCTTCATTCCTCAGATTTCTCTATTGGCGTGTATGTTGCTATGTCTGTACAAGAGAACCTAAACGGTCCAATTCTAGACGCAGCCGAAGCAGTCGTGGTACGGTAAGGCAAGGGTGAGTACATTACATATCAATAAGTTTATAATACATCAAAATGCATATCCGAGTCCCCGAGATACGCGGATCCTCTTATACGCGGATTCGGAGATACGCGGTTTTTGGAAATTTGACAGCTGAGCTAGTTCATAGCACAAAATTTAAGTAAAATGGTGAAAAATTGGTTGAAAACATCTTTAATGTCACATAAAACATTTCTTTCTAACTTATTTTAATGTAATCTTTCTAAAAATCGCCTGATCCGTTGGATAAATCAAATGCAGAGAAGAAAGTCGACTCTGTGACTTTGAGGTATAAACCAAATTGCACCAGGATTCGACTTACGCGGAAATTAATCCGCGGAAAAACGCGGATTCGAGTTACGCGGATTTTTCCCGGGTTATAGCGGTCCGCTATAATAGCGTATCTCGGGGACTGCCTGTACTTATAACGATCTACACTATAAATATGCATGAATTTATATACGAATACAAAATTCACAATAAAATCGATACATCCTTTCAATGCAAAAAATTAAATAATTACTAAAAATTAGTCAGAGAATCAATGAAGCGAAACTGAGTTTTATAATTATGATTTTAGACATTTACTACATTTTGAACATTTATTTCAGAATCAATGATGGGCTGTGTAGATATGTGATGTATACCAAATCGTATATAAATGATTGAGCTAAATGTCGCTCTGTGATTCGAAATAGAAAACCATACATGATGGCGTACAAATATCTGAGTTAAATAGTCCGGATTGGGTACCACCTCTCTTTCACTTATTTTTATTACCAATTTATTAATATTGTTGTACCGTTCTTTTCAAACCTATACAGGGGTAAAGGAAGAACTAATCTTCTTCACGTTTTTATTTGTGCTCCACTCTGTTATACAATTGTTACAGTATTTAACTGGGCATCTTACGTATTGCTTACGTATTGGTTGAGCCAAGCACAAAATTTTGGTACTCACTAATATAAAGCATGTTTGGCCAGCTCTCCATTGTAAAACTATTACGCCAAACAATTGTGGAGCTCTGTTGAACATTGCCACGTAGATGAACTCTATCTAATAAGTTCAACAAATGTACAATCATGCTTACAAAACTACACTACAGTACATTACATTACCGGATTTACCAACCATGTCTATCTTTCTCGTACATCTTCAGAAGAAGCTCCGTGAGATCTGGCCAAGCAGCAGGAACGAATTTAAGACGTTCAGTTCGAAATTCACAACGTTCTGCTGATTCAGGATTCGACCCATACTATGAACCAGGCCTCTCTCATTCATATTCGGATACAGATTGTAGGTAGGTACTTGCATGGTTTGCCATTAATAAAATATTATTTATAGCACAGGATAATACATTTCACCCTCTTGCGACAGGTATAACGCCGCGATGGATGATCCGTACTACCCAGATAACGATCGGGGTATGCGACAACAAGCGAAATATGATAACTCCAACTCCAACAATTCTGGTGGAATGCGACCACAAATTAGAGGTCCACCCAACAACGATGCATTCATGAACGATGAGTATCTGTCTGGCTCGCCACAAGTAAAACGGCCACCGCCGGGACATTCCCGTGCTGAATCAATGGGTCTTGATCAGTCGCAACGTTCACTGCAAAAACCTAGACCGATCGATGGTCAGTACAGAAAACAGCAAGGTTTGTTACGTTTGTTCTTTTATCTTCTGCCAAGATGCTCGCTTCAGATTCAAAAGAACAACCTCTTTTGAACACGCCTTCAAGCTCGACCCTCATCCATACATTTTATTATTTCATTACAGCAGGAATGCGCGCACAATCGTTAGATCGTCGCATGTTTCGACAGGACTCGCAGATGATAGACATGGACGATGATTCACCATGTAAAACGCCAATACTATGCAATAAATATGCGCTCGACGACGTTGACGACCAAGACGGAAGACAGACGAGACCTAATCCACGCAGTCAATCGATGCCGCGTCAGACCGGTCGGTACGGCGACCGTTTGATGCCGGACCGGATGCCTTACTACACGGAGGACAACGAGATACCAGAAAATATGCATACCGTGCGCAAATCAGCTCCTCAACGACGTCGTGAACCGCGTCCCGGTAAGTGAAATGCGCCGCTTCTTAGCAAGCGTGCCATGGATTGGCAACCTTCCCTAGACCACCAACATGCCACAAGACGATGATAAATTACGCTTTCATACGATGCTAGTCTGTGAATCACAGTCGGACTCGGTCCGTTTAGCACACATTGGTCGAGGCAAAGGGCAGAATTTTTCAAATTAATGAACGTGGTTGATCTTACTCGTGTGTGCCTTGCAGCATCCGGGGTTGCCATGTGAATTATTTTCAAAGGATCAAACGATCTTCTAACTTTAGCTTCTTTCCAATGGACTGTGCATCATTCACATGTTTGGAAATTTTGTTGTATACTGTTCTACTTCATACACTGTGCAATATGTGTTGCTAAAAGATCCATCACATGTGCCACTCACCCAAAACGTGACATTTTGTGGTAAACTTTTCTCGCTCACACTTTTGCCCATCAGTTTTTCAGTAGACCATAGTGTGGCGCCACCATTCCATTCCCCGATTGCCACTAGCCTGGCTGCCACTCTATTGCATTTTTACATTCAATGCCAGCTGTTGAGCACGAGCCAACGCAACTTTATGATAGCTGTCTGGGGAAAGATCTGTTGCCCAAAACGAACATCCTCAAACAAGCTAAAACCCACGAACATCAAACTGCCTCTACGCGTGGGTCATAATTTACCGTTAATTATATGTTTTTAATTAAAACGCTTTCTATTTTTTTCTTCCTTGTACCGTTTTGCACACTCACACACATATTTCGACCAAAGTGCCAGCGCCATCACCACGCATAATGTCACCGATGGGATTCGCAGTTCATCGCCAGGCCCGTCATTTACAGAATGTGATCGATGATAACTCGCTCTACGATGACGAATGGGACATCCACAGTGGCGAGCTACCGCCGTCCTCCATCGTGCGGCCAGTGCCGATCTGGTTGTGCGTTTTTCTAGTTGTTAGTTACATCATTGCCGGCGCATTTATGTTCTCTGAATGGGAAGAGTGGAGTTTTCTCGATTCCGCATACTTTTGTTTCATCACCCTCACCACTATTGGTAAGTTAGTGTTTTGTTCTATTTTCATCTAGGTATTAGTTGCTTCCGCACCAACACCAAACTCGTACACTAAAACATCTGTATAGTTCTGCTAGATACAACATTTTACACTCTTTTCGTTCGGCACTTGACTGGCCAGGTCGATCTTTGACATGTACAATTGGTAGCATAGAACAGTTTAAAGTTATTATTTGTACCAAAATCTACACACCTCTTCGCTTATTAATGATATCTAGAAGATGATTATTTTTTATGGAAATCAATCAATGCAATGCAAATACAAAGAAGTTGACCCAGCTCTTAAACAAGGGATGAAAGAGTAAACGCATTAAGAGGTGATCTAACTAGGGATTAAACTGGGGATGAGCTACTGGTCCGATGGATGGAGAATAATTTGTTATCAATTGAAGTTCTAAACGCCGCTTTTAACTGACATTGATAGGGCCATTGTCGAACAGTTCCTCACATCGACTACCACTACATTCCAATAGCCTTCTTGAAATTTCCAAAATGTTATTGCATCTTTTTCACCTCTTTATATTTATCTATATTGCAAATCACATTATCAAAGTGCTAAGCTTAGTAAATAAGTAGTCCGGTGGATGACCGAGCATTAAAAATTGCTATTCAAAGCAGAAGCATCTTGACCCATTGCCCATAATTATAAAAGCAAGGAGACTTTCGACATTTAAATTGCTTCAAACGACGCAAATTTAAGTGATAATAATTTCAATCTTGATACCAATTGTATCATTTTTTTGTTTTGTACTAGTATACAGTAAACAACGTATTTCTTAATTGTATTGGAATCTTAATCAAAGGTACAATTTACATTAGTTTGTAGACATTTCCTTTTCCAAACAGGACACCTTACGCCGGGTGTATTAGGCCGAATTGGATGATTTTAAAATGTTTACATATATTTCACCCACTATTAGTAGCATTACACTATCATTTATTCATTTATTCCCATTTATCCATCTCTGTTTCTCCCTCTCTCTCTCTCTCTCTCTCTCTCTCTCTCTCTCTCTTCCTATCTCTCTTTATCTCTATCTTTCGTTTTATCTTTTCAGGTTTTGGTGACTTTGTTCCAGCACAAGGCGTTAAAAATGATTCCGAAATTTCGATAGCACTCTGCTCGCTCTATCTCCTCTTCGGTATTGCACTCTTGGCAATGAGCTTCAATCTCGTACAAGAAGAAGTGATCTCGAACGTCAAAAGCGTTGCTCGCCGTCTTGGCATACTCAAAGAAGAAGAAATGGATGATTAGGTTCTATCAGATCCCAGTAGTTTATTAAACTGTATAAGATCTACTATACATCTAGTACACTCCTTGTCACAACAAAGCCGTACTCGTAGGATACTTCACGTAATGTTTTAATTATCATCCATAATAAATCAATGTAATTATTTCCTTACCACTCAAACCACTGAATAAAGAACAACCACTTTTTTAAAGTGTTCCAAATAACATGATGAGAAGTGGAAAAAATACAGTATATGGTTTTCGTTTTGCGATTGGTTACTGGAAATTAAATTATTTATTACTTCGTTTAATTTTTTATTTCACTATTTTTCAGATTTATTTATTTTTTAATGTATTGTATAAAATTTGTTGCAGATTGAACGTTGGTCATATAAGCTGAATCAATTTTGAAATAATGTAAAACAGTTAAAATCTCCAACTTCATGCAGCAGTTTTAACAATGTCTCTCACTGGAAGTAAATTCACTATTATTGCTCATTTCCTTTATTAGCCATATTTTGCATCTGGTCTCCTTTCAAATCATTTGGTTAACATGTAAATTTCACTATCGATTAGACTATGCGTATTGCGTTTGGACGACTATCGCCAATCGCGTTCGTTTTCACGCTCATCATGTTTCGTCCTTCGCTGCTGATGACACGTATCCGATTTTCAATTTTGACATCCTATCAACCGTACGTTACCATTTTGGTGGTCCTACCCATCTCCATCAGCCACGCTCTGATTCTATAATTTGCATTCTACACGGTTCCAAAACACAACAAGCATGGCTTTCATCTTCTGCTACTATTTTCTGGCTCGCATGTAGTGGATCGATCGTGATCGGAAAAAGCTCTGTAGCTTCCGTCATCATCATCATCATCATCATCATCACCACCATTTTATCAGAGCAATAGGTGCCAAAAATGTGCCGACTCTCACGTGTGTCTAATAACATTCACATACCGTCGACAATCTCTTGCGACGACCATATTGTCCTGCACTATTGCCACTCATTGCTTGTCAGTCACATTCGGATTCTGCTGGTAATGCTTGAGTCGGGCGATGTTACGAATGTGTGTGCAAGGTCTGATATTTTTAGATTGTCTTCGTGCAAATGTGGCGTGCGTCGTGTGAATTTGACCCGATCCTGTTTTTTTTAAACGCATGTCACAAAATCTATGTCGCCAGCAGCACATGACAAAAACTACCGCAAGGCCAACATGGAAACGTGTACACAATTGAAACATTAAAGTCTTTACAAGTGTTTTGAGCATTACTCACGCTCGCAGCATAACACGGGTTCAAATTTCGTGTCTGTGTTATACAGCAGTAGCATATTTCGTTCAGTATTCAAAATCCAGATTTTCAATTATTATTTAGATCGATCAAGCTATAGTTTCAATTTCCTCTTTACAAACATGCGGAATCCATTAGGTAGTTTTTTTGTTTCCCCCAAATACAATTACAATCTCATATTCCATATATATATACATATATTTATTTGAATTTATTTACTTCTATATATATTATAAATATAATTTTATAAGTTTTATAATTAAAACCCCAGGAAATTATTATTTCCGAATTTTCCGATACTTAAAGCATGCTATGCAATATGTCCTGCTAATCGAAATACTGAATGACATTGAACTTACCGTTACAATATTTTAAAAGCTGGAGCGCATTTTTAGCATTTTATGCTTAATCTCTTATGCGATGAAAACAAAATATGCAAAAGTTCCCCTACGAAAGCAGATGTTAGGTAAACTAATTCAAAAATTGATTTAACCATAAATAGAATCGATACACGTCTTTCTACACAGCGCTATCGGAACAGTTTACTTTTCATAACGCTCATCTGTTTTACATTATGGATTGACTGTCATTCAAAATATCAAATTTTACGGGGCTCACCGACATGACCGCCGCCATCGTAGATAGTCCTACCGTACAACCGCAAATGACACGAATAGGCAAACGTATTCGCTTCACTAAGAAGTAGCTGAGTACTTTTGAGGTGTCATAAATTTTCCTTAGTGAATACCTCAGAGACGACAACATCCATATATCCCACAATGACGAATTGTTATTTACGGAAAAGTCTGCCCAGGTAAACCGTAGCCAAAGGCAATAGATCGCCTGCCGTAAAATCCGTACAGAAATACTCTGATCACATGGGTGAAATGAACTTCTTCTCGCTGCTGTGCGTTTGTTTGATTTTGCTTTTATTTTGTTAAAGGACATTGCTTAAACAGAGAGACATCTTTGGCTATCGTCCATAGGACGCGTTCGTTATTCGTTTTCACGTGAACAAACAACAAGAAAAGCCGTGCTTCTTTATGCTTTTATGCTAGTTAAAAGTGTCTTTCCTGGTTTTTGTTTTTCTCCTTTTTGTGTTTCATTATTTCTCGTTTAATAGAATATTACTGTAAAATGTCAATCAACTATTTGTACTTTTTTGTATAAAATAGGTCAAACATGAAGTTGCACAAAAGTGCAAATATGATTTTTTAAAAAGTTATTAAATTTGAAAAAAACATAAAAAATATGCAATTTATATTTTATATCTACACATCGCATCAAGCCGTTTGGAAAACATGATGCAAAGGGCAAAAACTCATGAACATGAATTGAAACAATATTTGAAGAAGATTAACAATTGAAACAAGAATTGAAGAAGAAACATTAAAGTCTAAATTTGATTCCAGATCGATTAACCAAAAGCTATAACGTTTCCTACCTCCAAATCATTCATGCGAAAAGTATACGTAGAAAATTTCTTGCAACAATAATTTAGCATTTGAACACAACTGAACAGCTGCATACTGATGTTGGGTGAACTCGACTCAGACTCATGAATCTTAATGAATCTTCAAACTGAATGAATGACTCGGAATCTTTACTATAAATACTCATGATTTCTAAAAGGTTTATGAATTTTCAAAAATTAAAATATTCTAGTTTGATCATTTCAGTTTAATACTAGCAGACATGCGTAAAATGCTGTATTATTAACGATTCAATAATCTTTGAGGAATCAGGAATATGAGGAGAGGAGAGTTCATGCACATTGTATGAGACTATCTTGATTTATATAATTTTTCACTAAAAATTCATGTGATTAAAACTTCTAAACGCAATAATAAAAACAATAGTTGGTGCATTAGACACCAGACTACTAGGAAAACTAACCGTTGAGCTGGGCCTGTTATTAAAACAAAACCGCACGACCTAGTAACAAATCTTGATAGGCCATCTACATGCGAAGGGAAGGGAACAGGTTAGTCGAAATGAAGTTGAATAATCAACAATGTATCTAACTTGTTCTGCTATATTATATCATTTATTTATATCATCATTTTTATTCTCGTCTTCTCTTCTTCTCTTTAATCGATTAAAACATTGAACAATAGAATTATATCTTAGATTAAGTTATTAATAATTAAATCAATATCAAAGTCTGTCCTGTTTATTGTTCTTTTTGAAAAAATACCTTGATTAGCTACAATTAAGCGATGCTTTGATAGTAATTTATTACTTTTCAACAGTTTTCACGTGCACTTTTTTATTCATTTAATGTAGATTGTTGTAGCAAATATAGCCTTACGGTAAACAGTACGGCTATTCTACATTCACACACATTCATGTCGTCGTTGTCGTCGTAATACTGCCTTTTCGGACGACAGGAATTATATTCTTGTCTCCAAAGGATAGGCAGTAGATCGAGAGGGGAGACAAATATGTTCTATTTTCATACCAGACAGCGTCAAACGTAAACACATAACGCAACGCATCAGTCGTCGTTGTCGTGGTTTAGCAGTAGCTGCTACCAGTAACCAATCCTTGCATGCATGTTTCTCCTCGTGGTTGCTTCTCGCACCAAGCGGCGAGAACAAGGAAGCACGACTGGTGTGAAAACATGAACGAACGGCTTTGGTGCAGTCACTACAATCATTCAATATATTCGCTACGCGCCGTAAGCCCTCGCATAGAATTTTCACGTTTGCAAAATCAACCAGCTACTCCCGTTGAAGATAATTGAACGTGACAAGTCCGTTTCTATGCAATTCTCTGCGGCGGACGTTACCAACCGGGCTACCAGGGTGAGACATTTATCAAGCAGTAAGAACGACACCACTCCGTGCGGGAGATGATCATGATCGAACGTGTCATGTTTATTTTTGGACACTATTGCACGATACACACCACACGACGACGACGGAATCTCCGTGTTGGAAAACCGTGTCAGACTACTGAAAGCGGATCGAACGCCGGTTCGAAACTAAAGTTCGTGCAAAATCAATAAATCGGTCTACGATTCGCAGCCACTAGCGCGATATGAAAGAATGATTCATATTGACGAATAACTTTACTCACGAAACGTCTTCAAAACGGTTGCACCGTGTTTGCGCTAAAGAGGCTATGAGAGTGAGCGAAGATTACGATCTTTCGCTCTTGTGGCAAACATATGTAAATGAATTTTCACTATTTTCCTCCGGCCATCTCTGAACGAAAGATCGCACCAACACTACCACTTAGTATACGCTACAGGGTAAAACCTTCGCTCCTTTGCATACACAGCTGTAGATCACTGTACTGTGTTGTATTCGGGGAGGGGGGGGTTCGTGTACCAAGCAAAGTTATGGTTGTCTGCCTGATGCTATGGAAAATATCTAGGGAAAAGAAAACGCTAACGAAGCAACAACAAAAATTCTACTCCTCCAACGCATGTAGTGGTTTTCCACATTAGAGCTAGTCTGCTACCAGAGAGCACGCAGCTCTGGTGCGATCATTGCTTTCAAAGGCCAGTTTGGATGAAAAATTCGCGTAGTGAAGATCACGTCCCGATCCTGAAGAGATCCATCACTTACGATGTGCGGAAAATCTTTATGCGTGTCCTTCGTATTCGCTTCGTAACGTCCTGCACAGCTTCGAGACCACTGGCGATTATTACGGTAGTGTCAAGTGAACTTCTGTCATTACTTTCTACTACGGATAGCGTACGATTTACCATAACCGTACCTTATTTAATATTTCAAGTTATAAAGTCACATAGTAATAAATACGAGGTACTTGGCTATTGTGAAGTGTTTTATTATAACCTTGTATCGCACAAACTACGTTCAATATTTGTCTGTGCCAGTGCTTGAAATATTAATGTGGGTTTCAATAATCGCAAATTACAACAATCGACTTGAATCTTTTCATGCACAGTTTGTAGGCTATAAATATAAGCACGACCGACCACCTCTATTGCTAGCCTAGCTTTGTCAGTGAGAAAACACAGGAACAGTCACAGTGTGGGGCATGATCAGCGTTAATTGCTCGCCAGTCAAAAAGGTTTTAAACAAAGTGTAGTACCATTATTGCAAAGTGTGTTGAACCATAAAAACCCGTCATGAGCTATCGTTGAAATTGAGTATACAAATTGTTTATTATATGCTGATCGAATACAACTGCACCCGAGTAATGAAGACTATTTTTTCGAATATATATATATTATTTGACATATTATGTTATACATTAAATATGAAACATATATCTCTAGTGTTTTCCGGTGTTACGCTCTGTTTAGAATTTCAGTGTTCAACAGTTCTCGGAGTTGCCAAAAGTCAGTACACTAACAGTGATGGATCTACGATAAGCTACGTAATCTATGCTGTATGCAACGGTCATACGAGCGATGATTTTCAATAGTGTTTTGATGCTGTCACAAATAGTCTGCAGTATCACTATTCCAACTGTCTTACGCCACATCGCATATTTGGAAAGTTTTAATCTTTATCAAGCTTCCCGTGGCAGTGTTGGATTCTAAAGAACGCTACTCAAAAATAAATTTAAAAACCCACAACATAACTTCTTCGCACAATGGAACGAAAGCGTTCGATAAGACGTCGTCAAAAACCACCATTTGCAGAGCGAGCGAAGGATCATTGCCGAAATTTCACGGCTTTTATGTTCAGCAATGTCGGAATTATATTCCTCGTAGTGTTGTACATGATAGCAGGTAAGCATCTACTTATATACTTAAATTAATTGTGTGTTATGCTTCGGAATACACACACATACTCAAAAAGTTTCAATGTACGTTTGCTTTCAAATGTGCAATATATTGTTATAAGAAAATTTATCGAAGGAGAGATCGATTCTCCGGAACTACTGAGTAAAGTCAATTTCAATGTACCTGTTCGTACTCTAAGATGCTATAGGCCTTTGAAAACTGACCAAAACAGACGTAATGCGTAATCTAAAATTTGACTGCTTCGACTGGGACTGTTACGTGTTAAATTAGGCAATTTGTGATGCGTTATACTTGTTTCTGTTCTGTTTCTGCTAACCTCGTAAGATAGATATGTTAAGATAGTTCTATAAATAACAAGGCCGCCTGTTAGCCATTTACAATGGTTTAAACATACAAATTACAAATTATGCGAAAGATTTAACTTATGACTCATTTCTCTTTTTCCTTTCTTTCCTCTTATCAATCTCCCATCAATTTGCTTTACGATTTATTTCCTTTTACTAAATCTGCTTGTTTTTACTTTACATAATTCTATCTTTCTTTAAATTTACTTGAATTTTTTTACTCCAATTTACTCCAAAGGGAGTTTAAATTCCGAATCATGAGTGGTATTGCTAAAGCAAAAAAAAAATACCAACAATAATCAATGTTGCTTTTATACAAAAGCTATATCAGCAATGTATAAATCCTTCTCTTGATAATTTTGCAATATAAATGAAAGCATTGAGTATGAACTCCTTAGTAAAATTCAATAGACTAGCACAATACGCATCTATCGAAATACACAACTAAAAAGTAGAAAACAATACAAGCAACTGTACAGCCGGGATGAAACAACCGACAAGCCTAAGCTCCATTAAGAACCACAAAGGCTAACGATACCAGATGCTATAGCATTCTGTCCCTTACAGACTTGTCCTCTGTTACTGTGTTCCTTTCTGTCGACTTCGTGACAATCCTCCAATTTTTACTCATTTATCCCGCCGTTCGATTTTCAGTCATAATTATCTCTGGCTAAGTACATAAGTTTCATTTAATATGGATCACCATTTCTATGACTTCAACTTTCCCACATCACCTTTACTTAGTGATGTATACTAACAAAACACATACCCTTTTGGCAAGGGGAATCATATCATCCGTACTCGTTTTAGTTCTACGAATTTTTGGAAAAATTTTATCATGCATTACCATCATGTTTAAAAAGTTTAATGGAAGGAAAATATACGATATTACAAGATAATACGTCCATCCATTTTTACACTACATTTTGGTTGGTGTATGCATTTATAAGGAACATTATGCAGCATTATGTTATGTACGGTGTTTTTAGCAATAAGTACATACACTTATTTTTAATTTACACTTATCTGTAGTCAACCAGTGTAACGGAATTAGCCCGTTGCAGCGACTATTTAATGTAAATGAGTAAATTGATTTTTGTCAAAACGACTGCAAATTAAAATAAAGCATACTATCTTGGTCGTGTGCATGAACATCGCGTTAGTGCTACTACTGGACTGCAATTAAACCAATCCAGAGCTGTTTAAAAAAATGCACAATATTATCAAATGCGGAAGCTAGAATCCAACCTCATGTATTATGTACATTTCAATTACAGGTGCGTTCATGTTCATCGCGATAGAGGGCAATGAAGCACTGGAAAGGTTTGCTCAAATACCGTTTAAGCGGAACGAAACTGCTATGAGACTGTGGCAAATATCTTGCTGTGAAGTGAATGTGTTCAACAAAAGTGTCTTCGAGGAGAAGTAAGTAATGTGACTTTTTTGTGTTACTCTATTGCCTTCGACTTCTTTTCTCTTGCTTTAAAGCATCTTCTTCAAGCCTGCTAACGTTTGAGTGAAGGGATGTCTGTTGATTGCAGACGGCTATGCTATGATGTTGATTTTAAACGGCTTCAAAGACCGGCATAAGACATGTACTGACTGTGCACCATGGGGTTACCGGGTTGTTTTATTTGTCCCTACTGACGATCCCACGATATTCCAAAGATAAGCAAACACTGGTAACGTTACACAATGCATAGCATCACGCACTACGACCGCAATAAGACGGACAGTATACAAACAAAATAAAAATAACCCAAAGATGCTCTTTCCTAGTATTAGTTTTTACAAATATGTGGTTTAACTCCTGTTTCGTTTTAGAGTAGGAAATGAAATACGTGCTTATCAAGAAAAAATAGTACTCTGGGCACGGCGGGGCTGGCAGGGTAGCGACATCACATTGGAGAGTGAAAGCCCCTGGAGTTTTTCTGGAGCATTTCTTTACTCGCTAACAGTAATTACTACGATAGGTAAGCAAAATATACACAATTTGCATAATTTGCCGAATGCCGAATCAGCCAGCGCATTACTTATAGCGTTTTAACTAGTGTTAATAAAATATTTTACGGTTACGGTTAAAATAAATTACGGTTTAATGCAAACTAAATCATAATTCTTCTTGCAACATGGAACAAAATTTGCAACATTGATTGTAGCAGAAAATATATTACTGACATTTGAAGCAATAACTGAATACTTCAAAACAGGAATCAAGTATCAGTTTTTAAAATGACGTAAAATAGTATGACTTTCTAATATTTTAATAACATTATTGCCAAATTGCGACTTCAGAAATGCATATTGCATTTATATATCTTCGTAATTCGTACCCGTAAGAAACACCTTTTCACCAGTTTGAGTTTGGGTTTGAGTATCACCCAAACTCATATTTACTTGACCTAAGCAACTAACCAAGGTTAATGACCTCAAATTAACATATATCATATCAACACTGGTAACACTGCTGGTAGAGTGACACTGCTCCTCCCACCAAACACAAGTAAAAAAATAATAACGATTGGCGAGAAAGAGTAGTAGAAGATTAAATTTTATTAAAAAAAATTGTCGAACCAAACAATAAATATCCCTATTGTTATTTCCGAAGGGTGCGCACAGCACTCCTCTAGTGTAATCTAGTCTAGCAAGTGTACAGCATCACCTCTGGGCCTTATAATTGCTTCTCGTTATAGCAAAATGTTTCTTTTTGCAAACAACTGAACAAATTAGAATGAACAAATACAAATTTTCATCTTTTAAATGTTTACGCGCCTTTTAGGGTACGGTAATATCGTTCCTCGCACCGAGTGGGGGAAAATAGCAACGATATTTTATACAATAATCGGGATGCCGTTGTTTCTTCTCTACCTCTCTAACATTGGTAAGTCCTGTGTAAAAATTTCATATATCTAACGAATATCGCTATTCATTGAACGCTTATTGATACCAGGTGATATTCTGGCTAAATCATTTAAATGGATATATGCAAAGTTTTGTCTATGTCGTGTATGTCCTGGAGTCGCCAGAAGAAGAGCAATGCGAGCAAGACGAAGAGCGCGTACAGAAGAGAGAGACTACTCGGTAAGTAAAAATACTCCTAAAAATACGGTAAGTTGTAACTCCTTTTTTTTTTCGAAGTATAAACCACATATTGTTGACCTCTAAATTGTTGATTTTTTAACCTCTCAATATTCATCAAGTATTAATCTGCACGCAAAGAGTAGCTTCTTTATTGCAATGATGCATTCTTATTTCATCTGCTGTTTCTTTCATTTTCTTTCATTCCTCGTCACAACCAAAACTTTAATGTAATGTAATCTTGAAAATGCCACAACACGCCATCATCCCCGTGTTGTTACTAATGCAGTCGGAAATGGGTGATAATGGATTCGACACTAATACCATCACGACGTCCAATGTTGATGAAGAAATCGAGGAAGAAATCACTGCCGAGACGAACACCGTCACTGTTCCAATAACTATTTGTATTATGATAATGATAGGGTAAGTAACCGAAGTCAGTTGGATACTATTGCGCATGCAACTCGCTATCGTATTCGCGACGATGTGTGACCGTGTCATTTTTACAGATACATATTTTTTGGAGCTCGTCTTTTTGCCGATTGGGAAAACTGGGATATACTTGACGGCAGCTATTTCTGTTTCATCTCCCTAAGCAGCATAGGTTTTGGTGATATCGTTCCAGGCGCATCGGTGAGTTGTTTGTGTTAAGCAAAATATGCAACGTTTCTATTCCCTTCAGATTAATGCAGGTGTCATGGTGGCTATTATCATCATAAACAACTAACACGCTTCCTTCGCACGATTTGTTTGTTACTAATACAGGCAGTCTCCGAGAAACGCGGTTCCTCTTACACGCGGAATCGGAGATGCGCGGTTTTTGGAAATTTGACAGATGAACTAGTTTATAGCACAAAATCGAATCAAAAAAGTGTAAATTGGTCGAAAAAAACCTTTTTTGTCACATAAAACATTTCTTTCTAACTTATTCTAATGTAATCTTCTAAAAATCGACTGATTCGCTGCATAAATTAAGTTCAGAGAAGGAAGTCGACTCGCTAACTTTGAAGTATAAACCAAATTGCACCAGGATTCGACTTACGCGGAAATTTGAGTTACGCGGATTTTCCCGGGTTATAACGGTCCGCTATAATAGCGTATCTCGGGGACTGCCTGTACATGATGCTGCAAGCAGGGGCACGATTACACCTGCCGCAATGAGGGGTGTATAGGGTTACTATTGATGGCGTTCGCTTCAAAGCAGAGAACATGATCGGTAAGCAACGATCATCACAATGGTGTGCCAGAAAACGACGACGGCAGGGTTCCTGGCGAGCGGATCTTTTAAAACTAAACCACCAGCTAAACTCCAAAATATAACAAACGCAAAAATAGTTGTGTTAAAAATAGTTTTTTTGCAGGACGCAACACAAGTATAATAACCTAATGTTTTGTTTGTTGTTTCTATTCCACAGCTACAAACGAAGGGAGATACTAAAATGGAAATCAGTTTCATCCTTTGTGCCGTCTATTTATTACTCGGTATGGCGTTAATTGCAATGTGCTTTAATTTAATGCAGGTGAGTGGTTATGTTTTCTGCTCTATAACTGAAGGTTTACATAACCATTTATTTTTCGACAGGAACAAGTTATCTACAAAATTCGATCACTTAAAAAGTGTGTCAGAGGATGCTTCCGTTGTGCTAAAGCGGTGCCAGTACCAGTCGACGAACCTGAAAGCTAGATCAACGCGCGATCAACCGATCTTACCGACTATCGAAAGAAAAAACTAAACTGCAAGCCATCAAAGACATAATATATGACGATATACCAGTGCCCAGTTAAGACACATTTGAGTTATAGTGCAATAATTAATGTATTGATTAATATTATGTAAAACGTAGGTTTTTGGCCAAATCCATACATTCCAACACCTTGTAAAAATCAATAAATTTGTAGACGTACGTCTACATTCCCGATAATGCTCATGAAGAATCGCTAGTCACCAGAATATATCATCATACATCAAAACTAAGGAGATCCAGTAATTGTGGAATTAATCCAGTCGAAATAAGCAGCAGCACGTGCGTATACTCCAGGCCTAGCTGAACCACACCCGACTCCAACCGATATAACTCCTACCAAATATACATCATTGCCTTGCTTCACTTGCAATGGTCCGCCAGAATCTCCATTGCACGCATCGCGATATTCATTAGTAGGTTCTACCAAAGACCCCTGTGCGCAGTACTGTTCATCGATTATTCCATCAGTACTATTTCTTCCTAGTATGCGCGTTAGCTCCTTATAGACGTCTTTGCATTCGTTTATCGGAACTGTTCGCACAGTCGCATACATCAAACGTTTCGTAAGTATAGAATCTAGAACACACAATAAAAAAAACGATGATTGTTGGTACAATTATCCGATACTTCAGACTTTGCTCCCATAAGATTGTAAACAATTTTTATAAAAACACATAATTGGTACCTACCTTCGTTTCTACCCCATCCAGCGATAGTCATATCTTCCGTGCCTGGTATGTCGTTCTTATTGACATATGGACAGATTGGAAGAACATTCCTGTTAAACTCTATATTTTTATCCAGCTTCACTACAGCAATGTCGTGATGTTTTGTTCTTGTTGAATACTTTGGATGTGAAATGAAGTTCTGTAACAAATATCATATCATCAGTGTCATTCTTGCTGTAAACATTTCATCTACAGCTGTTTTACCTCTACAGTCATTTGTTGTTCACATGCCAC
This sequence comes from Anopheles moucheti, assembly GCF_943734755.1. Taxonomy (NCBI): domain Eukaryota; kingdom Metazoa; phylum Arthropoda; class Insecta; order Diptera; family Culicidae; genus Anopheles; species Anopheles moucheti. The sequence goes on from NC_069141.1 coordinate 47,387,381, forward strand.
TGCCCCAGTACAATCAACTCCCGCTATGGCCGCTGCCTTTTTGCAATGAGCGGCTGTTAGAAGATATTTCACCGATATTATATTTGCACTGCACCCCCATTCGATCTCACCGTCATAATTTTTTTTTCCCAGCCGGGCAAGGTGAGGAAACATTCCCGGTTCCGCTTCAGTGCCGTGTGTTATATGAGGTTTATTACGATGTTTACAGAAATCCAGAAATGGTTGACAGCATAATACATTGTAGAAAGCATTCTGTTGGCACACGGGAGAATGATCCTCATAGGACAACGAATGAATAAAAGCTGAATCACATAACTCTACATTCATGCACTTTCCACTTTCCAATGAGGACGTGCGGCAAACTTCTCCCTCTTGAAAAATAGGTTTGATGCGTATTGATACACCAAAAGAGTTGCAAATCCACAAAATTTGCATTACCACAAACACGCTCACTTGAACCATGTTACACAAATGCTTTCGCTCTACTGAGGCATACCAAATTCCATTAGCTTATATACACACACACAAACATACTTTAATTTTATTGATAACCCGAGCATGACGAGTTATCAGCAAACCACCATTACGCTTGGTGCTTGATCACAATTTCATTGACAGGTTATGCTTGGCAGTCGTTTACACACTTTGAAATTTCAAGTTTCAACGAATCTTAAAAAACGATCGAATCGAGATACTTACTGCGTGGTACGGGCGTCATATTTTCATATCAATTTTATACAAATTATGCATTTTTTCACATGCCGATAGGTGGCGTCGATTTGAAAAAGATCGTGCGTGTGACCAATCTTTGTCTTTTGCGTTTTACTCGCAAAAGTCTCACCAGCTCCAGAAAAAAACGTGACAAGTCAGGTTCAAAACAATCACAAACAGCGTTGAACTCTTGGCACATGAACAATAACGGATCAGAGGAACCAAAACGCCTACGACGTTCCTCTACGTCAAGTAATAGCCTGCCACAGAGCGATCTTGTCGGAGCGTAGATGTTGAGTGCCGATAGTCCGTGGGTGGTCCGGTACTCTGCTCTTAGGTTAAATTGACCCAAAAGCTGTCAAAAGCTGCTTTGATGTCCGTATATACGGCATCTACCTGAAGACCGGCATCAATAGTCCTGTGGCAGAGGCTAACGAACTCCAAGAGGTTGGGCGCTTGGGGACAAATCCATGTTGAGCCTCACTAATGTAGTTCGAGGCGGTAGCAAGAATCGGTTCATACAGTAGGAGCTCAAATACCGCAGGCGCAAAGTGATGTAATGCCACGATAATTGGATGCGTTGGATTTATCACCCTTTTTGTAAATAGGGACCAACCAGGAGCTTTTCCAGCAGGCAGGATAAACACCTAGTAGCAACGATTCACGAAAAATCGCAACCAATATGGGTGCGACAGCGGTGGCGCTGCGTTTTAGATGTTTTTTTTTTAGAAAATAGATGGCGGGATCCTGTCAGGTCCAGGAGTAAATGAAGGTTCAAACCGCTCAATCGTCCTCAAGACCAACGACACATCAGTCGACGGAAGATTGGAGAATATGGCATCCTTTCGGATGTTAGACAGGGCGTCTGCAGCCTGCTTGTGGTCCGCAGCATCAAGATGGAAGGAAGCGGCAAAGCACGTGGCGAAAATGTCGCAAACTTCGGTAGGCGTGTTGCCATAGCGCCCATTGTAGCTTACGCAGCTGGGAAAACCAGTAGATTTCCGTTTAGAGTTGATAAAACTCCAAAGAGCGCGAGGGTTCCGGCGAGAGCGAGCACCAAGGCTTCGCACGAGTGACTGGTAGCGGCTCCTATTGTAGCGTCGATACAGATTATGTGCAACATTATAGGTATGACTCGTAGCGCTACAACAGCGCTACCTGAGAGTACTCTTTTATTGCGTTAGACAGGAAAAGTGTAAAGTCATCGACTGCGAGGTCTAAAGAACCGTAATTCGAACACTCAAAGCCAGCGGAGAACGCAGAGATAAAAACTACTAGCCGGTTGATGTCTGTCTGCGCGTAGTCAGGGCAGGGTGTTGGCGCAGGAACAACAAAGTCCACACGCGGCGCCGAGAAAACCGTCTCAAGTGGAGGATTGTAACAATCTACAGCGAGTAGTGGAGTACAGCTGATGACTGGCGGTGAACAGGCGATAGCGACGTCACAGTTCGCAAATATCAGGTCCAAAACGTGTCCAATGGTGTTAGGGCTCCCGTTGAGCTAAAAAAGTCCGCATCGGTGGATGCATCCCGTCTGCAAATTGGGCGGAAAGCGCAGAACGCGTACGCGACTCGTAATGTAAAAAAGACAAATCAGGAGCCGGCTGGGCAGCTGACCAGGAAAAGGCTGGTTGATTTTAGTCCCCGAGTCCAGCAGAATGCCGTCACCAGGACGAATCACCGTACTTATAGAGCTGATGCAGTCGTCAAATTCGTGAAGCGTTGATGCATTCGCGGCAATCCGAGGGGGGATATAAACCGCAACAATAAAAAGACGAATATTGCCGAACTGCATAACAACGCATGTAAGCTCGAGCGATGAATGCTCCGTACGGAATTCCCGTGACGTCAGAGAGCGAGAGCGGTAAACACGAAAGTTATCGTCAAACATCAGCGAAGAGGGCAAGCTCGGGTCAAGCCAGGTCTCGGTAAGCACCACTCCGTCGAAGTCGGATTCCGTATTCCGAGCCGTAGTTCGTCAGTCTTCGTGCGTAGTAATAAAATTTCGCATAGCTAACAAACACGGGACCGATAACAGTATTCATGAGTATGTTACGTTTATTCAAAAACAGGTGCTTGCGTGCGAGCGGGGTGATGGGAGCACTAAAACTCGTGATGTCTCTTCGGTGGTTGGATAGCTTGACGCAGCGCTCGCGCAATCCTTTCACCAGATGCATATCCTGACGTTTTAGTCATCCTACCCATGATTAAAGGCGTATGTACGAACGTTAGCGCCAACAGGTCGTAGAAGGTCTCTCAGCAGACGATCTCTCTCGTTGGCCACAGTGCTGATTTGAAGGAGATCCAGGAATCGAAGAAGATCGATGAAATTGGATGTTGAAAAGGAGGACGAGGAGGGTTCTGTGGAGGGCTGCGTCTGTCCGATGTGTTGCAGAGGAGGTGCAAAGATCATAGACGGTTGATTGAAATCGCCGAGAAGTAGGAGGAAGTCATCTGGGTTTGTGGAGTGTTTGGGATGGATAGAAAAAAGCTTGAGCATGAAAGCGTCACTTTTCGAAAGTTTCATGTTCCAAAACCTAAAAGCGGGTGATATACGGAGGAAGTACTTGGCTTGGGCCTAAGATGTTTTGTAGTGAAAAACGTGTAAATGATTTTTGCACACGCTCTCTATAAGTGTTTACTTACTTAAAATGCGCAACCACCGCTTGGCGGTCTTGGCCTGCTGCTTCTCTAAACCACTCACGATCGAACGCCGTCGTCCGCCAGTCCATTATCCCGGCCTTTCTGGCGGATGCATCAACGCCTACTCTGTCTATGTGTACCACCCAAAAGGGCTTTTCGGGATGAGTGGTCTGGTTTCATTGTTATGCCATTCGGTGCCAGCCCACCAGAGCCAGGAGAGTATAATCCGCTGTACATTCGCCGTACAGCTCATACAGCTCGTCATTGTAGTATTGTCCTTCCACACATACAGGGCCAAATTTGTACAAAGTCCATGTCTCAGAGTCGTGAAGTTCTATATAGTACCAGCTTCGTTTGTCACGACAGATGGTTTCAGTAGAAAAGTTTCCTCAGACTGTATAAAGACCGGTTTTCAGCCAACACACTGACAGGTATCTCAACATCGGTGTAATTATCGGTGTTGAGTCTTGGCCCACGATAGATGAAACTTTTTACGACTTCAAAAGTGCGCTCACATATTTGTACGTCACCCCTGCGTAGGTTAGAATTTGTTAGCAGGATTGCCGTTGGTGCCACCATCATTTTGGTTTTTGCCCCGTTAGTCTAAGAGTTTTCTGCCGCTTGCTCAATGCCCCTTTGGTATGCATCCGCTACGTAGGAGAGCCTTAAACCAATGATGTTGTAGCCAAAGGAGCAGACCTTTCTGCGTTGGCTGTTTATTCCAAACTGCCTAAGTCGGTTGTTACTTTGCTTGGTACGCCAAATCTGGCAATCCAACCGTTGACAAATGCTTTCGGCAGTGATGTTTGGAATTGGCATTATTGGTGAAGTATTTAGCTTGAAGAGCTCTAAATAGTCTCAGAATCCTCTTGCGTTTAAGCAAATGCAGCAAAAATGTCAAAATCTACTGACATATATCCAAATTAATGTTTAAAATTATAAAAAATATTGCCACGTGATGCATCAAAGATTTCGGCAATCTCAAAGAATTTCAGTTTGCGTCGTACTTCAGTTCATTATTCAATATACCTCCTCTGTCCATGAGGACGATCTAAAACGGCTTTTTGGACAGGGTCCTCCGGTGTCATTCTCATGACGTGACCAGCCCACCGTGGCCCAGGCTGGTCTAATCTGCTGTGTGACGGTAGGTTCGCCATACAACTCATAGAGCTCATCATTGTAGCGGCTTCATTGTCCTTCCACACATACGGGGCCAAAAAAACCTTCTGAGCATCTTCCTTGCGAACGCGGCTAAGAGGGTTTCGTCAGTTTTGGACAAAGTCCATGTCTCACAGGCGTATGTTGATGATGATCTGTCTGATGACTAGAGCTATATAAGTTCTATATACTCCCAGCTTCGTTCAACTGAAAGTTATTCACTAAATCTACTTTACCAACAAATGTATTTATACTTTCACCATTTTTTATATCCTTTAAATCTGTGTTTTATCAAAAAAAAGTAAGTCAAAAATGTGAATGAATAATGATAATTAACAGAAGACAACTACGCTAAAGAAAGGTTGCTAGATAAATGAGAAAGGAATAGTACTGATAAATAATTTACACACCAATTTTAGTTCTTAATAGATTACATCCATTCGCCATGGTACTATGTAATGTAAACTCCCTAACTCCCTAAGACTTGTATACGAAGCGACTTTCGGAAAAAGATATCTTTATCCAGAATCTATCCAACCTTGGTTTAGTTAGCTTGGTACATGCCAATGATACCAATTATATTGATGAAAGATACAGACAGCCTGAAAACAAACATGAGCAATGAAGTATCGTATGCAGAATCGTAGCTGTATAGATTGAAGTAGGTTCTAAAACAGCTTCAAATTATTAGCAACGATCAAGCAAGTCAGCCTGGCGTGAGAAGTAAATTTATTAGGCAGTGTGTTTGTTTCTTTTTCCATTAGTCGAAATACGATGGACATTACATGGATTACTTAAGAAAATTTCAATTTTTTTTTAACCAAGAGGGGGGGGGGGGAGGTTAACGAAATGTTACGTAATTAATGAAGGGGGGTTGCGTCCAGTGTTACGTTTTGTTGCAACTTTCGAGAAAACAGTCAACATCATACTCTTGTCAACGATAAAGCTGTGCCAATGCTAGTATAAAGAAACGTTTTTTTCCAGTGCAATCATTAATTTATTGATCTGTACATTATTAGGAAACACGTAGGTTTCCGTCAACATCCATAAATTTCAGCACCTTGTAATTTACTATTTAATTCGTAGACGTACTTCTACATTCATGACAATGATAACAAAGAACAGCTAACTATCATAGTTTATCATCGAACTATTCTCATAAAACAACTAAGGAGATGCTGTAATTGTGGAATTAATCCAGTCGAAATAAGCAGCAACACGTGCGTATACTCCAGGCCTAGTTCCAGCACACCCGATTCCAGCCGATATAACTCCTACCAAATATACAGCATTACTCTGCTTCACTTGTAATGGTCCGCCAGAATCTCCTTCGCACGCATCGCGATATTCATTAGCAGGTTTTACCAAAGACCCCTGTGCGCAGTACTGTTCAGCGATTATTGTAGCACTAACAATCCCTAAATTCACTAACTCTTTAAAGTCGTCGTTGCATTTGTTTATCGATACTGTCCGCACAGTCGCATACATCAAACGTTTCGTAAGTATATAATCTAGAACACACAATAAAAAAAACGATGATTGTTGGTACAATTATCCGATACTTCAGACTTTGCTCCCATAAGATTGTAAACAATTTTTATAAAAACACATAATTGGTACCTACCTTCGTTTCTACCCCATCCAGCGATAGTCATATCTTCCGTGCCTGGTATGTCGTTCTTATTGACATATGGACAGATTGGAAGAACATTCCTGTTAAACTCTATATTTTTATCCAGCTTCACTACAGCAATGTCGTGATGTTTTGTTCTTGTTGAATACTTTGGATGTGAAATGAAGTTCTGTAACAAATATCATATCATCAGTGTCATTCTTGCTGTAAACATTTCATCTACAGCTGTTTTACCTCTACAGTCATTTGTTGTTCACATGCCACTGCCCCAGTACAATCAACTCCCGCTATGGCCGTCCATAATTTACAATGAGCGGCTGTTAGAAGAAATTTCACCGATATTATATTTGCACTGCACCTCCATTCGATCTCACCGACATCATTTTTTTCTCCCAACCGGGCAAGGTGAGGAAACATTCCCGGTCCCGCTTCAGTGCCGTGTGCGATTTGAGTTTTAATTCGATGTTTACAAAAATCCAGAAAAGGTTTACAGCACAACACTTCGTAGAAAGCATTCTGTTGGCACACGGGAGGATGATCCTCATTGGGCAACGAGTGAATAAAAGCTGGATCACATAGTTGTTTTTTCATGCACTTTCCATTGTCCAAGGAGTGCGTATGACAAGCTCTTCCCTCCAGAAATTTAGTTTCGGTGCAGTTTGATCCACCAAAAGTGTTGCAAATCAACAAAATTTGCATTACCACAAGCACGCTCACTTGAACCATGTTACTCAAATGCTTTCGCTCTACTGTGGCATACCAAATCCCAATAGCTCATATAATCTATTCAATATTGTTATTTTATTGACAGCCCGAGCAATATGTGTTATCACATCATGTGTTATCAATTCTAGGGAAAGGCAGTACCTTGACAGTTGTTTACGCACAAACGATATTTTAAAAGCGATTAAATCGAGTTATGTGCTGTTCCAGGTTAAACGACATACCGGAGATCGTGGCATCGATTTCCAAGAAAAGTACCCTCAATATCAATAATATGTAAATGTGTAAAGGGGATGAACCCAGAGTATAACAAGCATTATTGGATTTACATTTCCAACAGGATTCTAGCATAATCTTGGATTTCGAGGGTAAGTTTAGCAAACCATAATTTTACTATACATTGTGTATGCTCTACAATTCAAAAGAAAACTAAAAAATCCAAATGCTCCAAATTCAAAATGAAATAGCTAAAGTTGATGTCAAATTGGGAACATCCCCCATTCCTCTGTCCGATGATCTGCAGGTCCATGTTTAATTATATTTTCATCAACTACACAAATACAAAAAACCTCAACCAAGAGCATAGTGGCACGTTTTGTGAAACACGACTTACCGGCACAGCTAGACAAGTGAAAAGTGATCAGGCAAATCTGACTGAAATTTTATCACCATTAAAAGAATACTGCTCCTTAACGGTAACCGCAGACTAACTGATAAAAAAATTAAAATTGTTAAGCCCTAAAGGCAATTTTAAGGAGCGGTGTAATTAAGTGACAAAAATTACAACTCAATTGAAATCTATATATATATCAAGGAACATATTCCGATAGATACAATTACTAAAATGGCAGTGAAAGTAGGAATTGAAACACTTACCAACCAATCGAAAAGTAACGACAACAGAATAATTTAAAAGGCAGGAACTTCACTAAAACCAGTCAATTCTCACAAATACAAACAGAACTTCCAGCATCAGAGTAAGTTTAATAACCGCTAATCTTGCTAGAGGGAGTTCGACTATAAATGTTGAAGAAATCTGACTGTAGAATCTAGTAGGAGTCCTCTGAACCGCTCACGGTCGAGCGCCTTCGTTTGGCAGTCCATTCTCTCGGCTTTTCCGGCAGACGCATCAATGCCATCACCTCAACATCTACGTTATGGTCGGTTCTGACTCTTGGCCCAAGATAGCTGAAATTTTGGACGACTTCTAAAGTGCGCTCACATATGTGTACGTCACCCCTGCTTAGGTTACAATTTGTTAGCAGGGTTGCTATTGGTGCCACCATAAACTTGTTTTTTACCTCGTTAATTTCCAACCCGAAGTTTGCTGCCACCAGCTCAATCCTTTGGTAAGCATCTGCTACGTAGGAGAGCCGCAAACCAATGTTATCTATGTCATTAGCTTTTAACAAGGTTCTGGATTGAATTATAGAAGATAGTCCCCGCAGTTTCCACCTCCGAGTCGCGGATAGCCCTCTCTAGCGGTAGGTTGAAGAGTAGACAAGCCACTCCCCTTGGTTTTATGGTAGCAAAGGGTCCTGAGAGTTTCTGGGTCTCGTGAGGGCTAATGGTGCATCCGTCACCGTCCTATTAAAACCTGGTAAGTCTCCAGTGGCGCCCTGGGCTTGCTGCCGGGTTAACCCCTGGTAGTTGTAGGTGCAGGTGAGCTCCGACCGTACTTTACCCTGACCTGATTCTGAACGACTGTCTCATGAGGACAGTCGTCAACCCTCGGGTTGCCTCCTTGCTTGCATAGATAACCACGGAGTCTTATAGGGGACTACAGCAGCAAAGTTCGGATAGGGGACAGGTGTTTGGACCCAAGCAAATGGAAGAAATTGAACATGCAACTAACATAAACGACTCGTTCAACGAGAGCATTGTGGGCAATACGTCCCTCGTGGGCAACATGGTCCGGGAGATGTATAACGCCTGCAAACTAAATCGATGGAACGAAAGGAAAGTGCCTTGGACCAACAACGATCGTTGGAAAGTTCGAGCGCTTTCTTGAACGGGTGGAGGACGGCAACGTAGCGGAGGCCAAGCCAAAACTAACGAAAGGTCCTGAACCTCCTTAAGGAGCTACTCCGAGATTCAGAGAAGCTCAAGGAGGATGTTGAACGCCTAACCCTCCCAAAGGTGCAGGAAGTGGCCCCTGCACTACCTACAAAACAAGATGGGTAATTCGTAAGCAGACGAATAAGGGCTTGCCCCGAAGGCTTCCCCAGCCCCATTGAAATCGAAGATGAAATTGAACCAGCCCGGGTCAGTTAAAGACCAGCGGATGTCAAAAGCCAAAGAGGGGCCAAAGGCAAAGCCGCAGAGGGCGGTGGAACCTTCACCGAAACCTCCAAAGCCTAAGGCCAAACGCATGCGACCCCGGCCGGAAGCCGTCCTACTGAAGTCGGAAGATCCCACATCTTATGCGGAGATCCTCAAGGGCCTCCGTGAGCAGGAGGGTCCAGTGGCGGATCAAACGGTAGGCGGACTAGGCGGCCGCCAGGGGTCCCGTTGAAAATAGGGGTTTGTCGTAAACCGATGAATCTAATTTAGAATCAACCGAATTGATGCGTCTATTTCTCTCGGTATTGTAAACGAATTCCTCCTTGAATAAAGCCCCCCAGAACTATACATTTTTTTCGAACATGCTATATTAAAGACTACTAAACTTTGCATTGGCACTCAGAAGCGATGGATAGTACTTTTTGAGACAAACCTCAAACAGAGAATTAAATCAAGTAACTTTTTGATTTCAACGCGGTTTCACAATTTATATCCAAAGCCACGAAAAAACTGATCCAAAAAACTTTTCTGTGTGGTTTGACGTTAGTTAACGTGTTGACCAGGTGACGTATGGCCAAGAAATAGAGTATCAATTCATTTTTTACGAAAGCTTAGTGTTGTGTATACATCTCGGTCGTGCAGCGTTACGGCGTGTCGACGCCTGTCGACGTGCGACAGCGATCGGCGTGCGTCCTTCGGTTATCTTCGGCTGTGCGCGCGGCCATCGTCTTTCTCTCTTCCAACGCAGCCACCCAAGCGAAAGGACATGTTCTTTTAGCGTCCCGCGTTATTTTACATTTGTGTTTAAGTCGTAAAATAAAGTTTCGTAATAATAAGTGTTTTTATAATTCGACCGTCTCGGTTTTAATTAAAAGGAAAAGACCTCCAAACACAAAACTTAGTATCCAAGCAAACTTTATTGCATTTAATTTTCTCTAACTTTTTTTTTGTCGTCGGAAATTTGTGTCTATATCGGGCGGTCTGTTTCAGGACTGACTATCAAGCTACGGGTAAATAAAGTCACAGAAAGCCAGAAATAGCAGGCCTAAACCTCTTGAGGTTGTTGAAGCGATAAAGAAGAAGACAAAGAAGAAGGAGAAGAAGAATGTGTGTCAGTAATTTAAATTATACATGAAATTTCACGACTTTTGATCATATTTGACATCCAATCGTCTAACATTAATGTAGAAATGAAACTACAAAAATAACCTTTTTTATCTGTTGACTGCATATGGCATTGTTGATCGGGACAATTCAATCGTGTAAAAAATCAAATTAAACCAAAGATGCAACTTTCTAACGTCATCGTACTTTTTGAATGATCGATAACCAAATCAAATCTCGTACTCGACAAAATCAATAAACGAATCAGGTCTACATCGATAGTGATTGTGAAGCCAATTAAAAAGAAAATACAATGAACAATGATTAAAGGTTTGCTTCCCATACATTTTTAAAAAGCCTTTTGTATTAATCAAAAAACTCGCATGATCTATTTTAATGTTCTGTAGTTATTAACTATTCGTATTCGGAGGAATGCGTTTTATAAAAAAAACAACAACAAATGAGCATCTGAAAATTGGTAGCATGTGGAAGAACACAATTTCCCTCTCTCTTTCTCTCTATCTCTCTCTCTCTCTCTCTCTCTCTTTTTCTCTTTTTCTATCTTTCTCTCTTTTTAACAACCATTTTCTGTGAAGAGGCATGCGCATAACAAGTGAGTGCCTGTTTCCACTTGTACCCTAGTTTTCTCAATGGAGCCTAGCAATGTTTTTCCCTGGGAACCGGAGAGGATGTTGTACCATTTATTCAACATTTGGCATGTTGAACTCCCCGCGCTGCCCCTGGCCCACATGTAACGATGCACACTCCATTTGAGATGCTCTCAACAATAGAGCGTTTGGAGCAGTGAGTCTCCAGTGTCCTGCAGCCTCCGTTCTCTTCTGTGTGGTAAGATTAGTAATACGCGAGACTCTAGTGTGTGGGAACAACGGTTTTGCTGCTATCCGCAGAAATAACATTTCACATACCTCCTTCGGGTCAGATACACCCGACAGCATCCTGAGATCCTGAGGTGCAAACGTCACTATAGCCACTATAGTTAGTGGTGATATTGGTGCAAAAAATGGTGCTATTCGTGATTAAAGCGTCACATTGTTTTCAATGCATCTTGATGAATAATCAAGCTTGAAAAAGAAAACGAACCACACGGTTGGATCATTGCTTAATGTGAAGGTGTGTGCACTGTATTAAACCGTTTAGAGCAAATCTATTGCCCCTCAATGGTGTGATGTGATGGCTAATGTGGCCAAATATTGATGTTCCAAATATCTGCATTATTGAAAGTGTAGCAACGATATAACGCTGAAAATCTCGAAGAAATGGCTCACCTTCATGTGAAATGAAGTACCAAATCATACGTGTATGAATTTGATAAGGCATTTAATGATCCGTAAACTGGTGAAACGATTTCCCCTGTCCGTATGCCATCGTGTATCCATGAGTCACCACATCTTCCGATGTGGGTGTGGGCTTCTTCTGGTTTTAAAGGTTTAAAGCCATTGCAGCTGCAACGATACGTGTGTGTTAAAGCATGAAGCTAATAAGTGTACATAAGCGTGAAACCATTCCATTGGCACAACGGGTAGTGTGTAAAATGCATTATTAAATCGGAACATCGTCGAATGTGTGTGCGCACAAGGTGTGGCTTTGTACGAAATAACACAAGTGATATGAAAACGAAATGATTCCAATTTGATTACAAGTGAATATGTGTACGGGAAAACAAAATCGATGAAATTTCATATTAGCTGTGTGCGGGTGGGGTAAATGTGAGATAAAACCGGGCACAGCATTTGGGACACGCAGCTTTGTAAAAGCAAGAAGTAGAAATACCTCTCACATTATATTTGCTCCCACATTTTGCTCAACGTGTTATATTATCTTACGCGGAAAGGAAGCCTTAACACACCTCGCTCGCTCTCTGTCGTTTTGGCTCTCTCAGCAGCTTCGATCTCTTGGCAAAACTATTCTGCTCAAATCAAAAACCCAATTTCCACAAAACCAAAATCGGATTATGCTACACCACGGCACCCGTGGTGTTGTCAACGTGGGAAGTTTGAGAGTTTTGCCCAATATTTGCCATGTTTGGTGCGTCAGTACAAAGACAATAGATTACAAAGAACCAGTGAACGTATCACCAACGATAGAAATCACGAGTTATAGAAGCCACACGGATTAGCTGTAGAGTTGGTATGTTACGCTCGGAAATGCATTAAGCATTCGTTTTTAGCTAGTAATTTTATTTAAGCATAGCTGTGTTGAACATAAATATCAGTTTTATTTTTTTCTTTTGAGTCCTATTCATACTATTTTTTTATATTATACTAATTTTAGTCCGCTCAAAAGCCGATCAGCCAGCAGTCTCTAGTTGTGTGTTTATTAGTACAACTGTGTGCGCCCATTCAATTATTTACCCTTTCTTACAAGTACCAGAACATACCATTCATTAAAAAAAAAACTTTTGCCATTATTGCCCAGACAATGCCCAGCAGTTAATTATCCATAACAGACAGTCCATTCGATAATAGGACAACCCCCGATTAAACCTAGTACCACATTGTTGTCAAATAATACATTAGTGCATTTCACCACTATTTTAACTAAATAATCTTCCATTACTATAACATTAATAATACAGACGGAATAGTTATTAGGATTAAACCTGATTTAGGCCAATTGATTGATTGATCCAATTGCTTGATTGTAAAGCCCGAAAGTCAAATAATCTAGTAGACAAAGTTCACAACAGCAAGTTCACAATTATAAAATAGCATCTGTAGCTGTCAGCAGAAATCACCTCCTGGAACACAGTCATTTTATAACTCATAGACGTATTATATCCCAGATATACTAATTCTATACCTAATTGTCATGAAACGTTGTATATCATCTAGGAATATCTCAAAATAGGAGGCAGATGTACTATTTTCATTAAGAGATCTTCAGATGTTGACTTACCTGAAGAACTAGGTAAATATAGCTTAATAATCCAAAGGCCTTACCTTTAACGCTTAATCAAGAAAATGAAAATATAGTGAAATAATACTACTTCCTGTTCGCGGTCTTGGCTTGTTGCAGGATTCCTTCAAACCGCTCACGTTTAAGCGCTGACGTCAACCAATCCATAATCCCGTCCTTTCTGAGGGACGCATCAACACCATCACTCCATCTCAATTTAGGCTTAACACGCCTCATCTGTCCATGTGGACGACCTAAAAGTACTTTACGGGATGGATCGTCCGGCGTCATTCTCATGACGTGACCATCCCACCGGAGCCTGGCGAGTCTAATCCGCTGTGCAACAGTAAATTCGCCGAACAGCTCATAGAGCTCGTTATTTTAGTGGTTCCCTCATTGTCCTTCCACACATACGGGGCCGAAAATCCTTCTGAGCATCTTCCTATCGAACGCGGCTAAAAGGGGTTTCGTCCTGTTTGGACAAAGTCCATATCTCAGAAGCGTATGTGACTACTGGAACTATATAAGTTCTATATAGTGCCAACTTCGTTTGTCGACAGGTACTTTAAGTAGAAAAGTTTCCTCAGACTGTAGAAAGACCGGTTGGCGGCCAGCACACTAGCGCGTATCTCAACATCTATGTTGTTGTCGGTGCTGACTTTTGACCCACGACAGGTGAAATTTTGAACGACATCAACAGTGTGCTCACCTTCAGTGTACATCACCCCTGCGTAAGTTAGGATTTGTTAACAGGACCGCTTGTGGTGCCACCATCAACTTGGTTTTTGCCTCGTTAATCTCGATCCGCATCAAAATTTCACGTATCCCAATTAGTAATGTGCACAGTGATTCAGAATAAATGAATTCAATGGTTTAAATCTTTCTAGATAGTGAGTTAATTCAAATCTCCAAGAAGAATATTTATCACTCTTTTGCGATTTAACTCTTCACGATAAATCAAGAATTAACTCAGAATTTAACACTTCACGGCGACCACCGACCTTTGTCTAGTTCCTCGATACCTGGGAACATATTCAAATTTTCCCAGTTATTTTTAAACTGTTTCAAAATTTAAATTTAAATTTTGATTTGATATCGATGTTAAAAAGTGATTGTTTACATTGAGGTGTCGTTAATTCATTATTCAGTAACTAACTGTCCTGGTTAAGGAAGTCATACATAAAATTGATAACAAATATAGCTGATGTCTAATAATAATTCTTTTTTTTGCATTTTAGATCCTTCATCGAAATTGAGTATTTAATTTCGTCTCAGTACATTACAAATTCATCAACTTCAACTCAAAACAAACTACTAGAATTATTCTCTTAGTTAAACTATTTCATTGAATTAATATTCAATGATTTTTTTTTTATTTCATTAGAACGGTCAGGCCGTATCGACTTATTTTTACCACGTAGCCAGATAGTCAATCCTCGCTAAGGCGTATGGCCCGGATTGGATTTAATGTTCAATGATATCTTACATTTAAAAATAGATTGGATGATCAAAATTTGTAACAAAATAGTAACAACAGTATGAACAATTTATGCCTGTTCAAAACAGTATGAGCAGTTTATGGATCAAGCAGGTTTCACTTATTTGCAATCCAAACTGAACCAAATTAAAAAGCTCCTGTTTTAGACTACAAATGTGAAGAACTTCTCATTACCACAGCATTAAAATAATCCCATAAAAGTGTCTTTGGTTACATATTTTGTAGTAGCCAGTACAGTTTAGTGAGTTTTTTATAGTCTTATTTACTATGCTTCAACATATTCCTTCTCTTCGGTCTCTAGGCCCGAAAAATTATTTTAGTGTTATAAAAGAGAAAGATTTTTATACGTACACGTTATAAAAAACAATGTTTCTCAAAATCCAACGAATGAAACCTTTGCTTCAGAACAACAAAAACCACCGCATCCAGTTTACTCCGAATAATTTCGTAACCATTAATAGCTTTAATAATTTAAGTAATCAAAACTTGGCTTCAACAACGCGAAGGATCTACTTAGCATCTGTTCTTAGCATGCTAAATATGGTCGTTTGTTCCAAACAACATTTTTGTTTGTAGCTCGTTTTGTAAGTTAACAGTTATGTCAACAAACATAATATCGATTTTCAGGTATACTAAGAAAAAAAAATACCACAAATTGAACAGAAAACAAATAAACGTAAAAAATTTACGTCACATATGCTTTACGCACAAGAAATCTACGGAATTTCTCAGAATTGTGTCATCTGTTGATTTATGCAGTACCTTACAAACTAAATATCCCAACGGCATTTGTGTAATTTGACAGTGATGGAAGATTACTAAAAGCAAATAAATAACTTTCGTTCCTTCCCTCGCAACCAGTCACACAATATCGATTGTCACTAGATTTTTTATTATTTTGTGGAGTTCTTATATGAATTACTTAAATCTTTCAAAACAATATATCCATTTGTTGTAAAACTGTTGTTACATTTACAAAAACTGAACCTCCCATACCGAGAAGCATGAAGTTATAGGTAAATTGTAAACCTTGTGAGTCGATATCATCAAAAATAAACAGTGACACAGCATCTGGGTTTTCAGTTGCTGATAAATGTTATGATTTGATGTGTGTAAGAGAGTTTCTTAAAACTATATGTGTAGAAGCAATTGTTATCAAGCCCCCCCAACTTCCCCAACGCAGATATGGTTCCGATTATGATTTGAAGTCTCATTTTTCTATTTAGTTGTTCTATTTAGTAACTTGTGGATATTTACTATGGAGAGTTATGTTTCTACATAACCAGCTCGGACAGCTGGTTATTTACACCGGGGATGGTCTATCTAGATTAGGTTAGGCCGATGATTATGATAGCAGAGTGATTGTTTTTTTAAATACCATCACAAAACAATAAATATAAAAATACACAAAGTATTAAGATTTTTGGAATTGAATTACAGCGAATTTTATTTTATTTTTAAGCTAAAAACTTGCTCAATATCTTCCGCTGTACGGTACGCTGTGGAATAAAAATGATTGGAAGATGAAACCAACCATTCTATTTGAAATGATATATTTGGTCGCTGTCAAGAAAACTCTATTTAGCAACTATGAAAGCGCACGTATTTAAGAAAGGGCTGAAGCAACAAATTTCACAAAAGCAAAGAAACAAAATTTGAAAGACAGTTGACTTATTTCCAGATTAAGTTGAATATGTTGGTGTTTCAACGACATGGTGTTTTCTTTCCCCGCATTAGAATTTGTGATTTCAGTTTATTCATTAATGTTTTGAATGTCGGTCAATGTTTTCGTCATTACTGCATTACTATATTACTACATAACTGAGTACTACTTAGCCTGACATATTTCCACATCGTTTCCATGAACAAATACATATATGTTATCCCTAAACAGTCTAGCACACATTTAAATGGTACTTATTAAATTACCTACTTGAGTGGTACAGAAACAACGGCAATATTAGTATTATTCTTTGGTTCTTCTCATTGCACTAAGCAAAAAACGGGTGTGCTATATTTAAACTGCAAATTAATGTTGGCAAATTTCTTTCCTCATTCAAGATTCATGGAAATGCACTGTGTATAGCGCAGGATCACGGTTTAACGTATCACATGCATGCGTGGCTAAGATTTGCAACCCGACCAACACATTAACATAAGAAAGACTCTCCGAACGCCATACATTCCAAAACCTCTCAGTATGAACACCAAACCACCACTTCAAGTTCCCAACTATATTGGTAGTGGTACATCATCTCGTCCACAAAGTCCTTCGCTGTGTTTTTCCACTACTTCCTCGAAGACAGATAAAAATGAACCTGTTACCCTGTGCGGCTGCCAGCAAGCACCAAAATCTCAATGCGCCTCGGCTCTGGGTATAGTAACACGTCACTTTCCAGCTCTCATTCAACCTACAACACAGCGTTATGCTTACGATGTTCCTTCGGTAATGTGCTTACAGGAGTTCTCGTACTGGTTCTAGCCTACACTGCGCTTGGATCAGTACTTTTCGTCACGCTGGAAGGAGATGGTGAAGATGGCGATATCATTGAAACTTCTGTAGCGGCATCCAAACCATATCCTAGGCATGATTTAGTTAGTGCAGAAATGCGCCTTAAGTAAGTACCGAATTCACGCTGATAAGTTTACACGACTACCTCAACAAATCGCACCTTAATTTGTACGTAATCCTGTCTTTTCCACTCTAGGACTGTCGATCGATTGTGGTCCATCACTGAGGATTTAAACATACTCTATAAAGAAAATTGGACTCGTTTGGCTGCCCAAGAAATATTACATTTTCAGGTAATTACATCGATACGAGAGCATTTAGAGCTGATAGAGTATAAGAAACCCAAGAGCGACAAAATAACAGCATAAAAACACTAATCACAAAACGATCGTCAAGGAATGCTGTTCTATTTCCTCCGTTTTTTACATACCTAACCATTATTCTTCTTCTCAATATCACGATTAGGACACGATAATACGAGCAGTTCGAGCTTCTCGTACACAACAGGTGACCAATGTACAGCAAAACACACGGCCCTACAAATGGACATTTGCTTCCGCTTTCCTGTACTCGTTAACATTGATAACAACAATAGGTAAGAGTTGTTGAAATGTGTGTGCATTAATAATTTGTCATTATTGGTTTTATTGTGGTTCAACTGTTACAGATTCATTATTGATATATTATTCCACATAACACTGTTTTTTTCTAATCCTATTCAAAACCAATTCCGCATCAAACAATAGAAACAACTATTATTAAATTATATTAATCATCCTTGTAGTATTAATTTTACCGCAATTAATTAAACTTTTAAAGTGATCATAACAAAAGTTATATAAAACATGCAGCAGTGAGAAATTGAAAAGTAATCCGCATCGTCGGCGATTACTTTTCTGCATCTTTTGGATAATGTTCTCATTGTTTCGCAAAAAATTGGGTTGCGGTGGGATTTACCACCACCTAGAATATATTTTCAATTCATTTGTGAACTCTGGTGTCCTGCCCAACCAAAACAGTTGCCGTCCATCAGTTCGATGTAGACGTTACATCTATTTACCTGCGTGACTTGTGTAGGCTGCCAGATTTTTTCACCAAGGTTACCGAGGGTGTGTAACCATTTTCTTTTCTCAATACGAAAAAAATCATAACACATGCATAACTTCCTTATGCCTTCAATACTTTACATTAAACTTTTACTTTGATAATTATTCGCTTAGTGAAAGCCGACCAAACCTCCAAAACTGAGCACGCAGATTAAAAGATACAGTTTGTGGTGGAATTTGCTTTCATCGTAATTTTTCATACTCTCTACTTGATCTGTTATAGGTTTTAGCGGCATTTCCCCACGGACCCAGTGGGGACGCGTGGCAGCACTGATTTATGCGCTTTTTGGAATACCCATCATCCTGCTGTACCTCTCGGCCATCGGCGAAGGCTTATCGAGTGGTATGCGTTGTCTTTTTCGTCGTATACGACCGAACCGTTCCCCTCCTGGGAGCACCAACAACAGCAACAGCAGCAATTCAAGTATTGGCAGTGTCAGCGTTCCCATGAGCAGCAAGGCAACGGTGGCCGAAATGCATAAACGGTCGCAGCAACCGAGCTACCATCAAACCTGGAACCACGGTGGCACTACCATTCACGATCCCTGCGCATACGCCCTCAATGCGCACGGGTTGCGTGCCGGCGGAATGGCAGCAAACAGCAAACTTCACTCTCAATCCGTGGTACCAATATCGGTGTGCATTATGATACTGATCTGCTATATTACACTAGGGGCGGTACTGTTTCATAAGCTGCAGCCTTGGGGAGTACTGGAAAGCCTATACTTTTGTTTCACTTCGCTCGGTACCATCGGGTTTGGCGATCTGATGCCGAAGGGCACCGTTGCACAATACGCCGCATCAGCATACATCATCATCGGGATGGCCGTCGTAGCAATGTGCTTCAGTCTCATCCAAACAGAACTTATCATCTGGTTGAAGAAGTTTACCATCCCCGAATCGCTACCCACATCCACCGAGGATGTGGCGCTCGTTTCGGTCGCCATGACACCGATAAAATCCTGACAACGGCCAAACGATCTTATCCCCAACGAGTACAACTCACTTCCGCGCCGTTCAAGCGCATTTCATCGCAATACTCCAGCGCGGCGTTCCACCGGCATCATGGAGAATCACATGGAATATTTCGTACCTCGAAGCGTTAGCGAATTCAATCTGTCTGGCGTAGGCGATCTAGCGCTCCCTCCGGTTAAACGCAATCTAGTGACACAGCACGCGGCCAGCTCGACCATGCTGGCCGCACCGAAGCCGCGCGAAAAAATGGTCACGTTTGAGGACGAATCCAAATTTTTGCACGGCGTGCCTACCACACCGAGAAAGCCGACCCTGACCAACGATGTGTTCATGTGACGAGACGGTTCCCGTAATGGTGAAACGCCTCCACCGAACCAGTATCCAAATGATGTGATCAAGGTTTGATATGACTGGAACACCTTCGCTCAGAAAGCTTCCGGTGTGTTTCACCAATAAATTTCCTATTGTTGACAACCTTTCGGTTACGGCCGTGTGTAATATAGAAGCTCGACCCAATGACAAGTAAATAAGGATCACAGCATATGTGTAACACAGCGAAGGTGGAAGAAAGTTTTAATAATCGGTATCAATAAAACAATGTTTTATGAGCATCACCTTCTCTCCTCTCGCTCAACTCAACGAAGAACTTCATCAAAAATACTGTCAAATGTCCCAAAGGAACAATCACCACACTCATGCAATATACATTACTAATGAATGTATGTATGTAGCTATTAAGCAAGATTATCGGTTTGGTCAAAATCGTGCCAACTATTGCACGTACGGTTTAGGTAGCAAATAAGTGAGTGAGATTACAGCAACATTTCCGCGAATAGTGACAACGACGAAAAGCGGTATACACCCATTGGAGGCAGAGTAACGTCGCATTGAGTTTAACTGTTACTAACCTCGATCGAAAACATGTACATAGTATTCTGTTGTAACATTGTGAGGCCAATAAAAAAACATAAACTACATTAGAAAAAGCCAGCGAAATACCACGATTACAATCTGTTGATGAGTATATACTGATTTCTGCTGCCATGTTAAATGTTTGTTTTCAAAATTTTGATTTCAAAAAAATACTTCTCAGTAAAAAAGCTGCTTGCTGCGAGGTAATGTTCTTACTCTCGTTAAACATAAATCGTGATTTTACGGGAAGTTTACCAGAAGTTTACGAAAATTTACAATGAAAAAATATTCTCCGTTTACTTTACCTTCGGAAAGCATAACGTCACCTGATTTTACCTTTATGTACTGTATGCTATTGGACCTTATTGCAGGGGATGATCATCCACTATGCAACTTCCAGGGGCTCCAAGTACCAAGCATACCTTAAACACCTGAACGATGAACGGCAGTGCGACGGATTGGGACCTCCTGAACAATTAGGATCACGACAATTTATTGAGAAGTCCCTAACATCACGGCGAATCCTCTTCCTAAATGACGATGGCCATTCCCCTAGGACCTCCAAGGAACTGGATCCTCCATTATCTTACTATAGCCGAAACGCAACATCTCCTTCATGTTAACGAACAAATAGAACGTTTAGCACGTTGTCCTCGCCTCCATATTACGAGGATTGCGAGGAGGTCATTCCACCTTAAATTTAAATAGATAAAACTCGCGCTCTCAATCAAACCTATTTACCTATTAAAATTATCTATTACTCAATCAAACATAGCTAATTTTAATCAAACATACTTTGTCCTCTGGCACAAGCCAAAGTAACGTTCTCGGGCTCAGGTACAAGCCATCAGTATGTTCACGCAAAATAAACTAACGCCATCTGCCGGTAGCGGATTTTCTCGAGAACTCAAGAACGTCTACTGCTATTGTAGCGTCTACTACGGTTCTTACATGTTTTTGATATTCTTTTCTTTGCTCTGTTTGTCGTGTGCAGTGTATTACTTCCTTTTGATAGTTATCTTCATTATGCCGTAGATATGACCACATATTGTACTACATAATATCATCCTTTCCTTTGGTGTGAATTTTCCAGTACTTCTCTTGTATTGCGACTATTCGCAATCTTGGAATAATCTATTATAACTAAATACAAGGTGATATTAAACCCGCTATGAATCTCACTTTAAACCACTATTATTATGTTACATTCATTATTTATGTTCAATTATTTTGTAATGAACGATTTCCGCGTATGTCTCGATTGTCCTGCTAGTGCCCTTCCATCAAATATGGAGTCCGGTTACTATTTTAAGCTTTTCCAGACTCATGGACACCCAGAAGCACATCTCGTGAGTTATGTCATCATTATCATATCATTTGTATCATATCATATTATATCATCTTTGCTTACTCATGAAAAAAGTTCTTCACTATTTAGATAACCGTTAAGCTTGTTTTAACGATAATTTGATTTCTGAATCTATCTAATACTACTAATCTACTAATACTATTACTAAGCGTACTAATCTAATTGGCAATGGTTACGGGGGACACTGTGTAATTTCAGGTGGCACGATCATTACAACTTCAATCAAACCATGACATACCAATCGTGCTTGCGTTTGTATCTTAATTCAGATCTTTGTGTTACCCAGTGTTATTCACAATTCTTGTTTGTGTTTCTCAGCAAATTACAAACGTACACTTTCATGGTATATTTCAAATGCTTTATTAAGATTTTTTATGATTTGTTCCATATTGTTCATGTTAATTTTAATATCTAATTAGTAATAGTACAGATCTACACTTTGAGAACTTTTGCAATTTGTGTTAATTCACGGCACTCGATGTGAACGTATAGCATATTATACAGTATCGTACGATCAATAGATTCTATTACATGTAGGTCCAACACAAGCTGAAAGATTCTGCAGTGCTAAGCTGTACTTTGCTCTAACAGAGGGAAGAATTTCATATCCGATGTTATTCATTTGGTACATATCTTTGGTAATGTCGTACGCTTCAACGAAATGCTGCAATATATTAAAACAGCATTAATATGAGACCGGAACAGCTGTCTTGCACAGCACTACCTCGTCATCTTTGAACTCGCAGTAAATAAAGTTCAAATCTTCTGCTAGGTGACGAACGCAATTGAAAGTATTGTTCCAGGCATCTTGGCAGTGGCAGGCTGCATCTACAGTGCATAACTGAAGCCTATCATGTGCGTTCCAAGGACACAGTGGATTATACGTTTCCAAGTTTCCTTCACCCCAGTATTCAATTAAAATTTGTCTCTCATCTACATCCTTCCGTTCACCGTTCAGTGGCAGTGGTCGACCATCTATAGCGAACGGAAGCTGCACATTGGCTAATCGAAGTATGGTTGGCGCGATGTCAATTAATGCGACCGCTGATTCTTGCAGAGTTTTGGGATCGATTAAAGGGCCTCGCACAAGTAAGGGAACTCGAATATCTGTTTCATACGGTTGCCGTTTATCATACGCCTGAGAAAATTGTCCTGAGGATAATAAAAACAGTACAATCAATTAAAACGCTAGTGACATTCCGTGGGTAAGTAAAATTTACCTAAATGAAATCCATTGTCGGAAGTGTAGAAAATAAATGTGTTTTCAAGCAATTTTTTTTCCTGCAACGTTGTAACAATGTTATCTACCATATCATCAACGGCCATCAATGTTTGCCATCTTTTGCGGTAAATAGAGTCGATTTCATCCAAAAACTCCAAAGGCAATGTAGACGGCTGCATAGTCAAAAGCCAATGTTTTTCTATTGTTTAAAAGAGACAGAAAATTATACGCCTTCACGAAATGTGCAAATCATTGTGTCACAGGAGGTGTTATATTACGCAATGGACTGGATGATATGTTAAAATTTGGTGTTCGAACTGCCTTTGCGTTTGGGAAAAGATGTGCATGTCTGTTCGCCGGTGTAAATGGTGCATGCGGAGCTGGAGGCGCAATCATTGCAAAAAATGGTCGTTCTTCGTTCGCTTTCCGTAGAAAATCTATTGCCTTAGAATTCTAAAACCAAAATAAAACAAATCGAATGTATATATAAATAGATATCCAACGGTATCGTGTACATTGTAACAGACAACTTACCAAGTAATCAGTAAAATATTCATTAGCATAAGTAGTCTTTTTGCCATTTTCCGTGACCGTAAAGTTATAGTAGCGCGAATTGCCATGTAAGCCAAACCACTGAGACCATCCCGGCGGAATAGTCTCGGAAAAATATTCATTTAGATACTTCCCAGCAAAAAATGTATCATACCCAGCATTAGACAACAACGCAGGCAGTGCATCCGGTTCAATGTTTTTCTGCCAGTGCGGTCCATAGCATCCACCGGACAGGGAATTATTGATTGCTTTATGATTGTGAGCATATTTTCCCGTCAGAATTGAACTTCGTGATGGACAACAAATTGGGGATGTTGTAAACTACGTAAAGCAAATAAAGTATGTATCAAAAGTGTAAACAATTTTTACTGGCATTTCACAAAACAAACTACTTACGGCGTTGGTGAAGGTTATTCCTTCGTTAGCGATGTGGCCAAGGGTCTTTACCATCGGTGTCTGCAAGTTGGGTATAGTGTTTCACGCGTGTCTATTTCGTACAATAACAATACCTACCATACCATGCAGTACGATGTCTTGATCATCGGTAAGTATAACCACAAAGTTATATCCGCCCTTTGTTGCATCTGCTTTAACCAAAGAACAACCACAACCCACAATCAACAAAATGCTTACAAGTCTGGGATACGCCATCATACAACAAGGATTTATTGTTAAAGTACTGTTACACTATTATTCAATTATCTTCCTTCAATGGGCTACGGATGGCATTAGTTCCAGACCGACACATTCCTGAGCAAATCGCACGCCGACGACGAACAGTGATGCACTCTTCACTAGAGCCCTGAATGGGATAAACAAAATCCATGAAAGACCAGTAGGATACAAGAAAGGGACAAATGCAATGTGCATCTGCAAATCGTTCATACCATTTATACTCATCGTAGTATATGTTTTTGAAGAAGCCGACGAATCCCGACGATTTCTGAACCATTCTGATGCGATGTTCACTAAATTTACTGTGCACTATTCAGAATAAATCTATTCTTTTCTATTCTATTCTTCCCGATTTACGCACAATTTCTTTCGGGCGCGTGGTAATGTGTGCTGCGATTAAATTCTATGTTATTTTCTGAACAGCTGTCAAGCTGACACAGAACACAAATCATCGAATTTTATTGCAAGGCATTTAAAAAAAAACAGTTCAGTTGAAAAAATGGGCAATATTTATCGTTCGGGTTGAAATATGTTTATTCATACAAAACGGCTAGGTACTTGTACTTGTTATACACTAGATAACTACGTAATTCACAATAACCTAACTAACTAACACACTAACTAACCGTTAGCAATGTGAACTTTTATTTCATTCCACACTACTGTTCACACCCTTTCTGCTAACATGTTCGCTGAATCCTTACCATTTTACGATTTCAAATTCAACTGTAATAGCTTTTCTTTAATCGTGCTCTCAACATTCAGCAAATATTTTAGACGAATTATTGTTTCTTTGGCTCCATCCATATCATTCGACTCGAATAGTTGAACTAGCTTGGAATTAAGATCTTCGATGTCTACTGATAACTGTGATGCTACCTTTTGTAGCTCTTCCGCAGTTTGTGCATCTTCCACGGATTCATTAAGATCCATCATGGTAAAGAGAAATTCCTTATCAACGGAAGTATTTTCCTCCGAAATGGTAACACCGCTCAACACAAGTAAATACTTGCCTCTTTCAATCGATTTCGATAGAGTCCTATAAGCTTTGTTAATCAAGGAGCTCCATTCTAACGCGATCTCTTTTTCTTGCTCAGATTTCTGAGCAAATTTGTCCGGATGTATCATACTTTGAATATGTCGATAATTCTGCACAAGTGTCGAGGTATCGATCTTGAATTCCTTGTTGATTTTTAACAATTCGAAAAAGTCCTGCAACAATAAATTCGCTTGTTAACGAAACTATTTCGTAAGCCCATTCGATAGTGCAAACTCGTTTTACACACTTGTTCCTTCGCTGTTTCACGTATTGTGCCACAGGATGCACAGAAAAACATGTTAGTAACTTCGAAATTACCACACTTCCAGCACCGGTTAGCTGCAGTGGCAACAGCTCTGCACTGCATTGTTGACATCTGGAGCCATCTTTCCAATCCTCTTCTAAAGTGCGAGAATACCAACATTGCTTCCTGAAATGTATACCAGTACCAAAATATCGCTTTTGCTACAACATTCTTCTGAAATACTTGCAGTGTTTATTAGAATTATGTTCTTTTCCACTTACGATTCGATGTGCCGGGTTTCCAAAAAGCATCTATTTTATCAGCTATTCAACATACCAGCAGGTTATATGCCCTGAGCAATTTGACAACCAAAGGTCGCTTCAAGTACACCATCATAATTCACACTGGGATTTCGCCAACACAGTCACGAACAAAAAAAAATCTTGAACAATTCAAAAACAGCCTTTACATAATCCTGCATAAAATGTTTGAAAGAATGAATACCGCAGAGGATTTGCCTTAAATGTGTAACTAAGGGATCAGACGGTGCACAAAAACATCTAATTTTGACATTTTACATCAGCAGACATTGCTTAACAAATTACTACTTCTGCAGTCGTAAATATTAACCATATAGTGAAAATAAAGTCTTCCGCTAAATACAAATATGATCATCCGTGTCACTTGCCATGTGACATATTACAGCTAAAGAAGAAGAAGATTGACACGCTTCACCAAAAATCAGCCGCATTCGGGGAAACTTGATACAACCGCACATTGTCCGGCGTCTTCTTTTGACGGGTGTCACAAATTTGTTTGGGCGCAAAAGTTCGGCTGTATTAAAATTGTCTCTATTCTCAAAAAGTGCTGTTTAAACTATCTCATAGTGTTTGGTTAGGCCAACGCACACCATTATTGTAACACTAAATCTACATCGTACGATAAAACGATATTTTCTACCGGCCGCACTTGCTTTCTTGTTGCGTTGTAGCGCAGCAAACATTTCAAGCAAGCAGCATTAGCTAGCAGCAGGCTTCTATCATCCGCTATCGCAATATTCACACATTCTTAAGTACCCCAGAAATAAGTTGCAACTGGAACCACAGATTCCCGCCTTTCCAGCGAGCAGAACTGCTGATAGATTTTGCTCACTTTAGTTCGCCATTGACGCCATCTTTGCACAGGCAATGAGCAACAAAAAGCTGAAACCCGAAGAACCGGTTGAAGAAGCAAATGAATTTTCAGTCGAAAAAATTTTGGACAGCAGAGTCGTGAATGGAAAGGTAGTATAGATGCAAAGGTTATGGCAGGTGTGCTAAGATGTCAGCAATCATTATTTTCAATTCCCTTACAGGTAGAGTATTTTCTTAAGTGGAAAGGTTATTCATCGGAAGAGAACACCTGGGAACCGGAAGAAAATCTTGACTGCGACGATCTAATTCAAGCATTTAAAGAATCCAAAAAGAAGAAAGAGGGTACGTTAATTGCAGTAGTAAAAAAAATCCTTTTGTTTAAACTTTCGGTTATATCCTCACTATCGCCAGCGAAAGAAGAAAGTTCTGGAAGGAAGAGCAAACTAAAGGAACCATCGGATGAATCGAAGGTAGCTCCAGCTAAACGGAAATCTACGGGAGACAAGAAGATGGGATTTGAACGGGGTTTGGTCCCGGAAGAAATCATTGGTAAGTTTATTTTTAGTTAAGTTTTATTGGTAAGTTTTAATGTGAGTTAAGAGTTCTTGAGTTAGAAAGTTGCTTCATTTTTGTGATATTGTCACCA
Organism: Anopheles moucheti; assembly: GCF_943734755.1. NCBI lineage: Eukaryota > Metazoa > Arthropoda > Insecta > Diptera > Culicidae > Anopheles > Anopheles moucheti. Next base: position 47,414,434 of record NC_069141.1, read on the forward strand.
GCAATGGCATAGTAGGATTCAAAAGAAAATACCGTACATTAATGGCCAGCTTGAAGACTAGGTTTGTAAGCCTATCGAGAATCTGAAAAATAATGACACCAAAAGTATACGCAATGTGACGTCAAACAGCACCCTTCAACACCTCCAAGTCAATGTTGAGAGCAAATGGGCTCACAAACAATCAGAAATCTTATTTCTTCAATATTAAAAGTCTTAAGAGTCTTTGAAGATGTTAAAACCAGAGGGGGGGTTACAGAATACTGAAAAAAAATTCCTTGAAAGTTAAATTTTTTGGAATTGCAGCTAAACGAATACAACGTCGTATTTTTAGTTTTTTTTAACAATTTTAACTTGCTTAGGAGAACTATTGTTGAAGAATATTTTGTTCTGTATTGTATTGTTGAAGAAAATATTCTAGCAATTCAAATTTGGTATTTTAACAACGGTCCTAATATATGGTTGTGACCTGTAAAATTGTTGATCTGTTGTTTCTGTTGTGCGTGTTTCAAAATCAGGCTTGTGCATAAATATTATTTTTATACCTCGGAAAACTTCAAATTTTAAACTTTCAATAGTGTAACCTTTCAGACGATTTTTTAATTTAGTAGCTAATGCATATGTTACGCACTGCTGTATTCTTAGGTGCAACTGATGACCATGGAAAGCTGATGTTTTTAATGAAATGGAAGAATGCAGCGAACGCCGACTTAGTACCCGCTGAACAAGCAAATGTTAAATGCCCGCAAATTGTGATTAAATTTTATGAATCCAGACTAACATGGCAGTCGGCTGAATCAAGAGCGGAGGCGCGAGTGGATTAGGAAGTACAATTGTTTATAATTTTATGTGTCTCATAACCTATTACTTTCTGCTTTGTTTACTGTTTCATCAGTTATACTTTTACATGGGACTTCAGAATCAATATCATTAGCCAACCATTTTTAATATACAATCCGCAAAAAATTCAAACTTGGTACTATATTTTGAAAATATTCACGTATTCTTGGACATCTCTAACATCATAACAACAATTTCATGATTAATGGGATAGCTAAAACTATTTTCCCATCTAAGTAAACGAAATACGAAAATGGATGTAATTAGTGTAAAATAAAGATTTTGTCTTCATTAAATTGCTCGAATTTTTATGTAAAATTATATCAAAGTACCAAAACTAACCTAATCCCTACATGTAAGTACAGGCAGTCCCCGAGAAACGCGGTTCCCGAGATAGCTAGTTTATAGCACACAATTTAAGCAAAAAGGTTAAAAATTGGTCGAAAATATTTTTTTTGTCATATAAAACATTTCTTTCTAACTTATTTTTATGAATTCTTTCTAAAATTCGACTGATTCGTTGATTAAATGAAGTGTAGAGAAGGAAGTCCACTCTGTGACTTTGAAGTATAAACGAATTAACACCAGGATTCGACTTACGCGGATTTTTCCCGGGTTATAGCGGTCCGCTATAATAGCGTATCTTGGGGACTGCCTGTATTCCAGATTTCGCTTATAGTAAATTTACTCTGCCTATGTGGAAATCTCACAAAATTGTTCGGCCTATATCAACCCATTGACCAATGCTACCTTGGGTAGGATCGTAATAACGGATACAAAACCTACTCATCGACAATACGACATGAACTATAGGGAAAAAAGCGTAATTGATATATGTTCTTCTGACAATCATGATCTATTTTATCGTAACAACAGAGCAGCAGGCGTTCGAATAACTTGAAAAGGCGTTATGTTCCGCACTGATCGAATCCTCAACCGAGCAAAGGAACTTAATTGGGAAGCTTAAAAGTAATTTGATTATACTCTAATTTTTCATTATTTTCTTACGATTAATACTACTTTTTGACCATTGTCTCGTCCACCTTTTGTTTTGTTTTAGCTACGTAGTTCTTTCCTTGTCCGTTATGTGTTCAATTAGTTCTGATGCAAAAGCAATAAATTTAACAAAATAAGCACTTAATATGATCGACGAATTTGAATATCGTAAGAAAGTATGCTGAGGTTACAATTCACACATACAAGAATATAAAAATAGTGAATGAATAAAACAAAAAGAATATTGGAAAACGCACGGGTTCAATACATTCGAACAATTATTATCGACAATTACAAATGGCAAATTTTTTTAGCGCAAACCTTCGACAAACGCCACTTGACATTTTCGACTGCAATGGCATCAATTACTGAAGTTCAGCACTACGCGTTACCTAGGAAACGAAAGACGGCTAAACAGCCAAACAAATTGACGAGTTACGTGACGCTGAATTTTTGGCAAGATTATATTAAACATATAGCTTCACAGTATTTGATGGAAGACGTGAACAATAATTCTTCGGTGCGATCCTACCCAGATCGTCCAGCATCTAGAAGAGGTTTGGGACCTAACAACAATTTATTAGCTTCGGCTAACTCGGCCTATTCGGCAACACCAAGTCCCGTTGCTGCCATACGACCTGGAACTGCGATGAAGTGAGTGGTTTGTTTTTGGTTTAGGCAATTGGCATCTGATTCACTAACATCCCGCATTGTGCACTTTACAGGCCTCCTTCTGCCTTGCGAAGTGGAACTGCTAGTAGACTGCTGGCAAATAATGGAATTCCCATTAGTTCGTCAACATCTCAACGCATTGGGACAGCTTTGGGGAATGTTGGAAATGTATGCTTTTCTGTACTTTATTCAGGGCTATTTTGTTTTAACATGTTGAATGTTTCAAGACAAAATGGCCCATCTATCATCATCGAAATTTTACTGTACAATGTACAATAATGTACATCCCAATCATTTGCAGAGAATGGCTGAACGACCGATAACACAACATGGCATTAGCGGGCTGTCAACTTCTTACGGTCGACTGGGAACTGCTGCCAGTAGTAATCGTCAAATCAAAGATAAACGCTACTGGCATGCACTACTGCAAAGCAAAATTCAAGAAATCAATCAAGAAACGAACAAGCTTCTGAAAGAGAAAAAATTTCTCGACCGTGAACGATCAGCTCGGAAGCTTTATGAAAAACGAGTGAAAGAGGCTGCAAAGGAGTTGACAAACCTGCAATCTACATTGACTTCGATGAATTTAGCTTTGGATAACTGTACCTCGGGTATGACCCGGCAACATCTTTTGAACGAAACAGTAGCATTGAGAGAGCGAAACGAACATATTCAGGAACAATTGGAACTGATTTTCAAACAACGACAACAAAAAGACAACGAAAATAAAGATCTGGAAAAAGAGACGGAAAAGGAAAAAAATAAAGTGATTGAAATGATCAACTCACTGCCCGAGGAAGATCAGCACAAGTATCGGGAATATCAAACGTTGTCGGAAAACCTTCGCAAACAGAACGTAATCTACCACACCCAGATCAGTGAGATGGAAAAACAAAAGGAAAGATCGAACACTATGATCATGAATTCCCAGACTCGCTCTGAAGCGCATCGTCTTAAATCGAAGCTGAAAGAATTGCTGAACAAAAGGAACACTTTACGTGAGGAGGAAAACAATCGTCTTTCCCCAGCGCAGGAACGTGAAAAGCTGATTAATGACGTCCGCTCAAACAACCAGGCACTAGCCAGCATTGGGAAACAGTTGAAAATTGTTGAAGATCAGTTGATTGAAAAAAAGGAGACTTTACAGCAGATAGACCAAGATCTTGAAGAAGGCAACTCTGAACGACACGTTAAGTACAAGGAACTTAAAAAGCGCGATGAAGTAATGTCTGCATTCATGGACAGTTTCAAGAGCAATATGAACCAGGAACTACAAAGTAAGATGATATTGCTCTGCTTGCAGATGCATTTGTGTATAGCAAATAATTTTTTTAAAACTATTATTTTAGGTGTAGATACTTTGAAAAATCAAATCACATATGCGATTGAGCAAATTACGTTGCAAGGATTTAACATGAAAGCGATCGGTGGTGACAAACTTGAGGGCAATGGCTTTACTTCGAAAAATGATCTCAATTCCCATGCCGGATTGATGAAAGAATATAAAAAGCTCGGCATACAACTGAAGCAACTGCAAATATTGGAAAAACGCACGATGCAACAAGTTAATTCCTTGCGACAAGAAGAAACAGAGGCCCTTCAAAACATTCAAAAGTACGCTAATTTAGAAGTACCACGTGCGGATGCAATTATGAAGATGAACGACCTCACTTCAATACTACAAGAAATGGAAGATAAAAAGCGTGTCACCGAGAATGTGGTCGATGAAGCGCGGAATAGAAATCACGAGATTAAGGTCAGCCTCAAAAGTAATGACACGTATCGACAAATTTCTCACCTCGAAGATAAATTGGTCGATTTAATGAAAGAAAATAAAGTACTGCAGGAAACGGTCAATCAGATGCAACAGGTAACCATATATGCCCAAGTGCTTTTCTTACAGGTTTAGCTTAAATTAAATATTCCTTTTATGTTTTTTTAGGAAAATAACTACACAAAAACACGTGCTGAAGTACATGAGTTGGTTAACGAACATAACACACTTTTAAGCAGTGAGATGGAAAGTATATCTGCAAATCGTTTGATATAGAAAATCCCTTTCAAACTAACCAGTAAAAAATATCACAATTGTAAGTCTACATTTAGCACGGGATATTTCAGCAAATCATGCATAAAATATGCATATTTCGATAGTATATATTTGTTTGCATAATAATAAAGTGAATAACATAAACGAAACGATGAGCAAGTAAGGAATTTATTTAGGAATAATGCTTAAAACATGTACATTAAGTTAAAAAATATGCCGTAATAGTATTGGAATAGTAAATTGAACTATTCCAATTGATAAAGTTAAAGTCAACTCATTTCTACTCTCGAGACTAATCTTTATTAGATGACAGTTTCTAATCGCATCGTCCAAAACCTTCGAAAGATGTCCAATTTCATAGGTCGCTTGAATAAGTTGGATGTGCGTTGTACAGAAACCAATGCACCGTGTTGCGTTTTCCCACGTGATTATTACACTGTAGAGACATTTTTGTACATGTTGCCCTACGTTGTGTAATTATTCCTTTATCGTCAAACATTAACTTCTCAATCATTCCAATCCTTTCCTTACGCTTCCTTGCACGCGACTGGCTTGCTATCTTCGCGCTCTCACTGGCATTTGCAACCTTTTGTTTAGGGTCGTTACTTCTTGTAGAAAGATGAGGGACTTCTATAAGTTCAATCCCTCACCACTTGGAACTTTTCTCAAACTCTCTGTAAATATTGACCAAACCAATTTTTTGTGTCCCATCGAATGTTAATTTTAATCAGATATCAGTCAAAGCAGAAGCAATGGCTTTCAAGTCAAAGTTACGCATCTTCGCAACAATTGCTTTGAAACCAGCACAAGACAAAATGTAACAAAACAGTAATTCATCGAACATTACAATATACGTTTTAAGTTTCTTAGTCACGGGTGGACACCATACGAACACCGAATGAATTTAGACACGTGACCCGTTTACAACACGTATTACGAACAATATACATCTAAAAACGACGTTACAACTTTCGCGCTCCCGAAACGGTCATAGTGTCTGGCCGCGCGCCCATGTGCTGACCTCTCGCTAGCACCGGTGGATTACATTTACACTATCGACCCCTGACCGTTGCTTGTCAACAGTGAGTTACCGTGTGGGATCCACCGATGCGATATAGGGTGGTCCATAACAATACGAAAGGTTGAATTCACGATTTTCAGCGAAATTCAATCTGCAATACCATTCTCTCTAAAATTTAATTCTTGCATTTCGATTTGTCGTCCACAACACGCGTTATGACGTATTTGTTGATAGCAGCGTTGCAATATCATGCTAAAATTACAATTACGGGCAGCGTTCATACTGTTAGCAGCATAAACATTTCTTCAGATTGCTACACAAATCGCCTTTCTTGTTTACACAACGTGCAACTCAAAATACGGTATCTCTTCTGTTCGACGCACATATTTTTTTACATTGTATTTTCACTGGGAGCATTGGAATGACAGGCCGAAGAGCATAGTGCGATGTTTTATTTCTGCAATACGCCGAAGTGCGATGACTTTTCCCAAACTTTGACAACTAATGGTTCAGTCCGTCTGGTTAGACGTGTGTGTGCGACTTGAAAACTACGAAAACTCTGGGAAAAGTGCGTTTTTCTTGTACTACAGCTCTGCAAATTCGACTTATTTATTTTCTAAACTTTACTTCATGTTTGTTATGAGTATATCAAGTACGAGCAGCTTCAAATAGCGTTCGTCTGTACTCATTAGTGTCGTGCGTGGCAGCTGCCGTATGCGCCCTATGAACGAAGATTCCTAACCTAGAAAATATCCTCCCTCCGCTTAATATCACTCCTATTTGTGAAACTTTTTGCTATTTTACAACAATTGACTGTGAACAGGAAAAGGTCCATCCTACCTCAATTAATCTTTGCTTGTAATTTTCCTCCATTCACAGTCCAACTCTAGCTGGTGTTACGATGTCTCGTTTCTTCGCCGGTGGTTCGGATTCTGATTCGGATAGCTCCTCTGATAGTGAGCCAGTGATTCGTCAGCAAGTTGCTCAGTTTACGGTAAGATTTTCGCCATCGCATGAAAGCTAGGGTGATGTAAACTGATTTCAAGAGTTTATGGATTACATTAATTTGAAATTGTTATTTTTTCATGTTTACAGTTCAGCGATGAGGAAGAGGACGTCAAACGCGTTGTTCGGTCGAAGAAGGAGAAGCGCTATGAGGATCTCTCGAACATCATTAAGAGCATCCGCAACCATAAGAAGATTAGGGATATGTCCAGTGTATTGACCAGTTTTGAAGAATTCATGCGCGCCTATACGAAGGCTTTGCCGGTAGTAATGAAGGAAGAAAATGGTGTTACGCCGCGCATTGTTGTTCGGGCTCTTGCCGAATTGGAAGACTTTGTTAATGAGAGCTGGGATGACAAAGATAACCGCAAGAACCTGTCGAAAAACAACAACAAAGCGTTGGGTACGCTACGGCAGAAATTCCGCAAGTATATCAAAGATTTTGAATCGGATTTGAAGCGTTTCCGTGCCGCTCCTGAAGAGTTTGCTGAAGAGGAAGATGACGACGAACGGGAAGAAGAGAAGGGATCGGACGATGAGCCTGAGAGGGTAGTGATTCAACCGGATGTACCGAAAGCGGTGTCTTTCAAAAAGGAACCAGAGAAGGTGAAGCCCGTAAAACCGGCCGATGATTCCGATTCATCAGACTGGGGAAGTGATTCCGACTCGGACAGCACTTCTTCGGATGAAGACGCAAAGTATACGAGCATTCGTGACCGATTCTTGAAGAAACCTGAAAAGGGTACGGATGAGCAGGCCACCGCTCCTTCCGGTGCGATGGGCGACGATGCGTTCAAAAAAGAAAAGAAGAAAAAGACCGGCGACGCACTAAAGAAAAAGAAACCTAAGCAAGACGAAATGTTTGACGAGAATGACGAGGAGGAAGAAGGGTGGAAGGTGGTAAATGGAACTCGGTCTGGCGCTTCCGAGCAACCGAAAATGTTCGCTAAGGATGCTGAAATCGACACAAAGCTGGTCGTAAACAAATTGAACGAGGTGATGGCTGCCCGTGGTAAAAAACGAACTGATCGAAAGATGCAGATCGAATTTCTGCGAGAGTTGCGTACCGTGTCCGAGACGAATAACCTAGGTCCGGCAGTAGCGGCCAAAATTCGCTTCAACATCGTGTCAGCAATATTCGACTACAATCCAAAAGTGTCCGGTGCGATGAAACTGGAGCACTGGAGCAAACTGTTGGAAGAAATCCAGGAATTGCTGAAGTTGCTGCTGGAGCACGAAGATGTACATCTGTCAGAGTCTATCTTGGACGAGCAAGAGGAATATGACACGGCTCCCTTTAAGATTCGCGGCTGCATGTTGACAGCAGTTGAACGTCTGGATGATGAGTTTATTAAACTGTTGAAAGAGTGCGACCCGCACAGTAATGAGTACGTTGATCGTCTAAAGGACGAGGTACCAGTCACGAACATTATTGAGCAGGTCGTAACATACGTAGAGCGGTTGGGAAATGAGATGGAAATCTGCCGTATCTATCTGCGCAAAATTGATCATTTGTACTACAAATTTGATCCCAACGTTTTGAAGAAACGGAAGGGACAGTTACCTGCCAATACTGTCACTTCGGTAGAAGACATGGATAAGCTTTGTCGTTACATCTACGCCAAGGATCAGACCGATCGGTTGCGCACGCGAGCCATTCTGTCACACATTTTCCATCACGCTTTGCATGATAACTGGTTTCAAGCGCGTGACCTGGTGCTCATGTCACACCTCCAGGAAACGATTCATCATTCCGATCCCGCAACCCAGATTCTCTACAATCGAATGATGGCAAATCTGGGTTTGTGTGCCTTCCGCCACGGTAACATTAAGGATGCACATCTTTGTTTGGTTGATTTGATGATGACGGGTAAGCCGAAGGAACTGCTCGCACAAGGGCTTGTGCCACAGCGCCAGCACGAGCGTTCGCTAGAGCAGGAGAAGATCGAGAAACAGCGCCAAATGCCGTTCCACATGCACATCAATCTGGAGCTACTTGAATGCGTCTATCTGGTTTCGGCGATGCTGCTCGAGATTCCGTACATGGCTGCACACGAGTTCGATGCACGTCGCCGCATGATCAGTAAGACATTTTATCAACAACTCCGATCATCCGAACGGCAGTCATTGGTCGGGCCACCGGAATCGATGCGCGAACATGTGGTTGCAGCGGCGAGGGCCATGCGACACGGCGATTGGAACGCTTGTGCCACCTTCATCGTGAACAAGAAAATGAACGTTAAAGTGTGGGATCTGTTTTACGAAGCAAACCGTGTTCGCGAAATGATGGTAAAGTTCATCAAAGAAGAATCGCTGCGCACATATCTCTTCACATACTCGAACGTGTTTGCATCGATTAGCGTACCGCATTTGGCGGATATGTTCAAGCTGCCGAAAAGCAAGGTCCATTCGTTGATCAGCAAGATGATCATCAACGAGGAGCTAATGGCATCGCTTGACGATCCAACCGAAACGATCGTGATGCATCGCTCTGAACCATCCCGTCTGCAGGCGCTTTCGATGCAACTGGCCGATAAAGTGACCAACCTGGTAGATGCGAACGAGCGTATCTTTGAAATGAAACAAGGTAACTTCTTCCAGCGTGGAGGAAACCAGGGCTACAATCGCGATCGCCAAAACTATCGCAACCAGAACCAAAATCAAAACTGGAACAACAATCGCAGGCAGGATAACCGAAACCGTGGCAACCGCGGTAATCAGAATCGTGGGGAGGGGCGAGACCAGCGTGAACACCACCGTGATCACCACCGTGATCAGCGTGAACATCGAGAGCACCAGCGTGAATTCAGAGAACAGCGCGAACAAATGCGCAACGTCGATTATCAGAGTAAAGCAGAGTAATTCTTCAACGAAAACGTGCCAACGCATTGGCCAACCTTCTTTTTTGACCCGCAGCAAAATTATCCAAGCAGCCAGTAATACCTTGGCGCAACAAGCAAATATCGAACCCTTTTTCATCTCACATTTGACAGTACGGTGACCCAACCTTGCATGGAATTGTTAAAATTACGGATGATTGTAAAGTTTGAAAACAAAACATTGGTCCGCTTTTTTAGCATTCTACGTTCTAGAAGGGCAGTATTCTATCGATACATACATATTATGCAAAAAACGTTCATAAAAGTACAGCTCCGCAGAAAACTCGACTTGTTAACACAATTGAAAACAGTTCACCCAATAAATGAACGATACATGATTGCCATTCGATGTGAACTAGCCGCACACCAGTTGTGTTGTGCCGTATTTACAATCGCGTGGCATGTTGTCTCGTACATGGAGCAAAATGCAGACAGCGTGCCGCACCATGTTTGCGAAAGAAAAACACGATAAAGTAGAAATCGCAACAACAGGAGCTGAACATAAGGTAAGTGGTATAAAAGTTTACTTAATTTTGTTTTTTGGATTTTGGATTTGAATGAGACATCTGTTACACATAAACTGCGAAAGAATTTTTAAATTAGCAGTTTGTTTTCTCAATACACCTTTAAATTATAAACAATTATTAATTTACTTTTGAAAGTTAAACATAAACAATTTTACTTAACACGTTTTAAATTATGTTTAGTTATCTGTTCAAAATTGGGCAGGGAAAGGAAAGAATAATTGCTTATTAGGTACAGGAAACGTCCCAAAAGTAATGAGCCTCATTCTATCGAGTTCTCAACGTGGCGTAATGGAGGCGCCCAGTCACAACGCCTTCCTCGCGTCGGGCTCGTATTCTTCCTGGCGTGGTTCTACAGTGGTTGTGGTTAGTTATGGGTCAAGTAGCTCTTTCGAATGAGCTGAGCGATTGAGGTAGCTCTTTCGCTCTCAACCCAACACTAATTGTGGTTATCTACAATCCCGTTTCTATTACCATGGCTGAAAAGTGCGCACTTATTCGATTAAGGGCACTCAAAATAATGTCAAAGAACCCATAAGATCATCCCGACAGATCCGATGCGATCTATGAAATTCCTTAAAAAATGCTTTTTACTTTTGCGATGATCTTTGTATGCTGTAATTAGGCAACAAAATAAATTTAATAGGCAGGCGATATTCTTTGTTTTATTTTCTTTATGATACTAGTACCTTTTCTAGATGGACGATTTACATACTTTCACACTGTTATTGGTGGGGTTTTTGAGACTGTAGTAGTCGAACTTAATTAAGGTTTAAATCCAAAATCTAAATACAAATAATGTGGCCAACGTTTGTTGGAGGCTGTGATACTGTCTCCTGGTATGGTTATGGGTTCATTAACTGCAATATAGTTAGCATTGTTGATGAAATAAGTTTTAAGGAATGCGGAGCAATACGTGTACAGTACAATACTAATATTTTTTTCATTATCATTTGTGGCGTTGCTTATTTGTTACCATGATCTCTATGCATGGTCGCTATGCTATGCTTGATTAGTCCCCTGCCTGCTGCTCCTTTGCGAAATTACAGCAAGGGTGTCTCGTAAAACTTCTTCGTTCCAACTGCTGTGGGATGTTTCTTTTTATTATTTAGTATCATTATGGACCCTACGTTTGGCTTTTGTGGCTTTATGTGTTTCTCCGTTTACCGGTGTACTGAATGTACATGTAAACAGGATAAGTGTTATGCGCTAGGATAAGTCCAAATAAGCAGCGTTTCAAATTAGTTTGCACATAGAAATGGCAAAATATATCATTTAATTTCTAACGCAACAACATATTTATGTTTATGGTTCATGTTGTGTGTTCATGGCATTAACCCGTTGCAACATCGGGGAAATGTACTAACATGCGTAACAGTTTCGTTATAAACACTAGTTGAGCAGCGTCCCATTGGTATGTAAATTATATTGTCTTTAGAGCATGCCACTACTGTTACATTGGTTAACACTACAGATTTTCTTGATTACTACATGCTAGCAGATCCAAATGAGAGCATGGAAAGATAAATGGCTATCGAACGCATCCACTGTTATTTTCAAACCTGTGTCCTCAACTATTTGTGCCGAATTTGGTGTGTGCATTCTGTGAAACGTTCCCTAGTTGGATAATCACCCCTTACGCAGCTACAATACACTGTTGACTTTCGACTCGGTTTGCAACACATCGTTGTTCCCTTTTGCCTGATCACTGTTTCTTAAGCTAAATCCTTTTCCCAATTACGTGTCCTGCTTTGCGTCTACTCCGTACAATTCGTGTCGTCTTTGTCGTTTACCTTACTTCCATTTTTATTTATGCTTTAATTATTGTCAATTTGGAGTGCATCACTTGCTGGTGCTATTTTGGGCAATAACTCACGTCACTAAACATGCTGATTAGCTGATTTAGAAAAAAAAATATGCAAAAGCGCTCACCTTTCCACGAATGGGGTGGAACCCTTAAAAGCACGGTGGTCATGCTCTCTGCCATACACGTTCCTCCTTTGCCCTACGCTTGTTCTCTATGGTGGTTCGGCATTTGCAATGTACGTATGTGTATATTTTATGACTGTATATGTATATGTGTATATATTCATTTACGGTTTTTTGTATATAGATATTTATGTATATTTTGTATAATTGTTTGTATACGCTTACATCTTGATCTAACCGTCTAGCTATTGCAAGATGGTACTTCATACCGCACCTACCATAGTTTCCCTCTTTCTATACTCGTTTACGGATGGTCCACAATTTATTTTATCTCATCTCTCTTACTCTCCCGCATCCGTGCCTTGCCTTGTATCCTGCGAGAGAAAACTGTTGCTTATCAGGTTCTGCGTCCCGTTGGCGTTTATCTTTGTAGTTAGCTGTACTTTCTAGTGTTGGATTGTTTGCTACTTAAATTTCAATCAACTTGAGTTTGAAAGTATATATCAAACCACGCTTCGTACTGTTGAGCAATGATGGGAATGTTTGGAGCAGTAGGTACTAAACATATAAATTGCACGGCCGGCGTATGTATACGCGACCTTCCAAGTGCTGCCTAGTGTGATGTGGCAAATGAAACGTACATTGTGTTGGATAAACCTGAAACACTGTTGATGATGAGAATGCGTAGCGTTGTGCACATTTAATCTTGGGTAAAGCTTCCTGCCATCATCTAGCCCCCTCTACAGTAAGAGATACTGCAAGATTGCTGTTACTTCTCTTTTTTTTACATTTGTAGCCTTTCGTTTTATTGCTGCTATTATCGCCGGCATTAAAGTTGCTTATGGTCACTTATTGCTTACTATCCTGCTCGTATTGGTTTGATGAAGGAAAACAACGTTTATAGCTTCTTGTACCAATAAAGATAATGTTCACCATCTTCCACTAACAGCTCATCGACTCCTGCAAGTAGTTGAATAGTTTAGAAGAATTTCTATTGTATACTTAAGTCATCTAAGACACATTTTACCTAGTGGAGCTATTAACTGATTTCCAGGAGGATTTTTCGTATCCGGCCTTTCGGGTAAGCGATAAAGCAGCCAATAGTGATAGCTGTAAGTAGAGTATAAACAAGTTGTCACTCACTGGCGCCGGCAAGCGTTTGATGTAGTCCAAACAATACCTTTTTGGTTCCTCCTTCATTCCAGCCAGCGTGTGCACATAGTGTCCGTTGGGCCATTCGCGTGCTTCAAAAGCAAACCTGCAAGTACGTTAACGCACATTAACATCACCTTACGCACGCACCCTCATTAATCTGGTTTGAATTTCATCGCGTAACATAGTACCTAGGATCGATTTCTGCCGCTTGCTTCATGGCACGGAAAAAGGTGGTATTTTTCGGTGAAGTCAAATCGAGGAAATACTCTTCCGTTTCGTTCGTACCCACCCATAGGGTGTAGGTGTATGAGACATTTCTTGGTTCCATTTCTTCTACGGGCGATATGCCGAGACCTACCGGTGCAGCTAGTTTGGGTTCTCCATTTTCCGATGGTTCGTTCGATTCACGCATCACATGATCACATTGTAGCGCCCGAACTGCACCCAACCCACGCCAACCGAGGGCAAGCACAATATCGGCCGTTAGTCCAATGCCGATGCTAGGATCCTGCAAATCCGAACAGAGCAGTGGCAGAGAGTGCTAAATGCTACAGCGTTTTGCTGCGGATTCGTTTTGCTCACCTGTCCATCTTGCAGCGGTTCCTCCGTCCAGCCTCCGTCGGTACGTTGCTTGGCCAACAGCCACTCGGACGCGGCAGTACGATTCCATTTGCCGGCCGGATCTGGTTCCAAGTCTTGCAGTGCTTGCATAGCCAGCGCCGTGCTTCGAAGTGAACCAAAGCTTCCCTGTGGCCCTTGCAAGCTAGCCAATCCACGAGCTGGACGGCGGACGAAGTGCTGCAAATGACGATGCCGATGATCGGTTACGATGCATCGTAATGCCAACAACACCATGGCGATCGTATCTGCAACAAAACCACAAATTAATAATCCGTAAGATGTGTACAACACTGTTACTATTAATACAATGAGGAGCCTTGAATCCCGTCGTACGTACCGACATCGTTAACCTCACCACTAGCTATATCCAACAGGCGACGTATCTGGCGCTTTCGCACATGTGTTGCCGAACTACATATGGCAAGGGCGGTCAGGGCGAACTCATACTCCTGCCCCTGATCGTGCTCGTGATGTTCCAGAGCGGCCACCAAATCGTGTCCGTAGAAATGGCGCGCATCCTTACAGAGCCCGCCCATCGCCAAGATGTACTTGGCAACGTGGTCCGTATGAGGTAGCTTGGCCGTGGCATGATGCCGATCAAGCATCGTCAACACCTCAATGTCCATCTGCTTGATGGACAGCAAATTCTCCAGATCCGATACCGCCTGTATAGGATTGTCGTTTTCCGATGGATCGCGAGCACCGGACAGCTCTTTGGCCAGAATCACCATGTGCGTATCGTTGCCCCAGCTATAGTCGGGCGACCGTTTCTCCCTCAACCAGCAGAGGGCCCGCTGTATGCCAACACTTTCAACCTGGTTAGGTCCTCCAGGTCCAAGCTGTTTTTCCTCGATCTGCGTAACGTCCACGGGCAGGCTGTCGATTAGATCTTGACGCACCGATGTTTGGGTTGTCGAGGAAGCAAAGGACACAGACGTGTTTGATATGTACAGCGGCGAAACAGGCGACGGTTGTGAAGGTATTATATCGCTAGTTGGTGTGGTGTAGTATCCTCCAACGGTCGCACTCGGTTGAGCAATTGTGTAGGAGCCCGTTTGCTCCGTGGGAAGAGTGTTGAGCTGAACGGTCGAGGTTGTGTACAGCTGGTACTGGTGCTGCTGGGTCGTATGTATTAGACCTGCCGTTGTATGGACCGCATCCGTCATACTTTGCACGGTCGGCGGTACGATGGAGGTGACATTTTCGCCAAGTGCTCTACTGACCAACAGCAGTAACGTACCTAGCGTTGTTGCAATTTGCATTCGATGTTCCATTTCGTGTCTAAATGTTAGAACAAGGTTAGTTTGTAATTAGTTTAATAAAGCTTTAAGCAATACTGGCGCCAACATTTATTATTTTAAATAATCCGTTAGGTTTGGTTTATAAATTAAAGCTAACGGGCGTGGCAGAGACTGACAGTACAAACACAAAAAATATCATTAGGTTTACCGGCACTAAAACTTTGAATGCTAAAACTATTTCAAAAAACATCGTGATCCATCGCACACTTGCGTAATTCCCTTTCAAAAGTTGGCGTTTGGTGGTGGATCCGACGCTTGGACGCCACAGAAAACCGGAAGGATACGATGGCTTGGGCAGACATGGGAGGACTTAATGCGGGAAAATTTAATCAGGTCGTTGACGTTGAGTCATACCGCTGGGCATCAGGACGAAAAAAAAGAGTGGTTTTCTTAAGAAATGATGATGTTTAGTATTGTTGTAAAGAAAAGAATTGTTTATCAAACACAAAGTTAAATAATCGCCCTTCTTCTCGGTGACAAATCGTAATAAGTTTGCTTTGCTAATGTGTGATAAATATAAGTTCCGTTAATGTTTTTAATTTTATTATCAACTTTGGAACCCAATAAAGTTGAAGACTAAGTGACCCCTTATACACCAAAACCCCCCAAACGGAATCGGCTCAGGAGGAAATGCAAATAAGCGTACAAGCCCGAACGGCAGACATTGAAAGTGTCCGAACAACATAGACACGGTGACGCGGCCTAGACACCAATGCACACATTTACGAACTCGGGTCGTGGAGACATGCTATATGAAGCTGATAAAATCAATACTCGCCAAGGGTGGTTTGCAAAATGATTCATCCTTTGCAATCAATGCTGTGGAAGTATCAGTGACCAGGGAGAATAATAGATTCGTAGACTGAGCGAGGAGGAAAAACGAAGACGTTCATCGATTCTGGTCAACAAACCAATAAAACTGCTACAGTTGAAGACATGGCGTTTTACCATAAGAAATATTTAAAGGATAAACAAATCACAGAAAAGAATGTGAATAAGCCGGCAACAGTTGCCATATTATTTAATTAACATCAATAGGTGTAGCATTGCAACGCACTCCTACTACACTGTACACTGGAGACTGTAAGGTTTTCAGTGACAATAAGAAACAAATCTCGTAATATTACCGGCAGACATGATTCATATGATATAACACAATATCTATTTTAACCATTTTTTATCAAAAGGATCAAAATGTCAATTTCATCTGAAACGTGAAGTATGCTTCTTTTGTAGTTTACTTTGTAAAAGTGGAGATGTCCCTTTGAAAAAACATATCATCGGTAGCAGTTGTTAACATTTTCAAACGTTATTGAGTTAAAAGAAAAGTGCAGATTGGAGCAGTTTAAATTATATAAAACACACATGCCACAACTCCTAAATCAAAACATTGCACTCTTCCAAAACTTTACGCAGTCGGAAATTGCCGACCATGGGCGTATGCTCCACTCCATCTTCAAATGTGTTTTTGTGTGTGTGTGAGTTTATTTTTTTTGTTTTTGCGTACCTTTCTATGCTACCTTTAACGAATCGGTGTGTGATAAGGAGGCTTAGGCCGTACAGTACATTATTTTTTCTTCACTATAGTACGATTGGCACTATCAAGATGCTTTCACTGAGGAGAATTTCCCGAATAGTTTTGCACAAATGAATCACATTAGCTTAGTCATACAACATTGCCGCAACCAATTGCGTTCGTACGACTAGCAGGCTACGTTTGAGGCTTCAATAAAGGGAAATACACCTTTGTACGGCAAGACCACGGTCGCGAACCATTTACCACAGTAGGCCTACCGCTTCGTCGGTAGAATTATATCGTCAATCTCGCTAAACAATAGAGCAAATAACACAGATAATGGTGCTTCCGTTGGTATTAGGAAGTAGCTACTAAACACACCCCAGTTTAGCTGAGTGCGAAAGTTGAAGGCAGAAAAGGTAAAAACCGTGTTCCTTCGACAGATGTATGACATGCGCATTGCAGAGTTTAACATTCTACGGTTGGCAACAATATCGGTGTAATTCTTGTGCGTCTTTTTTGAATGCTTTGTTATGCTACCGGTTTTGTGTCGATGGTTGATGGCCAAGCTTTGCTTTAAACCCAATATCGAAAATCGAATAATATTTTACAACAAACTTAAGGTTGTAAGGAATGATAATGTTTGATCGTGCATATGATGATATCGTATGACAAAAAAAAAATAATTCAGCTGATCACGTCGGCGGAGGTCTAGAGAGAGATTTTGCGTTCGCTTTTCCACAGCCACTGTTTGCGTTAAAAGTTGACTGCTTCTCGCAAACACTCCCTAACTGAGGCTCTTGGCGTAACGGACTACTAGACCATATTGCCTGTCATTTCTGGCTTACATAACTCATTTTATCACGTAGCCATATTTCTTAGCTCTTGCTATGGGAGATTCGTTCGGATGGGATTTTAGATCGGTGAAGTGTCGTGTGAATACCGGTGCCACTACCAACATGCCATCGGGCCAACCCCTAACTGAGAGTTTATTGTAAATACTATTAGACTTAATGTTGGGTACGTACGCAGCCAGGCACTCATGTGCGCTCTCCACGAGAAGTCTCTCGCTGGATGAGAAGTACGAGTGGCAGTCGAAGCACAAGGAGCAACTAGGACGATCGGGATCGTGGCCTCGATCCCGATCAAGCTGCGGGAGTCGGGTTTGAGCAGCGGGTCGATAAAGTCGAGAACTATGTGACACTGCACGTTTTTAGCCTATAATATAGTATATGTGTTTCCCTGTAACCAAACAGTTTTATTTGCGTTGTGTTGTTTTAAAGTGTTAAATATCACCAACGTAAAACTTAAGCATGCATTACACTACATCATATGTTCAATTTAATTTAAAATTACATAAAAATTTGCTTGCCAGTAAACAGCGCTTCCAGCAATACCCAGTTTAATAAAACTGTAATGGAAAAAAAATTAAATCACGCTAATCAAAAACATTTGGAAAACATTTCAATATATCGAAGTGGACTAGCAAAGAACTTTAAAAATCTTTTCCGTTTTTCTTGAGCGGTCCGTTGTGGAATTTAAAATAGATTTTTTAATTTCGTAGATGTGTTTTTATATTTAAATGGTATGGTAATATCGCTTAACCATTCAGCACTTCAGTAAAAAACATGTTTTCAATGTTATATTGCTTTGCGAAAATGGACAGCTGATAGTGTATTTTTGTTTGCTGCCACAGAACACTCCGGAAATGGAAAATACACATCACTGGATAACAAATTCCAGGCACTGATGATAACATGAATCCCCTGTGTTTCCTGCGTGGGTAAGTTATATCAATTATTTAAAAGCACTTCTTCATCTTCACCCGCCGGTGAGGTGACTAGGTTACCTGATAATGGATAACGAGGTACACCTTCTCTAATCCAGTGCAAACAGTTTGATTTAAAACCTGAATCCACCGGTTTGTTTGAAAGGATAGGTTGGGAAAACTAATCAAAGACATGGAACACCGCCGGTGACTCAACTGTAAGCCTATAAAAGGCCCCTCAATAGTGGTCGGAAAAACAGACTCGCTTTATCAGTCGCTAGTTTCAGCGCAGAGAGTGCACGTGATCATGGAGATATCGGAATCAACTAAAGTAGTTTTTTACGTTAGCCGTATATTTGGCCTTGCACCTTACGTAGTGAAACGCACTTCGAAGGGCCAAATAGTGGATTGCAAGCGAAATGTGTTGCTCGTCATTTACAGTGTATGCCTTGTGTTTTGTTTAGGTAGTATACACACAATAGGCGTAGCATGACAGAGCTAATCTAATAATGCGATCCTCACTTTCGTTGCAATCGAACCAACCGGTCAGCTGGTCTCACATATAAAGGAATATTTTTCGACGTTACTTCCAAAAAGCCCATACGGTAAGCATCACTTCTTGTGAGAGATCTCGTGGTGGTGGCGCAACCGGATTGCTTGTTCGTGACAGTGTTGCCCCGTATATGTAAAGCAATAACAATGTGAAAAAGTTTCGTTTTCAGAATGAAAACGGCAACATCGAAGGTCGTGACCATTTTGGACGTATCCGTAGTTGTGTCTGCTTGCATTTGTGGCACACTTAGTGGTATATGGGGGTTGCATTTTGTGCGTGAACTTAACCGACGACTGATAGAGGTAAGGACCCTTTACATACGGTACACAAGTATAAACCAAAAAAATGGCTGCGAATCAAATGATTGGGTCAGTATCACAGAGGACAGTGTATTACCCCAAGGCATTAACAAAAGTCGAAGTTTTGAGGTCCTTAGGTACTGTTCAACCACAGCAGATGCATCTAGATAAAATAAATAAATAAGCTTCGGTCAATGGCATTGATTAATATTAGTTCATCCAACAACTACTGACTAATTTTATTTCTATTTTGCTTCAAACCATACCTCGAGGCTGATGAGATACTGTCTGTGTATGTCAAAGAGTGTAATCGAAGCTTGAGACAAAGGCGGAAAGGAATTCTCATGCTGGGGCTAGTCTGTTTCATCATTACTGGAGCACTCTGTAAGATTATATTTGCACAGTTGCACAATTCACGGTAAATATGTAATCATGTTTTGCTACCCTTTCACACCGCAGCACTGGATATATGGGTTTGGTATCGAATTGCCGACAAAATAAAGAAAGAAAACAGCAATTCAAGTAAGTTTTCTTCTATCTAACCGGCATTACTCACAGCAGACTGTTTTGTTTAAATAAATTGTAGGTGCAAATGTGCTGGGCTACTTTCCATTCTACTGTCTGTACTACATACTCATGATGTTCCATGTACTATTCGCACAAGCAGCACTTGGAATTGGGAACAGGTACCGCCATTTGAATGTGGCGCTCTATGAAATGTTTCCCGAATGTAATGTTATGATCCATATTACCCCTTTTCCACATTTATTATATGGTTTTGTTTACAGTTTGCAGGACGCCTCACATCGAAATCTCGTCCATCTCATCCATCAATCTCGATCCGGAGAAAAATGTTTCGATCGATATCGACATAAGGAAATGTGTTGCTAACGTTACACATGGTAGGTATTTGCAGCAAGTCAAATATCGCGTAACAGTAATAGAATAACAGTAATAGTGTTACCTTTAGGATTTCAGAAGAAGCGAAGTCCCACATCGAAGAAAATTATAGAAGATCTGGCCGAAATACATGCATCGCTTTCCTATTGCATAGTTCTCGTCTCAAAGTAAGTGCTGTGGACGATATCTTGCACCTAATACTAACATAGCTTATGCATGGCGTTTATAGGACCTTCGGAATTGCTTTACTTGCCGTTCTAGGCTCCTGTCTATTGCATCTGGTGGCTACATCCTACTTTTTAATGGTGGAGTTGGTTGGAGATAAGGTTTGCGTTTGTTTCACCGGGGTCTGTGATGTCGTGTCTTACCATTGTGTGCTTTTATTGTTCGCTTTAGGACGCAGTTTTCGCCTGGATCCAGGCACTATGGTTGTTTATACATATCTTCCGATTTTTGCTTACTATTGAACCATGCCACATAACGAACGTGGAGGTAAATATGCATAACCAAACAACGAGGAGAGAACAACTATATTCCAAATCAACATATTTCAGTCAAATCGAACCATTACTATCATCAGCAATTTGAGAAGAGCGTGCAAGGATGTCGAACTTATTGACAGTGTATGTTACACACCGTTATTTGCTTCAGTGTGTTTCTTTCCTCTTTTGTTCATTTAAACATCTTTCTTTACCCTCTTTACAGATCAACATGTTTTGGCAACAGTTAATAGCAAGCAATTTTTCCTTTACCGCCTGTGGCCTTTGCACAATAGATAGACGAATTATTACTTCGGTTTGTTTCCTACGCGTCAGACTTTCTTTCTTTTTCCAAGTTTTAAGTTAAATTTGTTTTCATTTTCAGTATTGCGGAGCAATTGCCACTTATTTGGTAATTTTGATTCAATTCAAAGAAGCGGATGACAATTCCGGAAAGTTACCACATTAGCAAATTGAACCCTTTTATTACCCAGGAACAACTGAATAGGGATCGGCTGAAATCAAAACTATCTTCTAATCACTTATTCTACAACGTATAGCTAGATGAGATATGAATAAAAGATCATCCGAAGTGAATAATTGGCGCTGAGGTAAATAAACTGACTACAGATGATATTAAAAGAGTAGAAACCATACGATGCATGTTGATTATCATAACAGAGATTAAACTTAACTATACATCGTAAAGGGCGGCCGGTGGTGTATTGGTAGCGGCGCTGGTCTTCACTCGACAGGGACCGGTCCAAAATCTCAATCGGACCAACCTTCCGGAATACGTAATAAAATTAAGTCTAGTAAGTCACAAATAACAGGCATGATCTTAAAAAGGTCGTTTCCGCCAAGCAGAGAGACTATACATGACGGGATCGATTGGAGTGATCAACAATGGACGACATTATGAAATTTATGAATTTTTATGAATCGTAAAAACATAGTCATGATCACTAAAGTTCTTGAAAAGCAAACCAAACAATAGTCATCTGCGCTCGCTCGATATACTAAGATTTTAACCGTAAGCCCGCAGATTACATAATACTATTCCAGCAATGACCTCTTCCGACTAGAATTTTGAGTCACATTAATACTACTGATTATGGGTTTCATATTACGTCAAGACTCATCCTCCGTACCAAGTAGTACTAATGTCTCAGGGAGTCGTAATGTCATAAACTCGATCGACTTGAATTTGATCGAAAATAAAAGATGTGTATTTAAAAATAGTATAGTTCTTGTGAATACAATGAATTGACATGAGATGAATGAGGTACAATATTAAGGTCAAAGAACGTGCTGGTAAACCGCACACAAAGGAGAGTAATATTATTATATTAGTGAACATACTAACACCAAAATAGCAGAGAAGTTTCATAATACTTTTATCAGTCAATTTAAACGAAAACTAGGAATAAAACGTATAATACATACCTAAAATTATCTATTTTAAATCGACAACAATAAACAAAACTAACATTAGTTCTTCTCTAAAACCAGAGTACTGCAATGTGTGAAGGATTCCGTTTACGTTTGGAAAACTACCGATTAGTTTATTTGAAGAAAATTAACAAATGTAGACAACATTAAAGTATTATTTTTCAATTGCACTGCTTCCATATTCGTAATCTGATGATTACGTTTAAATCATCTGCCTTAGATTTCTTCATCCGATGACTCACAGGGTGAGTTTCCATTAGACATACAAATTTGTAATCGTTCCAATAAATCTGTTGCTACCGGTGCAAAATCTTCCCAAAAATTGTCCGGTTCCTTGCCATCGAATAAACTGTCCTCATCTGTAACGAATAGAATGTAGTTATGAAAACAAAAATTGCCACTGTCTGCGGACAACATGCATATCTAGGTTACCTAATCCTTCTGCCAACGCACCACAAATTAGGTCAATTTCCGTCTGCCCTAAAGTGGTCAAAATATCCGACGTATCTATCAAATAGTTCCATATAGCTTGACACGCGATTCCAGCCATAATCCAATCCCTGTGCCTAACGCCTTTCTGCAGCAAGCGTCTCAGTATGATCGGTCCATCGATTTCGCGGAACGGAAGTCTGCTCGACCAATCGCCAAGCATGTTCACCAAAACGCCACAGGACGTAACCATAAGTTCGTCGTGTTTCGATGTCAAACATCGCTTCAGGATCTTCATTCCATTTTCCTCGCAGAACGTTTGACGTATCGCAGTGTTCCGAGTCATGTTACCTAGCACACGGGCCACTTCCGAACGGGCAGGATTGTGATCGCTGTTGAGAATGACGCACAATGTTCCACAGATATCCTTCATACGCTCGCCTATACTTCCAGGATGCAAGTGACCTGTTCCCTCAGAATCAGTTGGTTCATAGTAGTACGATAGATTATGCAATGCACCCAGCGTTGCAAACAAAAGTTCCTCCAGTTCTGTTGTCTGCAAACAAACATTAGAAAGGATTGCAGAGAAATGTTTGTATCCTAGACCGCTCCCTCAACATACCTTAGCATCCTTCACCTTCAGCAGGATGTTCAAAAGAATTTCACCCAATGGTGACCGTTTGCTCATCCCGTAGCCAACGTCTCCGTTCACACACATATTTGCTACAATTCGTATTAGCTTCGTCAGCACCTGCACGATCGAGTCGCCCATTTGATTCCTCATTGTGAAGCTCTTGTTTGCGTAGTACTCCAATGTGGCTAATAGTGCATCACATGACACATCACAGCAGTAGAACTGAATGCGCGCTGTGTCCCAGCGGGACATTACATTGCCGAGAATGTATCCCAAGCGATTGCACGTTGCCAAACCTTTCTCCACCGTTTGACAGGTTTGCGTAATGGAACCGAGCAAAATGCCCAAACGTGACGCAGCAACAGCCAACCGTTCGCAACATTCTGCCCGTTCCGAAAGAACGCTTAGTGTACGAATGATATTAGCTTGCACTTCTGGCTCTTTGATGCACATCTCAGCAGCGCGTACCAACAACGGTATAGCTTGTTCTATTTGAGCTATATCTTGATCTTCGTCCTCTTTAAGCATCGGTTGGTGGTTTGTCACCGGGTTTTGCTGTTCGTCAGGGTGCTGACAAACGCGCGAACCAGCGATGGAACGATTTCCTGCCAATGTGCGTAACGCACCCGAAAGCTGAAACAGTGCGTGCAACGGTGATCCTGATAGTTGCGTGGTAGATGCTATTTCGTTTATCATTTTTAAATGCAACACCATCAGCTGGCAGAGACCCTGTTTAGCCAATCGAACAGCTAATGATCGTTGCGGCATGTTGTCGCCAAACTCGATACCATTTATCGTAGACGTAGTATTGTTGGTTCCGTTCGATGAGCCAGTTAAAAATCTTACTGCTCCGTAACCGTAAATGCAAGCCTCCGAATCGTCGATTGGCGATGCACGACCAAGTCCGTCAACTAGTAGCTCTAGAAGAGAAAGAAAATGGATGTTTTATTATTAGCTCCTCAGGAAAACGAAACACATCGTGCTGGACTACTTAAACATACCAGGCACATCGCTGTCAATGAATAAATTATCGTTATTTTCATTGCGAGCTATCTTGAACACAAGCTTACAGGCTCCAGTAAGGTTGCTTCCCGTGACATTCATCTACAGTATGCCAAAACCCATTGATTAAAACATCTTGCGTGCTAGATGCACTTTAAAGTAATACAATTATCGAACTTACTGCCAAAACTATGGTAGCAACAAGAAGCAAAATCTTCGATGATGACGCTTCGACCAATCCGTACAACGCTCCTAATACGGCACCACGCCAGCTCCCCTTAGAATCTTTCACTCTTACGTATAGTTCATGTAATACCTGTGAAATAAAATAGTAACGATAAAATACGTACGAGAACCACAACTTGTAAGGGGCCTTCTTACCGCACTTAAATGTGCCACCGTACTTTCATCACATTCTTTTAAACCTGAATATGCTTTCAGCATCTCCAGCAATGATTCCGTGGAGGATTGCAGAAGCAAATCATTACTTCTTCTGAGCAGTTTCGATTGATCTTCATGCGCATTCTAACGATGGGGCAGAAAAATAAATGCCGGTGGTGAATTAAGAATTATTCGAATCAAGTAAAAACCCAATTCAGCATACTTACTTTACGAGCATCTGTTGGTACTGTAATTGAAATAGCTGTTGGTATTTTCTCATCAAACGACTGTACCTGTCGCCTTTTCAAGGGATGATTCTTCACAATACTACTCACTGCACCATGCGTTGAAAGAGAATCAACTGATTTCTTCGACTGTTGGAGGGATCTTCCGTTCTGCAGATCATAATCGGTAACTAAGTGAGAAAATATAAAAATATTGTTTGTTTACTACTTCCATAAGCTTCCTGCATTAAAATATAGCAACTACATGAGAAATGTGGTATTTAAGTGCATGCAGATACATTCAGGATGCATTTGGGTCAAAGTTTGTCAAGCGTTGATCCATAGTTTAGTTTACAGTTTGAAAAAATAGCTCTTCTCCTATCGCGTGTCGTGACGGCTGAATATTAATACGTCCACAGCTTTGAGACAAGAACCTCTGGGCTCTAGCAAGATGAACTATTAAAATGGCACCTGACTATCCAAATAATTCATCCATGTCAAGGACGTAGAAGACACGGTAGACATGGACAGAAAAAATATCCAAATTAAGTTGAATTGATTGATAGGCGATTGGGTGGGCTTATTGCGTTAGAAGTCTATCGAGAATCAATTACTTCTAAAAAAGAATACAAAATACAATTGCACATAGACATATTACAAATACGTTTTCAGTAATTAAAGTAGATTGATGGATCATTGGTGAGATATCCATCAACGACTAAATAATGGTTATGTTTCATGTTGTGGAAGTCAGTGCGCATGCAACATGAAGAGTTAAAATACAATAGATGATTCAATTCATGAAAGAAATGAGTTGTTTTCGAAGCGACACTATTTTTACATTCACATTTGATATCCATCGATTAGGTCCTACCGCATTGCACTGCGCCATACGCAGTGACACATAAACTACAATCTAAATCAGAAAAAATCGATGTTGGTGCTTTGAGGTAACTATTAGTTAGTACTACAACTTAAAATGATGCAATGATTCGTTTACCGTTTATGATTCTACTATTACCTCCAACTATAAGTGCACTTGAGTCATCTATTTTCGAGCTTTCGTAAGAAACCGAACGGCATGTGCGTTCTATAGGCAATTCCGTAATTTAACATACCCTTCTCTACTTACCATTTTCTAATGACCCAGAAAAATTTTGCTGAATACTGACGAGGGCCGGAAGCTTTTCTCTGCCAACAGGCACAGCAGCACTATGTCCAGTACCATCACATCCTATACTACTGATTCCCTCAACGGATTCCGACCGAGTGGAGGTGCACGCTGCAGAAGCATTCGGCGGGATGGGCTCTAGCGAGGGCAATGCATGGGTTCCCTGCTGTAAATACTTCAAATTTATTGCACTCGGTGGTCGCCCCGGAGGAGCAAGCCGACCGTACAGTTGCCTTCTTGGTTCACGGGGTGTTATTGGTCGGCGGGCAGATACCAACCGTGTGCCACCTGTACCGTAAAGAAATGGTGCACAGAAACCGGAATTATTGAAGCAAAATAAACAGGGACAATCCACGATCAACGAACACTCATTACCTCCGGCTAGCATACTCTTAGCTTCACTCACTATCTCTGCACTAGTTTTACGTACTAAGCGGCCTGCACCTTTCGACCGTTGGTTCGTTAATGGGAGGACACTGCTCTCCACATGTCCACAGCCAGAAATATCTATCTGCTGGCGCGATTTTTCCATCACTGTGTTCCGTGCACCTTGCTGTTCATACGCATCAGCTTCAACCATAAGTTTAATCAAACCCACCAGTCCCCACTATCAACGATCAACTTCCGGTTAACAATGCCACTTTTCCATTATAAAATTTAAAAAAAAAATAAGAATCGAATTGTTACTTATTTTTAATTACAATATCGTCCTGCCGAAACTGTTTCACGCGTATCTGTGCTGCGGAGAAAATATGCACATCGAACGCTCTCCGGCAAGCATGCGTCAGTTCAATGTTTGGTTGCCATGGAATCGGTTTTCAAACAAAAGCTCCCTTGGCGAGTTCATTGTTCTGTTTCAAATAGGAAAGGATACTTTTTATGACTAAACACAGTTTTTTTCTTTTGTTAGAATTTTACCACAAAAGGTTGTGGTTGGCGATTGGACAATTCGAATTAATGTTACGTAACTGAGTAGTCTTCTTTCCAATCGGAACTTGGATTCCGTCATTCGAATCGTTCAATAAGAATCCCTTTCCGCAGAGTGGTAATATGTATTATTATTTTTGTTATTATTATTTATTTATCTGTTGTCTGAGACATACACTTATCAAGATTACTAATTTAAATCTAGTTAATTCTAATCTCTACATATAATCACGCTTTGTGGTGCCGAAAGATGTAAAGGGAAGGCGATGACAAGTAATCGAATTGATTGAAGAGGCGTTTGGGGTCCTGCGTCATTCAGAGGCCTCAGAGGGTCACTTAAATCCTATTGAGGTACGTCGGTTTGGGACAGACAGAAAATAAGGGGGACGTAAGGAGCGGGTGGGAATGTAGAAGTCGAGGGAAGCAACAATGTTAGGAGCGTCCACAACGAACGCAACGAACATTATTTGGGAAATACATCGGCGTTTTTCCAAGGATTCTAAACCTAAAAGATGACATCTATGCTCGTATTGAGGCAAGTTAGCTGATATGGAACCGTTTTGTTTGGGAAAAAAACCTTGTTACATAAACCTGAGTAGGTGTAAAACTACTCAGCGAACTCGATTGGATATGGGAGTGAAAAAGTAGAGGAGAACGTGTTCGGGTCGGGATACCAGGTAGGCAAGGCATGTCTTCGAGGTAGCAGTATTCCTCCAGAGATGGACCCTGCTGTCCTAAGCCATATTGTCGACGATCTGTTCCCTGAACATTCTTCTTTTGAGTGGTCACCAATTCTGGAAGGAACCCCGGAGAGTGTACGTCCGGTTACGGAGTCGGAGTTGGTGTCCATCGCTAACACCTTGGTGGCACAGAAGGCTCCAAGGTTGGATGTAGTCCCCAACTCAGTCCTCAGTACAGCCATTAGGGAACACCCAGGAGTTTCCCGACGTGTATACCAGCAGTGACTGGACACAGGGGTGCTCCCTCGCGAATGGAAGACGTCACGACTTGTGCTGCTACCGAAACCGGGGAAGACGCCGGGTGGAACATCCGGAAAACGCTCGCTTGGGATGATCCCGACACCGGCCCGAGTCGGAGAACGTCTCGTTCTGGATCGCCTGAATGAGCATCTGGAGTGTGCGGATGCTCCCCGTCTCTCCTCAGCACAATATGCTTTTCGTAAGGGTGAATCGACGGTGCAGGCTGTACAAAAGGTCGTAAAGGCGGGCGAGATGGCCAAGTCCTTTGGCCGGACTAATGGTCGGGACCATCGGTGCCTGATGGTGGTTTCTCTGGACGTCCGGAATGCGTTCAACTCGGCGAGCTGGAAGGCGATTGAAACTGCTCTAGTGGAGAAGCGAGTCCCGACACCCATCCAAGCACTCTTTCGGAACTGGATGACTGACAGGTGGCTGGTGTATAACACTGTCGACGGACCGGTCACGCGACGTTTGTCGGCAGGCGTTCCTCAGCGGTCTATCCTGGGCTCCTCCCTGTGGAACGTTATGTACGAAAGTGTGCTGGACGTTCAGCTGCCTGTCTAGTGTCGGATCATTGGATTTGCTGATGTTTTGGCGCTGCTCATTCCGGGCACAACTCCGGAAGATTCGGCCAGGAAAGCCGAGGAGGCGATCGTTGTTGTCCAACGGTGGATGGAATCCCGACAGCTGGAGCTGGCCCCCGCGAAGACAGAAATCACGTTGATTTCGAGTCTCAAGCGGGGTTATTCCGACATTCCTGTTCGTGTCGGCGAATCGTGTTCCTATCTTGGGGTCGTGCTTCATGATCACTTGTCGTGGAAGCCACACGTTGAGTACGTTACGACGAGGGCACTCCGTGTGGCGCAGGCGGTTTCGCGCCTTATGTATAACCACAGCGGCCCAAGTGTGGTAAACGCCGGTTACTGGCAGCGGTGGTTGATTCCATCCTCCGGTATGCTGCGCCTGTGTGGCACGAGGCGACTGGGGTTCGCGAATGCAGGCGTATGCTGCATCGAGTGCAAAGGATGACAGCGATACGAGCATCATGCGACTTCCGTATCACCAGATATGAGACGGCGGTAGTACTGGCGGGCATAATTCCCATATGTTTGCTGGTAAAGGAAGACGCGCGGTGTTATCAACGGCAGCAGGAGGGCGCAAGGATCCTCACCACCTCGCAACTCCGCAAAGAGGAGCGGTCGGTTACGCTCTCAATGTGGCAACGTTCGTAGGACGAGGAGAACGCCAGCCGGTACGTTCGATGGGCACGCCGTCTCATCCCGGATATCGTGGCGTGGCAGTCACGGAAACATGGAGTCGTCGACTTCCATCTGACGCAGGTGTTGTCCGGACACGGATTTTTTCGTGAATACCTGCACGTTATGAGGTTCACGACGTCCCCGGATTGCCTGAGATGTCCCGGCGTCCCTGAGACTGTGGAGCATGCGATATTCGAATGCCCTAGGTTCGCGGATGCACGCCTGCGACTCCTGCACGAAGACGGCTCCGATTCTGTTTCTCCGGACAACTTGCTGTCCTATCTCCTGAAGGGACAGGCAGAGTGGAATAGGATCGCTAAGATGGCGAAAATAGTCACGTCAGAGTTGCAGGAAGCATGGAACGCGGAACGTGCGAGCCTAGCGGAGCCCGTCGGTTGGACGAGCCACGAGCTGGTGGTCGCTTCGCGGAACGAGCGGCGTAACCCGGCCCGGAGGTTGGCGACACAACAACGTCAGGAAGAACGCCGGCAGAGCCGGTCTCCTTCACCACCACCAACCCGGGGACAGCGAGAAGACGCGAAAGTGGACGAGAGAGAGTCCGTCTCTTTCGTGAAAGGCGACGAGCACAAGCCGACCCAAGAACACGACTTGAGCCTGCGTCGAACGGAACGCGGAACGGCCGCGGAATCCACGAGGGACGGCATCCTGACGGCTGACGAGATGGCATCCATCTTGGAGGCTACGACGTCGGGACGTTGAAGTATGGCACAAGAATAGAATAGAAGAGTATATCTACAGAAGATGGTGTGCCCCGATGAGGGGTTGCGATGGAAGTTTCGTCAAATCACAATCACAAATCACAAATCAGGTCTATAAGGCCTTTAAGCGGGCGCAATTGGCAAGGCCAACGGGGCTGAACCTTGAAATCGCTTGGTAAAAACACCCCAAAGGGAATAGTAATCAAGTCTATTGAGGAGAAGAATTTGTTCTTGAAATAAATTCGTTTTTTTAAAGGCCTGGTAGCAAAACCTGTAGCAAGGAGCGCAAGTCTCCAGAAGAGTATTCGGAACAGGATCTTATAGTCAGTTTTGTGTTAACATATGAGTTTGTTTGCCTTATCTAAAATCGACAATACATCACACAATAAAACTTGAACATAAAAACACAGGAAACAGATACGTCCGTGCAACACGCCGCTCGGGAGCAGAGAAAGTTTAGCCAACTCTATCTTTGACTCCGAATGTCAAATAGGGGGGGCTTGACATTTGTTTGACATCTTTGAGTGCTTAAGCCCGCGTCACCTATTTGAAAAGGTTTTTCATTCTTCTCGGATAATGCTCGCCTGAACTCGTCATAAAACCATTCCTTCTTTTGGTTTTTTTTTATTTACTCAGGAACGGCCAGGCCGTATTGCTTACAACTAAGAGTAACTTAATCTATTGTACGATTCACATTCGTTTGAAGATATTTCCTTCTCCAAACGGTGAAAGGTCACCTTATCCCCGGTGTACTCGGTCGGCCTTCTTTTGGTTACGTGTAACAAATATATTCGCCATGCTGCTGATGGCTTGCTCCACTATACTTTAGTGATTTTTGAGTGACATCTCCTCGGTAGTTCCATCTCCTCACCACATCAGCTTGCCTCAGCCGATCTGTGTTAACCCTTGGAGCAGGCTGATAGCACAACTTCTTGGCTACGTACAGTTTTTGGCGTAACTACACCACAACCAGCAAATGACCTGAGTCGACGTTTGCTCCTCTGTAAGTTCGTACTTCGATAATATCCGAGAAGTGTCTTCCATCAAAGAAAACGTGGTTATTTCTGGTGGGAATATGTCTCATGGTGGCATGAGTGATCTCCAGCTGTAGTTTGCGCACCTCATCAAGTGCTACCGAAACCGCGGGCCCTCACCTTGTCCGAAAGAATGCGGAACCTTCCTGTAGAGAATAGGATAGATAAGAAACTTGGAGAGTAACGAAAAATGAGAATGTATCATGAAAGGATTAGCTATCAACACAAGAGAGGCACAAGAGAGAATCCTAAGATCCTGAGTTACAAAAAAGAGGGTTCGTTTGGTGAGAGGATTGAGCGACGATCAGCAAGAGAAAGCGGAAGGACAGTCAGTTTTTGGACAGACGTGTAAGACAGCGGTCTGAACATTTGGATTTGTAATCAAATATATAAAGAAAAAAAAAGAAAAGAAATCTGCTTCTAATCGGAATGGCGGGTGTACGCAGGAAACCGGGCAAAAGTCACGACAATGGCGCAAATCAAGCTCCCAAATTGTAAGTATGCTATTAAAAAAGGTGTGACTTTACAAGTGAAATGAAAAAGGGATCATGTTCGAACACGAACGAACGCATACCAGAAATGGCTGAATGATTGAGGAAAGTGAAAAGTATTTCCGAGCGATCCGAATTAATAGTTATTAAACAGATCGCATACTTTACCAGTGAACTGGCCGTTTGTTGCGAATGTTTCGAACCGGGTATATCAGGTGTTTTGTGTGGCTCAAGCGTCCCGTCTTTTCTTGGAACCAACGTGTTCGTACGTGAACCGGTGTGTCGCGATTCCTGTGAAAGTTGTTCTGAGGGATTTATCAAGTATTTGATGTGGTTCTGCTGACTTGAAAAAGGGTTGGAAGGGGAGATGGGACAGTGAAGTGTATATCTATTGATCACAGTATTTGAGAGTGTATGCTGATTGTCCAGAGGACCGCGTGCACTGCACAGTTCCGTGTAAGCCGATGGTGCCGTGCCCCACATGGTGCGATTATGAGTATGTCGGAACTTTTGTCTATTAACGTATAGTCTCGAAACCAACGTGTTCGTGCGCGAATCAGGAGGGCGTGATTCTTATAAGAATATCAAATGGCGGACTAGTTGGACGCCTCTGGAAGTGCTTAAAAATGTGTTAACGAACGCTTTTGGGAATGCAAAAAAAAAAAAAGAAAAAAAAAGAGGAGGAAGAAAAGTACTGTTATATGGACGCCTCTGTGAGGGCTACGTGAAAAAAGTACTGTTACATGGACGCCTCTGGGAGGGCTACATTATGTACTAAATTTAATACATGGACGCCTCTGGGAGGGCTACATGAAAAAAAAAAAAGAAAAGTACTGTTACATGGACGCCTCTGGGAGGGCTACATTATGTACTAAATTTAATACATGGACGCCTCTGGGAGGGCTACATGAAAAAAAAAGAAAAGTACTGTTACATGGACGCCTCTGGGAGGGCTACATGAAAAAAAAAGAAAAGTACTGTTACATGGACGCCTCTGGGAGGGCTACATTATGTACTAAATATAATACATGGACGCCTCTGGGAGGGCTACATGAAAAAAAAGAAAAGTACTGTTACATGGACGCCTCTGGGAGGGCTACATTATGTACTAAATATAATACATGGACGCCTCTGGGAGGGCTACATGAAAAGAAAAGAAAAGTACTGTTACATGGACGCCTCTGGGAGGGCTACATTATGTACTAAATATAATACATGGACGCCTCTGGGAGGGCTACATGAAAAAAAAGAAAAGTACTGTTACATGGACGCCTCTGGGAGGGCTACATTATGTACTAAATATAATACATGGACGCCTCTGGGAGGGCTACATGTGAGAACGATCAGAGGTTAAAAAAAAAATAAGATTTACTATTCCTTATACTAATAAATGTTTCATTTCAGAAAGCATAATAAAGTGAACAAACTTCGGAAGGCTCTTGAGGCAGAAAGGAAACGCAACGTTTTGCTGTCCGCTAGATTGAAGAAGATTAAGGGAAATGGAAAGCAAGTTCATAAAATCAAGCCATTTGAAGAAATGTTTGACCCAGCTCCAATGCATTCGACAGCAATCGATTTACAGGGTCGAGAAAATTCGATACTCGCTACATCCATGAATGCGTTATCGGCAGTTTCAATAAACATCCCGGATTGTAAACCAAACGATAAAATGGAGGAAATCGACCGTAAATCTTTCGAAGATTGGAAGGAGTTGTTAGAGGCTTCCATGGACCTTGCCGGCATTACAGACGAATACACTAAAAGCAACGTCTTTAAAGTAAAGGCAGGACCGAAACTCCTAGAAGTTTTGGAAGAAACACCCAAACAACCATCGCCCGATGTAGCAATTGCTCCATATTCAAACGCTATGAAACGTTTGGAAAGTTTCTTTGGGTCTCGAGAATATCGTCTGATACAACGACAAAAATTTAGGTCACTTACTCAAGATAAGGAGGAATCAGACCTAAAATATCTTAAGCGAGTGATAGCATCAGCTAAACTGTGCGATTTCGACGAGGAAAAACTCATGGAAAGTGTGACAGAAGTCGTACAATTACACGCGCTCAATATCAAAGTCCGCGAAGCTGGTCGCAAAATTCTGCGCAAAGGAGGTACTCTTGCGGAGCTGTTGGAAAGGATTCGCGGACACGAGGTAGATAAAACCAATGAGGAAATTTTCAAAAAGACGCACCAACCAGCAACCGAAGTTACAGTAGCAGCAGTTACACGCGAAAGAACTGGGATTAGTTTTCCTGCAGGATCGCGAGCACGAAGCTTCGCAAATCAAGGTCGCTCAAATTGGGGAAACTTTAGAGGTCCTAGTGGCAGTTACGAGCAAAGCAGTATGGGAGCCGGAAATAGCTCTAATCCTTGTTGGAGATGTTCCAGCCAATTTCACGTGGCATCAAAGTGCCATGCAGTGAGTAAGGTCTGCCGAAACTGCAAAAAAAACGGGACATATTGAACGAGCTTGC
Source organism: Anopheles moucheti (assembly GCF_943734755.1). Classification (NCBI taxonomy): domain Eukaryota; kingdom Metazoa; phylum Arthropoda; class Insecta; order Diptera; family Culicidae; genus Anopheles; species Anopheles moucheti. The sequence goes on from NC_069141.1 coordinate 47,448,116, forward strand.
CGGCAATTACCAACTCCTGGTACACAAAAGCGTCGGTTCGCCCAAGACGATGACAGGTCGGGGACAACAAAGAAAATCGCCACGATTGCAAAGAAAGAGGAAGAAAAGGATGAAATGGGCGTCGTAAGTGATTATTCGACCTGATCTGGCCCATTACGATTTCTTTTTTCTGTATCCTGAAATAAATAAGATAATTTGATAATGATTTAAAGGTTGTTGATAGAAGTAGTCTCTGTAGATTATTAAGAATACAAAAAAAAAAAAAATCGTGATTGGTAACTAATATCCTTGATGATTATTTTTTAGGTTGTCGAACAGAGTGCTTTAGCCGTTAATAGATTACACGATTTCGAAGTCAAGAAAGGATGTATCCTCGGCCGCATTGCAGACAGTATATCCGTGGTATTCTTAATAGACTCCGGTGCAGAAGTGAATACCGTCAATGAAGATATCCTCGATAAACTACAAAACGACGAAACTTCAAAGAAGCAGCTCTACTGCATCTCAAGTGGTTCAGATAAACCGCTTCGTGCGTATGCCAGTCCGGGTGAAATCGAAGTGACAGGGACCTTCGTGGCCGAATTATTTATTTCAGAGGACAGACCACGTTTCTACGAAAAATTCTACGTTATTAAAGGCGCTAAACCACTGCTTGGAAGGGATACAGCTCTTAGGTACAGCGTTTTACGGTTAGGACTTGACGTGAACGTCAATCGCACGGTTGCTAATGAAAGTGTTCCTATTAGATTTCCCGGTGAAATCCTCGCTGTGACGGCGACAAATGAATTCCCGAAGTTTAACGTGTCTCCAGTAATATTGTCATATGACAGCACTAAACCTCCATCTCGCAAGATTTTTACAAATATTCCCCTGCCGTTTCGGGAGGAAACCCAACGGCGACTCCAAGACCTTCTGGCTACAGGAATTGTAGAAATTGTCACAGATTCTATGGAAAGATCGTTTTGCTCTTCCTTGTTGGTCGTCCCAAAAGGCAAAGACGATATTCGGTTAGTAGTAGATCTAAGAGGCCCTAACAAATGTATCATTCGTACTCCATTCAGGATGCCAATTTTGAAGGAAATTCTCGCTGATCTTCATGGTGCTAAATGGTTTTCCACAATCGACCTTACCAGCGCATTTTTCCACGTGGAAATTGCGGAACAATCGCGGCACCTGACTAATTTTTTCGCCGGTAATGGAATTTATCGTTTTAAGCGGCTACCATTTGGTCTGTGCAATGCACCAGACATATTTCAAGAAATAATGCAAACAAAGATATTGTCTGGATGCCAAGGCCAGATATGTTATTTAGATGATATTCTGGTGCACGGGACTACAAAAGAACTACATGATAGAAATCTGAAAACTGTTCTTAAGCAGCTTAAAACGCATAACGTGCGTATTAATTCGAACAAATGCGTTTTTGGCAAGACGAAAGTTAAGTTTGTAGGTTTTCTTATGTCAGACAAGGGTCTTTGTATTGAAGAGGATAAATTAAAAGCAATTCATAACTTTCGTCGACCGGAGTCCGTGCAAGAAGTGAAAAGTTTTTTAGGCTTCATTAATTTCTCAGAAAGGTTCATTTACATGCGGGCTGACAAAACAAAACACTTGCGTGAGCTAGCAAAATCGGAATCCTTTTACTGGTCAGATTCAGAAGAAAAGGAGTTTAACTTTCTTAAATACGAAGCTTTACAACCAATTGCTAGGTTAGGCTACTTCAACTACAAAGACGAGACTGAGCTTTATGTAGACGCATCTCCTGTGGGCCTAGGGGCCGTTTTGGTTCAGTTTGGGACGGACGGAAAGCCGCGTATAATTGCTTGCGCTTCAAAAGCGCTAAATAGAACGGAACAAAAATACCCTCAAACTCAAAGGGAAGCACTTGCGATCGTATGGGGAGTAGAACGATTTGCTTTTTATTTAACTAGTAAATCGTTCGTCATCCGTACAGATTCCGAAGCAAACGAATTTATATATGGTGAGGGCTACCGACAAAGTAAACGGTCCATTACAAGGGCTGAAGCTTGGGCATTAAGATTGCAAAATTATGACTTCTCGGTGAAGCGCATCCCGGGTCATTTGAACGTAGCAGACGCTTTATCGCGTTTGATAGGCCAGACTCAGGATGATGATCCTTTCGATGAGGATAACGATAAGCATCTTCTTTATGCTCTGGATGAGGGGCTATTGAGCGTATCATGGAAGGATATCGAGCTAGCGTCAGAAAATGATAAGGAACTTACCACCGTAAGAATGGCCATTAGATCTAGATCTTGGCCGGCAGAGCTTAGAAGATACGAGGCGGAATCTAAATCGATTCGTTTGTTAGGGTCAATGGTTTTCAAGGAAGATAAAATCATTCCACCTAAGGAATTACGAATTAAACTGTTGGAAAAGGCTCATGAAGGTCATATTGGGATCTCTGCTATGAAACGCATTATGAGAGAATATTTTTGGTGGCCTAACATGAGCAAGGAAGTGGAGAGCTTTGTAAAAAGATGCACGACCTGTTTAGTAATTTCTAAAAAAAACCCACCAGTGCCGCTGATCAACCGTCAACTTCCTGAAGGGCCATGGCAGGTACTCCAAATAGATTTTTTATCGTTACCAGGATGTGGAGCAGGAGAGTTCTTGATAGTGGTAGATACATACTCACGTTATTTAGTAGTAACCGAGATGAATTGCTTAGACGCAAAGAGTACTATTCTGGCGTTAAATAGGATATTTTATACATGGGGTTTACCGTTAACAATACAGAGTGACAATGGTCCACCCTTCCAAAGCGCTGAATTTATAACGTACTGGGAGGAGAAAGGCATAAAAATTAACAAATCGATCCCACTAAATCCGCAGTCCAACGGAGCAGTCGAAAGGCAAAACCAGGGCATCATCAAAGCGATATCCGGGGCCAAACAAGAAAAAAGAAATTGGAGGGAATCCCTAAAAGCTTACGTACATATCCATAATACGATAAAACCACATGCTAGACTTAATGTAACTCCTTTTGAGCTCTTAGTAGGATGGCGTTATCGAGGATTTTTTCCTAGTCTATGGGAAACTAAGTTAACATCCGATATAGACAGGTCTGACGTGCGCGAGCGGGATACATTTACTAAATTAGTTAGCAAAACGTACGCCGACTCGCGTCGAGGAGCAAAAGAGTCAGATATAGCCGTGGGAGATAAAGTTTTCCTCTCATTTCCGAAGAAACATAAAACAGATGGAACCTTTTCAAGCGACCGGTATACTATAATAAGTAGACAAGGCGCGAAAGTAGTTGTTCAAAATGAACTTGGAGTACAATATACCCGCAATGTGGTTGATTGTAAGAAAGCGTTAGAACAGGAGCAACTTCCATCGAATACAAGTACAAAACCGACAGTGACACCTGAGTCAGCGCCAAAGGATTACGAACATGAATCAGTAGATCATTCCGAAGATAGGCTAGACGGTATTACGGAAAACAGACCGAAAAGAGTGCTTAAGAAACCGGAAAAACTTAAGGATATGTTCCTATATCAAATTTTTCAGTAGAGTAGGGGCGGGGGTGAATGTAGAGAATAGGATAGATAAGAAACTTGGAGAGTAACGAAAAATGAGAATGTATCATGAAAGGATTAGCTATCAACACAAGAGAGGCACAAGAGAGAATCCTAAGATCCTGAGTTACAAAAAAGAGGGTTCGTTTGGTGAGAGGATTGAGCGACGATCAGCAAGAGAAAGCGGAAGGACAGTCAGTTTTTGGACGGACGTGTAAGACAGCGGTCTGAACATTTGGATTTGTAATCAAATATATAAAGAAAAAAAAAGAAAAGAAATCTGCTTCTAATCGGAATGGCGGGTGTACGCAGGAAACCGGGCAAAAGTCACGACACTTCCGATCTGCAATTCCATGCCCCTAGTTTCCAATCGTTGTCTTCATTTCGTAGTGGAGATCGATTTCTGTTAATCCGATTCGAAATTATTGTCTACCTTTCCGTTACGGTGGTATGGAGTGCTTATATTATCCTTCAAGAGGCTTTTTAATCCACACCCATACCAGTCTGTATATTCACTGACTACTGAACACCCAACACTATCTCGATAATCTCGATAATAACACTATAATCGATTTGAAGTGGAATTCGGTGCTCTGGAATACTTCGCAGTCGATTAAAATTTTCGCCAATCCTTCGGTGTCGACTTCGATACTCCAGCAATCTCCAATGACTTAGGACTGCAACGGACTACTCAAAACTATAGAAGAATGTACTCCGATACTCGGGGCTCCTCCGATTACTATGGAATACTTTGAACTATGTCGTACACCTGCGGGGAAACACCAATACTACAACTAATTCCGGATTTATTCATCTTCAGGAAAGTGATTGATCATTAATTCAATACATCCTAGCGTATTTTTTAAACTAAAGTGTATAGCTGGTGTCAAATGAGCGAATGGATACCCTTGCGTTCTTGTCTTCGATTCCTTCCTACGTCTCTGCTTCATGTCTGGTCCCAGTTTAAAACCACATCCAGAGGCGATTGAGCATCCGCGGGGCCCGACTCTAAGGGGGCTCTGATTTGTAGCTGTTGCAAGCCTTACTTACGGAAAGCTATTTCGCGTACATTTCGTTTTCGAGAATTCATCTGCTCTCATCGCATCGCAAAGCGTGTAGAAGGCACTGAGCAGCATCACAGATATTGCAATTTTCTCTAGCAGAGCAGCACAATTTCAAGGAAATTTTATGCTCCTGAGGAGGTCCAACCCCGATTACAATACGTACGTAGTTCATAAGCTTATGTTTTTAGTCAGAAACTGCACATGATTATTAACATTTTTGTTGTTCTCAGTGAAGAAATATTCGTTTTGTTATAGTACGCACTGTATAAACTTTCTGCTATGTAATAGCATTGTGACTTTGTGAGAGTTCCATAATTTTTATTTACACGTAGCTGGCATCCGCATTGTATTTTGCAACAGTGTTCTCAGTGTGCCAATGATGGCCGCTTCCACTACCACTAAATAATTGGAACGAAACGACGTAAATGTACCATTTGATGAGAAATTGCAGTCAAATAAATATTAACGGTAACATATAAATACAATTTTATCTAATCATGTCATAAAAATTTCACATTTCTAGTAGATTAGAAAACAGACACATTGATTTTACCTTAAATTTCGTTATTTATTTAGAGATGAATTTGGGTTTATGTATAGTATAATAATTATGTACAAAGTTAATGTTCTACAAGTTTATCTCTTCTTCGAGTCCAAACAATCGTAACTAAATTACCTAAAAATAAAAATTGTTTTGTTTGATTTGTTCTTAATTTTCAAAAATATTTTTTTAATTTTCAGTTACGTTTACTAAAAGCAGTTACACTGTGTTTTCGAGAATGAAACAGCGATGGAATAGATTTGTTAACCGCTTTTCCGTAAGAATTCTCTATACTTTTTACCAATACAATTGCCACATGATGAGTCTTTTTTATGTTTTGATGAATTCAGCTTGCGTTGTATATAATTTTGGAATAAAAAAATCTGGATATCTAACGAAGCAATCTTATGAAATTGTACAATTTCAGTCCATTTGATCGGTACATAAGCTGTAGAAAACAACATAAATCTCATTAAGTGTTCATGAATTCACGAGTACAATTTTAATTGACATTGTAACTATGATTTCTATTCACTTATTTCATACGTATTGCATTGTAATGCAATTTTGGAATTAAACCACATTTACTGTGTCCTATACGGCAAAGGTAAATAAACTCTACAGGTCGCTGATGAATACTGAAACTAAAGGAAAATTAATACCAAAACAGCAGACAACAACATACTTTCGTAAAAATGTGACATAGAAATTTCATGAATAAATAAAGATAAAGACATTATCAAAAAGGTGCTTTTTTCCTATTAGCATACTATTTTTTAGATTTCATTTCCAATAGACTGTCATCACAGCGTATTCAATTCAATCTCTAAACACAGTGTTACTGCCAGTAAACGAAATTGTACAGTTGTTCAATACCGATAGACAAATAGCATTTTTCTGCTTCGCGTATTTCGTATTGAGGCCATTAGCAACGGCCGTAGCAACGTATTGAGGCCATTTGTCTGGATAAGGATTGATTAAAGAATTGGCATTAAAATATATAAATCCTTAATAAGGTATAGTTTTACTACATGGTGTCTGAATTTAACTGCAACTTTGATAAAATTGTAACTATTGCCAAAATGGCAATAGTTTATGCACTCGAACGATTACCACACGTTGAGTGGCCACACTCTTAAGGTTTTAGTTGTGCATAGTTATGGAAGTTACAACAAACATAAATTGCTTGTTCCCAGAACTATAAGTTTTGACCATTAGAGCATATGTATCAAAATAATAAAAGTTGCAGTTCAGATCCGAAACCCTGTACATAATGGAGAGGCCCTTTTGTGATGATCACTGGAACCTATGCAATTGCACCAGTTAGGTAATGAAAAGTGAAAAAAAAAACCTCCGCGATAATAGCAACGATAGAACATAACAAAACTAAATCATTCTGCAAATGTACGGAAAATTACTAACCCCATTCTAGAGCTGTTTTAGATAAGATCTCGAAACCCGTTCGATAAGCTCTTGGATGTGTGCTCTCATATTTCCGTAAAATGCGTCATAATTTGTTGCTGCGTTTCATAATTTTCGTGATAAATATTTTGCTCTAGTTTTAGATTTTACTTATTGCGCTACTATCTGCTATATCATAACTGCATCAAATACGCGAAGATTGCTTTCGATTAACTTCTGCTGATGGCAATTTTTTTGTTTTGTTTAGTGGTTGTGCCCAAATGTTGCTGAATGTGATTCTAAAACGAATAAATACATTGCATGTTACACGTTAGGTTCTTTACAAAAGAAAGATAAACAGGAACAAGTACCTTTAGTTCCGCTTCGTTGAAGAATGATTTATCACAGTGGGGACATTTGTGACACTTCGGCTTTTTGTGACGCTGCTCGTGGATGTTTAGTTGGTAATTGGAGCTGAACTTCTTCTCACACATGGAGCATTCGAAATTTTTCTAATAAGATACAAAGCGAGTTAGGTGTGGGATAAACAATTGGAATTTACGAAGGGCGGACGCTAACGGTCCGTTGAATTTAGTATATAAATACAAATAATACTACCTCAAAGTGTGTCTGCCGATGGCGATACAGTATCGATTTCGATTTGAACTCCTTGTTACAAATGCTGCATGTAGGTATCTTGTTTACCTTCTTTAAAGTAGAAAACGAACAAATGAATGTTTTAATGTCAACAGTGCAAACAATCCTCCCAAAAGGAAAGTAATAGCTATTTACTACTCTTCTTACCTCGTGTGTTTTCATGTGCATTCGCAACATGCCCGGCCCACGAAAACTTTTATGGCAAATTTCACATTCCGGTTGCTTTTTACAGTTCGCCTTAAAAGCAGAATAGACGCGAAAACAGCATTATAAACCAATTTTACGATATCCTGCTATCCGCGATCACTCACCTTGATCCAATTCGTATGAGATGACATGTGAAGATGAAGCCATTTCGGTTGATTAAATTCCTTATGGCAAAGGTTGCACACGTAACGTCCGGGGCTGGGACACGATGTTTGATACGTTAAGAATTCCGCTGTGAAAACGTTTTACCAAAAATCGTTCATTATTCTTACACGTTCAATGACAACCCATTTCTTTAAACGAATACGTACCGATCTGCTTTTCTTCGTCATCCGACTCCTCCTCACACTCCGTTTCGGCGTAATACTCCATATCTCCCTCTTCGATGCCAGCACTCTCTTCAATGATATCGTCCGTTTCAATCATGTCATCGTCCGGTATTACATATTCCACATCTGCTTCCAGTTTTTCTTCGTGCATTTGCGTTTCTGATTCACTCTCCTCCAGCTCTGTTTGTTCGGTTTGCTCCATTGCCATGTGGTGATGGGTCTGCAATTGATGCGCATGCATTCCATCGGTAGCTAGTGCTGTAGCTGCTGCCGGAGCCGTTACCATCAGCGGCACAGATGAAACTGCTTAATAACAACAATAAAGTGGTTAGAATCGGACGCCATCAAATTAAAGCAAGTATTTCTTTCATTACCATTCTCCAGGTATTGTGCCTCGCTCATATCCGGTTGCACTATTATCTCACAGCGATCGTCTGCAGTGCGTTGAATTTGCAGAACATGTGCAGGGTGACCGTTTTGCGTGATCATTTGCACGGTGTTGTTTGGACCCTGAATAAACTGACCAATCGAGGCAGCTTGGAATTGCGGAGTAGTCTGAATGATCTGCTGACCAGTCGCCGTAGTGATTATGTGCCCAGTGTTAATAATCTGTGCGCCGGCATTGATCAGTTGTGCGCTGGTCAGTATCATGGCAGGAGCTGCCATAGGTGGCTCAGCCTGAATAGCTTGCATATCCGCCCGCTGGATATGTAATTCGTGTAACTGCGGTGGCATCATCGCCGGGGCCACTTGTTGAAGTTTGGGTGGGCTTAGGCTCATTTTGGCAAGTTCTGGTGGAACACAATCTTTATTTTCCGGCTCTACCGTAACCGTGATTCCTTTGATATATTGCCGCAATGCTATGTCAGATCTTTCCACACGCGTCTTGAACGCATGACAGCGACTAACTTGGTGGATGCATTGTACACAAATTTTGTCCGGCCAACCATCCATTTGTTCAATCTGTAATGAAGACAAAAATACAGCACAACATACATGTTACCGATCTGCATGGACATGCATAACCAATTTCCACCCATTGTTCACTTACCTGTATTTTGGCGAATTCCATCAACATGTTCGCGATCATGTCACCAAAAATTGGGCGCATTTCCTTCTTCACCGCCAAACAAATACGGCAAATCTTGTCCAATTCGATGTTTCTTACTATTAGTTGTTCCATTGTGCACAATGGTGCCTGCCACTACAAAATCTACCAATGGTCAATTTCTGCTATCTATTGCTTTTAGAAGGTTTTGTTCCTACTCAGCGACGGCTTCTTCCAGTCGTCGCCCAACGCACATACATCAAGCGCCTTGCTGACCAAGACTTTGCAAACGACTTACGTACGATCAGTCCCACTCCAACATTGAACCGGACGGTAAAAACGGTTCAAAATTCAATGTTAACCAATTATCGTAAACCACGCGTTCAGCATTAAAGCATTTATTCGACAAATTGTATCAACACTTCGATGTAAACAAAAGGAAAAACTTTTATCGGACGAAAATATGCAAACATGGCAGCGTCGTGAAATCGGTTTTGACACATCGAATGACACTCAGCAACTTGACACTCCAGAAACGATAAGTTCAGCTGTCATGATACATTTCAAATTTGTCCGTTACATATCGTTTGGATACAATTATCATTCAACAACCATAATTACAACTAATAATTATAATTTTTATGTCGAATGATTATTTTTTTCGAATTTTTCATTATGTTATTTACCGTGCTTAATTTAGCTTTAAATAAACTATTATGAGATATTATTGATTGTAGAACAAATGTTATATTTCATGCTTTACGATATTTGACCTTAATAATTGATATATTAATAAAAGTTGTGTTACGCATTACCGTTGGCTTGGTTTGTACATTGTAATACTCTTGACAGAACGATAATTTTATTTATTCACATAATAAACTTGCTCGTGTCATCACACCCTTCGTCCGAGCTGGTTTGTACGAATTGCAACACAGACATACTAAAGCTCAAAGAGATATGTACGTAGACAAATATTACATTGTAGAATACCGCCTACAAGTCGGAGATAATCGGAAATCGAATTCAAGATCGATATGACCCATTCGTAAAAGGTTGAAGAATCCTAGACACCTAACCGTATTTTTATTTTCATTTTAGGTTTCATTTTACCATCTACAAACTTTTTGATATAGAAAATTTACTGGTACTGTGCCACGAGAAATTGAACTAATTGAAGCGTTTAGCTCTGCCTAAATTGTAAAGGGAACGTTAACTGTGTGAGCGAGATAAACTAGCTCGCCAGAGTTGTTTATGCAATGGTTGAGCTACCGAAGAGTTTACAATAAACCAACTCAAGAGTCATTGGTAATGTCCCACGAGATGGTCTTATTCCCTACAGTGAATAAAGCGCCTTGTGGATCATCTAGATCTTAGAATACATTGATGCCATGGGCATTATTGATGTACATTGTATGGCTATGTGGCACTTGCTATATGGCATTTGGTTATATGGCAGATACCTTCCAAAAAATGGTATTGAGATGACCGAGTTTAAAAGCACAATGGTGACATCATCCATCAATGCTAACAAGTACCGATCTACGATGAGATGAAAGATGTTAAGAGCCAGAGTGCAAACATATTACAAATAACGCGACGGTAGCAACAATAAATTATGGAGAATAAAAGTCTTTATTTCTTTCTGAAATAAGCAAAGCATTCCTAAACAGGAATTACGATGATGACTACCAGTGATGTCGTTCAGATAATACCGAACAGTTAAGCGGTGGTACCTCACGACACAAAACAATTTCGAAACAAAACAAATATGTCGAAACTAAACCAAAACCCAATTTCAAAACAAAAACGTTTGGCAGTATTCATTCATTCTTTCATACAGTAGGTATCAATTAGGAAAACCAGAACCAGAGATCAGACCTTGCTCTCCTTGGCACCCATTTACAACAATTCCTCAAAAAACGCGTAAAATGTAGGCAGTGTAAGAGGATTGATTGCATACTTCCTGGCGTTATCAAGCCGAGACATAAACCACAAAGGAAACGAAATACTTATCCTATTTCAATTGCATTGTTTTACATTCTTCATGAATAACCATATACATTGTTCATGGTGTAAATTAATTGTAATTCGTATGAATTTTCATTTTTTCGTCAAAGTTTTGCCGCCTTCCACAAGGTCAAGTTTATTTGAGGTATGCGAGAAGATAAACACTGTACGAGATGAGCACCCTGCGATGCCGCACCTTCTCGTCCTCAAATGTTTGTGGCGTAGCATTTGTACGAATCTGCAGATCGATCGTGAGCCACACTCTAATATCCATACTCAGCTTCCTGAAGGTAACGGGAGCGCTGCAAACGTGCAGGGCATTGCTGTTTGCTGTCTAAACAAAGCACTCGGTCAGCCTTGCCTAGCCCACCACGTCCAAAGCAAATACGGTACAAACGGAGAAACGCTCTATTCTGCATCTTGCACCGACGGTAATGAATAATCCATCAATGGTTACACTATCTTTCCCGTCGCCCTAATGCTAAACCCATCGGCACTACCACCGCACACAGTACCATGGAAATGGGACCGCATTGCTACTCACTTGCGGTGCTGTGTTTCGCTAGCAGTCACTAGTTAGAAGGCGCCGAGTGATAATCAACGCGCGAGGCACCGGCAGTAGTCGCAGCGAGATAAAGTTATTAATTCATAAATGACGATAAGTGTGACAACATCCGACCTTCCGTTTCTACTGACGGATGGAACGGGCTAGGAGCACACGGCTTAGCTGACTTTTCGACTAAAACTCTGAAGGCTTTTCTTCCCCTCATTGTCTCTCATTTGCTCGTGGCCGTATCTACTCCACGCACTTTACAAACTATCTTCTTTTCGCCCTCTTTCCAAACCATTTCACACCAACCTGACTGAGATGAAGTCTTTGCAGTTTGTGTTTAGCGTCGTGCTTTTGAGGTTATAATAAAAGCACACACTAACGATCCTTCCCACACGTGGGAATGGTTCAGTCAGTGTTTGGCAATGAAATGGTGCGCTCGTACATTATACTTATAAGTATCACCTTAGTCACAGTGAGTGAGTTTGTGTCGACTAAGCTGACAACGGTGTCAAGCGATCATCATGCGACTTCAGCAAGCGACTTCTACCGTTCGCTGGACAATGATGGCTACACTCCCACGCTGGCGCTCATACTGCAGGATTACATGCAGGTCAATAGCACCGGTACCATATCCTGGAGTAATCCGGCCTTTGCCTACTACGATCAGCAGTTGATCGATGCCATCCAGCAGCAGCTAGTGGTGGAACATACACAAGATCCGTACGATCAGCATCAGCTGCAGGCAGATCACGGTTCATCCTTGCTTCCACTGTACGGTGGCCTAAAATTTCTCACTTACTACTGTGGTCCTGGAAATTGGTCCGTTGATGGAAGCACAGTGCAAAATGCATATTTTTCCAGCATCGATCAGTGCTGCAAACAGCACGACGAGTGCCCGGATACAATAGTGCAACGCAGGGATTACCAACGGTACGAGGATCTGCCATATAAACCGCAAATATTCACCAGGTATTTCACATTCGCCAGACTTTTTGCAAAGTATCCAAGTATAATTACAACGGTCGTGTTATTGGTTTTATTTTCATCTGCACCAACTAGGCTACGGTGTAACTGTGATGTGGAGTTTCTAAGATGCCTGCAAAACATTTCTACCTTCTTTTCATACGCTGTGGCGTGGATATACACAAAGTTTCAGCATCACTGCTTCGACTACGAGCACCCTGTGATGGAATGTACCGCAAAGAGGTGAGACCAATTTCCTTTGTATCATTCAAACTGATCGTGGGACAGCAAGTGCTCATCCTTCAAACCGTAACTCAATTCGACCTTCATTGCAGAAACGATGGGTTGTTCACCGCCGATCGCTGCCTAACGTACATGGTGGACAATTCGCACGTCAAACGATGGCAGTGGTTCGACATACCGTACCTTAGCTCGAAACAGTTGATTTTTCCCGAGGTGGAGAATCGTTACGAGCTGGACTGGTTTAACATACTATTTGATCGTAAAATTTCGAAGCCGTAATACCGTTTCACTGAATAGCGGAGCATAATACATTGTAAGAAAACAGCCATGTTTAGTTTCTGCGTGAAGTTCGTAGATACATTTTTAAATATGCTTACAATTTTTCAAATACATTTAATAGATTACAACTACAGAATAAACGTTGCTCTGTGCAAGTAAGTCAATCATTCAACCTTCCATTTCCACATCTGTTATCGCATATAGCTACCTAAAACCATTTTTAAACTCTTTACTGGTTATAATTATTGCAATCATTATGATACATAATTTTCAAATATTTATTTCCCATTAAACTCTCTCTATTTGAAGTTTAGTTTAAACTGCAATCTCAATGAAGAGATTCGGCATCTGTCACATCTTCTACCGTGCAACAGTGTGACATACTTTTACCTGAGAATGATCATATAGCCGTACGGTGCTCATCAAGATCAACATCATCTTGGTGTACTAATAGTAGACAGATTCACGAAGCTCACCCCGGAGCGGACACTACCCACGTCCGGTTTATTAACTTTCTTTGGCTCATTGCTTTACGTCCTTGTACATGGCCAGTAGTGCTCTCCAACGGCCATCACCTTCAGTAGCCGAATTAATATCCGATCATCCGGATCACTTCGTATGGACATGGAGGTTGGACTATTTATTGGACTTTTGCTGCATAATTGGGATGTACTTTTCGCTCGGCCGATACTTCCACCGTGAACAAAGCTCGTCCGCTTCCGTCTGGTTGAAACCCACTCTGGTTGTTAAAGATATGGCAAAGCAACAGAAAAAAACGTGAAGAATTAGATGAAACGTTCAACCCCCATGGTGTAACCTTACCGAACTTAAAATACCAAAAAAAAAACGAGAATAATGAACCACACACACACACACAGCTTATTCTATAATGACCCAAACACCAGCTATAAACCAGCACCACCACCTGAAGCATTATTCGAACCAACCGGTTACCGAGCACTTTCCCAAAAACTCCACGCACTCACCATTGTCCATGAGCTCTACTGTTTGGATCCGCAACACGCTGTTTCCGCCGTGGCCAAGGCGTTACATTCTTCCGCTACAACCGCTTTCATTTCTCTGACATTAGATTTCCTACGTTCTGTTTTCACCTATTTTTCTCTTTTCATGCAAATTACAATTGACCTGCACTGACAGAGCACCACCATGTGCCGCAAGTTGGCCGACCGCGTGGTTGTTCGGTTGGTTGTCCTTTATCACACACAAAAAAGTTCAAATATTTTAAGCTACTAGTATCTGAGCTATGGTGAAGAGTGTACTGTTTCTGAAGAACATTTAAATTCCAGTGAGATTTTAACTGCTCAACTAAATAATCAGTCTACGAAATACATATGTTTGTGCAATACTGTTTTTGCGCAGCTTCACTGTTCCCCAAAACATCATCTGCGTTTAATGCGATCGTACCGCGATCGTGTAATACTCTCATCAACCGTAGACGATCGATTTGGCCGTAATGAAATAACGCGTGTACCCATTTAATGGGCGCACAAACAAATCTTTAAACAAATTCTGTGATATTAAACCCAACGAATCGATTTTCAACCGATTTCCATCGGTAATATCGTTACTGTTTCCTACATCAAACGATCTCGAGTTCCGCAAGGAGTTGTGTTTGCTGTACGCGGCACCGTATGGTAAACTGTATGTTCCAGAACGGTAGAACTGTATCGGACAGTCGTAGCCGGTGTGGCCGTCACTGAAAAGGTGATAAATGGTTCGATCAAAAAGGGTGCATTAGCTTATGTGCTGTGTAATCCGCGCGTGTCAAATGCATGGTGTTTGTAATGGGTTAGTGTATCTTTGTGTCACTCTTCGACCGATCTTCCGTAGCTGCTGCCGTGGTACCGTATTTGGGATGCCAGTTCCACACTTTCGCTTTTCCGCGTTCAGTCACCCTCAGCATCAATTACGGTTCACCCTGAATTTCGAGTGGTTGATACTTACAAATATTTTTCATTTTCCCCATCCCCCCAACCAAACCACTTCGCGCCAGCCGTCACACTTACTACAGAGTCAAGGTCGCGAACCACCAGTTCACACATTCGCCCGCCTCGGCCTCACATTTACCGGTCCCTATGTTTGCTCGTAGTGCGTGCCAGTGAACCAGCAACCTGTATTGCATCGTCACCCATCCCGCCTCGGATTGATTTCACACGATCTCAGGCCTTTGCAGGCCTTAACACTACACTACCGGTTACTTTTTAAGCAATGGCCGAAAAAACTAAACCGCTCAACGCGACCAGTCGAATGCGCTGGTGCTCTTTAGTGCGTGGCGTTGTGCGCGCTTTATCTTCAATACGACCGCTTATTGGAACCGGACCGTTCCATCCTCTTAAACGCATTCAAAGCTGTGTCAACCATATCGAAACGCAGTACGAAACACCCTTGAAAGTGCTATCCGCACCAAAACTGCGCCGGTTGGTAGGTCTTTGCTAATCATCATCAACTAGCCACGACTGTAAGCTGCCAGCGAGGGATTGCCGTAGCTTCGGAAGAGGATTACAACACCCCGCGCTGGCCTGGCCGGTCGTTCGATCGGGTCAAGCGGGTGAGCGGGATCTCGCGACGTATTTTTTCGGTGGTTGTAAAGTGATCGCACTGATCGCACCAATCTGCTTTCTTTGCACCGTACCTTCACCCTATCAATCATTCCGGTCGGTTGTGAACTAACCTTTGCCAAACCGAACACGGTCTTCTCTCGCCGAAGCATGTCACCTGGACGACATTGAAGAATATAGCACCCAGTGTGTTGGCCGTTTCTGTGGAATAGAGAAGAAACACCGAGATTGAAACAATAAAAAACGCAATAACATTCGGTCGATCAACCACCAATTCCAACGATGATGTTGCTTCATATGGCGTGCTAATCTGGGTATCTTTAAACCGTTTTTGCAGTACGTTACAGCAAAACCGTTATAGTCGCTTGTTCCACACGTTATTTATGCTAATGAGGCAAAACAAAACTACTCTGAGCTCAAAACAGCATACAACTAATTTATACACAAGTAAGTAACCAGAGAAAGTAATGATTTTGGTTACTTATAGCTTCGCTGTAATGGCTAGTGGATACTCCTAAGTGACGTTATTTAACGTAGCTTAATTCGTAAATCATTCCCATCTTTGATTTCTTCGCTATTTCGCAAGAAGATGTCGCTAGCTTTAATATGGTTTAGAATTGATTTTTAATGTATAAACTGTTACTAAAAACTATTAGTAATGAACTTTAACTAAATCAGTTTAATTTTGTTCTCCACACCAACCTAACGTAGTCTACTTATGCGACGATGGATTTTAAACCGAAATTTTGTATTGCTTTTCTTCAAGTGTGCATTCGAACTCCAAGTCGATCGAGCCCGGATAAGGTTCAAATGATTCTAAACTATCCAAAGATTAATTAAAAGCACATTGCATACCTTCAGGCGAATGCTCCCTAGACAAAATACCGTTGAGAATTTTGTTTTCCTATCGTTTGATCGATGTTTTTCGCAATCAATGTACTAAACTTCGTCCTTATACACTGCCAGTGATATCATTCTCGAAATAGGGGGAGAAAAAAAGTTTTAATAGTATTAAAAACTATTGTATAAAGGAAGAAATATGTTCAATCAGCACCATCACTTCATTAAAACGTTTTGTTTCGCTTTTTTTTTAAATGACTACTTAATCCTTAATTGCATTTCAATCCGTTTCTCTATTATTCCCCCGTAACAAGTATTATATGCACTTACGTACCCGTGTTTAAGTTTTGCAAACACCTCCTGAACCGTGCGTCACAATCACAGTGCGACCGTGTAAAGGTTCCACGATTGCATAGCCCACGGCGGCACTCACCGGGCAGCAGTACATTCGGGCACAGATCATGCTCCCGGCAGCACTGATCTTCGGCACCATATCGTCCTACATCCGAATAGTTTGTTGCAATATTACCTGTAAGAATGATTCAGTTAGACTTACTGCAGCGATACTTAGTTTGTCTGGTCAAAACGGCGCTAACACGTTTACCGTCCTTTGCCACTTTACACACTTCCGCCTAACCAAAAAAGGATCAGAATGTTTACTCAATCCACTCAAATGTCTAAATGTTTAAGGTTAATCAAATTTATGGCAATGAGAAGGTGTAAAAAACAAACGTGTATCTTGCAGAATAAACGCACTCGAAAAAGGCAACGAAACGATTCGTTTCGAGTTTTTGAATGATGTTTTTTTTGTTATTCTTCTGGCACTGTTTACGATGCTGTCCCGCGTATGGGCTACATTTGTCGTAGGCTTCTATAGCTCTTGAATTCTGTATTGCTCTAACCTTTTCCAGTCGGAAGAGAAGATTCAGGAAATGGAAAAGACATAAACGATTGGACACTTTTTAATGCTGCATGATGATGTATGGTTTTACTGCCTTGTGCTATTTCCTGGATGTCTTTGAAATTGAGACCTATCACAACATTACGTACAAGATCCGCACGAGCTGAAACACACTCACCCGGTCCGCACCACTTAGTGCCAGGATAGATAAAACCCAATCCTCCCTGCAGCTCACCGGAGATGTCGCTAGCTTCGCCACAAACTTCCTCCAAAGCAATTACCGATTCACGCGGCACTTGACGCATCTTCTTTGTGTCAGACGCTAACAACATTCGCTGAATATCTCCTCTTAAAGCAAAACAAAAGGGAAAAGAACACAAAAGTAAACAATTACTATTTTTGTCGATAAACATGCATATCGACGTTCATAATTCTGTGCCTTGTTTTGGTTAATGTTTCAATCAGCAGGTTGTTACGGAGCATCTGTTGGAAATACCGCTCTGCAGCCGCATGGCCTTGAACTTCCGGGCTAGTACGCTCGGACTCCTGGTCGTGGACCGGTTTTTTTACGTTGCTGTTGTTGTTGTTGTTGTTATTGTCGTTCATTTCAGTTTCCCTTTCAACATGCTTTGCCGGTTGATTCGTCAGTGCAGGATTCGATCAGTGCGGGCAGGGTCAATTACCTGCAGTTATTGAAGAGGAAGCGCGCTTACTTACCGATCGGAGTGTATCTTGCAGTAGGGAGGTCGACTGCTAAGCTCGACCATGCGGGTCATCCGGAAGTCGGCCACTAGAACCGAGCTGCATGAAACCTGCGTTCGATAGAACAGGTTTGCCAGCAGCAAGAACCAACACACCATCCCAAATCCCCAACTGACGCCAGACATTCTCGACCGTTGCATCGTTTTGAGCTGTAAATACCACAATCGTATAAATAATGCAACCCAGGATGCTACTTTACCCATAAATTATTTAGAATTTACGGAATGCAATCTACTGCTACAATTCATTTTAAAGTACAAGAACCACTCTCATTATGCAACCTTTCCAGTGAGTAGGTCTATTGGAGTGAAACAGAGCGTTTGTTATAATGGTTGGTTATAATAACAAGAAGGATGATAACCTTCCATTTCTCCATATTATCATATCATATATATCATATCCTCATTTTATCTAAATTCTAGAAAACTTGAGTGAATACTAAAGGGAGGATATTTAAACTTCTTTGCTAGACCATTTTTGGTTAACATTTCTGTAAATTTCTGTGCGCTGTACTGGTATGTTACTGATAGGTAAGTAACCTTATTTCTTATAGTATTTTTGGAATTATGTTGTTAGTCCAGTCAAATAATATAATCGGTAACGCATGAGTGACTTTAGCGATTTCTCATACTGGTTCCCTACCACCTATTGTAGAACTAAGCATTATTTCGTTCATTCAGCTGTCCTGTTATTCACAGATAAAATTAGACAATTTCATTAGTAAATTTGAAACTGTTTCTATGGCAACAACAAGGGCAACAGCAACAGCTCTGCCTTATCCAAACTGCATTACACAGAAATGAAGAAGATCTACATGGTAATAAGACTCTACGATATAGTCGACCAGACATTTAAATAATATGCCCCCAAATAAAACCGTATCGCAAACAAAAGAATATTAAAGAAGCAAATGTAGCTTCGGCAACTCAAAGTAAATAAATGAATAAAAGCGATACCGTAAAATGGAGCATAATCTTATTCAAGGGCAAAGTTATCTTGGTGTTCTAACCAGAAATTGATCCTCAAACAGTGAAGAAGTTCCTGGACAAGATGGAGATAGATTATGTGAAATTCTCAATCGAGATCAATTGCCTCTGACCAGCAGGCATCTGCCAGAGGAAGCGACTGAAGGTTTAAATAATACAATGCTTTTCAAATAGATTAGGATAACGTTCTGTCAAAAATAGCCAATTCTCTGAATGATGCGCAAATTCGAGAAGCGTTTAGGGCCTATATGACATGGAAAGACAGTTTACCGCCCCGGCTACTAAAAAGCATAAACTTATGGTCAGTAATGTTTTCGTAAAATCAAATAAGCAAATGAATTAAATGAGTTCAATGACAATATTTTTATATTGACAATTAGACAATTAGAAATTAAATTCCACGATAACTCCACCAATAGATTAACGATACCGGCATATGGGTTGATTATATGTTATAATTATATGTTTTACTAATGCAAATTAATTGAATTAATTAATTGAACACATTTTATACACCAAAGACAATGGTATGAGCTTTCTGCTTCCAAACCACAGAATAGTTTGGTATCATCTTTCCGCCGCAGTCATCAAGAGACCTAGATTTTTGTTACTACATTTTTGCACAATAATTTTTCTATTGCTTTTTTGCACAACAAATACATCCACATCATGCTCGGATTCAGATCGACGCATTTATGCATCCACATTGCATCATATTCCCGACATTCACAAAAAAAACCCGATGAATATTGATGAGCTGCACGAATTTCACATAAACTCACAGTGTGATGGAAACTTGCTTTTCCGGTTTTGTGTTTTATTTTTGTGTTTAGATTCAACCGTAGCAGACCATTTTCTGTTCGGCCTTTTTCTCGTCTTTGGTGACACTGACCTCGAGATGTGAAAAAGATGCGCGAGACGAAAACGACCCACCAATACGCGTCCATTGATCTTCGCATTCGATCACCGTGAAAGGTGCTCTTTCCATGCCTTCACCCATTCCATTGCTAACGATTTTATGATAATCATAATGACCTTCAAATCTTCTCCCGATCACAACCCTCTGGTTGGTTTATTCTCGAATTCACAACCCTCTGGTCGGCAGTGGGTGGAGGTCTGGTCTACCGGTCGAAAGATTTGCAACATCACACGTTTAGCCTGTTGCAAATTTTATAAGCAAATAAATACATACCGCACAGTGCTTTCGACTGTTTTGCATACCAGCGCTAGTAATGTTCTGGCAAACAAAAGGAAGAGGACAAAACGGGCACATTTACAATGATGCAAATGTGTGAAACAACATTCTATGGGTTCGTCACTGTTGACCCGCCCCGATCCAACAATCAAACATTACATCATAAAATCAAATAAACAAGTTTCCTTGCAAAGAGAAAAATACATTTAAACATATTCTTTCTCGATTCTCACATTCCATTAACTTTCTTAAATGATCATGCAACATACATGACTAAGATTCTCCAGTACGTTACGTGGGTTGATACCACGAGTATGTTGCAACGGAAATTCACAAACAGAACCACCATTCGTCACGCAGCGCTGCTCTATTTTTTGCCGTAAAATTATATCGCATTCTTGATCAATCAAATTAAATCAAATTATTCACTTGGGCCACATGTGCACGATGGCGCAGAAGTTAAGGCTTGAACTTACGCGACACTCTGTCCTAAAGTTGATCCACGGGTTATCTTAATTCTGAGTAGTGATCTAGAAAACCTCACAACTAAACACAGTCCTCAAAAATTCTAAACCCAAAACAGTGTTTCGGTTAAAATATCATTGCAGGCTTATTACGACGACGATTCCACACCAACACTCGTTTGCTCAATCGTTTTGGAAAACCTTTGCATTCTCTTATTCTTATCACTGCGCTCGTCGCGCATCACTCACGAATCGTTCCCAACTAGAACTCTGTGTGCATTGCTTGTTACCTTTCAAAAACAGAAATTTAAAAATTCTTTACCGCTTTTTATTTATTTTTTCTTTATTCCTTGTGGACTACACGCTTTCCTTTGGGAAAACAATACACACTTTCAATCACACCACGGCACCCGAAATCTCCACGACGCGTATCGTTCCGAAGTCAAATGTCAACTGATGCGCGATCCACGCGGTCCGCACTGACCACTGACGAAGACCGTTGGCCGAGACTAATACGTGTGCATGTGTACGTTTCGCCGCCAGACGATCGAATGATGTGCCGATGGGTCCTAGCCAACAATCAAGCGCGGCTGCTGAAGCTGTGCCATTGAGACTGTTTGTAGGATTATCAATCAAAGATTTTAGACGCCAGATTGTTCAATCGTGCTTGCTTGGATGGTATTTTGCTTCTTTCTTTGGATCACACTCTATCACTCACCTTGAAATGAGACTGACCACTGAAGCACGCGCATGAAAGATGTGCCTGAAAAGCAATCGTAGCAACCGTACAGCCGAACGCATTTGATATTTACTACCGACTATTTGTATACTACACTCTTGCTTTTTTCCCTAGAGAACTATACTCTTCAGACTATTCTTATCCTATTAAAAAAATGAATGTTATGAAAATTTCATAACAGTCAAATTTGAAGATTTTCTTTATTACCATTTTCCTATCGTACCTCACTCTTCCCAAATTACCTATCGCTAGTACTTGAATTCCTTTCTCTGAACCAAATAAAAGGGTTTAACCACACAAATTTACCAAAAATTATGGTGTTAGCAGAGTGTTTCCTCCATAGTGAAATTACTACCTACAGTGACTATCCACAAAGAAACCAGAACGGTGGAAGTGGATTCAGTCTACTGTAAAAATCTTCAGAATCTTCAGAATATGGGCACTATCTTCTTATAACATTAAAAAAGAGCACGATCGTGTGTAATTTGTTGCGATGAATACTGCAAACACTTGTCAACAGTGCACCTCGGTTTGAATCTACCACGTTTCCTCTATCGATGTGTGAATATCTCAAATAAATATGTCTCCCTGATCGTCCGATTCTATTCTAATGACAAGTTCAGGCCATCGGACTCGTTGCACAGCATTGAACTTCCACACCCACTTTGGAATCGAAGATTCAGCCAATTTTGAGTGGATAAATAATGGTTGACCTTCTTCTTTTCGTAAAACAAATGATACACATCTATTATTTATAGTATTGAATTACTCCAAAGATGCGATCACCTATATGTACATCTGCTTAGTAGCACTGGCGCTGTCTGGCATTTCTGGCATACTTATATAATATCTACATAGTTGCTGAATACCAAGCTATCTTCCTACTATGTAGAACCTTTCTAGTTATGGTACACATGCACGCACGTGACGCATGGATTTATCCAACAACGCGAATGATTTTTCATCTTGTACGTGTGGAAGGACTATGCAGGATCCGCCATAAAGATGGCGATCCGCTACGACCTGTACGACTATTGTACCGGTCTGTACCGGGCTCCGGTGGACCGGTCATTTTATTAAAATGACGCCAGACTACCTAGCTCTCAAGTCCTTTTAGGTCGTTCACATGGACAGAGGAAGCGTGGTAGGACAAGTAGGTAGACCCAAACTGACATGGCGCTGATGCGTGCGATAGTGAGACTGGGATATTAGATTGGCAGACAACGGCGGTCAACAGTGAGTGGTTTAAAGGACCCCTGCAATAGGTCAGCATCTGCAAAATGATTGTAGTGCCAGATAAGTAATCTTTTTCTTTGTTGTTTGTTCTTTTATCCAAAACAAATAATAAAATTGGATATAGAAGCACTCCGCCGTAGCAAGGAATTACTATCCGAGTTCGGGGTAAAGTAACTCGATACGGCCAGGCTGTTCTAAAGAAGAAAAAAACGAATATTTATTTAAAAAGAAATAAAACGAAACATCTAAATTTACTTTACATTTTCACTTTATTTTCTGTACTTCTTTGTTTGTTTACTTTTAGTTACGTGTTATCTCACTATCTACTCGGTCTTATATTCATATCATATCGGTTCATTTTGTTTCTTTTCTCGTTCTCTTTCTTCGCTTCAGTTCGTCCTTATATATTCACTGCATCTACTACAAGTATTACGGCTGCTCCCATATTACTTACTCGCAGCTCTCCTGCAGCGTTATCTGTATGGTTGTCCTAGTTTTTTTTCCGTTTTACAAGTTTATCATTCACTCAGATGCATTTCGTGTTTTCTTACATATAAATTTGCAATATACCTCCCAGTGTGACCCCTCGCCATCCTCTATTTAATGCATACTCTAATCATGTTTCGTAATCGGAAAATTACTCGTTGGAAAATAAAACGAACGTAATCGTAATCGATATAATGCCGTAAACTAAGATCATTAAAGGAAAATTAAGAAAGAACAGATTACGCCACTTCTGTACGCTGATTTTCAGCGTAATGTACGTGTGTGTGTATGTGTGTATACGTGTTTGCAGGTCGCTCTTCTGTCCTTCTGTTTATTACTGTACATAGTAGTGTGCTGTTCTCGTCTATTTGAGTAATATCCTTTCTAAGAACGATTAGCTGCTACTCTTCTTTTCGTCTTTTTCAACTAATCCGTTTTCTTCTGCTTTACTGTATTTCTCCACTTTTTTATCTGCACTCATTAATTCTTACATCTTCTTCTCTTTCGGTGTCTTTTACATTCTCCACCTGCTATACTGTTTCATTTGAATTATTAAACGAGATAGAATATTTGTATCATTTCTCCTCCTGATTTTGCACGCGTGTTACCCCAATCTGTTACACAATAGCTGTATCCCATAACACGCAACGCCCTTAAACTCCGAAAGCTGTATTCAATCAGAGGACAGTTTAGCATCGGCAAAAGCGTCTACATCGGATTTGATGGTGGTAGAGCAATGTAATTCAAACGCATGATAAAGCCATATTTTTTTTAAACGGCAGTCATCCACTTAGCGCAGCTCGGGAAACGTTTCATCCGTTATTTGAACACCCATTGTTTTGGTGCCGCAGCGACAAGGCGTGGCTATTAAACACGATCGTGTTGTGAATACATTTTTTTTTTGCAATATTCGAATTCTATTTCATTATTTCATTGCAAACCAAAATTAACCTTCGGAATGCATATCTCTACAAAAACCCACGTGTCAATTTGTTCTATGCGTCGTTGCTTAATAATGTGTAATG
Source organism: Anopheles moucheti (assembly GCF_943734755.1). Classification (NCBI taxonomy): domain Eukaryota; kingdom Metazoa; phylum Arthropoda; class Insecta; order Diptera; family Culicidae; genus Anopheles; species Anopheles moucheti. The sequence continues at coordinate 47,472,166 of NC_069141.1, forward strand.
TTACACCTGCGTCAATTACAACATTTTGTTTGGAGGCTGTGTGTAATAATCATGCTTTTACTATCAGTTTGATCAGATTCTTGCTGCCTTTCGGAATTGTTAGTTACTGTGTGAGTGTACAAGCATCTATTTTGCTTGAAATTACTGTATATCTTTTGAGTTACACTTCGTTATGCCTTCAGCTGTTTCTTCTAATCGCATAATTTTAAATTCCCATTTTAGATGGTTGGTTTTTCCTTCGTTTATATCTTTATATTCGTGTTCAAGTTGTTCAAAAAAATACACGGAAAAAATAAGTTGTTTTAGTTATTATAAGACAGTAAGCACGAACTCTGACAAGCAAGGAACATACAATGATAGATATATAATTGTGTACTATGAAAAATAGAAAATAAACAACAATTTAAATAAATGTACTGGCATTTGCTTTTGAATTTTTGTTTATAGTCATTGTTAAACGTTATAAAGTTTTATCGGAAAGTTGAAAAATCCACAAAAATCCACAATAAGTCGGAATATGCACAAACGGAATACGTTAAACATTGCACCCAGCAGTAGTGCAAATCAAATTTACCCAGTTCTTTGTTAATGTAAGTAGCAGCAAATAAACATTGTTAATTGTTTTCAATCCAATAACTGCATGACTACCTCACTATACCTTCGTACGTCTTCTGTTTTTTTTTTTACTTTTTTCTTTAACTGCAATTATTGCTTGCTCTTTTGTCTAATGTATGGCGAATGAAATTGTTTATGTTGCATGTTGGTTGATTGGTTGTTTGGTTGGTTGGTTGATTTGTTTGTTTTACGATTTTAACTCCTGTGGAACATTTAATTCTTCCTCTCAATCGAACACTGCTTACTGTTCTGTTCATTTAAGGTTGGTACCACACTTTTAGTAAGCATATCATTTCAAGATAATAGGAGAAAAACAGCGTATGAACCTTCCTTAAAGACAAATGCTGTATTATTTCATATTTTGCAGTCATCTGACTTGCAAAATGGGACTTCACTTTAACAAATATTAATTAGAACTATTTGCCTTCGGTCAACAGAATTTAAGTTGATCTGCGATATAGAAAAAAAAGCTTTCCGTTTGTGTGCTTCACCATCAGGAATTGGTCCGTTTAAGACCAAACAACCTTCGAAAGGAAAACCCGATACATAATGCAAATAAACTGTACCGAGCCAACACGCACAACCTATTCCTCAGCAATACTATTTTTTTACACTGTATTTCCTTATTTTTACCGTCCTTAATCCTCATCACTGAGCGCCTCGTACTGAGCAGATAACAGAGGTTTAGGTTCTAGGGCCGACGCAGTATGACGATCATCTGTCAATACACCGCCAGCACCGTTGCCTCCGCCAGTGCTGTTCACTCCGATAGAATTACTTCCACCAACTACAGGACCGCTTCCGGTGAGAATCATACCAGCATTGATTGATTTCATACCAGCAACATTACTAGCTCCGCTACCGCCAGTTCCCATCGTTGATGCTATAGAAGTTGTAGACGATGTAGCTGCAGATGAGGAAGAAGAGGGAGTGGGCGGTGCCCCACTGGCGACCGTTAGAGCACTAAACGGATATGCGTATGTGGGTGGCGTAGTGAACGTCGTTAACGGTTGCTGATGGTACGTATTGTGAACGATCGCCGGGCTCGTTGTGGTAGAGCCAGATGTTGCCAGTAAGGATGCTGATGTAGAATGTTGCGGATACTGCTGGTTTTGTTTTTGTTCTTCTGTCGAAGAATGGAGAGACTGCTGCTGTCCATCGCTTCCTCCAGACGCCGGAGTGCTGCTGCGATCAACCAAACCCATATCCTTTACGTGATGGTGAGCTGACGTTGGTTGAGTATGATGCGGGGAGAGGTTTTGAAAACTGCGGGGAGAAGATTGCTGCCGATCGACATTTCGATTGCCACCGTTGCCTCCATCAACTACTACCACCATCGATGAATCGGACGCTGCACGCTTTTCGTCCTCCGTTCGCATTGCTTCGACGATACGATTTTTTACGTAAAAATCTAGCGCAAAATTATCCCGACCACCGGCTCCTGCATGAGGACCACCTGCTCCTCCCACACGTCCTAAATGCGGCCCCGGGTGGAAGAATTGAGGCGCGTCAGGTGAAACGGATTCATGAAATTTATTTCTCGGTCCGGGTGATTGCGCCAGTCGTATAATATGCCGATCTTCAGGAGTTACCCGACCAGGACCTTTTTGAACTTCGTGACCACCACCACTACCAGCACGTTGCATTTGTTCCTCCTTGCCTGACGTTGCCATCGACGATGGCCGTCGGTGTTTCCATTGATCGGTAGCCAAAATCGCTTCCGCTCCGGGGTTACCAGCCGTGGCTGCACCGTACGGTATCATTGGTGGCCTTAACGATAGATATGGATTGGGATTCGGTGAATAATCCTTTGCTATGATCGATTCGGTCAACTCGCCAAGTGTGATGTTTTTCACACCACTAAGACTATTGCCACTCATGCCGCTAATATCCCGCCTATGATGCGGATGCACATTGTCCGAATCCAAATCGACGTTTATGACGTTGGGAGAATGAGATTTGCTACCATTATTTTCACTGATCACCTGCTGCATCGCCATGGAACGCTGATCTCGTGAGGCAAACTATGGAAAACATACAAATTAATAAATAAAACAAATGAATTAATATAGCACCATGCAGCTATAAGTGCACATTTTTTCATTGACTGCAAACAAAACTAATACAACTGTATTTTTATATTTCGCTTTGTTTACTATACAGCAGGACTATATATTTTTAATATAAAACACAATTACTCTGAAAAATTGTAATAAAATAGAATACATTTACAAAACATTGTTATTGATACTTACGTAGGGTGTTCTAAGAGGATCCCGTATCGACGGCATTGGAGGTGGCTCGACAGCCGTTTGACTGATCTGATGTGTTATGATAGCATCGATTAAATTTGCTGCTGTGAGCGAACCGTCTGAAGTAGTCCGAGCGCCCATTAATTCAATTGCCCTGAAAATGTACAATACAACACACAACACAAATCCGATAATTAACCATTTTTGCCCATTAGTTCAATTAAACTTCAACACATTATATTGCAAAAATGCTAAGAGGTCATTCTTACCTATCACGTCGATCTGGTAAAAACCCATCATAGTGTTGTTTTCTTCGACGCTCTTCTGCCTCTTGATGCCGATCGAGACGTTCGCGTTCGCGATGAAGTTGTTCGCGTGCCTGTTGTTCACGTTCCATCTCACGTCGCTCACGATGATCGCGATCACGCTCCCTTTCTCGTTCGCGTTCTCGCTCACGATCGCGTTCCCTTTCTCGCTCACGATCACGTTCACGCTCCCGCTCACGTTCACGTTCGCGATCTCGTTCACGTTCCGCCCTTTCAACCATGATAGTGCGCTCGAGCTCAACACGTTCCCGGAAATTTAGCTCATCACGGCGATCCCGCTGGTCAGCATGAGGATCCCGTTGATACGACGGAATAGGTCCCAGTTGTTGTAACGAAGGATGCAATGGAGATTGTTGATGACGGCGCTGCAAGTCAACCTGTTACAAAAACATATATTATATCATTCATATCACATTCAATTATCAACTTTCACGCTTAGCTACAGCTTCCAAATGCATAATTGGAGTTGCGTCGCAAATGATCTAACATACCTGTTGTTGTCGCAATTGTAGATGGTGCTGAGCAACGGCTGCTGCTGCTGCGGCTTGCTGCTGTTGATGCAGATGATGCAGCTGTTGTTGCTTTTGTTGATGCTTCTGATGTTCATGATCATTATCTTGATTTTCTTGCAGTAATTGCGCCGAATGATGAGATTGCTGATTAGATTGCGATTGTTGACCACCCTGTTGTTGTGAAGGCTGAGACTGATTTGGCTGCGATTGGTGTTTCGATTGTTGATGTTGCGAATGCGGCGGTTGTGGAGATTGTGGCGTTTGGTGCTGCTGTTGCGATAACTGTTGCTGATTTTGCGCTTGTTGATGAGCCTGTGATTGCGACTGCAGCTGTGAAGATGACTGTGGTGGTGGCTGCGACTGTGCTTGAGCTTTGGAGAGTTCCAATGACTGCAATTTGTTCTGGTCCTGCTGTTGCGTTTTGGACTGTTCTTGCGCTTGCTGCTGTGGGTGTTGTTGTTGAGATTGTAGTTGGGATTGCTGTTGCGAGTGCAGTTGTTGGTGTAATTGTTGTTGGGATTGCTGTTGCGATTGGTGCAACTGTTGTGACTGCGCCAACGATTGCGACGTTTGCTTTGACTGCTGCTGCTGATGATGCTGTTGCTGTTGATGGTGGAAAGGTATCATGCTAGGATGCTGATATCGCATATCGTGATGATGAGTCGATGAAATCGACAACCCTGCCGATATTGTGGGTGGTTGTTGCTGTTGCTGATCCATTGTCGCACGTTTTGCATCGTCCTTATGGGGAACGGTCATCGGAGGCTGTTGCACTGCTAGATCAACGAACGAAGTAAATGCATCTGTAAACCCACAAATAATACAAGAAAATGTTCAATTATTTATAACACAGTTGTTCCACATTATAATACAAATTGTGCATACCTTGTAGGTAGTGGTGAGGCGGCGGTGGCGGTTGCAAATGATAGCGTGGCGCTGGGCTTGGTGGTTTGGAAGAGGCAATACCTCCTCCAGCAACCATTGCTGGATTTGTATTTCCACTGTTACTACCTGTGTTTCCAGATGCACTGCTGTTTCCGCTGTTGGCGCTAGTGTTGTGGCGCTGTATAACACCTTGCCGCTGTGGAGGCGGTGGAGTTCGATGAGGACTAGAGGTGTTACTATACACCGGGGAGATTCTGCAAAGGTCAAACAACCATTCACACCATAATTATTAGCATAAAGATCCTATCACATTACATCCGGAGACCGGTCTGAACCATTGGACATATTGTAAATGGCGTTCAATCCAATAAACCTCAAACAAAAGGACTCCTACCTGTTAACATGATCTGCTGCTGGCGAAGATCGGCTTAGATAATCATTCTGAGCTTGTCGGCTGCTAACAATTCCCAACGGTGACGAACCAACCACATTACTTCCTACCAGACCATAAATCGATCCTGGCGGAATGGACAGTGGAGCGGGAACGCCCACTACGCTGCCACCAACACTTCGTGGCAATGGGGATTCTTTTCCCGAACGACCACCAGCAGCTGCATTTACTACCAAAGGTACAACACCAGAAGAACCGACTGCTCCACTACCGCCTGCCCCAGTACTTCGACCTTGCATCTGTTGTGAAGTTATATAATCATTCATAATGATTTGCCGTGAACTCAGCTGCTGGGAGGTTGGTTCCAAAGAAGGGTATGCTGCAACACCTGGGGCTCCATTACCATTTCCGCCACTGACGCTACGAACTCCAGCTCCATAAGGACTAAACTGAATTGGCAGGACATGACCTCCACCAGGAACCACTATAGTTTGTGCCGGACTCTGGCGCTTATAATCGTATGCTGACGCGTTGGAGCGTTTGTCCGGCAACAGTCCTCCACTACCACCATGCACAGGAGTTCCTTGGGTTATGGAGCCGATGAACTTGTCACTCATTATAACGGGCGATGAAGAAGCACCTGGGCGACCACTGGAAGCAACCGATGATGGTGGCGTTTGACGAAGAAGATGGTTTTCATATCGCGGGCTTAATGTTGCCGACGATGACGATTGACCCTGAATGATTAACTGGCTTTGCTGCTGCTGCTGCTGCTGTTGATTCACATTTACCGGTGTGCCATGCGTGATGGAACCTCCTTTGGGTACAGAACCACTGCCCGACAACTTAGGACTCAGCTTGGGAGTGTTCTTGCCCTTTGGAGCTCCATTACCAGATAATGGTGGAGGCGGCGTAAGGGAAGACAACGTTGATTGACGTCCCGATCCGGTGGAAACTTGCATCGATATACCCGTGCTACTCTGTCCCGGTCCAGTGCCTAGTGGTATGGTTAGATACGTCGCACCAGCACCAGCACCAGATGGCGATTTTGTTAGCGGTCGACCCAGTGCATCTGAAGCACCAGACACGGGCGGGTGATAGCTCACATACGGGCCACCTCCTGCAACAGCGGACGATGATGGAACGATAGGTCCCGGAAACGTGCCACCATCCGTCCGATAAACGGTAACAGACGCACCATGCGAATTTGGAGGTCCTGGGTGACCAAGCAGGAATTTATTGTTAACGTTGTTGTTGCTTCCACTGCTTGCACCAGTACCGTTGCTGCCAACAGAAGGACCGCTGTGGTGGTTGCTAGTACTGTGACTGTGAGCCGGTGGTGGTGGAAAGTTGCCTCCCCCTCCACTGCTGCTGTTGCCAACCTCCATTGTTTTTGTTGTAGCTGCTGTTACAGCGGCCACCGCTTCCGTCCGAGGTGTTTTCTTAATGCTGAGATCCAACGTCTGTGGTTCATCGTTCGGGGCACGCGCCACCGAAGAATTCAAGCTGGGCGATGCACCAAGATGAATGGAGTGTGGAATTGGTGTGATAGTAGCCGGAATTTGACCACCCAATGCATGATGATGACTTAACTGTACATGACCACCGACGAGTGGTGGCGGTAAAGATGAATGCGGCTGCTGACTTGGCGAAGCAATTATTTGTCCATGAGAATTTACCACCGTAATACCTAATGTAGACACTGGCATCGAATGCTGATTCGGTTGCTGCGTAGATTGAGACGGTGATACAGTGGAACTCCCTGCAATCGTCTGAGAAACGCCTGTCGCCGAGGTAAGCATTACCTTCGTTCCATCGCGATAATCTCTAATCATCGATGATGTTGTAGACGAAGAGTTTGTACCGGATGAAGACACGGACGGCGCAGAACCAGGTACTGGTTGGATTTGCTGTCCAGAGGGAACGGGAGGAGTGCCGCTAGGCCCAAACTGTAAATCACGTAAACCCGGCGGTGGTGGTTTGTTGGCTGGCGTTAGCGAATTATTCTTCAAGGATCTTTCAATCACGTTTAACATCACGTCCCGCACATTATGTAGTTCACTACCGCTCCCAGTACCTCCAAGGCCACCAACTCCACTGATCGCATTCGATCGAGGACCATTCGATTGTTGTTGCTGTGTGGTGGTGATGGAGTTGTGCAACATTGCAAGTCCAGTGTTATGGTGTAATGGTGGTGGATAGTGTGAATGCGATATAGGCGGATGTGGTAGAGAAACTTTAGGACTTTGTCTGTTTGCAGGAGACGATTCGTTTTCTTCGTCCGCTGTTTCCGTCGCTGAACTATCGTACTCTTCTGTGTGACGTAAAGGTTTCCTTGGCTGAGGTTGACCAGGTGGAAGTAAGCGATCATCCTCGTACGCCACGCCACTGCCCCCCGAAGATGTAGATGAAGAAGACCCAGTGATGATGGCGGTGGTTTTCGGTGGTGGAGCTAGAGAAATGGCCACTTCGCTACCGCTACCGCCGCTACTGTTACTATTGCCAATAACGCCAGCAGTAACATTGCTACCACCTAGCATCATTATTCCACCTTCGTCTAATTTCGCTGCATTCACACTTTCCGAAAGAGATGTTCCGTCACTAACGATGCCACTGCTATTGCCTTTCGTCCCCAGTGCCGCATTTCCGATTGTAACATTATTTGCTCCTGCATTGCCACTAGTTGGACTTTCGGCCGACGCTGTTGTATCACTGCCACCATCTCGTTCATCAGAGGACGACGATCCAGCACTAAGGTCCGATTCATCCCCATCCGTCATTACCGAACGGCGATCCTCGCTCGGGTGCAGCTTATAGTATTCATTTAGCGCTACATCAAGCCCATACTTTTTCTGATAGTGAAAATAGCAGCTCTTGAGCGCAAGAGCCGGTTTCGACAGCGACTCTGCAAATTGGTTCCATTTGGGCCCATGTTCTTGCAGCAATTTTTTCAATCGATTCACCTCATCATCCGTAAGGCTGGTGTTGCCGAGCAAATGTGGACCCATCTTGCGCCGAATACGCGTCAAGCACGCCGAACAGCATTTGCTTACATTTGGTGGTATTTGAAGCTCCTGCACGATCGGATCACGTATTTCGGGGGCCAATTCGAACAGCCGCGGTGGCAGATTGCGGAAACGCTTTACACGATCCTTCGGATTCGGGCACGTCGGAAGTGGACAGTGAGTGTAACGCGATTTCACCGATTTGCATTGACAACTGTTGCAAATTCTTGCCCCAGTAGGTATCTCCGCCTCCGATATACCGTATTGTGCGGCACGACTTCGCTCAATGGGCCGGGTTCGTGAGCATAGCTCTGCCTTACAGATGAAGCAGGTGTGTAGAGCACCGGTAGCATTTGTTTTGTCTGAAAGTAGAACGCACCAAAACAAGAACATTAATAGAAAGATCGAGACAAGCATTTATTGTAGCATACAACTTAAAGAGAAAGTTAGTTAGAAATATTATTTGCACTCCAGAAAATATAGTTTTTGTTGTTGCAAATTTACACAAAAATGGAAATACAATTTAAAAGTCATATTGCATGAATCACACAGAATACCCAACTATTAGAGAAGTGCAAAGGTTTCAGCCTCAGCTTTCACTTTATCACAATACACTACAAACCAGTATTTACCGACGAATTGAACATTCAGATTACCTATGCACATTCCGCAGAGAACATCATGTGCAAAGGTTGGTTTCAACTTATACTTTCAAAATACCACCGGAATCGTTTATGCAAAATATGAAATTCGATAGGGAGAGAAAGTACTAAAGTAAACACAATCCATGCAAAGAACTCGTACAGCTCTTGACGGCGCCGCCTTTGCCAACATACAAACCACCCCCACACGTTGGTTCGACACACACACAAACAAGCTAGACAAGCAAGAATCCGCTTCCAAAATTGCGCACCTAATTCTGACTTCAACACTCATCATCTACCCATCATCTAACTCATGTTACACATCATTCCGCGTATATAACTGCTGTATCTGCATTACTAAATGACTTTTGGGACGAAAAAGCAAATTCTTTAGACTGTATCGTTACCGTTACCTTGTTGCCGGTGGTACCCACTTGAGCATATTATTTTACGTTTCGTGAGAAATGTACCAATGTTAATTTCATCTCGCGAGCACCTAATCAACCGCTTCCACGTGCAACATTACACCGGGGAGGGGAAGGGTGTAATTTGGAAATATGAAGTCAACCCATCTGCGTCTTTCCTACCCATCACCCACACAACCTATCAAGAGGCGCGCCATCGTCGTAACCCAACCTCCACTAATCAAACTTTAGCTGATAAAGGCGCTGACAGAAGGGAAAATCGTTCAAATACTCTAACGAGAACTAACTGGTTGTGCGCGCACTGATTGCTTACTCGCTTTTTCGCTCTTTTAACCACTCACTCATTCATTTAATTAATTCAATTTAATTAGTGCGCGCGAATGACTCCCCCATTCCGGGAAAATGTAATGGAGTTTCAAACTTGTGTACTTCTTTTCTTTTCCCAGCGTATACCTCGTGTACTTTTGCTACCAAACTTGTGCTTTACCACTAGTAGGCAAGCGAAGAAGACAAACGAAATATTTGTCGACTCATATTCTACAGAAACGTTACGCGAACAATACATTTGTGAAGGAGGTAATTATAAACAAATGCTGTAATGTAATACGTCAGTAAAATGATTGATAACAAATAGATACTCTCACAACGACCCTAGACTTCTTCTCTTTATTTCTTCGACTCGTTTTCGTTTCTTCGACTTCATTTACCCCTAGCTGGGAAGTCAAATCCTGCGAACAGAGAATTGATCCGGATGAGATTTCGGACAGGTCTTATTGTGTGAAACCAATCCATCACCTAGTCGCCGTAACGAACAGTCAAACCTAAACATTGATGTTTTAATGTTTCTTACTTATTTTTAACGAGTTCCCCATACACGTCCCTTGCAAACCTTGCGAACGTTCTCTACACTTCTTTGATTCTACTTCATAAACACGCTTCACGCACGGAAACAATCGATTAGCATACTACTACTTGTGTAATGTGCATCTCCCTTTCATTGGAGCAAGGGAGATTCATCTTCATGTGTAACTGTGTGTGTCTTCGGAACCGTGCGGTTAGTCGGTCTGTCCACTCCAACACCAGTGCGCGCATTTGCGTGCTATTCGTTAGCCATATGTTTGTATTATGGATGTCAATTATAATTTATTATTTAAATATAATTACAATCATTTCCATGATTATCGGAACGATCAATAATGTATGGTTACACTACGAACCGCTAGTGGAACGCTATTGGACTGTTAGGCTATTTACTGCACTCCGGTTCTACTGTGTGTTAGCGGAAACTAGTTCTAGCTGTTTTGAAAAACATGCTTCATGTTGAACGACATGTTAAACAAACATATTGATTGGAGAATGGTGCATATATGTGCGGTTGGGTTGCATTCAAACGTCAAATTCAGATTAAGCCACAGTCAGGTTTTTTTACGGTCGTAATTACTATTTCCCTAGATGGCACAAAGCATCTAAAATGCATCCATAAACCCCAATTTTGATAACAATATCTATTTTTGCAACCTTTCCCAAAATTTATTGCACATATTGTACACCTCGAATAAACAATGTAGAATTGTTTAATAATAAAAAAAGGAAATAACTTTCACAAACTGCTCTACAACTATGAACCGATGATGATGATTCATTGACAGTAAAATCAAAATCCCACGATACAGGTTTTAAAACGACGACGCAAGCACTTTCCAAAATGATACCTCTTTCCATTTCACTTCAAAATCCATTTCCCGTTTGCCCCCCCATTAGCCCAGCCGCCACCAAACCCGCCAACACATGTTAATATTTTCCACGAGTAATTGAATCAAAATATCGCCAAGATAAACAACCCGCGCGATTCAGGGATCGATGCGCGAACATATGCAGAATTGACAGATACCGCGAAATTAAACGGAATGCTCTCACACTGCTACTACACGTGCTTCTTCTTCGGTAGCGCAAATGGAAGAGGACCACCAGCTTGCACCAGGTCGGTGTGGCAGGTTTGTCAAATCCTAAAAAGTGAACACTGCTATCAACGAACTCTAGGGTATGTTCGAGTGGTTGTACCAAATCATAGCCTACGGTCACACAATAACATAGAGAGCCCCCCCAATCTACTAGTAGGGTCATTAAATTATCCGATTCTTCAACCACTTTGACGCTACTGCAACACAAATCTCTAAAACTGCTTGCAACGCCCGATACATACGATACGGTGCAAACATCATATCGATTAGCGCGCGTCAACCCGCACTCTCATCTGGCCATCATCTCCTCTAATCCTTGCCCGCTGAATGACAATCAGGGATAGAGACCAAAAGCCTACGAATCGACGTAACTAACATTTATTTTACAACAACGGTTTACATCGAACAACTCCCATGGTTGGGGCGACGAGGATGATCCTCCCCGACGGGAAGTGGATGAAGCCATCGGGTGAACATCCAAATCGAAATTGGATCGTTTGGATTGCTCAACCGTTTTGCACCGATTACCTCTTCTCCTTTCCGTACTCTGCACCGGGGGACCGAGTTTTACTCCATTATCGTGTCCACCTACCACACCACACCACCATTCTTTTACTCATGATCTTGCCCCGTAAAGCAGCCATCCGGCGGCTAGGGTGATGGTTCTATGTGATTAAACGCATCCCGCGCTTTGTATTACTACCTCCGTCCGGTGCACAATTCGCTCGCAATGGGCAAATGAATAATTAAATCATTTTCCGTTGGAATTCCGATGGGACAGTGATATTTACGCGACTCAATAAGACCGGTTTTTGGTTATGTATTCTGTTAGAAACCGAAAAAATATTGTGTGACCATCGCATATTCGCCCAACAGGGACATTCACACGGTCTTTTACGAATTGATTAGTTAAAATACGTTTGTTTATTTAGTTATTGTTAGTTCTGTGAAACATTTTGCTATCGCTTAACATAAATAAGGCCGCTTATAATGAAAACTTTAGGCGTTTCGTTTGTTAATTAATAATTTAATTTAAAATTAGTAGTTGATCATAAATCACAGAAATTCCTTTTTATCCAAACCCAAGTTTGAGACATAAAATTAAAATTTAAAATTTATATTTTAAATAATTAAATTATTATTCATTATTAAATTAATAAATGTAAATCATTAACTTTTTAACGACTTCGGCGGTAACCTATTCCAAAAATAATTATCCTCTAAAATACCTATCTCGATGCAATAAAATAGGACGTAAAGAATAGTTTAAATAATTCTTTCCGTTGAAATTATCACGCAGCCACATACACTCTCACTCTCTTGCCCACGAAAACCAATTACCAAACATTTGAAAAAAAAGTTCTCGAAAACCGGCAAACCGAGCGGCCAGTGTATAAACTAACCGAGAGTACCGAGAGCTACCATCAGCCGCAAGGAAAAATTCTTCATATAAAATCCACAAATTAGTATAATTGCATTAATTTTTAATATATTCACAAATACCAATATGAACAAAGAAGAGATGAGGGCGAAAGGACATTGGTATAACAAAAAAAAAATAGAATTGTCCTTTGTAGCTTCTCTTGGTCGCCAGTCTATCTCTCCCGTCCGCAGGCCTGTATATCTATAGTTCGGTCCGTGTCTTTCCTGTGCCTGACTCTTCCCTTCTCTGCTCTGCTTTCACTTCCTCCTCCTCTGTATCTATCGCACCATTAATCCCTCCATCACTGTCCTTCGTTCTCTTCTACCTCTGATCCTACAAACTTTCAAAGATATTTCACCCTTTTAACCAACGTCGTGCACAATTTCCACTTCTACCCTACCGGTTCTCCCATCTGGTGATGAGTGGCCATCGTTTTTTTTTCAATTCGCCAAAGGGAATTGATCATAAAAGTGGTTTAAATCAACGAAACCAACAAAACGTATCATGAACAATTACTACATTGAATGCACATCTTCAATGCCCTGTGCAGGGCAGCACGAACGGAATACATGTACATAAATACCGAGATTAAAAGAAGTGTTCAATGTCCCGTTTAAGCTAGTGGGTAAGTAATATACACGCTCGATGAACCCGTCAACTTGTATCTATGATTTTGCACCAAACATTCTATTAGGAAAATGGAAAGATTTGGAAAAACAATTGGAGTTTGGACAATACCAAACAAAGGCGTTGAATAAATCAGTCGATTTTGGTTATTTCCAACGTTTACAACAATTTTCCCATATCCAAGGATCATAAAGCTCATTTTAATTTGCGTGTTCACATCAAAATTAAAAATATTTTAGTATTTTAATTGAAATAGTACCATTCGCAACTGGCAGAAAATCATCGCAACGAAACGCAATTTTGAAACTGGTCAGCGTTTTAAAATACTCCAATTTTAAATCTCCAACAATAAACCCTCACTGTATAGAAAAGTTTGAGAAGTACATGGTGACATTATTCATCTTCCTTTCCAACAAATTTCATACTTCTCGAAGCAAAACCCTCCGAAAAAAAAATACTTAAAAGCACATAAAATTACACTCTGGCCGCGCCAACGAAACCACCTTCAAATATTTGCTGTCATTTTGGAAGATTTCAACCGTGCTCGGTCGGAAGTTACCACACCGATGCCGATAAGTTAATACTGGTGATACACCGTCGTCGTTTTCACCAACGTATCCTCCCTCCATCTTCCCCGTTCGCCGGAACACTCTTTACACGAGCGGAAAGGAGGAACGGAGGGCCAATTTTGCATACGCGTCGTTTTCTTATTTGCAAACCATTAACAAAAAATACCAGTTAAAAAAGAACGACGAAACAACGGTACAAGGAAGCGATGGAACGAAATACGCGAACAAATTGCCTTTAGCACAACAAACGGTGGTGAGTTTGTTATAAATCCGCCCGAATTCATGAATAGGAACCAGAAGCTGTTATTTTAATACGACACGGGCAGAGAGGTTGACACAGTACAATCATATGTGAAACAGATAATATTTACTACGGAGGTTATGCAATTTCCACTCCAAAGCTTTTTTAACTATAATATCTTATTTTTTAAATTTTCAGCAAAATGTCAGCACGATAGTTGATCGGTTGTAAATAGTCCTTTGCAACTACACATCTTTCGTTCATTACTATCTGCTTTTTAATTAATCTCATGTACACTCAGTTTACATATTTTCGCCTTATACTGCATATATGTGTTCATTACTCCAAAATCATTGGAACGTGATATTAAACAAACATCTTGAATAACAATTAATTTTAACGTAAAGGCTAACAATCTGAAGCTAATACAGCATTGGAAACACTTTCACATTCACTAACTGGTTTGTGTTTTATGTAAGGATCTTTTGACTTATCTATACGAAGCAACAATTCAACAACCCCGTGCGTACTTGCCACACGTAAATCAAATAAGCGTACGTATTCAAAAGTACTTTGAAGGGTACCACCAATTTAGCAAAACCGCAACGGTGGGAACTGGAAAAAATAAATCTGAGGTTTCATTTATTTCCCAGCGGACACACACAGAGCGGTTCTACTAAAGCTCACGACACGACGAAGTGCGATACAAACAGAAACGTAAAAAAAAGGAATACCCACCAGAACACACAGCAAAAACCCATACATTTTCTCCCTTAGGCTAGGACTCGTTTTTTACCATTACCAACCCCAGCATCGTCGCTTCCCCTGCCGGAAAACACACGATTGTTCCGGCATTTATCCTACCTTCCACGAATCTAAGTTCGCATTTTTCGAGGCACCGTCAAATACGTTGGTTGGTTGGTTGGTTGTGGTAACGATGCGGTTCCCCGCGTTCTCTCTGACAGTTATATCATATCGGCGAACGAGTCAGCGAAAAAATCATAGATGAAATTGTTAAACAAATACTCTCAACTTGATTCGATTTTTTTACTGCACCCCCCGAAGCCTGTTCCTGCCAGTCCCTCTACGGGGGGGTACTCTTTAGATTTGTCTGCACAAATGGCATCTCAGATACGCCCGCGATCGTCTCGAATGAAGCGCACAGGAACCATTTTCTTTGCCTTTTACTCAAAAAGAACTGTTTGAAATCTCTCTACAGCGTCCAGTTTGGGACACGTCCGTTTGATACGCACGCTTTTGTTTTTCATTTCATTCCCTGGGCAGCTGTGTATTGTATTTATATATTTTATCTTCATTGTGGTTTTTGATTTTTGTTATTGAACAAAAACTTGTAAACAACACAACTAAACAATTATTTCATAAGAAATAATTTAACTAAAAGTGAGGCTGTTCAACAAATCCGTAGTAACACATTGTTTACATTAGCAAAGATAAGCAGCTCTATTTTAAATACAATAACACAATAATGTGAATATCACACATTCAATTATTGAAGGAGTAAACATTGCTACTGATGATTCTTTTCCTGCTATTATTATTAATAATATTCCCGTCCCGCCACGCGGTTACATCTATAATTTGATATTTAACGACTAACACATATTCCGTTATTACTATAGCGCTTACTCCTCTCTTTAATTTTCCTCTCAAGCATTCTCTAATGCTAACATTCTCTTTACTTCCCTCTCTTACGGTCTCTCTCTATCCATCTCACATTTATTAGTAGCATTAGCTTTTCATTTGGTCCGTGTGCCCAGTTTCTCCCACTGTGTTAATCTCTCGTATGCGTTTTCCACGATCATCTCCCTGCTGCTGCACATAGTGCCTGTGAGAGTGGAAACATGTGCCTATGTACTCCTGTCGCTTATAATTAAATATGCGGAGCATCCGAAAGTGGCTAAGGAAGCGTTCGTTCAAATTTCAATTCATTGCCAACCGCCACCGAGGTAGGTTCGGAAAGTTCGAAACTCGCGGGTCGTGAAAATGTGCGAATGAAGCCGTCGTTCGTTGTTGATTAGGTGAAATATGTTTACCAAACATTATTGCTTATTGAGAAAAGCCAAACTGAGTGATCCGGAATAGTGCGTTGTGAATATTCGCTCGTATGTAAAATAGATCCTGAAGTAATCACCATCGCGTACATATGTTTGGTACCTGGGTCAATCCAAATGCACCGGACGTGATCCTGGAGGTGGGACCACATCCTTGCAGCACACGTTATGCAGCCCATGCAGCTCTACTTGCCACACACAGTGGATATCTCAGAGCAGCTCTTCGTACACTTGATCAACACCACAGCAACACAACGGGCCCGTTACGGAGAGTAGTGTCGCAGCATTCCGGGATTAGTGCAACATCGGAAATATGTTCCCTTCCTTCCACTACAAACACCACCTCCTTGCTCTATCTGCCGAATGTAACACCGGAACAGTTCACACCCTTACTATCCTACATGTATACCGGCTATCTGGATCTGACGATGGACAACATTTTTGGAGTGCTTCTAGCGACTCATTTGCTTCATATGCCTCGAGCTTTGGAACTTTGTCGGACGTATCTGTCGTCGTCTGCTAGTGCCACTAACACTTCGACTTGCACTTCAATTTCTGGAGATCACTTACAGCGAAGTTATTTTGCCCCTAAACCAAATACAATCGTGGCAGCTACTGCCTTTTCGGCAGCCAATAGTACATCCAAATTAGTACGACCGATCGCTAGCAAAGCATTAGCCACTGTAGGATTGAACTTTATAGCACCTCCAACAGCGTCTCAGATTAATCTTCTTCCTAGTGCATCCTTCCGCAGTCTTGGTGCTACGTCTCAGGACATATCAAGTGAACATCCGGAGGAAGAATCACAACACGAAGCTCACTCCCCTTCACAAAGTCCCATCAGTGTTACGCGATATGAAGAGGAAGAAGAAAGCATAACACACTTAACACCGCAAGGTTCACCCCTTTTGGAATGTGATACCAAGGATGTTGTTAGCGCTGATCATAATTCCAAAGAAAGTAAATCGAAACCAGAAGAGCTTAAGCACCCAAACAATAGTAGTTCGGCGTTGCCTGAAGCATTGGATGACGAAAATCGTACGAAAAATCATCAAATAGCTTACACAAAGCGGCAAAAAATTCAACAACAAGACGTAACCAATGATGGTGCAAATGGTGTTATCATTGATATTGCCAGCTGTGACGGACCTGTGCGTTTCCGGCGAGTGTTGAACGTAATGTACGGTTGTAACAACAATACCAGAACAGTAGACTCTACTGACACATCCAAAGAGGCTGCATTCAGTTTCGCAGATGCGGGAAGCAATGTAAAGAGAAAAGTTTCCTGCTCGTTGCGTTACGCGTCATCATTTCACCAACAGGTAAGAAATTTATAAATATAATAACAAGCTGTCCGGTAATGTGTCTGGTAGCGGCGCCGGTCCCAAACGACAATACCGAGACAAAATCCCATCCTGATTGTTCCCCGTTATTCAAAATATACCGAAAGTAGAACTGTATATCCGGTAACAAAGTAAAATAAGTAAACACAGCAAACGATAACTTATTGCAGCAATTGCATTTATAGTTTAACTTACAGTCTCACACACATTACTTTTTTTTTCAAAATATCTTCTCAAAATAAAAGATGTATGGCGAAATATAATTATATCTCATAAGACGTATTTTAAAGTAATTTGCTAACGGTCCGTAATTTCGTTTCCACTACTCGTCCATAGATGGCGCGCAATATCAGCAACACTGGAAAGCTCGCATACGAAAGCTCGTCCTCATCATCGAACAGTAGTTGTCAAAAATATCAACACCTACAAACCCAGCTGCAACCAGTTGCTGCTTCACACTTCCTATTGTCACAGGATGAGGAACAGAAGGACGAAAACAGTCAAGAAGACATTGCGCCCTGCAATACGGAGTCTACTACCGATGCTGAGGGAAATTCTAGCTATACCTGTGTGTATTGCAAGCATACATTTAAATCGCACTACTGCTATCAAAAGCACGCCAAAAGACATCTCATTCCTCTCTGTTTAGACAACAAACCCACAGCAACTTATAGCAGTGCGTCCACAGTCAAAAGTGTATCGCACGCAGCTAGTCATCCTAGAGGGTACGATACACGTCGTCGATCTCACCAAAATTCCACCACCAACAGTAGTAGTACTAACACAATCAAAAGAGAAGTGAAACCCCTCGATATGAACGTGCAGTATTATCCGTGTAAAACGTGCGGTAGCAAGTTTCCTAGTTACTACTTTGTGCATAAGCATCGAAAACTTTGTCACACAGAGGAAGAAGACGATACGACCAATCTCAGCACAAGCACGGCTTCCAATATCACGTCTGTGAACATTTCTAAGGAGAGCAGCCACGAGGCAAAAGCTTTTCAACCGGAACCTAGCACTGAAGCCGGAAAGCGGTCAGATTTTCTAGCGAATGTAGACCATAACCCACTGCGTGTAGAACAGCAATGATAATTATAACGAGCTTATAGATGCTATTAGAATCATACAAAGTGAAACCACCAACCACATGCGTATAAAAAAATCTACAAGACCCCTTAAACTGAACCATATCACTACAAATATGTTAAATAATTTGGGATAACGTTTCACTAGTGTTAAGCCACAAAACGATGTTGTATGAGTCAAACATTGCAATAAATTATATCTTCGTCTCATCAACACAAAGAAAATATTTGTCCCCCAGGAACAAAGCTTATGGATGCTTACATTACATTGAGAATATATGACTAATAATTAGCTTGTAAAAATTTGCAAAATCTTTAAATCGCATTTTTGAGAAATTTTTCAAATTTGAACACAAAAAGTTACACCTATTCAATTGAATAGATAGTATTGGCTACAGTTATTCATTTTCCACGATTTTCAGTATGTGGGAAACAAATCCACAGCTTGGACTTATAATCTCCATAGCATCATTTTTCTCTTTGGTTTCGTTTAATAAAGAGCCTAGTAAGTTTTTGCTTTCTTTAAAATACGAGTTTTAATCATAGACACAAACCAACGCCACTTTCGTACTTGTCTTTTTGTTTCCTTTAAGTCACCTATTCCTATTCAAAATTGCACTTCGTATTTCCCATCTATTGCCTCATGACTGGATTACAGACTTAATTTTAAAAATTCAATTCCCTTGCAGTTTACTGCGGAACTGTTCGGACGGGATGTGGTACGATTTGTGTCTTGTAGCAAACCACAACAAACCTTTGTTGTTATGAACAAACACAAATAGTGAAGCCTTTTAGATACAATTTAGGCAAATAATACATAAACAATTATATAGCAAAAAAAAAACAAGTAAATAAATAATCATAAACATGAAATATTATATCACATACGCCAGAACTTACCTTCCTGGATGTCAGCAGCACTGCTTGATTCGTTGATATTGTCGTCCTTACGTTTGTTCGATGAGTCACTGTGAATAAGTTCGAAAAACCGATTAAAAATTACAATTCGTTTTAGACATTCGAGGAACGAAACCAGATGGAGTGGATGATGATTACCTTGAATTAATTTCTTCTTTCAGGTGTTGGAGATCGTCTTTAACATTGCCAAGTTTACTACTTACAACGCTCGCTACCACCGAACCGAGCGTTAACTCAACTGTCGATGGTAAAGATTGGTTTGCGTTGGAGTTCAACGATAGCAAATCAGGTTTCACGCCGTTTATCGGAATATTGGACAGCGCTATTGTAGCGGATGGTATAACATACGTTACTCCAATACTATTTTCCACAGACGATGTATTTGCGGATCCTGTAATCGGTGGTTGCGCTGCTAGTTGATCAACCTTTCCAGACGGTGTTGCGGTGGATGTGATACCTGTGCCACTACTAACAGCCTTAACACTGCTTGCAGATTTTGATGATAGTATATCCGCTCCGGGATCATTGATCGCAGATCCATCACCAGACAACGCTACATTCGTTGCCGTAGTTACTGCGCCAGCAGTCCCAGTTGTCGTGTGTACCACGGTGGCGCCCGTCGATTGGTTCAATTCATTTTCATTGGTCTTCATAGAAACCTCCATTGAATCTCCACCTGTCGTACAGCTACTGTTGCTAACATTAGCTCCATTGCTGTTCACATTAGACTCATTTGCGCTGCCCAAAATAGTGGAGCTGCTGTTACTGCTGTTAGTACTACCACTGTTGGCATTGTTATTATTGTTACCACAAGCAGATGTCACGGTTGATGCAGTGATCGAAGCAGATACACTGTAACCGCCGGGTGATAGGGACGAAGAATTGGTAATGCAACTACCGCTAATGCTGCTGCCGTTGTTACCCGTGCCAGTGACATCGTTGATCGCGTTAGTATTAGTAACACTATTATTACTACTGCTGCTGTTGATATTATTGCCGCTACAGCCATTATTACTGCTGCCGGGCACGGTATTTGATGACGGATTTGTAGTGACATTGACAACATTGGATGTCGCATTACTTCCTATCGTACTATTTGTTGAATTCGCGGCGCGATCACGGCCTACAGTCTTTTGTTGTTGTTCACGTTGTAGTCTATCAATACAAGCAAAAGAAAAACAATCATTATTTGTTTTTTCAGCGCAACGCTTCTCCAGAAAGGCGTACACAAATGAAAAAAAACAAGGTTTCCCGCTTTTATCAAAACGAGACAGTAAATAAATAAATACCCACCTTGTCGTAACACCAGTAGTCATTGCATCCACAATAGATTGTGTTTGCTGCTGGTTGGATTTTTGAGGGTTTCTAGAGCTTCTTGTTCGCTGTCGGGATTTTCTTAACAACTGTTTATAATTTTCCGTCTTCTTACTGAGGTAGTAATATCGCACACAATCCTGAAAAGCAAAACAAATAAAATTTGAACATAATTTTTAGATAAACGGAACCAATTCGCAATGGAAAGATTGAACATTTGTTCCATTGGATTCTTACCTGCGCACTCTTCCTGTCCAAACTGGCTGCAATTGTGCCAAAATTTTTCGAATGCTGCAAAAACTTTTCCCGAAAAATTTCTTTTTCTCCCGATGTCCACACATTCAAACTTAACCGCTCCTGAAACAAAGACAAAATTATATTAATTTAAAACTGATTCTTTTGATTCAAAATGTTTCAACAACAGTTTCTCTGAAGCCTTCGATAAGCCATAGACAGATCTGAGGCTATTCAAACATTTTATGTACTTCGATTTCAATGTTTATGAATTTTTCATTTTCTAACGTATATTGGCCATAATAAACTTGTAAGTGATTAAAAACAAATTTCACAATTTACAGTGTGAACACACTACGAACCTGATTAACGATTATTATTAACGTTTTTCATTGAGCTGTTATTTCTACATGAAAATTCATATACTGCTATTTAATAAAATATCAAAACCACAAAGCTTTCTTACCTTAAATTCCGTTTCCATGTCTATTAGCGCTCCATTTTCATTATTAAACACTAGCCTTCTTTGTCTGGAGTCTAACATTAAAGGTGGAATCACAGCATATGAGCGCATTTTCTTATCCTCCATGGCCTAAAAGCAGATAGAACAAATGTATATCAGTAAGTGTATCTCGTAAATTATGCTTCCCGCAAACCGCAACACTGCGTACCTGTTCTTGAAGACCATCCATGATCTCTTCAAGGTCGGCTTCGGATTTTATTCTAGAACCTACACGATTAAATCGCTCCTTATCTTCCCGCTGCTTTCGAAGCTCCGGGAAAACCTTTTCGAAGAACTCGCGATTCTTGGCCTCCTTTGCCTTACGCTTGGCGCTCGCCTCCAGCTTATCGACGCGCTTGGTCCATTCCTGCGATAACTGGGCGTAACGCTCCGTTATCTCGCACTGCTTTGCCGCACGCTCGGTTTTGATCTTCCGGAAGTGCAACAGCAGCCGCTGTTTGAACATCCGATGGCGTTCCTGCACCTCTCGGCACACCTCCGCATCTGACGGTTGATTATACAGCGGGAGAGGGTCTGCTCCGATTGAACAGAGCGTACTAAGGACGGCATGAGCTGCGGAGGCACGTTTGCGATTTTCCGCATAAATTTTCTGCGCTAGGTTACGATGCTTAGGCTGTGCCTCCGAGGAGCTTTCTTCGATCGGCGGTTTAGCAGACGCTTCTTCGAGGGATTCCTGCTTCTTCTTCAGTGACGCAATCTTCTTCTCCGCCTTATCAATTTCGTTATCCACCTTGGCGATCTGCTGTAACAGTTCATCCTTTGTGGCTCGTAACTCTTCCATTGGATCACTGGGCAGTGTAGGAGAGATGGCTTCCACTTGCGGATGGTATGCACCCGAGGGCACCATAACAACCGGCGATTCTCGTGTATCAACCTTTAGCAAAGTCGTTGCATTGCTGCCACCACTACCAACTGATAGTGGCACGGAACCGCCCACAACCGGCGGGGGATGCTGCGAACCGACGACTTCATTTAATCGAATCTTTTTAAATGCGGGTGGCCCCGTGCTATCCGGTACTGTCGAGACCACCGATCGTGACGTTTGCAGATGGTAATCTGGATTTGGGTGAAGCAACGAAATGCGGGGCCTGGTGGACGTTTGTTGAGACACCTGTTGAGGAATCTGCTGCATCACAATCTGTGGAGGTTGGGGCGCTTGCTGTTGTTGCGACACAGATGCCACAATCATCTGGGCTCCTCCTCCCACTTGCTGAGAAGAAACCGAAGACGGTTGCGATGGAATTGGAGGGGTTTGTTGTTGTTGCTGCGCCTGCTGTTGTTGCTGCTGCTGCTGCTGTTGTTGCTGCTGCTGTTGCTGCTGCTGCTGCTGTTGCTGCTGCTGCTGCTGCTGCTGCTGTTGCTGCTGCTGCTGCTGCTGCTGCTGCTGTTGCTGCTGCTGCTGCTGTTGCTGCTGCTGCTGTTGCTGCTGCTGCTGCTGCTGCTGCTGCTGCTGTTGCTGTTGCTGTTGCTGCTGCTGCTGCTGCTGCTGCTGCTGCTGCTGTTGCTGCTGCTGCTGCTGCTGCTGCTGTTGCTGCTGTTGTTGTTGCTGCTGCTGCTGGATGTGATGCGATGTCGTATGCAGCGGCACCACATCCATATTGTTGACAATGCTGATAGTTGGGGGAACTATGCTATTGGGCACTACGTTCGTTGCTCCAATGACCGAGGAAGGAACCACCTGTCGGTACTCCGCAACAACTTGCTGTACCTGTGAGACACGGGTGAACGGACTCGCATCTCGTATGAAGGCAGGGACGTAC
Organism: Anopheles moucheti; assembly: GCF_943734755.1. Lineage (NCBI taxonomy): Eukaryota > Metazoa > Arthropoda > Insecta > Diptera > Culicidae > Anopheles > Anopheles moucheti. The sequence continues at coordinate 47,495,291 of NC_069141.1, forward strand.
GAGTTATTTTGCACATATCGCAATGGCGCCTCTCTGGCCGGTGCACCCGCAAATGATGAATAATTCGCGGCTCCAACAGCCCCTGGACCAGGCCTTGGTGGTGACAATGGACTTGCCGCTGATCGAGGCACTGACTGTGACGGCGACGGCCCTCCCTTGCTATAACCCTGTGTCGTATCAGCCGTTCTAAAATGAAAAAAAGAGCAAGATATAAACAGCAAAATTAATACAGAACTGAATGGTTAGCTTTTCTTAATTCGCATTATGAATGGATCTTATCGAGTTGATTAGGTGACGTGCATTAGAACTTAAAATGCGGTAAATGTAAAACAATATTAATTGTTATCCCCAATCAGCATCGAATCAATGCAAAAGACAGATAAAAGTTGTAGTTAACTGATTTTTTACAATTCGCTAACGATATTTGTACATTTAGTCGAGCTTAACATCGACATTACCAGCATAGACCATAACAATTGTTGTTGCACCGCGGATTTAGGAATTCTTGTAATTTATTTTAGCCACTTATATGTATATAGGTGATAATCGAAAAGAGGACTATGATGTAATATAAAAAACAGATTCAAAAATTTGTCCAGTTCCTGGAGCCTAGCTGCCGCTTCCTTGCTCTATCTATTTCCAATTGAACTCTCCTACACTCCTCTCGCGTTGACCGTTCCCAAAATACCCAACTAACCAAAACCAACTGTCAAACCTAACGCGCCTAATGTCAGTTCGAATTTCAGTTGGCCGTAACAATTATAATAAAAAAATATTGTAAACTATCGGAACGTTGCATGAGGTGTGCAATGTACTTGATGGTAAAATAGAAAATTACACACACACACGTAGAATATCACACATTATGGCCTTTTTATCTACATTTTTTTTTGTTCGGTTTCGTTCGCAAAACACTGGTGGAATAATATGTTAAATTATTTTACCGTTTGAAAAACGCCATGGTTTAATAGTGTTCAAAAGCACCGTGTTTCTCTTATAGCGATCACATTTTGTTAACATTCGCAACATTTTGTTGAGCATCACCTGTACCTTTTTGCGATGCACATTTCGGCAAGATCCCTAAACCGACACCCAAACCCCAAAGCACAGCCGGCTGGATGATTTGTTTAAAAACTGCCACCTTGTTCCCAAAGGAGAGTCCTGCAGCTCAAAGGATTCAAACTCTGCAGTAGAGACTGTCCTAACCTGTTCGTTGAAGAGCATCCAGTGATCCGGGGTGAGGCCTAGATACCTCACTCTCTGAGTCCATGGTATCAGCGATACGTTGAATAGTGGTGGGATCAAAGACCACGTACGTAGATGAGGCACAACCATAGTTTGTGTTTTCGGCCAAGCTCTGCCAAAGACGCCTTTCACGGCGTATCAGTATCGTCCGCGAACAAGCGGTACACCGGCGTTAACCGGCGTGAGGGCGAGAAAACATCCCGCACAGCGCTACACTGAACGTCCGCTGAAGATAGCTCGAAATAATCCTTACCAGATTCATAGGCATGCCAAAGGATGCCATAGGGATGGATAGTGCAGTGACCAGTGAATCGGAATATAAAACTGCTCCAAAGGAATAAGCTCGAGCGCTTCCACAGTTTTCTGAAGAACCCGTTCAGAAAGCTTTCCCAACGATGGAAGCTGGCTGATTGGGCGATAGCTCACAGGGAGCGTGGGATCTTTTCAGACTTAAGAATGCGCACCACTCTGGCACACTTCCATGTATCCGGGACGTAACCCAACTCAAGACACCTCTGAAAAATAAGTGATAAGGCAGATAAACCTCTCCTGGAGCTTCTTTAACAGAAGATTGAAGATCTTACCGATCCCCGGTGCCTTCATGTTCTACAGCCGCCTCAACGCTGATCGGGGACCCGACCAGTAGCGGAACCACCATCGGAAGGAGCCGTGGGCCGCGCCTCATCAACCCCATGGTTGACGGTGGCAAAAACAGCCGCCTCAAAGGGGCTTGGCATATTGTCCATATGCACGGCGTAAAAGGCTTTACGGTGGATCGTCCGTGTCATTCTACTGACACAGCTAAACGGGTGGCACATGAAAAATCAAATTAGTTACAAAATAGTGGGATCAGCAGACACAACTCAACGCTTCACATCATTGTACAGGGTCCCCTATTGTCCTTCTACCCACGCATACAGAGGCAAACACTGTTCTGATCAGTTTCTATACAAGGCGGCTAAGATCATTTATTTAGTTACGGACGATACTAGGAACATCACTTCCGTTATTCTTTTGACATGACATTAATGATGCGGATGCAGATGTTGAATTGTACTGGCGAACTAAAAATTGAGCTTGTAATCAATTAACAGACAATTTATTTCATTCATGTAATGTAAATACATGACAAACATACTTATTTCTAGTGCGATTCTTGTTTTTTTGTTTCTCTCTTATTTGTCTCTTTACGAGTATACAAGGAACAAAAAATGTTTACGATACATACATAATCATCTCATCTTTTAACCCAAGGCACCGTATTGGAACAGACATTTCATTATGTAATTGTATATTTATATATTATATATTTATCATATATGTATATTTATTCTACTGCCAGCAATATTGTGTCGAAGGTTAATAATTCCATTTGGGTTGCAATTTTATAGCACAAAAAGATTTTTTTTCAAGTAACAATTTTAAGAGACCTTGCCTGAGGTAGTACAATAACTATTAAAGTCAATCATTACTTTGAATACAAGCAATATATTTAGATTGTATACAATTTTTTGGCAAAATTAACCGAAGGGCAATTATTAACATAAAATTATTTTAACCTGTTGGCATTTGAATAGCTATTTGAAAGCAGAAAAAAGGACGAAAATAGTTCAACGCGTGTACATGAGAATGCAAGGTAAAGAAGTTGTTTTTTTTTAATTAAGCAACAGTTGCAATCGATATATAGTGGCAAAAGGTTATCAGAAAATCATACACTGCAGTAAGCAACGGAAGGAGTTGTGATAAATAAATGCACTATTTTAGAAAATTCCAATAACACAACATAGGGAAAGCCATCAACATAGCTAATTTATATCAATAATAAATGTTACTATGTTATTCTAAAATAGTAACAAAAAATAAAGCAAACAATACGTGCTGTTTTCGAGAGCTTCAAGTTGATTTTTGGCAGTTCTATTCTAGTAAGTACTATTCGGCAATCTTCGACCTTAAGTTCGACGGAAAAGATCAATCAACAAAGAATTTACTATTACATTATAGCCGAGTACATATTGATTTAGTTAACGAAAAAGAATAATTCATAATTAATGTATAATCACAATTTATCATTTGCGCTTCGAAAGACTGAAGTTGTCGTTTTGAGAAATGATATCAATATCGAATAAATCTTTAAAAAGATTATTCGATTATTACGTTATTCATATAGCTAGTGATGAGAATCGTTCGTTCAGAACCTAGCAGGTTCGGATGATGATGGTGCTGTATACTGCAGATATCTCGGAACTCCCTTGAGAGATGGTAAAATGTTCTTGTTCGCGGACGATACTGCTATCACCGTGAAAGGCGACCTCTCTGGCGATCGTTACGCCTTGGGTGGCTGCGATCGTTACGTTCCTTCTCTAGAACGATCAAAGCTAGGTGCATAAAAATTTATATAATAAGTTTTTTGCGGCTACAAATTGTGTTCGTCTTGCGAAGATTATAACGTTAACGTTTACTACTTTTACTCTTGCTCAAAACACTACTGCTAAACAACGATCAAAGAAAAATGCAAGTGAGTCCACATTTGTTCAATAAGCTTTTGCAAAAATTGTTACACTTTTTCCAGAGAATCTAGTATTACGCTATATTCCATTCTCATGATTGGAGGATACACGATATTGCTGTGTAGGCTAAAAAGTTTAAATTCAGAGTGAAAAACATTTTTCATATAACTAGGCAGATATCTACCGAACAACAGAAAAGAATATCGTTTAAGAAACTTTAACAAAATACGTTTATAAAACATATTCAAGGTCGTTAATATTTGTAGTTAAGATCGGTTGGAATATTGCATCGTTTATGAAATTTATGACGTTTCATATTTTATGACATTTTGTCAACTTTACTCGAACTTGACATACCATTCATTTTCTTACTTATTTAGTTTGATAGTTTAAATTTCAGCTCTGATAAAAAAAAATCCATCGATGGTAACTAATTACATTCAAAATATTTTGTAAACCAAAACCTGTTAATGAATTTTGCAACAACTACTACTGAATGACAGCTTAGTATGTTTAATGATGGAAATGAATATGAAAAACATCACGCTACATAGGATTATTGCAATTTCCTCGTGAAGAACCTGGTTTCGTTCCGAAAAAAAATGGAACTTTCCCATCACTACATGTAGCACGACAAAATCTTCCGCTTATCAAAACAAGCTCTATAGAATTGCTTCTTAATTAAAACTCTATATATCGCAACTCTGTATCTCTCTAAACTTTATCAACGTCTTCAGTTTTCACATCCATTGAAAAAGGTTAGGTTTAGTCTTCTAGAACAAGTCTACAAAGCTGATTTAAGTGAACTGAACTCACAATTCTGAAAATTTCAATTATTAACTTCTTCAATATTTAATGTCACTAAAACAAATATACATCAACACTAATGATTCTTAAGCTAAACTAGTAACCATATTTTCGTCAATATTCTGGTGTTTTATGCTGTTACCAGTAAGCTTCCAAAAATGAGTTCTTGTTATGATTGAGGCCTGTTTTGTTGTACGCATAAAACGTAAACCTAATGATTGAAAAACAATTACTTTTTATTGCCTAAAACACTCATTTGCAAACCATATTATTGCCTTTGAAACATTAATTTTAAATTTTTTATTTAAGATTTAAATTTTTTTTACGAAATTCTGGACTCATCCATTCCTTCGCTCGTTAACGTATGCATGAATTACGTATATGAAAAATGTTCAATGATTTTTCACAAGAGTTCCATGTCACCTAATGGAAAACCCAAGAATGTAGCTTCGAGGTCTCAGGAAAGTGCAAGCAAAGTGAAGAAGTTTAACACGGTAAAACAACACATCGAGTCCGCTCGCCATTGTCAATAGGGTTTCTATTACATCTTCTCCTATTTCAAGAAAAACCAGAGTACCACCAAATAGTAATCATGTTCCGGATGGTCAGATAACAGACATCACCGTAATGTGCGGCAGAATCGAATGATGAAAAAGGCATCAAAGGCAAAAAGGGTCTCTACATTTTCCCTGGAGGTTGAAACAATCAGCCGAACAGTGGAACAGCATCACTCTCGAAAACAGTAACTAAAGGTTCTCGAGAAAAAATATGTTAAGGACAACGTTTCACCAAAGATAGCCTTCCCTCCCCGAATATCACTCAGAAGCAATATTCAGCACTTTTTATGGCAAACTTCAAACAGAGAATTAAATCTAATAATTTCGAAACCAACACGTAGTGAAAGATGTTTTCCAAGGCCATGAAAAAAGCTTAAATAATTGCTAGCTATTTTGTTTTGGCAGCGCTAGCTAACTGTATGACTAGTTGGCGCATAAACACCCCACAAGGGCGGCTTCAAACCACTTTTCCTAAATGCTTATTCAACAATAATTATATTCATCGTCATTCAAAATTTTTACTTTTTTAATATAAACAGAGCAGTTTTTCGAACGACTGGTTAGATTAGACTGGTACAAAATCTCATCCGCACCGTTAATTCGAAGCTAGGACATTCCGAATATATCTTGAGTAATATAGTTGTGAGAATATATGATGTTGTTTATTGAATGCTTTCATGGTTCGGTAATATAAGTACAACATTCTTATTACGGTCACAATATCTTCGAATAATTTTTATTGCTGACAAATCTGGAGTGATGGCGTTGATGCCTCCGCCAGAAAGGCAGGGATAATGAATTGGCAGACGACCGTGCTCGACTGTGAGGGGTTTAGAGGACTCCTGTGCCAAAAGCAAGAAGCGTTTGTAGCGCCGCCTGACAAGTAAGTAAGTAGTAGATATAATACCAGCCAATCCATTTAGCTTGTCGCTAGTATTCGCGAAAGTGGCTCAAGAATGCTACCTATAGAGTAACAATTTTGTATAGATATACATATTTCAATGTAGACAAAATTATACTAAATAATTGTTACCATGTTCCAAGTAGAGCAACACAAATAATGAAGATCTTTTATAAACCCATCGGGAAGAATTTTGTTTATTGTCTTCGCCCCCGGTCAATTTATTCTCTTGAAACGTGTTATGGCTTTTATGGGATTTATTTAAGGAAGTAAAAAAACACATCCTCTTATGAGGTTGGTCATTTCCACCTTGCTCACCCTCATCGCAAAGATTGTTACTAATTGAAGAATTTTAGCCACTTACTCTTTTTAATCAACACAACAACTTCAACAGGTCTAGGACCTCCCGTGGACCGTTAGAATGGCTTTATTTAGTCTTGCCTTAGGGAATGTATCAGTCCTTGTTACAAGCGAACGATTCTGATGGGATATTTACTTTGGTCCTGTAGGGACCAGGCAGGCGCCGCTACCAAAGACCCAGAAAATTAACTAACATAACTTTTTGACATGAGAAAGATAAAAATAAGGATTACAAATTACTTGAGAGTGAATGCACTTCAACACTCATTTATTAAGTTAAAAAGCGTTCTGCAATATTAACTGTTGAATCTACTGTGAACCGGAATCGGCGCATGAAACTGAAACGCATCGCAATTTTCAAGTGTCAATAATCGGAACCAGGTTAACCTGCAATGGTGAATTTGAGTCTGTTGCCCGAAGAAAGAAGCACACCAGACAGTCGGATTGCTTAAGCAACGACGAGTTCCGGGCGGAAATGCTGGAGCGAGTGCAGCAAGATCCGGGGATCAGCATTCGGGCCCTTGCGCGCGAAATTAGTGCAGCTCTAAACACTGTCAAGCATGCGTTTAATGAAGATCTTCGCTATGCATCCTACGAACGCCGCAGGGATCAACTTTTGACGCAAAAAGCTCCTGGCACACGGGTTCCTCCTTCTCCTTCGCGCTAAAAAATTCCTGCACAAGAGAGGAACGAGGAACCAGGGAACGATCTGGTTCTTTTCTGACGAAAAGATGACCAGGAACAGAACGTTCAAAACAACCGATAACTTACTGTGCTGCCGACTTTCCACGAGTGCTGCAAACAAAGTCATCGGAAGGGATGTGATGCCACCACATTTCTTTGAGCAGGGTCTGAAGCTGAACGCGGCCAGCTATGTTAAGCTGCTGGCCACAGTCCTCAAAGCCCTGGGTACCAAGTGGCAAATGGTAGGCCGTAAGTTTGGCCATCAAGATTCCTGGCACCTAGCCATACAGTCGCAAAATCGCAAAAAAGCTCGTGGACCATTTTTAAGACTTCACCGACCCCAATCAGATCTCAACCCGATGGGCTATATCGTGTGGGGCATGGTTGAAAGGCACACCAACCAAACGTCCTGCAACACAAAAGCGGAACTGATCCAAAAAATTAGGTCCGTTCTTGCAGCCCTACCCAGCGCCATAGTGGTCAGGGCTAGCTAAAGGTACCGGAAGCGGATAGAGGCAGTCAGTCATCGATGCCGTGGGTGGCTACTTCAAGTAATTTGTACAGCCAACATGGTAAGCTAAACGATTCGTAGGAATTTTTTTTTCTTATTTGTTTATTTAAAACCTAAATCAATTCCAACAGCAACTGTCAAATTTATCGCGCACATCGTACCGTACATGGTAGATGCGATCATTTAATAATTGAAACCATCGTCAGCAGATGGGTTGACTTGCATAACATTACTAAAGATGCAGTATTATAAATTTTTGCGTAACTTGTGGGCATAAATTTGTTTTCATAATAATTCAAATAAACGACATGATAGATGTTGACAGCAATTCATACGCCTAGGATTACAATCCTTGAAACATCAACGAATTATATTTAATATCCTGGAGCAATATCCGTGGGGGAAACCTTTCAAAGGGACCCAGTATCACGTTGTTAAACCACCACCCCCTGTTGGTACTGCCTGATTCTTACCGGCTAAAACCACTTCGTACCTTCGCCACCGCGCGAAGATCACATGGGATGCATAGCTATGCATTGCTTTAATTAACCTTTGTTGTCCTTATCGCGAAGTTTAACTCGTCCTATGTATAATTTGACTATAACACGTCCATTGCACGTATAAAAAATAACATGTAGCTTTCTATATGCAAATTGATAACATTTGTGAAAGCATAAAGCATATTTTTTGCATAGATTTCAGTTAGGCTCAGGCCACAGATGAGCCTTGAAGTTAGTTAAATAAAACATATTTATACATATTCGGATTAACTTATTCTTGTTAGAAATTGTTTACTTTTTCAATTATCTCGAACAAATGTAGGCTTGGAAGATTGTCTATGAACACATCCACTTTTTGACTTCACCATAATTGATGAAGAATCAACCTGGTCATGTTGCAGCGCGTGAAAGAAACAATAATCGAAAGAACCAATATGTAGCCTATACGGAGGACAGATTTATAGATCTTTCCATGCATTTTTTGGCACGTTTTAATTGGCTAATCTATAATAATTGATCATAAATTAAATTGATAAACATAACAAAAAGAAAAGTGAGAAAGCTAAAGCTTTTAGCCTGTATAAGTCAAACAATCCAGGTACCGGGCTGTATCATACTGAACGGGTTTGCCAAAGTGGGTAAAGTATACGTACGTACACTCACATAACCCACTTTGCAATTTGAATGGCATATTTCGCCGGTCTTGAAATGCATTTCGTATCCTGTGAAGTATTTCCTCCGGCTCAAAATGTAAATCCGTCGGTTCGATATGATTTTAGCGACGATTGCTTTAGCTTTTTCACTGGGATTTCACGTTTGTGTGTGCGTACGCACATGTGCCACAGCGAATACTAATGATATATAAACAAAAGAACTTTGAGGATGGCACTATTTAGTGAAATAGTGATATATTTCGATAATACATATTGAAATAACAATTTGTTAAAAAAAAGAGCGAAAAAGCATTAAAAATAAATTTATTAAACATGGTACAACTCACGACCACACGTACAGCCCAAAATCCCAGTGAAAAAGCTAAAGCAATCATCGCTAAAATCACATCGTACCGACGGATTTACATTTTCAGCGGGAGGAAATCGAGCAGCTGACCGAAGCTTTCATGAAGAAAACAATCTAATCTTTTATGCCTAGGCTTAACCAGCTTTGCAATTTGTACGGGAAGCAGATAAGCCTGGAAACGTCAAAACACTTAAAACAAACTGGCTTAGAGTATGATTCCGGCCAATATGAGGACTATAAGTTATCTAACTTTTTTGGTAATCGTAATGAACCCAATTTCCATTACTGAATACAACCCGATACAAACACAGCAATGATATGCACCGCAACATTACACCGCAATAGACCCGTCAGAGAAAAACAATATACCTCGTTTCTCGTACATGGGATTCGCAAACATGGACAAAAAGTATGTTATGTTAACGCTTTGGTACGGTGTGTTTTGGTAGCGACGCCGGGTTCACACGAGAGGACTGGTCCAAAATTCCATCTTTAGCAATGCCCCGTCGTGCACTGGACTGACTACGTGGGAACGGGTGATATGATAAAAAGTAAAAGAAAGCCAGAAAAGGCAGACCTCTTGTGGTTGTTTTGATGGAAACTATGAAGGGAAGGTGTTAGAAGAAACAATAGAATAGATGGATGAAAAAAAACTTTTCGAGCTGCTTTAATCACAACCAAAGATGTAGAGATATTGTTTTAAGATTGACGCACAATAAAAAAATATTATTTTTTCAACAAAATACAATAACTAATAATAATATTAACTATCTAAAGAAGTTTAAAAATACTGTTGTGATGCTTATTCCTAATTTACACCGAGGAATTAGTTAATTGTTCAATCACTGGTCGTATCAGAAATCGAAATTAATATTTTATTGTAAGTGCACTAGAGCGTCACCCATATTTGGGTAACATTTCGCGTCTCTTTTCTTTAACCGGCACAACAACCTCAAGAGATCTAGGCCTACCATCTCCGGCTTTCCTTGACTTTATTTATGCGTAGCCGGATAGTGCAGTCCTGCGTACGGAGGATTGGTCCAGATGAGATTTTGAACTGGTCCTGTCGTGTGAAAACCAGCGCCGAATTATTCAAAGCGACACCATAGCGATTTTGTGACCATAGTAGATTATAAAAAAAACTAAAACCATTTAATCCGTAATCTACCAATCGTTTATATGTATGATGACAAGGGTCCCGCAATACAATCAAGATCAAGATCAAGAAAAAAGGATCTTGACACTACAACACCGCACATGTTTTCACTTTATTGTTTCCCAACTTTCTGCCGATCGGTATACCAAACAATCACCGAACTTTACCCTAGTTAATAAACCTAATCTAGCTTATCAAGTGCTTTGGCAGTTTAGTAAAAGAATAGATCAATAAGTGAGGACGACAGGAATTCTCCTGGAGCGATGGTGTTCAAGTAGGCTACGATTTTTTGACACTTTCCTCTCAGCCACTTTGATATTTTTAACTACAATCTGGTTTAACTGGACAATTAAACAAAGGGACCATTCCCCTATGTGAATCGGAATAGTATTTGTTGTTTATAAGTATGTTACTATGATTTTTATATTTTATGATCCTAAAAATTCGATTCATCGTTGGTGTACTTAGTATCGGCGCCGACAGGATTGGTACTAAATTACATCCGTACAAGTTCCTTCGTCTGTCTAACCGACTACCTGACAAAAACAAGACTGTGATGAAAGACCTGTAATAAAATGTGACGGATAGGACGTCCCGCAGTTCGTGATTGTTTATGTACCATCTTGTTCCATTCCATGCGCAGTTGTCCGTTGCTTCTGCATGATACGATCCGATCTCAAGTGCATGATACATTTCGTAGTCAATTTACTGTTGCAGCTGTAGATTTTATAACAACTTCGACATGTTCTTTCCATAAACACGAAACTTCTCCGCTTATGTAATGTTCTCCCAAAGCCAAAGTTTTGTCATTTGGACCAAACCTTCATCGGCCATTCATCTAGATTAGTATTTTAATCCTACAATCAACATCTATGTCATTGAAGTCAATCAAGTTTAATATGCCATTGTACGGCAGATATGGCCATGTAGGCCGCCGGAAAAATGCATAACTACGACGTGATTCTAGATTCAAATAATGATTTTAAACGAAAATTTATAACCTTTTTAAAATCAATTAAATACACTAACACTTTGATTTGACGGTCTTACTCGTTCACTGTCTTTTTATTCTGTTCTTTATTAAATGACAGCTGTCAAAATTGTGGTCGTCGCTCAATGCGCGTTTACACGTATATACATATATTATTGATTTTTTTTAAACTTCTACACCTTTTATCATCTTCCTAGTGACAATACGGTTAATGACATCATCATGGAAAAATTAAAAAAAATATTTTCCTAGCATTTTTCTCAGTATTCTTCGTCGTAATAGGATTGCTGCAAACTAGCTTTTCCATCCCGTGCTACAAGCGATAGGCTAACTAGCCGCTCTAGTGCATACATCAAATCAAATTAATCGTCGGTACTGTATTTTACAAACTGAAAAAATAAGATTTCTTAACCTGGTCGTTTCAATGAGGTTTCATAGCCGAAAGACGCAAAGTCTCTATAAGCCAACTCAACAACAACATTCACAGTAATTGTATCACAAATATGCCTCCCAAAATTATCGGCTAAAGCACATGAAGGTGGTGGTAGCGGCGATGATCTTTAACACAGAAAAAATGAGTCAGAAGCACCTGGTCAGACTGTTCATGTGCCTACAACATGCCTAGATACAGCAGAAGTTGCAACAGCAAAACTGAACCCCGCGTGGGTTATCTCCTGCACACTTCAACTGAGCTGTAACAGAGGAAAGTCCACCCCAACGGCACCGGTTACTGGTGCTGGTTTTTCTGACAAAATGAACAAATAGCTTACAAGACGTGATAGCCGCGAAAATCACCTATGTAATCGCTTTAATCATTTTAATTCTTTACACACCTTTTAGTTCAGGTTGACGGTCATTTCAGGTCATATTTCTCTTTCCTTTTATTTACCCCATAGCCATAACTAAACTATACCAACGAAATCTTTAACTCAAATTTAATGATAATTCTTATTTTACAGTGTTTTCAACTTAACTCTTATAATGCTATTCTGAGAACATTTTTAGAAAACATGTACATCGAAATAAATCGAACAAATATTTAGCATTCCATGAGTAATTTTTCATAAATTAAGCCTTAAGCCTATGGATTAGTGTTGCATCACTTGGTGTGTGAACATTTTCAGCGATTGATTAAGAATGTTAAACTTAAACAACAAAAGAATACGATAACAGAATGTATGCTTCTTAAAAAAATAATACCAGAAAAAAGTACCTGCCTTAGTTGTCCCCCGCTTTTACTTTAAATAATCATTATTTTTGCATGTCCATTATTTCCTATACATTGCCTCCTGATGACACCAAATTTTAATTTTTTCACGATAATCCCTTTCATTATGACAAAAAGATAAAAAAATTTCGCAAAGTAAAAAAAAAATACAAAAAAAGTAAATGAAAATGAAAAAGAGAAACCCAGAAACATTGTTTCGCGCCCACTGTATAGTGTGTAATAATAAGAAAAATAAACAGGAAAATCATAAAAGAAGACAAATCTACCAAAAAAAAACTAACAAGATAAGGATCATAAAGACAAAATCAAATCAAAGACAGAGATGATTAAATTACAGAACAATATACACAAGTAAATCTGCAAAGGCTACACAAATAACCCCTCCCGCTTTGTTTTCCTAAAACGGAAACAGATTTCACAAATAAAAATATTTTAAAAAGAGAACAAGAGCGAACTAGAAAGAAACAGACTAACAAGATTGCTGCAACTTTGATGTAACCTGACAAGTAGAAACTATAAAGCAAAGTAGAACAAGTGCAAATGATCTACTGCTAAGGAATATGTATTTTAATGCATCGAATTAAAATAAGTTCCGTAAGCAAAACTAACTTTCCGGCTACTGGTAAAAAAAAAAGTCAGAAAAGGCAGGGGTATACTTTTTTAGTTTGTGTGACGATAGGGAAGAATTAGAAACGAAAAATTCATGGTAAAAGAAGCACAATCAAACTCAACTCATACGTTCGATCTATGACAACTTATCATTTGTTTAGACCAAAGATCGATATGGTTGAAAAAAACAAGGTCGCTTGCTTTCGTGGAATTAGTCACGAAGGCTAAGGTTATCACCTGTACACCTAAAACACCTAACCAGATGTATTCTGAGATTTGGCACAATTTTCATGGTTTAAATTTAAATCTACACAACACAACACAATGCAACCCAATCATCACTAACAGTGCAATGTCTATCAGTGCTGATAATCAAATACATCCGTCAAGAATCATCAAAACGTTATCACTATCCGTTTTTCAACGTCGCACAATACGTATCAGCCGTAAGTGGAGTAGTGTCATGAACATCCAGTGAAAGCGATAGCAGGCGATGGCGACACCACGGTATCGATCTGTTAAAATAAGATCACACCGCCACCCTTCGCCTTTTACCCGCCTGTTACACCTGATACTTTCTTCTGGTTCCATAAGCAAAAACTAATCTTAGTGCTTCAGTAATAAAGGAAAAAAGGTTGTGGCTAGAAACGAAAGACAAAGGTGGAGACTTGAGGGAGCGAGCGAGAACGTGCAGGCAATCAGACACGCACGCACACCACACTGGGGAGACTTCACCGTTCTACCAATACTACATTATTTGCAACGGGCGCGTGGTGCCGCTGCTGGCTCCACAGTAACACGACGAAAAGGAAAACAATGTTGACACGAAAATGAAAAAAAGAAACACAAGCGCACGGCCTACTACGGCACAAACTTGGCAACAGCGCTCGCTCTGTTCGGCGGTTAGCCTCACTACGTAGTGATTTGCTTGCTGGTCGCGCTACCTCCATCATCGTCGACACAGCACAAATAACCTAACCAATACACACCCCAAGAGGCGCAGGGACCGTGTAGCAACGGATCACGGATGGAGGGCGAGCAGGGCAAACGGTGGTTCATTTGGCGCTTTTGAATTGCTCTTAGCTGTTTCGATGCGCTACAACGCTAGCTGATGGCGCTCAAATCAACTGGAAGCACATCATTTTAACAGGCAAGTTGGCTGAAAAAAGCGACCATGGAAGAACATACGCACATGATACAGCCTGCACACCCCGGGGTTGTCTGTACTGAAGCCAACACAAGCAACTAACAGCGCAACTAACATGTGGCTTTGTCAGTCGAAGCATTCTTGTCACAAGCAATAGCAGAATCAATAATACACAGACACTTCAATCAATATGGAAAGCTACAATCTTTTCTCCCCAATGGGTTAGTCATCCATCCTGAGCCAGAACCATTTTAGCAATCGTTCCGTACATTGGAACAATCTGTAAGTTTACATATTTTGCCATATAAACTAAAACAGATTTATTTAAACAAGATACAAAGACACGATTCAATAATTTTCCATAATCAGTGGGCTGTTCCCAGTCTACGCCAACAAGTCTAATCTTGTTGTGAACGTTTAATGAACGAATTAATGTTTAATGTGAACGAATTTAATCTAATCTAAATTTTAAGAAAATAGAGACCCGGAACACTTTCGATGTAAACGTTGTTACACGGGCTATGCTTTCAATTTTATGGAAATAAAGTTTAACAACAATTTTGATTTTATATTCAATTTGCAGCCAAATAATAAACAAGTAGTTAAAAAACAGCAAAGTTCATAAGTACAGAAAAGCTTTTTCTTTTTATTCATTTCCGTAAAATTCTGTTATGAAATTTGAAATAAACAGGAAAAAACCTTATGAAAAAGAAATCCAACTGAATCGTAACTGAAGCATGAATTCCATGTGCAGTGGAGCGCCGTTTATCCAGTTGTCTGATTATATTATTTCGGTATGTCTTCGTTTATTTCGACAATTAGAATAAAATTTTGTCAAAAATATTTTATATTTAAGTAAAATGCAATTTTCTGGTTTCATTTAAAGCACATGACAATACGATCCAGGGTTTCGATGAGAATACAAATATATTTTTGATTGTATTTGTTTAATTAAAAATTAAGTTTAATATATTTCAGAAAATAATTATGTTACATAGTTAAATTTCTTTTTTACTCATTACAATATCATCGCTAACAAAACTGCTCACCATAACTAGACAAGATTCCTATGGTTTATTATGACATTTCATTTGGGTTTATGTGACACATGGGATACAGATGTTTTTATTCGTCATGAATTTAGACTTTTGCGGTCATTCTGCCTTTGTTCATTAATTGTCTTCAGTTTGTAAGTTGTTCTAACTGTTGTTTTGTTACGATAGTTTAAAACAACTACCAAAATTTATTAGATCACTTTGGCTTCCAATTTAGTTGGTTAGCAAAATCTCGGGTCATACAATTCCTGTTATGTGGCTTACCATGATTCTTCTCAAGGGGCTTCTTACAGTTTCAGTTAGATTATTATTGCAGATGATTTATAGACTGTAGGAAAAAAAGGTTACGTACTAGGGAATTTTCAATTTTAGTTTAATATAACCATTACTCGTCAATCTCATGGTTTCCGTCGAGATACGTATTCCACATCTAAAAGGTATAAGATTTAAACAACTGCAGATGGTAAAATTTAAGTTTGTAACCTGTAACCTGTTGTAGTTAACAACAATAAAACACTAAATTAATCAAATTAACACTGAGGTATGCAGCCATTACAGGGGTATTATGGTGTTGAAAGCTTCCTAAATTATTCTACAATCCCCGTAATGCTACAAAACATTGATTTGCCCAACTCGTGAAGTGACGGTTGGAAACTATCAGAGACGGGTCAACTATCGTTCAGATCTTCACGATGCGGCAAATCTTGCGGAAGTTGGCGGAGCAACAGCTCTACTATTTTTATTTCTTCATGGACTGTAATGGATTCTTCAAGATGCAATGATCTCATTTATAATAACCACCAAATTTACCACACTAGTACTAGTACTAGCACAACAATGGCCAATGTCACATGATAAATGGAAAACTCTCATGGTCCTTAGCTAACACCAATCGTCTGGGCTATCCGGGACTCGAAAACAGAGTTGGTGAACCTGACGATAAGTCAATACATATTCTGACATACGCTGGTGACATAGACATCATTGGAATACGGTTCATCTACAGACAGGTAATCGTACTTTTAAAGTCATTCAAAGATTCATTTATTTTAGATCAAAAACCAGCACCGTCAATTGTTTTGATGTTGAAATACAGGCTACGTGTTGGCTTCCAACAGGATATTTTATTACTTTAAAATCAATTAAATACGAGGACACTTTGATTTGACGGTCTTACTCATTCACTGTCTTTTTATTCTGTTCTTTATTAAATGACAGCTGTCAAAATTGTGGTCGTCGCTCAATGCGCGTTTACACGTATATACATCTATTTTATTATATATTTTTTTTAACTTCTACATAACTTAGAAAAACTTCTTCACTGAAAATATCTACCACGATGGACAGTAACATACATTCATGTGGTTATGTAGTTCCAGTAGCAGTGAGAAACGACTCTGCGACTACTTAAAACTGACAAAACCCTCGTAGCAGTGTTCGAGCATTTTTAACCCCATATATGGAACGAACAACGGGGACGAGGAGCTTTACTCATTATCATACATAACTCACAATTGTACAGCGAACTAGACCCAACAGCTCCCGATGGGCTAATCGTACCATTAAAATGACACCGGACGACCGAGCCTTAAAGTTTTTTTCGGTTATCCACTAGGATACCAGAGCAGGCATGGTAGGCCAAAACTGAGATAAAGTTATGGCGTTAATACGTTCGAGAATGATCGAGAGAATGGATTAAACAATGACCGTAAGCGATTTAAAGGACTTCTTCAACAAATCAAGTCTGTCAAAGCGATCGAAGCCCCAAATAAGTAAGTAAATCATTATATGATGATAACGATGATAATATGGTGTAACGAACTTTTGGCTACTTGTCAAATTGCTCTATATTACTCGACCTTTATCCTACACAGACCTTGACCTGAAACATATTCTATTTTCAGCACAGCAAACATAGTGTTGTTTATATATAAACCTACATCTTTATTGCTCTCTACTGTCTCAGTAATTATTTTTTTATAAAATTTGCACTTTCTTCATGGAAATTAGTCCATCAGTCCATGGAATTGCTCACAAACATAACCCTTCGCAATAGAAGAGTGATGATGCTCTCTCTTGGATTGATTCGTCCTTCTGGATGTTTGTCACAAAAGTTAAACCTAATCGAATGATTATATCCATATGTAGGGATAACCTTTGATTACGGTACGTTCTCTCTGGGATAGTATGATAGTAACGCACCATATTATACCAAAAATGTTTTTGTACCATTTACATTACTTCAAGTTAAGTTACAGCTACCATATTATTTCGTTTATAGTACCCTGCTTGTAGAACAACACCCACATATTTATTTTTGTCTCAAAACTGGAGAAAATAAATTTGGTTGACTGTTTTGTATAGTTTGTGTACTTAAAACCATCAAACATATCGATAGATAGTAAGTATATCGCACATCATCAGTTCTGTAATCAACAAACGTGTGAATGCGTGGCTCGCTCTTGTGGAGAAAAGCTATTCAAGTGTTTGTAGGTTTGTATGGCTACAACTCATCAAATCAGACAAAGACAGTTCTCTTCAATTTCGATATCGAATTATTGTAATAGTAACGATTGCAGGACAAATTCGTCAGATGCAATTCTATCGAGATTGAAGATACTACTGGCTGATGGATAAGAATCGCAAAGTCTGAAGAAATAATTCGATTCGCTTCCCTTAGTGCATGCTAATAAAATAAAATATGTATTATATTTCCAAATGATAGGCAGAAAATGCACTACGCAGAATTTTATAATCACAAAATGTAGGATAACCTAATCACATTAATCAAATCAACTAAAGAAAAAGTCTTCACTGTGTTCTTTGCTTGGTTCTTGTTATACTGTCAACATATTTGCTGAAATTGCACCTTGTAATGTCTCAAATCTTAATGTTTCAAGTTAATATATTAACTCTAAATTCGTAGTGGCGATCGATAGATAGTGTTACATTGAGATTCGTTTTAAAATTCAATGATAACTAGTTTTATATAAACAATATAAATAAAATCAGGCGCTTTCCGGTGGTGCATTGATAGCGCCGCCGGTCTTCACACAACTGGATCGTGGAAAATCTCCATCCGGAACAAACTCCCGTAGCAAGGACTGACTATTCTGCTAAGTGGTAAAAATAAGTCGATGCGGCCGTGCTCACG
This sequence comes from Anopheles moucheti, assembly GCF_943734755.1. Lineage (NCBI taxonomy): Eukaryota > Metazoa > Arthropoda > Insecta > Diptera > Culicidae > Anopheles > Anopheles moucheti. Next base: position 47,513,723 of record NC_069141.1, read on the forward strand.
AAACAAATCGAACATAAAAAATCAATATCCTAAATGTTATAAATATCAACCTCTTGTATCTTTAACTATACACACATCCACAAATATAAAATTACGCAATACAATTCATTTCATTTTTTTCCCGTTTCCTCATAGTATACATTTTTAACAACCACAGCTCTCAAAATATCAAACGTGGAAATATTTATAATGGTCGTACCCTTTAGTTTGGATGTCTTGTGGTGTATTTGGAAGCGGCGTCGGTCTTCACACAACAGAACCGGTCCAAAACCACATCCGAACCAATTCCCCGTACGCAGAACTTGTCTATCTAGCTACGAGTGTATAGAGTCAAAAAATAGGGGAATGATAGGCATAACACTCGTAAGGTTGTTGTGCCCATGAAGAAAACCATTCTTGAGTAAAATTAACAATGAGACTGATACATTTGTTAAAAATATCAACAACATATTTTGCTGCACGGTGAAACAAAATTAACATCAATGAACTATTTACATTTGTTTTTGAGTAAGCTTCCATTTTGGACAACTGATGACTAACTGACGATCTAACTGAAAGTCTCAACAAAGCTCCTATGTGAACAAATCTGTGTCTGTTTGGTTTACATTAACTTTAGCAATAGAACGTTTCATACGTTTCCGTTCGTTATACAAAATCCGTTATGCGGAAGATTCTTTTCCTTACAATTTTTTCGAAAAGTTGTTCCACAAAAGTTGTTCCAAAGTTGAAAAGTTCCACACTGATTGAGAACCCATTCAAAAATCAAATAAAATGTTTAATAACCTGATGAAGTAGAAAAGTTATTTAAACAAATACTCCTTAAATCGATCGCGTCTTTGATCGATCGGGAAATTACAATTGCCTCAAACACGGCATTCGGTCGAAAAGTATCTCCAGGACGCGGTTGGCTAACATATGGGTAAAATAACATACCATGATTTCAACGCCTTCAAAATGTCTTGTCTTGTGAGGAACCTTTTTTTTCTTCAACTGTAAATCTTTTCTTTCTTGACATAAATAGCTTTCACAAATTCTTCCAGAGATCTTCATTGGGCGATCTTCAATGTGTTCCGTTAAAAAAGCACTTCGAGGTTATTGTTTTTAATTACCAATAAAGCAATAACCAACGTCATCACGTGTCCCCATTTGTCTTCTGGTGGCATTGATCTTATTGATCTTAGCAGTTTCTTAAATCTGCAAATTAGACCAAAGCTTCTTCCAAATTTCAACTTCAGGTCCGAACACAAAATTGAATTCCGAAACACAAAGGACATTGTGATATACGTAATTTTGCTTTATTTGCTTTGCTTTTATTTATTTTTTATTACATTATGACGGCACATTGCCATATTGTATTATCAACCATATATTCGCTGAGGAGAGTACAAATGTTTCAAAGCATTTCCTAGATAATTAATATAATTGTGAAAAAAATCTTCCACCTGTCGTAGCACATGACTTCAAACCATGAATCTTACACTAACTTAATTTGCAAAAATTACACAATATATATTTATTTATTATTTTACGCAGTTTTTTTATTATTTTATTTTATTTTTATTAAATTGAGGTATCGACGAACTGGCATCCATATGCAACATTTGCTTTAGGCCATAAACGGACATAAACATATTGGGTTAAGGTATAATGCTACGTACGTGGTACAAAATACAATTCTGTACCTTTAGCCAGAAACTTATCAACCGTTTGCATTACTGTTTTAAATACAATAAAAATCGAGTTCTAGTGTAGTTATGTAACACTAACTACACATTAAAGTTATTTTTAAAAATTACAAGAATCATAAACCTATACAGTTATGCGATTCCTGTTAGAATTCAGTCTGAAAATCGTCAAACAACAAATTCATCACCAAAACGAAAAGCCCTTAGTTTTTACACAAGTACGTGCGAAACAACTACTTTTTTTCGCAGCTTCCAGCATAAGTCACCATATATCAAGTGAACAATAGCCATCCCTTTAGATGTTGTTACACACACACACATACTATGCGTAGTCTTACCGATGAATTTGAGCAGCGGTTGCAGTTTGAACGCGCTGCTGATACGACATTCCAGGCGGAGGCGGTTGAGGCGATGGACCAGAGTCGGCCCGTTGTCCGGTTGGCCCGACCTGCTGCATTGAACGAATGGTGGCTGCTTCCATCTCATGCCGATAATATCTTCAGCGCATCGTTTCGATCTCGCTCGCAAAATTACTGCACCGGACGCAGCACATGCACACACACGCACGCACACTACACACACACACACGCACACACTAACTCACACTTGCAAGGGCGACCGCAACGGTGCTGGTGTGCTTCTAATACACAAGATACACACCACGATTGCTTGGACTCGCTGCTGTCGTCGCGACAGAAACCAGAAGATCCGGCAGGAAGGCAGTAGGCTAGCGGGTAGGCAGTAGGCTAGCGGGTGGCGAAAATGGAAAAATGTGACGATTTCCTTCGCTCACAGCAGTGTGCAGCACAACACGTTGTGGTCCTTCACCTTCCCCCTTGATTTTCACTTTAGGGATACGTACCACCGATGGGTGTGTGTGTGCGTGTGCGACCGTGCACAACTACCACTAATACGGGTGGGTGAAAGGAAACACAATGCTTCTGCTGTTTGCTGCCACACAGGCTACTTGATTTTCTACTCGAGCTTTTTTTTCTTCTTTCTGCTGCTCGGCTTGCTGTACTCGACGATGTACTGCACATATAGAGGCTTTCTTCTTCTTAATATTTGCTCACTTAACATACCATCTTTTAGTAGAACAGTACACTAGTATGCGTTGCTATTTTTTTCTCTTCTCTCTGCTGATTGCCGCTGCTCCATTCCAAGCTACACTGCGGTGCGAAATTGCTGAATTATAATACCCGCGAAACTCGCTTTTTACGGTGACACACTTTAACGAGATCTTCCCTTTATTTTCCCCTTCCCTGTACACATATTTCTGGCAAACATAAAACGCACAATTTTCGTACGCACACACTTCCACAAGGCTCTTAATTCGAAATGCACTTAGCTACAGCAAAGCTAAATACAAAAACACACACTGACTGGCTGTTGTAAATTTAAGCTCTCCGTAATAATACCAGCATTGAACTAAACACACACATTTATTTTCAAAACTATCGAGACGTGTTTCCCCCCTTTATTTTTACGGCATTAGTAACAATAAATGAAAAAATGTTAGATGTTTTTCATACATTTACACATGACTGAAAGAAGAATTTGACAACAACAAAAAAAAGTTAAATTTTGCTTACTACACTGACCACATCGCAACACGCACTATCACACGGCACATATCCACGCATGACACGAGAATCAGAGCACCGATTCATAATTTCATAAAACCGGCACAACACTGTCCGCTTGCTTACCACCTTAATAAGACTCCATGGCAGTAGAGCGGACAAGAAAATTTCCAACTATATTCGACGCCTACTTCAATCCTGCATTTTCTCTCCAGCATTCATTCAAGATTGAATTCAAACATTTCCTTCCTGAGCCATGACCGTCTACGCACGCAAACCTTACATATCATTTCCATTTTCCCAGTGATGCAAGCTCCATCTCGTGTTCAGCAAACTGTTATGCATATTGAAGATATAATAAATGGCCAAGGTTATCGTACAAAGAGAAAAAGTTCTGGATTTGAACTGTTTCAGCGTATCGTAATTGTTTTCAAATTGTGTGTTGTTTTGCCACAATCAACTGCAATTCCTCAATACTTTTTCCTAATACTTCCAACATCAAGTTAAATGGAGCCATCATTTACACATTTCGATCGAATCTGGGTGTCGAAGAAGAAAAACGGAACGTGCCGAGAGCATGAGTAAAAGAGAGAGGCGCACCGCGAGAGAAAGATGGAGAGAATCAATTTTATGTTCCAAACCTCCTTGTGCGATGAGCAAAGAAGAAGAGCAAAGATTAGAAAATATTGCTTGGAAAATGTGAGACACACCCTGCATCAGCGGTAGCCAAGTAGTTAACGGAGCCACCACCTCCTGCTTAGTCTAGGGGAATTATACACATAGACTAGGGAAGAAAAAAAACTAGAGCAATATAGGGCTTCATCCTGCCACAGCCCAGCAGAAGACAAGCTCCAACTTCTCTGCTCCTCCACGACATCGCCCAGAATAATCAATAAATGTACTTTCTGTGTTCTCATAATCTCTATGACCAACAGGGTAATGTACGGTGCTGCACATCATTTTAGGGAAATAAACCTATCGCTTTCTAATCCATTGCAACAATTAAAACTCTGTACCACAATTAAATGATCATGTTCCGCGGCGGAACGCAAAGCAAAAAGATGTTTCACGACGAGGTTACCATGGATAGTTTACATTTTAACCTACCCAAGATATTAATAAGAGTGAAAATAATAAACTTCAGCAAAACACACATCCCCTTAGTGCGCAACTATCTAAACTGTGATGAGAGAGATATGGAAGATATCACACCACATCTTCACTAAAGGAAATACTTCAGACTTCACCATTTTTCATAGGACGTTGCGCCTTTGCAATTGACATTTAATGCACCAGCCTACTTTGGGATGAAAACGATACCATGTGAAACTGAAAATCCGGGTGATTTAGACTACTGGAGCACATACACACGCACACTTTTCACTCCAATATGCAATACCTCACCGAAGTTACTTGACATCGTTAGCCTTGAAATTAGAAAACGCACATTCACAATTCACACATACACCTGGTCGCCAAACACCAGAAGAAGAAGCTTTCGATTTCTTCATACATCCCATTTTGTGGGCCACAGACCAATAAGGTGGAAGGCACGTACACCGCCGTTGGTTTCGTGAACTTTGAACGCGGAACTAGCGGCGGTATGGGGTAACGGCGAAGCAAGCTGACACCTAATTTTTACTGGTGCAATGCCCGTTCCATATCCGGAACCAGCACATGTTATGTTGGATGAGAAGTATCACTCATTTTCCCCACGAACTGGGTGGAACTATTGTCGCAACATCTGGATGATAGCATCTGCCTACTGATGCTCACTCACTCGATGGCCACCAACCACAACGCGAAGAATTGGACAACGGCCCCTGGGATCCATGGAACACCAACATTCGATGGACAGAGTGGGTTCCCGAATTCATGCAAGCACAGGATGTCCTACGTTACATCTTTTCGTTGCGAATCCCTTTAAGGGGTAGCTTTATTCTGCTCTTTTGGGGAGCTGGCCTGTTTCAGTCACCGCACGACATGACGACCTCCACTTCCAAACGAACACGACAACGACGGCGGACGGCTGTGGCGGCGCTGACGAATGACGATGATGACGGTGAGATTCTGCAATTTCCGCTCGTATTGTCTTTGCTAGCCGCCACAGCGCCAATATGAAATCACCACATCAATCGAAATCCTTTCAGATACCGGAAGAGCACAAATGAAATCACGAAAAAACTCTTTACCGCACGAAATTGAACGATTTATGCAGGAGCACTACAGAACTGGTGCTGCACACGCGACAGCGGCCATTTTCTTTTCCCGTGAAACACACTTGGCCGCACTCTCTCTCTCGCGTAGCACGTATTACCCACACGCGCTCGGTTTCGTACGTACCACACTACTACCACTACCCATGCACTTGAGCAGCATACCCGCACACACGCTTATACGTGCCTCTGGAAATCGGACTTGTTGGGGCGCTCCGTGTAATTCGCCAACACGCAGCACTCGGAACTGCTAGTCCGGAATTGTCCTCGTTTTAGCAACGAAAAGCACACGCACCGCCAAAGACGTTCATGGCTGTATGTTGATCGCACCTTCTGCTCTTCCGGATCCTCTTGTATTGAACCACACACACACAATCGTTATACCGTTCCTATCCCTCTTCGTCCCACATGCGTACGTAAAGTTTCTACCAACTTCATCTTTAACCTGCGCCTTCAGCGAAACAGCACACACACCCATACACTGCCGAACCGTTCTTCGTATTACTTGTTTCGCATGTGTGTTGGTACCGTTTCGATTCGGCCCGTTAACGTTTCCGCTGCTGTTGTTCCACTGATGAAATTGAACTTTTCGCGGCTATTCTAACTTGGTTCAACATTTTTATATGCCTTTTTATAATTTTGAGTCGTATCAAATGCTTCTAACAATTTCACACACACAGCTATAATCAGTAAAATGCGCACGATTCCATTCAATATACCACACAAACAACGAGCACACGTCTGGCCCGTGCAGCGTAAACGTCGACAATGCGAAATGGCTGATATTATGCTACATAATAAAACATGAAATTGAGCGGCCGCACTCATACCAATGCTGTTGGCTTACAAATTCGCGGTTCAGAAGCACAAAAAAATCGCACTAATGTACCATGGGAAGTGTAACAGCCCATAAGATGATGCTACACCTTCGAGACTCATGGATTTTTGTGCTTCGTGGGCTGGCAAAGTGAATTTATCGAAGCAACGTATTGCTTTTATCCATCGACTACTGGATTTGGCTGCGTAAATTCTTTTTCGCCATGCATTAAAATGCGGAATTCTATATGTATAACAATCGTAACATGAAAAGTACGCACAATAAGTCAAATTAAACAACTTCTTTAGAAATATATATTGTAATTGTTTTATTTTTCTGATACACCACTAACGTAATTTTACCCCTTAAGTTAGAGACATATTTCTTTTGCAACCCATTCCCTGCAAGTGCGAGCAAGATCACACAGCATAAAACATAATTGTAGCAATGTGGCCCCCACGGCGTTTCCACACTTTATATAGGTGAAAATGGTGCAAACAGAAAAAAAATCTACTGTGTTTAGGAGAGGTACAAATTCAGGGACACGGGCCAGTAAGACAACAACCGGACAGCAGCGGGGTGAATGCCAAATATAAACAGCCATCCCATCGCCACCCCAGCCCCGTTTTCCGCTAACATTCCCGCCGATACGCAATACGCAAATTTAATCACACACCCCAACAACCGTCCACTGGTATAGCTTCATCCACATCCTTCACGCATGGCTCGCTGCGTACAAATGGGAATAACAACAGCGCAAACATCCCAGAACGAGGGGCGCGGAAGCGGTGCGAAGTAGGCAGCGCAAAACGTCACAACTTTAATCAGCTTTAAGATCGATTCCGGCCGTAGACGCGCAGCGCCTGTATTTTAGTTTCATCACCCGATCGTCGCCATCTTTTGCAGGTCGTATCGACTTTGTTGTTTTCTCTTGCTGGCGTTACTGGTGCTTTCCTCGTCTAGCACACCACTCGTGTACGTACGGTTTGTTTGTCGAACGAATATTGTTCCATTACGTGGCAATGACATGCGTAGGGCCGCGCGTCGCCCGGAGATTCGCTCTCGTCCTTTCCGCCACGTCCACCCGGATGCTTTTCGTCATTAATGTTTGGTTCCTTGCTTATTATTTCGCGGCTTGCGTTGCGGGAACAACAAAATATCCTATATCGGGCATCGCGTGACCTTTCCTAAGTGCCCTCTCGCTCTATCGCCCAGTGCCGCTTTTATACATCTATCGCACATCTCCCACGGTGATGGTTTTTTCATCATTTTCAGGATGCTGCTGCTCTTCCTCTCTACCAGAAATAACTAACGCCTCTGTCTCGCTTGCACTTGCACGTTACTTGCCTACTGCTTCGTTCATTTGTGCTAGTCTTCCGAGATTCTTCTTATCTGGCTGACAGACTGCGTCAGAAGTACTTCCCTTTCTCCCTACTGTTTATGTGTAAAATCTTGCAAAATCGAACAGCGAGCCATCGTGTTTAATCTTCTTATTCAAAGTACTTTAAACTTCTACAAAAGAACAGCAAAAGAAAATCAAAGAATGAAGAACTGGAACTCAAGTAGTTGAACAAAGGGGGAGCAATCAGAAGATAACACTGGCACATTAGTTTTGTTGCTTATTGTATTCACTAGTCAGAAGTAGTTACATATTAAATGCAAAAATAATTACGGTGAAAATGACAAAAATGCTCATAGGTTGCCAATAATTGAGTACCGTACCAAGTGCTTTAGAGCTCTAAGCTCTACAGTCCATTGCTTTGTACTGATGCACTGTAAATGAGGTTAGGGTTAGGTAACATATAATGTACAAGTACGTAGAAAATGTAAAAATATATGTATGTGTTATGCGCTACATTTCTAAACCTGAAATGTAAAGCACATTTAGAAGACTAAATCAGGCAAAAAATAAACGGGAAGCATGGTCATAGGCAGAAATTAAATCAGTAATATTGATTTGTTCCCAGATCCAGGCCAAGTATGCGCATTAGTCATGGGGAATTGTAGTGTGGCGGGGAGTGGCAAAAAAAACTGCCGTGTCGCGTACCCCACCCGCCCAGAGTCGATCAATTAAAGTCAGCTTTTATTTGAACCCCAAACAGGTGCAATGGCTGCTGCTGGCCGTCGTCGTAATAACCGTCTACAAAACAACACACACCGTTGCTATCGAGTAGCATTTCTGCGCTACCATCATCATACACTTAGAGACAACTTGCATGAGCGCTGAACAGTGCCACCAGCTTCACACGCACATGTCTCGAGCAACAAACTCGTCCCGTGGACTGTGAATATATTTTTAGCAAATTCCTCCGTGCGGCGGCTTGTTGGTACAGTTCTTGCTCTTTATTCCCCTGCTGGTTGTTGTCTTTTTATGTGTGTCCAACGTTCTTGCGTGTGCTGCTCGGCAAGAGCGCTGTATGTTTGTGTGGGTTTGTAAGCCGTACATGTCAATGCATAAGGTATAATGGACTGAAGAAAACCTGAAACCAACGCATCAGCAGCAACCAAGAGTGGAAAAGAGGCCGATAAGACAGCCAGACTGCTGCGTGCAACAGTGCGCGATAGTTGTATGAGCTGAAACAGCGCGAAAACACGAGATAGCGCGATGTAGCGTAGCCAGCCACGAGAAATCACGGCAACGTTGCAATTGCAAAGGTGAGATGAAGGGAACTAATTTTCTTTCCCACTTGCTCACCAGTGCTAGAGGGGTGCGGTGTGTGCAATGGAAGTGGCAGAGCAGAGTAAGCTTCCCTTCCCTTTCCCTCGTTTCTCTTCGCTCATCCATAGTCTGCTGCTGTATGGAAGACGCAAAAAAAGGCAGAGAAACCCCGCCGTAGCGCGGTACGGACGGGTGGAAATTCTACATTTTGTGTGCGTTTGATTGAAATTCCATCGGAAAAAATGCTATGAAATGAAACTCTTGCCGATCGGTAACATGTGACGAAGAAGACGTCTGCTACCGTTATTTCTTTGTGCCGCGCGGCATATCGTTTTCTGTTGTCTGGTTTTGGCAAACTACTGCTGCGCGGAAAGCAGCATTCAGTTCAGACGGGGCAAGCTGTGTACGGAACCATCCGGAAGATAAACTTTTTTTGCTAATACAATTGTCACAGTGTTTATATGCTGTATGTTGTTATTTTCCGGCTCTAAATCTAAGTAAAGCAAACATCATCCTGTACTAAAAATGCTTACAATACAACACTAGTAATTCAAATCTACAAACTCTTCCAATCGCTCTCGTGCCGTACTGTAAGATTTGATAAGCTCCTTCAGGGTAATGTTTTTCGTTTTCCGCGTAGTTTTAAAGTAACCATCATTAATAATTTTCGGTTGGTGCTGCCGCACCATTTGGAAGCGAATCTGTAACTTCCCGGATGACATTGTCTCGTTGGCGTATCGGTTTAACATGATTGCTCCGGCCTGTAGGGCAAAGAAATGTATTCATAACTATATAACTAAGCAAGAGATGCTTTAATTGTACCTTGCCGTAAAATGACGCCAGATCTACCTGACGACGGTTGCCCACGAGAAACGTTTCCATGCGATCAGCCAAGGCACCAGTGTTAGTCAGCTGCACAAAGTTGATTGTAGTTTCGTTCATTTGATGTCGTAACGGTATGGAGAGGTGTGAGTGGCTGAAAATGATAAACTTAATTATGGACTGATGATCATCAAATCATGAGCAATGGATGTAAGGTTGCAATCCGGAATCCTAGTCGAGTAAAACCCATTCATTCTGCAGCTGAGCGCTGAGTCACCTACCCTAAATATCGTTCGCGACACCAATCGTCGATAGAGATGGCTTCAAAGTAAACTTCCAAGCACTGTTGGAATTCTTGCGTGTCCGGAAGATTTAGTAAGAGTTCGTGACAATGCGCAAAATGCCAACAACCATGGAACTGTTTCGATGCATGCGTACTTCCAGATAACTCACTGTCCTTATTTACCATCTTTACATCCGCAGGAAGCTCAAACTGATAACGTACATGTAGTCCATCGAACTTGAAATCAGATGCACACACTAGTTCCATAAGAAATAATAAATTGCGATGCAGTTGTTTCGGCATTTCAAACCGTTCTTTACGATCCAGCGGGTGTGATCTAATTGCTTGAGAAGTCCCTATGAGAGTGAACTGTTTCGTTGGTCCTGGAAGAACTGTTTTTTCCGAAAGAACTCGTTCAAGGGCGTAGTGGTACATATGCAAGTTGGTTTCGCGCATTTCGTGATAGAAAGGATTGGTGGTCATATGATTGAAATCTGGAAACACTGTCAATATTCCTTCGTCGGGACACCAGGTGATGCTGAATAGCAGCACTTCATGCCCTAAATCAGCCATAAGGTACATTGATTGCGTTTTGGTAGGCGTAACCAGTGACTGCTGCTGCTGTTGCTGCTGCATACGATTTCGGTTGTCCTGATCTTCCGGATAATAATTGTCTTCGTCAACATACGAAAATAGTAGCTGCGGTATATGCGATTCTGATTTCAACATTTGGTAATATTTTTTATGATGATCTGTTTTGCAATTTTCCCTAATGCGATAATAGTCCTTTTCGTAGTGACTAAATATTTTCTCCTGCCAGCAAATGATCCGCGTTTCATTTGTACCATGTTCGTTCGATTCTGTATCGTCGAGGCTTTGGTCAAGTCCCTCTAGCACGGGTACGTCGATCAGGGAATGGATTTTGCGGATGGTTAATCTGAAGAGCACCCAAGTGATATTAAGGAATCGTACCTGTCGTTTAGGGATTAGAGTAGGAACAAACCTGCAGCGGAAGTTCGATATCGGGCTTCTGGTGCGATAAACTCCAGTTTTGTATTGTTTTTGGATGGAAAACATAACTCTTGTTTCGCGAATTTGGCCTTGCGCGGTCACTATCGGTTTACTGAAGAGAATTAAAACTTCTAGAGTGTTTTTTCATTGGAACCCAACATTATTGTTTTATAGGTAACGTTACCATGGAAACTGTATGTAACCGCGATACGGCATTCTTTGATTAATCATTTCATTGAGTAGACGACACAAGCATCAAAACTTGGGCGATAAAGTTGCGATGGATGTGAGTAGTATTTTTTCCGATTTAAGTAAAAAAAATAACATTCTCCGCTCATGTTTGGTCAGTTGCATTTGTTTGACGACCTTTGAAACGTTCGACCTCCTTTCTTGCTCTGGACGTATACATCCAGTGAAGAAACGGATCACAAGGGTTAACATGAAGCATATTTGGACGGCGAGCGTACACACATTTCCGACTGTGCAGATTAGCTCGAATTGTTAAAAAATGCGCTAGAAAACGAATCATATCGAGCAGTTTTAATATTCGTGCTGTCAAAAGTACGGAAAACACCGGGAAATTGTTTTGATACCATCACAGGTTTGTTGTGATTTCAATATCCACAAGTTTTCTTCTTACAAAAACATTTGAATTGTGAATTGTATGGAATTAATGAATTTTTTTTTTGCATCTAAATTAAAGGTCGCTAGTGTGGTTATTAGTGGAGGAACTTATTTGTCCATCACCTTTCAACCAGTGCTTATGCCAGCTTGACCTACAGTATCAGCCTAAAGCGCATCGTCAAGATATTTCAGAAATATAGCTGATGAAAAAGCATTATTACCGGATAAAACAATGAACAACTTCCGTTCGACGTTTCCATTCGTTTCCCGTGAGCTTCTGAACTGGTTCCCTGGCCACATGGGTAAAGGTATGAAGCAGATGCAACAAAAGCTGAAACTGATTGACTGCGTCATAGAGGTCCATGACGCGCGAATACCGCTTACGGGTCGTAATACAGAATTTAAACACACGATTAGTGGCATCAAGCCCCATATATTGGTGCTTAATAAGAGTGATCTTATTGAAAAGCAGCTTGAAAGTAAAATTATTGATCGCCTTCAACAAGAAAGCCACGATCCTTCGCACGTTTTGTTCACAAATTGCAAGAGCCAGTAAGTATGCGATTTGGCTAGATTTGGCAACGATTTATGATAAAATGTTTTTTTATCCTTTCTAGGAGTTGTAGGGGTCTTCGAAAATTAATGCCAATGGCACAGGATCTAATTAGCAGTTCAGATCGGTATAATCGTTCCAGCCAGCGAGAATTTTGCATAATGATTATTGGGGTGCCAAATGTTGGAAAATCGTCGCTAATAAACGTACTCCGAAACCGGCATCTGAACAAGAAGGGTGCAAGTCAGGTGGGAGCTGTAGCGGGAGTTACAAGAAGCGTGCTGAACCGTATCAAAATATGCGAAGAGCCACCAATTTATTTGCTGGATACGCCTGGTATCCTAGAGCCTAATATCGCCGACACTGAAACAGGGCTACGTCTGGCTCTGGTCTCCTGTCTACAGGATCATCTTGTGGGCGAGGAGCTGATTGCTGATTACCTTTTGTTCCTATTAAACAAGCAGCAAAATTTTCGCTATGTTGAGGTAATGGGTTTGCAGGAGCCATCAGATTCGATTGCCAGTGTGCTGATGACAAGTGCCGTGCATTTAAACAAAATGATCCGTACCAAACAGCTGGATGGTACAAGTGTGCTTCGTCCGGATATAAATATGACAGCAAAGTTGATGCTGAAATCGTTTCGCACAGGAGCGTTTGGAAAGATTTTGATAGACGAAGATAAACTTAGGTATCATAGTAATAGCATTAAATTAAAACAAAATTGAACGAAGCACCCAGTTCACGATTGACTGGTTGCTGGTAAAAGTTCTAATCTAATCAAATATAGTCCAGTAGTAGTCAAAAGTAATCGATAGAAAAATAGATTATAAATCAAAGAAAAGTCTGTGCTTTGTATTGATTTCATCGTCGTTTCTGATTTGGCGTTAAAACATCATCGATGTTTGATGTTTATTTGTTCAAGTTTAGTTTTCTTTTCTGGGCCAGTTATAAAATTTCTAATCAGTTGTAAATAATTTTACAATCGAAAGTTACAAACATATGAAACTGGACTGATTTGGAGGCCAAAGCATCGAAATTGCCATTTCCATACGGATTTTTCAAACAATTTGAATCACTCATGCATGATTGGGGATATTTTCAACTGTCGAAAGAAGGGGTTAAATAACTATGCGATTTTAGCATTTGGTCAAAAAATTAGAACTCCGGATGACAGCTGTCACTCTCGGTTATCAATGGACCTCAAACATTTTGATGACAGTGTGCAGCAGTGAAATGACTCACTGTGCGTGAATGTTTGGAATTAGTTGAGCAAATAACTGTGAGGTGGGAAAGCGGGTTTCCCACATTTGGTACTGGGAAAGTAGAAAGCTGTCTAAGGAAGGACATCGTCGGAAAACTGCTTTTCACGCACATTCCTTTCGCTAACATCCGTTCCAGACGGTTCAACAAAGTATTTCACGGATTCAGTATTCAGTTGGTTTAAGATGGACCGTTGTGAGCAACATGGACAAGCGATACCACTGCGTCGCCTCAACACACGTGAAGAAAACCGGAGGCGACAACATATGCGACTTATCTTTGATAAGGTGATAATTAATCTGCCCGATCTGAACTTTACAGCTGCTAAAATGAACAAATTTCACTAATTGCAATTTTGCATTCTAGTACGATACGGATTCCGATGGGTATCTGAACGTAACCGAGATGAAGCGCCTTATAAAAGACAGAAAGTGCCCCGATATGCCAAAGGATTTGGCGATTCATCTGCTAAAAGCGTCCGACACAAACAATGATGGGCGTTTGGATTTTGCCGAATTTTACAAGCTCAGCACAGAGCATCCGATCTTTCTGTTCGAAATGTACCTCAAGTATTGTAAAGCGGTAGTGCCCAAACGAAACGTGGCTGAAGAAGGGGACGTAATAGGTATGCTTATCGTAATGTAATATCTATAGGTTAGTTAAACATCCTTGATATGACGTAATTTTAAGTGAGAGAGATACGGATTCAAATCGAGTAATGAAACATTGGTATATGGTATATGTATAAATTGTTTTTTAACAGATTTTTCTCTTACTTCAGATGGCGAATACGAACAAAGTATGAAACTATGGCCTCCGCCGCTAATGATGATAATTTTTTCCATATTGGAGGTAATCTTCTTCGTCATCGATATCGTAAAAACGCAAGAGTAAGTTTTATCACCTTCAAAGAAACAAACATTCAATAATGCTTCATCCTATCGTTATCTAGTCATAATGGCACTAGTACTAATGGCCCGATGGCGACCTTGTTTATCTACAATCCACACCTCAGACACGAGGCGTGGCGTTTCTTAACGTACATGTTTGTGCATATCGGGTGAGTCACGCTGTTTCCGGACCTATCGTGTATCAATGAGAGCTTTATTATCATTAAATTGATTATATCGTGTTAACAGATTCATGCATCTCGTAATGAACTTGCTGGTGCAAATCTTGCTAGGCGTTGCGCTAGAATTGGTACACTGCTGGTGGCGTGTGGCACTGGTATATCTCGCAGGGGTCATTGCTGGTTCCATGGGTACCTCGATATTCACACCACGCGTGTTTCTCGCTGGGGCTTCCGGTGGCGTTTACGCGCTTATCACGGCTCACATTTCAACAATTATTATGGTGCGTCGAACAATGAACGGCTTATATTTTATTTAAATTATTTATTTGTTCGTTTTCCTTTTCCTTTCAACGCATAGAACTGGAAACAAATGGAATATGCCATCGTTCAGCTATTTGTGTTTTTGGTGTTTTGTGTTACCGATTTGGGTGTCTCCATATACAACAGTATTAACGATCCGTTTGATAAGGTGGGCTACATTGCCCACGCCAGTGGCGCCGTAGCAGGGTTTCTTGTTGGAATAGGAGTACTGCGCAATCTTAAAGTAGAATCCTGGGAGCGTAAGCTGTGGTGGTGTGCAGTAACGGTTTACTTCCTACTGATGATCGCCGGCATCATGTACCACTTTTTGGATCCTTCCCACTTTTACTAGGCAGATGAGAGATCCTGCCCCATGCTGCCAATTAATGTTTATAAGCTTACATTTCCATTTATGCTGCAGGTGAGTGTTGTGATTGGCAGCGAAAAACACGTTAAAAAGCATTGTACAAAGTGCAAGCATTGCTCATAATACTGCTTAGGTGCCTTAGCTTTAGTGCCTAAAAAGCGAAACGAACGGATCATTTCGAAAAAATTAAAAAAGACAATCGTGCCTTTATTCCTTTTTTGTTGGCTAGAATTATAAAGAGTTTATGGCTCCCGTAGCTTTAACTGGGTGATATGAATCCCGTTTTGGACCAGTTTCGTTTAAAAAGCAAACAGCACAATTTCAAAGTTTATTCATATATGTACTTACTATTATGCTATGAAGAATAAAACTCATTTATTTACTCTAAATGTTTTACTCAGCTGTAGTTACATTCTAATACTTAGATTTTTTTAAATCGACATCCTCATCACCCCCTGATTTGGACTTACGTTTTTGAATAATGTTCTGAATTTGCTGCCATTCGCGGTCCAACTCCGCCTTCTCGTTTTTTTCAGTTTTGTGTTTTCGCGTCTTACGACCGTCTTGCATTTTAACACCATACTGGAAGGCTGCCTTCGGTAGCGCCTCCTTGCTACTCATGTACTCTGAATACTCTTCCTGTGTGTCAAAATCCCAGCGCCCAATTGGGCCCTTCTTGTTACCGAGATCCATCTTCGTGTAGTCGACCTCGTCATCCGAATCGTCTATTGCATCGTTCATCTCCTGTAAACCGGGATAACATTCTGCGTAACCTTCCGGCTCTGCAGTAAGCTTAGTGATCAGTTGGGCTGATAATTTGGGCGGCGCTGGAACGGGTGGTATGGCAGCAGAGTCACGTGCAACGGCTGCATCGTCGTTGTATTTATCGAAGTAGCTATGTCGACCCGTATTTCCTTCCAGCTTTGATGATCCGGCTACGTCTTCATATCGTCGATTCGGTTGATAATCCCCAATCTCACCGTAGATCGAATCGTCCACCATGCCTTTGGTTCCCGAATCATCGATGAGCTTGAAAAGAGGCTTATCCTTATCGCGACGTTTGTTTTTCTTGCCCCTTCCTCCCTGGCGCAAGTAGGACAATATTTGAGCAAGCTTGTTGATCACGATATCGTTCGTAGTTAGCGTTTGTGTATCCCCAACATCCAAAGGTACTTCCGCCTTTGATCGAATCACGGTGGTCGGGATGTCTGAGTCGACATTTTCATCCTCCAGCTCAATGTGGTACGCCATTCGACCGGGTGCAAACATTTCATTGCGCTCTATCGTCCTTGATCGTTGCTTTTCCAAGGTACGATAAATGTTTTGTCCGAGCACGGTTCGAAACTCTAAATCATCCTGAAGCTCTTTATCTATGATGCTGGCGGTAGCGACCCGCTGTGCCGCTGCGGCTGGCATTGGAGCTTCCGCAGTCGGTTCAATGTCGACCAGCTTTTCCATTTCTTCTTCCTGCTCGTTTTCTTTAGCTATGATTTCGCTACGAACTTTTTGAAGCAGTGCATAATCCAGACCCTTCACCAAATGAGTGTGCTCCATGTCACCACCCAAGAATTTCGACTCCTGTATCTGTTGCCGACGCCGTTCAGCCGCGTTCAGACCTGATTTCACATCTGGTGCTACCGCGCGATAAGCACTCGTGGAGCTAGACGAGTCCAAATTTTGATAGTCTGGATTTGCACCGTCACGTCGTTCTCTGGCCCGATCGCGGTACTTTTCAGCCAGTTCCGCTAGCTTGTTGTCTTCCTGTTTTTTCAGCTGCGCATAAAAATTTTTCTTTTTACGACGAGCTTCATGTCTTTCGGACGACGGTGGCTTCATGGAGGCCGATGAGGATGCCGGCGTTCCAGCCGTCCCAGCAGAAGATGCCGATGACGCCTTAGACATCGCATCGCGTATTGAACCAGCGCCATGTCCTGATCCGGGAGGCGCTCTTGGTGTCATAAGAAGCTTACGGAAATCATCGTTGGTCAATCGTTGCGTGGCCGGGGTTTCCGGTTCGTGGTGATCGTTGTCCGCAGGCATGTTGCCTCTTGTTAGTTTTGGTTCCGATTACCAAACAAATGCCCGTACTCAACGTAATACTCCTTTTTCGGACACTGCACGTAGAGATGTTTTTCACTATTTGGGTTTTGGAGAAAATCAATAATAATTGGTTGATTAGCTCTGAATATTTTGATGAATACAAGCAAAAGATAAACAAGACAATCGCACTCCCAGGACGTTTATTGGGCATCGTAGTTGACAGCTCGCCTAAGCCAGACTCGTATATGCTGGTCTATGAATAACAAAATTCATCGCTGATTTTGGAGTATTGTTTGAGCGACTGTGGGCTGAGAAATAGTATAACTATGGAAATTGAAAGTATCTTTCCTTATTGTTTGAATGGCGTATATAATTATGTAGGACTTTCTCGCCTGCAATTTTGATACGATTTGTTCATATTTGTTGCGGCGAAAAAATGTGAATTTTGAACGGCTTTTTTCTGCGGCACATGGTTATAAGCACCTTGTTTATTTTTATAGCACGTTTTTAACCTCAAAATATCAGCTGTCAAACGTTTCTTGCCCGGCGTGTTTGATAATACGAACCGCGTGTTTGGTGCAATTGAACGGATCTCGGAGGAATCTGAACAAAGTTTGGCTTGCAGCAGAGAAATAATAAATCTAGCCTAATCATGGAAGTGGGTGAGTAGTGTGCTAGTTACAATTGATCACAACATTGAATTGGCTGCGCGAAACATGAATTGAATGAATGTATTTTCTGCTCCACAGATATTCCGTCGCCAATTAAGAAGGAGAAAAAAAAGAAGAAAATAAAACAAGAACCTGAGGCGGAGATTGAAAATTTGGGCGAGATTCAGAAGTCGGGCGATTTCCAGTTGAAACCTTCGTCTGCCATCGCTACTCTGGATACGTCTAAATGGCCATTGTTGTTGAAGAACTTCGACCGCTTGAACGTGCGTACCAACCATTACACGCCACTGCCGTTCGGATCGTCCCCGTTGAACCGCAAGATAAATGACTATGTATCAGCCGGCTTCATCAACTTGGACAAACCGTCCAACCCTAGCTCGCATGAAGTGGTAGCTTGGATCAAACGAATACTGAAAGTAAACAAAACGGGCCATTCGGGAACATTAGATCCGAAGGTGACGGGTTGTTTGATCGTGTGCATTAATCGTGCCACTCGTTTGGTGAAGAGCCAACAGAGCGCCGGTAAAGAATACGTGGCCGTGTTTAAGCTGCACTCCGCCGTGGAAAAGATCGCTAAAGTGACCCAGGGGCTAGAGAAGCTGCGAGGTGCTCTGTTCCAGCGCCCTCCGTTGATTTCGGCCGTCAAACGACAGTTGCGTGTGCGCACCGTGTACGATTCTAAGCTGTTGGATTACAATGATCAACGTAATATAGGCGTATTTTGGGTAAGTTGCGAAGCTGGTTCATACATTCGAACGATGTGCGTCCACCTGGGTCTTGTACTCGGTGTCGGCGGACAGATGCTCGAACTTCGCCGCGTCCGTTCCGGCATTCAGTCGGAAAAGGATGGCATGGTAACGATGCACGATGTGCTAGATGCTCAGTATCTGTACGAAAATCACAAGGACGAGTCAATGTTACGCCGTGTGATAAAACCACTGGAGGGTTTGCTCGTTGGCCACAAACGCATCATCATGAAGGACAGCTCGGTGAATGCGGTGTGCTATGGGGCGAAAATTTTACTACCCGGCGTACTGCGCTACGAGGACGGGATCGAGATCGATCAAGAAATTGCGATCGTGACTACCAAGGGCGAGGCAATTGCTTTGGGCATTGCTCTAATGACAACGGCCACAATGGCTGGATGTGATCATGGAGTCGTTGCAAAAATTAAACGCGTCATAATGGAACGCGACACGTACCCACGCAAATGGGGCCTTGGACCGAAGGCTTCGATGAAGAAGCAGTTGATAGCCTCGGGAAAGCTGGATAAATACGGCAAACCGAACGAAAACACACCGAAAGATTGGCTTAACAGCTACACCGACTTCAACCAGTCTGCTAAGCAAACGAATGGGAATGGAACATCCGCAGGGGAGGATGGTGGCAAGCGCAAACTTAGCATTGGTGATACCAACATGGAATCGGTGATTGACGATGGAGAAGAGAAGAAAAAGAAAAAGAAGAAACACAAGAAGGATGCTGAGGATGCCGCAGAAGGGGAAGGCGAAGAGGAACAGCCAATGCACCAGACGGCAGGTGAGGAAGATGTAAAGGAGAAAAAGAAAAAGAAAAAGAAAGATAAGAGTATGTCAATGGAAGCAGCATCCGTGTAAGGAATGGTCGGATTCTATTTCGCTAGATGTATCGATAGACAGCATTTTGCATCGATGGAATTGGTTGGTAATTCATTTTATTCAAAGAAATCCTTTGTATTTGTTTGACACGAGTTTTGATCCGTTTGTTCCATTTTCCATCCACTAGAAGCAAACACAGATGTTAGATTTTAAATGATCCAAAAGAACTACCATTTTATGAAAATTTCACGAACTCATTTGTTTGTGGACATTGTATAACAGTAATTACCTGTTCTGGTATCAACCGCAGAAGAAGGCAAGAAAGAGTTCAAGAATTCAGCATTGCACTTCATCCTTTTTCATTTTGCATTTATGCAACTAACAGACAGAATGGAAGAGGCATATATTCTTAGTGAAGGAATATGTGTTTGGTGTTGTTTTTAGAATTCTTTCACATACATACTGCAACTATGTTAATCAAGAATTAATACTTTAAGCCTAAGAAATACAAAAATGAAATCAAAGAGAAGAATCCTTTGAACTTTAGTGAGTAAGATGTACTGCAGCTGGAAATTGAGAAACGTGAAAGTGATAGCTAATGTAATCGAAAGTACATCGGGAACTATCAACGTGCAATTTGAACAGAATGATCACCCAGAAGCAGTTGCAGTTCTTGGTGGTTCTATTGTGTACAGTATGCTGGGGCAGTCGAGTAATCTTTTTTAATCCATCCAAAAACGAAACAATCAATTAAGTTAACTCAAGCAAACAATAGATTTTTCAGGAACAGACGGAATATACCAAGCAACTGAAATATTCTCAACAAAAAAATCATACTGCAGTGTACCGCATTTATGAAGGCATCCAAATTTGTTACAATTGAGTGGAGCTCTAGTAATAAAAAGGCGAGCACATTGTTCACGTGGTGTGTGAAGATAAAATTAGCGCCAACATGAAGTTGGAGAAGACGGATACAAACTGTAGTGTCACGCCCCAGCATACAGTGTATGAAAAAATCATCTTATTGGAAAAACGTACATAGAAGGAAAACTGTTGTTTATTCAGCAAAATGACCACAAGGTTGGTTCCTGGTGGTGGAACCTGGAAAAAGATGGCGCGGTGGTTGGGGTTTTTGGATTTCGCCTTATACTCCAGTGTTGTCACGGATCCATTGACGGTATTGCGAAATACGCGTGTACCCGGTTGGTGTAGTCGAGTCACACGAAGCAGTGATGAGTGAAGCAACGCCAACCAGTGTGTCAATGCGTCGCTCTGAAACGACGAAGCCAGCTCCAAGATCTCCATTGCACACATTCGAACGTTGAAGGCCGTCTTCGGCGCAGAAGTGGTTCG
This sequence comes from Anopheles moucheti, assembly GCF_943734755.1. Taxonomy (NCBI): domain Eukaryota; kingdom Metazoa; phylum Arthropoda; class Insecta; order Diptera; family Culicidae; genus Anopheles; species Anopheles moucheti. The sequence goes on from NC_069141.1 coordinate 47,534,616, forward strand.
GGATCGTAATTTGATAAATACCGACACAGCGAGAATCGCTGACCGCGCGTTGGTAACCCACCTTCAGGAAATCTGATCGGGTTTGTCCTAGCAGACAAAAAAGGTATGTATTAAAATTGGGTAAGTTTTGCATTTTGATTTATAGATTATAAATGGATCGAATTTAATTGAAATCGTTTTTCAATGCTTACCTCCGATCGTGTTGAAACCGAAGCCAACAACCATGCCTTCCTCATTTTCGTACGGCAAATTGCGTCCTGGAATGGGCAGTTGAATTGGGCTGATCAGTGCCGAAAAGGTGACTGGTTGAGGCAGAATAATAAATCCAATATCATTCGCTCGGTTTGCCATGTTGAAGCTCGGATGGGCAATGGCTTGGGTTGACACTTGCATGTTTAGCTGGCCGAACACGGTGCTCCCGAGTCCAACTTCCCATCGTACGAAGCCTGCGATGTTCTGTGCCGCTGTCAGGACGTGTCGGTCAGAGATTAACGATCCTCCACCATAAAACCCAGAGTTGCCCGAGTTTAGATATAGCACATAAGCGTTGAATGGTGTGTTGGGGGCATTTAGACCGTTAACGATACGCGAATTGCGATCCGGTTGCATCTGGTTGGGAATGAACACGTTTATTTATTATTCGCTAAATGAAGCAATCGGATTAACACGAAACATTAGCAAACTCACTTCTAGAGCGGACACGCAACATAGTGTTATGCCAAGGAGTAGTAATCCAACGTATCTTTTCATCCTGCACGATTGATGTACAAAAGTTTGTACTGGTTGTATGTTCGAAATGGGCAAACTTGCAACAGCACCAGAACCACACTGTTTGGAGGTCAATCGGGAAACGGTGCCTTATATACAGAGTCCAGCATTTGATGGCTTTTCGTTGTCGACCGGGTTGGGGTTTTCACGCGATAAGTGTTTGGTAAAACACTGGTATGGTATTGGTCTATAACGGTTCGTTTCTTTTATCAATCATGTTTCCGCCCGAATGTGTAACAATTCGATATTGTCGCTGTCGAATGTGTAGGATGTCGATAACAGATCAATCATAAAGCAGCACAACACCTGACTCGCGTGATATTTGCTAGAAAGGCATGTGTTGGCACGAATGCACTTTTCATTTCAGTTGTATGCATCGAACGAAGGATGCATTTTGAATAAAAAATAGTTTAGGTCCATGTTTCTGAGATTTTGAATCTTTTTAAATATATCCATGTTTATATGGATCAAAAATGAAATTATCAAACAATCCCGTTTCTATGAGCTATTTCGGTAAACTTTTTTTTTTATCAAAATGCGACAGCTGCTGGAGTGAAGCAACTGTTGGCTGTAGCAAACAATTAAGGTGTGACCGTAAATCCATTGCAAGTGATGATCGATCGGCATGGTTTAAGATGGCGCCTCTGCTAGAGATTTGGATGACTAAGAAGCTTAATGATTGATGATTTTGAACTACCAATGTTTAGCCAATATTTTACGTAATGTTAGCATTGCGCTGAATAATGACTATGGATGAGTAATGCGTAGCTGTAGTATATAATCCAAAGGTACTGTTTTACTGGTACACTAATACTGGTGTACACTTCGTGTGAATCTGTACGCTTTGAAATAAGATTGGGGACTGGAGAAAGACCTTCCACGACACCCCAAAAACCCTTGCAACGTAAGAAAATCAAAGTATCGTACTTTTGCATGGTTAACCCTTTTGTATTCACGATTTCTATGCCGAATCGTAGAGATGGTGGTATATGATGGATATTTCGTTTTGTAACAAATTATCGCAATACAAATTTTATCGCTTTACAAATTTTAGTTGGTAACGACGCATAACGTACGTTGTCATGGTAGCATTATTTCCCACATCCATGAATAATTTTTTTGTGTGGAGCATTTTTGATTTCAAATCTCTTCTTAAACGCTTTTCTTTTAACGCCTTCTGTGATCCCTTCTCCAACAATTTATTTTTCCATGTATACTATGATTTTACCAAATGGATGTTTTTTACACATAGGGACGTCCAATTTGAGAATGTTTTTATTTGTTGTCCTTGGGTATTCGCGCGTTTTCTAGCAGGATTCTTCACAAGATATTCAAAAAGACTTTAATTTTGGTTGGTGATACAGTTCCCCCATCATGTGTCACCGGGGCGCCCCAAAGCTTCCAAGTGTCAAGTGAGCGCAGGACCCACTATCCTGATTAATACAAATCAAGGAAGATCAGAAATGACCATTGAACCCACAAGGGTAGCAGCCAGGAATAACTCCAGGACGCTCTATTATTAGAAAAATCAGTGTACAGTCAACGTATCAAAGCTCAAATCTGCTTTACTAGACGTATTCTAATTTTGTAAGACGTATACTAAAATATACTAATTTGCTCTAATAGGGATATTCTAATTTAGTATACGTTAAACTATTTTAGCATTTATTATATGGGTTATACTATTTTAGTAAAGCGTGGATATACTATTTTGGTAAGCCGGTGATATGCTATTTAGTGCGCAATAAACTGTTTTAGTATGCAGGGGTATACTAATGTAGCATGCGGTATACTAATCTAGTACACGGGTGTCAGAAAAATGTGAAATTTGTACTTTTACTATTTAAGTAGACGGAAAATACTAATTTAGTACACGGTGTACTAGGAATATGCTGATTTTACGGTGTACTAGGAATATGCTGAGGAATATGCGAGCAGTTGTTGTTGTTGTTGTTGTGCTATGAATTAGAACTAACGATTGATAATGCGATGCATGCAATTGTCGACCCCCCGACATCTCGACAAGGTACCAGAATTCATATGGAAGAGGAAGGGGCCACGAGTTTAGAACACCAGAACTGTTAGAGTATACAACCCCTGTAGTCTTGTGTCACTTTGACACAACGTTAATTGGGAACTGATATCTTTTGTAAAGATAGGTTGGCAATCCTATCTGCGTGTTTGTTACATGTACTCTCTTTCCGGTTCGCTTTATAATAAACCAGATACACTTTTCACTAAGCAAAACCATCATCGTTTATTAGGTTATGGGCCCAGATACGTTGGCGATCAAAGGGCAGTGAAAATTAGTGAATATTGTTTCTTGTATCGATCGCTTATTATCGTGATGGAGCTTCTTACTGAGAAAAACGATCGTCATTTTCTCCCGTTGTTCGATGGCTCAAACTATACCGCATGGAAGTATAGGATGACAATTCTCCTGGAGGAGCATGAGCTCTTGGAGTGTGTTAACACTGATGCGGATGGATTGGAGGCGCTGAAGGACGAGACAGGAGATAGTGAGACGATAGCGAAGGTGAAGAAGCTGAACCGTGAAGCACGTGCCAAAAAGGATCGGCGTTGCAAGTCGCTATTGATATCACGGATACACGATTCGCAGCTTGAATATGTGCAGGATAAAAACACACCGAAGGACGTGTGGGACGCCTTGAAACGTGTTTTTGAGAGGCACAGTATTGCAAGCAGAATGCACCTGAAGCGGCAGTTAGTGTTTCTACGTTTCAATAGTGGGACGCTACAGGAACATTTCTTGAAACTTGACCGTTTAGTGCGGGACTATAGAGCTACCGGTGCCACGTTGGATGAACTCGACGTAGTATGCTACTTGATGATTTCAGTCGAATCCTCATATTCGACCGTAGTAACAACCATCGAATCGCTACGATCGGAAATTCTAAATCTGGAATTCGTTAAGTGTAGGTTGCTGGATGAGGAAACGAAAAGGAAATGTGTGGACCTGTCCTTGCCGAAAAGTGAAGCGGCATTTTCCAGTGAAAAGCAACCTCGAAAACCAAATCAGAAAAATAAGGTTAAGTGTTTTGGCTGCAAAATGGAGGGACATAAGCTGAATGAATGCCCTAGCAAAAGAAAAAGTGTCACTAACACATCGAAGGCTCATATGAGCAAAGCAAGCGTAAGCTTTGTCGGTGTGACAGCGGAATCATGTAACAGTATGGAATGGTTCATTGATTCTGGTTGCTCGGAACATTTAGTAAACGATAAAAGATTTTTCCTAAATTTGACACGTTTAAAGCATCCCATAGATATTGCCATCGCCAAAGATGATGTAACGATTAGAGCAGAATTTTCCGGAACAGTCAACGTTGTGAGCAATGTGTACGGGAAGAAAATTAACTGTTTTGTAAATAATGTTCTATACGTGCCAGATTTGCGATGCAACTTGTTCTCGGTCATGCGAGTGGATGAAGCCGGAATGACAGTGGTATACAAAAATGGGACCGTTGAAATTCATCGTGGCGATGAAATCGTAGCATGTGGAACACGTATCGGAAAATTATACCAAATGGATTTTTGTTACCAACGGCGAAATGAAAACTCAATGTTAACGACAGGTAGAGTGCCCAAAGATTTGGAGATATGGCATAAGAGACTTGGTCATCTGAATACGGGCAGTATTGAAAAATTGGTTCGGAACAACATGGTTACTGGGATTAATATCAGTCATTCGGACAAAGATAGTATTGTTTGTGAGTCTTGTTTGGTGGGAAAACAAACTCGAAACCCATATCCATCGCGTAAAGAGAAAAGGTCGTCGCGAGTGTTAGAACTAATACATTCGGATGTATGTGGTCCGGTAACTCCTGTTGGTATGAGTGGTGCTAGGTACTTCGTCACTTTCATCGATGATTGGAGTCATTTTTGCATGGTGTTTCTGATGAACAGTAAGGATGAGGTATACAACTATTTTCGTGACTATGAAGCTGCAGTCACTGCAAAATTTGGTAAGCGGATCAGCCGTTTGCGATGTGACAATGGCGGTGAATATCGCAGTAAGCAGTTCGACGTCTTCCTAAAGCAGAAAGGCATCATGGCAGAATGGACGACTCCACATACACCTCAACAGAACGGGGTAAGTGAAAGGATGAACCGCACCTTAACTGATAAAGCTCGTACCATGTTGCAGGATTCTGGAATCGACAAGCGGTTTTGGGGGCAAGCCGTCCAGACGGCAGCGTTTCTTCTCAACCGCAGCCCCACGAGTGCTATCGATAGCAACGAGACTCCGTACGAACGATGGGAAGGCAAGAAACCCAACGTAGCGAAGCTGAGAACATTTGGATGTCAAGTATACACACATATTCCAAAGGAGCAACGTATGAAGTTGGTTGCGAAAGCTTGGAAAGGAATATTTGTTGGCTACACCGCGAATGGATATCTTGTTTGGAATCCGCAAAAATGTAAAATAGTTCATGCACGTGATGTAATATTCTTGGAAGACTCTCAAATCACTACCACAACAGTGAAAAAGATATGGGCTGATGATTTCTTCTCAACGAAAGTGATTGACGACGGTTCAGCACAAGGATCAGTTGAGAATGAATTGGGCAATGAATCAGAGGTAGTTGACGATAGTTCATCACGAGGCTCAACTGAGAGAGAACTGCAAATTAAAACGGGCGGCTCCGAACAAGGCAACGAATCAGAAGGAGAATATGATACGGCTCCTAACTCTGATGCTGAAGTTGAAGCAGTTTCTGAAGGTGAATCTTCAAAACGGAAGCGAAATCCTCCCATCTGGCATAAAGACTATGACATGCAGTATGCAACATACGCGTTGAGTGCTACTAACTATGTGGAAAATCTGCCGAATTCATTAGCTGAGGCTCGTAAACGCGAAGACTGGTCCAAATGGAAGATCGCTGTGGATGAAGAAATCCAATCTCTGAAGAAGAATGAAACCTGGGAGTTGGTGAAACTACCCGAAGGTCGGAAACCTATTACATGCAAATGGGTGTTTGCTATAAAAAGAGGTATTGATGGCAAGCCTTGTCGTTACAAAGCCCGTTTAGTGGCTAGAGGTTTTAGCCAAAAGTATGGTTTCGATTATAATGAAACTTATTCACCGGTTGCTAGACTAGACACACTTCGCATGGTTTTGGCGATTGCAAACGAAAAGAAAATGGTGATACATCAAATGGATGTTCGTACAGCTTTCTTGAATGGTAAAATTCAAGAAGAACTTTATATGATGCAACCTGAAGGGTTCCAGAAGGATGGAGATCTAGTGTGTCGATTACGAAAATCTCTATATGGTTTAAAGCAGGCTTCTAAAGCATGGAACGATCGTTTCGATACTTTCATCCGTGGGCGTTTAGGTTTCAGACGAAGCCTAAATGATCAGTGTCTTTATACGCAGACAACGAAGAACGATATCGTTATCATCGTTTTGTACGTAGATGACCTCGTGATTGCTGGTTCAACGTTGGAAGTTGTACTAGACTTGAAGAAATGTCTGGCGAATGAGTTCGAAATGAGTGATATTGGTGAAATCAAATGTTTCCTCGGAATGAATGTCAGCTACAACAGAGAAGAAGGCGTGATGCAGATTCATCAGCAGCATTATCTTCAAGATGTCTTGCACCGGTTCAAAATGGAGACATGCAAGCCCTGTTCCACACCAATTGAGAATCGGCTGAAACTGTCTAAAGGCAAAGAAGAAAACCGTACTACGCAACCTTATCGTGAGTTGATAGGTTGTCTGATGTATGCAGCTCAGACAACAAGGCCTGATTTGGCTGCTGCAGTGAACTTCTACAGCCAATTTCAGAGTTGTCCGACGGATGAGCATTGGTCACATTTGAAGAGAATTCTACGCTATGTACAAGGATCATTAAATGTGGGTCTTATATATCGCCGAGGTGGAGGAAAAACTCTGGAGGTATATTCGGATGCAGACTGGGTTAATGACCCCAACGATAGACGGTCAGTGAGCGGAAGCGTTTTCAAAACGTTTGGATCAACTGTGGCGTGGATCACTAGGAAACAGCAAACTGTAGCACTGTCTTCGACGGAAGCTGAACTAGCTGCTTTGTGTGTTGCTGTTCGTCACGGATTGTGGATGTCGCGTTTGTTTCGCGATTTTGGATGTAAGGTGGATTTTCCTGTGACTTATTTTGAAGATAATCAATCAACGATTAGCATCGTCGAAGACTCCAGAGGGTTCGGAAGATTGAAGCACATTGACGTGAAATTATTCTTCCTGAAAGATTTAGTGAAGGAAAAGCAAATCATCCTTAAATATATTCCAACGACGAATCAACAGGCAGACATGATGACTAAGGGTCTACCGATCGCAGCATTTAAAAGAAATTGTCTAGCCATTGGATTAGCAAGTTGCAGCGGTTGAGCGGGGGTGTTAGAGTATACAACCCCTGTAGTCTTGTGTCACTTTGACACAACGTTAATTGGGAACTGATATCTTTTGTAAAGATAGGTTGGCAATCCTATCTGCGTGTTTGTTACATGTACTCTCTTTCCGGTTCGCTTTATAATAAACCAGATACACTTTTCACTAAGCAAAACCATCATCGTTTATTAAGAACCATGGTCACCACCACCAGATAGTTATCTACTATCTTGACACAAAAAAGTGTCAAGATATGGTATTAGATAGACAGTGATATTGTTAAAATTACGTTAGAAATTGGTCAATAAGCCCCATCTAATAAGCTACCTGTTCCAACACGGATGCAGCAAGCTGAAGTTGCTAGAGACTTAGTGGCAGTGCTAGGGGAAGCGCTTAGGAAACACTTGAGCGCTGTATGATCGCTGCGAAGCTTCAACGGCCACAGGCGTATGGTGTATCGAACTAACAGCAGCATAACCGAAGAAACGATCGGCGTCATATGGTGTATTCAGAGGAAGGGATGGTTTGTTATGAATCCAAGTGAACACTATCCTAGATAAACGGTGTGCATGCCTAAATGGTCCAGTGTAAGTTCCTGCAGAATGTAGAGAACTACTTACCTAGAGTAAACAGATTGATTTCACTGTTCTTTATTCGACATAGTTCTTGAACGTGCCATGAGAAGTTCGGGCTTTGATATCTTTGGGACAATTTCCGTGCGCTCTGTGCAATTTTTCGCGGATCTCAACGACGTCATGGTAGAGATGTGATGGTGTGCGAGTTGTAAACCCAACAGAAACGCGAATCCGTAAGGAGATTAGATTGAGTAAGAAAGAGAGAGAAAAAAAAAACGTGATATCTGTGTGCTGTAGGTTCTGCCTCGTCCAAGAACCCATTTGGTGTCAGTTGACCATGACGAACAGAGTTTCTTCGGATAACAACTGATGCGAAATCCGGTGGCAAATTGCACAAACTACTGTCATTCAGAATAGTCTGTCAAGATACGAAATGTAGTTCGTATAACAAGAAGAACGCACCTTCTGGCCAATGACAACGACATGCGGAATACCTTACATCTAAAAATTCAACCACTTTTTCCTCTATAGAAGGTATCAGATATGAGCGAAGGTGACAATCGATGTGAAGAACGCCTTCAACACGGCCAACTGGACAGCGATCGGAGAGGCTCGGCAGCGAAGGAACACCAGGAAACCAACTGTTGGTGCAGCAGTTCACCACGGAGAAAGGAGGAGAATTTCTGTTAAAAACGCTTTTGGAATCGATCACGGAGTTTTCATACCAACCCGAGGAAGGTTTGACCTTCAATAAGTGGTATGCTCGTCACCGTGAGGTCATTGAAAAGGGTGGTGAAAAATTGAAAAGCAGCGAAAAAGTAAGGTTACTCACGCAGAAGCTAAGTGTTTTAGATCACGATAAGTATGTTAATTACATCCTTCCTAAAACACCCGAAGAGCTTAGTTTCGACGAAACGCTGAAAATACTGCAAACAATGTTCAATCGCACATCGTCCGTGTTTTTCAAAAGGTTTAGCTGCTGGCAAACTAAGAAAAAAGACGAAGAAGATATCGCGTCGTATGCAAGTGCAGTGAACAAAGCATGCGAAGAGTTCGATATTCGCAAAATCACACCCGACCAGTTCAAATGTCTTGTTTTTGTTGCTGGGTTAAAATCGGAAAAAGATAAAGATCTGCGAACAAGATTACTTTCCAAACTGGAGAATGAGAAAACCACAGAACCGATTACTCTGAATAAACTCCTGACAGAATGTCAGACTCTGCACAACTTAAAGCATGACACGGAAATAATAGAGAAGCCGAAGACGTTCGTCAAAGCTGTGCAAAAGGCGAACAACGAAAAAAAAGAAAGAGCTGAGACCTCAAATAAAATACTGCCACGACGACCATGCTGGCAGTGCGGAGGTATTCATTTTGTAAAAGATTGCCCATACAATTCGCACACTTGCCGAGTATGCGGGGCAGTGGGACACAAGGATGGCTACTGCAGATGTTGCCAGAAGCCTAACGAGCCTAGCGCCGCGACGCCTAGGAAAAAGGCTCAAACATTTGTTCGAAACAATGCTAACAGACAACGGAATGGAGCAACTAAAGGAGTGTTTGCGGTACAGAAGGATGATTTTCCGAGCACGCGAAAATACATCCGAATTTTGGTTAACGGAACATCGTTTGTTATGCAGTTAGATTGTGGATCTGATTTTACGATAATATCAGAAGACTCCTTAAAGGTGTTAGGTAACCCTAATACAACACCGACAGGACTACGAGTGCTAACCGCCGCAGGAACGCCCCTTCCACTTGTGAAAGAATTCGTAGCCGAGGTTACTATTCAGGGGTTGAAGAAGAAAGTCCTGTGTTATGTAACGTCTGTGCGAAAATTTAATGTACTAGGCAGCGATTGGATGCAAATTTTCGGGTTATAAGACAAGCCTATAAGTTCTTACTGTATGCAGGTGAGAGGATCGGAAAATGAAATGGAGTCATGGAAATCGAAATGTCCAAAGGTATTCATGGACGGTCTTGGTTTGTGCACGAAAACGAAAGTGAAATTGTGTCTAAAAAAAGGAGCTACTCCGATTTTTAAGCAAAAACGTCCAGTTCCGTTTCACTCACAACGGCTGATCGAAAAGGAGCTCTCACGACTGGTACGTATGGAAGTTCTGGAGCCGGTAGATTTTTCTGAATGGGCGGCACCCATCGTTGCGGTGCGTAAAGCTCAAAAAGATGCTGACGGAGATCCAATAGTTCGCATCTGTGCGGACTACTCGACTGGACTCAATGCAGCATTAGAAATGAATAGCTATCCAATTCCCACACCGGAAGACATATTTGCAAAGATAGCTGGTAGCCAACGATTCTCAGTAATTGACCTCTCTGATGCGTATCTTCAAATGGAGGTGGATCAAGACTCGCAAAAGCTCTTGACTATAAACACCCACAAGGGATTGTTTCGATATAAACGGCTACCACCCGGAGTGAAAACCGCGCCAGGTGTGTTCCAGAGAGTTATCGACAGCATGCTCGGTGATTTGGAAGGTGCAGAAGCTTTTCTAGACGATATTCTGGTGTTTGGTCGAACGCAATTAGAACATGATAGGAATCTGGAAAACACACTAAAACGCATCGAGGACTACGGTTTCCGCATTAAAATAGAAAAGTGCAAGTTCAACATGTCGCATGTGAAATATTTGGGACATATTATCGACGAAAATGGATTACGCACAGACCCCGCTAAGGTAGCAGCCATTTCTCAAATGCCAGCACCGCGAAACATATCAGAGTTACGATCATTCCTGGGTGCAGTAAATTATTACTCCCGGTTTATAAAGGAAATGCACAATTTACGCCAGCCGCTAGATCAACTGTTACGTAAAGACGCAAGTTGGGTATGGTCTGACAAGTGCCAACAATCATTCGAACGCTTTAAGCAGGCTCTGAAATCAGACTTAATGTTAACTCACTACAACCCTAATCTACCAATCGTTGTAGCGGCTGATGCATCGAGCACGGGCATTGGAGCGAATATTCGACATATATTTCCAAATGGTGTCGAAAAGGTAATTCAACACGCGTCACGATCGTTAACTCAAGCAGAACTCAATACCTCAATAGTCAGTACAGTATGCAGAACGGGCCATTAAAGCGACGATTTGCAGCAGGTGACACAGTGTTCGCTAAATTACACCACGGTAACAAATGGTCTTGGGAGCCTGGAACGATTATTGAAAAAATCGGAAATGTGATGTACAACGTATGGCTGGAAACATCGCGAGCTAGGTTGATACGGGTACATATCAACCAACTACAAAGTCGTAGTGAAGCATCAGAGGCTGGAACAAACGATAAGGCTGGAGGAACATATCAACTGCCTTTGTCTGTTCTGATCGACGAATTCGGACTTCCACAGCAGCAGACGACAGACGAGGGCGCTGACAGTGGAAACGCCTTGGATAACGTACAGACGCAACCCGAACGTGTTACAGCGGAAGAAACTGCCAGCCGCATACCAGTCATACCAGTTCCAGTAGCAGTAAGGACATCGAGTAGACGACCGATACGGCTGCCACCGCGTTTCGAACCCTACGTAATGTTTTAAAGGGGGAGATGTTCTGGCAGCACTGCCAAAGGTGACAGTTTGAACGTAAGCGACATTCACGTTCAGTTCTATTCTTAACGGCATCCAAGTAAGACGTGTTTTATGTGTTAGAGAATAAAGGTTATAATACGTAACAGTGGAACGTCATGTACGACGACCTTCTCCGTCTGGAGCTGTTCGGGAAGCGTGCGGACATCATCGGGTTTGCTGACGACGTGACGTTCACCCTCGTTGGACGGGACACGCGGGACATCAGCGCCCTTGCTACGAGGAACCTGGAGACGATCGAGCGTTGGATGGGAGGAGTGGGATTGCAGCTGGCCCATCACAAGACCGGCTACATGATCTTCTGCACCCATCACACCCCGCAGATAGGCCAACTACGAGCGGGGACACACACGATCGAATCCACGGAGACGCTCAAGTACCGGGGTTGAGCTCTGCCGCAAACAGCACCACGGTCGACATCTAGAGGAGGTTTGCAACAAGGCGACTCGTATCACGAACGTCTTGACCGCCCTGATGCCGAACAAGTGTGGCCCAAAAAGCAGCAGAAGGAGACCCCTGGTGAACGTCGGGAATAGCATTGTCCGCTACGCTGCGCCAGTGTGGGGACGGAAGCTTCTACAGAGGAACACTCACCGCACCACAGTCCAGAGGTCTCATCGCACCGGAGTGCTTCGAGTGGCCAGTGCATTCCAAACGGTTTCATACGACGCCGCCTGCGTGGTTGCAAGCACCATCCCGTTAGTTCTCCTCCTAGAGGAGGACATCCGCTGCCACGACGAAAAGGCAGCGAGGGGAGGCCCAGCACCAGACATACGGAAGCGGCAGCGAGAAGAGACCATGGAGCGCTGGCAACGCCAGTGGACAGCCGGCGCAGAGCAGCAGAGTTCGCCAGGTTTGAAGACAAGGAGGCTGATCCCGAACATCAGTTCATGGGTTGGCCGCAAGTACGGGGAAATAGATTTCTATCTTACCCAAGTCCTAACGGGACACGGGTTCCTGCGGAGCTACTTCGTCAACAAAGGTATCCTGGAGGGCTCGCCTAACTGCCCGGTGTGTGAGCATGACGTGGAAGACGTCGACCACGTGATGTTTCATTGTCCACGGTTCGCCCGAACACAACACGAGATGCAGCAACAGAGCCACACCCGCTTGACGATGGAGAACCTTGCCACGGAAATGTGTGCCAGCCGCAGCACATGGGAAGCAGTCCGGACAATCTTCAAAAGCCTCCAAGTGAGATGGAATGAGGAGAGTCCGCCGACGGCCAGAAGACGACGGCAGCAGCGACGGAGGAACGCGGATCAACGGGGGCAGCAATAGCGGCCCCCCGCCACCAACAACACCAGGACAACGGAAAACAGAAGCAGCAGCGGTAGCGACGAGTAACCAGAGTAGCAGCAGGAGCTAGGACCCACCCGAGAGTGGCGGCCACGGACGGGTGGATTCGGAACAACAGCAGCAGCAGCAGCAGACGGAAGACACGAAGCGGCAGCAGCAGCGAGGACAACCAGGAAGGACGACGCAGCAGTGCGCAACAGCAAGGGTGCTACGCACACACGACCCCGCATGGAGTACTACGCACATCAGCGCATCGGCAGGGTTCGGATCAGGTCGAGGAGTGGTTTAGTGCGGTTGCATCGGTTGCTTGACTCGCTTCACGGGTCAAGCTTCATGATGAATCCCACATAACCCATCTCGAGGGGCGGTGTCTAGCCGCGATATGCCCCTCTAGGTGGGTACCTTTTGAAGTTTCCCTCCCCGTTAACAAAAAAAAAAAAAGGTATCAGATATGATCAACCTACGTCATCACATCCATCTCATGGTCCCATATATGCATATCCCTATATTGCAATTGAAGACCTGAAGAGATCTGAAGAGATACAATTTCGAAGGACACTCCAACCGAGCAGACAACCAGAGGACTTACTGACAGAACAGTGGCACATTGAAGAGTTTGTCCCTTATCTTTGATCAGAACATCAGAAGCAAGCTCATTGGGAACGATATAACTGAGTGGAAAAAGCGTGTACTATATCCAACGTAAACTTTACGTCTCATTTATGTTATTTATGTAGATGTCACCTGTAAGATACTCTCATTCTTCGAAGATGTCAAGCTGAGGACGGGTTACTACATCCGGAGTACCTCCGTTTTCTTAGTATAACACAACATCGAAGGAATATCCGATGCAGTAAGGGTCCAACGATTAGACTGGGGTTCGATACGAGATTGACTCTTCGAAGGCGCAATAATTTGATGAATCGTATCCTATGTGAACTTCACTAATTTCTACGCATCAAATAACTCTCGTTAAAACAAATATGCTATGCAGATAGATATGGTTGGTATGGAGCCAAATCGGTTATCGTGTATCGAAAGGATCCTGATTAGGGCGCATGTGTTGAGATTGCTGGGCTCATGTCTCGTGGTAAGCTTATCTTCAGTGATCCGGTATGAGCAGAGAAGCGAGCTTGTCAGCAAGTTCAAAGGAGGTTGAACTCGTTACTGTTACAGAATTTGTTTGCGTGGTGTTCGCTTGTATTACGTATAATTTGGCGTTAACTCTGTTAAGAATTGATGCTAAGTTAATCTCGGTTCGTTGTGCAACGTATCATTGATTTGAAAGTGATGTATAGCAATGAGTTTATAGGTTATGTTCGCATTAGGTAACTAGATAGAGAAGCTCCCAGTGATGTTCCAACGTATAATAGGTGAATTATATTTATCGATCCTCTCCTTGTGGTGTTCAGTGGTGGCGGCAAAGTGAGTGTCGTGGCATACTAAAACTTGCGATCAGTTCCATTTCAGTGTGAAACGTTCTACCATTGCCATTGTAGACCAATATCATAACAGGGGCTAGAGTAGGGTGCTTCTTATAGTCGTCATTGCAGGAATCGGTGGTGTTGCTAGGATGGCGGCGGTATTGGTGGAGCATTAGGCAAAAAGGCGTATCTAGCTCACGACGGATGCAAACGCACGCAGGCCTGTAGTTTTCGCTATCCAGCTTAGATAATTAACGGTACGAACGTACCCGGATGGATCGCCTGTACTACAACCCCGGCTGGACACGAATGATACAACGCCTATCTGTATCCAACTACTGTCGTCCTGTTGCATTACCATCGGGCCTCCCGAGTCTCCTTGGCACACGTTTTGATACGACCGTTCCCAACCCACTGCGCAGAGCGTGGTGTTGCGTATGATAGACGCACCGTAGACGGTCGTACACTCCGCATTCGAAATTATGCGCATACGCTCGTACTTTAGCATCGTCGATATCGATTGGACAGCTGAGAGATGCAATAACTGCGTGTTAGTGATTGGGATGTTAATGTGGTAACAAGTGGCACAAACAAAAAAAACACTCTACCATCGGATGTTCGTCCAAAACCGGATACCGTAACCTGGCGGCCAACGTACAGATCTGTGGGTGATAAACGTATCGGCAACTTGATCGGATATATCTCTAAACTGTAAGGCACTGAGGATGGCAACCGGATCAGAGCTATATCGTTGGTGAGCTTCCACGGATCGTACTCGGGATGTACGAACTTGCTGACGGTGGACATTGTTAGACGCGCCATGTTCAAGTGGATCGATCCCAGCCCTATCTGAAAGACGGTATAGTCGTTCGCACAGTGAGCTGCTGTCAGTATCCACTGGGCGGCAATCAGGGAACCGCCACAGACCGTTACTGAACGACCAAGCGCGGCCCGTATGGACACTTGCCAAGGAAACTGACCCATCTGTGCTGTTTGTCCGTTGACGATTTTGGCCATCAAATCGCGCGTTGTTGACCGTGCATTATGCCTGGGGATGGGAATGGCAGTGAGCTGTTCTTGAAAATGTTGATAGCACTATATTGTACGCGCAACGAAAAGCGCGATGCACTAGCAGTGCGTTGTTGGCATGGTTGATCGTACCTTTGCCTCCGTCTCATTACCGCACGCTACTGGGCCGATGGTGGTTATACAGACGCACAGCACCACTAGAATCACGGATAACTGAGACCACTGTTTCTGCTTCATTGATCTTAGTGCGGTATACCATCGTGCCTTGCGATCTTGAACCATTCTACTCTGGGAGGCTGTCTAGTCAACGACGACGTGTGGTGTTGTAGCAAGTAAGCGCGAAACAGTAGGTTTACCAAACGAAAATGGTGAACCACTTGGGGGAACATTCTTATATCTATCCCACACCACTGTATGCCTTCCATTCGATTAGATCGAAAATAGGTGGCGTCTCCGTCATTGGTTGGTTGGACAGCAAGTGGAAAAAGTTGTTGTGCCAGCAATCTCATCGCCAGGGACCGATGTTATCGGCACTAGCGGACAGTGGAATACACTCATCGAGTACACGGACGGGAGAGGAAGTGTCATTCCAGATGACTTAGCTGCACGATTTTTTATTACCATGCCTGAGCGTGAAGATGAAGCCCAGCCACATTGCTTACATTGCTATCCATCCTTCGGTTGCACCAGTGTGTGTTTCCACCAATGCCGAGAAAACTAATAATCCTTGTTTTTTTATACGCTTGTCATCCACTTATGCTGGTTGTAAGACAAATTTGCGATTCATAGCCATATGCTTTTATCAATACTGAAAGAAGATCGCCACGATATGATCGTGTGCACTATCACTTATCGCCTGGTATGTCCGATACAAAAGATGCTATCTGTGGAATTGGTGTCTCCGCTCCTTTTTTCAAGCACAATGGCTACACACAGGAAGTGTTGGAGACACTTCTTGGTATACATAGATTTCTCTTGATGTCACGCAATATTTGCGTTGTTGCCACAGAAGCTTACAAGACGCGGTAAACAAATGTGCGAGACAGCTTGATTATTCGTAACATGTGTGACTGTACATTAGTAATTACTTTAACATATAATAAATCTTTGGCCATCGTAAACTTAGTACGTAGTATCTTACTTGGTCTGCTGTGGGAGTCCTCAGAACTTACTGAGCTTATCTCAGATTTTGTAGCTTACGCCATTACTTCACCTTGATTGTGGATGGCGTCTATGTGGATTAACATATTAAAAAAACCCTTATGGAACGGGTTCCAGTTCCTTCGTTGTACGATAGTGAGCTCATCTTTCAACTCATAGAGCATATCTTTATAGCGAGTACTTCATTGACCGTACGCATATTCGGAGCCAACAACCTTTTCATCATTTTCCATTCGACGTCGTTTAAGAGGGTTTCGTCAGCCTTATACAGGCTCTTCAACTCTCCGAAAAGGTATGTGAATGCTTGAACCATATTGGCTCTCTATAATCCCAGCTTTGACTTTTGCAACAGATTGCTGAAGTGGAGAAGTTTTTTGAGAAAATGTATTTTTCTCAATCTGGAGGAAATGATCAATTGATGATCAGCACCCTAGCGCGTATTTGAATATCAATATTGTCGTCTATGTAATATGTGAAATTGCGATGTTAAATGCGACGATATTAAGGATGTCTATCTGCACATCACACACGTTAAGTCGGAATTTAATAGCAGAACCGATGTTGGTGTCACTGTAATGTTGTATTTTGGCTCGTCAATCCTATGAAAAGCAGCCTCTAGGTAGGAGGGCCGTAAACCAATAATGACTATGCCAAAACCATATGTGAGGATCTGAATGGACTAATCCTCAATGGAGGATTAATTGATTGTTCTCCATAATATTCCTCTCTCACGTTTACTGGAAAAGTAGGCAGGCTAGTCCAACTTCTTAGCACACACCCTTGGTGGCACTGAGAGTTTTCCTTTCACCAACATCTGACATTAGCTATTAGATATTGTCTTCGTACTACTAGCCTACTAAGTTTGGCCAAGATGCTGGTTATGCCATTATTTGCAACCTTGAAAGCAATGATAAGATGGGGGTAGTAGAGCAACAGCACCGCCATCTTCTTCACAATCTATCGCTACCTTGGAATTATTCTGTCGAAGCTGTCGAGGCTGTTGCCTTGTTATTCTTGAGAGATCGGATAGCCTCTTGAGTGTCGTTAATGCTAGAAACAGTAGCTTGATGTCATCTAGTAGCTAGACCTCCAGTAGCTCGTAGAACTGATCATTTAATTATTCATCTAATTGCGGCACCTATTGCGAGTGGACCTCCGACTGCGAATTGACCAGATCGAAACTGTTAGGGCTAAAGTTGTTTCGATGCGATGATATTTCCTAATGGAAGTTTCTTCTGGGTTTGTTAGGATAACTGAAAGTAAAACTAAAATTTGTTGCGAGAAATATATATTTTTAATGTTTTTGTTAGAACGGACTGGCCGTATTGACGTATTTTATCACGTAGCCGGATAGTCGGTCCTTGCTACGAGGAATTGGCCCAGATGGCATTTTGGTTTGGGCCGGTCATATGAAGACTGGTGCCGCTACCATCATGCCATCGAGCCGCCCCTTGCGTAATAGTTTTAATATGTAATAAACCATATTGCATCACATGTACATTTTATATAAGGCTTTTTTTATTTGCAAACCCTTCCCGAACCAAAAACAAAGGAAAAATCTCATAGAAAACTAATCTAATAACAAAATAAAGCCGAACCTATCAACAACTACAGTTTTGTCGAAACATGGATAAAAAAAAACAGTATATAACGGTTTGCGGAGCTAGGCTCTGTGTGATGTAGGTATTATCGAATGCAGTTCTCATAGAGCACGATGCACTGATTGTTTAATCGTACCGGCCACTTATTACCAGTAAAAAAAACAACCGGACCAAAAGTAGTCAACCAAAATTAGGTTTGATTGTGATGCCTGTGTGTAAGCTAACTTGTATAATAAAAGCTAGTATGTTATAACGGACGCTGAACACATATCGTTAAATCACCGCTTCATTAGCGTTTCCTTTCCCTTCTTAACGGCTTTCATTTCTATGACTAAAAACGACATAAGTAGCGATTTTAAGGCATATCATCTCTTTTTACATCCTCATTCAAGGGTCAGTAGTAAATCTTCTCCTTCCAGCTTCATGCCGCTGCTAATGTCCAGTGTTTTTACAACACCGGCACGGGGCGACTGGACGACCATTTCCATCTTCATTGCTGACAGTACAACCAACGGTTGACCTTTCTCTACGTGATCTCCAACTTTCACCTTAATTTCTGTGGAATGAAGTTAATAAAGGGGGAGAAAGAGATAGAGAGAGAGAGAGAGACATGTTAGCACTTGTTTGTATCGCATTTCACCACGCTAATGCTAACCAATAACAGAGCCAGGCATGGGTGCTCCAACTTCATTCTTGTTGCCCTTAGTTGCTTTGGGATGAATATGCAGTTCCTTGACTGCTTCCTTGTCGCGAATTAGTACGGAACGCAGCTGACCATTAAGCTCGAAGAATACTTCGCGTTCACCGTTAGCGGTAAGATCTTCGGCCATGGCTAGCGTCTTAAAGCCGAGCGTTTTACCTTTCTCGATCGTGACCTCGAATTCTTCGCCCACCTTCGGACCGGTTAGGAAGACGCGAGTGTTTAGCTTATCAACCGGTCCGAATGTGTCACGGAAGTTAAGGAAATCGTTGGTAACTTGTGGATAGAGCGCGGCCGACATGACGTCACGGTCCCGCACGTCGGGATGAGATTCCTGAAGCGACTTTTTGAGTACATCGAAGTCGAGGGGTGCGAGCTGTGCACCGGGGCGTCCCTCTATGCGTGGCATATCCTTTAGCACACGTGATCGTAGCGGTTCCGGGAAACCACCGTGCGGGGTGCCGATAGCTCCTTGCAGGAACTCGACAACGGACTTGGGAAAGGAAAGTTCTTCCGCTCGATCCAGCACTTGTTCGGCTGTCAGATGGTTCTGTACCATGAACTGGGCCAAGTCACCAACGACCTTTGACGAAGGTGTAACCTTGATTATATCACCCAGCAACAGATTGGCTTCGCGATATGCCTTTTTGACGTCTTCAAAGAAATCACCCAAACCGAGTGAGTATGCTTGGAACTGCAGATTCGTGTACTGTCCTCCAGGGATTTCGTTCATGTAAACGTCGGCATTGCCCGATTTCATCGTAGTTGTGCACTCGAAGGGAGCGTACAGTGTACGCGTTTGCTCCCAGTAAGCAGAATATTCGCTAATGTCAGGCAATCCCAGTCCAGTATCGAGATTGGTGCCCTGCAGTGACGCAACCACGGCTCCCATGCTGGGCTGCGACGTCATTCCGGACATTGAATCGACCGCGACATCAACGACATCTGCTCCAGCTTCTGCACATGCTAACATCGAAGCTACACCTGCCCCTGAGGTGTCGTGTGTGTGAATATGAATCGGTACATCCGGATGTTTTTCTCGAATAGCCGAAATCAGCAACCTGTAAGCAGCACAATGAAAATGGTTTATAAGATTGAATTTCATTTAAATCATTTAATTTTCTTACCTTGCTGCTTGTGGTTTCAGCAATCCGGCCATGTCTTTGATACAGAGGACGTGTGTTCCTGCCTTAACTAGCTCATCTGCCAGGTTGGTGTAGTATTTCAAGTCGTACTTTGTTTTTTTCGAATCGCTAACATCTCCAGTGTACGAGATGGCGGCTTCCACCACGCCCCCAGCATTACCGGCTGCTTCCAT
The DNA here is from genome assembly GCF_943734755.1 of Anopheles moucheti. Classification (NCBI taxonomy): domain Eukaryota; kingdom Metazoa; phylum Arthropoda; class Insecta; order Diptera; family Culicidae; genus Anopheles; species Anopheles moucheti. The sequence goes on from NC_069141.1 coordinate 47,554,483, forward strand.
TCCGAGGATCAAATTTGGCAAATAGTTCAATGAGTCAAACACACGGAATATGTCCATTCCGCATTGTACCTAGAGATGAAAGAGAAACGCAAATGAATACGACTGACAAAGACTGAACAACAGACCAGCAATATCTACTAAGGCAATTCAAAGAACGCTTACCGATAGTTCACAGAATTTGTAAACCACGTTGTCGGGATAGTTTGTGTACCCGACGGCGTTCGCACCACGCAATAGCATTTGGAACGGAATGTTGGGAATCTGCTTGCGCATTTCCTCCAACCGTTCCCATGGACACTCGTGCAGGAATCGCAGCGCTACGTCGAAGGTGGCACCGCCCCAGTTTTCGAGCGCGTACAGGTTGTTAAATTTGTGTGCCACAAACGGGGAAATCTTTAACAGATCATGTGTTCGCACACGGGTGGCCAGAAGCGATTGATGAGCATCACGGAACGTTGTGTCCATCAGGAGTAGACTCTTTTGTTTCCGTACCGCCTTGGCAAAGCCTTCCGGACCTTGCTCTTGTAGAATTTGTTTGAAACCACGCGGTGGCTCTGTAACTGTTTGTATATAATTAATATATGCTCCTGGGTCCCGGGAAATTCGAGATGTTCGAGTTCATGGTGGAAATAGAGGTTTGCAAATAAGAATGATCTCATGCTCTGCATACAGTGTAAATAAAATCATTTGAATAGGCATCTTTGATACAATAGTTTACTGGAGTGTAGTAATGGATATTATGGCGTCCAAATTTATTTTATCGCTATTACTTAAGAGCAATCGTTCGGCAAATGAGTAGTACAACACCAATATTAAGCTGTTATCAATCGATCGTAAGCAACTAATTCAAAACGAGTTATAAAAGTTAACCTTTCAATTGTTTTAAAGCATGATACGATAAGCTCTTTAATCTTTGGTATCTTAGGTTATGACAGGACTAAACACGTATTTTTTAAAAGACAGGTATTCAATAACAACCGATAATTCCAAAAAGAGGAATTCCGACAATTTTCCGAATAATTACAGAGCGAAATTCTTACTTTTATAACCAAAGAATTATTATTGTATTTTATAAAAAAAATGTATCACAATCAGTCACACAATTCTATTCAAAAAGAAAAACGATTTGTTTTATGTATATTGCGTGATATTGCAAGAATTACAACACACCAAAAATTATACGAACAACTGGGGAATGTAATGGAGGTTTATGACACGAGTTTCCATAATTTGAATATGCCAGTAAGCAAGCTATCGGCCGAATAAGAAAAATTATACTTTTGACTATTACATTACAAAGTAATCAAATTTTTATAAAGCTCTCCTTTTTATGATCATTTCCCATGGGATTCTGTAACGGTCCCGTCATCGTCGTAAAAACCGGTGCAGCTACATAAAGTAGTTGGAACTGGAATCCAAGTGTATAATATTATTACTATAAGATCTGATATGCTTATTTTACTGCTTATTTCCACGAGTTATGAATAGGCATATGTAATTTGAAGCCATCGTGTTCTGTAAGCTGCTGATTTCCCCAATTATTTGCAATCATTTTAGAATGTAATATCTTACAATATCGCTGGACAGCTCGACAGTTATACCACTGTTTACAAATGAACAGTATATCAGATTATCACATGCAGTTGGATTAGTGTTGCACATAATGCGTTTTCTGTTTGGAAGCGTTGTAGTAGTTTTACATAATTTTGGTTGTGTAAAATAGTATAGCGTGTTTGGTTCGTGTGTTTGTGTGTATATATGATTACCTTGGTAAGATGTTAACCCCACATTATCGTATGCGGTATTTAATAGAGTCATTGTGTTGTTATCAATTTAGTGTTGTCATGTTAATAGGCAATTAGTATCTTATAAAGCTAGATTTTTTTACATTCAGCAACAGGGTTAGATAGAGACAATGTACCTTTTCTTGTACCCTCTTCTTCCTCGGCCAGTGCCTCCGGTGAGAGATCTATAAGGATATAGCATATTCCGCCAATTGTGCGTTTGGTTTGTGCGTAGTGTGAGTTGAAATTTGCGCACGAGTGGCACGAGAAATTAGCAAACGGGGTTTGTGATTAGCAGATGGGATTTAAAAGCAGCACACCCGAACGTCATCATATAGTGGTTGATATTGTGGTTGTCGTCGTCGTAGTCGTCGAATATTGCAAAGGCCGATCATTTGAATTATAATCGAAGTCGTTAATCAACACATAAAGAAAACCAACAGCACACGTACGTATTTAACAAGAAATTAGGACAAAAAAGAAGGAAAATATAAATAAAGAAAAACATTTTGTTTAAGCAAATTAGCAAAAGAAAATATACAAAATAAGTCACACAACACACACAGACACAGAAATTAAGAAATACACACCGTGATCGGAGTGTTGGTGCTAAATGGTTGCGATCATGTTCCACTTACCCAATGGCAGCTGCGGCACGTGTGGTTGCACTTCAGCGGGTTTTAGTTTTGTAGCTAATGGCGTTGTAGGACCATTTACCAACACTTCCCCAAGGTAGTTAAGCAGTTTTTGGGCACGGTTTTTCGACTTCGAAAATCGGAACAGTTGCGGATGCTCATCGATAAAGTACGTGTCAAGCACGCCGTTGAGGAATTTCTGATTTTCAAGCACATTAAGCAGGAATGGAATGTTTGTTTTAACACCTCGGATACGGAACTCGCGCAAAGCACGATTCATCTTCGCTGCGGATGACTGTAAATCAGAGGCGTGCGAAATGACTTTGACCAGCAGCGAATCGTAGTACGGCGAAATGATGGCACCTGCATACGCCGACGCACTGTCCAAACGGATGCCCATACCTTCGCCGGAACGGAACACTTCCAAACGACCGGTGTTGGGTTGGAAGTCATTCGCCGGGTCTTCCGTCGTTACACGACACTGAATGGCGTATCCTTGTGGTTTGATGTTTTCCTGTGTGTAGCCTAGCTCCGGTAGGGTCATACCCTCGGCAACACGAATCTGTGACTGTACCAGATCAATGCCGGTAATTTCTTCGGTAACGGTATGTTCAACCTGCAGTCGGGCGTTCACTTCAATGAAGTAAAAGTTGCCCGATTCATCGGCAAGAAATTCAACCGTACCGGCATTTTCATAGCCTACGTGACGCGCCAAACGGACCGCATATTCGGTCATTTTGTCCCGTACCTCAATCGACAGCCGCGGTGCTGGAGCAATTTCAACTACCTTCTGATGGCGACGTTGCACGGAACAATCACGCTCATATAGATGGACAACATTACCTGCTTTGTCACCGAGTAGCTGTACCTCGATGTGACGCGGCCGCTCAATGAACTTTTCGATGAACATTGCTCCGTTGCCGAATGCGGCCTTTGCCTCGGAACTGGCACGCATGAAATTGTCTTCAACTTCATCCATTTTACGTACAACGCGCATACCGCGACCACCTCCGCCGTAAGCAGCTTTGAAAATGACGGGTAGACCATGCTTGCGGCAAAACTCCACAGCCTCCTCTTTGGTAGTCACCGGTCCGTCCGTGCCCGGTACGATGGGAACTCCCGCTTCAATGGCAGCTTTACGCGCGGCCACCTTGTCTCCCATCTGCTGCACAACTTTTGGCGATGGGCCAATGAATCGTAATCCTGCATCAATTACGGCTTGCGCAAAGTCTGATCGTTCTGATAAGAATCCGTAACTGAAACAAACAAACAAAATGACATAGCCATGAGCTGCAATGTGCCGTATTGGATGCAAGAATGATTGAAGATAAATACCCGGGATGTACGGCATCGACATCGTTTTCCTTGCAGACTCGAATAATTTCCGGAATGTTCAGGTAAGCTTCAACTGGGGCCAGCCCTTTTCCCACCATGTACGATTCGTCCGCCTTCTGACGGTGCATGTGCATTTTGTCCTGTTCGGAGTACACGGCAACGGAACGGATTCCCAGCTCTGTGCAGGCACGAAACACACGAATAGCAATTTCACCACGATTCGCAACCAGTACGGATCGTATGGGTTTGTACTCGACCTGGCTTGCAAAGCCATGTTTGCTTATGGCCCACAACCGGGCACGGTTCGATCGGCGTAGTCCTGCTACAGCGAGTTGAGCACTGAACAGCTGCATCTTGACTGTGTGTTTACGGTTAATCGATCTGATGACGATGGACGGTGGTTTTCAAATCACTATACCGCTAAAAAAGAAAATAAAAAGAAAATGGAATGATAAGTATTTTTTAGCAATTGCATACGCCTTCTACGATGGTTTGTCATGCATAGAATGTACGATCATGTTCGGAAGATTAGATCGATTATTTTGAAATTACTATTGGCACGACGGATGCATGTCGCAGTCCTAATATGTTAAGCTTGTTCGAAAATTCTTGCTTCTATAGGATTACTTCCACAAATATTACGAACCGAAACATATGGATTACCAAAAAAAGCGAGAGCGATCAAAGGGTCCGGTGGTCAGTTCGGTTGGTCCAATCAGTAGTCAATATATACTATTTAACTATATATTGTGACAATTCGAAGGCGCCATCAGTATGTTTACGTCAGCTATGGCAAGAATAGTACAGGAACTTAGATCTATGGCTTATTCGTACTGCTCCAACAGAGAATAAAAAAGTCGAACGGTCCACAAAATTTACCATAAAGGATTACTACATGCAGAAGATTCAGTTTAAGTCAAGTTTGTCAAAGAACCGGAAAAAGGGCCCCGAAACAACCTTTTTGGCTAAAGGTACTTATCGAAGAGATTTTCCCGTGATGGTCCCCATGGTTCCAGACGACAGTGGTGGTCGTTATTGGCGACCGCACTTGAAGTTTGAAGAGGAAAATATATTCAGAATATTGTGTGGCAAAGCAACGGATGATTTGATCGAAAAGAAGCCAATGGAACTAAATTTTATTTCTAACAATTATTTTTTAAAAAGCTATGACCAAAGTTCTGATAGCTTGCCGCAACAAAGTGTGGCAAAGAGTAGTATTTTTTTTTTAATTTTAAATTTATTTATACCAAAAGCAATTTTGTATACTTTTTTAAAGGCACAACAACCTCAAGAGGCCTTTAGGCCTACCATTTTTGTCTTTCTTTGACTTAATTAACCCGCAACTAGATAGTCAGTCCTGCGTACAGGAAGCTAGTCCGGATGAGATTTTGACCAGGCCCTGCCGTGTGAAGACCGGTGCCGCTATTAAATACATCACTGAGTAAACTCTAGAAAAGGCAATTCAGTATGTTTAAATATCTTTCCTCGCAAAAAAAAAACATTAAAACAAAATGCGTTTATGTTATGCGTATGTAAAAAGATCCTTCTTTAAACTAATGAAACAATTAGCTTTCATTCATCAGACGTTATTCATTCATAAAAATATACAATACAAAGATAACCGCACGTAGAGCATATGTTTACCGTAAATAGCATCCACGAATGGACAGAACAGTTTGAGTCGATACTTGATCACAGACCGGGTTTATTGTTAAGCCGTGTATTATCTATTCCTATGGATTAGGCGCCGGTCTTATTGTGGAGTGGTAGCGGTGGAGTTTTTTTACAATACAGGATCCGGCACCAAACCCAATCGGCATCTTTATTCCGTCAGTAGAATTTACTTTTGTAGTTTCCTTTTTTTCGTTTTTCATTGATTGAAACCACGTGGAATGCAAAGAGATGGGCCATACATATGCACATAACGGCTAGGAATAGCTAACTGTTCGCTCCAAAGTTCCAAAGTGCAAATTATGTTTGTTTTGGTGTTTGTGTTGTTGATAACCTAGGGCGATTACCTAGACAATCAATACGGCGGCTGCTTTTAAAAACAAGTTTGCTATTTTGTATGATGTTAGCTGCATTCAAAATAGCAAGCATAATTCTGATGAACATACACAATCTTAAAAAAAAGATTTCGTTGCTAAAAGATCGATCAATTAGTATGAAAAAGTAGAGCTTAAACTTTTTTTTGTAAAAGTTCCATACATTATAAAAACCATATTTAACAGTAGAAAGTGTAGTGACAATGTTATAGCATTGTGGTTTTAGTTTCAATCGCAGCTGCATTTTCTTCACTAAACAGTTGATTACCATATACTGCAGGGAGGTTGAGCGGTGCCACTTTGGTCGTTAGAAACACAGTACCACATGAGTGTAACCATGGCAATTGTTTCAAGTTTTGGTTCATGTTTCATTCAAGCTATAAAAATACGGTGCACTTCAAGTACAGCGTTTAGCAACAAATATTGTGCGGGGTTTTTTCTTTCATGGACATGTGTTTCGCTGCCCTATGCTACCAACCACACACGATAAACTGAACAACTAAAAAAATGCTGCAAGATTATGTCGGTAGTTACCACCGCTATCATCATCACAAACACGTTGTATCATTGATCTGGGTTCCGAGTCTACGATTGATGATAACGATGGTGGACCGTGATACACTTTCATAAATAAATAGCATTAATGCCTTGAAAATATCAGTTGAAATTGATTAGTTATGATTAAACACGGCGGTCAATTCACGGCTGCCACCAACAGGCTACCAGTAGGCTACTAGGCAGCAACAGCGGGGCACTGTAGAAAAATAGGTTGAAATCCGAATAGAAAAACAGTTACGGATCTCAATCGTTATCAATAGCTGACACACAATGTACACTACTAGACACATCGGAATTCTCATCTATGAGTGGCTGGGAAAGTAAGGCTGTACATATTACGAATCTTTTCGACTCATGGGGCCTTTGCCTGCATGTTACTGTGCTGCTACAAACCGAAGGCACATAACCTTCATTTGTCCGATGAAACTCGCCAATAGCTTAAAATTTTATTGACGTTTTATTACTTTCCATTTTGTGTTGGAACGACAGTCCACAGTACTACCACGTCTACGCTTCCTTTGATTAGATTGAATTTGTTTGAGTCGTCATGCTGTCATGCTTTTTTTCTACAAATTTTAGCCATGCCGGCAAATGTTTGCTGCTAACAGCATAATCTGCTCGTTAAATATAGACATTTCATTAAATTTTTAAACCTTTAGTTTGTTCCACAGAATGAGACTTCTAACAACAGCACCGTTTGGAGCATCCTTGTTAGTTTCCTTATTTGCTTCACCATTTACTAAAACCCTATCAACAGTAGATAGGAATAACTTGCACGTGCCAGTGTAGTGGCATTTCTTCGATTAAATTTCCTTTCCAAATATTCCATGTCACCACTTTCTACGTATTAACTTCTTTACTTCACGATCAGCTCGACAATGTTATCTGCACAACACACGCATCACAAATCACATCACCGTGTATAGTAAAACCTGTTGTTAGTCCCGTACTTCCACTGCGCAACGTGGACGTTGAACTCCACACATGAACAGCGCGCGCCGGCGGTGCTGGTGGTTGTGCAGTGGCAGTGGTGAAAATCTTAAAAAACAACCCTTTCATTTGACAACCGTTTGATTCGAAGGTCATCTCCTCCGATGGCAAAACCCATCAATGCGGAGAAGTAAACAAAACTAAACGCATACACCAAAACTTGAATAATTACTGTCCCGCGGTTTTCTAAAAACGTGTGATTGTTTTGCAGCTCGTACCATGTGTCGATTGAACGTTCTCACCGCGTCTCTGCACCGAGCGGGTTTATCAGGGTAAATGTTTACATGCATCAGATAGAAACGCATATCGCGCCACGGAGGGAGATGGACAAAATTATTGTGGCCCCTCTCTGTGTGCGACATTGAAATGCAGAGGAATTGAGGTCAACTGGTTTCTTTTGCTGCTTGTTGGACGCCACCTGCATCCAATTTAATGAGCCAACAGCAGCACCAGAGCGTTACGGTAGCGCGGGCCCCCTGAACTCCACACGTCTCTTGGGGGGAAAATATGTGATGAAGCACAGAAAAATCTGCTGCGTGCGGCGTGCGATGCGAAACCCTTTGACTGTCGTTCGATTTCCACTGCACACTAACACTATTAGCTGCAGTTTTTCTCCCGACCGTATCTTACAAGACATGGCGCGGTGCTAGTTCGATCGGGCAATCCCCAGTCCCAAATTAAGACGGATGGTTTCATTGCGTGTTACGCAATACGCTAAAGAACCGTTCCGACTAGATTGATAATCGATCCCCAGGGGGAAAACGTCCCAAAAGCAACAAGTTACCGCACACTGGGATGCGTAAGTCGATGAACCTGACAAAGTAGTTCGTACCGCGTTACACCGGCATGCCAACAAGGTGTTGACATTGTTTTGTGCACTAAAAAAACATAACAGTTCACAGAGGGTTTTTTGTCCAACAGTTTCAGTCGAACGATGATGCAGGAAATATCCACCAAAAGAGTCTTCTAACACTTTTTTTCTTTCTGTTTTGATTTACCATAAGGAAAGACGTGGCGTTGCTGAACCGTCCGACGAGGAACAAAACTTGATGTTTATCTCTTTGCTACTAGCGATTCTGACTAGTGAACCCACCGTCACCGTCCTACGAACTGAATGCTAAACACTTCGCAGCGGCTCCATAACCCAGCGAGCAACATTTACCTCGCAACTACCAGCTTCACTGCGTTCCACTCCGGCAGAACCTAACCCAAGCAACCAGACCGTTGCTCTCTCTCTCTCTTGCTGGCTAACTGCAAATCATACCGGCTGATTCCACCATCCAATCTGTAAACGTCATACGAAAGTCACGCCCGTCGGGCTAACGTCGGGCGCCCTTTTAACGATGGCTACCCGGCAGGCAAAGAGAGAGTGATTTACAGGCCAATGCTATTCTTCTAGCGCTCACGATACCATAGCGAGGTCAGCTTAGCCTGCTGAACGCAGGCTCGAATTGATCGAAAATTGCTTTTTTGTCACATAAAACATTTATTTATAACTTATTTTAATGTATTCTTTCTTAAAATCGCCTGATTCGGTTAAAAATTAAGTCCAGAGAACGAAGTCGACTCTTTGACTTTGAAGTATAAACGAAATTGCACTAGGATTCGACTTACGCGGAAATTCGAGTTACGCGGATTTTTCCCGGATTATAGCGGTCCACTGTAATAGCGTATCTCGGGGACTGTCTGCACCTGATGTTACCATGCCATAAAAGTGAGGTTTGATTTCTTCCTGCACCCCGTGCTTGCAAGCATCGGCAAGCGCATTGATATTGGAGATAGGAAATAAAAACGTCGGTACATGTTGTGGACAATGTGTCCTTATTTTTATGCATCGAAACTTAGTGGGTGTTTTGATTTTGGTGTGAAATAGTGATTAATTTTCGCGTAAATTTTGTTGCGCATTGTGAATCATCTAGTGTATTGATGTTTTTGTCAGAAAGTGTGAAAATTGTGGGTATATGTACACGCGCAAGTTTCGACCAGTGTAGGACCAGTGTGTTTTCGTCCTTTCTTATACGCCTGCGTTCGTCCGCGTCGATCGGGTGTGTGGTGTTTATGTACAGTGCTGCGTTCGCAGTTATACACATACTTTTACTCATCACCCTAGAGCCGCCTCCACGGACATAAATTCAAAGAAAACAAAAGCTCACGGGAGAGAAAATGCGCGAGAGAGTGCACCATGCATTTTGAAGGAGGTCCGAGAGCGCGTTTTTGAACATGCCCAATTCGCTATGTAATCGGGCAATACACCGGTTCACTAATACACTTACAAAAAAGCTCCACTGTTGCTGGACGGGTAAGGCTAGTGTTGACATTTGCCGCAGCCAACAAATTGGCAACGCAACCAAAAACAAAATTTTCGGCTGCATGCTCTCCCCTCTGCTTCTTCTCCCCGCGCTTCTTAAAATCATTTTGTTGCCTATTTTTAGATTTGAACTCGTATTATGTGTTGTTTGAATCTGTAGTATGTTATATATTTATCATTTACGTCTATGTTGGGTTGGGGGCTAATATAGTGCCATAGAAGCTGCTATTATGGAATTAATCGAAATTTGCATTGCTTTTGTATGCCTTTGTCAACAATTTGCGCAAGATGCGCTAAATTGGTGGTGCAGTCAAAGGTTATGGTTTCGTCCTCAGCGAAAAGTGTTTCCTGAATTGAATGGAGATATAAACAGTATCTATTTTACATTTAATATTAGACACTGATTTCAGTGGAACTTTGGGCACAGGATAGACCAGGTTAAAAGCACATTCATACCACATAGATTTCTTTCTTTCCTTTGGATCTTATGGCTGCATGATCATGGCGTTGGTACCGGTTGGACGAACATGACGATGATGCAGAACCAAATAACGCTTTATTCGCAAGGGTAGAAGACGCAAAAGACTCCTCACCCCTCGGAAAAGAAAAATTTTCCGATACCCCTCGTTGGCTTCTCGAAGAAAGGATTCATGTTGCCATGATTCTATGCAAATGCTACTACAATCACTATAGGATCATCTTCTATTTGGCGATCGACGATCGACCCGGTTTTAAAAATCGCTTCGTGCGCATTATGCTACACATTGGCTTGCGGTGGCGACATGCAACATGCAACAAGCATTACTATTGGGACATTTACCCTATATGCTTATCGAGTTTTTTGTAGTTTATTCAAGTCAGTTTTACTTTAAAAGACCACGTATATGATTCTCACTTTAGTGTTGATTTTGAAATGTCTGTTTTGAAAATAATTTGAGGAATCTAACCGCATGCATTGCAAATGATCCACTAGAAACACCTTTATGAAGGGCATGAGGTGTATGTTGACCATTTTTAGATCAACGAAAACCGAAATGGAAAAAAAGACTCACACGTTGCATTTGGTATAATTTGGCGGTTTGCCATTATTTTACAACCACAACATGCGAGAATTGCTGTACGACGGATGTTTCTGAAGTTGGTTATTCCAGCGAATAACACAAATTTGTAATCACAAACAGTGACCTTTTTTTCTTTTTCGGGTTCGTTTTAGCATCAAATACTGTGTTTGTCCGATATTGGTTTACAGGTCTTATTTTACTGATGTGAATGGAGTGGGCATCATTGGCATAATCCGGCGCTTTACTTATCAGGTGTTAAAACCGCTTCGCGATCTTGACCTGCTGCAAAAGTTTTCTAAACTGCTCACGGCCGAGCACCGTCGATGGTCAACGTCATCACTCCATTTAAATTTGGGTGTATAAAGCCTCCTCTGTCCACATGGACGACCTAAAAGGACCACCCTAAGACCAATTTGCTATGTACGACAGCTCGTAGAACTTGTCGTTGTCAGACGCTTTAGTATGCCAATATTCCAAAATATGCTATACCAATATATAATTTATTCACTTGCTTATCTGACTCTTCGAAGTCTTCGCGGTCGATGCCATCCCTGCACCTCACTGTGGACCTCTGACAATATGGTCCAAAAGGGTTACATCCGGTGTCATTCTTATAATATGATCTACCTTCCACAGCCTGGCGAGTCGATCCCGAGAGTGCTAGGGAATTATCTTCTATAACTTAACTTAAAACATAACACATACTAATGGGAAAAATAATTAAAACTGATATAAAGTGACAATAGCAACGTGATTTTGCTAATAAATTTCGACTTGTGCAGGCTTCTTCCAAGCTGGAAAAATAAAAATAACAAATTTTGAACGACGATAATACGGCAAAAGCCGTAATACTGCAAACTAAATAAATATATTTTGAACAACGATTAACAAGCATGAAGGAAAAATGCTGTAAAGAACCCAGAGATATTGTTGCCATTAATCTGCATGTTTAGATTCTGCTGCACTTTACGGTGATGTTTTATATCGCGGCGTTCTGAGCTGTGGCGGCCAGATAAAGATTACCAGTTGGCCCTCTGGCCTTTCTTCAGACCTATCGTGTGCATGCAAAGTTCTTTGCCATGTAAAACTTTTTGGTTGCGATCACCTGCAGTTTGAACAAAACCTCGACTGCAATTACCTTAGTATTTCCGTAGTGGTCGGTACACATTAACTGAAAACGGTTTCAAATTTGGGCTATGACAGGGAACTCGTATGAAAAATCACTGATATTTTTCCATTTCTTACGTTAGTGTCATATTCTACATCGCATTCGCTTTTATAGCATATCGCAGATCATTCATTGATATTTGAATTCTATCTACTTTTTAATTGTATTTAACTTTTTCGTTATAACCTTGACCTACCATTTGTAAGCTTGGCTTGCAAACATGATCTGATTCTAACATTATTCTACTGAAAAACTGTACATATTAAAAGACGCTACACAGTCAACCAGTAATAATTTAACGGATAATTGTTGAATTGCCGCCAGAATTAATCTAATGAAAATTGATGGTCCAACTGTAACTGATTAATAGTAGCTGAAATAAAAAGGAAGCATTAGGTTGTGTTAGAATCTCAATAAGCATCAGTAAGAATGAATAAATAAAACATATTGGCATTAACCGAGAAAATTTCCCAGCATTTCAACCTGAAGGGGTTGTTTTTTTGGACCATTCAAATCGGGGTCTGCTCAATGCCATGGTGTGTTATTTCTGATTCAATGACCTAGGCAAAAACAAATTCACACGCCATATTGCTTGCAATGTGAAGTGTAAATCAAATGTGTTATGCTTAATTTTTACAATCATTTGATACCGTTTTTCAAAATATGGCCGAATGGAGACAAATTTGGTCCGTTTCTCCTTTTTACAATGGATTGTAAGTCTTCCTACATTCCTTACACAATAACGCTCCATATTCGATGTGGTCCTTGTTCTTGTGCAGCGTATCAACGCGTTTGTACAAATGAAGTTTTTGGGCAAAGCCCCATTAAATCCCAACTGGCTAAGAATAGTTAGAAGATATTGATACTCGTGATTTTGCGCAGTGATAAACCGATTTAACGGGTTGAAGAATTTGCTGTATTCATTTTCGTTTGCTTTCAAGTTCTGGTACATTATATGGCACCGTGAAGAGCGTGAGCTGCGATCACGGCAAGAAAAAAAAAAGCTATACCGTTGTAGACCCCAACGACGGTAGACAGGATGAGGGCACAATAAAACGCGATAATAAGAGTAAATGAGTGGGCTCAGGTGGGAAAAAGAAGAGGAAGAATAGCTGCTGCCCTGATCTACTGCTTCCAAGAGCAGTCAGCCACCCGTGGAAGATAGGGAAGATGGAGCAGATCGTCGAAAAACGGCGTGTAAAATGAATGAAACAAAAAAAACATACGCATAAAAGCTACGCAAAATGTTGGCTTAATGAAGAAAAGAATGAGATACAGTAAAGAAACAAAGCAAAAAAACGTGGCAACAAAAGGCCTCCAAAACAGTTGAACGTAGCCCATTTCATTGGCAGCCCGTTTATCGCAACGATAGCACGTGCTTCGCTGGACGCTGGCACTGCCCGTTTTTTGTTTGGTGTAACCCTTTCGGCCAGGTGCTTCGTTTCTGAAGATTATCGTCGAGTACGGTGTGCTAAACGGTTTTTTTGCTTGAATATTGAACAAGAGTGATGATACCAAACCCGGAAAACTCACGTGTGCCCAGTTTGGAGTGATCCGAAACCGAGTGATCAACAGCGGGAGCTTTCGGCGATCATCGAACGGACCAAGAGTGTTTGAGTTGCTGCTTACACTGAATTCCCAAAATGTACATAATCCAGTTAACCAAGTGAGTATATGAAGAAGCTGTAATGACATTAAAAGTAATTGTAAGTAACGAAGATCAAATCGACTGTTTTTTTCCATCGCAATAAGCGAGTGTATGGCTTGAGTTGGTTTATGTAAAAATTAAAGTATTTTTTATTGTGAAACTGTGAAGTTTATTAGCAGAAAAAAACATTTGTATCTTGAAACTCGAAGTGCATTCCAATCGAGTTTCGTTGCAGTCCGTTGATCACAACCCGGGGCACAAGCGTAAAGATACTGAAAGATCATTGACTGACCATGTACTTGGACAAGCAGGACTCAAGAATATTCTGTGCTGTACACATATTAGTGATATTTTATACGCTTATGCTGCAGAATTGTTTATGCTTTTCCCCCTATTCCTGCTTTGCCAGTTGCTCCAATCCGGTGCAGACCAGGTGTATGGACGACAGCAGCACGACCATTTGCATATCCGTTGCGTTATTATCTTAAACTGTCGTACGGGCGATATGAGGTTGCCAATCAAGATTACGTGCTTTGTGCGCGTATGAGGCGAGTAGTAAAGTACAGAAACAAGAAAAGATGTACAAAATGTCAGAATATCAGCGCTTTACTTTACGGCGCCAGGGTTATGATGCTGTGCGGTTAAAAACACTGTTCCGGTATCCGAGTGATATTCCACGCGTTTTGGAAAAGAAAATGCACTATTGCGGTGTGCGCGTCATCAATTCCATATTTTCGGGCCGGAGGTGTTAATAAGCGGAGGTGTACTCAAAATGATTTATTTGCTTACTTTATGAGTATGATATACATTTGACGTAAATATTGGTAACACTGTTACCATTTAACAACTGCTTTTCACAATGTTTTGCATCTCTGTTGTATCTTTAGTATAGTTTGCACTCACATTGGCACTTCAGTAATTCAAATATAGAAGACGTCGTCGTATAAGCTGTGTACGAAAAGTGCAATTGATGTTTATTTGTTCAGATGGTCAAAATAAGTTTAAACCCATTAACAATCAATTACCATGTAAATAATAATATCGAAAGAACGTTACAAGTTGTTAAGACATTTTCTATGGCGATAAAACAATAAACAATATTGACCACATTGTGTATTTGCAGCCTCCGCTTGTTATGGCTGCCCATGTTCCTTATGAGTTTAGTGCAACAGATTGCGGGACAGTTTAAGATTGTTAATCACAACACTGCCAACCTGACCACCTACCCATCGAACGGAACCACCAGAAGTGTAAACTTTGTTCAGATAAAACCAATCGTAATAGCAAACAGTTCCACATTCGCCGAGCTTGCTGCAAAGTCAGCGAACGAAGCACCCAGAGCGCTACAACAGGACAAATTGCCAGCGATGATGGTCGAAAACAAATTCATAAAACTATCCATCGTCAACTCCACGACCTTCGGCAACAAAACGCGTGAACGAAAGATTCAACAAGCGGTTGCGAATGCGCGCCAAAACGAACTACCAAGCGCTGTCCGGGGTAAAACGCATCGTCCGTTGACAAACACAAAATTTGCTTCCGTCGTTGGCTACGCAAAGAAGAGTAAAATAGGCTCCACAACACAAACGGAACTGGACGGGGAACGGAAGAAATCGACGGCAGCCTCCTCTAAGACGGGACGAAATAAGTATCGAAATTTCAAATCACGCTGCCGTTGCGAACGCATATGGAACTGTGTCAGGATACAAATATCGGTGGCGCGCTGTGCGCCTGATTTTTTTATGTGCTGTTTTTGAATGGGATTCCATTGCCACGCGTATCCAATAAATAGATCAATAACGAAAATGTTGCTCTGTACCTACTGTATCACACACTGGATTGTTTTATTGCTAGCAGCAAAACGTTTTCATATAATTGTATTACATTATGTTTTAAGTGCAGTACTAGGGATAAGAAAACGAACTCAACTTTAAAACTAAAAAGTAGAGAAATTTGATATGTTTTTTTGTTATTTGTTACATACGATTCCAATGCTGAAAAGGGCAAGGTGCTGAGTTAACCGATTCTGCAAATATCTGCAAAGGTTTCAAATCAGGCTTCATTTTGCTCTATCTGTGAAAATCTATCCTTTATCGGCACATCAACCGCAGGAAGTCTTTATTTACCCGTAGTCCGATAATCAGTCCTGTGTACGGAGGATTGGTCCGGATGGGATTTTGGACCGGTCCTGTCGTGTAAAGTCGTGTCCCTGTTTGGGACAATACAATAAGCCAGATTATTCTTTTTGAATCCCTTAAAAATATTTTCGCTAAAGTTAATTCATTGCTATTCATGTCAAAGTGATAAAATAACGACTAATGTTACTACTAACGTAACGAACTAATGTATAACAATTATTATGATTTATTCTTCAACTTATTATTATCATTTATTTGTCAATCGATGGACTGTTTAGCCCACTCGAAGAAAAACAAAACGGTTTTTACCTAACCGATAACATATACCTTTTTGTACGCAAAGGATATGTCTTACAAAATCAAACTCGAAAAGCAAATGGAATAGATTGATGAACACAACCAAAGAGATCCCAGGCTCGAAGACATCACAAACAGAGTTGAATTGACGACATACACGTACATACTATTCATTATTAAAACACATTATTTTTTATAATGTGGGGTTGCATACCATCTTCAAGATATTGAACAATACAAGATCGACGTATCCCATTTGTGGAAGAGATAGCTGAAATGTAAAAGAGAGTATTCAAACTCACTTTTTTACATTTTCACCATGAGGGAGATCCCGAAGACATTCATTGATTTCAAGGCCTCAGTGAGCTCTTTTGGAATTCTGGTCAAACTTATCAGACGTGTCAGAATGACAATGATCCAAGCCATATGCTAATGATGGCAGATAGCCTGTCGTTACCACTAAGGGTCAGCGACCCGGAGATTGGTCAGTTTATCTACTCTTCACCCTAACCGTTTTCTGAAAATCAATCCACATCCTGACATACGCTGATGGCATAGACATAATTACGTTTTTCAACATAGCGATTGCTGCTAACAATTCCCAACTTTCGTAGAGATGATGTACAGATAATACACATGTTTTAATCGTCAATAATTTAACCTATCTTTGGTACAGATCAGCATTACCAAAATCTTTGCGTCTGGTGCAAATTTGGCCTCTAGTACAAGAATTGCTTCCACTATTTTCCACTACATCATGGCTATGAAATAGCTGATGTAACTTAACAACTCGACTGGTGACGGAGGGCTTCAAGAAGGAATCGACGAGTCTTCCTATTATCATGTATTGTCTTATTGTAAGGAATCAAGAATAGGTGAAACTATCGGAGGAGTCGAAATATGACAGAATCTTTTCTTTGCGGCAGCCCCTAAAGAAATATTGTGAATATCATATTCGCGTGTTCCACTTTTTTAGACGGCTGTATATAGCAAAATGATACCGAATATCGAATGATACTGTGGGACCAGCGGACGGATTGCTATTGAACCTAGTAATTGAAGAAGAAGGTTTTATATGTAGTACCTATGCCAAGAGCAATGGCAGAACCAAACTTCTTACTTATCTGTAGCGCCATAAATTGAGTTTTATGCGTTTTATGATGACCTCACTAACTGTATAACGTATTAGACTCGTCAGTACACCAGAAGTCCTGGCCCATTACGTATTTTTAAGTATTCTACGCGGATAAAGGAAGTGTGATACACTCATATTGAATTAAAATGGCGTAGAGCTCCCGCGTATTGGTAGAATGACCAGGAATAATACATATAACCTCTGTAGCAGGATGTTAATATGCCGGGTTTTGCAAATAATCACATACACGCGGTCCGTTGGGGCATTGGTAGCGGCGCCGGTCTTCACACAACAGGACCAAGGAAAATCCCATCAGGACCAAACCCCCGTTGCAAGGATTGACTATCCATCCGACTACGTGGTAAAAACATGGTAAAAATAAAAATAAAAAATACAATTGTCTTCTTCTTCAACATAGAACAACAACACAACTATGGATTGAACCGGAATTTGGCACCGATCCTGTCGTAGGACACGGATGCTGCTACCACATACACCGCCAGGTCGTGACTTTTAGGAATCTTATCGACTTCTGCGACATTTAGATCTTTGCGGTTTTCAACATTTGCTGCTTAGAGCAGTTATTCAATTAGCAACATACACTGTGATTGGCATCCAATGACTATTTGGTACTGTTTAAAGCCTTCTGGTGTGTTAGTAATATGGCCCATTGGCTTTATTGGTTATTTGTTTTTGTACATCTTGTTCCACGAAGCGTAACTTCATGTACAATCAAGAATTAGTACGTAGTCTTTTAGTATGTTACGACCACCATCATCTATTTTTAAAAAGAAATTTAATCATCATCAGTTTCGTCTCTATTCCAAGAGGATCGATGATAGTACAGAAAACGAAGATGAAAACAATATTATTTGAATGTGGCTGAATTGAATTAAAAGGCTGGGTTGGAAAGAAAACATAATGTTCGCGCGATCAGTCAAACCGAATCTTCGTTTTCGTCGCTCGATAATCGCTCAAGAATGCAGCGTAAACGATTGTCTCTCGCTGCTGCGATGTACACAAATATTGACGGCTAGTTTCCGCATTAAATCAAGCCTTTGTGCGGTCAGCCGCTAGTATCGATCGGCAGCAGTAGCAGAGGGTGAGTAATTGTGCGCTAAACATCGTGAAACATCCGGTAAGCATATGTGATTGCTCGTTTGGTTGCAATTATGCATCATTTTGATCCTGCGTATCACTTATCACCCTGCCAAAAAAGTGGGACAATTTATGTTAAGTTCGTTCGTAACAATTTAAGCACTTATCGATTAATTGGACGATCTTTCATTCTCGACTAATATCGCGATCGTTGGTGTGTCGCAGTTCCAGTGTTAAAGTCCACCTACAAACAAAAGCAAAGAACCGCACGTAACGAGTCGCGAGACGAGATGACCGCTGCGCTGTGGGTCGTGCTTATCTTGGGTCTATCATCGACCCAGTTGGTAGGGGCTGCTTACGAGTACCAGATTAAAACGATCGACGTCCCAATCGACCATTTTACGTACACCAGCGAAGCTACGTTCAAATTGCGGTATGTATAGATTTTTACGCGCAAACGTTAGCATTTTTGACAATATGATCGGTAATCGGTGTGTCATTCGTTGATGCAGCTACCTGATCAACGATACGTATGCCCAAAACACCAACGATCCCAACCGACCGATACTGCTCTACACTGGAAATGAAGGTGACATCGAGCTGTTTGCCAAAAACACTGGCTTCATGTGGGAGCTGGCACCGAAGCTGAAGGCATCACTGTTATTTATAGAGCATCGATTCTACGGTCATTCGCTCCCGTTTGGAAACGCGTCGTTTGAATCTCCAAAGAATCTAGGCTATCTGACATCAGAACAAGCACTGGCTGATTTTGCACTGGTGCTGCGAACGCTTAACCCGATCAATGGTACGAATCGGGCTCGTCCAGTCATAGCATTCGGAGGATCTTACGGTGGCATGCTGGCCGCCTGGATGCGCATCAAGTATCCACATCTAGTAGCGGGTGCAATAGCTGCATCCGCACCAATCCGTCAGTTCCAGGGCGTGACCCAATGCGGAATCTTCAACCAAATCCTTACATCTGTGTATCAGGTCGCATACAACGCCGAGTGTGCATCCAATATACACCGCTCGTGGACCATGCTGCAAAACTATTCGTCCACTGCTGACGGACTGCGAGTGCTGAACGAAAAATTTAAATTTTGTACCAACCTGACCAAGGCTACGGATGTAATCGAGACGTTCTTTGACTATCTCACCGATGTATATGGCAATTTGGCAATGATCAATTATCCGTACGAATCGAACTTCCTTGCACCGGTACCTGCTTACCCGGTACGAGAGTTTTGTGGCCGTCTGGACAAAAATTATACCGGTGCCGAGTTGTTAGATCATCTGCAGTCCGCATTGTCCATTTACGCCAACTACGATGGCAAGGCAACCTGTCTCAACATCAACTCTTCATACGATGGTAGCGGCATTGGTGATCGTGGCTGGGATTTCCAAGCCTGCACGGAAATGGTAATGCCGATGTGTGCTGACGGTGTGCACGACATGTTTCCGCCACAACAATGGGACCTGCAAAGTTACGCGGACAAATGCTTCAAGAAATACGGCGTGCATCCGCGGCCCGATAACGCGCTACTTAACTACGGAGGCGAGTTTCTCGAGTAAGTAGCAAACCTGCCTGATGAGGTTCGCGTAGTATTTTATTTTATAACTTAATCATACCATCTTCAACAAAAGTATTTAGCTTATGAATCGTTACTTGGTGGTCAGGCTGTGTACCATAATAAACTAATAACTCGATCGTTTGGTTCAACCTTTCTCTATTTTAGAGGGAGCATCACGAATATCGTCTTCAGCAATGGGCTACTAGATCCTTGGTCCGGAGGCGGTGTATTGCGTTCAACCAATGACAATATCAAGATAGTGCTTATTCCCGAAGGTGCTCATCATATTGATTTGCGTGCGTCTAACCCGAATGATCCGTCCTCGGTAATACGCGCACGTGCCGTACACGTCCAAAACATACAAAAGTGGTTGACTGAGTACAGGAAGCGGCAAAAGGTGTATTAGAATACATACGGTAAATGATTACCAGCGGAACCAGGGGGCCGATTCATGGGAATAGCTTACCTGATTAAATTATCTTTGAACCATACAGTGGTGATTGCTTCACAAAGTCATCCAGCTTTGTCTTAAAAATATCCGATGTGACGGGCGTTCCGATGGTCCACAGGGGATTTCTTACGACATACTCAACCCAAATCTGATGTAACAAATACAGTTAATAAAAAGATGTATAGGAACAATGCCCCCTTTTGGGTTTAAAATTTTCATACCTTCGTGTAAATGTTCTGTAGAAACTCCCGTATCCCCGTGGATGTGTTATCTGTGTTTAGAACAAATTTCAAACCAGATGGAACCTCGAGATAGTGCAGCGCATACTTGTTCGTCTTGTAATACAAGAAGCCTTCTCTCGGTTCGATGGGCGATATTTTGCTGACAAACGATTTGATCGAAAACAACATCCCGTACATCAGCTTCGCCTCCTGGAAGGTAAATTCTGTATCATTAAGTTTCCGAGCGTTTGTTAACTATACAGATTACGTTTGTATTGATACTTAATCATAAGTTTTCTTCAAACATACCTCATCTTTTGTGATTCCCGATTGCTTCAGACGGTTCCATTCCCCGTAATACAGCAAAGTGCCAAGCTTATCAAAAATATATAAATTATAGATCGTCATTGCAGAGCTGATATTTCCTTAGATGATCTTCCAACGACGGAGCTGTTCGCAAAAAAGCACGTAAACCAATACAGTTATGTTTTGGTTTCAGCTTGCACACAGAGCCGCCGTTCGGTCGCATAAAATAAACACGACACATGCATTGTCAAACTACGAACTGTCATTGCTAAGAGCGCGTTGACAGCCGCAATCGGATTGCAAACAATCACGATCGCACATCAATTCGCCGCCGGCTGCTCCGCACACTTTGTGAAATTGTTTTTCCGAACACCGACTTCCAGAATGTTGGGCCACGTTGTAAAAATGTTCGGAAGCACGTCGCTCTGTACCACACAATCCGTGCTGCTGCAATCGTCGAGAGTAAGTGAAAGGTTCTGCTGCAATAGGCACAGTGGATGATTATGCAACTGTGTTGTATTTACATTTAAAACATTCCCCTCCATTCAGAATACATTTGTGCTGAAACGTCGCTTTCCACCGAATTTGTACAAGAAGAACCAAAAACCAGGAAAGTTACGTGGACGACATTTCGTGTACGATTTGGTAGAGGATACGACGATAAAGAAAAAGCCAAACCTTGAGGTCGTGCTTACTGCCTTTGTCGAGGGCATAGGATCGAAGGGAGATGTAGTGTCGTTAAAACCTAATGTGGCATACAATAAGCTGCTTCTGCCGGGGCTGGCTGTCTACAAAACACCCGAAAGCATTGCGAAATATGCCACCGAGAAGGATGAAAAGGAAACGGAAGTGCACAGTTCAGCTTATGCACAAAGGGTAAGCAAAATAAGCGCCAAATGCTTTTGTTTCGAATAATCGTTGACATGATCAATTTTCTCAACCCTAGACGGTGAACAAGCTGGAAAGTCTCATACTGGCGGTTGTCATGAACAAGGATCATGCGTGGGTAATCGAACCATGGCATATTAAAACCTCGCTCCGAAAAGCCGGATACTATGTGCCGGAGCATGCCATCACCCTGCCGGAAACTCCGATCACCGGACCGGATCTGTTGAAACAGAACAAAGAGTTCTTCTGTACAGTCACAATCAACAATTTGGAAAGGGCGCGAGTACGCTGTCGAATCCATCACTGGAGTACGGAACCAAGCGAAAGATTGCCGTACGTGTTTGAGCACTGGAAACTGGATGCGGAACCACTATTCGGAAAAGAAGCGTAAAAATACACGACGCTAGACGCACGACTAAGAAGAGCAATAGTAATAAGTTTGTGCTGTACCCTTTAAAAAGAATATATCCATACAATGCTCCAATATCTATTCCAGACATCTATTTATGTTTCCAAATATGACGTATAAGACTTTGCTGATTCTGCTTCTAATTATTCAGTTCTGCATAATCAAAAACATCTGTCGCGACGATCAAAACTGAGATTATATATAACTTAGTTCCGTTATTCACATACTCCGCTTAGTAAGTAAAGATAAGTAAATAAGTAAGAAGAGTCGTCTGTGCGTACACATTAAACTATTAAGGGTTGAGATAGGGTTATCGGTCAACAGTTCCGATTTCCAATTGTTGAAAATAATCCTTCCTGTACGCGTACAAAAGAAGCTAAAACCTTTGAAGTTCCAACAAGGCCCATGTGTACCGTTAACAAGCAGTAAAGCTCCAACGTCTGTTGTACTCGTGTCAAAAGTTATTTAGGGAAAAGTTTCCAATTACGAAAACTGAACGCTACGATGTACTAAAACGAATAGTTCAATTGTGTATCGATGCTTCTTCATTCTGCAGATTAGTCGATTTTGATTTTTTTAAATGAAAAATAATAACCAGATTCTTCATCATTGGTGTAGTATTTTTGCCGGGGCGAAAAATAGCAAACGAATGGCATAT
Organism: Anopheles moucheti; assembly: GCF_943734755.1. Classification (NCBI taxonomy): domain Eukaryota; kingdom Metazoa; phylum Arthropoda; class Insecta; order Diptera; family Culicidae; genus Anopheles; species Anopheles moucheti. Next base: position 47,577,187 of record NC_069141.1, read on the forward strand.
CTCGAAAAAAAATCAGACGACGGCAACATCAGCACCGCTCTTGTCAGACGTCAAATTACGTGGCTACGACAACAAGCCTGAACTAATAACAAAATGAAATTTTTACTAAATTTCCTCATAGTTTTCCTGTTGCAATGTGTTGTACACATAAATGGTTACTTCATTACCGTGGATCCACATTCGGAAGAATGCTTCTTTGATCGAGCGGAGGCTGGCACGAAACTAGGTAGGTGAAATTGGAGATGAAATCCACCACTCGGGCGTAATTCCGCACCGTTCCATCTGTACATTGCGTTTGATGGTGTGTTTTGAAATTCGTTCCAGGACTTATGTTTGAAACAGTGGAAGGTGGTTTCCTCGACATCGAGGTACGCATCAGTGGCCCGGACCAAAAAGTAATATACCAAGGCGAAAAGGAATCTTCCGGGAAGTACACGTTCTCCGCATACGAAACCGGAATCTATCATTACTGCTTTAGTAACAAAATGTCTACACTCACACCGAAGGTAAGTGCCGAACATCATTGTTCATTGTGCTATGCATATCCCCAATTTGCATATATGACCGTATTCATCATCATTTGCTTGTTAGGTGGTCATGTTTTCCATGGAAATCGGAGAAGCCCCCAAAGGTACGGTGGGAGCAGTAAACGAAGGCGAAGCCGGTCATACCAAACTGGAAGATATGATACGCGAACTATCCGGAACGCTGACCAGTATTAAGCATGAGCAGGATTATATGCATGTAAGTAATGGCGATTTACTTGCAGTTGTGACGAGCGTGTATAATGATGGAAACATTTGGTTCACCTTTCAGGTACGCGATCGTATCCATCGATCGATCAACGAAAGTACAAACTCTCGTGTCGTGATGTGGTCTTTCTTCGAAGCTATTGTACTCATAGTCATGACTGTGGGGCAAGTGTATTATCTCAAGCGGTTCTTCGAAGTGAAGAGAGTTGTTTAAGCGAAAAAATATAACTCGAAATATCAGCTGAAATCTCTTCTTTCGTTCGTTTCGTTCGTACTATCTCTCATAAAGGTGATAAAACCTTTTGATTCGTGTATGGCAGCGGGAATTAAGTCTTGTGTGATAACGAATATTTGGATGGAAAATTTCAAAAAATTGCTCTAATTTCTATAAGGTTAATATTTCCGTGCTACCCACTTGATGATGTTATCTCTTGAAGATTTAATTTCAACAAAATAATATTGCAGCGCGCATGTTGTGCTCGTGGATCAAGGTATTTACATGAATGGAATGAGCATTTGACAGCTGTTGACGTACAGATTTCCCCCACCTCCCTGTATGTGCTTGTGTCAAAATCTTCTACATACACCTCTTTACTAGCTCCAATCACTTTGCTTGCAACGGAAGATCACGGATGAACGAGCCACTGCTGTTCTAGGTAAAAATCCTTCGAAGTGCTTATTGTGCGCGTTCACTAGCCGTCTTTACCGCCACCGTATTTTCGCAAATGGCTTCCATTCTGCGTCGTTCGAGCCTTCTGCTGGCCGAAATCGCAAGCAAATCATCTCCAAAGGTATGTATCAGAGATTCGATTGAATCATCAAGAGTAGTGTGCGAAAAGTACGGAAGGAAATTAGTTTTTTCTGCATCTAAAATTCGTACCGGAGTGGAATTTTATGTAACGAATGATGACCGTGAAACCGTTCAGCGTCTCTAACAGGGCACAGTACATTGTAAAAGATATCATGGATATAAATAGAACGATTAGGAGCGTATTAGAAAGTTTCTACGCCATTCGCGATTGTGTGTCGGTCGGGCAAAACGCAGCAAAACGGTGTGATACTGCAATGGATTATGCAATGTTTTCTTTAAGAGATCCTGCGTTCCACTAGTGGGATATGTGACAGAAACTAGTTTGACTGCTGCGCGACAATGCTTTCGATAAGAACAGGTTGTTTTTTACCGACCAGATGTCTTTAAACTGTAACAGTACGTGACGTCACAGATCATGTGTTTGGGCTTGGAATACATAATTAAACAATATCCAACGGAAGATGCAATCAACTAATGAATATTTCGTTCTGCTTTTAGGTGCTTGCGAGTGGGTGCCAGAAACGCCACCTAAATGTGCAAGAACACGTATCATACTCCTTCCTAAATGAAGCGGGAATTCCTACGCCCAAGTAAGTAAACCGGTATGTGAATGTACAACTAGATGCTGAAGTAACGATGCATTTTGTATGTAAATAATTTCCCATCGCACGACAAATCACTAGGGCATGCGGCGGTGGCATGCGGCTGATAGTACTAGGAACTGTAGCTGATTGTGTTCTTATCGCGCATGCTGTAGCTTACAGCGGGCGGGTTATGCCGTATTGTAAACAAAACCAGCAGCTAGCAATCACCTTTGTTCTTCGTATGTTGCAAGCGTTTCTGTCCTATGAACTCATTATTCACTGTTAACCCCTACTCGTATCAGTGCCGTACGATAATTTCCGCATTCCGTTTTAAAAATGTTCAAAGTACATTTACACGTTCCATGTTTTCCATTTACTTCTTGTCAGGTTCGGAGTAGCTACGTCCGGTGCGGAAGCTAAAAAAATTGCCTCCGATCTTAACACCAAAAATCTGGTGCTAAAAGCTCAGGTGCTGGCAGGTGGCCGTGGAAAGGGTAGCTTCAAGAATGGATTGAAAGGAGGAGTGCGAGTGGTGTTTTCGTAAGTATGATGATGATGATCCCATCGATTGCAGAATGTATAGTTTTGTTTGACCATTTTAGCCCACAGGAAGCGGAAGATATTTCTAGCAAAATGATAAATCAGCTGCTCGTCACGAAGCAAACTGGTGCAGCGGGACGTATTTGCAATTCCGTTATGGTGGCCGAACGCAAGTTTCCACGGCGCGAGTTCTACTTTGCTGTCATGATGGAGCGCGCATTCAACGTATGTTGTGTCAAACCACCACTATTGCTGTTTCGTACACGCGGGTGATTAATAGCGAAAGTTCATTGTTATTATCTAGGGTCCCGTTCTGATTGCATCGTCCCAAGGTGGCGTTAATATTGAAGAGGTAGCCGCAGAAAATCCAGATGCCATTGTATACGAACCCATTGACATAAACAAAGGTCTGCAGAAGGATCAAGCTATTCAGGTAAGGTGCAATCAATATCCTACGTAGGCAAAAGTCATGTTATGAAACAAGAGTGAAAGACACAGAATCTCTGAATTCCAATACCTACAAACTGCTGCTCCCTTATGTTTACAGGTGGCCAAGAAGGTTGGCCTAAACGATAAGCTGGAGGAAACAGCTAAAATGCTGCTCAACATGTACGATTTGTTTGTCAAGAAGGATGCCTTGCTGATTGAAATTAATCCTTATGCGGAAGATGCTGCTGAAACGTGTAAGTAACCTTCAGTAGTGTAACCTTCAAAAATGGGATACTATTGTGTCGTTTGCTCATTGCATTGAAGAAGATAATTGTTTTTGATACAATTAATTATCGGTTTCACTGTTGTTGTAGAAACAACGCCGGTGTATTTGAAAGATTTTACAAGCCATCGCTACAGAGTCGCGAATTGGTCAATTCCGCCTTGATTGATAAGCAATAGTATTCATCAATTAATGATCAATAATAATGAATTTTCAATGGTTAACTTCAACAGCGATGGTTTGTCATTTCTGGAGCTTGTTATGTTTTTTTTTCTTGTAAAATTTCCAGTAAATTAATGTTTTCGAATAATCTAAACAAAATTCATCAAACTGTGTGTCAAAAACTTCAGAATAGAATGCATGGTGTGTTAAAATAAAATATATTTAACATACGATGTTTTGCTCCAGTAGTCGCCTTACAAAACACATTTTGTTATATGATTAAGAATCGCTGACATGAAATGTCCTTGGTTCTTTTTGCTCGTGTAGATCAAGCCTCTAACAAACATAGTACTGATTATCCGACGATGGGTAAATTTAGTTCAACAAAATCGAAAACTGACCATCCATATCAAGAAAGCGAACTCTTGCTCTTTATGTGTACAATAATATCTATTGAATATTGAAGTGTGTTACTCGTTGGAAGTTTAGAAAAGATAATCTGAATTGTGTTTAATTGATTTCTGTTTATATAATAACTTTTTTCCAACCATAACATCATGCAAATACCAAATAAACGTATCACCAACATTCCATATATCACGACACATCGATAGGTGAAGAGTGTAAGTAACAATCTTCAAATACCATACAGTGTATTGCATGAATTTGAAAAGCTTCATCTTAAAAATATGCTTGCTATCTCGATAACTTTTTGTAAATATTGTTCGGGTTAATGATTAATGCGTTTTTGAATATTTAGTAAAATGATTTAAAAAAATGGTCTCAAACCACGCTTGCAGTATAATTTGGTAGTATAATTATTAATTGGTAATTATAAGGTGTAAATTTGTGGTCTATTTTCGAGTATGATTTTGTGTTGCTTGTTTATTAATTTTTACTGGTCCTTCAAAACATGCCCAGATGTTTTTTTTTTATATTATTACTTCTTGCCTTGTTGGAATAGCCTATTTCAAACTGTCTATTTAGCAATTGCTATAGGTTATAGAATCGTCGCAAAACTGATTATTTAAAAATCTATGTAGAATACATATTAAACATACAACAGTTCGACTAGCTACCTTGCTTGATGTGTTCACCTTTCTTTTAGTGGTTTCTCTGCGCAATCTGGAAGTTAAGGTAAAATCATTAACTTTCTTGTTTGTTATCCTCCTTCATAAGATTTCGCCCTCGATGCCAAAATGCGTTTCGACGACAATGCCGAATTCCGCCAGAAGGATCTGTTTGCTAAGCGTGATCTGACGCAAGAAGATAAGAAAGAGGTTGAAGCATCCAAGTTCGACCTGAACTACATTGCACTCGACGGTTCGATTGGATGTCTCGTGAACGGAGCTGGTCTCGCCATGGCCACGATGGATATTATCAAGCTGCACGGTGGCGATCCAGCCAACTTCCTCGACGTTGGTGGTGGCGCAAGTGTAAAGGCAGTGAAGGAAGCGTTTAAAATCATCACTTCCGACCCGAAGGTGCACGCCATTCTGGTGAACATTTTTGGCGGTATTATGCGTTGTGATGTGATTGCGGAGGGCATCATCCAAGCGACCAAGGAGCTCAACATCAAAATGCCCATCATCGTTCGGCTGCAGGGCACCAACGTGAACGAGGCAAAGGACCTCATCAAGAAGTCGAAGCTGCGAATCCTTCCAAAGGATGATCTAGATGAAGCTGCCATGCTGTCCGTGCATCTGGCACAAATTGTACACCTTGCTCGCGAGGCACATTTGGACGTGAGCTTCGAATTACCTGACAGCTACGTTGTTTAAATTCCCAACGGCCGTGTGTCCCGCGCGTATTGCGTCCTTCAAACGAACCACTACAAAACTGTGTCGTTGAGATATGTTTGTAACCTGTACCAACGCAGTGACCTGCGTGTATTTATTACTCTCCCGAACGCGCTCAAACTAATGACGTTATATTCTTCTTGATTACATGCACCATAAACGCAACTCAATCGCACTCGATGTCAAAGGATACGTACTGTACTAATCCACAAGTGCTCGTACAACTGTGTTTGCTGTTACCATCAATAAAATTGACTACAAAGTTGAGCGACCTAGATGAGTATGACCTAATTGTGCTATTCTTTTTCTTCCGCCTGCGAGGCACTACAGCGTTATGGCACAGGAAGCTATTATTCTGGGCTTACCCCAGAATAACTCACCGTATTGGGCTTACACACCAAGATCGCAAATGGGCTCGAAACCGGCAACATAGTACCATATGTCTCAATTGTGCCATACGATGCGTAAGATATACAATAGCAGTAGTAGTAACACGGATATTATCAGTTGTTGTGGAGATTTGTCATCTTATAATGGATTTCTTTTGCTAATTATTTCAATCAATACCTTTTTAATCGATAAATCCACACAAATGTCATACTTTGTTTTCTAATTGCTTTACACCAATCAATGTATCATATTCTGATGATTCCTGCTCTTACTTACGTCGTAATGACTCGCTGGCAGTTGGCGGTGGCGGTGGTCCACGCTTATGCAGTTCCTCCAAATGAGCCAATACCATTTGTGTACGTTCACCCGCTATATGGTGCAGAATCAGATAGCGGCGATCATTGCGCAAAATATCTTCCACTTCTCGCAGATGGTTTGCATTGTCTCGGTAAAGCTCGAAGCTTTTGTGTGTAATGAACTTACACTCCTGCAGCAGTTCTCGGAATGCCAGCTTAGCATTAGCCGTTTTGTCTTTGATGTAGTCACGAAATTCACGTTCGCCCTGTGGACCAAACCAAATTATTAATATTTTTGTTGTTTGGTTCTTATTGGTGTGAAAATAATGCTATTATTACGCACCCTTTCACTGCTGTTGTATTTTAGGTATCGTGGATCGTCACGAATAATTTTCTTTATCTCCTTCCACTGCGATGTCAGCTCAAGAGACGGAATTTCGTCCAACATCTCGCGAAATTTATCACGTTTCTTTCGAACCAAGTTAGCAATATGCTCGTTAAACAACCTGTTAAAAAAAGAAGGATCATTAAGATGTAGTTCGGATATGTTTCTTTCGTTTTGCGAACATGCGAACCTTTCCCGATCATCTCGATCAAGCATGGAAATCAATTCCCAACGATGGTCTTTTTTCAACAGCTTTTTTACCTCCTTCCAGGTAAGATCTGCATTGCGGACTAGATCTGCTAATAGTGCATTAAAATGGCGCATTGCCTCATCCCTCTGATGGTGCTGCCGTTCCTTGTCACGATCGCGCAAATGAGTAGCAAGTGTTCGCTGTACCTCTTTCTCGCGCTCCTTAATACTGGCTTCAGCACGCGCCTTTCGGTCCCGTTCTTTTTGTTGCCGTTCAATCTCATCCTCATCGGACGTGTTGCAGTCTTCGCCCTCGTCCTCGTCATTATTGTTATCTTTCGCTGGACCTTCCTCGTTGCAGGTGCCTTTTGCCGTTTGAGTCGCCTCTCGCTCATTAGAGCGACTTCTTCGATCACGCGAACGATCCCTTGATCTACGCGAGCCACGTTGCTCGCTACGATTGTTGCGTTCTTTTAGCTCTTTTTCCTTTTCCTTCTCCTTTGCTTTCCGTTTCTCTTCTTTAAGCACCTTAATAAACTCTTCAAACAGTTCTTCCCGCTGTGAGTGCTCTACGATTGCTTTGTAACGGCCATCACTTTCTATTTTTTTGCGTACATCACTGAACCGTGTGTGGCGATTAATATCACTTCTTTCGCGCAGCATAGCAAGAAAGTCTTTTTTAATCTACAACAAACAATGCATGTATGCAGTGTGTGCAGGGAATATTTGTTTAATAATATTGAAAAACAATTCTATTATATATTTTCCTTCTTACCTGCTCCTTACGATGTTGTTTTTCCTCCTTTTCACGCTTCCTAACTTCCACAATGTACTCATTGAACAAGCTTTCACGTTCACGGATTTTCTCGATGACTTTGAATCGTTCGTCCTTGCCATACTTTTGGGCAAATTCGCTAAATGAAGATCTGTGAAATAAAACCAACCAGAATACATATAATATGATTGTTTGGGGCTGCAAAGTATCATCTTCTCAACATACTTTCCATGCAAATGAGCAGCTTCCATGAGGGCACGAAAATCATCCCGTTTTTGGCGCATTTTATTGCGCTTCTCACGTCGTTCTTCATCCGCTCGATCTTTAACGTATTTTTCAAACACTTGCTTGCGTTCTTTGGATGTTAGAAGCAGATAGCGTGCATCGTACACGATCTTATGGAGCTCTTTTTCCCAAGTACTGAATGCAGATACATCCAACTCACGTAGCATTTCACGGAACGATTTCATACGCACATCCAGCGGTATGAGAGTTCGCTCTCGGGCAGCCCTAGCCTCAGCTTCCATCGCTATAGCTTCCTTTTCGGGATCATTGCCGGAACGGTTACTGTTAACGGAGTTTGTCGATTTCATAACTGCTTCCAAATCCGATTTCAATTTTTTGCTTGGCTGTTCACCATCCTCTTCTCCGCTAGATTCCGTGTCCGTTGGGACACTTCTTGGCTCATTGGTGTTACTACTGCTTGTGTTGTTGATACCATCACTCTCAGCCGCTGTGTTGCTTGTGGCAGTGGTTAATCCAACCACTGTCTGTGCTTTGCTACTGATGCTTTCATTCTCCTTTGCGGCCACGGTACCGAGCAACTGTTGGGGAGGGACGAGTACTGCTTTGTCCACATCGGCTCGTTCTTTCAACTCTTCTGGCCTTTCCCACACGGAGGTACGTGTGGAAGGATTGTAGAAGAAAACTCGTCCGTCTCCGGTCCAAACCACACACCATGGCGTACCGCTGATTGGAGTGCTAGAAATCGGGCGACTTTTGTCTTGCGGCTTGTTTGCTTTAGCCTTCTCTTCGTCCTCCTTACGTTTCTTCTCTTGCTCCAGCTTTCGCTTTCGCTCTTCTTCCGCAACGGCCTTATCATTTTTGGCCATAAATGTAATGGGATCGAACATGACTCCACCGGAAGCCACAGGCATTTGCTGAAGTCTCGCCCCAGGTGCGGACATTGCGCCAATAGTCGCAGCTGTAGCAAGAGGAGAAGGAAACTGTTGTATCTTCAGCCCCGCAGAGGGTGGCGTTTGCATAGAGGACATGATCGGCATCTGGGGTGGAATCGGTGGAGCCAAGAATGGTGGAACCGAGGGAGGTAATTTAGGTTTCTGCTTTGCGTTCCAAACCGCCATTTTTGCTTCTACAAAAGAACATAGAAAGTATGAATATGTACATGCCTAGTAAGAATAAACGTGGGCTATTAGAACGTACTTTCCAAATCACGCAACGCTTGTGGTTTTTCCCACACACTTTCTCCCTTGGATGCATTATAATAGAACATTCGACCATCCGGTGCATTGTGTTCACTCCAAACCGTAGCCTTGGCAACGATTGACGGGTCAATTTCAGTCAGCTTAATCTCGTTCATGGCTTGCTTGGTTGCATCGTAAGGAAGAGTTTGACCTATCTGCCAACTTTGTCCTCCACTGTTGGCTGCAGGCGGATTCCACGGTGGAAAGTTGGTAAAATTTGGCGGAGGCATACCGAACCGAGCCATCCCAAACGAAGGAGGCGGTCCTGTGAAACGCGTTATTGCAGTATGAAGTGGAATAACAGCGGGTAAGGTGGAAGAACTAACCGGCGCACCGGAAGATGCGGTAGATGCAATAGCCTCAGCAACCTTTTGCTCAGTTAACTTTGGCTGTTGTAGCTGTTGCTTATTGAGTGCTTCCACTTCTACCTGTGTCATTACGTTCACGTTAGGACCCTCCGGACGGGTCCAAGTTGTTTCCCGACTTACGGCATGATAATAATATGATTTGCCGTCTGCCGTTTTGGTTTCTACCCACAAATCCTACGGAGTCAGGCGATACATTTGACGATTAGAGAAAGCTTAACCCGAGGAAAAGGCGAACCTAAATCCCGGCAAGACCATACTCACAGTAACAACTGAATTGGTTGGTTTCGAGGGAGCGGAACCGAGTAGACCGGCACCATTTTTGGAGGGGGATGTTGTAATCCTGGAGGAGGATGTTTTTCTGTCTTCCGCTTTAGAATCTACCTCCGATGGAGATGTTTGTTGCTCCGAAGCCGAATCCACCGCTGGTTCACTCGCTGGAATTACATCGTTTGTTTCTTCCACTGCTTCCGCTTCACTTGGCAATGCTTTATCAGCTTCCACACTCATGATAGCACAAGATTTACGATCAAAGCGAAAGACTGAAGAGCACACAATATTTGAAATTGTTAATGATTCTCCTGCTGCCGAAGCGAGAACATTTTTCCTGCTTGGTATCAACAAATTGACATATCGAACGCTTTCCCAGAGCCTCCCCCTGACAGCATAAGCAGCGTATACACGAGAACGGAAATGAGCTGAACGCTCTGGCGATTGAAAAAACCTGTAAAATTAACCAATATTGAAAATTTATCTAAAATTATCTATCCGTAGAGCCGTTCTGATTCGATTTGAAGCAATAGCGAAGATAATATCGAAATTCTTTCGCGAACTGGTTGGTGTATTTTTGGTTTCGGACAATAAGCACATCAGCAACTCTAAACAGCTTGGGAAAAAATGTCCCCTAGCTGCGTGTATGAAGCGGTAGATTGAATACTCTGACTTATTGGAAAGAACAACTGTTTCGTGAATAATTACAGGCAGTCCCCGATTTTGCTATAACCCAGCAAAAATCCGCGTATCTCGAATTACCGCGTAAGTCGAATCCGGCAGTAACCGTTAAAATCGTTTATACTTCAAAGTTAGATAGTTGACTTCGTTTTCTACACTTAATTAATGCAGCAAATCAGGCGACGTTTTGACAGAATACTTTAAAATAAATTAAAAACAAATGTTTTGTATGAGAAAAGAAAGTGTTCTCAACCAATTTTTCACCTTTTTGCTTCTAACTCAGCTCTCAAATTCCAAAACTGCAATCTGCGAATCCACGCATAAGAAGAACAAGATTTCAGATAATGCCTGTACTGAAATCAATGCATATACAATTTGATTCAATATGATTGTTCTACATTTAGTGATAATGAAATTCTAGTTTACCCCTGTTTTTATCATACAAACCAAATAAAAAAGAACTGTTCCATAAAATGTCATCCAGGCAGTTCCCGATCGCCTCTTCTTGTTCTTGCTATATTTTGACATATTGTTTCCCAAGAGCCGCATTGGTGTCGCCAGTATTTGATACAGAGAATACATTTTGCTCACAGCTTTAAGATCAGCATAATGGTTAGTAAACCTGAAAGCAATGAAACTGCCATCGATAAGAAACGCCGCAAGACGAGCAATTCCAACGCCACGGATAATTCTTCAACGAGTGCAAAAGTTTCGAAGGAGGATGTTTACATGGTATGTGGCGCTGGTTGTGTCTGGTCATTTTGATGCTGTACAATAACAAACCTCCTTTTCCCTACATTCAATAGAACACGATCGCCTTTGAAGAACAGGAGGCCAGCAAACGTTCGCCGGTTAAAGATGCCAACCTTTTCCATACAACTTGCGACGAACTGCGAACAATATTTGCGGACATAGCTAAGCTGAAGGCAGATAACTCGGACGATGCCAAGATGAAAATTGCTGACAAACGCATCGAAGGATCGTTGGCGTTTGTGCTGTTGAAAAAGCTAAACCGTCTCGACAAGGTGCGCATTCGTGAGGGCCGTGAGGCATTGCACAAAGAGAAACTGCGCGTGGACAGCAATCGACTACAGCTGCAAAACTTACTGTACGAGGCAGAGCATTTGAAACGTGAAGTGCAGCGATGCTACTTGTTCAAGAGTCAAGATGAAGAGATCGAGCTGGTACCGGTGGAAGAATTTTATGCTCAGGCTCCAGCATCGGTGTCCCGGCCAGAGAGCACGAAGCCAGACGAACATGCGCGCCGCATTGCTAGGTTGGAATGGGAACTTAGGCAACGGAAAGAGCTGCATGCGCATTTAAAAGAACTTTTAACTTTAAAACAAGCCGTTGAAAAGGATATAATTGCCAAAACAGCGCGTCTGGATTCATTGGGACCTAGATTGAGAGATTTATTAATCGCAACCAGACCGCTGCAGGAAGCCCTGGAAATGCCTATCGAAAAAGGCTGGAAGATACGCAAAACGGTTCGATTACTGCCACAACCGTTGTATCTTCTTTATGCGAATGTTACTGCGTATGGAGAGGCTTGCGGTAATTTGCTTTTATGTTCCGATGCATGACTAAATACGCCACTAATATATTTCTCTTTTGTTATTTTGTTCCAGATAATTTTCTCACCACATCGATACAAGGTGACGAAGAGGAAGCAAAACAAATGGTTGCCGCTGTAAACTCGTACGAAGCGGAAACCCACTGTGGTAGCAGCAGCCATTCGGGTAACCATTCTCGCGACCGTGCTGATTCGGACAATGACGAAAACGAGCACGAAGTAGACCGTGGCATGAAAAAACGCCATCATCGAGGACACATGAAAACCAATCTGGATGAACAGCGGCGCGAAAAACTGTTCAAACCACATCCTCTTAGCGTAACGATTACGATCCGCGCAAAGGATTGCCCTCCGGAGCTGGCCGCCAATCATCCGCCCGGGCCAGGCCTTTTGTTAACCTTCTCGTACTTGCCGAACATGCAGGTAGTAACAGTGAACATTGCTCTGGTAGATTTGCATTCGTCCGGTGTAGCAGCCGGCGACGTTCTGTCCATCGAAAGCGTACTTAATGAATTGTATCGCGGCGATAACGGCGAAGAATGCCCGAATCCGAAGATACAATACCAACTGCAAGATCTTTCAATCGAAATCAGTCAGTTACTGCGCATTTTGAAGGACAAGGGCCTTGGGAAACCGTACCTTTGGGCACAGAAGCTTTGTGGACTGGAGCACACTTCAGCTGCCTACACATGTATTAGTCATGATACTGGAAATGAGCCGCTCGATATGGCTGATAAGCTACATGAAAAGATCCCATGTATTGTACGCGCCGTGCGAGCACGGTGGGAGGCCCGGCTAAAGTTGTACAAGCAGATCCACGATCTTGAGAGTAAAATGATCGATACATCAATCAATGATGAACGTGGTCATCCAATACGCATCTCCAGCACAGTGTTGCAATGGAGTTCCATATCTTTTGAGGATTATGTCTCGTCGGGGGTAGCAAAAATGTTCCTGGAAGACGCGATGGCCACCGCTAGTGATCTCTATTTCCGAGCGATAGTCATCCGAGGCTCTGCTAAACTGGAGTGCTACATATGTGTACCTTGCCGCTTCCCGGACAATTCACCGTTGTGGTCTTTCTCATTAAACTGGAACGGGAAACATACAGCATCATGCAACAGCTCAGTACGGGTATGTATGGTGATGAAGCGGAAAAAGTCATTCGAAAATTCCTCAAATTATATAAATTGTATTGTTTTTGTTTCTCATAATGCAGGAAATGGAGTATTGGTGCAACAGTTTGTCAGCAGCAGATCACTTGTTCAATATATTGCCGAAGCAATTGAAACGCGCCATGTCTTGCTTCGACATCTACCTGGAAACTGAAGGGCCCTATTACACCCCAGCCGAGTTCACACAAGACAAAAGCTTCCTAAAACCGTTTCGCGGACGTACCAGGGCTCAACCTTTTAGAATTGCACCGAACGGAAGCAGTTCTTTGTTTACTCAAATTTAAAAAACAACATGTAAGACATTGGTAAGACGATTGGCATGTTGTAATGCAGTGGCGCGTAGATCGAGCGATTTGTGGGGATCCTAATATAGGCTTGGATAGTCGAAAGAATTTTTATTTCCTACACTTTTGACTCGAGGTTATTCACGCTACCACAGCTATAAAATAATGTAAAACCTCTGTATTTCATCCCTTCGTACCAGTTTATCTGGACGGCAGTGAAATAAAAAATCATTTGCAGATAAGTGATTTTGGGTATATCAAAAAATAAATTGATTATATAATAATAACCTATCGGCAAATGTATACTAACGATGCACCAATTTCAACATTTGAAACTTTCTGATGGACTTTCCATTGAACATAACGATCCGAACTAAATTCCTCACTGTTGGCAAATAAACAAGCAATCCCGCATACAACACAAAAGAAGTAAAACTTTGAATTCAGCACCCATCGAGAATGATTATTGAAAGTTTACGAACCGAAACTACACAAACCTACTAAGATTTTCTGTGTTACGGCTGCATAGAATAAAATTAATTATTTCGTGTTATTAATACACTTTTATAAAATCAGACATGTTGGGCCAGATCGTTGGGCACACGCTTAAGCTAGAACGCTTTCCTCTAGGCTTTTTTCGACTCTCAACTGAATGCCCATGTTTTTGAAAGCAGTCGCTACATCGGCAGCTTTATCCGGGTGGCAAACGATGGCAGTGCACGTGTCGGTAGTTGAAAACAGATTTCTTACGTAACGGTTTCCTACACGCTGTAAATCCTCTTTCGTCACCTTGCCAACTTGGCACACTAATGATTGGTTATAGCCTACCGGTATTCCCTTGAAGTTGGCCAGCATTGATGTGTTGACCACCTTTTCTATGCTGTTTTCCCGTGCAATTATTTCAAAGATCAGCGAACTTTTCGCCGATTCAAATAGCGTTGCATCCCACTCTGCTGCTTCATTAACTTGTTTTTCCTATAAATTTTACACAAGAACGTAAATTAATTGTCTGCTCGTTCTCTTCCTATGTTCTGTCCAAAATTCTTACCATAATAGATACTGCTTCCTGATATGCCGCAACTACATTTGACGCACGATACAGCGTAAAGTACAGCATTCCTTCGTTTGGCCGGGGTACTATGTTATATCCATAAGCGAATCCTTGGCCCCGAATCTGTTTCCACAGCGGGCCTTCCAATTGTGTCAAATATTGCAGAAACAGTAATAGTGGTACAAGATCTGGATCGTTAAAATCGGTTATTCCTTGACATGTTCGAAATAGAAACGCACTCTCGACGCTGCCCAGCCCAACGATTACGCCGGTGTACGGTTTTAGGGCATCGTAATTCTTCTCCATATGTTCCCAATCATGCATGCGGGTAAACCTGACAATGAAATAAACACAAAATGAAGACATATGCGTGCAAAAAGTTGACACAATTCCCAAACCTTTTGGAGGATTCGTGCGTCAGACCCGATTGTACTATCCGCTTCCAAGGTGTGATCAAATCAATCCCAAGATCTTTCATTGCATTCCAATCGGCCGCCATATGAATGGTTACATTTTCCGGCAACGTAATGATCGCACGTGCCTTGTTCAGGTTATCAATGACCGTATTTGTTGAATCTGGGTGTTCCAACATCTGTAGCAACGACGTTAGGAACTTCAATTGTTTTAGCAGTGAACTGATGCGCACGTTACTCTCCTTGCGATACCGCATAGCTTTAAGAATATCCCTAACAATCGAGTTTCCTTCCCGTTTTGCTTGGGCAACTTCGTTAATTAGCTTCGTCGCGCACACTTTGATGCGTTCTGCTGTAAATTCGGTTTTATGCAACAGTTCCGTAATCAACTCAACGCCCGTTGTATATTTTTCCCGCACAACTTGCATGTAGAGCGTAGCCGTACTCGAATATGCACCCACGCTAAAGCGACTCGACGATTGGATCCCTAAATCGGTCATCGTTTCGACCGTGTTGGACTCGAGAGTTGACACGACCTCCTCGTACGGAATCAAGGTATCGCCACGACGAATAGGCGATTCAGTCAATAACTCCAGCAGCAGAACGAGGTACGATCGCAATTGCACACTTAACGATTCCGTGTTCATCGTAACTTTAAGCTGAAAGAAATACCAGGTACGGCAATTACGCTTTTAACCCTACACAAAGCATCATCTGCTCTCTTCTACTTACGTAACAAAAATTGGTATGTAAATCATACGCTTCAGCATAAACTGGCAAATCGTTAATCTTCAATCCAGGGGGATTTTTCACTCCACTGGATGAATAGACTTCTACCGGATAGAATTTGATACCTTCTGTAGATGGGACAGGTATGGAGGTTATCATCTCATCTGGTGGAGCTATTTCGTTGGTTGCCATCGCATCGGATAACATGTTCTCTTTCTCTTTTAGCCCACTTTCCCCAAGCGCTTCTCGTTGCTTTTCCAAACGTTCCTGTTCAACAGTGGCCGTGCGTACGTTCTCTTTAATGCTGGGAACCGCTCGCACTATCACGTGTTTGTTCTAGAAAAACAAAAAACACAAGAAAAGAATTATCTTTGTATCGCTGTGCTAACATGGTTGTCCTACGCATTGCGATATAGTTTCCCATGGTAAGCTGCTTACATTAATAATATAATCTTTTAACAACGTTAACCAGAAGCTGTCTTCCTTCGCTTTCAAAGTCTGCAAACACCGATTTACATTCAACCGGCTGTCAAACTGTTATGAATAGAGAGAAATAGATTAAACGTGTAAAAATAGTATCGTAATAGTGTAAGCGTTTTGAATACTTGCATCATTGTCATCAGACCCATACAGAACATCACCAATGACATGAAAAGCGATATCGTCGTGGGGATTTGATTCTAAGCTACTAAGCGCTTCTAGCCTGTTCCGCTCGATAACGTTCCTCATCCGTTGCATGTCTAGCTTTTCTTTACCATCCGCGATTGTTTCTAACAGTTGAGAAAGTTTTGGAAATATGTGATCCTCCTTACCCAGTGGAACATTTTCGAACGAGATGTACAGCAATGAGACAGAGTTCTCCACTATATTGTACGCTACACGACTTGCGTATGGATCATCAATTTCGATAAATTCTCGCTGGACTGGACTGGCGGAAGTGTCCGTCAGGTAGCGCAACAGCACTGCACAGGCCGTGAGCGTATCATACTCCGTCGTTGCCTTCGGGCCTCTCCAAGCTACGTTAAATAATCCACAGTCTTCCTCGTCGGAAGGGAACTCTATTTTCATGTTTGTTGAATCCTTCAACGGTTCGACAGGTGTTTGCCACGGGCGCTCGAACGGTGGTAGCGCACCCTTGGACACAATTTTCTCCTCGATTGGTTCGAGCGCTTTGAAGATATCTTCCGGATTGATTTGCCCAGTAATGATGACGTGCAGATTGTCCGGACGATAAAATGCGGCATGATATGCGCGCACCTTTTCATTGCTGGTGCTCGTACGTAGGTTGCTCAAGATTCCACCCGTTTCGGCACTGTAGCCACAGTCCGGATATACCGCTCGCAGCATTTCCAGATTTACTCTCGATTCACCCGTATTTTCACGGCCTTGCATTTCACAGTATACCACACCACCATTATCACCTTGCCCGGTAATATGATGCACCTCCGTGGTGAAACCGGCATTAGTTAGTGTTGGGTACAGTATGTGATCCAAATATACCGGCAGCAACGAAAGAAAGCCTTCACTGCCAGCTGTAGTCATCGTATAGCACGTGTGGTCCCGATCCGTCCAAGCATTGGTGCCCGATGCCAAACATCGGTTCGCCACTAAATCGAGAATACCTTTGTACGGATACTTTTCGGAACCAAGGAAAATAAGATGCTCCAGTGTATGCGGTAAGCCGTCGTCATCGTGCGCTTCGGTTGCAAGCGTAAAGTAGCCATTTACCACCGGCCCCTCAACCTCACCGACAATCACGGTTAATCCGGTGCGCTCCGAGCGGTACTTGTGGACCGGAATTACTTCATTTGCCTTTGCCGTGATTAGATGTTTGAAACCCATTGCCGTTGCTAATAGCTCAGAATTGGTTTAATTAACTCTGACAAAACACGCACAAAACACTGGAGCAGATTTAATGTAGCAGCAGTATAAAGCCAACCAACGTTGAATGGATGCGGATACGCGGAGAATGATCCAAAAATATGATGCAGACATGACGTGACAAAAAAAAAGCATACGTAAATGTCAAAACGCACATCGGCGAATATTTTCGCACGGAAAGCGAAAAGAACATGGGCATACATAATTTTTTTCTTTCCCTTTTGCTTGTACCCATTTATTAAAATGAAGCAATAGTTTGATTGAAGGTATATTTGTTCTGCAATCAGTAAATGCAGCAAAGAATACGCCTACAGTCTACATCAGTACTTCTCCATTCGAGAAAAACACATCTTTATTTAAAAACTAAATGCAACTGCTGTATTATTAATGGTACCCGAGCCGGCCTAATGTTCCATCAATACTGATGCTGTAAGTAAAAGACGAAACAACGGTAGTACAGTGTTTTATAGGAAGTAAATCCAATGTTCTGCCGGAGCACGTTCTTACCTATCCGTATGGCCACGCATAGTGTCACAAAGGCGAACAAATTTTGCTGCACCGCTTGTCGCACTTTTCGCTTCTCCTCTGCCGCATCCGTTGGAGGCAGTCCTTGCATGCGAAACATCTTGACACCTAAATAGGTACAATTGTATTATGCTGAACAGGTAACAATAAATGCACAATGTTTTTCTGCTGATGATGAGCAGTTGCTTCTTGGAGTTTTCTTCGTTTTTCCCGGCCAACATCAAACGCAAGGTACATAAGTAAAAGATGTGCTTTTTGGCTATTTTCGCTGCTACCCGATTTTGCGCACATTTGTATACCGTTGAAAATTATTTTAATGGTAGATTCTATCATGTAAACATTTTTAAACTCGTATTGTGAAAGAATTAACGGAATTCGTCCCAATGAACGTCATTGTTGCGTGCCTAGTGTAAGCGTTGTGCCGTTAATGTGAAGTACGTGAGTTCAAACACGTCGCTGCTGTATGTGTGTTTAGTGCATTTCTTCGTTTTAAATCTTGAGCATAATAATCGCCGAAAGGTGAATGTTGTTACATTTCCTTGGCAAGTTCCACCAAGTTCTTCCTTCGAGCAATTAATAAGCAAAAAGTGCACAATGATTTTAAAAATTCTTCGTAGCAGTCCCAGCCGGGTTATCGCACGGCAAATGCATAGTACGGGCGGTTCCGGTAGGAGGACAACTGTGATAAGGTAAGAGTATGACGGCTGATTGATACCACCTATCTCCACGTAAACGTAATGTTCGAGTCCATTTCAGAAACATTGCCGGTGCCGTATGCATTTGTGGAACTACGGCCACCCTAGCATACCATTGGCTGAATCGGAATGAAGTCCAAATGGCAGCCGTTGGTTCCAGTCACAAATTTGCCAGCGTTTCCCGGTATATGGCCGAACCGATCACCAGCCGTCAGGTGCTTGATGCGAACCCTACCGATATGAAGTGTCGCATGGAGGAGCTGGTAATGCGGATTCAGTACAACTTTTGTCGCTCGCTGGAAGCGGAAGAAAACTTCGGCAAGAAGTTTCTGGTGGATCGCTGGGAACGAGAGGAGGGCGGCGGTGGAATTACCTGCGTGCTGCAGGATGGCGATGTGTTTGAAAAAGCCGGTGTCAATATATCGGTGGTACATGGAAATCTACCCCAGGGTGCCATTCAGCAAATGCGCTCTCGCGGTAAACAGCTGGCCGAAGGTGAGCTACCCTTTTTCGCCGTGGGCGTAAGCGCCGTAATACATCCACGCAATCCCATGGTTCCGACGATCCATTTCAACTACCGATACTTCGAGGTGACCGATTCGGCGGGTCAGAAACAGTGGTGGTTTGGCGGTGGTACGGATCTTACACCGTACTATCTAAACGAAAAGGATGCGGAACACTTTCACCGCACACTGAAGGAAGCATGCGATCCACATGACCCTGCGTACTACCCGCGGTTTAAGGAATGGTGTGACAAGTATTTCTTTATACCGCATCGTAACGAGAGCCGTGGTGTCGGTGGCATTTTCTTTGATGATTTGGATGGGCCAGATGCCAAGCAAGCGTTCGATTTCGTGTCGTCCTGCGCACATTCCGTCGTTCCATCGTACCTACCGTTGGTTCGGCAACACAAAAACGACCCGTACGGCGATCGGCAACGGCAATGGCAACTATTGCGGCGTGGCCGTTACGTTGAGTTTAATCTCATATATGATCGCGGCACTAAATTCGGTTTGTACACGCCTGGTGCGAGATATGAAAGCATTTTAATGTCGCTGCCACTGAATGCGGTAAGTTAGTTTGAATAACGAAACAACGCGACAATAATGTTACAGATCATAAAATTCATTTCCATTCCGGGTATTACTTTAATTCCAGAAATGGGAGTATATGAATATCCCAGTGGAAGGTACGGAAGAAGCGGCTATCATAGAGGTTCTCCAGAAACCCAAAAATTGGCTGAAATTATAAAGCAGACGATGCATGTGCGCATGAGAACGAGATGGAAAACGAAATTCAAACTCGGTCGGAGGAACACCGAGGAAGTGTAAAATGTATGAAACAGAACTATGTACTATATTGAATATAGGAACAAAATGTTGATTTTTTATATGCAAATAATTTTTAGTTTCACTGATTTTTATCTCACAATACTAGGGCAACATTATGTGTTTTGAGAAAACGACAATAATGGCAATGGAGTGTTTCTCCACGCAAAGCGGTAAAGTATAAAAGATGTACAAAATTGCGATAAAATACATGATGAGAAGCACACTAGGTTAAAATGGATCCGTTAAGCAATCATATAACATTTACCGCTAGCACAGATTCGCGTAAATAAATAAATGAAATTTGAGCATATTGGATATTGGATCAATGGATTCCTTTGCATCATATTGGATCATATGAAAATCTAACTGCATATTCGACCATATAGTATACCATCAATTGAATTCATGTCAATGTAAAGATTTCGCTGGATTATATCGAATAGACAATACAATTGAACCTTTTAGCACTTGGAAAGAATATTGAAAAATAAGAGAATAGTATGGAATTCTATTACCTGAAGTAATAGAAGAAATTGAAACGGATATAACGCTAACAGATCCATTAGTAGTAAATAACGAAGGTGCTATAGGCTGTTCCACCTGGTTCTAGTCGTGCAAAGTGGAAGTATGTGTAATTGGTGTGACTGATTGATGTGTTCCATGCAATCCTATATCTGATAAGCGCAACTATTAATTTATTTAACAACGGCAGCCGATTTTTAGGCTGATGAAGCATTACCAAGTTACTCGACTAACAAATTATTAACCCACAAAACACAAAAGCCCTAAAACTCACAGATAAACCGTTTACAACAAACTGAATGGAAAAGAAATCATTGCTGTGCCGTATTAAGCGAATTCGGATACTTCTGCACAATCGATGAAGAACCGCATTTTGCGTTTGTTTTTGTCTCGTTTTATTGGTAATATATTCACGAATAAATCCTGGTAATTGAAATACACGCGCAGGTTCATCAGAGCGCGTCCGTTTTGTATTTTTGTTTGTATCTTCATACAACAATTTAATTTCCGGTTCCGAAATGATCAACGTTGCATGATTATTATTCTGCTATTAATAAATAAAATACGATGGAAATCGACACTACGAAACCATTCCAAAACGCTTCGAAACAATTATGCTGTTACAAACACGCAGATGCGATCCCTACTATGCAAGGGCGTGTGTTATCGCTCGTTTACTCTGGTGGTTGTTCATGCATGATTTACCACACCACTTGCTGCCGAACGAAACGCACAGCAAGGCTTCATTAGTGCATTAGAATTGTTGTAGTGGTTGATTATACGGTCATTTATTACTTGAAAAGATCAATCAAACTGCACTTTTCTTTAACACACCTGTCGTGATTACCTTGATGCTGCCCGGGAGGATGAGATATATTGTGGAACATTGGCGCATTTAGGCAATTGTATACGATCGGGCACATTGTTTCACATGACAAATGAATCTACTCTCAAGCAACCGAATTGTTGTCTAATAACTTTGCAAGAAATTTGTTTTGGATAACGATGGGACAACAGGCATCTGCTGCATCTATCTGTATATTACTGTGAATTCACCACCGTGAACCTTCTATCTATCGTGTACGCCCGCCCTATGCCGCAATGAACGGGCTAAACTCAAAAGAAGTCAAGTATGAAGATCAATCAGACTAACTCAGACTTGCTTGCTTCTTGCAGGGATTAGTTACACCAGTTGGATGTAGAGATAAGGGAAAAGGTGTGCCTTTTTATACTCAGTTTTCTCGTGCGCGATAAGAGATATTTTACTACAATTCTAACGATCATAGATCATACATCGAGAGAACAATCGTCTGTCTGCTGTTGAAGTATGAACATCGTAATGACCATGAAGCCAAGTGAAGAGAGTTGTGCTGTTTTTTTGTATTTTACTTCAGAATGTCACTTTGCTTCGTGATGCATTCTTCGTCTCCGCTGTGACACTAGTGAAATTCACTCCAAAAAATCGTTGCAATACATAATATAATGACACGCAAATCATAGCTAAAATTAAGTTTTATCTTTTTCCATTCCATTCATTAACTTGATTTATCCCAAATGAACACTGCTTTTTTATCATTTATCAATTAATTTGTTGTTCCTTTTGAAGAGACATATTTGTCAATTGTTTTTAGCGAAATTGTGTAGATTTTGTGTGGTTTCTCTGGCAAAAAATTATTTCCAAAACCAGCCAAGTGTCTGACCAGTACAGTGATATTTGTTAAAAAAAAACATAACGATGATAAGAGTTAATTGTTCGAATATTTAAGTTTTTGTTGTGGAATAATAATATTATTATCAGCGCGGATTTACTACACAGTGGGCATTAACGTTCTGCACACGTATGATTTTTGCAAGGGAGTAAATAAGTAAAGGGTGAAATAATTATATTAGGTTACAGTTCTCTACAATACAATTGTCTAATCAGTGTGTAGTATGAGGGGCGCAACCAAATATTGCAATATTTTGCATACTGATAAATCAATATTCTATCATTCAATCGCATCTTGGGCGGCAAGAGAGCGAATTGATCATAATATAATGCTATAAAAAAACAAAAAATCAGTTGAGCGAAACGGCACGCCACCGCATTCTCTCATCATCGTTAATCAAATCAATATGCTTTTCTCACCGCAATGAAACTGTTCGATCGGATTTTTAAAAAGCATAATAGAGAAAACCCTACCATTAAACATCCCCCTCACATTACTAACATTCATCAATAATTTATCAACACATGGGTAATATTGCGCAAAAGTTTCTAAAACACAAAAGTACATCATTTCATAACGCAAAGAGCCACAGCAGTAGGCTACAGAATATTCAGGCCCGAATTTAAAAGTGAGGGGGTTTGTGTTAGTTGTTTTGTAAAAAAAAATTCTCTGCGGGGAGATTTTAATCTTCTTCATCATCATCCTCGTCTTCCGCTTCTTCCAACCATGTCAGCCACTGATTAACCTGAAACAGTGCCTTGCCCTTGCCTGGATAAATATCGGTGACGTCTTCCTTGTACCGCAGGAATGCATCATCTTCGATGACGCTTAATTCGTAAATCTCTTGGAACCATCGTAGCAGAACACCTGAAGAAATGAAAAAAAAAAATGAGATTGTCCATTATAAATCAATAACATATTCGAACGTTCATTCAACTATGGAGCAATAAAGCGCGCGCGTACACGTACCTTTCGGATAGCCAATGTTGTACCAGAAAACTTGGATTGCATACACAGCGGTCAACTGCAAGTCGTTATTGCCGTTCAGGAAAGCGTTCAACACTGGACAATATTTGGCTAAAATTTCCTTTTCTTTTTCGATGCGCTTCTTATCTTCCTTCAAATTTTCCGATTCCTGACAAAAGAAGAACAAGAAACAAGGCAACAGTGTTAAACTAAACTGGCAAAAAAAAATCAAACTTTGATGAATGATCCACGTTCTACGGGCGTAACATACCTGGTGAATGTATTTAAGCAAAACCGTCATAATAGCCACAATGAAGCCCTGTTCCGCGTAGCACGATGGTTCGACATTCTCCTTAATCCATTTGTAGAACTGTTGAGGATTGGCATCCGACTGGATCTGCTTCCATAGCTCGGCCTGCACGCGTAGCAATGGGTACAGGAAGTTCAGGTTGCGATCTTCCAAAATTTCAGCCATACGATCCTTGGTACGATCACATTCCGGCAGGCTGGTCATTAAGTTGACTTTGCTCTTATTGAACAGCTCTTGCAGCGGTTGCTTACCCAGCTGCTTGTGCAAATGCTGCAACACGAGCAGAAACAGTGGATAATGCTGCCCGTTTTCGGTGAAGCTTGCAATATCCGACAGATTGCACAGATTGGAAGCGACGGCTCTTGCCAGCAGCGACGCAATAATGGTCGTAATTTTTGGAATGGTTTTCTCCTTCTCGTTCATTCCGTTTACAATCGATTTAAATGATTCTAGTGCAGCACTGTGCGAGAGTTTCGCTTCTTTGTTAAGAATTTGCAAAAATTCAATCGACTTTACGTGGTACGCATCGTTACGATCCAGCACTTGAGTTAAAATTGCAATCATAGCTTCACGCATAAACTTTTCTGGAATCTTCAGATCGCAGAATGCGTTAACTAGTTCATCCATCAGTGAAGACTTTTTCAATATATGCTTTTCATCAACCGACAGATCCGTCAACTCGGGATTAGCAGGGACTGGCAAAGCACAATCTTTTGGTTCTTCCTCGGCTTTCACTTCGTCAAAGGAGTCACCGATCTCCATTGTTTTAGGCTCCTGCTGCTCTTGTTCTTGCTGGGTTTCGAACATTGTCGTATCATTCTCTTCTTTTTGCGTTTCCGAACCAACGTCCAACTTTTCATCTCCTGGAAGAAGATCGACGACGGCTTGATTTTCATCTTCCTCTAGTTTCTTTTCCTTCTCCACAAGATCGTCTTGTTCCGTCAACTTCTGCTCGATAAGTTCTACATTTTCAATCAGCGATGTTTTCACGTCGGCAGTAGTTGTTGTCTCGGTTTTACACAGTTCATCCGTTACTGGCGTAGTCGATAAGGTGGGTTTCAATGTTTCGTCATCCTTATCAACAACTTCGACAACCACCTCAGTCACGGTCGCGCTATTGGGTTCCTTTACGTACTTTTCATCATTGTCCATTTCGCTAACTTTTTGTTCTTCTTCCTCTATTTGCTGCTTGATGTTATCCAGCATAACGTCACTGACGAAAGTGGCGATACGCTTCAGATGATCCTCCTTACTCAATCCTTTTTCTTTCTTTTTCTTTTCGGGTTTATCTGCAGAAACTTGCTTGACGACACCCGGCTGTTCTTTCGGGATTATTTTGTTGCCGTTTAAAAGCGATGTGTTATTGGTGGTGCCGATACTGCCCCCCGTATTCTGTAGTCCTGAATTTGATGGTTCATTTTGCTGACGATGCGGTGTTTCGTGATGGCTATTATTCATCCTGTTGTTGTCGCCGTTCATGTCGCGACCACCATGATGATGATGATCAGTAACTGGCGCATGATTGCCGCCTTGTTGGTTTTGTTGGTAGTGATGATGGTGATGCTGATTCATGTCCGAATGAAGTTTATTCAGGTGCATAGTGCCTCCTTCGTTGGCACCCATAGGTCGTGGATTCATTCCTTGCGACATGTGCTGCTGATGCCGATGATTCATCACGTTCGGTGCAGCGTTCTGATTAGAGGATTGTTGCGACCCTCCCGAATTTCTGCTCGCAGCCATGTTTACCCCATTATCGCTTTGCATTCCTCCGCGTGAGGTAACGGAGGAGATGGCGGAGGATGACGTTGAAGTACTGGATGCCCCAAAGTTTCCACTACCGCCCATACTGTTACTGCCTCCCGAAAAGGCACTACTGTTGATTTGTCCAGCATTGCGCTGCTCACTAAGGAGCGTACGAGTTGTTAACGGTGAAGGGAACTCATTCAGTGGTGGTCCGTTGAAGTTGGGCTTGGCATTGCTACTGTTTCCTCCACCGATCGTAGACGAAATCGGCATCTGGGGTTTGATGTTCATATTCGCTTTAAATAACAGACTGTTAGGAGTCGGACGCATCTGCAGCTCCTCGACAGGATTTTGAGGCGGGGTCATCAAATTGCGTTTGAAACGAGGCGCCAGGTCTTTGTTAATCATCATGCCCGAATTTCCGCCATACGCCGATGGATGAGAGCCATTGCCACCGCCATCTCTCATACCACCCCCTCCTCCACCGCCACCGCCGCCCTGATGATGATGGTTGTTGTGTTTGTTGTAGCGCATATTGTTGTTGCCGTAATTATTCTGGTTGTTGCGGTTATTATGCATGCGATAGTTGCCGCCGCCTCCACCACCACCACCATTATCGCGGTGGTCGCGGTTTCCATAACCGTTCGACGATTGATTATAGCTAACGACAAAATGAAACAGTTTGTTAGTTTAAATCAAGTAAACGAGTTTTAGTTGACATGAGTTTCTTTAGAAGGAGACAAATCAGTTAAATAATTTTTGCTATAATCAAGCCTTATCAATTATGACATATGGCTTTGAAGATCAAAACGAAACAATGCGTCGCATTACTAAACAGAACGAACCATGAAACCGGCACAAACTTTCTTCATCGGTACAACAACTTCTATAGATCTCTAGACTGACAGAGACTGACTTCCGACTTACTTTGACATTTACCCGTGGCGAGATAATCAGTCCAGCGTACAGGGTATTGATCCGAATGGGATTTTGGACCGGTCCAGTCGTGTGAAGAGCGGCGCCATTACCAATACACTAGCGGGTCGGGCCGCCCCCAGCTCAACTTTATTACAATGAATAAACCAAATGTGTCAATTTGGTTCAATTCAATAAGAAGGAACAGATTTATGATATGCTCGCTCACCAAAACGGACTGAGTTGGCGGATACGGACAATTTACCTATTCTAAAATAGCGTAAATACAAATCGTGCATGACCTGTTGTTACCGACTTATGGGTTAAGGATATTCATGGTTTCCTGTAAAACCCCGTCGCCCAAATATGAGCGCCGCCTAACAAACTTCAATTGAAACGCAAGAATTTAAATACGAATGCTGCTTTCAGAAACAGCTCAAACAATAATATGTTTTCATAACGTGTCTTTGATATTATAGGACGCATATTCGCCTTGTATTGTTGTTTTCTTCATTCCTTTGAATTTACAAAGGGTTTGATTTGATTTAACTTATTAGTCTCGTGTCGGGTGTGACTATTTCAGAGGCCGTTTGTACGGAAGTCAACCAATCCGTCAACCAATATCTTAAAGAATTATTGAAAGGAAAAACCAACTTACCTTGACGGAAGCAACGGAGATGGACTGGATACGCTTAACAAATTGAAACCATCGTTCAGATTGTGCAAATTAAACGAAAATTTGCCTATCCAATCGCGTTGCTCACTGCGATCGTTGTTGCGATAGTCGCGGTCCCGATTTCGCAAGTGATTTAGCCCGGGCGGAAGCACATCATCGTCATGATTGAGTTCCTGAATCGGGGCAGGGCCCTCGACCAAAGCCACCTTCCGCGGTGTCCAATTGTTTTTGCGCAATTCAATCAGATCGCGCAATATGAACCGGATGCGCGGTGGAAACATCGATTGCGATTGCGAATACTTTTCCATCCGTTCGAAGTACTGATCCATCAGCTGTTTTCCCAACTCTGTATCCAGATTCTTTCCGCATGTCCGAATGAGCTGGGCCAAACATTCCATGTCCTCGCAGTTCTTCTCCGTCGATGAGCTGGACTTGTTGGTAAACAGCGAGCGAAGCATCTGGTGCAGGTGTGCCTCGACCAGCATGCCAAGCTTGTACAGCTCACCAATAAACTTGACATTGCCCAGTATCTTTTGTTTAGCGACATTTTTCTTCTCCTCCAAATCATCCGTTAGTGTACTTTCCGAGTTGATGATCTTCTCACTGTACTGTACGCGGTTCTCGAACTTATCGCGACAAACGTTCAGCAGAATTTGCAGGAAGGCGCTGGATTTGCTCTTGTCGATATCGGTTTCTAGCTCTTTTTGTATACGCTTGCACAGCTGTGCGTACATAGACGAGTACTTCGGTTCATCTAAAGCCTTGTCGAAGATCAGCAGAATAACACCGTTCAAAATTTTCGACGAGTTCAGATCTAGTTTAAGCAGTTCATCACTAAGCGGCTGGAATTTCTCTGGGGTAAGTTTGTTTAGAATACCACGAACCTAGACAGTAACAAATAACGAAGAAAGTGGAATATTATAATGTGAAACGTCGGTTCCGGAGGGAATAGCTGTTATAATTACTTTTCGAAAAATCGAATCAATTCTGACTTCTTCGGTGAGTCCATGTTGCGGTCTCAGGGATGGAGGGACCCAGCGTCGGCTAGCGGGGGGGACTGGATTTTCCCTCCCCGTGGCGCGAGACTCTGTCCCCGTTTGCCTCGGGTCTTCCGTCTTGAAGGTTGGCAAAGCACCAGCAGTAGGATATGCACTCCGCAACCCGACCGACGGCGGAACCGCTATTTTTTCAATTTTTCCCGGAATGTTGGAAGAAGAAAATTGACTACCGTTGCTATGCGGAGGATGCTGCGATCCCGTTACTTCGTGGTATTGCTTGTTGTGGTAGTGATGGGACGGTGAAGTTTTCGTTAGGGACCGAATTTTACTCACGTATAGATGCGCTTGACAGCGCAATCACACACGGAAGCAGAATAGAGTTCGTAAAACGAGAAAAACACACACCTCAACACTACTGTTTCTGTTGCTTCCAAACCTGCCAAGGCAGGTGGTGGGCGGCGCGTGTCTTAGATTTCTCTTTGTTTATCTTCCGAAATAACAGTCAAGCCACTTCTGGAGCGTGTTGGGTATAGAGAGTGTTGGTGTGTGCGTGTTTAGTGTAGCTTCCGGTACGAGAGCACTTTCGCGATTTTATTTCTTCTTTGTTCCGCGTCCACTGTTGTATTAGTATGCAGTGAAAGATTCACACTTACAATACGCCTAATGATGACGCGCGCGGGACATACACGACGCGAAACGTACAAACACACTCAACCTCCTTTGGAATGGAACACACCACTACGCCACGTAGCCTGCACGTTTCTGTTCTGCTTTACTTCCTTCTCCTTACTGGTCCAAACTAAACCAATTCGTGTTCGATCGTTAGATCACACAACCACGACCGGTTTCGTTTCCCAAGCACACGTTACACCGAGAATAGTTTTACCATAAGCTGGAAAACACTATGCCTGAAATTAAGTAAAACAAGAAATAAGTCGTAATCCGATATTCTACATGCTTCCCGAACATATAAACAAATTTCATAACAATCTGCTTCAAGCGACAGTTGGCTTAACTTAAAACAAAAAAAAACAGTTCATTTCTAACCGCAACATCCCACACGCGTTACCTACGGCGCGTTATTCCCCTCCTCCAAAGGGTGCCTTTTTGTGTTGGGATATTCTTCATTCTCTCATTCCTTCAAATCAGTCGTAGCGGTCATTGACTCGCACCGACGCAACGAATCATAAAAGCTTTTTCTTTCGCCTTGAGAACCCGGTTTCCACGGTCGCGGGCCATTGATCTTGAAAAGGGGTAACTGCTTTCAAGTAAACCTACAGCAAATAAATCTTCGCCATTGGAAGATCACCTACAAAGCAGGCGGTGAGGTTGGTCTACAACAGCACAGGGAAAACAATACTATGATGGTGGGTATGGAAACACGATGAAATGAACGATGATTTCTCCACCACCATCAATACACCAATCACACACTTCACTGTGGTTCACAGCGGATGAACAACGGCAGGACGTTCCACCACTGTTACCTTTTGCTTGTACATCGAGGTGTAAGTAAGCGGCCGTCGTTTCGCAATACGGGTTTGGCAAGTTGAAGGACATGAACCGTTCATAAGATCAAGGAACTTGTACATGACAAAAGCAAGTATGCTTATGGTTTTAAAAAGTAAGCTGCATTGGTTTCGGGCCCAAGCTACAAAAGCCAAAAATCTTTGTTTAACAGGGTTTTAAATTTATTTCAAATTCGATGTGAGCACGATTTGAGGGCTTAATATATAATGCTACGACAACAAATGGCGCCTTTCAAAGTGAATGTATCTGCATGCCGCTTCTAGTATGAAAAACTTGCGATAGAATCCTAAAATGACCATAATGTACGTGTGCGAGTGTGCAATAAATATCGAATGTAAATGCTTCCTCTCCCGAATGCTTGAATGTTTTCTTTTTGGGGAAAAAACGAAGAACACAAAGCAACACGGTCTTTCTTTATAAATAAAAAGAGAAGATGAGAAATAAGTTTACCCAAACAAAGTTCATTCGATACATGAAGAAACAATTACTTTTTTTGTGCAAAACAAATTCATTTTTACAATTTTTGTGACTAATTGTGTCATACTCTATTCCAAAATGCACTTCCGAAAAGACTGATATGGAACGCTTTTGAATTAAAATCAATTTCATGTATTGCAAACATCTATTATCTATAAGATCTCTTACTGTAAGTGTAACGGAATTTTGATTTAAACTTGCCCCAATGATAGCGCAAACCAACTTTGGGGTCTGCTACCAGTCTACTATAGCAATCTTTTTTTTTTTCTTGCAATTCCGCAAAGTACATAAATCACGTAAATAACAAAAATGCCAACACATCGCTATGACCTAGATAGCCACCACCAAATGGGGTCAGCGCACAAGCACAGCTTTGATTGTGACAATAATTTCAAATTTTCCATATATACTATAACTTCCATCCAATTAACACCATTCTTCACGATCGTGTTCGAAGGCATGAAATAGAAATTCAAAATGTAATGTGTAATGATCATTTGATGTTGATACAATTTTTAAATCTTCTTTGTTAAATCTTTTTCTTCTTATCAGCAAACAACCTCAAGAGGTCTAGGCCTGTCATTTCTGACTTTTTTCTGTCCCGCGTATGGAGGATTTGTGCTCCCTCCCATCCCCATTCTCATCATTCTTCAAAAGTTACGAAAATTCATTATACATAGTACGTTGCGTGTCAGTTTAGCCATAAACATATTTGGATAAAAGAATAATTCGCCGTCAGTCACACTTTTGAAACCTTGGCACCGTAAACTCAACCATGACTCACACCACCATTCCGGAAAAAGTCTGTAGACAAATGAATCAGCCGAGAGAAACCCGAGACAACAAAGAAGTGCATTATCAGGTTTAATATGACGTAAACGAGGTCAACAAAAAAAGTGTTGCATCAAATTCTGCAAATTGTAGGGCATAATTTTCGAAAATATTTCACTAAGTAACGTTTTCAGGGATATACGTAATAAACCGCACAGGGCATGCGAGACGATCGATTGAATTCCACTGTGAGAATTCCACATAAAAGAAGCTCTTACAATGCTGCTTCAGATTTTAGTTCGTATATTCTGTAGCATCATACCCCTTTCTCTTTCTGTTGCAATTGAATCTCTAACGCACACACACAAACCACACATGTTCGAGTCAATCAAACTGGAATCAGAACGGCACCACTACATACGCTTCGCTAAATAGGAAAAGGAAAAAGCCAGTGACGAAAGCTGTATGGGTAGCACAAATTTTCCTCTAACCGACCAACAGCATGCGTATTAAGATACACTTTTGCTACCGAATTGCACATGCTGACGAAGATTTACAACTAATCGCACGGCATTGATAGCACAGCCATTGAGGCACATGATATATTCGCGCGTCAGAAGCGAACAACGTCAAATATATTGAGAATCGAATGTCGCTCGAATGAGTTAAAAATACATCACACCTCGCTAATCCCACTATTATGTTTCCTTCCTCCTATCGAGAGGATCAAGATAAACTAGACAGTGATAAATTGCAACTACTACTCGTATCCCACTACTTCCTTACACACGCACACACACATGTGACACACTTTTAGTTGCTGACATCGAAAGCAAATTCCCAGCACTACTAGACTAATCGCGCAATAGAATAGTAAACTTCCGTACTGTTCATGCTACTAGAACCAGTTCCATTAATTCATCATGCAGCCACTGGTTTATTATCTCGTAACAAATCACAGTAAGCCAATAGGCAGTGTGAGCCCGTTTAGAACGAAAATGGTTGTTCAACCTTTAAGAAAAATGATACTACACGCACATACACACAAACATACCGATTCTACCATTTTTCACAAGGTGCAAAAATGTCCTTCGCGACGACGGTACACTCTCTCAAACAATGTGTGCTATGTACACACCGCCAACAAATTTCATTATCTATACGATGCAGGAAGACACGGTAAGCAAAAATGGCGTAACGTAATACTGGGAATACTGCGCGCCTTAACCCATTTATCAACAGTTAATACGCCATTTGGTAAAACGTTGATAATCAATAAAGTTGCACACCAAAGAAATATCGCCAGCTACGTGAGTGTATCCTGTGACACCTATTTAAACTTCACTCGTTATCACAAAAACGCGCTATGCATGATCTACTTTTTTTCGCGACATCACTGAAGGGTTTCCCGATCCACTAAAGGGGAGGGGTGGCCATGGGACAGATTCTAGAATTCATCTTATTCCCCATATTTGTTTCTTCTCGCTTACCTGCAGTGCGCTGCTGACAACCAACAGCGGTTATGTATATCTATGTGATCCTTACGAACTTTGAATTAAGTCCGCAAAGATTTCCTTGCTTTATATTACTCTTCAATTCTCTGCACTCTAGTTCTGTGGGCTTTTATCTTCCAGCAAAAGAAAAAAATATATCACACGAACCGCGAGTTGCATCCACTCGTGGTCTGGAACGAACAGTCACTCGAGGCTGCTGCTTGCTGTTCTCGAGGTTTCTTGGTTCGCATCTCCCATATTGCTTCTGTGTGCGTTATTATTTATCCCACTACCACTACTACTACTATGTTCCTTACTTCCAACTCACACACCCAATTTCATCATATTTCCTGTCTTTTAGAGTTGCTTTGCCCTTTACCTGCTGACTCTATGCAACATATCATTGCTTTGGTTAATGTTACAGTGAAGCCAAATTATGAACGGATTACAATATTTCCCAATCAAAACCGAATCTACAATCGCCAAGATAGCGCATCTTTATCGCATTGCTTGGCATAATGTAAATCCAACAAGTTCGTCATAATATTGGTGTAATCTTACACACCGTACACAAACACCTACACACATACTCTTTTCTCTCAACTAAAAGCAATACAGAAACGGACATGCGTATACATGTAAACGACAAAGAGGCAACCACAAAGCTCCGAAGAAAGATTTGGTCTCTCGGGGTTCGTAATCCTACACTAAATGTTAACACCGTTTTTCTTCGTCAATATCGCATATGAATTTGGGAACTATTGCACTGCACTGGTACCGTGAAAATGTTTATTAATCTACGCGCACACACTCTGCTGCTTTAACCTTGTACACTCTCTACACAATTAATATGTTAAATCTTAATTTTGGGGAGTGGACTTTTCGTACCTTGAACACCATTATGCATGCGTTCAATATTTCAAATTCCGACAATTCTACACAACAGGATCTTTCTACTCTCATTTCTAGCGAGAATCGATCATTATTCGCACAATTTAAGCACAATGGCCGATGCACATGGCATCATCCAAGAAGCAGCATGCATAATCAATAAAAAGAACCTTAATCCACTGAAAGGGTGTTACCATTGGATCCAATATCAATGTGTCAACACTTGGAGTGGATCAAAACGGGACGAATGTGTTAAATAAAGCACCTGTGTAATATAAATCGATTTAGAAAATGTATGGAAGAAAGCACTTACGATGCCCACGATGCTGAGAATTAATATGTCACGCCACACACACAAAGATCCGTCGGAAAGATTTTTTTCCCTGCCCAAGGTGTATGCAGAAAGTGACCCTGAATAATGAATTATGGTAGGTTGCACTGCTTTGCTCGCCCATAGTCTTTGTTGTCTTCCGGTTCGTATCAGTTTTGTTTGGACGGTACGAACAGGCAAAAGTTCATTTGATTTTGCCTCTAATGCTTCGAAATTTAGCATAACATAGTTACTCAGCAGTGTAGCATAAACAAGTTAAATGTGCTCAATAATTGAAGATTTGAGCAACTGAAATATGGATGCAAGTTAAATTTGCATGCATTCCAACCAAAGTGGGTATAGATTCCAGGTGGGCTATTGTGGGATTTGACATCGGTGTTTTAAAAAAATGAAACAAGAATTTGACAGCTGTAGGTTCGATCGTTTGTCAATGCATGTGTATGCTACGAGAAAACTAGTATCGTCCTGTAAGTACGCGCAAAGAGTAAACAGATTGGATTGAAGAATTTAATTAAATCATTCAAACAGACATTTTTTATCTAATTGCGGCGAGTGTAATGTAAAGATTTCTGGCATAGTTGTTGTTAAGGATCAATTCAAGTATTCCAGGGATGATATACTGTAATGAGTTTTTGCGTGTAAACTCGACCTAAGGTATAGGCGAACTATGTACAGGCAGTCCCCGAGATACGCGGTTCCTCTTATACGCGGATTCCGAGATACGCGGTTTTTGGAAATTTGACTGCTGAGCTAGTTTATAGCACAAAATCTATTCAAAAAGGTGAAACTTGGTCGAAAATACCTTTTTTATCACATAAAACATTTCTTTCTAACTTATTTTAATGTATTCTTTCTTAAAATCGCCTGATTCGGTGAAAAAATTAAGTCCACAGAAGGAAGTCAACTCTGTGACTTTGAAGTATAAACGAAATTGCACCAGGATTCGACTTACGCGGAAATTCGAGTTACGCGGATTTTTTCCGGATTATAGCGGTCCGCTATAATAGCGTATCTCGAGGACTGCCTGTACATATAAATTTGGTTTGTGTGAATAAAGGATTAGTTGTCTGTTAGTTGTCTTCCGAGTCAGTCTTATTCATTAAGACGATGAACAAATCACAACAGGTTATGGGCCCAGGCACCATGGAGAAAGTCATTCTCGGATTACCACGGCAAACACTTTTCATAGACCAGCGGGTTAGTGGGGTTTCTAGCCGATCAATGCTTAGAAACAGTGCATGATGCGAAAACCGCGAAGCGAATGTGGAATTGATTAAACGAAGTGTACGCGAACAAATGTGTAAGGCCTCCTCCACACGGGCCGCGGCCGCCGCGGTACCGCGGAAAACGCGTATGCCACTTGGCCGCGGTCGCCTGCCAAATCTCCGCGGCAGGCTGTCATTCTCCGCGGCAGACTGTCAAACAGGCGCGGAAACGCGGCTTTGTTCAAGATGGACAAGTCTGCGGAACTGTTCACAACCGCGGAAATTGACAGCTTGCCGCGGAGAATGACAGCCTGCCGCGGAGATTTGGCAGGCGACCGCGGCCAAGTGGCATACAAGTTATACGCGTTTTCCGCGGTACCGCGGCGGCCGCGGCCCGTGTGGAGGAGGCCTAACAAGTCGTACAATTTCAACGAAACAACTCACACTACTCAAGATGCACGAAGGTGATTCTATGCGTGCGCATATTATTGCTTTTGAAGACATGAAGAACTTGACTTTGACTGAAGAAGACAAGGCAGCTCCGGACGGCTGGTTCAAATGTAATAGAATGGAAAGTAATTTCCAAACTTTTTCTAAGTTTACCCGATTCATATGACCGGCTGGTCACGGCGCTTGAAAACCTCCCGGAAGAGGAATTAAGTATGGAACTAGTAATGCAACGTTTCTAAGGCCGACTCCACACGGTCCGCGGTCGCCGCGGTACCACGGAAAAGACGGCCTGTGGAGACGGCCTAACTGGGAAGTCTATAGACTTCGAATGGGCAAATGGGTAAATGTTCTTTGGGTAGGTTTTAGGCATATCGTGAAGTGCGAATAACCCCGGTGGCATAACATCTTAAATCTCTGGTCCTATTTCCAACCCACTGTGCGATTGCAAATAAACGTCAATAGTCGATTTTGGCAGCCCATCTGACAGGTTCTGATGAACGTGAAAGTCGTGGTGTAAAATTTTCAGATTTCCTACGCTAAATTTGCTGTGAAAGTAAGTTTCCACGGGCGTAAATCATTCTGTTTTTACGTGATATCGGTAAAGACCTGTAGTCTCTGGATTCAGGCACACTAAAAAGAGCATACTCGGCACTGTAGGTGTGAAACACATGAGTAAATCATTCCCGTGTGGAGAACGATTTCGACGTAGCTAGTGAGTGGGGTTGGCTAGTGTAACGAGAAAGGACGAGAAGGAGTGAAATAAAAAAGAAAGACAAGATTTACTAATGTCACTCGTTTCACCGATGACTGTCCACCCTGTCCCGCACGCGCTAAATATGGGCCTGTGCGAAAAAATGCATCTGCAGCAGTGAGAATCACTCAGCTGCTCAGTGCGCACCGTGCCATCTCGTTGTCTCGCAACACACCGTTAACTCGGAAAGTCGCGTGTGCGTGTGTGTGCATGGGTGATGGGAGTTGTGTCATTTGCGACGGCCAGTGCTGCTGCTGTGCGAACTTTGTAATCAATAGGACGGCCAAATTGCATTTCGTAAATCAATTAATAAACGCAGAACGTGTCTCACACTAACGCTATATTTAAATATATTGTTGTTGGTTTGTTTTCCGTGTTCTTTTTGCAGAAGATGTCCAACACAACGCATCGGTATCGGTACAAAAATGTTGGTCTGGACTCCACAGAAATGCGGCGCCGGCGGGAGGAGGAAGGAATTCAATTGCGAAAGCAAAAACGTGAACAACAGCTGATTAAGCGTCGTAACGTCAACGTGGCTGACGAGATCGATCAGGAAGCAATTCTTTCGGTAAGCGATTAACAAACTGTAATAATGGATTCTATCATTATAACACCATGTTCGTGGATTTGTATTTATACAGGATGAGACGACATCGACCGATAACCGGTCGCTTATACAACCGGCAGTCATCAATGCATTGTATAGCGAAAACGTCGAAGAACAGCTGATTGCCACACAAAAGTTTCGCCGGTTGCTCTCCAAAGAGCCAAACCCTCCAATCGACATGGTAATCAAGCACAACATCGTACCACGGTTGGTACAATTTTTGGGAAATTCGCAAAACTCTACACTACAGGTAGGAGATGAAACGGTTGCAGCTGTCTGGCGGGTTGTATAATTACATTGGATTGTACATTTTGATTCACTTACAGTTTGAAGCTGCCTGGGCACTCACAAACATCGCATCCGGTACGTCAGAACAAACGAGCGTAGTGATAGCAGCCGGCGCTGTGCCAATCTTTGTCGATCTTATGAAAAGTCCCCACGAGGATGTGCAGGAGCAGGCGATTTGGGCGTTGGGTAATATTGCTGGTGACTCTCCCGAGTGTCGGGATTGTGTATTGGATCACGATGTGCTGGAACCTTTGCTACAGTAAGTTATCCGTGCGAGAAATTGTACAATAGCAAGCAGGTGCGATAATTGATGATGTGAAATTTGCAGCGTTTTGAGTACCTCTCACCGTCTAACATTAACGCGCAACGCTGTCTGGGCGCTGTCAAATATGTGCAGAGGTAAGAATCCTCCACCCGATTTTACGAAGGTCGAGAAATGCCTCCCCATCCTGTCGCAACTAATGTTCCACAACGATGTGGAGGTGCTGGGCGATGCGGTGTGGGCTGTCAGCTATTTGTCCGACGGTTCGAACGATAACATCCAAGCCGTTATCGATGCTGGTTGCAGTCGGCGTTTGATCGAGCTTCTTTCGTAAGTGTGACACAATAACAAACAACTCATCGGTTTTAGGAAGTTGTTGCGCCATGAATCGTATTATAGCTCCAATTGTTATCGCGTCGATGATAATACTGGAAGCACAGCTATGGTAGAGGAAGTGTGTTTAAATAATCAAATTTGCTTTTGTCGTTTTTTTTGTCAGGCACAGTCACAACAACGTGGTGTCTGCGGCGTTGCGCGCGGTAGGCAATATTGTCACCGGCAACGACACCCAAACGCAGCTGATCCTGAACTGCAATGCCTTACCCTCCATTCTGCAGCTGCTCAGCTCCACGAAAGAGGCGGTCCGCAAGGAAGCGTGCTGGACCATCTCGAACATTGCGGCCGGCAACCGGAATCAGATCCAGGCAGCGATCGATGCCAACATCTTCCCGAGCATAATCGATCTGCTGCAGAAAGCCGACTTCAAAACCCGAAAAGAAGCCGCCTGGGCTATCACGAACGCAACTAGCGGTGGTACTGTACAACAAATCAAGTATCTAGTAAGTCTGCCCGTAATTGGCTGGTGGCCGGTCGTGTAACCCGCTGGTCTATGAAAAGTGTTTGCCAAACATAAAATGTCAATCGTACGGAGAAACTGTCAAAATTCTGTTTGGCAAACTGCGGAAAACAAAATCATGCCGAAAAAATGTTTGGCAAACAAATTGGCACACCTTTGACAAACTATTTGCTCGAACCAGCGGGTAAGCGACGTGGTGCAGCATCTTAATAATATTCGTTACACTGATTTGCAGGTTGATGTCGGTTGCATACCGCCCATGTGCGAGTTGCTGACCGTAATGGATCCCAAAATAGTTACCGTAGCACTAAACGGGTTGGAGAACATTCTGAAGGTGGGCGAAGAACAACGAACCAAACCGAACCCATACGCTGTAATGATCGAAGAATGTTACGGTAGGTTGCTGAGATATTGTGGGTCGAATGTTCTGGCCTGTCTGGTTGTTTATGTGGTAAGCCGGTACCCTTTAACAAACGATTTTTTTCTGCAACTTTAGGGCTCGACAAGCTGGAGTTTTTACAATCGCACCAGAACAATGATATTTACGAGAAGGCATTTAGCATAATCCAAAAGTACTTTAGCAACGACGACGAGGATCTGGCGGTGGCACCGAGCACGGATAACAATCAGTTTCAGTTCAATGCAGACCAATCGGTGCCAATGGATGGGTTCCAATTTTAAAACCACTCCCTCCCTCTCTCTATCTCCCTTACTCCCCCTCCTAATCTGCACAACCCCAAACAAGCTCTGCGATATTTGGACTCCCGGAATGTTGTTGGCTGTGTGGGAAAGTTTTCCTTCCCGGCAAACATTCCGGTGCTTATTAACATCCGCCAACACAGGGTTATATTTGTAATGGCAGAGAATAACTAGGTGGGCCATCATGAATGGCAATAGAGAATTTCGGAGACACGAAACGTGATCAGCCCATCAGACGGTAGAAACCACAGGTACATATATACATACAAAACACTCCCACTTCATTTTTCGTGTTAAATTGCGCATGGGAGTAGTTCGTAGTCTACAAATTATAAATATAACCATGTAAAGAGAAATTTTACGTTAAAAAGATGCCGAAATACGGGAGATAGGGATTACGAAATGCTATCGATATGATGAAGATATGAGCAAGCTTATCTAATTTATTGTACATCCAGGCCTTAATCTTGTTGCATCCCTCTTCTCCTTTTGTATATCCGACGCTTACACTAGAGACTCTTCCGTAACAATAGGCCATCAAAGTCGTACATACAAAGTCACCGGGAAAAAAAAACCAAACAAACTGGAGAACACCTATAGTAGGTAGATTGCTAAGACCTAAAGGACATTTTTTCCGAATGACGTGCGGAAACATTACTACTGATACATATATACATCAATTTACATGTTTTTTAACTCAACTTAAAACCACCTCCGGCTAACGAAACATCTCCCTTTCTTCTATGTTCTTATTTGGCGTAACGATCCACTAGAACGTTCCGACTGCGTACTGGTTTAAAATACCTTACTGTTATGGCGAATTCGGAAAGTCACCCAGCTAGACGCATCCGATTCGATGTACCCTTAAATCATCCATAATTTAACGGGTATTTTTAGGGTAAACTATGGGCGAAATAGCAGTCGTTAATTTACTCATCTGTGCAGTTTAACATATTGATATTGATGAGTCAAGGTTTGCTAAAATGAGGGAACATCTTTTACTGACCACGGCAAGAATAAACGTCGTACTACGTCTTAATCTCATTTTCTAGCCATAAATATCTTAAAACGCGTCACTTTTGGAGGCGTCATTACGTTGCCACATGCGAATGGCAACGAAGCCTTATGAAGAAAACTGCTCAAATGGGTAAAGTAACAGCGGTGTCGCCGTACTGGGCCTTTCTTGTGGAACTGCTGGAACGGGATCGGCGTGTTGTTCAGATCAATGGCACGCCACGCTGAGACCGATCCGCCAACCAGCTTTGCTTGTAAGCTTTTGTAATATGCTTTAACCATGTGTAAAGGAAAATGTGTTTCTACCACTGCTCCCTATATCATTTTTCAACATTGCTGGATAAAGAGTTTTGGTTAGTTTTGTTAATACCGACAACCTCCCGCACAATAAACGCCCTCTAAAACCTGTGAAAACCAGGGAACAGAGGAATGTCGTCCGTAGCCGATTAATAAATTGAAATATTCCAACCTCACACCAACGCAAGGGTGGTCTCTGGTGGTGACTAGACTACCGCGTATGCCGATTGTTCGCAAAACGAAAAAAAAACAAACCTAAATTAACAATAAAAATATTCACCATTTATCTCTTGGAAGAACCAAATGTGTTTTTATGTAGTACATTTTCAAAATGGCTGAACGGTAGCCATTCTGGCGATGCAGAGTTTAACGTGATAATGAATGGGTGTGCGGGACGGCGCAATGACCATTTAAGCATTTTGTATTATTTTCTTCCATAGGGTACTCTTGGGCGTTGGATTCTAGTTCCGATATTTCATCTCGCACAGGTTCAGGGTCTTGAGCAGTCGGTTGCTTCGGTGAATGGGTGACAGTTTCCTGAGAGTGGTGCCTTCTGACTTGAACACACGCGGAGTCAATGGAGACCTGATGCTTAAATGAAGCGTTACAAAGAGAACTCCCTGCCTGCGAGGGAATGTGTCCTACCTGCGAAGGAAGGTGGAAGAAAGGAGTACAAAGATGTAACTCCCTTATGTATTAATATTCATTATATTCTTCTTCTTTTGGTTCACTCATAGTAAATCACTGAAAAGGCTTGCTGACAAGATTAGGCCCCCAATATGTTTCCAGGAAATTCATTCTAGTCCTCCTCCACCCCTGGATGTATCCAATCTCCGATTGGCCAGGTTTCTCTTGATTCAGTCAACGAGCGCGTTGCGCTCCTGCACACCTCGCGTCGAGCAGGGCGTTGATCGTGGTAGGGTATGAGTCCGGCATCCTCATCATATGCCTTAGCCATCTTATCCTTCCGACCTTGACCAACTTCAGGATGTGTACTTCGACAACCAGCTGATTCGTCATCCATATCCACACACTCTGCTCTTAAATACCGCTAACGATAGTCCATAGCTGCTTTCAGCGTTGGTAAACCACTGTCCGTCCGGTGAACCTGGTCCGCTAGTTCTGGGGGAAAGGAATTAGGAATCCTGGCGCATCCTCGCTAAACCACTACTCGACCGGATCCAACCCTGCCGATACGCTGATGTGCGTAGTACTCCTTGCAGAGCTGTGTGTGCTGTGCACTCTTTTCGTCCAACCACCTGCTGCTTCGACGTCCTTATGGGTCTGTTGGCTCTTCACCTTCACCTAAAAGAAAGATTAATGAGAAGAAAATAGACATTAAACGTTCTTCGGATGTTGCATCGCCAAATAGCATCGACATTGTTTGGCGAGGTTATCGCCGTCGCTGTCGTCTTCGCTGTGCCGTCGGCTGGCTCACTTCAATCCACTGTTGCATTCCCTGCGATCGGGGACATGGGCACAAGGGAACAGTACATGAGCCACATCTTCCACGGGGTTGGTGCAGACTGGGCAGTTCGATGACCCGTCCAGGATGGCTTTCTCGATAAAGTAGCTACGGAGAAATCTATGCCCTGTAAGGATTTGTCAGACGGATATGTCCGGTATCAGCCTCCTCATCCATATTCCTGAAGTCATCGGTTGCGCTCCTGCATCTGTGCATTGCTGTTGCCAATGCCTTAGAATTTCTTCGTGTTGCCATTTCCTGATGTCTGACGATGTTCCTCTCGTTGCTTTGAACTCGTAGTGGCAGCGAATTTCCTCGTCTATTAGAAGCACAAGCGGGATGGTATCAACGACAACACATGCCGCAT
The DNA here is from genome assembly GCF_943734755.1 of Anopheles moucheti. Classification (NCBI taxonomy): domain Eukaryota; kingdom Metazoa; phylum Arthropoda; class Insecta; order Diptera; family Culicidae; genus Anopheles; species Anopheles moucheti. Next base: position 47,618,632 of record NC_069141.1, read on the forward strand.
CGTACGAGACCGCCTGGAAGGCACTAGCCACATGAAGTACTCCGGTGCGATGTGACCATTGAATAGTGGTGCGATCTGTTTGTTTTGCTAGTGGCCATCTTGCCCATGCCGCTGCTCCATATCGGTTGATGCTATTAGCGAGGTTCGCCAGTAAGATCTCTCTTGTTCGGCATCAGAGCGGTCAAGACGTTACTCATCAAAGTTCGTCCCCCAGGTTTTTCAGCGTCTCAGTCGAGGTGATGGAGTGACCTCCCGCCTCTGGCTGTCTGGTGAAGCTGTGCTACGCTTAGTAGTAGCAAAGGGCGATGAGAATTTCCATCCACCATCACCAGACATATGACGTGATTCGTACTAGTTTGGTAAGTTTGAATTCCAAATGAGATTCCAAAAGAGCTCATTGCTCTACAGTTTTACCCTGCTATCGTATCCTTCGTCATCTTCTCCAAGATCTGCCGCATTGTGAAGAACTGAAGCTGAGCTATATTTTCATCGAAGAGTATTCCAATTTAAAGATTCCAATCACAAGGCTTCGATTCACTACCCCATTCCTCAGTAACGCCTTACATTATGGCCCTTAACTGCTACTGGCCGTACTGCTGCATTGGTGTTCTATAGCTATGTCCGATCTATGGTACCGCAGGCCGCCTCTAATAAATTTATTTAGCGTTAGCCGCAGAGTGAAGATTGGGTCGGTGGTGGATTTTCCTTCAACATACCCAGCTTGGTAGCTTCCGACGAAATCTTTGACCAGGGACCCAAGTCTACAGTAGAGAATTCGGAACAGGATCTTGTAGGCGGCATTTAAATGTCTCGGAAGTTGGCACAGTTGGCAAGTAATACAGGCACTTTTCTAAATGTTGCCCAAGGTTGTGAAATGTTATTAAGTTCTTTCAACATTCCGTTTGCCTGTACGCGACAACCACTGACTGTGTTACCAAGTTTTGATATTTTGTATTTTGCAATCACTTCATACTAACCGTAAGATATTCCGTGTAATTCTAACAAATGATAATATTGCATTATTTGTCACAAGTGATAATGCATGTTTAAATACCACGCGCTGCATAGTGTTACATTAGTGTTGGCAACCACCCTGTGTTGTAACGCTGTCACTCTCAATGACAGTTACACACTATCATTGTAGTAGTAAGAACGCGGTACAAATCAGGATGGAGATCAGAGAGCGTTGACTGACCGAACGGATAAGAGCGTTTTAATCTATTTTATTAAAATTGTATTTTAAGTTAATAATAAAGTCCTAAACCAAAGAACGCAAAAAATTAACAAATAATATAGTTGCGAAGAGAGGGGCCGGACCAATCCCACGCACGTACCAATCCCAATCCCGGACTATCGAGCTTTCGGGTCAATGAAGTCCAGGCAGATCTCGATCTCGATTTGGTGTATCGATAAAAGTAGGAAATAAGAAGCGCAAAGATTTAGAGCAATAGATAACATTTAAAACAATCGGACGAACTTTTAACATAATTCGTGTTTCGTGATAACTGGAATTAGAGTGTACAATACAACACAAACGCATTCTAGTAGGATCTTTTCCACTTTATTACCATTACACAATATGCAACTTTGTATAAGCATAACAGGACATTCGTTTTAGCCAGGATTAGGGTTTGTTTCCCAATGTACAGCACACACACACGATTTGTTTATGACTATTTTACTCCCTTTAATATACAGAAAGGCCACAGGTTGTGTTTTGTTTTGTGTCGTGTTTAATCACTGTGCACAACACCCGCACTAGAGCTTCTCTCCACTGGTCAAGTTGGTAAAGGAAAATATATTTCGTATAAAATTATGATCATGTAGTAACGATAGTTGGACAAAATAAGCAGTTACAACATAAAACAATTAGTTTTCCCTTTTTACAATGGAAAGAAATGAATATAAAAAACAACACAGTTCTCTTTGCGTGGTTACACACACGTGGACAGTTCAAATATCTTGTTTTTATAGCCCTACCACGTACTTAGAGCATTAAACCTTTCTACCTTTAAATGGTTTGCCTGCAGTTTGAAATTGATAACAGGTAAGGTAGTGGGACGAGGAGAATTGTTTTGTTGTTACTGTGTCAATTAAATTTGTTTCATCCGCATATACTACAAGTACTTACATAGGCAGATCGATTTTACGGTAGCATTAACATCTTAAAGATCAATAGAGAGCGAGAAATAGAGAGAAAGAGAGAAAGGGGAGATAGAACGATATTTTGTTGTATTGTTTTATTCGTTTTTTTGTTTGTTTGTTTGTTTGTTTGTTTTGTCGTTTAAGTTTTTATTTAAAGATTTATTTATTAGCTTTAACTTTATGTGTGATTTCTATTTCGATTCCGCACCGTTATATGTGTATGAATATGATGTTATGATGCGCTTGTAGTTGACCGCATGGACCACAATGTTCTTTTTTTCTCTTCAGTGGTTAACGAATAAATAATTTAAAGACAATGGTGGTACACAGGCAGCTAGTAGTTACAACAAAATGGTGTTAAAATTATCCCCCGTTTTGTTTCTTTTCCTTCCCACAAATGTACACAAATATATATTATGATCCTCTCTCGTGTAAATGGACGCGGCGACATAGTGTATAAGTTGGGGTTAGTTGCACCGCATGCATTTTGATTTTGATTTTGTGTCCCAATTTGCTACTCTCCTGTTTTGTCTGTCCTCTTTCTTTTAACTACTCTCGTCCTTTTTTTTCATATTCCTATACTGGCTAACAATTTTTTTTTTACATAATGTTCATCCTGTTTTGATGTCTCATCACTAGGGAAACGCATAACACACGCGTGTTTCTACTTGTTGCGCGTGTGTGTAGCAATTGTTTTCGTTGATATAGTTTTTCCACCTATCTTTACTTCGGCTTAAAAGCCAAACTCAATAACACACACACGGTGCCGGTGCTCGTTTAGGAGCGATCGGAGTATCGTTCTCGTTCCACCATAACGTCGTTGACAAGGGAGAAAAGCGGTAACACATTGGCCGTTTGCAAGCAAGCACAATTTCTTGTTTCACCATCTAAATGACTAAGCGCGATGCGTGCGCGATCTCTCGTTTCTGCCCTTACGTGATCTAAACATTAATATAGTTTCGTTTCGCTCTAACGGCTGCGTTAAACAAAAACACAAACAATTGTCACGCATTTTGATTTGCCCGCTGCTGTGTTGTAAAGAGAAGCGGTTGTGGTTATTATTTGATAGTAAAAAGGCATCTTCAGTGAATATAGGCCGTTCGCTACGCTACACTACTACATGTTGTCCTTCCGTTTCTTATCTCGTCTTCACATTCAACCTGTTTTTCTCTTCCTCGTTTGCTCCACTTTTATCCACAAACGCACACACATACAAACTCGCATTTTCTTTTCCTCTAATGTCCTTGCCGCAATAAACTGCTTTTTGTTGTTTTGTGTTCATTTGATTTTCCTTTCTAACTACAACGTTATCTTACTACGCTCTGCAGGTTTTTAATTGTGCTTTACGACAGACTAGTTCCAATCGCAAAACGTGGGCACACACACACACACATGTGTCGAGAAACAAACGAAAAACTAAACGAAAAAGGACAACAACATTGTATCATGATGGCTCTATTAGTGAAATAAAAAACAAAACATTGAATCCTTATGTGCTGCATCGCAAAAGGAAAGGATAAGTCAACAGAGAGATAGGGCACAAGAGAATAAAACGCACACAGGACAGAATACTTAATACAATAGACGAAGAAAGAGAACAGGCGCACACATTCAACGAGGAGCATAAAAGTAGCATCCAGCGGGGTCGCGGGTGCGCTGTACAGATAAATAAGTTATGCGATCGATGATCATATCATATGAATGGCGCTGGCGAATGAACTAATGGGTGAAAGAAGCTCCTTTCTGGATTGCTACACATTGAAATCCTGCGCACCGTTTTACGTCCGTAACACGATCCTCCGCCGGGAACCTTCCACTAACGATGGTGATGGTGGCGATGAAAGTAATGATGATGATGAAGATGATGATTATGCTGCGTAGGGATGGCTGTGTCGCGTTTACATCAGCTTCTGCTTAGCGCACTCCGGACAGATGACGTCCTGCTCGTCGGTGATGAAACCGCGCCCAACCAGCGACGTTTTGCACATGGCACAGATGAAACAATCGTTGTGCCAGTGGCGATCCTCGAACGAGATGAAGCGCGTACCGCCGATGCCTGTGCAAGGAAACGACACAAAAACCACAGTTAATACGACACGCTTTTCTCGAGTGATTCGGTTCGAGGGTTCGAGGTTTAACTAACCAGTAATGGGCTTGGTACAGGAGGTGCATCTCTTCGCGAACAGTTCACCGAAACATTCGGCACAGTAGGGTTTCTCGTCGCGGCTTGTGAAGCGCTGGCCAGCAAGCGATACCTGGCAGTGCGTACACGTGAAACACTCACGGTGCCACGGTTCGTTCTTGTACGTTACACCACCGCTCGTGATGATCTGTGAAGTGACGATGAAACAATGGTATTAGAATGGCGCGAATGGCGTCAGCCGTATTCGTAGGCCCTTGGGCACAGTTACCTTCTTGCATTTGATGCATCGGGTGGCGTACTTCTCCTCGTAGCAGCCGGCACAGTAGATCTCCTGCTCGCGAGGAATAAACGATTTAGTGCCGATGGCGGTTTTGCAGACGCAGCAGCAGAAGCACTTCTCGTGCCACTGTCTGGTTTTGTACTCCATCTTCTTCGTGCCTGGAGAATCGAGGGAGAGAAGAAGAAATAAAGAAGGGAATTAACACAATTGAAATTAATGGCAACATCTTTCTTGATCATTTAAATTAAATTCACTATATAACTTCAATTAAATATAATAATTAGCCACTTAGTTGCAATCTTGACAAGTAGAACCAGAAAAAGTCGTCAAAATATCACTTCAAACTCAACCAATCTGCACTCTGCACGCTTTTATTGCCACACCTGTTCCACGCGTATCAAATAAACGGACACTTCAAACGGGTATGTCGCCACTAGCAAATACTTCAGCTGAGAACGGCACCGCATCACGTTCGAACACCACCACCTGCTCTTATTAGCCGGTGGATTTTCGACGACGACATAGATCGATTACAAAGGCACGTGTTGCGCACCCATCCCGAAACGGAGGCTATCGTCATCCCTTTACCGATGAGACTTGCACAACACATCTTTAGTCCTCTTATTATGTCAACGGTGCGGGTATACGTATACATAGCGCACCGGGCTTATCTGGTAAGACCGAGTGCCTCCATTAATCCGCTAAACATTACTGTTGTTTATTATTTGCCCTACCACATTCCTGCGTTCGATGTATAAATCCGAACGTTAGCAGAGGCATAAATTATGCCATTTCCAGCGTTTAATTTAAATATCTGAGCGGATTAAGTGTATAAATTGCAGATATATATACTGTATTGTCAGTACTTTAGCTAGCGTCTTTCAAAAACATTAGGTTATTAGATTCGATTATCTCCCGTTTGCCGAAAATATAGCCGTCATCCACATTGTAGCGCTATTGGGAGGATTGGTGATCTTTGGTAAAATCATTGCCTACTCAGTCTAGAGGCGAATGTCAGCCAATTGGCACAAAGTCTCTATAAAATGAAAAAAAAAATGCCTACTCTGTCCATGTGGATGACTTAAAAGGCTGCGTCGTGCAGTGTCTTTCTCATGACGTGACCAGCCCACCAGAGTCTGGCGAATCTAATCCGCTGTGTGACAGTGACTTCATCGTACAACTCTCGTAGAGCTCGACATTGTAACGGTCCCTCCATTATCCTTCCACAATTCCACGGGGTCAAAAATCCTTCCGAGCATCTTCGTATCGAACGCGGCTAAAAGGGGTTTCGTCCGTTTTGGGCAAAGTCCATGTCTCAGAAACGTATAGTTTAGTGTATAGTACTGGAACTATATAAGTTCTATATAGTCCCAGCTTCGTTGGTCGCGGCAGGTGTTTTGGGTGGAAAAGTTTTCTCAGACTTTAGAAAGACCGGTTGGTAGCCAGCACCACAACGCGGACCTCAACATCAATGTTGTTGTCGTTTATGGCCTTTGACCCAAAATAGGTGTAATTTTAGACGACTTCGGACGAGTGCGTTCATCTATCCGTACGTCATCCCCCGCGTAAGTTAGAATTTGTAAGCAGAACCGCAGGTGATGCAATCATCAAATCGGGGTTTACCTCGTTACTTTCCAACCTGAGGTTTTCTGTCACCAGTTCAATATTTTGGTAAGCATCTGTTATATAAGAGATCCATAAACAAATGTCAGCAACGTATTTTACTTGTGGAAGATGGTTCACTTCCAAGACGCGGATGGCCCTCTCTTGTGGGCTCATTGTGTCGTGAAGTTTTAGACAGGTTATATTCGAATGGAGCCTTGAATTAAATGAAGATTACAGCAGTGTAGCTGTTGCCCCGCCATCTTCTCCAAGATCTGCCGCATGGTGAAGATCTGATCAGTGATAGATCAGTGGTGGTTGACAAATTGTTACAAATTAACATTTTTTCTCGTAAGAACGACCAGGCCGTATTAAGTACCACGTAGCTGGATAGTGTAGTTCGGAACGGTCCGGATGAGGTGATTAAAACACCCTTAACAACCATTAAACAGACTTAAGACAGATTGTAAAGATCGATAAATATTATATTGATATCAAACACGAGAAAGTAATTTATAGTGCGGGAATGCAGTGTGAGGATGTCTTGATCATGCACATTCTTTATCTTTTTTAAATATATTCTACTTTAAATCTCATCAGTGATAACGAATGAAGGACCGTGAAAGGTAGAACCCGAGATCATAAACTAACCCTTAAGTAGTTTCGGTAAACTCATGTTTCTGCGACACTCAGCTCACGTTCGGTCGTTCATGTTGATGAGTTTACGCGCTCCTGCACAGTAGCTCATGATACAACACTCTACATAAGGGACAACCATCGGAATGTTTCGAATGCGACGACAAACTGCCCTAAAAGGATTTTTTTTCTGTAAGAGAAATTGATGAAGGCTGCTGTGCATTGCATTCAGTTGCTTCTACAGCATCCGCCACATCGGTTTCACATGAAGAGCCGATTGATTATGATTCATCTTTGATCCTCTTCCCTAAAAGGAGCTGTAAGAAGTGCGCTAGCGCCGTTTCCATTCCTGTGAGCCCGCACATCTTCCCCATGCGCGATAGCGGGCTGGGTCTAATAAATTGCCATGCTCGATCGGAGCAGGCTGAACAACAGTGTTACGATTCGATGTTTGCTCACGGGGTCATGTCGCTCTTGGGACGCGAACGAAAAGCCCCAGTAGTAGTGGGCGGTTTGCTAGGGTTACCCGAGCAAACCGACACAAATAACATACCGATGGCCCCGGAATACGCGAACGAGGGCGGCACATGTCCATTTCCGTCACCAGCAGGCAGCAGCGACTGATGCTGAGAAAGCGAGAACCACGGCCTTTTACGGTTGAAAGTAAAACCCGGTGGCGGTTTTCGTAATGAGGGGAAAGCGGTAGGAAGCGATCGCGGGAAGCGAATTAATGGACTTGTGTGTGGGGGCAAACGCTTGCTAACTTCCTTTCCGGAGACGATGTACAAGCAGGTGACGGTTTGGCCGGCGGAAGGGCATGAATCGATGAAGGCCATGCGATGTAAAGCGGTTGAATAAAGTCATATATTGATCTTATCCCAAGGGAGTACACCGAGGAGATCGTTCCGTCATAATTATGTGTCAATAAATTATTTTCCCATTTGACAGACTAATCATTGCTGCGTTGTTATTTACCCTGCAGGGTAGCGTTAAGATACCCATTCCCCAAAAATATACATTTCATTTCAATAGTCAAATGTTTTAATGTTTTTGTAAGATTTTTCAGTGAGAAAACATGATCATGATCGTAGTGGAAAAGTATTGAACAACATTTTAGAACAAACATTACTCTCTCTCTCTCTCTCTCTCTTTTTCTCCCTCTATCTCTCTTTCTTTCTCTTTTAGTTAACATTCTAAGCTTCCTCAAGAACACCTGCTTAAAACGTACGTTCGTGCCAGCGATAATAACGAAAAAATAAATTACCCAATTGTCCTCGCACTGCTCCACCGTGCGATCGTTCATCGTTCGACACAGTGACTAACTGCTTTGGAAGGTTGCTTGTTTGGATTTGGTTTTCCTTGCGTTCCTGTGCGCAGGGTAAGATTAATTAGGTCTATTGCATATTCAATCGATCAATCGACCGGTCGACCTGGCTCGTGCTCAAAAAGGCGGAAAGAACCACCTATGCAAAGCAACACATGTAGGCGAGTTTGTCGCTAGTTTAAGCGTTGATTTATACGTGCTCCCATCCATCAAACACGCTCCACCCGGACGTTTTTTTGTTTATCACCACATCGTGAGGATGTTTAACAGCATGTTTCAACGACAGGTTTTCTGGTCAGTCAATCAGTGGAAGTGGTGGCAAGTGTATGGTAAAATACACAAAAAAAGGAGAAATAAACAACATTTGAATAAAGTTGCTAAACGCAAAGTCGTTAATTTTCTACACCATTCCTCTTCACTCCCGGAGGACAAGTGTATTATTCGTATGTATGTATATGTGTGAAAAAGTCGTAATAAATTATAATGTTCTACAGCTGGTAAAGAGGTCGAGACCGAAGACCGAAACTGAAACATGTAGGAAGTATGCAGTCAAACAAGATGCTGTGCACAAGTTTTATGGACCATCCTTTTCCATCCCCTTCTTGGTGTCGTAAATATACCACAGCAGAACTACAAACACAATATGCCATTATTCTTTCGCGTACGTCTTCATAGGCATAATACTACATTTAGTGTAAACATCGTAATGACACCTGGCAATTGGGGGAAAACGATTAATAATTCTAAACTCTACGATGTCGACTCCGTAAACTATTTGGTAAAATGGTGGAAGAAAACAAAAGCACGCGGAAAAGGTGTGCCCGACGGGGTGCAAAACGTTAATTGATACAACAACGCCACACTTCCTGTTCCTGCGGGGGTGTTTTTTTGGAATGTGGGCACCGAATTAGCATCGACTATATTCGTCTGGTTGTTGTGATAAATGTGCATCCCATTAATGTGTGAGGACCGTGAGGACTGTCTAGTGATGGCGTCGCATGTGGGAGAACTCGCATTCCAGTCTAATGCGCGATACGAGCTGGAACTGTGAGCCTTTCGATAGACTGGAACAATTTTATTTGTGATCCATTATCTTGGAGTTGTGCTCGTTGCATCCACACAGACACTCGCATGATCAATAATCGAACCCCGATCGCAGTAGCCATGAAACGAATTCGAACAAAACTGGGCCTATAAATATTTCATTTTATTTCGTCGTCGTGTGTCACATGCTGGCCACAAACTGTCCCATTAACGCGTTCAAAGTGCTAAAGCCAAACGTTAATAGGCAAATTTTGCCATTTTATCGCTCTGATCAGCGCATAAATGACACGGTTGAGATGGAACAGGAGAGAAGATGAAGTAAGGAAAATAAACATTTCTATCGTCAAGACTAAGCGAAACATGAGACGAGCTTCTTAGGAAGCTGATTTCTGACAAAATGGTTTGACAGAATGTTTATTTCAGTTCTACGACAGAAAGGCAGAAATAAACAATATAATTTTAATATCACATAGTCCACAATTTTGGTAAATAGAACGAAAGGAAACATTAGCAAATATAGCTTAAAAATGTTATGATTTATCCACAACCAACTTGCATAGGACGATCGAATGGCAGAGCAGATAATAGCTGTCAACACGTTCGAATTGGGTTCAATTGTAACCCAGTAGGCGTAAAGGCTTTGTGCAGTGTTTGAATGTTCTTCTTGGCGTAACGTGCTACTAGATCATCCCTATGCCATTAGTGGCTCACTGAACATTATTTTCCCCGTAGATGGATAGTAAAGACGGAGGAATGATCCGGAAGGTATTTTGGAGGACCGTTCCTGTCAAGTGAAGATCGACACCGAATCGCCCCTGGTGGTGCTGGGCTAAGGAGTGGATAGCTCAAGTCCAGAAATAGGCAACAAGTGCGACTGCTGCTGGGGGAAAGATCATGTCGATCTAAAAATAAACAAACCAAAATTTCTCCATTGCTATCGGGGACATATTGATTGCAAAACATACTAAACAAAAGCTCAATTGGCAATAATAAATATAAACACTCATGTTTGCTCATTAATTAAGGACTCGAGTGGGTAATGTATCGCCAAGTAAATAAAAATTCCTAATGCCAACTAGACCGAAACAAACAAGCCACATTTGCAAAATACACAATGCATGATGTGTTGCAAATAAGTACAGAATTGTTTGTACCATTTCAATCGACCTTTAACCGTCCACCGTTTGACGACATTTCCGAAAGCAAAAATCAATTTGCCAACAACAACAACCCATTCCTTTATTTGCTTTGCAAACTTACAATCTCGTGAATGTATCGTTCCATCGGTTGAGGTTGCCAGAGGACACTATAAATCTCCATACTCTTTTCCCGTTGACCGATGACCCCGGAATGGCTCCCACGTGCGAAAGCTTCTGCGCGACTAGCAACGATTTCCGACCGCCAGCTACGCTAGTTCGCTTTGGTTTATCGAGACTTCTACTCGCGTAACAACTTTCACACCCACACGGTAAGGAGAACTTTGAAAGTTTATGCTGTTTCTTGGTCGTATTAGCTATAACTTCCCAACTGGCTACTTGAAACCTCAAACACACAGTTTTAACTTGTCGCAAAATCAGCACAAACCAAACTCGAATTCACCTCGACGGGTGGATAGAAAACGTTTTTTGAAGCAGATTGGACGCAAGGATGAAGAAGTGTGTTTCGTTTTGCAGCAAAGAAGCTAATAATAAAACTTCTTCACCGCCGCGCAGACTGTTTCTCGCCGTATGCAAAAAAGAGTGATAGAGTTTTGCATAAATTTTGCCGAATGTCGGCGGGAGACTGGCTTTTAAGATGGCACATGAATACTTTTTTTCATTCCTTTTCCTGGAGAGAAGTTCAGGAATACGGCACTTGACCATGCGATCGAGTGCCGAAGAAGTGCACTCGAGATTGCAATGTAGCGCAGAGCTGAGAAAGATCAACAGCTGTGTGGTGAGGTCATGGAATTTTCGGCAAGAAGTATCTTCGTTTCACACTTTGAGAAGCTGATTGCAGAATGTCATCAACACATTCGCCAGTCATCTTGAAGAAATACGAAAAGCAGTTAAACAGGAAGTGTTTTCAAATTGAATGTTTTTTCCAGATAATTGGGTTTTATAAGATCATGTTTAAGCTTCTTCAATTAGTGAATTCTCGTTAAACGAAATAAAAGAACTAAGCCTAACACTCTAAGGCTTCAAAAACCGATAGCTCCCCAATAAAATACTTATTTGCATTAATGGCCTCTTGACAAATGGTATTCTACTCCCCTCCTTCGGATCGATCTTTCCATTTCCTTCTGGCGTCAATAAACGACCCGTGCGAGTATCCGTATGCCAGCAGGGAAATCAAACAGCATACATCACGCGTTCAAGAGGAAAACCAATCCAGTTCTGAGGCTTCAATCGAGTGAGAGTAGAAAAGGTGCTGCGCCACTCAGCCACCATGTCTCGATTGAGTTTAATGGCGACATTAACCCTGTCTATCGATCAAACGGCAAGCACTTGGTTGGCGATGGCCAACCACCGTCAACAGTAGCAGCGCCGACCATCGGATCGCGGAGACCAAAACCATACGAAAACCAAACCCAACGATCCGCGGCAAGTATGGGTGCGTGTTGCTTTCCATCCCGTCCTACTCACGGTGACACCACCCCGTTGACCGAAAGGGTGACAACGAGCGCAGCAACGTCGAGAGCTTTGGCGGCAATTATCGCACGCCCGCTAATTGGACCTAAATGGACATGGTGAACAGCTCACTTTTCACGTCGACACCATGCCATGATGAGCCTGTTTACCTCTGACCGTAGATGGCAAGTAGATGGTAACGGAAGCGGAACACTACTTCACATACGCACGGGAACACACGGGGTGCTAATCGAAATGAGTTAAGTACTAATTCAAACTCATTTGCCCATTGGTTTCGAACAAATTTGTTTGAGAGTTTCTTGTGCTGTTGAGACACCGGAAAGATGTACCTGGCGTTGTATCGCGACAGTCACCGATCCGGCAATCCATGCCGAGATGACAGCGGAACTTTTCCTGCTCCTTTGCGGCGGTGGCCCCCGGCAGGAACATGCTGAGGATCGCAATATCCTCATTATTATCCTTGGCCCGCTTGATCCGTTCGCCACCGATCGTTTTCGTCTTCAGCCGCAACCGGGAATCGAAGTCGGACGATAGGATATCCATGGCCATCGCGTACAGCGCTTCTTTGCAGATGTCACCTTCAGATGTCGGAGATATTACGGGGACACACTTTGCCACAAACACGCACACAAAAAGGCGCTATGTTTTTGGTGTCACCAACAATGGCCAATTTCAATACCAAACTATTCTATAACTTCCTTTTGGTGCTGAAACCGAAAATATCATTCAGTTATGCCCGGCTTTATGGTTCACTCGGATACACAACACACACACACACACGCACCAAACCGCGATCGGATCTCGCTCTCTACCGATGTGCACTGGTCAAACGTTCATTCATAACTGAACTCAAGCCTCGAACCGGCATCGGGGTAGTAGTACTTATTGCGTGAGTAGTCACCCCCGAAGCAGTCGGTGAGAGGTTGGCTGGTAGAGGAACCGAACGCCGTCGAGACGGTCGGGTTTGGGGAGACTGTAGCGAGGGGAGGGGTAGCGATTCTTTCCATCGGTGCTGCGTGGTGGTGAGTCGGCGAGCCTGTCCCCTTCGTCATCCACAATTGCCTTCCATGGTTCTTTTGTTTTCTCGCACCACAACACAAACGTCCCCGCAAAAAGTCGAGCCGTCGGCTGTCGTCATCTTCGCGGGTACTACTGCGGTATTCGCACACCTTGCCCACTACCCACCAACACTAACCCGCCGGAGAGAGATGGGGAGGAAAAGGTTCTACCCATTTCTTTCATTCCTTGCCACAACAGAGGGATTCCACAGCAAGGGTTAAATCAATCGTTCTTTGCGCCGTTTGGCATTGAGTCACAATTTTACAAATTTATTTCCCTTTGCATGGTTCGGCACAATGGCAAGTTCTAGGGCGTGCTCCTTGTGCTTGATGACTCTGATCGCATCCATCACGATACTGGCCGACATGCGAGGTGGAGAAAAAAAAATGGTGCCTTCGGGCGAGCGAATAGTAAAATATGTTAAAGCACCCCCAAAAGATACCACCGTGAGTCCGTGGATGTCTTCCGTGAAGAGAGAAATTGTACCTCGCAAAAAGTAAAACGGAACTTTACCAATGCCAAAATTGATTTTGACATGCAAACATTCTATCGTCCCCCTATCGTGGAACGGAAGCGAAAGAAAAGCTCGCGTGTTCGTAAGCTTTCTCGCCTATAATGTGAGAACAATTTCTCCTAGTGGCGATGTGAAACACGTTGGTTGCCCTTACGGTAGGTCCTGTTGTTATTTACGACATATGCACGTAGTAGCAGCATGAAGTGCAAAAAAAAAACCCTCAGAATGTATAAACAGGCAGCCAAGTTCCTACTAACTGAATCGAACTGTTGTGCCTATTCCTAAGGTAAGCTCGTGAATGAGGAAGAATGTTGTCTCGTACAAAAACGGGTGACGGTGCGGCTTATCGTTGCAGCCGATGCAGCCAGACAATGGCAGATAAGCGAGCTGTTCATCGCCTTAAGTTCATTCATTTGCCCTGTCACACTCCGATCGTGACACTCGAAAGTGGCCTAAATGTGGGAAGAAGGAAGTTACGTTTAACTTAAGTCAGAAAAAAAAAGTCACACACAAACAAAACCCACAAACACCTCAGCGCGACGCTCAAAGTTAACCACTTTTATATGCGGATTAGTGCGTGGACTCACGTAGGCAAAGATAATAAAATCGGGGCAGGTTGTGTGTGTGTTTCGTGATATGTCTCTTGGTTTGTGTTTTTGTTTCGCGCCCAACGACCAAGTGGGTATATGTTGAAGGATTCTATCGCGCCGACAAACTCCGCAAATACAGTATCGCAAGGCAGGCGGGGTGTGAAATGAATCAAATAAACCCTTCTTTCAGTCAAACAAAAGAAAACGAGGATTGAAACAGCCCGATCCAGCGTAAAGGTTTCACTTCAGGTGGTCAATTGAGTCACCTACTAAAAGTCTCCGAAAACGATCATTCATTAGGCTCGTCAAGCAACGCTCCTTGAATGCAATTTATCAACCCCCCAGTTTTGTCCAATTCTCTTCCAGGGATGGTAAGCGACAATTTTGTGTGCCTTTCCTAAGGGGCAGCTAACTGTCGATGGTGGTCCCACATATAATCTCACACGCCTTTGTCACGCCGTAGATTAAGAAGAATTACGTTTCGAGAACCAGCCCAAGGGTGTCTTTTCAGTGCAAAAGATGTTTGTTTTGCTTTGTTCCTGACCTTCAACCATGGTTTGGAAACAATGCGATCACGGCATAATACAGTCGGCATGGTACACTCTTCCCTACCTACACAATGCCTTACTTTGATAGTTACCTCATACGGCAAAGGGTTGTTGAAAGGGCTGTAATGTGATACATCAACTGGAAGGCAAGCAGCAAGGGTATGCGGCCACCCACATTGTGATGGACTATTTCACACATAATTCAAGCCGAAATTAATGGGCATCGAGTGGAAAGGCTGTGTTCGCGCGAACGATCACGAAACGAAACTTATAAGTCGGTGTAGTTTCCAATTAATGTAACGAGAAAAGAATGGCAATCAAGCGCTTGATGATCGTTTAACCGGATAATTACACGAAACTAACAAACGACGGTTGGTCGTTTGTTTTATCGCCCTGTGTTTAGTTCTCGCATTCCTCTTCCCTGGTCCGCTGGACAAATAAATACAAAACTGTGCCAAAAATTGACAGGTCTCTTTCGCGATTAACCAGCTGTATAAATTACACACGCTAGTTGGTTTTATTTAAAAATGAGGTTTACTTTTAGCTGAACCGTAAAGGAAAATAAATAACGAAAAAATCCAACCTCACTGCCAAGGCTACAACAGAACGATCGCGACGTTCCGCCAACAAACATTATACGTTGAATGGGTTAAGGAAATAATCAAACGTTACTTCAAACATTGTCAAGGTTTGTTTTTCCACGGGCTTGAAGCTCACCGCAATGGCAAGGAGATGCAGTGCATATGATGCATTAGTGATGCAAATGTGCAACCCACCGAACACATCGAAGAGACGGTTCATCATGCACTCAAACCCTACCCAATCAATCTTCTCTGCTGTGACTGTGAACTTAGACGTTTCCCTGCGTTCGAAAACCTCAAAAGGTTATTGCGCCCATCTCACAGATATTGCTGCGGCTGAACGGATGTCTCGAGACGATGCGTGTACGAGATGGTGTATCAGTTTCATGTCGAACCCATCTAGCCATCGCTAATCTGATTCTGTCACTCAACTACAACTAATCAAACCCGGTGGAGTAAAATGGGAGGGTTTCTTTTTCTGCCCCAGCTGATGATGATTCTTCCCGGTTGGCGATTCATGCAGAACGTGATCTAACATCTTCCATTAGAAATGGATCTTTGCTTTGCCTTAGTTCAACGTCAACACAGCATAAAACAAACATTACCTCGCCAAAGCGCTGTTCGTCATGTGTGTGTGAGAGAGCCACTGCTGTCCACCCACAGTTTCCAATGGCGCTAGGTGTTCCCAACTCTGGTAGGAACTGGTATAAACAATGACAAAAACTTGACTTGAATTGACTTGAATTGACTTGAACCGGCGAAACGCCACACGCAGCGTTTTGGTCCACATCTTTACTAGTTCCCGATCGCTAATGCTACCCCAGTGGAAACTCCCACACCGAGTGGAGACCGAAATGTGTCATGAGAAGAGACCTCTCTGCCATGACTGTGTCCGCTTATGGGTGGTTCATCGAGTGTATCAAGTTTTACGATATTGAAACTGCCCATAGATGTCGTATTCTGGAGCGCGACGATCGTTGTTGATCGTATTCGAGACCCATTAGGAAATGGTCTATGTTTTACGAAACTTCACTTACTGACACATCAAATAGCGAGGAAGCGGAGAGACGACTCTCCAACAAGGAATTTCTTTGGTCTACTGAAGGTCAATAGGCAATTCATGGTCTGAAAAAGTCAAAACGAGTTACTGATTTACATTAGCATAGATGTCCACAAATTTGTAGCGTTGTGTCCCAACTCCAAACTTCACTGAATACGAGCTACCTCCCAACCGGACCCCAATAAACCGGTCAATTTCAATGCAACTCAGCGAATCCTGTCCTGCACGGTACCAATTTGCCAACACGAGCTGGGAATAAATAAAGCAATATTATTACCCTACCGTACCGTTTCTGACAACTCGACAAAAAGGCACTGCAATAAAGTTCGATTGTTCCAACGCATGCCGCCACATCATCAGTACACGGGTGATAACTCCCGAAATCCGACGCAATTGGCCTCCCACAGCGAGTTAACTACCATTCCATTGTTTCGGCGTGTGTTGAAGAAGTCATAAAAAATTATGAAAATTATGCCCACGCTTTGCACCGACCATGACCATTTAACCAATGCCGGTGCAAGGAGTGAAAGCGAAGTCCGCGAATGGTAATCTTTGGACACTCTCCAGACGCTGCAGGGAGTTCAAATGAGGGAAATATCGCCTACACGCCTGCAAGCTTCACTTTCAGAATGCCGAGGGTCACCAGCTTCAATTATATACTCGCGCCACGCCGAGTAATCGCGGTGTCTGTGCACTTCCCGGGTGTCTTTACCTTGTAACTGAAGCAATAGTGGATGTCCCCCGGGAGATTGTGCCCGATTGTTGGCGATCTGCGAGCGGCCATGCTGGTGATCGCGAAAGGTGTGATCTCTTTATTTGACTAATTTATGTGTCTTCAGACGAACCTTACTGGGGTAACGTAGTGTAAAACCATTTAAAAAAAGCGTAATAATAGTTCACAAAACCCGCCGGCAAATGACGTGATGCTTTGCTTGTGGAGGGCGCATCGCATTGCTTAGGTCATGTCCAGATTCTCGACCGAACACAAACAATGAAAGATGAGAACATCACGACGTTAACGTGTGCTTTTTGTAGGTCACATGAAACGCATAGCATCTCACGTCCAACAGTAAGGCCGAAGGATTTGTTTAGTCCAATTGAATTTAATTGCTCCGATGGTCGCTTTCTGGACGTACCGAGGGTCAGCTTTGTGTGACTGCTTCAGATTGGGTTACAAAATCCAACGGCTCGGTGACATTGAGACAAACCCCGAAAGAAAGGCTACAAAACACGACGGCGAGACACGGCGACGTGTCACTTGTTCATGAGTACACGTCCGCTGTACAATGATCTGCTCCGTTTTTTGCATCTACAGCTTGATGACAACTACTCCAATTCATCATCTTTTTACAATGCGAGAATGTGTGTACGATCCTTACGTTATGACCGGTACCGGTGGTCATAATTTATTGTTTCGCAAACAAGAACACCGCACCGCACATACAGGCTTTTTTGGTTACCAGTGCAGACAATGTTGGGGCGGAGTAGTACTTGACATGTTACTTCATAGTGATGACGTAGTACCCCGTGTGTATAGGATCAAATTCTCCGTTTGGCGCTGTGGGATTATCGAAGCCCCGGGAGCAACAGCATCAAAATAATTTAAACGAAACAATTCAATCCATTTAATCCCTCTTGAGTCGATCTATATGTCTGCCGCCGCATTTTTCATGCGCGTGACCTCTAATATAAATAAACCTTCTGGTTCACTCTCGTTCACAGTCAGATTGGAGGAAAAACCAGATGGCTTTTTTCGGTTTCGATTAGACGGAATCGATCGTAGCGCAATTAGCCCGCCTCGCTGCATGTAGCACAGCCGTTTTCCTGAACAGGCTGGTTTGAGTAATCATCACGAGCGTTGGCGTCTTATGTTCTACAAACTGGCAGACAAATTATTTGGTTGATGGAAAATCAATCGGCTTGGCCAGCCGGAAAG
Source organism: Anopheles moucheti (assembly GCF_943734755.1). Lineage (NCBI taxonomy): Eukaryota > Metazoa > Arthropoda > Insecta > Diptera > Culicidae > Anopheles > Anopheles moucheti. Next base: position 47,636,724 of record NC_069141.1, read on the forward strand.
AAGGAGGGCTGAAATCAAAACTTCTTCGGCGAAAGGGTAAAGCACCGTTGTCAGGGAAAAACAACCATGGGTGACACACTTACCTGCACGGAAGATTTCACCGCAGCCATCGCAGCGAGACGCAAACTGGGCATCGTAACAGTTGCCACAGTAGATCTTGTCCGCCTTCGAACCAAACTGTTTGTCTACCAGCGAGATGCGGCATTTGTTGCACAGGAAGCAAGCCTCGTGCCAGTGCTTGTCCTTGTACGAGAGATCCTGCGGGAGATAAACGGTGGGAAGAACGTTACAGGCGGAAGGTCAGACCAGTGCTGAAGCATTCGGTGTCTCACCTTCGAGTCGATGCCGATGGTCTTGTTGCATTCCTCACACACGTTGGCGAACACGTTCTCGTAGCACTTGATGCAGTACGGATGTTCGTCCCGCAGCACGTACCGTTGGCCGGTTAGACTTTCGTCACACTGCCAGCAGCAGAAGTGACCCGAATGCCAGTCCTTCGACATAGCTTTGGTGTACTCGCCACTGAAAATAAGCTTTAACACAAAAAGGATATTTAAATTGGGAGTTTTAATTAAATATTGACACAAGGGATCAGTACGACTTAATGACGATAAAGTAATGAATGTGTGAGCGATACTTAGTTTGATTGAATGATTCAAAGAATAGCTGATAATAGGGGGAAAACAGTTTGGTTTAAAATTTAAAATTATTGTTGTGATACTCTTGTTTCAAGTTTGTTATTACGCTTTTGTTATCTGTAAACAAATTAAATATAAGACTTTACAGTTGAATAGCTTAAGTTTGTTGCTGAAATAATTTGTATGTACTTATGTCATATACAGTCACATATATAGTAGGTCAATGTCACGTAAGAACAACAAGTTTAAAAACAAAACGTCTTTAGTAAAATCATGTAATACCTTTCAATTAGTGCAGGGATAACGAAAGACATGGAATGGCGCACATCGGTGTGTTGTTTCGGTCACTGGAATCATCATTAATCACACTCGCCCACGATCAAACATTCCAAATTCAACCCCGCCAACAGAAAAAGCTTCCTCCTCCTGGCCTAAAAGAAGCATAACATTTTCACCGCACCCAGTAGAGTGAGCAGAGTAGAATTTTGTTTTGAATCACTCAGACTCTGAGCAGATCGCGTTACGCGCTTCCACCGCGGCCACCCACAAAAACGAGATGCAGTTCTATATGCCTTATGGGTCTCCCACACCCCGTTGTGGGAAGAATAACTAAAAATAGCGGGCCCATAGCAGCCGTGGAGCGCGGCAAATGGTCGGTCGGTGCGCAACCGAAATTCGGTCATGTGTGCGGGCCGAGTGCAAAACCGCCAAGAACACGAGCGGGAGATGAACCTTTTCCATCACCTCTTTTCCTCCTCCTCCCAGCGCTCGTACAGTGGACGCATCATTTTTAAGGGAACTTCTTACAAAGCAACAGTTCCGCTACCAGACGGGAAGAAAGTTTTGGACAGCGGCAGTGTCTCGATACGGCGCAACACAGCGCCAGGTGCACAAGTTCTGCTTGGTGTATATTTCGACAAAATTTAAATTTTACTTAAAATGCATCATTCCACCCACCATGGAATTTGCACTTTGGTATTAATTTATTTTTGGACACTATCTTCCTGGCCTGGGTCGTCCGGATGTCATCGCGCTGGTTGAAGTGGGTTTCATTTCAATTTCGCCTCCAATAGCGTGAACAAAAATAAAAAAAGAACTAATCACATAAACACACATTGACCGAGTGTGAAATGTGGAGCATTCCGTTGGATCACTTAACGTTCTGCAACCAGCACCAGCAGCACAGGAACACAAGCTGGCCTGCGTGTTTTCACGCTAACTTGTTTTATGGTGCCAAACAGGCAAAACGGACGAAAACGATGATGGGAAACATACGTGAAACATTTGGCATGCATAATATTCTTCCGACATTTTTGTTTTATACTTTTACCATAGAACGTATCAACTGGTTTCAATGCAGTATTGGGTAAAAGCACTCTAAAAAGGTGTTGTAAAATTCACTTCGTAGAGCACGCACTTGAAGCAATTTAAAAAACAGATATTAAAAAGAACAATTTTACGCATCTACTTATCGACCTTTTATATAGACAATTACGGAACAGGAAAAACAAGCGATCGAATAAGATGCAATAAAAAAAAAATACCTTTGAAGGTTAATATTCACATTTTACCCTCAATTTATTCATTTATCCATCAACCTTGTAACGGTGGGGGCGCTGGAGCGAAATAATAATATAATATTTTATCTTTCGAATGCATCTTCTGCACTGCAGCGTAGGGCCGCGCGAGCGAAAAGCCATGTTTGCCAGAGAGTAATCGCTATCTGATGAGGTCAAGATATTGGACGCTATTCCAAGTGTATCGACCACGATCGTGCTCAAACTCATAACTCATGTCAGCATTCGCACTTTACGAGCCTGAACCTGAAGGCGCCTAATTTAGTCATTAACGTCCGAACGCTCCTCCGGACGGACGAAATAAAGCACGGGTGCGAGAATCATGCCAAACAACAACCCAGCAAGTCAGTCGGGCCGCCAATGGTTTGAAGCTATCGATTACATTACACAGTTCGCGTAATCCGATTAACCTCTCTCACTCTTGTTGTTGCTTTATAAGGGAGTCACCCCGGCATTCCTGCCCCGGCAAACACAGCACAAAGAAAACGGTTCCCCACATCCCAGATCACAAGGACGATCGTGATGCGCTGATGATGAGCATGATTTCCAGCCGATCGAACACCGATGGATCACCCAATTCCCTGCCCGCCGCGGCGCTCGGGGCGCTCTTTCGTTACCCCTGCTTGTCCTCCAGCGCGTTCTGGTTCTGGTTGACGAACTCGGACTGCTCCATCTCGGTGATGGTCACCTCGCCGGTCTGATCGGACGACTCGCGGCGCTTGGTGGTGGTGGTCTTTTTCACTTTACGCGTCTTCTTCACCTCGACCGTCTGCGTGCGCATTACATCAACGTCGGCCATTGTAAACCGATAAAGCTTTTTTTACGGTCCGGTAGAGTGTTTGGAAAATGTGGAAAACTCGAGAACACGATCGCGAATAATTGTCACTACTTAGCGCTCAATACCGGTTGACTATGAAACAATTTTTGTTTTGTACGTTTTTGCGTTGTACAGGAAAAACAAAACACCCGCTAGGGAAAAAGGGCAGTAAGCACTTGTTCTCCACGAGAAGAACCTTTCGTTACTATGTTTAAGCTAAGCTGGTCGCGAACTGTGTGAACCGTGCGTGTTCTGCTCACGCCAGACTGCCTTCGTCGGGGTGCACAAACGGGTTCCCTCTTCCCACCTTCCCACCAACAATCCTCCGCTTCAGGGGTGGGCTCAACGGAAAACGGATCCCCGCGCACTATCCTTCTCTAACGTAAGGTTTGCCGTTAGAGGTTGTGCCGAACCGCGTGTACGCAGAGTGAGTACGCCGCTAAAATTTTGCGCACGTTTTACTGGGCCAGGCGAAAAAATGGTGATCCTTTTTCCACCCGGTTCGGGACAACAATTTCTGGTCGTTAGTGCCACACACACACACAACGGGAAAACTTAGCTACCGTTATGCATCCGTTAAACGGAGCCGTTACGGAGACGACGTCATGTATTGGTGGCGTTTGGGTTGTGAAAGAGTTTGCGCAGATGCGTGTACGGGGCTGTTGCGTTCTTTACGGGACGTGCCATGCAGTATCGCATTAAACAAACGATAGGAAAACGGAGTTCCAGCTTGTTAGAGCGTGAGCATGAATAGCGCAGCGCCTAGATGGCATAGATGAGCACATCGTGTGTAGGATTTAGTTTAATTCTTTTTGCTAAAATTTGGCCAAAAAAAATGTGAAATATCACAGCTTTACCCTTGTTTCAACATTATTAACAATTACTGAACTATGCGGTTGTACTCTTTCGAGAGATTTCTTGAAGGAAACATTCTTTGATAATAATCTTTGAGCATTTTTAGATAACAATATCATAAAGGACGTTGTAAAACTCTTGCAAGAAACATTAAGAGAATGGACAACCCATAGATTCCTTTACCGAGAGTACTAAGAAATGACGGAAATAATTTTTTTTATTATTACCTTGTCAGTACAAATTACTAACAAAACAGGATGACTCACAACAAATCAACAGCTTAGCATGCGTACGTGGAAAAACGGAGGAAAAACAGCCACGATCACGCGAGCAAACGCACGAACGGGAGCCAAAACAAACGAACGGACCCGGGGACACTCTCCACACGGAGTTCCCTCCCCAACGGAGCAAAAGCAAAACACACATCCGTTGCGTTATTTTTAGATGCCAAAACATACGCAGAGACGTTCGACGCACGGCCATTACCAGCATTGGTTTAGATCGGAACGTGGCACACGCCGTTTAACGGATTAACGCCCGTTATTATCAAAAATATGATACTGCTGCGCATTCAAACGCGTTCCTGACCCCGAGCGGCTCACAACAGTTCTCGCGCGCGATCGCTCTCGCGCATTTTCTCGCTGTTTCATGAATGAAAATTCAACATCGTATCTCGCTTCCGCGCTCTGCCAGCATCTTTTTCTATCGCCTTAGTCCGATCGCTAGTCCGAAGCGAAGAGTGGAGCGATCGTTCCCGACAAGAGGTTTTCGTCAACCGATGGCAATAATTTCGTGACTGCACACGACCCGAACAAAACTCTTTACCCATGTGTGCGGGGGGTACCACCATTGCCTCGTTAACCACACAGCTTCCCGGTTTTTCTACCGATTGTTCTTGTCTGCGTTTTACGCGCTACAGTACACAGACGACAGACGAATCTCGTTGGTTGTTTCGGGTGGGGCAGAGGACAATGGTTTTGGGGGGCCGTCGAGCGACAAGAGGTCAAAGAAACAATTGGCCCGAGTAGCAGTAGTAGGGAAAACCAGCGAACAAGAAGAAGAAAACAACAATTCAGCTACAAAACTGTGAAGTGATTTTTCCTTCATCGCGTCGTGAGCGCACACGCCTGGTCCATATGGGTGTTCCATTTACATTTCTGTCCGTCCTCATCATTTCGAATCCTTTCCTAGCGGCGGCGTAACAAGACCTGGGTGAGGCACTTGGTATGTTAAAGCTGTAGCTTGTCGGAATATGTGGTGCTTTGTAAATAAAAAGTAGCCGACATAATTGGAAGCCCGGTTGTGAGTGTGTGGTGGATCATTGAAGGAGGTATACAGAGCAAAAACAACAAAACGAGTTTAATGACCGCTTATCATGCGGACGGTTTGTAAAGAAAGTTTGACAGCAGCCGGTATTATGCGGGTTTAATGGGTAGTTAGTTTGGGACCTTTGATGTGAGGATCGCAAAGAAACAAAATACGAACGAGAGTGTCAGAAATTATATTTTTATTACAATATCGCAGACAAACTTGGTGGACTAACGTAAAATATTGTTGAGAAAAAAATACAATGGCTAATACAAAAAAAGATAACGAAAAGTTCGCCCTTCGATACTAATTCATAGACCAGGGTAGTATGTTTTAAATTAAATATAAGCCAACGAGCGATAAACATCAAAACAACAGAAAAAGTACAATGGGATTGCACAGAAACGCTTAATGGGACTGGAAAACCCTTTCACTGAAGAACAAAAATAGACACACACACTTCACCAAAAAACCATGGAACGCACCGAACGACTGCTAGGACATTTTGCAAAATCCACAGACCACAGTGCTAAGGTCAAAAAGTGGCCCCCGGCCATACGATGTCGCCCACCTGTTTGCGCGTGTCTGGTGCCCTTGGAGTGTCGCCGTTTCGGTTTGCTGCTTCGGACAGCGACGACGACGACGACAAGCTGTGCTAGAATGGGCCGGTACGGTGGAGTACTTCCTCTCTGCACTTGCTTTGCAAGCGACCCTTCCGGGCGCAACGCAAATGTACAAAAGCAACTTGCTTGTAACGTGTCGACATGTTTTACCATTTTTCAATAATTAGAGATACGCAGGGGCCCAAAACGGGCGGTGAAAACATTGCCGATAGCGAGAAGCAACAGCGCTGCGTTGTGTGGATGTGTGGGATGGAGAACGCCGCAAGACCCTGTGTGTAATGAAACACCTCGTAGGCTGTGCTGTTTGTGATGGGTGCCGGCTGCCGGGAGCGTGATTTGGCATCATTTTTCAAGTGCAATCGTACGCCGTCATCATCCGGCGTTGTCGATGGTTGTCATCTGCACGAATTCTTTGGCTAGATTCGGAAACACACCTAACCGGTGGTTTATGTTAAAATAGCGAGTATTTATACGTACTTATTGTTGCGAATAGAATGACTTTCAAAGATCAACATGTTCCGATTTCAGAACGTATGACAAGGTAGGATTTGTTTAAGGACATTTGTGAGAACTTTTTCATGTTCCAAAATGTAGTTATAAATATTATAGAAGTCATTGTAGAAAAATGGCTATTATTTAAATGATTCGAATAAAACCTATTGTGTAATATAAATTACCGCTGTAATTATGCTTAACGATGTATTTGATAGCGACGTCGGTCCCATCCGGATCATATCAACAGTAGCCTGAGACCTGATCATCCAGTTATAAAGGTAAATAAGACCAAAGAAAGCCAGAAATAGACCTGTTATTCCTTAGGTTTTTCTGCCGAAAAAGAGCAAAAACAGGCAAAGTGCTCTAGGGCAAAGATCGCAGATCTCAACACTCTGCATAATTTTGAGGGTAATGCCTAGTCAAATGTACTTACTAGTAATATTGTAATTTTGGCAGGGCATTGTCCTTTCTAAATGCTTGTTAAATTAGGTGGTTTATCATGGATACTTTATGTCAAATTGTTGTTGGCAGAATTTACGGCAGTTAAAAACGAATTAATCTTGGCCAGTGCCAGATGAATCAAATTCAAATTCATTAATTCGAATGAATCTTTGAATGAAACGAAATGAATGAAAGTGAATGAATAATTTCGTCGTGAAGCATCATTTATCTTTAGAAATCTTCAAAATCGTTATTGAAGAATCATGTTATCTTCTGCAACTTTCATGAAATCTCATACATTGATAATTCCTCACAGCTTCTCAAAGATGCACAAAGATTCATGGATCTCTAAAGAATCCTTATTTTATTAATTTGTATATTTGCAGCTTCTGAAATAGGAAATTGTATGCATATAAAATAACACAAAAATTTTTGTTTGTTTGTGCAGAACTTCTGATTAATATATGTAAATTACACAATTTTTAAGGATTCTCGAATATTTTCTATCTATTTTTTTTACGAATATAACTATTATTTATTTTTTAATGTGATCCGGTGTGTTCGATGTTACTGTACTGTACTGTACACATGTCATGAAAGTGGGTGATAATTTTTAAAACCTTTGCGCTGGATCACCTGGAACTGGCACAACACCAGTCGGTACTAATATGAACTCTGTAACCAATAAGAAAGTATCTGTCAATATGTAAAATAGGTGCCCATCTAAAGTGCAAAGATGAGTCAAGAACAATCCGCTAAGGAGTATACAACTAAAGCCCTGATAGTTATTACATTAGACAAGGGAATTTTTATGTCAAAGCGAATTGATTACTAAAACTCTTCAATCAAAACCACCTAATGGCGTAGAGGGTGTGTGCATTAGAGATGAGAATAATCACTCTTTTCAATGATTTGAATCAGAGTCAAAGAATGGGTTTAATGATTTGAAACCTTTACTCACTCTTTTGAGATTCATTAAAGAGTATTGCAGTGCATTAATGATTTTACCACTTTTTTGCGTGTATACTCACTCTCACTCTTTGTGCCGACTGTATAAAAGACTTTGTGCCGACTGTGAGTAAAAGAGTAGTATAACTCTTTTGAGATTGAGATTTGAGGTTAAAGGAGTCATAAAAACTCTTCGTGCTGATTTATACTCATTCACTCTCTTGAAGGTTTCAACTCACTCATTCACTCTTACTCAGCGCGCACATCTCTAGTGTGCATAGATATCAATCTAAGCTATTTCTATTTAATAGGACGTCGCCATAGATTATGAAGCTGGTGAGTAGCGTTCTATTGCATTGTTCTTCCATGATTTTCAACAGAATCTCAATATGCTTTCATCTTGCTTAGGGTACCATAACCTCGAAGATCGAAAGATTGTCATTTCTGACTTATTAGAATTATACGTACTTGTATATTCATTCCCACAGAGAAACAACCTGGATGAACCACCGCAATAGGTTAACTAAGAGAAAACATATGAGCACCTGCCGCTGCTTTGCATTGTCTAAGACTAAGTCAAAACCTCAAAAACCCAACACCTTCAGGAACTGCTTCAAAAACTTAATTTATCCCAATCGAATAGCATCATAAAGGAATACTTATTTCAAAACAGTTTGTTGTTTCGAGCGGCTGTAAAACAGTTTATGCTTACTTGAAAAATCAATTTAATCGAAATCGCTCTACTTTACGAGCACGTATGGAAAAGTATGGTTTAATCTGCTGTTGATCAGCGGCAGACGACCCAGACGGTGCCACGTTTAGAATTAAAGGCAGCATCTATTCGCGGCTTTACGTCATATAACGCTTACCATCGTACCTTGTATCGGCGCTTTCTGCGTCATAAATTTAACAATAAGTTTTGAGAACCAAGAATACATTTTTAGGATGAAAAAAACATAAAATCCCGCAAAGACAAACAGTCGACGATCGTCACCGTTATATCGGTTGCTTATTTTCGCGATTGATATCAATCCTCAGTTTACCCTAGCAAAAAGAGGGAAACAACATATATAAAGAGAGCACGCTTATTGTAAGCAGAAAACTTCCTCCCGCGCAGTGTAGGACGCTCTGAAAATTCGACAACTAGAATGAATTTTGTTGTTTGTTTTTTTTTTTGGGTTTGCCTCCCCAGGCATTAAAGGCAAGCCCGAAACCGGGCGCTTCGGTTTTGACGATGGAGGCGCATGGTGGTAAACTGTTGTCGTTGGGGTTGTTTTTACTAACCACCGTTAACGGTTAAGGTCACTTTTGCGCTCGTTACACATCAAAATGACTTCACACGTCGTTGGGAGAAATGGTGGAAAACAAGAGTTTGTAACAAGAAAATAGCAACAAACAGCGTCGCGGTCCGAGAGGAACAAAAAAAAATGGAAACAAGTATTGCGCCCCCGCCCGATTCATGGCGTTTCGAAGGGAATTGATAAATTTTCACACGTCACCCGTCGATGACGGAAAAAAGACATTAAAAAAGAAGTCACACGCATCACGCGGAATCTTCACGGTGTTGAGCCAATAACATGCACAAAAATAGCGCACTGATTCATTTCAGGGAACGCGACGTTCCAGAGGTAGGAATTATTCAATCATTTAGTATACATAAAATTTATGATACAAAAAAATCCAATTTCGTGAACACCAACCACCGCAATAATTACTACTGACGATCTAACCGGGAGCATCTCACCATTCCAAACGCGCCGAACACTGATCCCAATAATCATGCTTAATTACCCAGCGTCTGTTTTCTTTGTTTAATTACCATTTCCCAAATTTGTCATACGCTCAAAAGTGTGAAAAATGTTAATCCCGAAGGACGGTTAATTTATTGAAGCCAACGAACAGCCAACAACACTACGCTAAAGCTGCAACAAACCATCCCTCCTTCGCGGGTGGATAAATAAATAATCTGCTACACCGGGGGACTCATAAACCGAATGGTGTAAATATTATCCCATCCGTTTTGGTGGTTCGATTTTCATTCAAACGACGAATTGCCACTTGCTTTTTTGTGGCGGAAGTGCGCCGACTTTGTTTTTGCACAACCACGATCCGGTTGTCGTGTTCGCGCGGCCTTCCTGTTAGGGGAGGGGGGATAAGAAGTTTAAGCCAAATAAAAATAAACTCAACTGGCTGAGACTACGACTGAGCTAAATAAACCGGCCTGTAAAGCCATTCGGTGGCGCGCAAATCGAATTGGAAGTAAAAAGATTTTTTACGATTTTGCGTTACAGACTTTCCGCTACTTTTCACCTACCCCAAACGATCAGTAGTCACAGTGGTTTCGATGCGCTTTTACGAGTAACCATAAATCAATGGAATCTTGTGTGGTTTCGTGTGTGTACTGCTTGAGCAGGACGACGAAAGTAGACGGCTCTTTAAAGATGATAAAAATTAAAGTCACAGCAAATCCTCTTAACGCGCAACTGGGAAAATGGGTTTAACGTCAAAAAAAAAAGATATTACTTTTCAACTTGTCTGTACGTGAAGGAGCTCGTTAGCGGTATCGTCACGTAAAGTTGTGAACCGCCAAATAGCACTCCAAAAGACGCTACAAAAAATAATGCGCACAGTGCTCAAGCGCTAGTTAACAACAATACACACCAGCGCCTGCTATGCTGCTGTGTTGGAGCAGCACAATCTACTTGCGGGCGGTGTCGGTGGGTGAATCGGAAATAGATTTGACGGAAGCAGCGCGTTGACAGATGTGGGTCGAATGTCGCGATACACGCGAAGCGGTTCGGGAGGAAAACCCCGGGAAGAAAATTAGTTGGGCAACTGGTCAATCGGTTACATCGGTTGTTACCTTTGAGTATTGTTTAGTCGGTTCTTTCGTCACCTGATCAGAATAAGTCAGGAGGCGGTTTTGTATCCGTGGCTTACCTGTGAGAGAGAAAATAAAAACATCGAAACATGAGTGTATGTCATTTGGTTGTTCTTTAGAAGATATAGATGATGTAGAGAAAATGGAACACACGAGGTTTGTACGGTGTAACAAAGCGTTGATTATTTAATTGCTAGCGTTAATTGTACGAACAAAAGCACATAAAACGAATCCCATAAGTTAAAACAAGTTTAAACGTGTTAATCATACAGTTATCATATCGAACTCCTAATTCGTTTGAAATAAATCAAAATAATGTTAACCCTAAACCATAAAACTAATCATTCGAGCTTGATCCTTAGAGAAGAATCATTGGTATGGGAGAAAAAACAATATTTTGAACATGAAGACATTGTTGAAATTATATTGTTTACGTTATAACATACCAAAAAGTAGTCCGTTCTGTACACAACAGAACACCGTAACTTTCTGTTTATGCTCAATGTGTATGTTTATGAACGAATGAATGACTTGTTTGCACCTTATACTGTCAAAATTGCACGTCCTTGCTAGTGTAGCCCCTCTTTAAGATTAGCAAAGCAAAATATCCCTTTCAACGAGTAAAATCTCACATAACGAACATTTGGCGTCCTAGAACTCGAGAGATCTTCAGAAGTTGTTCAAGGCTACGTCAGCGTAGAACTAATCAATCGTCTAATTACAATGTGACGTTGGTAAGTAATCTAGGTGATTTGATATTAAAAACAATAACATTTAACAAATTCTCACCACGCACATGGAAAACTCATAGCTCATACAGAGGAGACTGACTGCTAAGGAATTTTTTTTTTTGTTTTTTCTTCTTTATCGGCACAACAACCTCAAGAGGTATAAAGGCCTGCCATTTCTGACATTCTGTTGACGTTATTTACCCGTAGCCGGATAGTCAGTCCGGCGTACGGAGGATTGGTCCGGATGGGATTTTGGACCGGACCTGTCGTGCAAAGACCGGCATCGTTATCAATAAACTATCGGTCCACCCTAAATTGTTTCGGCAGCAGAGAAGAAAACCAATTCTTAATCAATCGAAGACATGCAGAAGATGTCATCATCCTGACGATGCAGTAGTTCTACAATTAAATGACTTGTATTTTTGTCTAAAACACTAACTGAGCAATATTAACACAATAACGACATAAAATTGACCATTTGAATACCATCCAAGGGAATCAATTACTAATATTTTCCCAATGTTGTCATTATATCAGGTTGATCGAATTAAAAATATGACGTTTAAGAAGGAGTAACAATAAATAACTTGTAAACTGTTTCTACTAAGCCATTGGCATTTTCGTAGAAATATAATGGACTAATTGTGGCTACATTCACGATGCTAAACTGCTAAGAATGTAAATAATCGAATTGCGCTTTCTAGTTTATTTTTACTGTTGGTAATGTTTCTTTGTTTAATTTCAATTCCTCACATTAAATTGTACGTCAGATGTGTACAGTATCAAGCTACGTTGTTTACGGTTGTGATTTAATCACCCATACTGTTGGTTGCGCAACTGAAAATTGCATTTTTTTTGTTTTGTAAAGCAATTCATTTCCCTCCACAGCACCAGTGCCCTCCTCTCTTGTATTTCTGCTTGCGCAGCGCGTCAGGATAAGTTTACCGTACCATAAAGGTCGGAGATTTCGTTTTCCAAACATTAACACCCGACTGCAAGTCAGAGAGCAGCACGGGAGCTAATAATGGTAAAAAGGGGTAACCAGTTTGGTTTGGTTGTAAATGCCACAGGCCTTGGCCGTAAGGTGTTGTACCGTGCACAACAAAGCGAAAAACTGGGGAGAAAAACCGTTTCAATGACCTGTTTATACGAAATCCGACGGCGATGCGTTTTGGTCTACAACCATCCCTACAAACACACAAACACACCTTGGGCGAGTTTGGTCAACGGCCAGTCGACGAACAGGGAATGGTGGTAGATAGGGATATGGAACAACACTTTTAACATTACCATCTCCTGGCTCTGGTAGGTTGGCGCTGTTCGCCGTGATGTGTGCTACATTAACCGCCCCGGGGAACCTGTGCGGCACATTTCCGAAACAATAAATCAACCAAATTTTTAAACCTCCGAAATACGCCCCGGGTTGCACGCAAGGGGCAAATTTGCCACCGTGCAGGATTTCGCGATGGATGGATGGATAACGACATGGCGCACACACATGGGCCACATGGCCGCATTTCCAACCCATACCAGCGCAAGTGCATTGGCAGGCAGGAGAGCGAGCCGCGAGTTGCTCTTTCCTGCCGGCCAGTGATGATCGTGCAAGCACGCGCGTCTTTATATTATGCACCCGGCACGATCACACAATCTTTCCGGAGGCGTCTTTTCCCTATCTGCCCCGTGCAAAATTGATGAACATGCCGCCATCTGCGTGTGCGACAAAAACCTGAACAGAAATGTTGCAGAGAGACAGAAAACAAACAAAAAAATATAGCAAATGGAACCGAACCAAAAATCGAATCGAATCGGTGGTGGCGTGCGCGTCTGAAAACAGATTTCACCACGCATGCAAAAGTATCTCCACTGAACATCCGAACGATCGCCGAACGGTTCCTTAGAACACTAATCGCCGTGAACGTAAACGAGGATGGAATTTTGAAAGTTTAATATTACATCTTCCATCGTCCGGTGGACGGGCCTGTTATAAAGGCCAAGCGAAACCAATGCACGATCATGAGAGCCAAGAGGTTATTAGCGAAGGAAAAAAGAACGCGACGCCGTAACCTCTTGACTTGGGTTCGGCCGCACAGGGTGGAGCAGCAGAGATGAAGGGAAACACTAATATTTTTCAACGCATATAAACACCCATAGATATTTCGCCTTTTTCTCACATATTTTCTGTCGATGGACGCTCATTAAGCACCAAAAATTCATACCCCTCGACCTCGAAGTAGCAAATGGATGAAAATGCCACAGATTGCGTATTGGGTCGGAAGATTCTACAGGCTGGAGTGCAGAACCTGATTTATGATCACCGATTAATCCGCACCGATTGATGTAACACAACAGGCAATATCCTTGCTTTGTTTCGAACCAACAAAGATATTCCAAATCATCGAGCGATCATTTTATTCCACAGCACACCTACGAGATGGTGACGGCACGAGTGTGCCCTTCCTCCAGTGACGCGACCTGGGCAGTGGTGACCGTCATGTGGGTAAAATTAGAACTATTGAAAAGAGTGGAAAATTAACCACAGTGTATTAAAGCACAGCATATGGCGGACGCTATTTTTATTCACCTGCTGCCGAGTGGCGAACGAAAACACCCTGCTTGCCATCATACCGTCAATAAACGAAGGCGAGCACATTGCACTTGCGGCGTTAAGCTATTTTCCATGCTCTGTTACTTCCGGTTGACATTTTGTATCGAGCACGAACGATGCTTTCTTCCCGGTCGGCTATTCCGTCTTTTGTGAGGCAGCATTATTTTTATCAACCAGGAAAAGTGTGCCTCAATAGGGTTGCTTCGAGAAACTATTTACCACAGAATATATGAACTAGTCCCGCAGCGGAACATTGTACGCACCGTAGTGCAGTTCGTGTTTGATTTATAGATCAATTAACTTCCTCCCACAGTACGAAGCGTTGCAGGTAGATATAGGTTGATTCACGATTTATTTATACATTAGCGAACATTTTCTTCAGTGGAATGTTTGTGGAGGGGAAATTTTCGTGTAGCTGACGAGCTGAAGATGTATTTTATTTGTTTCTTGTTGGAATTCAGAACACGCCAACTGAATGACCCAGCCAGTGTTGCGTTTGCCAATTATCGAGTCACTGAAGGAAACCGAGAATGAGTCTTCCAACAAAATTGTACGACGGCCAGCTGTTCGCGGTGCGTTGCGGTCATATTCGTCCGAACAGATGTAGGTTGTGCTGTGATGGACAGTTTAAAATTATGTGAAATTCCACAGAGCACCCATCGATGGTATGATGCAATCATGAAAACAGCAAACAGCAATTGGTACAAGATTGGTCATTGGTGAGATTGATATTTTTCGTTTAGATTTTTATTAATTTAAATCTTATACATGGATAAATTGAAGTAATTTCTACCTCCTTGAATGTAGTCGAAAGTTTTTGCAATCACATGTTAACAAAACCATCAAAATTTCAACGAAAGTACAACAATTTCCTTACTTTTGCACAAATTTTCATTTATTCTATTTATCTTTTATCAATGCTGTTTACAACAGTAGCTACTGCGACTTTCACTGCGCATTGGCGAAAGAGAAATAAGCGATCTGCGTTGTTAAGATGTAACAATCTGCTGCTGCTGAAGAATCATCGCTGTCCAACGATTTTGACGACTGTATAAATCACCATCAACCCCCCGTCAACAATTATCGTATCACACCGTACAAAACAGCGCAATAATTGTTGCAAAATCGTCTACCTTTCTCGCTTAATCTACGCCACCCACCCCCCATTGTGTCGCTGTGACGCTGTGGCGACAAAAATTTGCTGCACCTTGCACACACACACACACACCCTAAGCGCAAATCTGAATCTCCTTGCGCAGTCCTACACGGTGTCTATTTGTGGATTGGTAGGCATCACGATCGCTACGGTTGATCTGTTGTGCTGATGAAGCGTAAAATGTTTGGCTAGTGTCCCAAGTGACAACGGCCTAGGCTCAGCGGTTCACGCTAACCTCAGATGGTTAATTAAATTGTCAACAGTCATCCCGGACGACGACGAAAGGCTTTCGGGGGTTTGCCAAAAGTACAACAAGAGGTATACACGCATTTTGCACGCAAACAAACACACCATTCCATTCTCAATACTTATCGGTAGAATTACATATCGGCACACCTTTTAGTTCGATGGCAACTAGATTGCGGTTAGTGTTCGATCTGTTTGATACAGTTTCTTTCGTAGTAACTTTGTTTTATTGTAAAAAAAACACACACATACACACACACACACACACACACACAACCAGCTGCAAAAACATGTTGTCAGAGGATCTGGTAGCAATTACGGAAAGCAACATTTGTTGGACGCATATTTGTGCAGTGCTTCAGTATCTGCTCTTCGATAAGAAGCTGGTAAATGTTTCCAGTCCTGTCTGTGAGACGTTGGTGTAGACGAGAATGTTGATCGTGGTGTATTCTATATCGTTATTCGTTATTTCGTATTTCGTTGTGTACTGCTGGATGCGCTGTAGAGTTTTGCTGCCCAATCGCTTCCCATGAGGTAGGCGATAATGAGGCAGAAGAGTCTAGCGAAGGATGAGGTGTGGAAGGCATCGGTGAAACACTGCGACTCGGGGGGCCCAGGATTAAGCCACCCATATTGCCTATATCGAAGGCTAACTCATCCGGACTGAGCAGTGGCTGTTGTGCGTTACGGCTCGGTGTCCGCAAAGGCGTTGGTTCGCGACTTTTCGCTTCAAAGATTAATCCATCAAGATGACCGATTTCAAACACAAGCTCCTCTGGCGATATGTCTAATGGCAGAGGTGACACCGACGGTGTCCGGGACGTAACAACTGGGACGACGAGGCTCGGTCGCAGTGGTGTGCTAGTGTGTGGTGACGGTTGTGGTGATTCTAATGATGAAAGCTGTGCGTTACTCTCGTTCGATTGTTCGCTTATTGAGGGAATCGGGGTGAAATGGTGCTCGGACGGGGTGTTGTGGGAATTGTTCAATAATGGTGATCCAAGTGCAAGTGAAGAAGAAAACGTTTGTGAAGGTTGGGTAACTTGCGAGGATTGGGAGGAAAGATCCGATAGGTCCGATACTAGCGACACTGGTGACGGAGTAGCGTACGCCGGGGTCAGATTGACCGGAAACTCGCTGTGCTGCTTGTTGGAAGCATTCATTCTTTTCATATCCCCATTTTCGGGTGTATTGGGAAGTTCCGGCTTCGAGGGTTGCGGTGAATTGCCAGTAGATTTCGGCACATCAGTGGGAAACAACGGCGATCTCTCGCCCTCCGCTTGTCGGATAATATTTTCCACCTCCTCGTCGTCGCTGTCAAAGTCCTCCAGTGCCAAGTGACTCGTTTGATTGTCAGGAAACTTTTTAATCCATTCGACGTAGCTCACCCTGTGGTTGAGTGTGACTCCTTCGTGCGGTTGACTCTGTCCGTAGAAAGATTTCGACGACATTTCATCATGAAAGCGAGCGTCGGTTCCCAGCTCGTCCGTCAGTACCAAGCTGGGAAGTTCTGAAGGATATATGTAGGCTGGTTTCACCAGAGGAGGAGGTACGAAATTGATCTCGTCCATGCTATTGATGTAGTCTTCCAGCTCGGACGGTGACACGGAGAGTCGTTGCTCAGTGAAACTATCCATAAACGTCTGATCGTAATCAATCGGTGTAAGACTCCGGGCGACGCGCTTACGTTCCTTGTGCTTGCGTCTGGACGACGGCGACGCCGAGGAACCCGAAGATTTTGAACGTGCCGACGACGCACCTCGTGGTCTTGGCACTGCTAGCAACTGGTCGTTCTCGCCCTCCGTGTCACCTTCTGTGCCGGCATCCACTTCGAGAGCGGCCAGCGGTGAAAGCATCCGACCGGCTTGCTCGTTCACCGGAGTCACTTCACGAACCGACACGGATACGCTGCCGGGCCGGAGATCTCCCTAGAATTCGAGATAAACGAGTTTTAGAACAATCTTCACTCGCATGGGAGGGTCCGGAAGGGTGGTCCGGACCGGCGATTCATCGTTCCCTCGACCGGTACTCACAGCGAACGAACGTGCTGGCGATGATGATGGTGATGATGATAGGGATGTTGATGTTGATCCTAGAACCTGCAGCTGCTCTTGCTGCTCCGGGTGCGGAGAAATGGAACTGTCGCGTGAAGCGAAACCATTCGTGATCTTATCCAGGGATAAAGGTAGGGATGTTGGGGTTGATTCGCGGGAAGAACCGGGCTCGTCGTAAGGTGTCGGCGACCGGGGACGGGAAGGATAGGATGCGGAATCAAAAGGAACGAGCGGTACAAGCCGGTTCGAGATGTCCGAGAGCGGCAGCCGTTCGTGGGCAACGTAACTTTGGCCGTCTGCATACGGTGAAGGGGATTTGGATTGCATGAACTGTGGTATGGTCCGGGTACCCCCAGGGGAGTTACCATTGTCAGAGTCAGAGTCCTCCTCCACTGCTTCATCGTCTTGCACAATGATTTCGGTCGTCCAGGGACGGCTACTACTTGCCTTGCTCTCCGATGCTCCCTGATGCAGCAAGATCCTGAGGTCGGCTTCCTTCGTTGTGCGTCGCAGTGTCGGCCCGTCTGCCCGCTCCCGGTCCGGTGAGTTTGAGTGGGAGCTTAGATTCGACGGTGCTGATTCGCTCACGTGCAGCTGAACCGCGGGCGGTTCAATATCTTCCTCCTCGATCGACATTGAACGCGCGGGACGCAACACAGCGTTCTCCTTCATCTCCTCCAGCTTGATATCGCCCCACGGTCGTGTAATGTTGGCGGCAAGTGTCGGTTCAGGTGATCGTTCCGGCACCCATTGCCGTTCGTCGTCCTCGTGATGGTGGCAGCTCTCTGGAATTGGGCTGATGTTATGTCGTCGGTTCATCGGATCAACTTCGTCGCGGCTATACACGATCGGGATGTAATCGTCCATCCGTGCGCACTCTTCATCCTCCAACTGGCTCAATCGCTCCAGTTCCTCCGCACGATCTTCCAACGATGTGGTCGACGTCACAGATCGCCGTTTCACTGACCTGCGCAACCCATCGTCCCGTCGTATCGGCCGGAACTTACTCGAACTTGGCCGTGGTTCATCAGCACCACCACCACTGTCGTTCGGTTCGTTCAGCACGATTTGAGGCACTGCATCTGCTGGCGACAGGTTCGTTCGATATGCACCCGACGGTTCAACACTGTGAGCTCTGCTAACCGATCGCGAACGAAGCTCCTCAATAATGAGGCTCTGCTCAGCTGTATTCCGCTCTAGCTCACTCATCTGCACGCTCATCTGCTCCAGTTGATGTTCCTTTTCCTGGCTTTGTCGTTCGAGAACGCGCAATTTCTCTATCAGCACATCTAGCTGGGCGGCACCTTCGACCGGTTCCAGTCGGTAGCCATCCTTGTAAGGAACACCATCCTGTGCAACCGTTACACCATCAATGGTACTCCGTGGTGCTGCATTCAATTTCTGACGTATATTTTCCTGATACTGCTCAAGCCCTTGTTCCGTGCCGCCGTGCTGTTTACCGTCGGGAGCATCCTCGATCGCGTTGGACGGATCCTCGCCGGAAACTTGATTGGAGACGTACGCGAGGCAGTAAATAAGATCCATTGCACCCACTCCGGCCACTAGAACCGATAGCATCACACCCATGATTGTAGTGGTATTATTACTCTCTTTACGCAAACGCGTTTGAAATCAACGAAACGCAGCGAGAAATGACCAGTTTTTTTCACCAATTCTTCAATTACGCAACAGCACAGGTTACACAACGGCGGTGCATATACACAATGAGCAGCAGTTTAGGATCGGTTCGTTTGTACCGCTTCACTGTATCACTGTAAGAACTGGTACACACATTCTACCGTAACCATTCGCCGCACATGGGCCTTGGAAAATTAAACGCACGGAATGGAAAACTGTGAAACGTGGATATCCGCGCTTTCCTTGAGGCGGCCAGACTTGCTTGGTCGATCGATTGTACAGCGATGGTTTAATTGCCGAATGCAACTGACAGCCGGAATGAAACTGAGGTAATCGACAAACGAATGCTGCGATCTGCTAGATTAGATGAATCGCATTTACCAACGACAGGCAAATCACCTCTAACACGATCACGAACCGAGCTTTTGGTGCGATGATACAAAAGCCATAGGTACAATTCAAATCAATGATTCGGGCTTTCTCTTAATTGCATTTGTCAACACGATGTGGTCCCAAAACGAGGCACGAGTCATCGTACCGATCGATCGAGTAATTATTTGCCGTATGCTAACGTACTGCACGATTGTAAACAAGCGGATCGTAAATTCGTTTGCAGAGAGTGGTAGATAGTATTGTTGCGCCGTGTCTACAGGTAGGAAAACTGCAAGATGGCTCATTAGGAAGCGTGCATCGAAAATAACCCCGCTGGGAATCGGGTGAGACGAGATATTTCTACTACGAGTTGTAGTCGGTGAGACTATGTAAAAGGAATGTGATTTAGGTACAAAGGTTTGCACGGATGCGGAGTAGCATGGTACAATTGATGCAAAGCACGAGCCGCGCACGAAGATAAGGTGCTTGGCATGTTAGTGTGAATTATTATTTTATAATTAATCATAGCGGTAAGTAGAGCGAAAAAACCACACAGAAGCAAGATGTTACAGTCAGGACATTTATTGCGTGTTTTTGTTGCTTTAGCCAATCTTTCGAGAGCCAATGATGTTCTTCATTCGAGAAAGCGGGTCAAAAATCGAATGCACGTTGTTGACATTGTTGTTTTAATCTCTTCGTGGTTGCGCTGGTGTCATATGTTCCGTGTGACTTTAATTGCAACTTCAACAACGTTCGTCACACTTACACCAAACGGTGACCATTTGTTCGGGGATCTCATAAATCTTATTCTTTAAAAGGTTTACAATGAGAGAGGTTTGCTCTTCGGTGTGTTCGTTGATTCGCCCAGTTTGTAAAATAATCAACAAACAAAACTCTACAACAGACAGCGATTTATTCCTTTTTATTCCGAGCCCTTCGAGCCGTCAGTGGCAGTAAGAATCCACGACACGCGATAAAAAGTGACACACATGCGACAGCGTCATCTATTGTGTCACCACACAGACATCGCAGACTGTATTTGCATCGAAACGCAGCCCAAATCTGTTTACACACGCGAACCCATCACCATTAGGCGTAAATTGAAATAGATCGAGAGTGATCGTGTCGACACCACCATGGTCGGGTTTCGGTGAGAGAGTATGGGGACTTCTTTTTTTTTGTATAAATAACTGTCGAACGTTTGATGCGTCACGGTGAACATAGATGCGGCAGTGCATTAGATTGACATGGCAAATCCTTTCCCACTGATCCCGCACTCGTGTGTCGACCTTCGGTTACGATCTAGCCGCTGAACCTGACCGCAAACGGGCCACCCTAGGTCGCCCTTTATGGTGCAAATTCCGACATTTACGCTCATGGTCATATGCCACAACATGTCATAAACATCAACACGGTGGTTTACTTGTTTTGCTCCATTTTACCCAGAATAATCTGCCAAATATTATAGCGACGGTGTAGCGCGAGCGCAGCAATTATAAGCAAAATCAAGGAAAGGTTTCCGGTCGGTTGATATTAGGAAAACTAATTACCTACGATATAATTTACTTCCGTTCCACACACCAACACATCAAATTGGAGCTTAAAATAGATGAATATGTTAAAGAAAGTCCTAACGATAACCTTCCGTGTATTTATATAATAAACATGCAAACAGAAAGGCAAACAAAATTGTACCACAAAACTATTCAAATGATGATGTTACAGAAAAATATAAATTTACTATTTTTTTTGATAATTTTATAATAAATAATTTGTCAATAATTTAGCAAATTGCCTTTTCCCAAGAAGTATGTATCAAACGCTTTTGTACAAAGTTTTCCTCTGGCTTATTAAGCTGGTTTGGTATATTTTCCTACAGATGGCGCTACGCAACACTGAAGAGAAATGTTAACGGAAGCTTCCTCACAGCTTGAATCGACCGGCTACCGTGTCATCTTCCCTTCTATGCTCCCTCTCATTGCAATACACCTTCTTCTTCACAGAAACATGAAAATTCATTCATCCTAATATTGACCTCATCACCTCAACATCCTCTCCGACGTAACACCCCATTAAGCTGTGGATGGTGGGTAACACAGCATGTATCTACTTAGTTGATGCTTCTGATGGGAATTTTATTGATGCCTGGCTGGATAGGATGGCCCCCTCCGCGACTGTAGGGGTGGTCGCCTTTCCCCCATTCGTTGGCAGACTTCCCGTCAACCGGTGGGCTTGCCGAATAGAGTGGTTGACCATGAATTGGCTGCAGTTACACCGGTTTGACGGTTGTTTCTTGTTTTCTCCTTGTTTATCTTCTTCATTGTCGATTGCATTCTCCCCTCGAGGCACGGTCTGACATATGACCTTCGAAACGGGGCACTAAATCTACAATGTTTTGGTGGCAGGGGGAAGCAAATGATAATAAAACGGCAAGCGCGTTCGTCAGTCAATCAAACGATGATAGATGATAATGGCGATGTTCACGTAAAACGGCGCTTGTGGATTTGTTATGGAATGGAAATGGAAGGTTGCCGCCCAGGAGCATTTAAAACTGACTATTTCCATGTGCCGGATGCCTTTTCGCGGTATAATCCTACTTTCCTGTCGCACAACTTATCGTCCTTCTTCGCGAGGTCCAACGTGCCACATAAAGCAAACCCTTACGGTGTACCGGGCGCCTCCATACGATCGACATCATTCGTGTGCCAAACCACCAAAACCGCCAACCCGTGACATATTGTAAGCCGAACCAGCAGTGGTATTACACACTTAGCACACAAAGTATGAAACGCGGAAACAATTGCTGACACATCGGAACATTTCCACCAGAACGAGCGCAAAAGCGGTTCTCTGGTGCAATATCGGGCTGCTCTCGGCAAAATTCTTGTGCCATTTTCGTACCTTTTTCACTCTTTTTTGGTGTGTCTCGAACGATGCCCGGACCAAATGTCATCTCGTACATTTGGCCCTTCAGGAAACGCGGCAAGGAATAGTGCTGGGCAGCGTGATGCAGACAACCGACTTGGGCAATGGGTGCACAAGAAGGTATCAAGCTGACTAAAGTTCAGCTGTTATTAAATTAAATTAAATCCTTTCGTGCTTGTGTGAGCTAGGGAGGCACGGCTGGCAAACAGATGGAACCAGAACCAACGGATGATGAGCTTTGTTCTGGACCATTTCACTCAATCTTCATTATGATAATAACACGCTATCTCTCGGTAGTTGAACAAAATTAAGCTGTACTAAGAAAAACTATCATTGCTGCTAGATAAAAACACGAAGCGGAATGTAAGTTTGTATTCAATTTGACAATGTGAACATCACAAACATGGTACATATCGCCAAAGTTTTGCCTGCATTATCTTCAAAGTTTGAGAACGAAAAATATTAGTTTAGCGAATAGACCTTTAAACGTGATTTTGTTTTGAGAATTGCTCTTTCATCGAAAATAAACCCCTAACGATGATAATGTTTAGAACTTTTAATTAAAGCAGTATCCCTTTAACGAGTTACACTCACAAAGCGATCAAAGCGTACCATTATTTTTGCCAGTGCAGCTATAAAAACGCAAAGGAAACATGTTACCGCTTGCATTATGAATGTTTATTCCTTCCGGATATTTGTCTCGTTTTCGAGTGTGTTTTCCCTGAGCAAACAAGACTTCCTGGTTCAACTGGAAGTGAAGCGTTGCAGTTGCCAAACGGTTAGTAGCAAAAATACTGCATAAAGAAATACATCAACAACTGCCGGTTACCTACAATGGACACGTGATACAGCAAGAATGAGAAATTTAAAATATCCTCTAAACCGAATTTAAAATATGCGGTTTTAAGCAACAGTTTCGTAATGTCAAATAAGTTACCAAACAAAATAATGACAACACTCAATTTTCGATTGTTCCTTAAAAATATACACGTTGGATAGAAAGAGTAAAACAAAAAGAGTAGTATGGTTAAGGTCACCGTAACGGCCTGTGAGATGACTTATGGTTGTCTCAGACTGTCGGACTGGTGACGAGTCGGACTGGATTTATGTAGCCAAGCGTTTCATTTACGAAATGTTATTGCCTTAGGCTCTCTCGAGTGTGATGGAAATGGGTACGTATGCCACCCTGCTTTAGGACGAGATACAGATAGTGACAAGAGGAGTCAGAAACATTGCTTTTTCTTCCTTTTGGCTAAGTGAACACTCCATCGGAGGAACGGATCTGGCTTGCCAACCAGCACAAACGACCCATACGAGTGTGGGAAGACATTTTTACGATGCACCCCTTTTCCCGGAACGCTTTACCCAGTTCGATGACCAATCTCGTAAATGTATGCATTGGCTCATCCTTTCGCATTACCACTGCCAGGGCGTGATCTGGAAAAAAACAACGGAATATTTTCACCCCATCGGATTATGGTAAGGGCAAGGTGGGTGGAATTTACTTGTTTGGCAACTATCATTCTTATTTCACCAACACACACACACACACACACAAATATACAGTGAAAGCGTTTCCGGCATGGATTTACGACGTGTTCGGGGGAGCCAACGGACCAAAACGGTGGCGGTATGAAACGCCGTTCAACGTAAAACAAAAACCCCTTGCACCCATTTGATGATTCGCAGACGGTAGCAAAAACCCATCTTTAACCGTAGTCTTCGAAGACTCGATGACATTTAAATGTCATTGAGCATTACCAGTGCCGGGTGTGTTGAGCTTTCCATGGCCGGTTCCTTTTTGGCAGCATGTTCGTCCCATGCAGGCACATCGTTACATTCCGTAGTTCGCCTTCGAGGCGGAATATCGATGATCAGCGTTCGGGGCATAAGAATGAGGTCTTATCTAAATACCAACCTCGTGCTTCCGTTCTATGCTGATAAAGCGTTCACGAAGTTCTTGGCGAAACGTTCTCTTCGCAAAGCGCTACTCAATATGGAGCAATTTCAAGTCCATCCGAGAATCAACCCCGGTCCACGATACTCGATGGATGAGCCGTCCTACAACGGCTGTCTGTAGCAGGTGGCTTTTTAATTAAACTAATTGCATCTAAACGCGGCTTAAGCATTCCGCCCCCGTAGCCAATATTGGCCAAAGATGATCATAGGAACGTGTTACGTCTAGAAGCTTCCAGGCACGTGCTTCTTACCGCAAAGGCTATTATGGGCACGATTGCGATTGCAGTACAGTTTATGACTCTATAGTTTGGAGAGCATGTGGTTTGTCATCGATTGGAGCGCGTAACCCTTTTCCTGTGACTAACTAAAAAAAACCAAACAAAAAAAACGAATTTTATCACAAAAAAGTAATGAAGTTCATGATTGATCTAGTTCACGCATTGTGTCTGGACACAACACACTTCAACTGTTGCATATAACGTCTGAACATTTATTTCCCAAGTGATATTTAAAACCAACACTGGATGTTCGGTAACCCGACCAACAATGTTGGGATAGTTTCAGTTCAGATTTTAAACTCCTGAGCTAAATAACTCAAAGGTGATTTATAACTCATGAGTTGAACTCACCCAAGAGTTATAAAGCGGTGTGTAGCAACTCATAGATGTCAATACAATACAAGTGAATATTCTGTATTGTGAGCCAAAAAGAAAATATAAACAAATGCACGACCCAACACAAATTTGTTAATACCCAAAAATAAGTCATTATCACTAGAAGAGTTAACTCTTCAATGTAACTCACTCTCATTCACAATGTAACTCACTGAGATTATATGAGATGAAAGCTGACTGATCTGAAACGTGTATTATTACTGATACGATTAAAATTATGCAGACCTATTGCAGATGGTTCGCTCAATTGCTCACTCAATAAATGTGAAACATTATTTCAAATAAATGTACACTTCAGCAAGACATCAGCAAATAAATACTTTAAAATTGTTTAAAAATCTAAATCAACCCTCATAACTCAATCTGCACAAGAATTTCACGAGAAATGCTCATTCTACTGTTGTCTAACTTTGTTGTACCGTTTATCTATCTCTTGATCAACACATTATTCGATCGTCTGTGCCCCACACCAATGCAACACTGAGATGGGGAAGTTAAGTAGAGATCGATTTACCTTGTAATGTTTTATGGTTCAAAAACCCACGAGCCGTCAATCTTCCGTTTTTGGTTCTGCGTGGCTTCGCGTTTTGGAACCCAAAATACACACATACACATACGAACACACCCCAAAAGCTGCCAATACTGTGGATAGGGCGGGTAGGATGAGATCCAATATTTGCTTTCACAAACACCGGCGTCTTCCGAGTGAATTGATAGTGCGGCACGACTTGGCGCACTTGCGCCACCGCTAGCACAGCCGTACAACAGTTTATACTTTACACGAAGGAGAAGTGAACCTACGCCTGTGTCAATTACGCACGATCAGTCGGCGCGCCGATCGATAATCTTCGATCTGTTTTGAGTTTGGCGTGTCTCCTACTCGTTCCGGAGGAGTTCAGACATAGCCGTGTAAAATGGATGAAGAAATGAAACAGGTTTTCTAGCCGCATGGATCGCGCAATGCGGTGTGCGTATTAGTGCAACAGCATGCGGTTTCAGTTTTGGTGGTTAGCCGTATTTGGTTTCGTTTGCCACTTTAGGCTATGGGGCCCACTGATCGAATGTTTGTTTCAAAGGCACATGGTTCAAACGGGCGCTGGTTGTGAAATTAATTACCAAAAAAGTGCGTGTGGTTTTAATTGCAGTTTGTAAGCGTGCACATGCAACATTAAAGGCGATCGTTCTCAGATGGCAGCACTATCTTGCGCTGTACGCGTAGGGCACTGTTTATGGATTCTTATTGCTTCCTCGCTCAGTCACACATTCACTCTCGTTTGCGTCAGCAAAAATAAACACGATTGCGCGGGAATATGCTACCAACTGTAACGGATGATGCATTAAAGCCGCACAACATTGTCACCACCTGTCACACGGATGCACGTTAAATTGGGCGCAAATTGAAACTCGTTTCGTTTAGGCAATAAAAATAGCTTCTTTTCCACCCAAATGAGGGGGAACAGGTTTTGATTGTTACTGCACCGTTCATCAACCACTAAGAAACAAGGCATCTCCTAAAGCATGATTAATTCAAAATGATTTCCTTTTTTATGAAAATATCTCAACGATGTACGCTGCATAAGTTTTTCAACAACAAAATAATCACCAAACTATAGCTAATTGTAACTAACAATCGGTGTAACTCCGGCAACCACCGGAAGCTGATTTAAATCAGCGCGGGTTTCAACTTGGTAACGTTTCGTAACGCGGCACTCGCACCTGTCACGGTTGTAATGGTTACAAAAGTAGGGCAACTTAGAACATCAACAACGCACTCTCACCGGCGATGATTTGCTGTCGGTAAATAAAACAGTGGACACGCGATCCGTTTGCAAAGGGACACACTTTACTCGACTTCGACGATGGACCCGTATGGTCCGCACAAACACGCGGCACACGAGGAAATAAAACAAACAGACTCGCCCAGTAGCGCCCTAGCCACGGCTACTAGCAACCGGATGGGTGCGCATACACGCTCGCGTGGAATTTTCTCATTCGTACCAAATATTAAGAAGCAAAAACACCGCGGCCACTCACCGATTGACAGCCGACCGCGAACGAACGGGACACTCGTTCCGTAACGGACCCGTTGAAAGGATCAATCTTCTGCTGCAAAATTTAGTGCGCTTATTTGGCTTAGTAAACCGGGAAGGTCTGTTCTGACCGTGCAAGTATCGTGAAAGTTTCCCTTCGATTGACTCACCAACAGTCGCACGAACGGGAGAACCGTGTGATCGCTCTTGCCTTCTCTTCACGAGCATAGCCTCGGTTGGAGAAGCAACTGAAGCACTTCCAAACTCCAAGTCGAAACCAGCTTCAATCGTGTCGTCATACTGTGAAGCCTTCGCTCATACAAATACTCTACAGGCCCGCTTCGTCTCACACAAGCGCTCTCTTTTGTCCTATCGCATACACTACTCCGTGAGATTGCTCTCATGGTGCTCCCCGACTCGGGCGAAGCAAATGGATGCAACCGAAGCAGAACTAATCCATCATCTAAAGACGTTGGCCGAGCACCGATGGCTGTTTGGGTCAAGTGCACGCCTGGCACACTCTACTCTGTCCACAACTACTAGCCAATGAAATGTCAACAGTTGTTAGATGAATTTTACTAACGTTTGAGCCGTAACGATGATCCATTTAGCGTATTTAAAGTTTGGGCAAACGGCCTTCAAAACGAATTCTGGGTTTGATCATGACATCAGGAAATTTAAGTTACTTCATGTGTACGCTACACTGTTTGAAGGTTTTTAGTCAAATCATTTTTCTATAGCTTGATCGTCCATTTATTTTGGCAGCAGTGTGAAAAGTTAATGATCCAGAAATATTGCATAGGCCGCAATGAAATGCCAATGGCAAAAATGTTATGAAAGTTATTAAAGTTTGAAAATAATGTTTTTTTCTTTCATCAAAACGTTTCTGTTAGTACATTTCATGCTATACCAATATATCTTGTTACTTAAGCGAGGTTCCACCGCCCTGCCAAAAACGACAACGAGTACATACTGGCAATTAGTAAAGAGCGTATAAACTTTGGCTGCATTCAGACTCGTTTTTTTAGTTCTAACGCATTATTTTTATCTGTACTACCGGCGACTGCAGCTAGCAAATTGGAGAGAAATGTTAAAAGTCGACCCCACCGGCCAAGAAGAATTGCATCCAACGCAAATGCTGTAACAATTTGCAGTTCATACGGCAGTGTAGCAATGTGCGCACGTTCGTTAGCAAGAAACTGACCGTTCTGGCAGCATTTCAACACGATTCCGTTCGATCCACAACAACAACAACAAGCTCAAAACTGTTCCCCACACCATTCGACAACGAGGTCATTTCGTAGATGACCATGTGAATGCAAAACATTGTTCAAACCCCTATTATATTAATTTATTTACGCTAAAAAAGCGCTTCTGTATGTACAATTTAGCTAGTTTGTTAAAAGTCTTTCGTTGAAGCGCTCAAAAATATAAATAATCTATTAACAAAAAGTGTATTTATGCATGAGGAAGAGCGAGAGTCCTTTGTGCCTCATGCTATCAATCTAGATATTATTCCGACGCGTTCCTGCCTTCATCCGAGTCATTCACACAGCCCTATTTGTGTCAATTTGTATTACAATATTTCTTCCTTTTGGCTTTTTTTCCCTTTTTTATGATAATGATACTTCTCTTTGGACGTCCTTCGGGAGTGCCGTTTAGATGGTTTTAAAAAAGGAACTACCTCGCTCGCTAAGGATTCGTCTGCACGGAGCCAACCCGGAAGCTCCACTGGTCGTTCCATTTGATCTTGGCGACGCGGTCAACGAATGTGTGCAGCAGCAGCAGCAGCAGCAGCAGCGTGTGCCATAAATATGAACGCGCCTTTTTCCGCCTTCGCACGACACATTGCACGTGGTCCGCGAAGGGTGTGGAATACGTTCAATCGGGAAATGGAACTGCCGGTAGGGCGGAAGCACACCAAACCAACAACATCCGCAGGAACGGTCAAGAAGTTAGTGAGGTGTGAAAATGAAGCCACGGTCGACCCGCGGAGCAGTTGAGGTTTTGCTGCTTGTTTTTATCGTTAGCACCGTGTTAGCGGTAATGGTAATCTAACGATGAACCGTTCCGTTTCCGCTGCCGAGGTTAGTCCTGTCTTCGGAAGGACAGACGAACAATTATGTTAATAAACTGGCCCGATTTTGCTCCCGTGCTTTAACTACAGAAATTATCCGTTAAGCTTGAGGTTGCTTTCGTTTCATCCTTCATAGAGTGCAAGGAACGGATGTTTTGGTATTAGCATCCATTAACTTATTTTTTTGTTGTTGCTTACAACGTTTTAATATAGTTTTGGATAAACGAGTAGTAATAATTTTCATGATAAAAGCTTACTTCACGATTTCCCCAAAAATTCATATAAAGTATGTATAATTATGATAAAGAAATCATATACCGCATACTGTTAGAACTCTTCATTTATGTGTGCTGTTACTTTGATTGAATCATTTCGAACCTGGAACCCGCCAAGCGTCTCGTACCATTTGATATTCGTATTGCAATTACAGTAATATACGCTCATCGTTGTTCGCCGAGCAAGAAACATATACTCCTTAGGCAAGCAATGTTCGTCCATAAATCAAATATTGGCACATTTCTCGATTTTATTGGCAATGTATCGCATGACGCGCGTTTATGTTTACGGTTGCCTGCCCTACAGGTCACCACCATTGCCTCATGCTCTGACCAAACACTATGCCAGTTACAAGCAATATAAAGTATCACAATCTACTCAGCACGGGAAATGGGACATTTAGGTAAAGCGGATCCTTCCCCCAATCCAGTTGCGAACGAACGCAGCGTTTGCAGCGTTTCAATAAATCACTGTACACGGCATGGTGTTACCTATGATCGAGGGGGATTTCGCTTTGTCCCCTCATCAAATGCTTGGCGGTTGATCAATTAAAAAGTGATGTGACCGAACCTGCCAAAGACACGCCGTTTATTACATTTGTTTAATCGGTCATCAGAGGCGCTGGACCGGCGGGTAACCAGCTAAACACGACCACCACGATGACACAAAACCGTTTGGTTATGAGCTGCGGAACATGTTTACGCGCGAGGAAATACCTACCTCGTCACAGGCACTGCAGCGTGGCTTCAGCATTTCCGCGTAATGTCGCTCACAGTAGATTTGGTCATCGTGCACACAATAGGTCAGATCGACCAGCAGCTCATCACAGGTCGTACATTTGAAGCAACGCGGGTGCCACAGCGTTTGCTCACGGAACTTCGGTGCAGTCACAGCCATTTCACCCTGGTTGAGCGCATCGCTGCAACCGGTGCATTTTGTTGCCTGTGGTGTGTCTTTCACATAGCCTACAAATAAAAATAAAAATGTGTCAATGTGATTCTGTTTCATTCCCACTTGCGGAAATTCGAAAATTTGGTTGATCCGTAAAGCATGATTAGTAGTTTGTTACGATAACAAGGCTCTATAAAGCAAAATTTGTACTTAAATTAATACTTTACGTAACAGCTCAATGCCCAGCTCAAGAAATAGACCGGGAAATTTTTTTTAAATTTAAAAATAGACACTCTATTTTGATAGTGCAGACATATATTAGCTCATGCTAAATACGATTGATTAGCATACAATGTTTAACATAACTATATGGACACCCGTTTTGTAGGTATTTACTTAAAATTTTTATGAGATAAACAAAAACCAATTCAATTGCTGTACCAGCAGATCGATTGCTTTTTTGTGACACATGGAAAAAAATATAACGAAAACCAAAATTAAATATTTTTTTTATAACTAACATAACAACATAACATAAAGTTAAGTTAAGTTTGTTTGAATACCTGTACCCTGTACCTGTTTGAAGCTACTGGTTTCTAAATGATTTTTTCTGGTTTCTAAATGTATTAATTAAAGGTAAAATCATAATTATTTTCTAGGTTTTCATATGGTTATGCTAACAGCCAAAACCCGTGTTTTTGCAATACCTCATGCAAACATTATTCACATTAAGAATTATGCTCGGAAAAATGTGAAACAAAATATGGAAAAACTAAAAATTGAATTTCAAGCAAATTAGTCGGAAACTGTTTTCTCAGTCTCTTAAGATTTTTAAGTCAATTTCGAATTCAATACTACACGTTTAATAATACACTTGTTCATATACTAATTTTAAGCAAAAGTGCATCAAAAGTATTAACTATTAGATTATTTTTAATACATGTTAGTGTTCAAATAAGAAAAAAGCAGTATAGCTTGTGATATCGTTGAACAATCTGTGTTATGATTGTATCGTTTTTCGATATTGTATTTCACTGAATAATCCTTTATATTACCTTAAGCAATACATCACCATTTGTGCAACACTATAATGCATTACTCTTACTACACAACTTAACCTACTGCACTGGATCGTGCGTGTAACACTTACCAATATCTAACGCAATCTCGTTTCTGGCCGCAACAAAATCTTCGTACGAACTACGGTTCTGGTCTTCCACGTGTTTACAGTAGTCGAGAGCAAGGTCCTGCTTTGGCAACTGATACACCAACTGCTTGTCACGGAATCGTTCACCTTGTGTGCCTATTTTGGGCACCTTCTCCGGTGGTATCACATCAAAGTATCGCTGTATCTAAAAACCCAATACCGAGAGATGGAAAGAAACCACGTCAGTTACATGAGTTCACTCTGTGTTATTGCTGGATATGGTACGGTTACCTTGGCTGATGTTAGAATGCCTGGCGGTACCCAGGTGTAGCCCATCTGGCGCGGATCCACCCTGGACGTGTTTGTGTCATGCTTAAAGCCGAGCCGTTCCCGCACCGTAGTCAGCTGTTCATGGTACACAGCGTGTGTTTCCCTCGGGCACTTGCACTCCTGGCACGTTTTTCTGCGAATGAGAAGAAGTATCGTTGTTGAATTAGTAACGGTCGCTAGCGCCCACTAGATGACAGCACCGGCGCGTGACAGCGTTGTTGCGCTTTGGCTCCCTTCAAACCACCATGGCGTGAAACACCATGCGACTCCACCGTGCTTGCTTGCTCGGAAACGTTTAAGAAGAACGAAGTAAACCAGAGACAACAAAAAAGTTCAGAGAGAGAGTAAAACCAACAGCTGAGAGATACAAACAACATCACCACAAACACAAACAGCTTCCCCGCAAAAACCGCCCCACTTTGGCAATGCTCCATCACCGACATTGCCAATGTATGTCTCCACAGTGCGATTTAACAAGAGTGTGCGGTGCCACCATGCGGCTCATTAAACGTGTCGAGATTTTTGCTCTCGTCGTTGGACCGGTTGTACCGGCAGACGTATAAGCGCATACACCAATTACAGACCATTCTACGCTCTTTCGCTCTCTGTGGGGGATCATAAAATTTAATTGAATTAGTCCGTAATGGAGATCATTCGTAATAAAGGGGAGGTAAAACGGATTGAGAGGATAGGGTTGCACTCGTGTTGTGATAGAAACGACAGTTCTACTTCCGATCAAAAACGACGATGATGCATAGCTACATATTGTTTGATAAATGTGGGACCAAGTCAATTGGAATGTTGCTATATTTTTATTGTCTTAAATTGTAGGTTTTATCCCACAATTCAAAAGCTTTTTAATATATGCTGGTGCTAATATTTTTTTTAAAACAACTGCCTTATTTAGTTTTTATTAA
Organism: Anopheles moucheti; assembly: GCF_943734755.1. Lineage (NCBI taxonomy): Eukaryota > Metazoa > Arthropoda > Insecta > Diptera > Culicidae > Anopheles > Anopheles moucheti. The sequence goes on from NC_069141.1 coordinate 47,669,335, forward strand.
TTATTGATAATACCAAATTTTAATATGTTTAAACATCTTCACCATATTTGACAAAAAACTAATCTTCTTCGTAACGATTTGAAACCCACACCTTAATCCAACTAAGCGCAGCTAATGAGCTTGTTAATTTGTGAATTCTTGTCAGAGCCGTGTGTCATCGTTAGCATATGCTAATTTTCCGCCAAGAAGCACTAACGTTTGTAAAATTCAAAGCGACGCGGCTGCAGCGGCTTATATTACCCGTTCTGACAAGCTGTTCCTCGGCACAAGTCTCGGTCGTACGCGAGCCGATCATCTTAAGGTTAAAAATATGCCATTCATCACAACGATCAAGTAGACCACCATCTTCAGTCGGAAAGGTTGGAAAAGTCAAGTTCAATGACAAACTTAAACCCTCACTGAGTGAAATCTGAACGAAACAAAATAAAGTAAAGCTAGAAGTAGTTTAAAACAAACCTATCGGTTTGCGAATTGCGGCCACAAAAAAGTATTCCCAGACGTTTGGATCTTACCCACAACGCTCGTGTTAAAATAGTGTCATTTATCATCTTCGAAAGAGCAATCTCTTTTCTTTGCACATTAATTCGTTGTACCTGTACATCCTATCCTGTACCCTTTATCCTTGCCCATTTTTTTTCCTATATTCAGGTTGGCCGTATTCATTACGGTTAGTGCAGCTATAATTATCTAGTGTAAACATCATCATCATCACCAGTAACGCTGAAACTTTAAGTGCTTAGATCATCACTCCCGACCCATCTTTTTTATATAATGACAGCTTATGGCAGCGAGAGTTGAAACATAATAAACATTGACTTTATCGGCCGTTGGGTAGAATGAAGTCACTATCGATTTGTAGATTTATTACGTTCTCTTTTATGGACAGTGTTTATTATGCTGCGCAACGGGGGAGAGGGAAACGTCGATTGTTTGTGCAACGGTGTCAATCTAATTTAACGCGTTTGGTCCATGCCTCCTACGATGCGCATGATAAAATGTTCAAACAAAGTGTCGTTAGCTTGTTGTTAGGTTAATGATTTACAGTGCATTGTTTCCTATTTTTTATATTCTAAGTACTTCAGTACAACAACAAAAAAGTAATGCTGTCACCCCGTCTCAATACAAGTTTAGACCGATTCAACGTTTTTCTTACAATTTGTAAGAAACACGAAATACTACATTCAATGCTTATCAAAGTGAACAAAATTTGATTATCAATTTGTTCTCGATAGTTTGAATGACTTGGTGTAATAAAATGATGAAAAAATTATTTTTCGTTATGTTTAATCTGACCGAAAATGAGAAATAACATTTACACAAAATAGCTTTATACACGGCATTCAACAGTAGAGACACTATGGAGAGCGTCAGGTTAACGTTAGCTACCATATATAAGGATACCGCATCCCATGATTTCAATAACTTTCAAATCCTTAATCATTTCGTTGAGCATCTGATGCAGCAGCTATCTCAGTCGGAGGAAACTCGCCAGTTTTACAGGATGTTGAATGCGGCACGAAGCGGTTTTACTCCCATGATCGCAATGTGCCGCAACGTGGAGGGAGATATCCTGTCGGACGAGCGAGAGGTGATCGACAGGTGGAAGTGCTACTTCGACGGACACCTGAACGGAGCAGATACAGTAAACACAGGACGAGGCACAGGAAGCAGAATTGAGCAGCAGAATGGCAGCCAACATGACAAAGACGAAGTGCCCCCGCCATCCTTGGACGAGGTCATCAGCGCCGTCAAGCAGTTGAAATGTAATAAGTCAGCTGGCAGTGATGGACTGGTGGCAGAACTATTCAAGATGGGCCCGGAGAGGCTTGCCGTTGTCATGCATAGGCTGATCCTAAGGATTTGGGACCAGGAAGAACTACCGGACGAATGGAAACTGGGTGTCATACACCCAGTCTACAAAAAGGGCGACAGATTAGACTGTGCTAACTTCCGAGCCATCACAGTCCTTAATGCCGCCTATAAGATCCTGTCCCGCATACTCTTCTGCAGACTTGCGCCCCTTGCTACAGATTTCGTCGGAAACTACCAGGCTGGGTTTGTTGGAGGCAAATCGACCACCGACCAAATCTTTACTCTTCGGCAGATCCTCCAGAAGTGCCGAGAGCACCAGATCCCTACGCACCACCTGTTCATAGACTTCAAGGCGGCCTACGATACCATAGATCGGACAGAGCTATGGAACACCATGCAGCAGTACGGATTCCCTGGAAAGCTGGTACGGCTGTTGAGGGCCACTATGGATGGGGTGCAGTGCAAGGTGAGGATGTCGAACATGCTGTCGGAATCGTTCGAATCTCACCGGGGTCTGAGGCAAGGTGACGGACTCTCCTGTTTGCATCTCAACATCGCTCTGGAAGGTGTCATGCGAAGCGCGGGCTTCGACATCAGGGGCACGATTTTTACCCGATCTCTCCAATTCCTAGGCTTCGCGGATGATATTGACATCATCGGACGGACATCTGCGGCGGTGTGCGAGGCGTACACCCGACTGAAACGCGAGGCCGCTAGGATTGGATTGAGGATCAATGTGACGAAGACAAAGTACCTGCTTGCCGGGGGCTCTGATCATGATAGAACCCGACTCGGAAGCAGAGTATCAGTTTACGGCGACGATCTCGAGGTGGTAGAGGAATTCTGCTACCTTGGCACGATCGTAACTTCGGACAACAACGTAAGCAGCGAAATCCGAAGGCGCATTGTTCAGGGAAATCGTGCATATTACGGGCTCCACAAACTCCTGCGATCCAGAAGGCTCCAACAACACACGAAATGCACGATATACCCCACACTGATACGTCCGGTAGTCCTCTATGGCCATGAGTCATGGGCAATACGGGCGGAGGACGCCAACGCTCTCGCCATTTTCGAGCGGCGGGTGCTACGGACTATCTTTGGCGGTATCTTTGAGCAGGGAGTGTGGAGAAGGAGAATGAACCACGAGCTAGCTGAGCTGTTTGGCGGAGCAGACATCCTAACGGTGGCTAAGGCCGGAAGGATACGATGGCTGGGGCACGTGATGAGGATGCCGGACTCATGCCCCACCAGGAAGGTGCTCGCCAGTGACCCGTTCGGCACGAGGCGCAGAGGAGCGCAGCGAGTTCGTTGGCTGGATTAAGTGGAGCAAGACCTGTCGGAGATCGGGTGCAGCCGGGGGTGGAGGAATGCAGCCTTGGACCGAGTTTCCTGGAAACGGATTGGTGACCTGGCCATGTCAGCACGACGTGCTCAACTGTGAGCGGGCCAAGAAGAAGAAGAAGAATCATTTCGTTGAAAATATATTGTATCTTATACTGCAGAAATTTGTACCTTGACGTCAATTACTTCATAAGTCCTTGAAGATTTTTTTGATGCTATTGTTTCATTTTCCAATCCGAAAATTTTGGTCAATTTGGTCAATCACAATTCCTTCGGGCATACAAGACATTCTATATAAGGCCAGTGACAGTGTTTCAACTGTTTCAATGTGAAAAAAATCGACAAAATTGAGAAACAATAGATGTTACAATACCTAATATCTTCCCAACAGCCTACCTACAAATACCTAATAAAAGACTTCCCCCGATGTCCTTCCGCGAAAGTCAGCCCAGAAAATACTGCGCAGATCTTTTCATTGAACAGGAATGAATCATCTTTGTTAGAATATGTGGAATCTATCTGCCTTCTGCCCTACAAATCTCTGCAGTTGAAATGATTCATAATTCTTTGGAAGTCATCGTGAAAGTTCCCGGTTTTTAAGAAGTCTATCTAAATTTGATATTGCCAACTATCGTGCTGAAGTCCAATACTTTGCGCCATTAGTAAGGATTTTGAGCTGCTAATTGAAGAATTCTCCCTACTTTTATCTCCCGATCAGCATGGTTTCGAACCAAATCACTCCAGATTTTAATTTGGTTGAATTTCTTAATAACTGGTACTTTGATATAGGTATTCCAATTCACGTAGATTGAAAATATACAGATTTCCACGCAGCCTTCGATAAGATCAGTCACAACTTGCTCCTGGCTAAACCAGCCAAATGTGGAGTAAACAAAGCTTTTGTAGATTGGTTTCATAGTTTTTTATCAGATAGGAGCGATCAAGTAAATATTGGTGCATACTTTTCATACTAAGGTTCCACAAGGAAGTGTGATGGATGACCTAAAGGTTTTCTTGCACGTACTGAACACTATCGATTACCAGAAGCTTCATAAAAGTCTAGTAAAGTTTAACTTAAACAAGTGTTGTGCTATTTCGTTCTTAAGCGTCCTATAATAGAAACGTCAAAAAACCACAAACACAAAACACACAAAACAGTGGACATAGCTGTGCCTCGTACAACCGTAGTCCGAGATCTCGGTATGATCCTTGACAGCAGATTAACGATTTAAAATCGTTTTAATTTGAGAATTTCTAAAGCTCTACGAGCGTTAGAATTTATACTCCGTTAGACAAGAGACTTTAAGGGTCCTTCGAGTTTAAAAACTTTCTATTGTTCGTTAGTGCGTCCCATTATTGAATTTGATAGTACAGTCTGATCTCCTCAACAACAAGATAGATTATAAAGATTCACAAAACATTCAAGAGAGAAAATTCACAAAAACATTTTTCTCAAATCTTGCTTTCGGGCTAGATGTTTATTGTACGGACTTTAATTATTACAATACAGACCAATGACGACACAGTGTGTATTCCTTCACAGGACCACAACTGGGACCATTGACGCCCCGTGTTAACGTAATTCATAACACCATTAACATCGTTACTACAGGTAGAACATTAAGAGCCAGAGAACTCATGCGTCTAGACTTTAGACTTTAGTAAAAAATATTGTACTAGCATTGCAGTCAGCCTCGCAAATGATGGTTTCTTATAACGCGCTAGGTTTTGAAGTTGATTTCTATATGAAGGTATTAAGGGAATTTTGTAAAAGTATTATTAGGTAGGCATCATTTGCCGGATGACATTAAATAATAACAATAAAAATAAGCCACAAAAAATTCACAAAACAAAAAAATAGCCACAGAATCAGTTAGAAATCAACTCATCATTTCAAGAGCTACTAAATAATAATCTAAATTAGTTAGACATTGCTAACTGAAGCCTATTTACCTTACTATCAGATCGTAGAGTTCCTGTTTGTCGAACACTTTACAGTAGGCGTGCAGGACCTTAACACAGGCGTATCGCATCCCTGGCCAAGGGACCACCGGGCTGGCGAGGGCGTCCCACAACGGGCAGTCTGCATGTCGCTGCAGATCGAGCATGATTGGGTAGTTGAGGGTTTGTTCTGATATTACACTTCCACTCGCCACCCGATCATATGCTAATGGCACTGATACAGTAGTAGTACAGATTCTTGATCAGCGAACACCTGCTGCAGTTGCTTCATCGGGTCGAGATTAGTGGTCAAGCAGGATATCTAACGGACATTATATTTCTGTCAACGATCGCAACGAAGATCAACGTTGTCGTATCACTGCACTCATATCACATTACATTTTTGGTCACGTTTATTTATTTTCGCACTGTTTCGATGGATGACTCTGTCTATTAACACCTTCATCAACACACATCAAACAAGCACACCATTTATAGATGCTTCCAGCATTTTTTTCTTCTTCAGCCTACAAAGCGGAAAACGTTAATATTTCTTCGCAAACGATCGGATCAACTCAGATTGTCTGTAGTGTGCGTCTTCATCGCGAAGGTGCACGAAGCGTGCGTCAGCATGAAAACCATTTGCCAGTTTGGAATCTTCATCAGAACAGCTCGACGTAAAACGAAACAAATTGTCCGGATGTGCGGTGAAAATGCAGCCCCCGCTGTTTCTAAAGCTAGTTTATTTTTCACACTTTTGCGTAAAGCCCTTGGAAACATAATCCTATAGTTTGGGTTGTTCGCTCTTGGCCAAACTGATTTAACACACTCGCACAAGCAGTTGGTAGCAACCGAGGCGATCAAACAGGTGCAACTCATTTTGAAGGTTTGGCCAATTTATGGAAATTAGTTAAACCATCACCATCACACAACAGCTTCATCGGCTTGGGGGGTGTATTATCGATCATAAATATCATGATAATTCGGTAAATTTCCAACCGGTTCGGCTAGGGTGTTGTTTATCATGTTTGCTTGTTTCATTTGCTTTGTCCAGCGTCTATTACTAGCGTATTTCATGCGAAACTAAAAGTAATGATTTAAACGAATTTGTAAAGAGTATAAAAAATTACATAATTATAGACATTTCAATTTTATCACACAATACACTCTTTTAATGACTTGTTTTAAATTATAATCATTAAATTACTGCTGCACTCGAATAAGAATTAGGTCAGCAACTAAGTAACATCCGTGTTTGTATCGATTGAGCAGAAATTACCACTCGTTCTTCATTTATCCAAAACATTATAAATCAAGCTGGGGCAGCTAGTAAACAAACTGTATTAAAACATTTACTGTATACTTATATATTGCAATACAACCAAGCCATCTTCGTTGATTCATAATTTACATTAATTACTTTACAGAATAAAGACGACTAAAAGGTTAATATGAAAGAATAATACTCAGTGGCATGTGGCATTTGAAATTAAGTAAGCAAAAATCTATTTTTTAAACAAAATAAAAAAAAAAAACTAACGTTCCTTAGTTGTTTGGCGCACCTAATATGTAATGTAACAGATTCAAATTTATTCTTATTCTCTTCTCTCTGTTCAACTACTTCCCAGCATACTTTCAACGAAAAAAAACATTATACAAATAAAGCAATAAAATCAACACACAGTGACGATCAAACGAAGTGCCGATGATTAGCGCTCGGTTCGCACAGTAAAACAAAACACCAACCCATACAACAAAATCCCCCAGTTAAGAGAAGTGTGAAAATTATAACAAAACAAAAAAAAACACACACACCCTACAGCGCCGCATGGCGGCGGTGTGCACAGTCAGCGACAACCGGGCGTGTTGGAAAGAAGATTTGCAAGAAAAATGGCACGGAATTTGTTTTCGGACGGGTTGAAATATTTTCCGACCGCGACCACACAGTCCGATTCGCGCACAAGGAAACCCGGCAACCCGTTGGGCCATTTTCCATCACATCCTCTCGGTCGGTTTGCGTCGTCATCTTCCTCGATGATTCGGCAATGATCGATCGATCGGTGTCCTCGCACTAATGGCAAGACAAACAGTCAGTTTTGGCGGTTCCGGCAGTACGGTGGTGGATTTTTTTTTTGTTTTGCTTTTGGCCAATCAAACAGGGGATAATTTTTCTTTTTCTCCAAAGTAACCGGCTTTTCCTCGTCCAGCGTCCAGCTTACGGGATACGGTTGTTTGCGCGCAGAAAAACTGACCGTGCGATAGGAAATGCTTTTTTCCGTTCTTCCACGAACGTAAACAAAAGACGGTTGCTTATCGTTCGTCATCGCAGAGCGGAGGGATGCGGTTTGATCTTTGCATGATTTGTTCGTTTTGGGGAGAGATTTTTATTTTTTGTTCTAAATCCCTCACTGCGAACAGGTGCTCATTAGCCTCAAAAAGAAATAAAATATCACGTGTACCGAAACGATCGTACCCTGCGCCTCGTTGCTGATCGGATGGAAGCAAATAAAAATCTAAATGTGAGATTCTCCCGAATTGCGGAGAACTTTTTTTCCAGTATCAATTCACTCACACGCGGAGCGCAACGTGGTAACGTACGCCTGTCGGGATATATTTAACGCTTCTGCTTCCTGTTATTATGGATGGAATGTAAAACATAAATGTATAATATTTTCAGTCATAGTTTATCGCACCACACCACCTCCACATGTCGACTCACTCACCGGTGTGTCTCGTAGTAAACCTTAGAGTCTAAATAGGATCGCGCGTTCCCATCATCAGCGGGCAGTTGATTTAGATATTTCTTCCAAAAATAGCCACCAAACGTCATAAAACCCCATCCAACGCGACAGAGGGTCTGTACGTTTCAGACGTTTTTTTTTGCGCCTTTTTCTCGGACGTTTTTTTTTTTTTTTTTTGTTGTTGTCTTGCTAATTCTAGCAGCCGTGGTTGAGATTTACAAAAATAGCGCCAAACCGCACCCAACCGTGCACCGAAACTGAACCAAATGAGTGCACGATACGGACGATAAGAAGTTATTACGCCCTTTTATCTACGGTTCAATAACAGGACCTCGTTAGCCCGCGCTCTGTGTGGTGTACAACAACGTTCGTCCGGCATTGTCCAGGAGCGTCCCGACGCGACGTCCCTCCGACGTGCGCCTTGTAAAAGAGAAAGACAGTGTCGCACGATTACCATCAACGGTCACTGTCCATTATCGCCCTCCCACCCGGGGTGTATTATAGCGCCACTTCCTTTTGTGGGGGTATTTTTTGTTTGTTATTTTTGCGTTTTCACCCTTACGCTGCTTCCACCCACAAAACGAACGCATAACAGAACGGGAAAATATCCTTCTTAGGATGTGCGGAATGGGGACACAACGTTCGTTAGGCGTTGATAGTTCATAAATTTAATTAAAGCAACCTTTCACACGCAGACAAACGCCAACGGATTTCTTTCACCTTTGCCTGCTGTCAAGAGGGTGTTCGCGGATAACGTTTGGTTCATTTCCTTAACTAACTGTCCAACCCTAAAATTGATCTTTTCGTGTTGGAAGGGAAAAAGGGATGTCTAAAACAGAAACGACAAAACGGAACACGGTACCAATCGAATCCAATTCAGGCCGAATGTCAATGCCATTTGGTAGATTAGTGCTTGGACTGTGCGTTGGATTGATTGGCCAGTATTGGATGGAAAAATAGCTGACAGAGCTTATAGGTTCCCCATATTAAACGGACATATTATGTGCTACCAACTGTTAAGTGCGATGCTTAACGGTTCGCCTGTACCATTATTCAGCATCATAACGATGTACTCTAATACTGATAATACTGAGTCGTTGCCGTTAAATTTTGTCTCTAACGCACGAATTTTTGTCTAGCAGTCACCAATTTTTGACAGTGTGCATCAATTTTTGACAGAATTAGTGTGCATTGATAGTGTTGGATAATACAACGCTTAAGAAGTAGAACGTATACCATAAACGCGTAACGGCTTAAGTGTCAGTATAGTTAGGAGCGGAAACGGTTAGATCAAGTCTCTTCTGCTGTAACACCTTGTAAGAACAACACGTAAAATATATAACCCGCTAGTGATTCCAACAGGTTATGGGCCCAGACCATATAATCGTACAATAAGCTGGAACGATGACCGACGTTACAAAAATAACTGGGATTGACCGATTAGTTGGACGCGAAAACTGGTCGACGTGGAAATTTGCTGTGCAAACCTATCTAGAGGTCGAAGACCTGTGGAACGCCGTAGAACCAAAAGTGAAAGCCGATGGGACTGTTGAAGCGGTGGATCCTGTTAAGGATAAAAAAAGCACGAGGCAAAATAATTCTACTGCTGGAACCTGGTAATTACTATCATGTAAGGGATACATCGACGGCTCAGGAAGCTTGGAAAAAGTTATGCGACGCGTTTGAGGAAACTGGCTTAACGCGAGAAGTCGGCTTACTTTTCAAGCTTATCCATACTGATTTGGAAGCCTGTGGATCCATGGAGAATTACGCAAACAGGATGATTTCGACCTGTCACCAACTGAATGCAATCGGATTTCATATTGCAGATCGATTTGTCGGTGCATTGCTACTAGCTGGGCTACCCGAACGATATCAACCGATGGTGATGGCACTTAAAAATAGCGGCACAGCGATAACCGGAGATTCGGTGAAAACGATTTTGCTGCAAGAAGAAGAAGGACCGACACGCACCGAAAGGTTATGTGTAGCGAAACGAGAGCGAAATAAGCTTCACGGATCTAACCCGATGAAGAGAACAGAACGCAAAGGTCCTAAGTGTTGGAGGTGTAACCAATTTGGCCACATTGCAAGGCAATGCGATAACACTGATACCGTAAAAAGAAATAATGCGTTGGGAGCTGTTTTACAATGTGTTGGAGAAAGAGTGGAGAGCGATTGGTATTTAGACTCCGGCGCCACGATGCACATGACGCATAACCTAAAACTCTTAGCAAACGTTAAGGATAGAAGCGGAACAGTCTTAGCAGCGAATAAGAAGACTATGCAGATTAAAGCATGTGGTACTGCAAGGATCTATCCGGTGAAAAGTGAATTTGGGGGTGTCTTACCAGTGAATGATGTACATTATATCCCTGACCTTTCTATGAATCTGCTTTCGGTAGGTCGAATAGTGAAAAAGGGATACTCGATCGTTTTTAATATCGATGGATGCAGAATAATGAACGGTGATGGTGATATAATTGCGACAGGAACATTGGAAAACGATCTGTTTAAGATCGAGCAGCGAAAATCGTATGATAGAGTGATGGCGTGTTCATCGAGCAATACATCCGAAATGTGGCATAAGCGACTTGGGCATATCAACGTGAAAAGCTTGTGGAAGCTAGCTGATGGAGTCGTGAGTGGTTTGCGGATGGTTGGCGAAAACTCTATTGGTGATTGTACAATTTGTGCTATGGGGAAGCAGGCCCGACTGCCATTTAGTAAGAGTGGATCCCGTGCAGATAATTTGCTAGAAGTAATACACTCGGATATTTCGGGTCCGATGGAGGTGCCTTCTCTAGGCGATAATAGATACTATATCACCTTTATCGATGATATGTCGCGGAGAGTGTGTGTATATTTTCTGAAAAGCAAATCAGCGGATGAAGTATTGGAATGTTTCAAAGATTTCCACACGAAGGCAGAAAGGCAGTGCGAGCGTAAGATAAAAAGGCTTCGAACTGATAATGGGAAAGAATATGTTAATAGTACATTTCAAGAATATCTACGGAAGCATGGGATTCGGCATCAGTTGACGAATGACTACACGCCGGAGCAGAATGGAATGGCGGAACGTGCTAATCGAACAATCGTTGAACGGGCTCGTTGTATGCTGTTTGAAGCGAAGTTGCCGAAAACATTCTGGGCGGAAGCTGTGCAGACAGCTGTGTACCTTATCAATCGATCACCGACGAATGGTCATGATCTGACGCCGGAGGAGGTGTGGAGTGGAAAGAAGCCAGATATTTCACATGTTCGTGTATTTGGTACAAAGACGATGGTGCAAATTCCGAAGGTCAAGCGCCGTAAGTGGGATCCCAAATCCAGAGAATGTGTGCTTACTGGATTTGAAGAGGACACCAAGGGGTATCGCCTTTATGATCCAGCTACAAGATGCTTGCTGAAAAGTCGCGAGGTGAAATTCATCAACGAAGGATGTGGTAAGAATGAAGAGATGCCTCAACGTGGTAAAACAGTGTTACTTGATTTCAGCGCAACACAAGACCTAAACCACGTGGATGGAAGCGGCAACGAGGCAACGAGTGTTGGAGAAAATAGAGGATATTCGCAGGGCGGCTTGAACCCACCATCGACTGTTATGAATGAACCGAAGTCTCAGACAGTCAGACGCAGTATACGTCAGCATAAAGTTCCGGTTAAGTACAAAGACTACGTAGTTGGCACTAAGAAAGCACCTGTTAATGAATATTCAACTGACACGGAAGATGATAGTAGTGATGTTGAGTATGCTAGCCCAGCTAGCGAAACGGATGGTGTTGCAGCTTGCCAACAAGAAATATACATCGTGGAACCTAAGACCTATGCGGAGGCGATGACATCGTCAGATGCTGATCAATGGAAACAAGCTATGGCTGAAGAGCTTGCATCAATTGACGCCAATGAGACGTGGACATTGGTGGATTTGCCACCAGGATACAAAACGATTGGGTGCAAATGGGTGTTTAAACGGAAAACGGACGCAGATGGGAAGCTGTTTCGATATAAAGCCCGAATAGTTGCACAAGGTTTCAGTCAGCAGTACGGGAAAGACTACGACGAAGTGTTTGCACCAGTAGTCAGGCAGACAACATTCCGTACGTTAATGTCAGTTGCAGCAAAAAGGAATATGACGGTTAAGCAGTATGACATAAAGACCGCGTTTTTGTATGCTGAGCTGGAGGAGGAAATTTACATGCGTGTCCCATGTGGTGTAAATGCTGATGGAAAGGTGTGTAAACTGAACAAGGGTCTTTACGGACTGAAGCAGGCGGCAAGATCGTGGAACCAGAGGCTGGACGAGGAGCTAAGACGCCAAGGTTATCAAAGTTGCTTGGCTGACACCTGCTTGTATCGTAGACGACATGGAGGAAGGTGGTGTTACGTGCTCGTCTATGTTGACGATCTGATTGTTGCTGGAGAAGATCCCGAAATGATCTCGTCATTACTTTCTGGTCTGCAGTGCTCCTTTGAGGTAAATGTTATTGGGGATGTTTGTTTCTTTTTAGGAATGGAAATAGAAAAGGACAAACGAGGAGATTATTTCCTGAGTCAGAGGAAGTACATAAGCGACGTGATCAGGACTTGTGATCTAGTCGATGCAAAGACGTCTAACATTCCTCTCGACCCCGGTTACATGAAAAACGAAGAAAAGGGAAGCCCGCTTGCAAGTAATTACGATTACCAGATGATGATTGGGAAGCTGCTATATATAGCGATCAACACGAGACCTGATATTGCAGCAGCTGTTTCGATATTGAGCCAGAAAACGGTGAAACCAACCCAAAGCGATTGGAACGAAGTGAAAAGGGTTGTGCGATACCTGAAGGGAACAAAAGATTTTCGTTTGCGGCTAAGCAAGAACGGTATAGGAGATCGTATAATCGGATATAGTGATTCAGATTGGGCTGAAAATAAGAAAGACAGGAAGTCTAACAGTGGATTTGTTTTCATAGTGAATGGTGGCACTGTTAGTTGGGTAGGTAGAAAGCAAAGCTGCGTGTCGCTTTCGACTACAGAGGCAGAATTAATAGCCCTATCTGAGGCAATACAGGAGGCAATATGGCTAAAACTACTTCTGAAGGAATTAAACGATGAGCAGGAGGTTTTGCTATACGAAGACAATCAGAGCTGTCTGAAATTGTTAGCCGGAGAAAAGTTAAGCAATAGGACGAAACACATTGCTACAAAATATCACTTCACGAAAGATCAAATAAGGAAGCATGAAGTGATTTGCGTTTATTGCCCCACGGAGGATATGGTAGCAGATATTCTCACTAAACCTTTGCCGAATGTTAAAATGCAGAAACTGGTGCGAATGATAGGTTTATCTGTATAGGTTTAGGAGGAGCTTCCATATAATGAAATACGCGTTGAGGAGGAGTGTTGGATAATACAACGCTTAAGAAGTAGAACGTATACCATAAACGCGTAACGGCTTAAGTGTCAGTATAGTTAGGAGCGGAAACGGTTAGATCAAGTCTCTTCTGCTGTAACACCTTGTAAGAACAACACGTAAAATATATAACCCGCTAGTGATTCCAACAGATAGAATTAGATCAATAAAAACATGACAAACAAATAATGTTGTTGCTACGTTAAATTTAGCATAAACAAATGTAATTTAAAGCGAATCTCACCTGTTAAATTAAAAAAAAAACGGTTACAAAGCTATTGCAATATTGTTAAATTATCGATAAAACTCAACGATTTTACATAGATTTATAAAATTAAACACTTTATTCACAACAAAATTATTTTATTTTTTATAATAAAATGAAAAAGCAATGCATTTCGCTAGAAAAATTCGTATGTTCTACGCAAAAAATGGTAACTACGGGACAGAAATTGATGGTCAACGTGACAACGTGAAAACATTTAACGGCAACGACTGTAATCCGCTTTCCGCATAACATATTTGAACCAACATGGGTCCAAACATATTTCCTTTTTGATTATAAAAGCAAATATCGTACTACTGCCATAAGATTTGTGTATTTTGTAAAGCTTCCTAACAGATTACTGTAAATATTTTACACCCGTTTTTATAACCACAAACGCAATGTTTATGTTATCTTTCGCCTTTGAAGCATAGAATGAAAATATATCATATATGTTTGTGTATTTTTTTCCCAACAATACCATCCTTCCAAATGGAAACACGAAATGATCGACATAAACTGCAAACGTTCGATCAAAAGATCTGGGGTATCCGTTCGGGAACGAGCACCTGACCTGGGTGAGGGCAATGAAAAATGAGGGATTATAAATCTATTTTCAAACCACAACCAAAAAGAAGCAACTATGATTGGATGCGGCGACCCACCGGATCGGGTGGAGACAATTTTTTCCACTACGCTTATCCTCCTTCCCGTGCAATAACCGCGTGTGAGTTGCTTGTATGTGTGTGTGTGGTTGAGCCGATATCTTCATGATGAGTTCTAATTTTGCACCCGTGACGTGTGTCGGGCAGTTCGAAAGGGAGGATATAAGTTTAGCAGTCAGCGCCATAGCAGTACCTTATATGCAGCATCATGCTAGGGCCACGGTTCTGTGACGTCACGTCTCTCACGATATGTAGTAAGGTAGCGGGTTGGTGCAAGGTCAAAGTGTCCAACGATGATCAAGATGCGATGCCCCATAACGATTTCGCAATAGGCGCGGGAAAGCAAGTGAAGAAGAAAGAGGCAACGTGCGGCATGAAACGTACACCTGACACATGGACGAAAGAGCAGTGTGTTTGGTCCACGGGAAGGGTACCGAAAGAGATCACGGCTGGTGTTGAGAGGGCAGCAACGCCTAAGTTCCACTGTCAGCTGTCATCGAGCCAATTTTGTATGAACGACAACATCAGCACAGAATGCTCTGCCGTTACGAATGAAGAGGGAGATTGTATGTTCTTCTTGATCGAGCTCGATACACACAGGGCGTGTGTGTGCGTGAACGTACAGTGAGTCAAAAAAATATAAACACAGTTGTGGATCTCGTACTCGTAGCAATTAAAACCCTGTTGCGTCGATTATACAACAAGTAGAATCCAACATTATAATGAAGCGAATAAATTTAAATAGTTTTGTTGAAAAAGGCAATTGACTGCAAAAGATTGGTAAATGCAATAGAAAATATACATAAATTAAACGTGCCTAAATAATACCGTACATTTCAAGAAACTGACAACAATGATCTTAATCGAATGTATTAAACTCTTCTTTCAACATTTCTATTCATTTTCCTTTGCACATGTGAAGTTGAAAATTCAACAAAATCATGTGTAAATTGGTGGATCATTGTAGCACACAACCACATTGAGCAATTTGTTTAACTAATCGTTTCTAGAGAGCAAGTTGTTGAGTGGCGTTAGACCATCCAAATCATCTTGCATTACACTAAAAAGCCGTTATCTTTTATCGCATTACTTATGATTACGAAAGTGTCTGATCACGAATGATTGGTTTCTGCCTTGGACGAAGCATAGGAGGAATATGTCAGAGAGGTTCTTAAGTTAGTACTTAATCTATACAAGTATGAACTAATTTCACCGTTCTCCACACAGCAGGACTACTACCAAATCTCATCCAGGAAAAGAAATAAATAGCAGGTAAAGACCTCTCGAAGTTGTGGTGCCACGAAAGAGAGATCAAAGTTGTACTACCTCACGGAGTATACGTGAAAAAGGGAAACACAACACCACAGAGTTCTACTCATTACAGGACCACGTACCATTAGAGTTGTTTAAACCATCGGTTGTTAAAATTTTATTCATAATTAGTCGACAAAATTTTCAAGGCGGACCAATATTTGTGCCAAACTGTATGTCTATTTTTTTCTACTAACTGTACACGCGAATGTTTTCCCCGCTCTCATGCACGATCGATGATTAAAGCGTGACAAACCGCTTCCGGCAAGCTACTGCGGATGGGTAGGATAAACTGCCATTACATAGAAAGAAACACTTGATGTTCGGAATATTTTCACCATTAATTTACAACCCTAAACAACCGGATAACGATTGACCATTTCCGATCACACTACAAGTTTCCCGGTTCGACAGCATCGCACCACCGCCCAGCAAATGCCACGCTACGGTGCGGTTGATTTTCGTCCGAAATGTAGCTCATAACCATCTCAGTGTCCATCTTGTTGGGTTCGTTTCGTAGAGTGTAGAGCGAATGAAAATAAACGAAGCTGCTCTGCCCAACCGAATGTTGACAAATTCTAACGAGCTTAACGCATGTGGCACTCGAACGATGGCGCCACACGACACCAAATCTTTTGCTTGTATGTGTGTGTGTCTCGGTGTGCATATTTGAAAACGTCCTGCAGCCAGCGTAAAATACATTAACTCCGTTATTTAGCAGGTTGTAACGGTGATCTTCTGCTACTTATTGTGGCAAGCATACAAAGATACTTTCGTCAAGATTGTAGCCTCAAAAACACTAAAACAAGAAAAAAACGTTATTCTTCTGTTTTCTTCAATGAACTTTTAAGCAAAGCGAGAAAACAAAAGAGGCATCGGTATTAGTGAAAGATATATGGAAAATACTACTTTCCTTTGACTAATTGTTGACAACACACACCATTTTGCTCCAATGCATGTATGCCGAGATAGACAACGACACAAATGACAAGATTTATTCACAAAACGGTGTTATTTTTAAATTAAAAAAGGCTACCTTCCACATCGGGGCTAGTAATCCGAACGAAAGCCAAGCAAACATACAGGAATGTTTGTTGATCTTTGGTCACTAAATATGCTATTACATCAAAATACAAAAACAAACGTTGACGGTCTGAAGCAAAGCCGGTCGATCGGTTTAACCATCGTACCCAATCGCATCTCAAGCGCGTGCATTGATTGCAAAATTTACTGGCGACATAACTTTGTGCCGCTTTGTAAACACATTCCCGTACGGTGCTAATGCGCCCGAGCCGAACAACGAGAAATGTTGTTCTTTCCTTTCCTTTTCTCCTCCTTTTCATCCCGCTAAAGTGAGTGCATTAGTAGGACTGAAAAATTCATTTTAACTTCATGCGTCCCAAAAACTTGGCACTGATGGTAACTACTGTGCGTTTGTGTTTTGTCCCGTTCATTGAGGTCCCGTTCATCGTACGAAAAACTATTATTATTGCCATCCAGTCAAGGGCACAGACGGGCCACCGTACCGTGGCAAACCATTTTTCTTGGACGCGCTTAATCTCACATCAGCGTTCGAAACACGCCTGAACAAACGTCCTGTGATGATTTCAATAAAACAGCTGAATGAAACACACGTGGAGTCGTACACGTTCGTGCCTAATAATAAATGTTGCCATAAATGATACGGATGTATATAAATATTTTGTTGGTTCCACCTACAGACGATAACATCAAGTCGTTACGGAGGACATACAATAACTTCTTGTCGAAGCTAAACGTACGTATTCAGTACTATTTAACCTTTTCATTCTTTGGCGTGCTCGCCATAGGTAAAGGTAAAGCTGGTGATCAAACGTACGCGATTTTACCATCTGTTTCTCGTTCAACGCCCGATCACTAGTGATCCGTGACGATCGGTTTGCCTTGGCGCAAAGGCATAAACAGTTTTCCCATCAGCATCGCTTTGGGGTTCACTTTTCACATCACACGCACACACATCCCAACAGCCGTTATATCGATTTTATCGCTTTTATATACATTTTACCATTTCTTTACTACTCCTTTTCGCCACCGTGTGATAAAATAGCATGAAATTATATCAAATCCATTCATTTATTGGTTAAAAGGTATTAGAAAAACCCTAGAAAAGACTAAAACACACCATTTCGTTGGTTAATTAATCGATGAAGATGTCAATCAATTATTGGTTGATATCTACCACCTTCTTGATTACTTTCTTAGCGCTTTATTTATTCACTGCACGTCAAAGACACAAAAAAGACGCCCAAAAGCCAAAGAAGGGTGATTTAATAAAATTGATTAGGCGTCTCCATTAAGAAATCGTGTAGAACCGATACGATACGATAGAATAAACGATTAAACTATTTTTCAACCCAAAACCGATGTAATAAATTAAGAGGATACCGCCACTTCATGTCGAAAAATTAAAAATCAATGTGAATTAGAACAGTGGAACGCAATACGACCTGGCCGTTTTTCTCTTATAAAAAAGAACGATAGAGCAAAAAAAAGTAAATAAGTATAAAATATTAATTGTATTTTGAAACAAAAACTTGAAATAATAGTTAAGATTATATATCTGAATCATAGTTAGGTTACATTTTGGGAGTGAACTACAACAACTTCAATTTACTGTCGGTAAAAGCACGTATCGGTAAACCTAAGCTCATCAAAATGGACATTTTGAATCTCAGTTACGGTACAATATCATCCGTAAAGCAATAAAATAAATTAAAATTATCCCTTTACGAGGTGCAGTGTTTACGATTCTATGTACGTTCCACCGATCAACGAAATAGGTAAGAAAATGCAGTGTTTCATTTGTTTGGGAATGCATTTTACGAGCGTCGTGCAATGGAACCATAAGGTTCAATTTCTTCCTTTCGCTGTACTCAGTAATTAGTCAGTATGATCTGCCTGTTATGTTTCGTGGAACGCGTTACTCAAACTTTTACTATACATTGTTACCGGCACACGCTGATTCTCTTTGTTAATGTGCGTGCTCGGGCTTGTATCATTAAATCACTTTATTAATTCAGTTAAAAAGGAACACTAGAATATTTGATAAACTGTTGCCATTCATCCGCTTTGCAACATTTGTTCACAAAAAATGGAAAAAAAATTGTAATTTGAAAATTTTTAAACATAACTTTGCTATGAAGGAGCAGATGTGATAGTCGTGGTAAATACTGAACTGATTAAATATTTTACACGTAGTGACTAAAGCGGCATTATTCGCGTAGGAGATGCCCATGTTGTTTTCATATTGTTACATATTGTGTTATTATATTATTTCAAAGTGTAGCGTTTGATAAAATCAACATTATCATTGTTATTATAATTCTTATTACAAATATTTATATTTTTAAACCATTTGTAATCTAACTCATAACCAATTATCTGTCTTTTAGGAAAAAAGTAAAAGACAAGTGCTGTTTTTAAATTACTGCTGCCAAAACCAAATTGCAAAACACCAACAGCGTCATCCGACAGGTGTTTGTAATATGCTATCTGTATTATTATTTCCTGCACCAAACCACACGCACAACGGTACAAACAAAACCGAAGCTCATGATGTTGTTCCGATTGTAAACCGTTGCAGCAATAACACAGAGGTCAGCAACGTTCCGCGGGGCAACACTAGAAGAAAATCACTGCCATCGCTTCAAGACGTGTCGCGAAAACGCTAGTCGGGACATACCATTTTCAAACAGAAAATAGATAAATAAACCATAGCAAACACACACACACACACAGCCGCGCACCACTTTCCCAAAACGATCGCAAGGTTACCGCGACGCATTGTACACCATATTCAAGCGTGCTTCCATGTCCGAACATAAACACACACACTTTAACCGGTCGGATACGGTGTACCGGTATGTACTGAGGTCGTTGAGGACCTTGCATGAGCGGCCAAGGGCCAAGAGCGGAACGGAAAATTAGTTCAGCATTTATCACCTACACTCACTTTCCGACCGGTTAGTAGGTGGAAGCGGTGTGTCGGCCTGGTGTCACATAGATGTTGTTCGTGGCGTAGCACCTTACATGCTTGGGGTAGAGCATCGGCAATGCCGGCATGTGCGACATACACACACACCGCATAACCGATTGCTTCTCGCCCATTCCCTTTCCCACGCCGGACCCTAGGAACGGGTTTAATTGATTAAAACACACACCTCGGACAAATGCAGTGGACGAATAGTCTTAGAATGGAGAGCTCGTGATTAGTGATTCAATTTGACGCCAGTATCTAATAAACTCCGGCGCAAAGTGCGTCCAATAATGCACTGACAGTTGTGCAGCGTAGGGTTGTACAAGGAAGGATGGGGTGAAACGTGCCAAACGGAGAATCACGACCAATCATTCCACTAGAGCCTGTATCCCCGCAGAACGGAAGCAAACCCGTCACTTCAATGACGCCATCGCAGCAAACCTCGCAATGCAGCCGATCGGTAAGTGCATTTTTGCATTCGTTTTCCTGGGCCAACAAATGGAGGAATGAGCGAAAAATGGGACGAAGAAAAGGAATTGAGCTTAAATGTATGAAACATTCTTAACCTTGAACCTTTCGTTGACGGTTCCCGCATGCAGCATTTGCAGCACTGATCTCCATCGACGAATGTGCAGCTTCATCGGAAGAGGTTTGTTTCTTTTCTTCAACAAATAAAGCTCCAGTAGATAAACATAAACGGTTCACTTCCTTGTGAGCAGTTTCGATAAAGTGTTGCAATAAAAAAGCGAACAAAACACTCATACTTTAATTGCAATCTGTTCACCCCACCACCACCACGCAGCAACAGCACGAAGTATGATAAAAAATGTTTCTTCCCATTATCACTGAAAGTGCGTCTTTGAGACATGTTTCTTTGCCTCGACGTGACTACGCTGAACGGATGATGGAAGCATATAGCTGAAATGGTGGTAGAGCTGTTGCTGCTGCTGAAAGTAATGCAACGCCTTGATTACATTTGTTTGCCGCCCAATAAACACGCAGAATTGTAGCACTTATTTGCCTTCACTTCCGAAAACATCCATACATACGCGCGTACACATGCCCAGAAACGCATACACATGCGGTGTACTTGACATGGTGTGATCAAGCAAAAGTGCAACCACTCGGCAAAAAAATACAGTGATCGCGCTCGGTGGCACGTGGTTTGGCTGATTTAGCTTTGGAGCGGATTTTGTTTTTTTTTTTGTTTTACTCTTACACACTCCGCTTACTCGGTAAAGAAAAAACAAAAAGAATAAGCACAACGCGCAAGAAATGCACACGTACATAAAACAAACGATATTAGCACATGTGAGAACCATAAGATCGGTAACGATCGTTTGGGGCCACAACACTTGTCAAAAAGGAGGGTTGGCAAATGGGTTTAAACCGACGTACGCACGCTGTTGAACCTTGAAGAAACATTGTTGGTTTTAAATACCAGCCATACACTAAACCATCACTTCTTTCTGAACTCTACTGCTTAATAACATTTCTTTACTGCCACCATATGAACATACACGCACAGCAAGATAACGGACGCGTTGAATAGCAATCTTGGAAGGTGATCTAAGCTCGATAAGCAATGCGCATACGGTACACAGGCACTTGAGTCCCATGCAGCCGGATCTAGGGCGAAAGAGTAACCGCGGCCTCTAAACAACAAAAATCACTCAGCACAACGTTTGTGACACGAGTCCTTTCCTGCACGGCTGTGGGTGCAACTAAAGCTGCTAGCTCTACCCGGAACACACGCGCGACGGCCAAGTTGCTGCGCCGTTCATGCGACGACTAACGAGCGACTAGCGCGCGCCACGGCTTGTTACCGGCCTATCGTTCGGGTGTGTGCGCTGGTTGGGGCCACACGTGAACGGGAAAATCCGCACATTTGCGACACTCTCCCAGTCGCGCTTGTTCTCTCGCGCTGAACGTTTTTAACGTTCGTGAGAGTATGGCCATTGCACGCATTACAAACACAATAGTCAAACAAAACAAACTAAAAATTTGCCGGTGAAAAACGTTCTCGGCACGTTGAATCATTTCCCTCACAACCCACCGAGAGCACATTCTTAATATGAATCTCTCGTTCGTTTCATCGCACACTCGAGAAGTTGGTCTAACTGTATCGTTTTCGTGTCATCCAATTAACACCTGGAATGCCATCGATGGACGACCAGCTTTATCACGTGCCCTCTCGAACCTCTTATCACACTATCAACAAAATTTATCTGGCAAAGTTTGCCAACTTCCTACAGCGCTGTGCTGATAAGCTATGGCTAAAGTGCAAGTTCAACAGCTTACCTAAATTCATTTTGTCAACAAAACAAATATTTCGTGAGAGCAGGGTAGACTTGAAGCAAGAAAATAGAGTTTAAACCAAGTCTAACGATTATGAAAAAATTTTATATCGAGTACGATTAAGTAATAATATTTTTTCAGAGAAGCTACTTTGGGATAACGATGTTTTGTTAGGTGTTCTGCAAATCGAGATAAATTGTTTTTTATCATTTATGAGTAGTATTCTGCAATTTGAAACAGTATAAAAATTACCGTGGAGTGTATCATTTAAAACCTTAATTATTAACAGCCCTAACTTTATGATTACAGTTCCAAGAAAATAAAACTAATAAAAAAAAAATCGGCACATATTAATTGGTGATTTATGATATGATTTTCTAATATTTTAGATATTCATTTTGTTCAAATTGAAGTATTGCAGAGTGTATGTGCTCAAGTTTGCGTATTAATATTAATACTGCATTACTCCAACCTCGGTGTAAGTAATCGTGATCAACTAGTTCTGTACCGGATTTTGTTTTCCCTTGAGTTGGCGCGAAAACGAATGTCTGATACGAGAGCACAATTTTCCCCATTCACCGAGAGCGATCATTTGTACGAGAGTTCGGCAAAACCCGAACAACCACATGGTCAACCGTATTCTCTCATTCTCAACAGTACACTTTGCTTGATCGGTAGATTTTCCTACCAGAACTGAAAAGCCGGTCGTTAAAAGGTGAAGGCATCACGCTCATTTTTCTCATCGAAAATCATGTGCATGAAACCTATCGTGAATGATACATAACGACTCTACGCATTTAACCGAATGTGTGGCTAAAGGGTTCCACCAGCTAATAAGCTTCGCGTCACGTGTCTCTTGCGGACGCTTGTTGTTGTTTATGGTGAGCGATGTCGTGCCCAGCCAGCCAGCGGTTTGATGTTGAGGGCAAGCTCCGCTCACTGCTAATCATTGCTCATTAAAGCAATTAAACCTTCGCAGAAACGTACAATACTCGATGATCTTTTCAACGCAGCATACTTCTTAAGACATAGTTTCGCTATTCTTACGATATAGATAGCAATTCATGCGACCTTCCCATGTTCCACCGAGTATGGCATGTCACGCTCGTAGCAGGTCTATTGAGAAAAACGACTCCATTGCCCAACGGTAGCTCGTGGGGAACGTTCCTTTGCGGTACCTTAGATGGACTGTACAATATTCACTCGGGTATTCACCTGCACCCGCCCTTAAAAAAAACCTTTGCCAGATGTTTGATGGTAGTACAATTTGTTATCTCCACCATTCACTACCCTGTCGATCTCATTCTCCTGAATACCGATTAATCAACACAGTCTTGTGCAAACGTTTGATTTGACTCATAAAACTATGATAAACTGCTCAGCTAGAACGTATCAAGCCTAGTAACATGGTCTTTTTGCCATACATAATCGTCAACGTGATGAAATCTATCACCCGTTAACGGTGGGTGTGTACACACCTTGCCAAACCAAATATTGATCTGCCTTATTTACGTGTTTTTTTTCTCATCCTTTAGCTTGTTCGTATAAAGCGTGCAGTTTAATGATTAAGATCGGGTTTCACCTATACCTCTCGTCTACTGGTGAGTTTAACCTACCAAGCAGTGTGGAACCTTATCATGGTGGTCGTCGTCATCGGTGGTGCTACAAATGAGCTTTCATGTCTAGGTGCTCACACTTACCTAAAAGTAGAAAGAAATGAAAAGTAGAAATTAGTCAAGCATGAACCTCTAATCAAGATCATTTTAAGTAAGTGAATGTTTGAGAAGAAACACTAATATGAAAGACATATCGGATAAGACTTATTATACAAAATGATAATTAAAATAGAGACTTATAAAACGAATAGTAGTTTTATACTTTTATAAGGCTTATTAAACAAAATTTGAGGAATAAAATCATTCTCATAAGAAAAAAGAACTTAACTGAAGAAGAAGAAAAGATTTTTTTTCAAAAATTTTGACAAATTGTAAAAACATTCTTAAAATACAATACCCTTTTTGCACATATTGGTAAATTGTGAAGCAAATTGGATTTGTGGCTTAATTACAATTATTAGTATCAAGCATAAACCCCATATTTATCTACAGTTTTTTTATAGTAAACTAATCATAGCGTTACACATCCACGTTTCATAACAAATTAATAATCTTCAATAATAAATGTCAAGAACAACGTCTACATCTAGATATAAGACACGCATGCTTATTTGTGTCACCAGGTACTTAATTGACATTATGCTTTATTAGTATTTTATAACATTGAAAACAATGTTATGAGAGATTGTAAAAATAATATAAACTCCAAACAGGCGCGGTCCGATGGTGTATTGCTAGCGGCGCCAGTCTTCACACGACAGGACCTAGGAAACTCCCATCCGGACCAAACCCCCGTAGAAAGGCCTGACTATCCGGCTACGTGGTAAAAATAAGTCCTGGCCGTTCTAACGAAACAAAAAAAAATCTCAAAAATGTAATAATAAGACTAAGGCTCCCAATACAGTTGCATTACTAACATTAGAACAAACAAAAGGTAATAGTTTTGTAGATAATAATAAAATTATTTCTGCCATATGCATCCGTATGAAGTAATTACATCCTCTCAGTCCTTAACCTTTCATTAGGAAAAGTAATTAAGCTTCGTAAAAAAAGCTCTCGACGGTAATTATCACCTCTAATCATTGGTTTCATTTATTTTCTACCTCATACGGCTTACAAATGAGTACACGTATAGGTTAATTGGGTGCTAATGCAAAGAGAATTGAACCATGAAATGGAAATCTGATTAGGCAATTCCAAACTCTTTAGAACCTTCATCAGACAATTACGAACTTTAAAACATTTCCCAATCCAACGAGTAGAAAAGGCGTAATTATGCCGAAACTTTGCTCTATCCTGCGAGCACATAAAAAAAACAACAACCCTTCGATCCACCGTAACCCTCTAACTTCAACCCCCAAAACGAGGAAGGACACACCCTACGTCGGTGGATGTCGTGTTAAGTAAAAACTTTACCGCTTTTCACGATTAATCGAGCCGAATGGATGTATGTTTTAATTTGCGCCCTTCTCTTCTTCGACAACCTTCTTTTACAAAACCCGTCGGGCCGTTCGATTTTTATGAGGTTCATGGTTTGTTTTTGAGTCATCCATCAACAAGAGGCAAGGCCGGATGACGCACGTGAATGGATTAATTTCACTCGTTCCGGAACGGGGACCGCTTTTCCTGTTTTGGCGAGAGGACAGCTCTCCACGCTGTATCCCTTTTCGACCACGACACTTCGTATAAGCTTTTCGCACCTGGCAACAAGCATAAGGTATTAGCAAGTCGATTGTACATGCATGAAATGAAAAACGTCATGCTAGTGACGGTCTGTGGGATGAGAATATTGGAGTAGTCGAAACGAAGGTAAGGTCATCAATTCTATCTATATCCTGGCGCTCCTTCTTATCTAGCGCCTGGGTTGAGTGCCATAAACGGTAAGGAAATGATGCAACACCATAACGCTAATGGATGAGTTTGATGGGCGTATCGTTCGCATGTTGGCAAGCGCATGCATCTTCTTTTAGCCATAGCACGGAGTCAGCTTTTGTTAAATGGAAACAAGAATTCGCTGCTTGTGAAAGTGTTGCTGCAATACTTTAATCTTACACCGAGATTATTTTTTCCAAAACCAAACCGCACCGCAAGGAGACGACGCACGCATACTCCCGATTCGGAGTGTTTCTTCACCGTATCCTGATATCTTCTTCCAGCATAAACGTAATCGTTACCACTGTTACATCGTTTTATCGGCCTTTGTTCCGGTCATAAATTTTATGAGCTTTGCACATTTCTCACTCTAAGGAAACTTTCGCATTTTCTTCATGCTTTCGGGTAAAAAAATCACTTTCTCCGACGGGTTTGCGGTAAGGTACGGTAAGACCTATGCTGTGCCTGTTCGAGGAGTTGCATGCAGTTTAGCCCAGCGCAGGCATTAAACGCTCACAGGAAACGGCTGGACGAACGACACACATTGTGACGCATCACGTCTCGGTCTATCGTATCACCTATTTGCCATTTGCACCATCTCCGCCGATTCTGTACAACCTTCTACCCCCTTTGAGTGGGAGGTGGCGAAGAGTACTAAAAAATAACATCCCTCTCCCAAAGCAACACCCACTATCAGAAGCTAAAGCATTGCAATGTCCTTGCCGTTATGTTCTATCGCAGGGCGGACTAGTGAAGCAGTTACGGTCGGGTACCGTTCCGGTTCCGTGGGCAAGTAAGCGTACGTGCATCGACGTTTTATGGCTTATCCTTCAGGGACGAGCTCTGTAAAATATCAGTCTTGCAAGCACTACCCAGTGCCAACAACAACAACAGCATAAAAAGGCAGGGTAAAAACCGGTATTGGGAGTAAGAAATCTGCGTTCAGACGAGTCATGGTTATGATTATGATTATCATGACCGTTTGCTGGACGGAAATGCTGACGAAGAAGCCATCTTCGGGTTGTAATAAAGCTCACCCCGGGAAAGTTGAAGCGTGTGTCGCGATAAGGGTTTACACACCGTACGTTCCACCAATTGTTCTTCCTGTTATCCCTACTAGCCCTAGACGGGCCATCCTACTGGTGCCACTCTATCCCTCTATTTGTGTGATTTACTTCCCTCAACACCTTGACAAGGGCATGCCTTCACAAAGCAATATTTGCGACTCATACTAAAGCCTAATAATAAATGTGAATGCATAGAATTCTACCTCATGATTTTTTTTAAACATGTTGCTCCTTATGTGACTCGAAGAAAGTGGTCAGATAAGTTTTGGCTTTCGATTTTTTATGAGATCTTAGAAATCTAAAATGACTGATGGAGCATTCACACTAGTGCTACGCCCTTGATGAAGGTAGAGGAGATGCGCACGGCAGCTACCGAAGACAAATAGTACTGGGTACGTCAGAAAATATAAATCAGGCATGAACTAGTACAAACATTACAAATAATTCTTAACGTTAGGTAAAAGCTACATGGCGCAACGGCCCAATGGTGTATTGATAGCGGGGCCGGTCTTTGTACGACAGGACTCATCCAAAATCCCATCTGGACCAATCTACCGTACGCCGGACTGACTGTCCAGCTACTGGTAAAAATAAAGTCTAAGAAAGCCGAAAAATAGCAAGTCTAGACCTTTAGAGGTCGTTGTGCCGATAAAAAAAACTACATGGAGTTTAACGTTAGATGGACTTTAAATAGATTCTGTCCCATGTAAATTATTAGACGCTGTAACTGCTTCGCGGTCTTAACCTACTGCAGAAATATTTGCACCACTCACGGTCGAGCACCGTTGTTTGCTAACCCATTATCGTGATCTTTCTGACGAACACATCAACGCCATCATTCCATCACAATTTTAGCCTACCACGCCTCCTCTGTCCATGGACGACCTAAAAGGACTTTACGGACTGTTTCGGCAGTGTCATAAGGTAGGATTTCTTAGCAGGGCTACTGCTGGTATCACCATCAATTTGGTTTTTACCTCGTTCTCAAAGATTTGGCATCTCCAACCCGAGCATGATGCCTCTGTGACGTTGGTCACAGTCATTTGTACTAGCCTGGTAAGTTTGGTCATGTGATTGCTGTGTCACCTGGTAATCGGTTCACCAGTCAGTAGTCAATATATACCAAATAACAATATACTTGTGGAAATTGTAAAGCTCCATCCGCTCTTTGATAAGCACGGTGAAAAACTTCTCTCCGTGGCTTGTTCAATATGTGAACTCCATCCGAGAATAAAAAAGCGACCTACGTGGTCCACTTCGTGCAGGTTAACTTTTGGACTTTTAGAACTTCTGGAGAAGAAAGAGTCACTTCAGCGGAAGAATGTTTCTCACAGTCGATCGTAGGCTCCGGTCTGTAGGACTTCTTTACTACTTTCAATGCTATGGGCCGGAAAGTCTGATGGACGAGCCAAAAGATCAAGAATTGTTGTAATTGAGTCAAAGTCAGCGAAAACCCAGAATAACATAGACTCTGATCATTTGATTATTCCGCGGTGGTTCCCTGCGACCGTGATGATCGTTAGACATATTTTTAAGAAATTCTAAATTTCCTAATGAATATAATGAGTTCCTGAAAATAATTTTTTTTCTGGTCATCTAGTACCATTTATCCGTAAAAAGCTTTACGTTAGTAAAATTTATCTTGTTTTAGGATATGAATATTTTAAATCGATTCCGAATCGATTGAAAAATGTTGTAATTGTAACTAATTATGTTAAATTTCATTTATTTATTTTTTTCAGTCAAACCATTGAAAAGATCGCTCTTACGATTAATAGCACACTCCGTAAAATGAAATATTTTAGGTTGTAAGCGCTCTAGTTGATGAGGCTGATAAATTTCCCTGTGCGTGTCCGAACATGATAAAAAGCTCCGTTTGTGTGAGTAGGTATTCCCTGTTCCGAATCGCGTTAATGAGTCTGATTTGCCTCGTGTTCAGTTGAATACCTTTGAACATCGGCATGAGATCAACAGATGAATAACACTCGCTAATTGAAGTGCGCTCCCTTACTTGCTTAGACGACGACCGCTCGTAACTGACAACGGTGAGCCCGGACACGATGGTGCCATTTCAATCAGCTCCGGTGGTGGCACACGGTTCTTACGCCTGATCGCTAGATGACGCTCGCGGGACGGAAATTTGGGTGTCTTCCTGATCATCACCGGCTGTACCTCGATTGTAGCCTGCTGCCCAACGACGGCGTCACCATTAGCATCCATCGGGCTTTGTCCAGCTGCTGCTTCTGCTCCTGCTGCTGGCACAGATGCTCTCAAATTGGCCGATCCACTCATTGCGTCTGACAGACGTGATCGCAGGCTCCCAAAGAGACTGCTTCCACGGCCAAAGTCCGCTGGTTTCGGTTCGTTCGGTAGGCGCATTCTCTATTTCCCGCTGGAGCTCTTATCTAACAACCGATTGCGGCAACGGAATGTCACTGGCTCCGTTGATGCGGCAAATACGGGTTGCACACACTTCGAACGTAAACAAACTAGACACAGCTATGGCTTCAGGAATGGCCTGCTTCGCTTGTAGTGTAGGAATGGATGCAGCAACTTTCTTTGGTTCGCTCGAGATGTGATGGTCAACTGCAACTGATACTCAATCGAGGCAGGCACTTCACAATTCAAGTGGAACGGATGACAATCGGCGTTTGTTTTGTTTGCCTGCTCTTGGATGCACCACACGCACGCACTTGAAGCGGCACTATTCTAACCGAACACAATACACATCACATACTACGAAACACACGCATACCACGGCAAACAGCTAACACACCCACACTACTGCACAATATTTCAACGTGCTTCTTTTCTGCTCCAACACACGGTTGGTTGCAGCGGGGTACCAAAAATGTGCGATAGGAAGACGCACGCGTGGCCGAGAGGGAAATGGTACACCTAATAAACAGGCATAGGCCTGTTCTTTTTGTTTCGAGAACACATGCCCTGAACCATGACAGCGAACAAGGTAAAAAAGCCTTTCACACCGAACAATGTCACTTTAGTTGGAAAATGCACCCATTCGAATGCGCTTAACCTGGGGACACATTTATGTAACCGGGATGCTGAATGCCATCGATATTCGAACTCCTATTGCTTTGGAAGATAGGTGGCGAAGATTTGATGCCACGAAATATGCCTTGGGAACGACTTTTTGAGGGCTTAACGAGGTTAGTCTTGCTGTTCAGAACAACAACAATCAAACTTCTTTCAAACAAAACAACGAATTGCCTACTCTAAGGTCACTTTTTGGTGGCTGTAAATCGTTCAACGAAAACTATTGGGTTTCAAATAATGATCGCTTCGGGTCACAACGTACATATATATTCGCAATCACACGAGACACATAGTTTACGGAACAATTTGCAACAAAAACGAAAACAAAGTATGGAGCAGTGGACATTAGTGCTGAATCTTGTTGGCAGCAAATAAAACGAACGTAATGAAATGGACGGATCGACGAACTGCCGCTACTAGCGACAAAATCTCACGCAAAAGACATAACGATCTAGTGTGGTGGAAAGGGTTGTGCTATAAACCAAGGCACACAGTGTACACGCGACTGCAAACACTTCGTCCAAAATAATCTTCCAGTAATTAGTACTGTTTCATGGCATCTGCCGGGTCAAT
The DNA here is from genome assembly GCF_943734755.1 of Anopheles moucheti. Classification (NCBI taxonomy): domain Eukaryota; kingdom Metazoa; phylum Arthropoda; class Insecta; order Diptera; family Culicidae; genus Anopheles; species Anopheles moucheti. The sequence continues at coordinate 47,699,310 of NC_069141.1, forward strand.
TGAGCATGGATATGTGATGAAATAAATACAAGTAACAAAGCATCTATAATCATCATTATTACACTGGTGGGCATGCAAATTTGTAAAGAAAAATCAGCTTGTAGATGTTTTGCTACCTAAAGAACCCACTGTGCCTGTTGCTGCGTCGACAAAGCAGGCGAATTCAAAAATCAAAACAGAAACGCGAATTATATATTAGTGTTGGTGAAATGGCTCGAACATGACCGCATACATGCGTGCTGATGCAGAAAAAAAATCGCGTGTAGCTCTATTCTTCTTCATGGAACCGTTTTACTTTTGTTTCTTGTTTTATGTTCATCGTGATTATGACGTAATTAATTTCGATGGAAATGCTATTCGAGTAAATAAACGAAGAAAACCAAAAATTTAAATACTTTTAAATACAATTACATTAAACTGTTTTGCTACGCGCATTAATTATAGCACGTATGGAATATAGTGCGTAAAACTCGGAATATGAAGGCCATTTTGCGAACTGTCGTTCCAAAAATACTACAATAGATTAGGATTTTCAACACACATAAAATTGATGGAACAAATTGGATTGAAAGGAAAGATTTCAATGCTGGTTCAAGAAGTAACGGTCAGGTGGTTTCGATAAAATTCGTTCTCCATAGATGTCATCAGCGATCAAAACCACCAAACTAGCTAATAAATAAAAGATCTAAATTTCATTCGAAACGCTACCTCAGGTTAACAATGAGATGTTAGAAGTCTATCCAATGAAACAGATCTATACTAAGAAGATTCTATTTTAAATTAGACATAAATGTAGATTTTCAGCAGAAGATAAATTGATGCTGCATGCAAATGCTGCTAATTATAACAGTTTGGTGCCAGCTAATAAGCGGCATTCGCAATAATTATGTTTTGTAATAGGCAATTAACTTATCATTCTATTACGATAATTTTCTCGATAACATTAATGAGTTCTCGAACATTTATCTGATAGCTCAGGTAAGCAGAAAATAAGTATGCAACAAGCCGACATCTTTGTAATTTTGCAGTTAGAATGATTCGGATCATCCACTGTTATGGTAAATTTGGGGCGTTGCTTTAGCTCTTGCATTTAATGGAGAAGAATTACATGTTTCTTTACCAAACGTTAGCGTATGCTAAGTACGCTGATAGTCCTATCTTCGACGATAATTCGTACTACTTGTTTGTCCACAACAGGTGCTAGCCGGCCGACTCCGGGTTATTCGTGTCCGACGAAGTAATTCTAAAAAATGTTAACAAATAACTAATAATTTACTTGCAATTGAAATATGTTTCCGCTACGCTTGTATAAACGTAACGCTTGTTAACATGCACGAAATGATTTACAATACGCACCTAAGTTAGTGATTGTGACGTGGTTTGTTGTCTTGCTGTGGTTTGTAAATACTATCGGGATGATGCGTTTTCTGTTTGCACACGGATCTTAAGTGTCCGGTTTGGAAACAAATCATGCAGGTTTGATGACGATGGTTGCAACGTGCAGCAGTGTGCCCTTCATGCCCACATACTGTACATTCTGCTCTATTGGTTCTGTTGCGCTCTACCAGTTGCTGTTGTTGTCGAGGTGGTTGCGAATGTTTCTGGAGTGGAGCATTCGGCGGTTGTTTCCATTGTGGCTTTTGCAGCGTTGGTCCATTTGGTTGCCGTTGCTGGTTACTCTTTTGTCGGTGATTCTGTGCATTTTTCTGAATGCTTCGTTGTTTATTATCCTTTGAATGCGATGTTTGGTTTTGTTGTGGTTTCGATTTTCCGCTACCCATGGTTTAGGAAGTAACGCGAAGCGCCAAACAACCGGCTACAAGAACGATCAGGACTGAACTATGAACGGGTTTGTGTTTGGTGCGCAAGTTCAGCACAAAAGTGTAGTTCAAGCGAATCAGTGTTTCTTAAGCGTAAGTGACAGACATTGGGCTTGAGTATAATTATTCTCAATGCACTTAACTATAATGATTAATTATTATCCATTCTATCAAGGTAAGTTAATGATGCAATCAGTTAGAAAGTTTGGAAGTTCATTTTCGTGAAACATTCACATATAACGCATGTTTGGACACCAGATTTCAAACACACATGCTTGAGAGCCACTGGAACGTAAAAGGCCTCACACATACTAACGAAACGTTATTTCATGCATTTCCAGTAACGCGCATCCGATCAGCATTAGATGCATGTTAGACACTTGCGTTTCCCCCCCCCCCCCCCCCCCCTTGAATTGCGTTCCCCCCTTGCGCTCGGGAATGAGAAAGGAATTAACTTAAATCACAATTCCTACAACACACTACAAATACACCGGCAGCAGGTTTTTGCACATGCTGGTGTAAGTTAACAGTGTTTCAACGTAGGTCGCGAATGATTCATCCGCTTATCTGCCGCAGTGTTCCGTATTTTCGCGATAAAGCATCGACTCTGGTAAGCAATATTTGCCCTGTTTTAACTCATTCATTATCGCGCGCGTAGCTACGTATGATTGCAACTGGCGTCATTCGGAAAGTGGAAGTGAACTTGCCATTAACGTACATCTGTCGCTCGTCTGTCCCGTGTTATAGGACTGTTTGCATATTTTTCGTGGTTTTTGCTGATCATATTTGTGACACAGTTGTAGCACCAGCATTCGATATGGGAAATCTAATGTGTTGTTGCAATTATAAATTGCCAGTTACGAGTTCAACACGAAATGGAGGTGAAAGCTCTGCCACGGTATTAGCTCACACTCAACCACAACGGGAGCGCAATAATGCACTCATAAACGGTGAATCGAGTTTAAAGGCAACGAAATTGTCTACATCTAAAAAAATACTGCCTATTGACAATGTCGTTCCAACACAAGGCTTGGGTCGTACTATATCTGGGACAGACCCCAAAACAACCAACGGTAAAAGGATTGAAGTTCAGGATGCGAAACGCAGTGCAAACGGCGCTCAACAAGTATTCCGCAATGTACGAAAAGGACAGGAATGTAATGCTTGTGGAGAATTGGATCACTTGACTGAAAGCTGTCGGTATCGCACGAGATTGTGCTTTTACTGCCGCGAAGAAGGACACATTGTTCGTATCTGCCCAAAACTTAAGCGTGCCAAGAAGCGGAATGGAATGCATCGCAATGGTACATCCCAGGCGCCAACTCAGAAGGGGAAAAATAAGCTAAACCTCAGCATGAAGCCAAAGAGAGATTATGTGGTTAAACGTTGAAGCCAAACATGACATTGGAAGACCTTTATTGAATGGTATACTAGTTTGGTGTATCGGCAACTTCTTCATAAACCGCGTGGCGAGGGCACAATAAACGCCTAAGGACGCACAGTTGCTCCAGTAAAACAACGTTTATCGGTATTGAGCTCGATAAGCGATCTTATTGGTGGGACATCATGGTTGAATGTATCCTAATTTTCGAATAATGTGCTTATGCTCAATAACAGAGCATGACGAAACTTCGGATGCATGCGTAGCAACCTGCGTGTACTCACCCACTCAGTGACTATTATTCCAATGGACGGGATGAACGTGTGTAGCAGAGGGTACCTACAAATGAGGCACCGAGTAAGTTAACCACGTCGAGTTTCCTGTGGCGCAATGGTATTGGTTGATACCTTCCCGCGAATGATGGAAAAGTACTTGGAATGCAATTGAACAAAAATTATGTATACTACAGCACAATAAAAGCAGTTTATTTCAAATTTTGCCAGAATTATTGTAACGGAAACTATATTTTCCAATCTAGCCGTAAGCCGCTTGAGACATACATTGAGCAGCTCTATAAAACAATTATTTTAAGGGTTAAAAGAAAAGCTGTCACATATATTGATGGGTACAGGAAGTAAACTGATTCACGAGGAAGTAATTGAAACATTGAGAAAACTTAAACATGATTTTGATAAAACAGGGTTTTCTACCGAGCGCCTTCCACTACTTAGAACAGCCCAGTCTGCCCGGAATCGTTCAGAACCTTTCTAAACAGTTGGAATAGTAGGAACTGTCTACAGTTCCTAAACCTAAAAAAACTGTTAAAAAAAGGTGAAAAAAAATCTAAAAAAATGCGTTTAATCATAAAATGCGTTTTAATCATATACAAAATTTCTTTCTAACTTATTTTAATGTAATCTTTCTAAATATCGCCTGATTCTGTGAATAAATTAAGTGCAGAATAGGTATTCGACTCCGTAACTGAAGTATAAACGAAATAGCACCAGGATTCGACTTACGCGGATTGTTCACGGGTACCTCGGGACTGCCTGTAATTTCAAATTACGCACTGGTGTGTGTGGCTGCTGTACGTGATCCGTTTTTTATCCACATGCTGGATGCTAGATTTTGATAAACAAAAAAACCTTGCTCCAGTTGCGTTATTCCCCATCTTTTATGGCTTATAAAGTTACAACAAGCTTCTCCTTGTCACTCTCAGTCTCAGCATTTTCTCATAGCATTCTTCGAACAAATCTCTTATGAACGGCTTTACTGTACAACCCCCTGAGGTATTAGGAGAACATATTATCGTAAAATGAAAAATGTGCAACAAAAACTTAGCGCACAGTTGGTTCATCAAAGATACGATCTCTGGTGTATATGTGCGATTAAATCAGTACAGGCAGTCCCCGAGATACGCGGATCCTCTTATATGCGGATTCGGAGATACGCGGTTTTTGGAAATTTGACAGCTGAGCTAATTTATAGCACAAAATTTAAGCAAAATGGTGAAAAATTGGTCGAAAATATCTTTTATGTCACATAAAACATTTGTTTTTAGCTTATTTTAATGTAACCTTTCTAAAAATCGCCTGATCCGTTGCATAAATCAAATGCAGAGAAGGAAGTCGACTCTGTGACTTTGAGGTATAAACGAAATTGCACCAGGATTCGACTTACGCGGAAATTCGAGTTACGCGGATTTTTCCCGGGTTATAGCGGTCCGCTATAATAACGTATCTCGGGAAGTGCCAGTATGTGTACGTATGTGTGTATGTGTATCATCACGTTTGTGCGAACATGCCGGATTATGGAACTCGCGTTTGCTTGCGACTCAGTTAATGTGTGTGCCTTGGATGGAATAGTTGGAGTGTGTTTACTATACGATGGGAAACTTTTTTTCCAGCAACAATCAAACCACTTCCCATGGAGGATGTAGCGTCTGCGGTGAATCGGATCATTCGTCCGATCGTTGTCGATATTCGACTCGGTTATGTTTCCACTGTCGCAAGAAAGGACACTTAATCAAAACATGCCCGGTTAGGCAACGGAAACAGCAGCAAATGTGCAGCGTTAGACAAAAGTAACATTAATTGCCCATTGAGAGTTTATGTTTGTTTGGGCAAGTAAAATGCGTGTGTGCAATAAATGGTTTTGAATTTTCTCTTGAACGCTAAACGTAAACATACGATGGGTGCAGATGTGGTGGTAAAGGCAGTCTGACGTGAAGTGACGTGACGTAAATGTGTGTTAGTGAGAACGCCAGCGGCATAGAACAACCATCGGCGGTGTGATTTTGAAAAGAAAGTGAATTTCTCAGAATGTACCGGTCGTTTAGTGATGGCGGTTCTGTCTGTTGCTCGAAATGATACTCTGATTTCTGTGTCCGGAGGAAAGATATAAGCCGATACAATGGGAAATCTGCTGTGTTGCTGCAATACGAACGCAAATTTAAGCAAGAGTTGGGAGGAGTTTAACAGTGAAGCGTTTGACTACCAAAATTCCCAAACGCAACAGTATAATGAAAAGGCTGTACATAACCATGGACGGGAAACAACAACGACAGTGAATCTGGAATTATCCAAGACAAAATCGTCTTATAAAAATGTCAACCAAACAACGCAAGGGTTATCGCAAACGGAATCACTACGCAGTCCAATAACCACCAAACCGAAAAGCAGCATTGGTACACTAAACGACGTATATTCGAATCCCTGTTACAAAAACCAAATTTCCGCATCAAATAGAATGAGAGCTCCTCGACCGAATAGACAAAAGTGTTTCGCTTGTGGAGAATTTGGCCATACGACGGATAGCTGCCGGTATCGCACGCGATTGTGCTTTAACTGCCGCGAGGAAGGCCACATTATTCGCATTTGCCCGAAACGGAAGCGCTTAAAAATGGGTAATCGTCAGAAGCGTCGTACTGGAAAGTCCCAGGTGGCAGTTCGGAGGCAAATCATAAACCAGAAGCGGCACCACCACGCGACAAGTGCCCCTAGGAAACCGGTAAAGGCATACGACAGTGACTTACCTCCAAACGTGTGGGGTGAACCCTGGACACCGGTCGGGACAATTGTCACACTCGGCACCATCGAAGATTTCGCTGATGATAACCCCCTGGAAAAGAAAAGTGGATGCGATGATTTAATATACCTAATAATGTGCTGCCTTTAGGCGAACTCGAAACTCGAACATCGAAAAATCTATTTTGTGATGCTGTGTCATGTATGTTTAGGCTATAGAAGCGAATGTTGATGTTGGAGGAGAATTTATTTTTCCACACTGTACTCACCCCTAACCCATGACAATGGTTACTTTGTTCTGAGATGCCAGAAGCAATTGAAATCAGTCAAGTGCCCTACCAATAATGTTTACGTGAAACAGGCGTGATGAAACAAGAGACAGAAATTATTCTTTGTGTGTTGGGCGAGAAGTTGACTGTTGATCGGTGTCTGGTTTGTGGACACCCTTTGCATTAAAAAAAAAAAACATTTATAGACAGCCATAATTTACAAACTTTCTTGTTGCTATTGACAATTCTGTTTCGCAACATATAAAGAACAATAAATGAAGTTTTCCGAATACGATTTTTTTGTATCATTAGAACTTTCCGTCGCTTAGAAGATACACAGAGAAACAGAACAATGCAGCATACTTGGCAAAAATGCAATTTATTGTCATGATGGAAACGAGTAGCAAAACAAGTAGTAAAAAACCTTCATCCGAATACCCGGAGATTCTCAGATGGGCACGAAGAAACTCTGCTGTACCGATACTTCGGATGCGCTGTCATCCATCTTTTTGAATGATTTTTGAAACTGCTGGAATCGGCTACGACGCTGCTGCAGATCGGTCCCGAATGTGTACTTGGGTAATTCGGGCTGTGATTCTTTGCGAACGGCTAATGGTGATGGTGCCGTTTGTGGTACATCCACTGGTCGGATCGCACTCATCCGCGGACTAGCAATCCCAACAGGTCTGTGGACCTGTGCCTGCAGGTGCTGCTGTCGCTCGTATTCATCCTTTAGTGTTTGGTACGTATCCCGGCGGGACGAGTACCCTTTTGCTGATAAATTATCCTTGCTGTAGTGTCGCTCTCGGATGTTGTTATTGACCGATCGGCCCTCTACGGCATCACGACTGGATCTCCATAGATGATCATTGTCAGACTTAGATTTGCCACGATCGGGCGATCGTTGTTTTCCGGTATACGAGGTCGCAAGGTAAAAAGCCGCCGGCTGTCGTTTGTTTACCACACTGTAACCCATTTCGATTTCCTTCTGTTTACTTTTCAGGAAGCTACTTTCAGTCGGTTGATACAGGGTCGAACGACTCCCCGGAACGGCGGGAGGAGGCGTAGTGCTATCCCTACCGCTGTTGTAACTGTTTCCATCCTCCTTCAGTGGTTGCACCGACATGGAAGACGAGGATCGATGATGATCGTACGTGCCCGTGGTGAAAAATCTCTGCTTACCGGGTGACAAACTGCGCTCACGGTAGCTGATAAGCGAATCACGGGAGTTTTGGCGTGACTGCTTGATCGCTTCTAGCTTTGCCTTAAACTTTTCCTCTTCATCCAGTTTACAGTTGATACCCACGTCACGGAAGCGTGGTAGAGGAACGATCGTCGCTTCCGACGCGGTGGAACCTTTGCGCGAACCGTGCCGTTTGGAATTATTTCCATTGCTTCCGCCTTTGTTGAAAAGTGTCCTTTCGAAGCGCTTTATGAAGCTTTCCACCTTCTGTACCGGTTTGGATGATTTGAACGACTTTTTACGGTACGTGCGTGTATCTACCACCACCGGTATTTTTTCCTGTGAGTGTAACGAAATGTTCTTTGCATAGAGCGGTTCAAACACATCCGTCTCAGGGGCCGGGTTCTCTGTAAGCATGAAACGAATGGGATGTTATCTTCAACATACTGCGCTAACATACTGGGATTATTGAGTTACTTACTTGCCGGTCTGGTGTAGGTACCGGTGTTGATCGGTTCTTCGTTCGCTTCGTTGAGTGTGAAGGTGTCGCTTCGAGTGATTGCATGCCGAATACGTTCCGGTTCCTTGTCATGGCGTGTGAATGTGTTTGTTCGCAGGATGCTGGTCGGTTGCTTTTTCCCATCCGGTTGCTTATCGAGATAAACAACGATTGGGGCCGGATTTTCTTTGCCGTAACGGCCTGACGATGACGATACACCGTGTTTCGTTCCACTTCGGTTCTGCATCGTGCCAACACTGTTACTGCTACTTCGCCGGCCTGCACTGAACGGTCGATCAGGTTCTTCGGCGAGCGTGCGACTAGACGTTGAATTCTTTCTACTGCCACTTGAAGCCGTTTTTACCGGGGCCGTTGGCGCAACCTTAGAAGAAGGTGTACCGGTGCGCATTGTTCCACGTTCAGTTCCGTTTGCAGATGGTGGAGCGGTACTGAGTATCAGATTCGGGCGAAACGTTCGTAGAAAAGACATCGTTGAACTAAGCTCTTGGAAAAAATACACAAATTTAGAATCACACAGCAATACAAGGATTACGTCCAAAGCGAACTCCACAGCGAGAAAGGATGCCTGAGACACGCAAGATGTTATGGTCGGTGGATCGTCACACGGGCAGTGACTCGAGCAGTTACTGCCGTTCAACTGTTTGATCGGTTTGCATCATATATCTTGTGTTCTGCCGAGGCACGGTTTTGCAAATGAGATCAAATAATTTACAATGCAAATTTCACGTGCGTCGGTCTATAAGGGCATTGTACGCGAGAGACATGGTAACCCGTAACCCTGGTAACACAACCTAAACAGGTATTGATCTGCTTCCGACTATCGTTTAACAAACGCACGCGAACAACCGATCCTTGCAAGGTCACGGACCGCCTTGGCAAGATCATGCCATCTGTAACATGTTTTACGCACAAATAACACACGGTTCCGATGAAGAATTCCATCACAGTCTTGTAGTAAACTCGTTCGTAACAAACTATACTATAGAGCGCAAGCCTTTCGAAGTATAAATATAGGGATATACTTTTTTTTTTGTTACATCACTTTAAAATTTTTAGTAAACAATTTTAGCACTTGTGAGAAAAAGATACCAACATATGCAATTCATTTGAAATGTTGGCACGATTTATCGCAAATCTGCTTGGAAACAGTATCCAAAAACGACAAGCTCCAGCTCACAAGCAACGAGTGTGAAAACCTGTTTTCATATTTATGATGTTGGTCTCAACCGAAACGGCGATCCAAGTCGTGTTTATGCCGGTAGCTGCCAGTTGATAGCGCCACAAAGCCAGGGGTAACTGGTTTGCATCTCGTGTTAATCTCAAGACTCTTTTCTCCCGGTGAGTACGCCTTGCGATCAAGTATAGTACACCGAAAACACACCATGCACGTTGTTGGAACTCACTTTTATCGACACGACCAAGAGGAACGTTTTAGTTTTAGTACGATGCTCCGTGTGTTGTGTAGTTTCTTCTCCACATGTTCCACTGTGACTACTACTTCCGGCAATGCGTTCACTACTGCCGCCACTCACGTGTTGCTTTAGTGAGTGAACCGGATTTCACACGTTCGAAACAAACACACCATACAACCCCGCCGATGCGCTTGCGAACCTCACGCCGGTCGAGATGCAAAATAGCGACTGCGCGGATACGGCATTCGAATCTCGGCCGCTGATCGAATGCGACCTTCCGCTCCGTCCACCGGTGTCTGCACCTACGCGTGCTGTTACTGCCTACACTACCACACCGTTTGCGTGAACCATACAGGGGGAGGCAAAATTAGGTAGAAAACCTTTTGCTGGAGAAATATCGTTGGTACACGCTTTTGGACTACACCGCCAGTACAAAACGCGCTGGTGAACAACGGAAAGCGTAACCAGATCGACCGGCGTGGGCTGTAGGTGTGTGGGCAACACATTGTGTGTGTGTGTCCGTTAGTTGTAGGTCGGAGCTTTTTCGTTTCCTTCCCTTGCAGCGACGGAAACGGAACCAATTGCGAGTAACGCTTTCGCAAAACAGACAGGGACAACGCGAAGACCAATCTTTTGGGACGTTGCTGCCAAGTGTTCTGTTCAGATTGGCCTGTATATGTGTTCCGGTATGATCTCATACTTATGGTCGGTACTGTTTAATTTCAGGTTAGCTTCCAAAGCGTGTTCCGCTTCGCTTAAAGCGGACGATAATCTGTAAAACTGTCCACACGGTGTGTTTGTAACTGTGGTGTGTGGTGGTACCTGACGGTACAAAACCGCGGTCAGCCCATGTCTAATCGGGGGTGCTAAATCGCATCTCGATTGAGCGCGTCTCCGGTGATTGATTTCCATCTTTTGACGTTCGTTAGTATAGACACGAGGGGTTTTCCCCCATGTCGGTTACCATGAATCTGCAAAAGACTTGCGGGCGCTATGTGGTTCAACACAGGATGCACGCTGTTTATCGGATGGTTGTATATTTTTATGAAGCTGTACGTCAAAGCATGTGGTCAGACTGGTGGCCACTCAAGTGCCGAGAAGGTGTACACAAAGGTGTACACAAAACAAACGCATCCTATTTGCATCGAGGTCACGGTAGGTTACGTTACTGTGCTGTGCGATGGCAAATGTTTGCACATTGCCTTCCGGGGATTTTGTGAGTGGGATTGCGCTGTGGATTCCTGGGATTTTAAAAAGGGTGAAATCTTACGCAGATGATGTAGAGGAAAATAATTATAGATAAAAAAGAACTTCACGGGTTTTATTAAATAAATTGACTTGTTGCCCAATAGCAAATGGAATTTGTATATTATATTCTACGTGAGCGAACTGATTCAATGCAAAGTTGACATTAACCGTGTGGCCACACCTGTCGATTACTTTGGTGTGTGCAACTTCTTTCTCATACAAACACAGATACAAATGATAATACGGATCAGCAGGAAAAGATAAAATTCACATAAAACAACAAACGGTGGTGAAAGGCCTATAGACACTCGATAGTGATCTTTATCCGAGCTGTGATGCGGAACCACACGATACGATTGTGGTGTACGTTGATGAATAGTAGATTAATTGCCCATTTCGCGATTACCGCACTTAACGATGATTGCAAACAAGGCGCCCCGGAAAAGGCAAACAAAATAATGAACCGTCTCCCATTTTCGAGAGCCACCGCTCGTAACACTTTCCTTCATGCCAGTGCGGGGTTGCAATGTTTGATTAGACATGGCATCGAATTGAGCTTGAACATCCTCCGGGGTGGTGGTGGCCTCAATAATAATAGCAGAACGTAGCTGAATTCAGCCAGCAAAAGAGACGACGGCGTAAACGACTTCGAATGTTCACCTTTGCGTGTGGAGCGTCGAATGGAACCAGTTTGTGGCGTTTTGCTTATTTGCGAATCGTCTAAACACTCGCATTTATTTGGCAGTTTGAAGTTGGACATGTTGGTCCAAGAAGAGTAGCGATGGCAAAGATGCCGTCTGGTTTCCTGTTTATTCTAACCAATCCATGCGCACGCTGATGAGGTCATCGTTCCTTAAATCACATCACAGGTAGGCCGTATAGCAAAGCGGAACAGAGAATCATACTCCACCAGCCCGCCCGGTAAACTTCATCGCGAGCGCGATCATTTGAAGATCATCTGGAAATGCCCAATACGAAACCTGCTTTGCAACGCGAACCAGTTGGCTTTAATTGGGCATCCAAACTCACCCCCACCGGGGGCATCGTGTCTTCTTTCTTGCCAGCAGTTTCTGCAGTTTCGTCTCCAACTAATTACACCGGTTTGCATGTGAATTTGTGTGTACCTGTCTGAGCTGGGGGTTTTGTATCGGCCGGGTTGATGAGGACAGGCTTTCTTTCGATGTGAGACCACATCGCGAGAAGGAGTTCCATCATGCAATCGGTTGGAGGCGTTGAATATAAATAGCTAAGTGCCCGTTGATGAGGCGGCGAAGGCCCTCAGCAATGAGGTGTGCTATAAAATTGAACTTTGCATCATGTTTTCGGAGCGGGGCAGTACTTTCGAAGTTGCCATCACCCACGCTTGGCATCTTTGCTAGGTACAGTGACGTCAGGAAAGAAGTAGTAAATAATTGCTTAGTCTTCTGTCCATCTACTAGCGTTGCCGTACGTAAAAGAGGAGAAATATTATTTCCACAAAGGTTGTGTAATGTTCATGGGACTGGTAAAAAGGTTTTTACAGAATCACGGCATATCAAAGTTTACATTAAACGATCGCCGAGGCAGAAAGAGATCTCAGGGCTGGTAGAAAATCCCGGATAGAAAGTAGAAATAAGATGAAATCATGATAAATGATTTGTAACCTCAGACATTCAAACTATCTCTCTGTCTCTTCTTGGCGTAACGACATACTGGGTCACGCCCGCCATTTCTGGCTTATTAAATTAATTTTTTTATTTATTTTTTAGCACGTAGTCGGATGCAGTCAGTCCTTGCCACGGGGAATTGATCCAGATGGGATTTTGGTCCGGTCCGTTTGTGTGAAAACCGGCACCGCTACCATCATGTCGTTTCAACTACATGTTTGATGAATAACCTATATCAGTACAGGGTTTGGCAATAGATAGGATACGGCGTGCCCAACTTATGGAATCGCGCAAACGAATAAGACAAAGCGTACCATTGATAGGGAAACGCGAAACAGTTTATGGTATCGCGTGAAATAAATAGGGAATCGCGTGCACAATTTAGTGAATGCCAAATCGGCCGACCGGTATTGGAGCTGCGTATATATTACCCCGGTTGAAGAGTTGAAATTTAAAAACAAACATTTTAAATTAATGTTGCATGAAATATCGAATTTTGGAGGTAAAAAAAGGGATGTAAAATATTGTTTGATAACATTAGAGCATAAAATAATTGATTTTCACCGACAAACAACAACATTTAATAACATATACAACTAAAGCATTCAAAAATTTGAATTGGATCTTTCAAACATCGTATGTATACACAGGATTTCAAAACACGGGCATATGCTGTCGTTAGGTATAATTCACGGGTACTGAAAATATTTAATATTGGTCTAGCAAGCGAAGCGTCTAAAGTTAATCCAAGTGTGCAAAACAAGTACTTGTGTCCTGCGTTAAATTTTCTATTTAACACAAATCGTGCGTTCATTTTTGGTGTCGGTTAACATACTTGTAAAGGTACGTATTTGCGTACAGCGACTAAAAGATGCGAAATTTTAAAACGCTCTTGCATTATTGTGTGTTTCAGGCGCTAGGGTACAACAGGTATCATTTCCAACTCACTTAATTGTTGTGACTAGCAAACTGCAAGCGGATAAAGTAAGTTAAAATACAGCTACGGACCGCAACAACCGAACTCTAACTTACATCGTTCTATTTACATCCTAACAGACATGAGCTCCAATCAAAGCTCTGAGCAAGTGCAAAATGCAGGCAGATCGGTTCAAACGCCCCGTCGACGAAAAACCACGAGCAACGAAGATAGAGAGCGTGTGGTAACGGCGTATGAGAACGGAGCAACGCATGCACATATTAGCCAAATGCTAAACATCAAACTGCAGACCGTTTATGGGATCATCAAAAAGTACCAAACAACATGGCAGATCGAAGCCAAGAAACGTGGTGGCAACAGGCAGAAAGTGTTGTCGCAGCAAGCTATAAGCGATGTTCGGAGTTGGATCGACGACGATTGTACGGTGACGCTGAAAACGCTCGCCGAAAAAGTATTGGAAGAACACGGGATACAAGTTTCGACTACTACCATCGCGAGGGAAATAAAAGGTTTCAATTACTCCTTGAAGATGATTAAGCTGATCCCAGAACGGCGCAACACTCTGCCAACAATAGAAGATCGCAAATTATATGCTACGCAGTTTTACGAAATAGCTCGGGAAATTCCGGACAATGGCCTAATCTACCTGGACGAAGTGGGGTTCAACGTCAGCATGCGCACGCTTAAAGGACGATCAGCGAGAGGAGCGGCGGCCACCATCACCGTCCCACAGCTAAGAACTCGGAACATATCCATCATATGTGCCATGAATCGTTACGGCGTGCTGCATTACACCACACATACGCGGTCCGTGAATAGAGACCTTTTCGTACAGTTCATTGAAGAACTAAAGCACACACTGCGTTCGAAAGGTATCCACAGAACCTATCTTGTGATGGATAACGTGGCTTTCCATAAAACAACTACCGTAAGAACCGCCATCGGAAACGATGAAGACAAACCTCTATATTTACCACCCTACTCACCTTTTCTTAACCCTATCGAAAATCTTTTCAGTCAATGGAAAAACTTTGTGAGACGAAAAAGTCCTGAAAATGAGGAACAATTGATGGAAGCGATCAGGAATGGCTCCAACCTAATAAGCGCACAGGATTGCGATGGCTACATCTCGAACATGTGGCAATACATGTCCCGGTGTTTGAGAGGAGAAGAAATTTTAGATTAAGTTTTAGATAATTGTTTAGGTAGTAAGATGCTAGATTTAATGTGTAAATAATTTAGTTAGTAAACTGACGACTCTTTTAAAGAGACGAAATGTGTTGATTTTATACTTTAGGCTTGTAGTGTATCAGCTCATTCAGCCATGCGCATATCACAGTTGTGATGTTCATGTTGCTACGCTCTAGAAACAGCTTAACTCTTTTCAAGGAAAAATTGAAACCATTTATTTCCTTTGCAACGATGACATTACCTCTTCCTAACTAGTTAGTCATGGCCGTAACCATAATTTTACCTTACCATTAAATATTATTTTTAAAGAACCAACTTATCAAGAAGAACTGTGATATGCGCATGGCTGAATGAGCTGATACACTACAAGCCTAAAGTATAAAATCAACACATTTCGTCTCTTTAAAAGAGTCGTCAGTTTACTAACTAAATTATTTACACATTAAATCTAGCATCTTACTACCTAAACAATTATCTAAAACTTAATCTAAAATTTCTTCTCCTCTCAAACACCGGGACATGTATTGCCACATGTTCGAGATGTAGCCATCGCAATCCTGTGCGCTTATTAGGTTGGAGCCATTCCTGATCGCTTCCATCAATTGTTCCTCATTTTCAGGACTTTTTCGTCTCACAAAGTTTTTCCATTGACTGAAAAGATTTTCGATAGGGTTAAGAAAAGGTGAGTAGGGTGGTAAATATAGAGGTTTGTCTTCATCGTTTCCGATGGCGGTTCTTACGGTAGTTGTTTTATGGAAAGCCACGTTATCCATCACAAGATAGGTTCTGTGGATACCTTTCGAACGCAGTGTGTGCTTTAGTTCTTCAATGAACTGTACGAAAAGGTCTCTATTCACGGACCGCGTATGTGTGGTGTAATGCAGCACGCCGTAACGATTCATGGCACATATGATGGATATGTTCCGAGTTCTTAGCTGTGGGACGGTGATGGTGGCCGCCGCTCCTCTCGCTGATCGTCCTTTAAGCGTGCGCATGCTGACGTTGAACCCCACTTCGTCCAGGTAGATTAGGCCATTGTCCGGAATTTCCCGAGCTATTTCGTAAAACTGCGTAGCATATAATTTGCGATCTTCTATTGTTGGCAGAGTGTTGCGCCGTTCTGGGATCAGCTTAATCATCTTCAAGGAGTAATTGAAACCTTTTATTTCCCTCGCGATGGTAGTAGTCGAAACTTGTATCCCGTGTTCTTCCAATACTTTTTCGGCGAGCGTTTTCAGCGTCACCGTACAATCGTCGTCGATCCAACTCCGAACATCGCTTATAGCTTGCTGCGACAACACTTTCTGCCTGTTGCCACCACGTTTCTTGGCTTCGATCTGCCATGTTGTTTGGTACTTTTTGATGATCCCATAAACGGTCTGCAGTTTGATGTTTAGCATTTGGCTAATATGTGCATGCGTTGCTCCGTTCTCATACGCCGTTACCACACGCTCTCTATCTTCGTTGCTCGTGGTTTTTCGTCGACGGGGCGTTTGAACCGATCTGCCTGCATTTTGCACTTGCTCAGAGCTTTGATTGGAGCTCATGTCTGTTAGGATGTAAATAGAACGATGTAAGTTAGAGTTCGGTTGTTGCGGTCCGTAGCTGTATTTTAACTTACTTTATCCGCTTGCAGTTTGCTAGTCACAACAATTAAGCGAGTTGGAAATGATACCTGTTGTACCCTAGCGCCTGAAACACACAATAATGCAAGAGCGTTTTAAAATTTCGCATCTTTTAGTCGCTGTACGCAAATACGTACCTTTACAAGTATGTTAACCGACACCAAAAATGAACGCACGATTTGTGTTAAATAGAAAATTTAACGCAGGACACAAGTACTTGTTTTGCACACTTGGATTAACTTTAGACGCTTCGCTTGCTAGACCAATATTAAATATTTTCAGTACCCGTGAATTATACCTAACGACAGCATATGCCCGTGTTTTGAAATCCTGTGTATACATACGATGTTTGAAAGATCCAATTCAAATTTTTGAATGCTTTAGTTGTATATGTTATTAAATGTTGTTGTTTGTCGGTGAAAATCAATTATTTTATGCTCTAATGTTATCAAACAATATTTTACATCCCTTTTTTTACCTCCAAAATTCGATATTTCATGCAACATTAATTTAAAATGTTTGTTTTTAAATTTCAACTCTTCAACCGGGGTAATATATACGCAGCTCCAATACCGGTCGGCCGATTTGGCATTCACTAAATTGTGCACGCGATTCCCTATTTATTTCACGCGATACCATAAACTGTTTCGCGTTTCCCTATCAATGGTACGCTTTGTCTTATTCGTTTGCGCGATTCCATAAGTTGGGCACGCCGTATCCTATCTATTGCCAAACCCTGTAAGTTGATGCAGATTTTGATATTGCACTTAAACGTTGCACAAAGCGTGCAACCCATTGTAACATTGCAATCACAATTGAAGTCGTACATTTTGGAGTGTTTTCTCACCAGAGTTGCTGGCTACCATTCTCTCTGTGCATTGCGTACCGTACGTACTAGGTAAGAAGGAAGAGATGCCTCAAAGTAGATCAAGGATTGGAGGCTGAAAGTGGGCGCGGTGTAAACGACCTTCGCGTGTCTGACGTGCCACAACAGGGTCGCTACCTGTCAGACATCGTTGCGCCCCGAGGGCAAACAATTTCTGCACGTATATTTTAAAGCGTTGCTTTTTTTCGCCATCAGCTTATCAGCTTCTCGTGTGTACACTTTACTTCTGCAGCTCGCTGGTAGAATGCAGGAATGTAGTACAGACAATCACATTGTACCACAGTGACGCACGGATGCATGTACCCGGTTGCCATTATGATGAACCATTTTACCTAGTCGTCTTCCGCTGAACATCGTTTGGATGTCGATTCGATTCGGATAGAAAGCGTGGATGGCACGTTGAAAACACGATGCATGTGGTATACAAAACACTAGTTCAGAAGCAAAATCATCGCAAAATCAGCAAATGCATTTTTCAAGCTTCCTGCAAATGTTTCCTCAAATAAACGATACGACAAAATGTTACAAATTAGAATGCACGAAACAATATATTTACAAAACAGAAATTGCTTCGCAATGTTTGCGACTAGTTTGGATATAATTAGCACCTCATGTTTATTAGCATGTTGCAATTCGCTACTTTACAATCTGTTTGGTTGCGAAACCCCATCTGGCACCAGTGTGATAATGTTATACGTTGAAGTATCTGCATTTCTAGCCGATGCTGCACTCGGTACCACCCAAGCGATGCACGTAAACCTAGACTCACGTGTGGTCTGGCCATCCGGACGATCGATATCGCTTCACAGCGAACCTGTGAACGTCGTCACCATTTGGCACCCGAATGTATGGAGGATGCTTGAAGGCACGCTGACTGAGCATGTGTTTTTACTCGAATTTATTGCTCAATATCGTATATTGCTTGTTTGTTTATTATGACTGACCGACGGAAGGGGCAAAACCTTGAACACACCCTTGAAGGGACAGTGTGTGTGCATCTGCATATTTTCCGAATAGCAGGCAGGCGGCAAGGCGCCATGAAATCCCAGGGCAATGCCGGAAATAAAATTTCTGCGCCCCACACGGCTTCAAATGCACAAGGTTACCTGCGGCATCCGGTGCAGGGATTCTAAATTACACTTATCCGCAAGTTCCGTCTCGAATTCCGGATAGCATCGCGCTTAAAATTTCACCCGTTCCTGAAGCTGGTCCCGCCTGTTCGCCGTCTGTGTGGAGTGCCGACGGAAACGATGTATTAATTTGAAAATTATCCTCAATTTTATACTTCGAGGCCGGACGGGAAAGCACTCAACTCGCCCTTCTGACCTTTTTTCTCCACGCAGTTGGGCGATGTATTTTGTGTTATCCCTTTCATTTTCCGTTCATGGTACACGGTTGGTTTGCAGCTTCTCCATACAGCTTCTCGTTCGACTTGGGCGAAACAGATAAAACCGTATGGGAATGGATGAGAAATGCATAAATGGCAGCCTTCTAGATGCATCTAGATCGAACGATCGTTCATCGGTAATAGCTCGGTAAACCCTGTTGCTGGCATCCGCGATAGGGAGAAACCACTTTCTTGTTACTGCTGACGATTGTTTAGTTCGCCGTGAATTGTACTTGCATGTTGAATGTGCAGTAACACTTTTCTCCTTTGCACTGGGTGATCAGTTGCGTTTATCCAAAGTGAGTAGATTTGCGAGAATAATAACAAAAACTTACACAATTCCTAATCTGTCCACCGTTTTCGGTTGCAATTGAATACGATTCGTTACAGGTGGTAAAAAAAGTTAGGATAGTTATATGTCAGTTCGATTAAAGTTAGAAAATTCGAAAACTCAGTTTAACTTTGGCCACTGATTATAAAGTTATGTTGTAATAAGAAGTAATTATTTAACAGACATTTCCTAGCAAGTTGTAGGGGATTGAACAAAAGTTTCCATAATTAGGTTATCATTAAATACTGCAGCCTGTGGTGGCGTGGACCTATCGCATTTATTTATTCTGTGCCTATTTCTTCTTTTTCTTTATCAACACAACAACCTCAAGAGGTCTGGGCCTACCATTGGCCGGAATCATACTCTAAACCAGTATTTTTGTTTGCCTTTTGACGATTCCTGGCTTATGCGCTTACAGGATACAAATTAAGCAAAGGAAAAATAGGTTTTTCTTCTTCTGTCGACAGTGTTTAGCTCCTATGATGCCAGGTTGGCTC
Organism: Anopheles moucheti; assembly: GCF_943734755.1. Lineage (NCBI taxonomy): Eukaryota > Metazoa > Arthropoda > Insecta > Diptera > Culicidae > Anopheles > Anopheles moucheti. The sequence goes on from NC_069141.1 coordinate 47,718,669, forward strand.
ATAATCAGAGTTTGGAAAAAAAGGTTAAGATTGTGTTTCTAATTATACAAAAAAAAAAAAAATGCCAAAAAAGGATATTTGAACCGGATTTTTTAATATTATTAATAAACAGGCTTTAAATTTGTTTTAAATGAATTGAATGTAAAATTAACTTTTTAAACTTTCAACGACTTTTCTTTTATTGTGGTTCCGCGAGAATGATCCCTCTTTCTCGTCATTATGTATGTCAAAATGTTATGTCCTTTACGAATCTGTTCAGAATGATACAGCAGCTGGATTATTGGAGAAAATCCAGTCTGATAAACAACTTCTAACTTGTATGGCTATGATTTTTATGTTTAAACAGATAAAAATATTATTATCGAATTATCTGACACAGCGAATTCAAAGAGGCTCAGACTATCATAAATATGGAATTCGCAATGGTAGCATGCCAAGAGTACCAATTGTAACGTCGTTGCAAGGTTAAAAGATAAGTAATCGGGAGTGTACATTAAATGGGAACGTAAGGAGGTTAAAAAGAGATGAAATTTAAATAGATTTTACGTAGAGTTGAGAACATGAATTTTATGCAGCCGAGGATCTCAACATTTCACTGGAGGACGAGAACGAAGGGATCAAGGGGAAACGTAGAAGGAGGATAGCAAAACAGCATAACGGGATTAGACTAGAAACTGCAACCCTAACCAGACCCAATCCCTATAGCATAGTAGTTGAGATGTATTAAAACCGATCATTTTGCAGGTGGCGAATCTGATAAAGCACCTCTGCACTTGATAAATACGATCAATATGGGTTTTTTTGTCAAAGGAAACCAGACCATTGAACAATACCATCGATAATCTGAACATAGGTCAATATGGTTAATGAATCCAAGAGTCTTCTGAGTTCGATATTGATATATTCGAAGATTTTTCTTGCATTACATTTTCATTCCGTTCAACTATTTTTTTACAAAATTTAAATATAACTATTACTTTCATGGCAACCTAACCGAACAACATTCCTTCTCAAACCTTAAAAACTGGCCATCCTCCCACCGAGATGAGTCGTTCAAAATTCGTTGAATTGCAAAACAACTAGAATGAGGATCGTACCGCGAAAGAAATGAATCTTCGTGCATTACAGGTTACTTCCTAATGGCTTGGTGACACTTTTTTAAATGGCCTTTTTAAAAGGAATCTGATGGATTCTTTTGGTGGTGTTTTAGTTTAAATTTATTGCATAGCTAATAGAAATAAAAATACCTGTGAAATGTTTGAATGTAACGCAACATAAAGCTATTCTTTAGATTAACCCCACGTTAGTACAATTACTTGCATTGAATAGTGTTTATTTTGTGATTTTAGTTTGTTTTTGAGCATTTATTTTTGATCTTATTTATTTACCATACCTCATATACCTTATCGAACGGGTCATAGTCTTTGCATTTGGAAAATCAATTCATACAAAATCCAAACCGTATTTTCCGTATTTTTGGGCATTTTTGTTTTCCATATAAATGGATGTTCAGTTCACTTGATTCCATAAAAGTAAAAGGTATGTTTTTCATGTAAAAACTGACGGGAATTTCCTTCACATTCCCATGCGAACGAAAGCTGGCACGAACGTAAATTTTCTCGCATTGAACTGTTTACGATCTTCCTTTTATGGAGCTGAAATACGATGTTTATTTATGCGAGTGCGTGCGCGGTTGTGTGACTCACAGCTTTATGCACTTAAAGTCGCGACAGGCTGCCGCTGATGCTGGCCGCGTAAAAAACGGGGACGGCAAAAACAAAAAGTGTATCATAATTAATTAGCCCATTCTGCCCCCTGTTGAATTGTTGTTACATATATGGTTAATATTGCTCCATTATACACACGGGATCGAGAGGTATACTCCGGGAGCGTGTATCGACCGTATCACTCCGCGAAACACAGATTGTGTCTTTCAGCCCTTTCCAAGCGGTGGGTGATCGAGTACAGCGCCGTACAGGTTTCGACCCGGCAGCAGCTCAATGTCATCGGGCAGGTCCCGGGGCTCCGATGTGTCACAGCATCGTTCGCTTTGTCTGCACAGCCTTCGGTGCCGGTTATGGTGCCATTTGTTAAAGTGCAACGCTGTTGTGGAGAACCTTTAAGCAAGTGTTCTCTGTCGGGCACTCTGTGCAGTGGTGCCATCCACAGGGGGGGGGGGGGGGGGGGGGGGGGCGATACGTTACGACTAAAAGTCAATGCAAGTGGTAACAGAAGGAGACACGGCTGTCCTCGGTTATTTTTGCGTTTCCGTGCACGTCCACAATGTATTCCCCGCGGTCTCTGGGTTTCCGACAGCACATTTACGCATCTCCCGAAACAATGTGGGTATTGCACTTTGTACATTGGCCTTTGATCTGTCCCAGCAGATAGGCAAGGGGAACAGGGATTTTTGCTCTTTTTGTTTGCTTCACTATCTTGTGCAATTAATTTAAGCATTTATAATCGTAGTAATAATAGCATCGATTGCGTTGGAGAGAGAAGTGATCTATTTTTGTGCTCAACGCAACGCGAGATTGTCTAAGTTTGTCGTCATTTTACAACCGGCTTAGTGTCGATCACAAAGCTCATCTCCGCAAATTGCAGAATGAATTTTAATTGCATTCATTTGTGAGGTAGAGCTAAACGAAAAACAAAACATTTATATTTATGGACACATTCATTATACTTTACCATGGATGATGACTTAACCCGCCGGACTGTCGCTGTCACACCACAGCTTCTTGCTGTGCTTTGAACAAACTTGCCGCCTTTCGTTACATTTGGTAATGTTTTCCTAATATTCTTACCAATCATGCACTATTGCTGGTAAGTCCATAACAGCATGGTGCCATTGGTTTTGACAAGCGCTGGGAAGTACAAGACCTCTTTTGAGGTGATATTGCGGGCCGGCAGAGTAGCAGATAGTGAATACGAAACATGGAACACGTACGCAGTGCTAAGTGATACAAGTCAAAATACCAAAAAAAAAAGGTGCTATCTCCAGAGGCGAACCGGGGCGATGGTGATTGACAGCGAAAGATAGTGATAAGAAGCAAAAGTAACACAACCCGGAATGTGTTTTGTGCGATAATTATTTCTTCAATTAAAACTTGTTCTGCAGATTTTCCATTCCATCACGGCCCTACCTCCCCCGGACAAGCTTCTTCCAGTTTTGTGAAGGGTCGTAGATCATATCGGTAACTGCCTTGCCGTTACCCCCATCGCGAATCGATCTAATACGATTGATCGGCGGCAAAAATTGCGCGCACCGAAATGAATCGTTAAGGTTGTGCTGACTGATAGATGAGTGTCGATTTATTGTCGAGGGAAGAAAAAAGGCAGCCGAATGACACCATGCCACCATGGGACATTTCGTTTTGTTTAGCATTTTATTTAAAAATATTGCAGAAATATTGTGAATGACTAGCGGCGATGTTTGCTTGCCACCAAGCGCGCGAGAACGTGCCTCGGCGAGGAATGTGTCTAGCGCGTAAAAATATGAAAAGAGAAGAAAAAACCAAACTACCACCGTATCAATTGGGTAACAAAAACAAAATGACGTCATTTTTGCATATGAAATATTCGTTCCGTTTGGGGCTTCGTGTTTGCACGAGGCGACGGCGAGAACCGAACCAAGCGTTCAAGCGCTGTCCAAATGCGGATACAGCGCACATGCTGGTGTTTGTAAAGCGGCAGTGAATCGTGTTGCATTCAAATTATTCGTCCACAGTTTTTTTCAACCCCCCTGCCATTCCGATCACCTCACCGATAAGAGACCGCGTGGGACAGATGCGTCAAGCTTGCAACGATCCGGAACGCGCGCATATCTGATAAACCGGGTCGCACCACCAACAACCAACTAACCTATAAAATCGGGCAACACCGTACATAGTAGCGGGTGATCTCGCTACTAATTGCACCGCATCAACCACGCTGTGGCGCATCTTCTCTGGCCCGGTTTTCAGCCTGTTTGCGGTTCGTGTAGGAGGTGGGTGTTTGTTGTTGTTTACGAACGCGTGGCCCGGCATGTTCATTATCATTGTCGTGGTGCGGAAAGTTGACAAAACGGCACAGCGCAGCGCACCCGGATTAATTGGGTGACACTCCATCAACAGCTTCATCAGCACGCTAATAAGCGCACACGACACTTTATGAGATCACTAGCTCGGTGGTGGAAAGAGAGCAAACCAAATTAAACATAGAAAAAGCCAGCAAAGCGGGTGACGACGGTAGCATTTGATGTAGATGTTTATATGTCATTCATATGAATCTTTAGTGAGAAATTATTAAAACCGGAAGTCGAATATCAAGAGATTCACGAAATCTCGAAGATTCAGCAAAGAACCCCCAAGATTCAAAGTAAATATTTAAAAAGAATAACGCTAAATGTAGTTGCGTACAATATAAGTGATTTCAATTACCCAATTTCAATTTGGAATAGAGAATCATGAATCCCAACACTATTCATAACCATTCAGGCGTATCAATCACAATTCAGAGTCTGACGATCGTTCAGTATGACGCGTACAAGATCATCACACAGATCGCGCTTGAATGGCGTTCTTGAAGATGATAAGTATTTTTGGGACCTTATGATCTGAGTGGTGGCACCACAACTTCCCGCACAAACAAAAGTAAGCGGAATGCTAGCGAGTTAACTTACCTTGTCCGAAAACTGATCGCGAGGTGTGCGCGAGATAGTCAGCGCTCCTAGCGACTTCGCTAGATCATCGCCACTATGCGATAGGGTCAGCATGTTTGTTGTCTGTCGATGCCCGTTGCGGTCGATTTTCCCGTTGGAAGTTTCAAGCTAGACACACCGCAATACGTCCACAATCGCGCACTCACACTCACGAACAACACTCCGGTTCGACCACTGGCTTGGCCACCACCACCGTAAGTGGACAGGTGAATCGAAAGGTGCTGGAATTATTGGGCGGAACGTCCGCGATAAATGCCCGAGAATGTTGTTCACCCTTGGTTTACCCACAGGAACGTACACACGCAACCATTCATGCACACATAAACGCACGGTGGATATCTTTTTGGACACTTTATGAGTCGTATGTAGGCGCTGAGATTATTGAGACACTTTACCTAGAACCGCCACCGTTGTTACTGGAGTACTCGACGAATGGTCCACAGTGCACACGAACACAAAAACAGAAACACACGCAGCTTGGTGCAGCTTAATTTGAATTCCGATCGAACGGAATCAGCTCCCGAACAATGTGTCACGGTTTCCGGTGTGCAAGTAGCGAGACGACGTGGACAGCACAACGGTCTCTGTGCGCTGTTGTTACTCGATAATTTCGGATGCTTCGACCGACCGACTCGCAACCACGTAGAACGAATGGCAAGAACTCGCGCAACTCCCCCGAAAATAGCAAACACATCCGCTTCGCTGGAACGATCTAGGAGAAATGTCGCTTTGCGCATATACGCGCAAATGTTTCACCCTGTGCACGGAGAGTGAGCAAGGGAGCAGACACTAGGGTGTACGGGGTGTGTTGAAAACGGGAAGCGGAAGAAAGGAGCTGGTACACAGTCTGCAACACTTAACGCACAAATGCGACCGGCAGGCAGGTTCGCGGAGTTACGCGGCGCATACACGCGCGGTGACGCGAGCGAATAATGAATAGCGGTTTGACAGACGGGCCAGACACCCTCGAACGCGAAAATCACTGCAGCACCCCCAGATGTGTGGCGGATCGGTGCAAGGCCACTGTTGCGCAGGACTCCGGGGCACCGTTTGCTGTAACACCTTACCGGACGTGTACGCTGCGGAATCCGGGACTGGCAAAGTGACAGATGGTCACAGCTAGGCTCTGTTCGGCTGAATCCAACAAAAAAGGGAAGGGTTGCGCGTGGTAGGCTTTTAGCCGTGTGGAATCTAGCTAGACACGCAAGACGGAATGCTCTCTGGTGGCTCGCGCAAAGACTACAAGATCACAACAGAGAGCGAGAGTCCGATCGGCAAAGCCCGTGAGCCCGCGATGTGCGCGCTCGTTGCGTGGGAACCGGTTTGGGCCAACGCCGGTGAGAGCATTAGGGCCTCTGCAAGGTAGAGAATTCCGTGGGCTTTTCTTCCCTCGCTGTATATTGGCTAGGGTATGCCGCATGTGCGTTGAGGGGTCGCTGTAGCGGGATGATCTGATCCGGCTCGTTTTTTTTGGGCTCTTGAAGTAGGCGTCTCGATCGGTCTGCAAAGTAGGCTGCGTGATGATGATGGTGAGCGTGAGAGTGCGCACCGTCATGCGGATGGTTTGATCACGGGGCTGGAGGCTGTTGCTCTACGCGCAGCTGGCATCGTCGCAGCACCAGGCGCTGCCGCGGATCAAACAGGCGAGTTTCGCGTAAAACGTGCGTGCCGGTTGCTTTTCTGTGTGTTTGTCGGTGCACACATCGAGAGCGCGTAGCGCGTAACGATAGAGCGAGGAAACAAATCCTTCCATTTTCACATTAGATGTATAGAAGCTTACCACAAACAGAATTTAAATGTTTCCTAAGATTTTAACCGAATAATTAGTACAAACAGCTATTATGTTGGAATGAATATCTCCGGAGCTTAAATTTAACTGAATTAGTTGAAAATGTTCTTATGAATGTTCCCTATTATACATCATACACCTGTTTGTAGCGTGAGTTGGGCCCATAAAAATTTATCTAATGAAGTTTCATACGTAATAACGATCGATTTGGATGATTGTACAAAGCTGAGAAGAAAAAAAACACAGGAATTAATAGAAGAAAAGCAAAGATAACAAAATGATGTCATAGAAATATTTTTGTTTGTTTTCTATTTATGCACAAGAACTGAAAAATTCATTTGCTCTTTCTACAATTGCAAAAAGATGTATTAATAATTTATGAAAACGGTAACAAAACGCAACGGAGCTTCACTCGACTTGCCTGCAAAAGCACACGTTGAATGCAACTTGCAAACAACAAACGATATAGCAAAACGGTTGAGCAATACAGTGATTAACGAACAAAACGCAACAGTTCGGAAACGGATGCAAAAAGCTACAGTTTCCCCTTTCTGTGTCTAAAATGATTACTGATTAACAGGATAGGGTCGTAGGTATGTTCTATCGCGAATAGCTAAGGAAAGACAATAGTTGCCCTACACCTAAATCGACACTTAGTACCTCATGTTTTTATAACAGTTGATTAAAGGTAAAAGAAATTATTCTTTTAATAAAAAAGAGACATTACCAATCTTATGGACCATAAAAAAAAACCAATCCATATTTATGCAGGAGTTAAAAGTTATTAGGAATAAGAAAGGGAAGACAGAGCAAACAGAGACGGGAAAGGCAAGAGAGGTGTTAGAATATGTGCTACTGAAATACAAGTGTAGTTCTATATTGGTGTGCAGTTTCCAAAAATGATCCGAAATGCTAATTTCCTCACCTGATCGCTACAATTTATTTTACTAATCAAGTTCATCGTAAACCTCAAATATAAGGCAAATAAAAATTGTAGTCGATTCAACACAAACCCCTTGGAAGACGTCACACTCAAGATGTCCAGGTGTTACCCGGTCGTGTTGCAGATTCTTCAGGAAGTGCAGCTTAAAAAAGCAATGAACCGGCTTCATCGCACTTAGAAAAAACAATTTAGGTGAGCTGTGATGTACTGCACGAACCTGTAAGAAAACAAAAAAACAAAGGGTCATCAAAGCTGCGATAGATTAATCAATAAGCATGGGAACCTAATATCTACATCATAACATCATAAACATGAAATCGGAGTTAGGTCCGCGGATCGACTGCATATCATCTGATCCCTTTGACTACGCCGGAGTATGCAGCGTGGATCATATGGTCACTCTCTGAAACATAGTTCGTAAATTCCCTTTCCTTAGTCATTATTGACTTCGACGAAAACGCATTTGATCGTCTATTCCACGAATATATGTGGAGCGCACACTGAGGCGATGATGGAACCGATAAATTCTTCACCGAATTATCGGTGCGAACAGCAGTACGCAGGATTCACAAGCACACACTGTACAAAGAAGTTTTCTCTCAGCAGAAGGACCCATCGCAGATAGAAACAGGCGTGCAACTTCATGCAACGTTACGAGATTGACCTCTTGCATTAAAATATTCAACTTCAATAGGCATAGATTATATTAGAATTGGTTAATTAGTCTTTTAGTAAGTAAATAGTAAATAAGTTATTTAGGAGTTAATAAAGTTGTCTATAATTACCTAGAACCGACATGGGAAGCTAGTAATAGGTTGTATTAGGACGGTGGTGGTTGCAGTACTAAAATGTTCCAGACGATGGTGGTGGTGTTGAATCAGGTGGTGGTGGTGGCGGTGGTGGAATTAAAACAGGTGGCGATATGGCTGGTGGTGGTGGCGCCGTCCAGGGCGGCGGTGGTAGTCCAAATCCGTTTAGTGTGGATGAACACCACGACCACAGTAAACTTTCGGAACTTCTACCCGTTACGTCTATGTCAGGCGATGCGCCGCTAGCACTTTGGTGATTCAGGGTCTGTATCTTTGCATACTCGGTTGGTAGTAAGGATGTCCGCGGTGTCCACTGCATCAACGACGGTATGGCCGGTGTAGGCGGAAACGAGGTGGTTTGCGATAGTAGAATAGGTGGCATTGACATCAACGGAAGCGACTGCTGTCCATTGTTGGCATAAGAAGAAATACTGCCAGTATCAGTTCCGAAACCATTGTCGCCGGTCGACGTTTGTGGGTTGTTATCCATGGGAAAGGGTAGATTGTAAGGTGTTTCCTTCAGAAGTTGTGGAGGCGATCGCGATTTGTTGTTTTTCGATTTATTATAACGTTCGCGTGACACATCTATTCCCCCAGTATCGATACCACTACCGTTACCAGTCCCTACACCGTAACCGTCTTGTGGCGGTGGCACCTCATCAAGCTCCGCCAGTAGGTTCATGTACTCTTCGTCGAATTTCGTAACCATACTAGCGCAATTGCCACCGGTCTCCGATGGTTCACTGTGGCCGGGCTGCTTGCAGCTACAATCGCGCGTAATATGGCCAATACCACCGCACGCCAAGCAGACGATGTTGTTCTGTTTATTCGGGCACAGCCAGCTCTTGTGTTCGTTTGAACCACAGTTGTTACAGCGCGATCCGTCTTTTTCGCGCAGTGTACCGTTAAGCTGGGCCAGTTCGCGCAGTTGCCTTTGGCGCACATCGTTGAGCTGTTCCGGTTCTTCAATACTTTGACGGATCATTTCCTTTATGCGGTTGACCACAATCTGCACGACTTCGTGATTGCTGGCGGTGATAAACGCATGCAGCGGTTCGTCCCCACCTAGCAGTGGCGGACCATCCTGTCGTCTGATCTTACCCTGCTTTACGGATCCTTTCCCGCGGATGGTTATCTTCGCCCCTGTATCCTTTTCCATCGTCTTAAGCGTGTTGCCGCGCGGACCAATGAGCAATCCGACGAAGTTGATGTGCGGATACTCGTCCTGCGGGATCAATACCTTGTCTTCGATGCGAATTACTGGCGGCTTGTAGTTCGCAGGAGGGTTATAGTCTGGATTCAGTAATTGCATACGTTGGATCAGCTGATGGCGCTGTTCTTCCAGTTTCTTGCGCAAGCGGTACTCACGCGTATTCACTCGCTTACCATCGCTGCTGTAAATCGGTTCAGGCGATGGGGACCTTTGTGCCAGATTCTGCTGTATCATTAGTTCGCTCGTTCTCAACTTATAGCTTATTTCCTCTATTTGTAGTTGCAACAAGTACGCTTCTTGCTGTTCAGGCGTCAGCGTCGATGGCAGTAACGTTGGAAAGAATGTTTGGAGGTGATCGCCATCGCTCCATCTTGATTTTTTCTTTCGTCGTCGGGAAGATTCTCCACCCTCATCCCTGGTGCCATTGCTAATTGATTGTGAACCAAATTCTCCACTATCATCTTTCGATCCGACTAAAGAGCAACTGGTTCCGTTGTGCTGCTCGATTAAAGCCTGCTGTAATGTGGCAGAACTACTCGCGGTCGTCGGGTTTAGCAACCTCAGCGAAATACTATTCTGTGCAAACATCAAACCCTCGCATTCATGGTTTTCTTGACGGATCATATGTACATTGCTGTTGGCTACCATCCTGTCGTTACCGTCGGAACGGTGGTCCCAGTCATTCAGCATGGCGCCACTATTATTAACACCAATCTCACCGCATCTGCGATGCTTCCGATCCCGGTAGCATGCACGATGTTCTTGCTCACGTTGCTCCTGCCTGTTGTCACACATACGTCTGAGTTTTCGTCCGTGCCTATCCTCTGCTGCACCATCTATTGCCATGGTCCCTGCTCCGGTTGCAATGTCGTTCCTTTGTGGTGAGGTTGACGATCTCCGCATATTGCAATGGAATTCGCTTTACTATCAACTTATGCACAATGTACAAACTTTCCGAAATCGAAACGACGTATCACCTACCGATTTGACGTTTTATGAGCTTGGCGCGTGATTCTGGTAAGCTTCATACCGTTGACTACAAGATGTCGCTACTGTTGTATCCGCATTGTCTTGGACGCTAACTACTAGACGGCGCCACTGTTGTATTTTTGTTGCTTGATGTTGGCCTTTATGAGCACTTTATGAGGTTGCTGATCACTTTCTTGAGGTTGCGTAATACTAATTTAATTCATTCGCAACAATTTCAAGTACCGTATTAATTGGCGCATCCGGCGGTTGTGTAGTTGATATGTAAATTGTAATTTAGAGTGGAGATTCGATTATCCGTGCTCCGATGAGCACTTGACGTTTGCCGAATAATCGGATAACAAGGACAATAAGCACAAACCCTATTTATGATAATTTTAGCATATAAAATGTCATAGGCTTTTTGAGAGTATAATTTATTTTCCCTGTGTATATGCAAAGAAAATTATAGTTCTGTTCTATAAGATTTTGTGCTCATTTCATCACATACAATTGTGTCCTTCATTTCTTCCGTTTACGATGTTGCAGGGAATATGTCAAATTTCCTTTGGAACTGCCATTTCCGACCTGCACGGATAATCCGACACCTGATATAATGGCATCCGGATAACGGGCACTCCAATGCGTTTTAATATTTGATCAGGTTGTTTGCATGCGTGTATCGCAGTGTACAAACAATTAAAATAATTTGTATTTGTATTCGTGATTTATTCCATTGTTCATTCCGAAATAATGTTTGATATATCAAATTAAATGTATATGTTATTGGTTGTTGGTGTAGATTTGGTAATTGCTTTCAAGTTGGTGAGGCTTCTTCACAATAATCCTTTGAAACAAGAATAAAATGCAAAAATTGAGCAACGCAGCAAATAGTCCATAAAACGGAGAAAAGAGCCCTGCAATGTAGGTGCGTTACGTGACTTTGTATCACCATAACTGCTAGTAACGCTTCCGCACAACCCTTCGAGAACATTCGGTATTCGGGTGAGTCAATATTGCAAATTATTTACAATTTTTAAAGTTCAATTTACGCGTTTTATTGCTCGTAGCAACATTAGCAACGGCAACAGTACAGTACAAGAAATTATCAACATATTAAGAGATAAAAATGCAAGCGCTGTCAAAAGATCACACGAATACATTCACCCAAATGGAACTGTGCTGCACTACACTTTATCATGTTGCATGCAACACAACAAATGTTAATCCATGCGACGAAAACTATGACGTCAGGGGAAACAGCTGATATGTTATCGTTTTTATGTAACGTGGTAATGTTGCAAATAAAACTAAATTTGCGTTGACATTGCAAAAGATTTGTCAAACCAAACAACATCGCCTTATATTAGGGAGCGTTTGAAAAGGTGATTATTTGAAAATGAAATATTTCCTGTTCAATTCTTTAAGGAGTTCAATAGCTGTTCAATATAGATTATATTTGCTAACTCATGTGTAATCAAGTGTTGTAGTTTGAACAATCAGTTTTTTGCACTATTTCATGTAGTTTACGCTACGAGTGTGTTTTCAATTTGATATGATATTAAATAGATTGTATTTGTTTACCAAACCAAAAACATTATTTTGTAGATTACATTTTTTGATAATAATTTTTTAATTAAATCACTTATTCATTTAATTTTTAAAACAAAAACCGCCAACAGCATTTTTTGATCAACCTAATAGTAGTATCGCGCAACATAACGACGCGTTTGCTACTCGCACGCGTTATTGTTTCATATTGTTTGTGTTATTCGTATTTCGTTCGCTGCCGGTGACGGTCGACTGTGAATTCGTTTACTTTCTTTCATCTCACTCAGGTGCTCTCTTTCGCTCTGGTCGCAAAGTGGCAAGGCAAGTGTACTGCAGTTTATGGTTAATTTGTGACTTTGTTATTGCTGCATCACTGCACACATATTTAAATGCGTTTGATCGTTTCGTGATATCAGGTGAGTGTTATTATACTTACCAAATAAAAATGGTTCAACCGGACCGAAATCATCAATCGCATACAGCACCATCCGCGGTATCATCGTATCTCTAGCTCCCGGTGCGCACGCTTACTACTAACTTTGAACGTACTGATGTGTGTGAATGTGTGTCGTTGCGTGCGTTTTTCGTGATATCGCGTGAATAATGTGTGCGTAAGCGGCATAGAAACAGTGAGCGAGTGAGATTCCAAACTTCTAGAGCAAAAAGTCCCTCGTGCTCTTGTGCAACCGAGGCATTCTGTCATTTGTTTTTTTTTGCAATGAAACGAAAGCAAAATTAAAATATTCTTCCCACTTTCCACAGTGTGTTCTGCATTGTATCAGCTACGGAAAGCGAATGTTGAACGTGCAGTAACGTGGAATGTAATTTTTTTCTGCGAAAAAGAGAAATGTTCCGCGTTCTGGCTTTTACAAAAAAATACAAAAAACTTCAGCTTTTACAGCAACGGGACCGTACAGGTAGTTTGTCGGTTTGATGAGAAGTAAGTGTGTGAGATAAGGACAGTGGGTAAAAAAAGATATTTTCACTTTTATCCATTTATCGACAAATTTTCGTTAATTATATTCGTAAAGAACTGACCATACGCACCTAGGCGCCCTTTCACAGTGTCCTTCAGCATGGGCCGTCCCTCGCAGGACTTCAAGGTCTTTTTCACAACGCGTCGTTATCGTTGTGTTTGTGCGCGGTGCGTGTCTGACCTAGAAAGATAAACGTTCTTTTGTACACCGGTCTCCGGTTCTTCGTGCTTCCGCATTCGGTGTGCGTGAGATTTTTTTTCGTTTGTGCTGCGTCAACGTAAATCTTCGTATGTTGTTAAGAGGTGTGGAAGGACAGTGGAGTAGCGGTGCATCGATCGTGTTGCAACTTATCAGCTGTTCAAACTGACAGTTAACATGCCGTTCGTTTCTGTATCTCGTCCCGCCGGTCTTTGTTTTGTTCATTCATCTCTCGATCACAGTGCCCGGTTAATCCTTGTACAAGGCGGTCACGACTGTCTAGCATCTGTCCCAACAACATTTTTCATTTTCTTATCATTCAGTGAAAAAAAAAAAAAAATCATTTTGAGACAAAAAAAAAAATATATATATATATATACTTCAAAATTATAGCTGTACAAATTTAGTTTAGTTTAGTCCTATAAGATAGCAAAATAAGTGTAAGTGTAGTGAGTGTGAACAGTGGGTGATGGGGGTCGAGGACCCAGGAGGAAGTGGGGCCTTCGGGTCCTATTTCAGCATTTTAGGAGATCCTCCAAATAGGAACTCTAAAAAAAGGAGAAAAACTAGAGGTGAGAGGATAATTTTAAGCGAAGCAGCAAATACCGAAGAGGTTTTTATGGTTTTGGAAAGCACCACAAATGGCAAATCCCTTGCAAATTACAACCCTTTCCTGTTCGCAAAGGCGTCGGAAATGGCGATTGGAGGCAGACCGTTAGAAACGACGCTCCTTAGAGACGGTAAAATTTTGATGCGTCTCAGAAATCAGAATGAGGCACAAAAATTAAAAAAAATCAACTTGAACCACGGAAATACGGAGATGCACGTTAATGTATACGAGCACAAAACTCTTAACACCACCAAAGGAATTGTTCGTTGCGATGCATGCATGTTTTTAACGGATGAAGAATTGCTGGAAGGGTTACGGCCACAAAATGTAACCGAAGTGTACATTATGAAGAGAAGAGGAAAAAATGGCGAATTTATAAACACAAGAACGGCCATTATTACATTCAAAACCACAGTGCTTCCCAGAAAAATTGATATTGGATATTACACGGAAAGAATGGAATTATATATTCCAAATCCGATGAGGTGCATGAAGTGCATGCGTTTCGGTCACACTAAAAACAGATGTACAAGAGAAAAGGCATGTGCTAAATGCGGAGAAAATTATCATGAACCATGCGAAAACCCCAGCAAATGCATCTCATGCGGAGAAAACCACTCTGCATTAGATAAAGAATGCCCAGTGTGGAAAGACGAAGTAGAAATAAAAAAAATACAAACAGAACAACGAATCACGATGAGGGAAGCTAGAAGAAGAAGAAGAGAAATAGCACCAGACATCCCCCGCATATACACTACAGAAAATTTCGCAAAAATAGTTACCGGAGAAAAAACGTTAACACAAAAAAATTCGGAAAAAAGAAAACTAGAAGATTCTAGTGAAGAAAATGAAAAAGAGAAAAACCAAAACAATGAAACAACACAACTTAAAAACAAAGAAACAAAAATCATGAATGAAATCGAAAAAATCACGGAAAATATCGAAAATAACACGCAACACCATAAGGAAATCAAAACAAACCAACAAATATATAGTGAGGAAGAAATTTACGTCAGTGACACTGAGGTAAACGAAGTAGAAGTAGAAACTACAGAAATATAAAAAAAAAAGAAAAAACTAATCAAACAAAACAAACTACTTCAATAATAAAACCCCCTACGAATATGAATGATTTGAAGATACTTCAAGCAAACATTCAGAGTTTAAAACGAAATAAAGATGAAATAAGACATATATTACAAGACAAAAATTACCAGGTAGCATGCCTTCAAGAAACCTGGCTAAAGCACGATAAAAAAATAACAATACCAGGATATAACATCATACGCACAGATAGAAACGACGGATACGGAGGAACATGCATTATAATTCAAAAACAAATTACATACAAAAAACTAATCATTACAGACGAATCAGAAGAAGACATCCAAACAACATCAATTCTATTACATTCAGGAAACCTCATAATCATATCCATATACATTGCACCACAAACCACACCACAAAAAATAAAAACCTGCCTAAGAAAAATAATACACAACACTAGACAGTACAGAAAAATAATAATTGCAGGAGACTTCAACGCCCATCACACATATTGGGGAGATGAAAAAATAGACAGAAAAGGAGAAACTATAGTAGAAGAAATAGATAGCTCAAATCTGATTATTTTAAAAAACAACACTTACACTTGCACCCCCACAGACAACAATAGGAGACAAACATCGATAGACCTAACACTGATATCAAAATACATTTACACGCAGACCAAAAAACAAATAAAAGATAACCACATTGGAGGCAGCAACCATAAAATAATTGAAATCACAATTCATAAACTAAAAAAAAATACACAAAATACTACCATCATTAACAAAGCAAAAGTTAAAAAAAATATAAACAACATACAACCACACGATATTAAAAACATAAAACAATTCACAAAAAAGGTCCAAAAAATCGTCAAAGACAGCAGACAAAAAACCAAACACTCCTTGAAATCTTGGTGGAATGATGACATCAAAACCGCCTATGAAACCAGAAACACGGCAAGAAAAGCATACAATCGAACAAGAAACATTGAAAACGCCATAGAACTAAAAAAAACAATAGCAATCCTAAGACTTAAAATAAGACAAGCAAAAAATCAGCAAATAGAAAAATATATGGAAAAAATCAACAACAACACAAACACCAAAGAATTATGGGACCTGCTAAGCAAAATAAGTACCAATAGCGCGAATAACAAAGAAGCCAATATTATACACAACGAAGAAACACAAGCCAAAGAATTCATGAAATTAAACTTCATAAGAAACAAAAATTCCAAATTTAGATTACAAATAGACCCCCAATTCAAAACAGACAACGAACTTATAAACATAGAACTGTGGAACAAAATCATAAACAAAAAGAAAAACACTGCACCCGGCACAGACAAAATTACATATGAAATGCTAAGAAGCATAAACAAAAACACCTTAGAAAAAATCATCGCCGATGGAAATAAAATGTGGTTAAAAGGAAAAATAAACAAAGAACTAAAAGTAATAAAAATAATTGCAATACCAAAACCAAACAAAGACATAAATGACCCTAACAACTACAGACCCATCGCTCTAATAGCAACCATAATAAAAATATTAAACACTGCCGCATTAATAAAACTAACCAGATACATAGAGTGTAACAACATATTACCAGAAAAATCCCTAGGCTTCAGGAGCAAAAGAACAATAAATCAATGTCTAAATTATTTTATCAACCACATCCAGCATAACCAGAGACAAAACAGAATTAGTAGTGCCGTTTTTATAGACCTAGAAAAAGCATACAACCATGTACACACAAAAACACTTGTAGAAAAAATGATGAATTGCAATACCCCCCCTCAAATCACACAATGGGTATACGCTTTCCTAAGAAATAGAACCCTACAAATAGAAAGCAACAGCAACACACTCCAAATGCTAGTCACAGATGGTTTGCCCCAAGGAGACGTTATGTCACCCACGCTGTTCAATTTATACACCAAAGATTTACATAAAACAATAACAGAAACACATCCACACAATCAGATAATACAGTATGCAGACGATTTTGTGCTGCTTAGTAGTGGAAAAAACGAAACAGAACTACAACAAAACATTCAAAAAGCACTAAACGCTTTCACACAAGAAATCGAATCTTTAAAACTAAACATCAACATAAATAAAACTAAATACATGATCTTCAAAAAACAGGGAACGAACATCCAGGTCAGAATAAAAAATACAAACATCGAAAAAACAAACACATATAAATACCTAGGCACTATAATAGACAACAACCTCAATTTCCATAAACACATAGAACACCTAAGAAACAAAGCGACAACACGACTAAATTTCCTAAAAATCATCAGCTCCAAACAAAACAATATAAATCCAACAAAAAATCTAAATATTTATCGTGCCACCATCAGAAACATTTTAGAAACGGGAGCTTCATATATACTAAACAGCAACAAAAACAAGAGCAGAACTATGAATACCATTATAAATCAAGCACTCAGAAAAGCAACAGGCTGCACCAAGACAACACCCATAAACACACTACACGCAATCGCAGCGGAAATACCATTCAACATCAGAATAAAATTCATAGCTAGAAAGGAACTTGCCAAAGACATAGTATTCTCAAAGACAATTAGACAACAACTTAACAAACATCATCAAACAACTTACAAAAGAAAGAAGAAAACACACCAAGAAGAACTATACAAAAAAGATCTGAACCTCCTCAAAAAATTATACATCGCAAAAAACAACGACACGGAAAACTACTTAAACATCAACACTGAACTTGCACAAACAATAGGCACAAAAACAAACAGCAACCAAACTACTCTAAAACAGATAACACTAGAATACATGAACAAATTAAATAACAACAGACCACGCATTTTCACAGACGGAAGTATTATAAGAAATAAGGCCGGTATAGGTATATACATCAAAAATAATCCCCATCAATACTACTACAGCTACAACATTAAAAACAAAACCTCAACAACCACTATAGAACTGATCGCAATAGAAAAAGCCCTGAAACTGGCAGAAGAAAATAACATCATGGAACCAATCATCTACACAGATAGCCTAACATCCTGCAACACACTAATAAAATCTATCACAGAAACAAAAATAGAAGAAATCCTATACAATATACTAAAAACAGCACATAAAATAAAAGCACACATAATTTGGATACCATCACATATAGGGATAGTAGGAAACGACAAAGCGGACGAACTAGCAAAAAAAGGCACCATATCAAACTCCACAATAGAAAACAAAATCAGATACATAGATGCCATAACGATTTATAAAAACGAAATGATCACTCAAACAAAAAACTGGTTCACTCACACAACAAGAGAGAAAGGGCGGAAATTCCTAGCTTTCCAAAACGAATTCAAACCAGACCCATGGTACAAACACACGTTACTCAAAGGAAATGAAATTAAAACAGTTAACAAAATTATAGCAGGGCATGATCTTTCCGAATACTGGTTAAATATAATGAAAATAACAGACAGTGGCACTTGTGATATCTGTCAATGCCCAGATACGGGCAGACACAAAATCTTTGTCTGCTCAAAATACCAAAGAGATGCAACCATCACAATGGAAAACGTAACCAAAAACTGGCTTGAACCCTCGGCAAAAACATGGAAAAAGATAATCGAGTTCCTGAAGAAAAACAATATAAATATATAAAAACCAACAGAAAAAAAAAAAAACATGCCATACTACTTCACAGCCTAACTCTTCAGTCCGTTCAATTACCATGCATGCTCAGTACCAATTACTAACTAACTCATGCACGAATGTATTATTTATTTATTTATTTATTCTATTTATTTATTCAATTATGTATTTATTTATTTATGTATTCAATTATTTAATTTATTTATTTATTTCTATTAACTTATCCTTACTGTTCCTTATCATACTTATTAGCATAATTATTTATTGTTTTATTAACTGTCGTCACATCGTTTCCACCACCCTGTTTTCAAAGTCACACTTTCAATTTTAAATCATAAAGCCCTCTTTATACACTAGTTCCCTAAATATAACAACCACACCAACAACAACTCAACTCATACTAGTGCAACATCCTTGTATCTCCGTGATAAACAAATACAAAAAAAAAAAATATATATATATATATATATATACATATCCGTCTCCTGCCTACAGTCGAACATTCCGTCGTCTTGCAAACAGGGGCCACGATATACATCCTTCCAATGTTTAACAAATTGGAACAAGATGCCAGCAGTGGTGCCCAGAAACTAACCTCTTCCCCTTCCTTTTGAAGCTTTCTTTGGTACAACTAAAGCCTCAAGTCAGGAAAACAAGGGAAACTACAGAGTGGAGTGCAAAGCAAGGGAAAACAAAAAAAAATAAAGAAAATATATATACACATATATAGAAAACAAAGGAAGATAGGAAGATAGGAAAAGAAATTGAACCTCACCCAACAATCACACAATCATAAAAAAAAAAAAAGATAAATAGAATAAACAAAAGAAGAGAAACAACAACAAGGCGAAAACAACTACATCGATACCTGAAACACCTCAGCAACACCTGTACCTGAAATAGATAGGAAACAAAAAACACAGCACATTGGTTTAGAACGCATAGTTTTAGTACACATAGATTTAGGCAACAACAAAATAGATTAAGGAAAAAAAAAGAAAACAAAAAAAAAAAACAAAAAAAAAACAAAACAAAAAATAATGAAAAAACAAAAAAAAATTATATACAGTAGGTCGCCGCTTTACGCTAATGTTTGGGACCGAACGTTTTAGCGTATATCGAGTTTTCGCGTATAACGAATTTCCTTTGACATATCGTTTATACTACACATTGAAGAGGTGAAGAGTTGAAGAGTTAACATAAATTAAACACCAAACAAAATTATGTATTTAATCAAAGCAAGTTAGGTGTTCTTTCCAGAATAATTATGACTACTTCATTACTATGATAAAGAAACTAATAACACATTTAAATAATAATGTATAACTCATTACATTTATTTCAGAAATGTTCAATGTTGTACGTTAATACAAAGCTACGATGTTTGAACAAAGTTATCCATTAATAGTTGTTTCTTAACAGTTTTCTTTTCATTGTATGTATATGTTCTTATAAACCTCTATTTCCTTCCTAACTCGATTGCTTACATTTGTTGTGTCTTTTGTTTGAATAATGGTCCGCACAGTTGATTGTGGACGTTTTGTTTGCCGGGCTATTGCTGCATAATTTTTTCCTTCCTCGAACATTTTTATGATTTCGAGCTTTTCTGCAATTGATATCGCACACTTTTTTCGTACATTTTTATTGTTTGCTGCCATTTCCGACGCTACAAAACTGCTGCTTTGAGATACTAAACTTTTTTTAAAAACCAGTACAGCTCGTGAGTTGATCAGAAAAACAATCTAAAATTTCTTTGAAATCCAGTTCGTTACAGGCTCATTCGTTTAATCATGCATGTTGAAAACTTCATCCACCCAAAACAAAGCAAAATTGCCCGAGTAGAAATCAAACAACAATGATAAACGCTATGACCTGTCACGTTTTCAAAAAATCGCGTATTGCGAAATCGCGTATATCGAGTATGGCGTACTGCGGCGATCTACTGTATATATGTATAAATAAATGAATAAAAAAAAAAATAAAATAAACAAAAAAAAAAAAAACAAATAAAAAAAAAATAATAAATAAAAAAAAATAAAAATAAAAATAAAAAAAGGGTCTCAAAGGAATAACAATATCACTGAATAATACAGATTATGCACAAGGTCATCAAAAAAATAGCAAAAGAAGAAACTAACCGGGCACTATAAACAACAGCTACAAAACCAAAACCAGAGCAATGGATGACAGTCCGCTCCCACAAAAGCGATAGGTCGGCTCTGATTATACCTCCGCTATCGCGGAGAGTATAGGAGCTGAACAACAAACTATCAACCTACCAAGAAGAAGAAGAAGAATCTCTCGATCAGCCGGTTACGATCGTTATGATGGTGCAAGGTACCGATCGATCGAGGTGCGTCAAAACGGTGCAACGCAATTAAAACTTATCAGTAGCACGATCCCCGCCCCCTTTTCTCTCTATTACCCTCGCACATACATTCTTAATCTCGTCGTTGGTAAAATAAAGGTTCTATACGTTGCTATGGTGACTTAGTGTAAATTCTCCCTTTTGGATCGCTAGATCCACTCTCGTTTCACTGCACGGCTCGTTTTGTGCAACACGATGCACGGTGTACGGAACAAGTAAAATAGTTCAACTTGTCACTAAAAAATGCCCCGGCCGTCGGTAACGAAGCGCAGTGCAGAGACAAAAAGCCGGATGGAAATTTCCACTGGCCTGTGCGTCGCACACCAACACACCCTTCAGGCACGCGTGTATGTGGTGGGGTGTGCGTTAAAGTAGCACCGGTTATGTGCAGACGTAAACCGTTTCTGCATCGCCGTTTTTTCATTGCTGGTTGCGTTTTAAGATCTCTTTCCGTTGCCGATCGTTTGCAATCATGGAACCGATTCTTCGCTTCCCTCAACGATCCAAATGATCATAGAAGGTTTGAAGGTTGATTGAATAAAGAAGTTGGATTGTGACTCAACAAAGTTTGTGTCGCATTTTACAAAGCTAATTTTAATTTAAAAATACAATCAATTCCCGGTTACGCAGTTCTCGACTTACGCGGATTCGGAAATACGCGTATTCCATTTTATCTCTGTTGAGCTTGACTCTGTAGAACAAAATCTTATATTTAGTGCTTATGTTTCAATTTTAATGATAAAGCGGCCATTTGTCATGTTTAACAATTGGTATGGTTTTTTTTAAATTTTTCTCCTTACTTTGAATGGTTTTAAGGTTGTTTTGCTAAGAGTTTCTTCAGTCTAACGAATTGAAGACACGATTCATTCGAGATTTTAACTTATACAAGGGAACACTGCCAGTGCAAGTGTACCTCGTTCTATACTTACACCAACATTGACCAAATTCGCATTTGTTGGAATACTTTCAGTTGGTAATTCCAAAAGTGATTTTTCTTCTTTTTTATCGGCACAACAACCTCAAGAGGTCATACCGTTTCTGGCTCTCTGTGACTTTATTTACCCGAAGCTGGATAGTCTGTCCTGCGTATGGGGGATTGGTTCGGATGGGATTTTGGTCCGGTCCGTTCGTGTGAAGAACGGTGCCGCTACCGTCATGCCACCGAGCCGTCCCAAAAAATGTTTTTTACCACAGTTCAATTTCGCTATCCTTTCGTTCATTCGAAATGCTTTTGTCTTCAAATCTTCAAACCTTTCGGTCTTGGCCCCATGTGGACGACCTTAAATGGCTTCACGAACTGGATAGTCCGGTGATATTCTCATAGTCCAATGCGATTGTGTGTTATATAGTCCCAGGTTTATTAATCGCGACAGGTATTTTGAGTAGAGAGTGAAGTTTCTTTAGACTGCAGAGTGACCAGTTGGTAGCCAGAACCCCAGTGCATATCTCAACCTTGTAGTTATGTACGGCCTTTGACCCATGATAGGTGAAATTTTGGACGACTTCGAAAGTACCGTACCGCTGCGTAAGTCAGAATTTATAAGCAGAGTTGCTGGTAGTGCCATCATCAACATGGTTTTTGCCTCGTTAATCTCCAACCCGAGGTTTTCTAACGCCTGCTCAATCCTTTGGTAACCATCTGCTACGTAGGGCAATCGTAAAGCAATGATGTCTATGTCATCAAGGTTTCTACATCCAAGTGGCGGGTGGCCTTCGCTGACGTAAATGTCCTAACAGGCCATCCGGCATAGGTTCTGAGGCTCGAGGAGTTGTTAGTCCGTAGGCGCTCCGGCGAATCGGGCAGTTCCCTGACTATGGAGGTTCCTGTTTTAACAGGCATCCTTGGCAAGGATGTGGGTTCTCTATGAAGATTTTCTCCTCTGACAATCCAAAAGAAGTGGCGGGTGGCCTTCGCTAGCTCTAAGTTGAAGACTAGACAAGCAGGTAGTATTCCATCCACCAGAGAGATTAAGAGATGTAAAGAATGAAGTTGTTGTATCACCATTTATTCCAAGTTTTACCGGATGATGCAATTATGAAACGTCAAATGAAAATGCAACGTATAATGGCAGAACAAATTCCTAACACGTTAACAGCGACGCATCACTCGAATTTGGGTGCTACCAATGGTTACCACCTCACCGTATCACCCAAAAATGGGTAATGTGCTACACAAAAAACCAAGTAAGCTTTGACATCGACCCCACCGAAACTACTGCGATTTTTGACACGGCGCTGAACGTGTTAAACATATATGTGATGTAGCACACTTGATGAACCTGTATTCTAAATTCAATCGGGAGGCGAAAAAAAAATCAGCTTAATAAGTTGAATTTCATCATTCACATGCAAAGTTGTTAACTGTGAACGAAGTATTGAGCGTAAAGAATTTAGAGCGAAATAACACTAAGGACAAGTTACAGATGACGATACACAAGCGTATTGCTGACAGCAAGACTTTTGCAAAAGATTTTTTAAAAACTTGCTTAAGACATCTACTTCGCATGGGTTCTCGGTCCTTTCCAAAATGGGGTTGAAGTAAATGGACTTATGCAAAAGGAAATTATAAATATCATTATATCTAGCCTCAAAATACCGTGCAATACCGTGATCAACATTCATTTCAAGAACGAATTGTATGTAGGGTAACTGAAAAGTGCCCTGTACTATTTGCATCGTCATCGAAAGTAGTTGAATGAATAGCGATTTTCGCATGAAGCTAATTAACTGAAATATGACCAAACTAAATCAACCTGACAAAAATAAACTTTCATAAAAATACGTCATTAACTGATTTTTTTTATAATTGCTTGCGTTCAAATTCATGAACACACAGAACGAAGCCACAAAACCTGGATGTTAAAGCTTTAAATTGTACGCAATCTATATTAAAATATTCATATTTACTTGGGAAACACTTCAAAGAAATGTGTTCCGTCATCTTTAGCAAATGATACCGTGAATTGGGTACAAGTTTTGGTTTAGCTATAACAAAGGGTTTATGTATAACAAAGGCTGTATGTGTTATAGGTTGTATAACAAAGGCACTCGCACACGTACAACCACAACAACAGTTTATATTCTTCCTTCACCAGAATCGCGCTGGAACGCTTTTCATTAAAATTAATAACCGCTATGTAAACATTTAATTGATTCCTGGCAGCGAACGATGGCCATCCGCATAAGGTTGAAAACAATTCTATTCACGTTGCGAGGGTTTGTTGGTTTCAATTTGGATAAATGTGTTCTTTTAAGTGGTGGATGGGCCATGTTTCTCTTCCATCGATTTTCATTGTGTAATCGAACGGTAACGTCGACAAAGCTTGGATGCTGTGAATTGGTTTTGTGATAATAACATTCCACCATGCAAGCAACAATGGTGATAAGCGCATAGGAACTAATCGCGCAACGGTGACGTAGCCACGAACAAATGGTAAAAAGGCACATTTCATTACATTACTCAAACTCAGCACAATCTCCTTCCTCATTGGCAATTGAAACGTTAGCGTTAGCACTTCACAGCAGAAGAGGCAACTTAACATCCGATGGTTTTTATGACCGTTCTCTCGCTTGCATAACACAGAACTCACATTCTAAGCCCACCACACGTTAGCTCGTTAAGTTTCGGGCTTTGCTTTAGGTGTTTTTTTGTTTTGTTCTTGTTAATGTTTCGCCTCCTTTTTGCCGAATGCTTTGCGGTTTTTGTGATGCAATAGGCACGCGTTTGCAGAAGCCTTTGGAGGCACGACAGCAATTTGTAGTGTTCGGCCTCACTGGGCTTGTTCGCACGCTTGGGGGGGAATATATGTCGTTTTTTTTTGCTTGGATCCTCACATTAAATTTACCGACCGAAATCGCGAATGTTCCAATCGGAATGGTTTATGCATATGCGAGTGTGGTTAAACAAAATAAAACCTGTTCTCTCTTGAGTGGTGTTAGGCGCCAGCGTTAGTCTAGTGGCGTTTTTTTTCAGTAGAAGTGGATTAATGAAGAGATCTTTAAAGCATGCACGCGGTCGAAGAATACATGATATGTATGAGAAACATAACAGATAATAGTAGATCTCTTTCGTCGTTTATAATAAAATGAATTTTTTCAGTTTATATTGTTGATTTATTGGTACAAACTTATCTGCTAAATGAAGCCTACTTAGCATGATACAACTTCCATGACCTTAAACTAAATCTCGGAACAGAGAGAATAGTTTACCCAACGTAGTTAGATAAATAATTGATGCACATGAAGAGAACTAGACCATACGGCTTTTGGCCATCATAATGGAACATAAATAAAATGAAGAATTCCAACATGTACTGTGTCTTCAATAATTTCGAAGTTGGTTCATTGTTACGTTTAATAATCAATGTTATAGATTTAAAATAAGTTTTTACAATGTTATCTTAAGCACAAATTAACAAAAGAACTCAAAGATTACTTGAAGAGCAATGAAGTGAACCTTCAATAGGAAATACAGGTCTAGATAATAAATAATGTATTAACCCCCTCATAATTACATACTGGACAGGCGAATCAAGGCGAAAAGAGAACTGAACATAGAAAGTGGAGGAATGAATATTGAAAAACAAATCATTTTATACAACAAATTCGTGTTGGGCGTAAATATTTCGAGGATTGTTACAAATCAATAAAGAATGGAATGTCTTAATTAAAATAAGTAATTCAGTAAAAATGGGAAGCAATGATGCAGTATTGTCACATTTAAAATAAACAAAAATTAAAAAGAATTGAGTATCGAAATTTAAAGTCAAGTTACATACAATCATTCAGATCATCATCATTAAGAGGTATTGGGACAAAGGTACGCAGAACTGGCTAATCAATTTCGAATAAAATTAACTCAAGTACACGCCAGTAATGGCGGAGCTTCCTGATGCCATTTACACAATAGATTTATTAAAACACATCATCTGTAAGAGCAAATTCGTAATGTAGTTACATCTTTACATGCTGAAAGTATAAGTAAAGTATAAACGCAATTCGGACCAAGATAACAAAGAACTCTTTCCTGATACGTAATGTCTGCTGACCAAGTGCATAATGCGCGCTCATCAATTTCTGCACGTGGTCCTGATAAAGAGCTGTCCCGAAGAGCTGTGTAACCGATCACGTTGTGGTTGAGGTCAGTCAGGAAGTGGACGTCACTTATCAGTTTACTCTATCACTGTAACATTCTAATTTGCGTTTTAGTTATTTTTTATGTCTTTACACGTTCACCATTATCTGTGCGCGGAGTTTCGGAGCCACTCTTTCACGGGTCATCATCATTTCGATGTTGTTTTGAAGGCCGCTACGATACGTTTCAACCATTCCACGGCCATAAACGGGGTTCGAAGAAATTGAGCAATTTCTGATAATAAAACCATGCCCACTATCAATCCCCTTGCGAGCATTCTTGTTCGTGATTAGCTATGGGTTAATGATCCGCATGGCACAAAAAAATTGCAACCTGCACACCGAAGGTCGATTTATGGCGATGACCTAGCAGTGTCCGGGAATATGGCGTAGTAGTAAGAAATCGCGATGGCATAAGCTGGCAGATAGGGGTGAGATAAATTAGCGCAATAATTCAACGAATGTCCGGCTCGAGATAATGTTCATTGCTTTGGTGTTCTGTTGTTATTTTTGTCAGATATAGGAACATGTGATTTGAATCAGTGTGATGCCGTAATAAGTGGAAGTATTGTACTTCTGGCTGATGAGTATATTGATCAAGGCGACAAAAAAGAGAATTGAAGCCATTCCGCCAGTTGGGTATTTGGGCCAAAAAAAAAATAGATAGCGATAGTTTTATTACAGCTCAATCAGACGTCTTCCACGTTGTTTAATCACAAAAAAACTGTTCTATATATAGACCGGAACCTGTTTCACATTCGTAATTGTGATTGATCTGAATATAATGATATCGTATATAATAAGTATGTTAAGTTGGTATGGACGTAATGCAAATGGAGTTAGTAATTCAATCGACAATTCTTCAAAATTGTCTGGACAGGTAGGTGCAATGGAGAACAAATGCGTTTGATCACATTCGCGATACCCAACCTCTTCTTTACCTTTACCCCACGTCACCAGATAAGCTTATCGCGTAGGTTTGGGTTTGCATTTATGACAGTGACTTTCCCAGCAATGGACACGCATATCGTGCCAATATTACTGCATGCGAACACACAGTATTGCCGACCTTTAAAATCCTTTCGAGCAGGCAATTAACCCATACTGCGTGGTTTTGAAATGGCGTTCCATAATCTAGTACCCAGCGATACAGGTGAAGCTTACAAACGGCACCATTTGACAGCATCGTGCGAAACGCAATGTTTAACCATAGGCAATTGTTGTTACTTCTGTGCGTTTGATGGCTAACCTAGTTGCAGAAGAAGATTAGCTGCATAGGTGTGCACTCATGTAGAAAGACCCAAACACCTGCCGAGTAGACGGGAAAGTGCAAGCTTAGGAGCGGAAAGCTCTAATCCTGGAATGCATAATGCCACTTATTGTACGTCCAACGTACACTCGAATTAACATAATATTCCAGTTTCCACGAGGGAAGAAAGGCAAAGAACACGCGAACCTCTAACACGCGGTGATGTAATCGTGGAGCTGTCTTTTTACGGAAAGAATCTAGAATCTGCTACTTTTGGCACCGCTAGCGTCTTAGTTTTTGGACGAATAGTGTACTCTATAGCGCACTGTTCGTCATGACCTTTTATGCAACGTTGCTGGTTAGCCTAGCGTGTGCTGGCCGTTAATTGGATGAACGTTTTGAAACGGAACCGTCCGGAAAATGAATCTAGGTAGGTTGAGGATAGTTCGGGGGATAGAATTAGGAATCCAGCACGTCGGAACGTGTTCCTATTAGCGTATACGCTTTTCACATAGCTTAGGTCTAGTAGGTCGTTACACCAGGGTGTTGAAAAAATAGACTTATATTAAATTAATATTCTGTTGCTTACACCAAGTTACTCTGCAATCCTTTCGCGATGTTTATCTGCGGTAGGCGTGTCCACAAACGTTCCTTCGGTTCTTTGCCCTTCCATGTCATCTGCGGTACTCTGTTAATTCATAAAACCATTTTAGTTTAAGGAACATCCATTAATTACGTAACTCTGAGAGTATGGAGAGGGGGTTGATAATAGCGTTACAATGTGTTATATAATTGAATAACTTTTTTTGTAAACAAGAGATTGGGGATGTCATGGTGACGAAATGTAACGTAATTAATAGAGTGGGTTGCTGCAAGTGTTTTACTACAATAGAGGAGGGGGTTGAAAATTGTCATTTTTTGCGTTACGTAATAATTGAATGAACGTCACTTGGCTAATGTCACTTGGCTGCGTGGACTTCTTGAAATCATTCTCAGAACGTGATACACACGTGAGAATACACACTTTACGAATAAAAAACCGTTCGTATAACTTCTACGTAGCATCGCTGATCCAGATGATCGTTAGAAACCTGGAAGAGGTTACCCTTACTGCCACCGATGGAGACAATGAGACCAGCACCTTGGGTAGAAGGACAATCAAAGCTCTTAAGCTCATATTAAATGATAGGTTAGGATAAATAGACTCAAGTCCTGAGTTCTATCGATAATGATGATTTCGCGTCCCTGACTGCTTGGCTAATTATTTTTCTCATTCATGTTTAAAACATTTATTGCTCAACCTAGCTACGATGCTAACAGAAAAAATTGCATTCTCCTTCTTTTGCCCCCTGCATACAATGTGTCAGCTGTACCGCGATGGCTATCTGCGTTTGCATAAAGTGTGTCCGATCGTACTGATCGGTCGCGATGCGATCGATTGCTATACTGAATTTTGTAAATGCACCATGGTATATAGTTTGCTCTGTATCAAAAATAAACTGCATGTACCCATCGATAGTCATGCATGCAAAGATTATTCTGTTCAACAGAAATTGTTTAGAAAATGCTGCATAAGATGCGCAGCTACACCACGACACTCTGCTTGTCTTCCAAAGATATGGGTATTGCACTAGTATTGCACTGGTAAAGCACGTAAATATCCGTTGCAGTTTTTGTGCGACTTGACCGCAAACGATCGCAAGTTGCATTTGCGTGTAGTCTCTTGCAACATGGTAGTATTTAACTATGATTGATTGCATGCATTTCTATTCCGAGCACCAATAATGTTGCAAACAATCTGCACATCATCGGTTCGCAGTCCGATTGCACTGAGGCGCCTTTCTTCTCGGCGTGAATGGACTGCGTGCCGCTGACCATTGAAATGCACGCGCAAACATTTAAATATCACAGCGCCATCGGGAATTGCACTGCGCGAGCTCCGATCAATTTGGTGGCAATTTCCGCTCAATTGTGTTCCGGCGTCACAGTTTAAAGTCACCAATTACCGTACACCCGGTTGATATGAGTGACTTTTTCGCAAAAAACACGTCCCCCGTAGGGCGGCCAGCTGGTCGGGCAGTTCTATAAATTGCAATGCGCATTACTGCCATGTTTTTAGCAGGTTGGACCCTGCCCCAAAAGCAGGGACGTGCGTCAGTATGTTGTGGCTAGAAATAGAAAGAAATGGAAGTGTTCGCCATCGTCGTACGGGACAAATCAGTCCCGCGGGAAGAAAATAAAAGTGCGACCATGCGCAACCGCCGATGTCTGACGGTGCAAGAAATCTTTCCCCCCGGGCGGACAGCAAAAGCGATTGATACCGTTCTTGTGTAGTGGCGTCGTCCAAGAGGGCACATTTACCCCGGTCCATGGTGGAACTGGAGCGAACCGGTGCAAACTGAAAGCGAACGTAATGGTGGTGGCGACATACGGCGTTTGGTGCTTGATGCTGTAGATGAATAGCAGTATAGTATAGATCATTCAGTATGAATTTATTTAAATTGATGTGGGGATGGTGGGGACCAAGATGCATTATCAACCTGATTAGTTGATTTTTTTTTCGTAGCACGCGACGCTTAACGCGTGACGCTTTTAATTAAGTAAAATAAAATGTAGATGTTTTTCAATGGCTATATTAAGGTGAACTGTCTTTTAAGAAGAGATGTTTAATTTTTTTAAATGTTTAATTATTAAATTATGACAAGTATTTAATTTTCTTAGAATCGTTTCGTTCTGATATCAATGTTGTATTCTAAGAATTGATTGTTATGTTCATTGTTCATTAAGTTTTTGCTGTTGTCAATTTGTGAATTATGAGCGGTTTTGTTCACTATTTTTTTGAATTTCTATTTATATTAGTATTTTACGTTTATGCATCTTAGCATACCATTAAATTATATTATATTTATATTACTATATCGTTGTTGTTACTGCTTTTCATTTTTTTTTCAAATATTCTTTCTTGTTCGAAATTAAACAGGAAATTCGCAAACAATCAAGGGGGCTAGCAAAAGAAACATATTTGAATTATCATTGCTTTGTGCTGAAAAACAAATTGCGGTCCTTTGTTTGGTGTTCTAATTTTTTTATGGGTTCCTGTACTCATTAAAGCATTGATACTTATCGGCACGATTTGTATTTGTTGCAGATATCTGGCTAGTGATATCTTTTGTTTGTTTGTGCCATCCACTTAACGAATTAAACAGAGGTAGGGTTCGGTATGGTGCGGTACATGACGATAAAGCAAAACTGCAACGCTACATGCAGTCTGAACGGATATTGCGCGATAAAAGTGCATCACGTACACCACGTGCACCATACCTCTGGCATCACTTGTACTCGTTCCCTAGCGGTCGGTCTATGAGCTATGGAGCTGTGAGACAACGCGTGACACGAAGTCATTCCATTGCTTGGCGATAAAAGTCGCAACAGCAATTACAACTCGATTGGTTGCTGACCTCGACGTTTGCATGGAAATTGTTATATTGCAGCTTATAATTCTCATCGCTTGTGGATGAAAGGGATTTGAAGAATTTACCCTAAATATGCCAGACAGTAAAGTAAGTAAATGATTGCGAATGAAAGCCGGTAATCACCTGATGCAACAGTAAATGTTAGTTCGGTGAAGTTGTTTCACAGTCTGGAGGATAATTCCACCCTGGATTTAAAGCCTTTCGTCTGAAGCCGTACCGGAAATTCAAAACACCGACGACACTTGACATAAATGACACTTTCGTTGACAGTTTGGCGGTTGCTTGATCGTCGTCGGGTGATCTTGCTGGGATGAAATCGGTAGCAGATAACTCACTCATCTCTGCAGTCGTCCCGGACCGAAACAGACACAGCCGACAGGGCATGGTTTGGGATGTTTGGCGCTAACACAGTGTCCACACAGAAACGGTTGACTCAGCTCAGTTGGCCGAATAATTGCACTGTGGGGTGGTGGTGGGAGGGACGTCGCCATACGATGGATGATAAGAGAACCCCTCCGCCCGGGAACACCGTGTGGGTGATTGAAGGAGGCAAATGGTGGTATGGGAAGATTCATCGATTCTCCCACAGTACCGCTCAGTTGTATTCTGTGCGTGGTGCGATGTAGTGCGAAAACCGTGCGTTGGCCGTTGGGTTGTGGATTGTTGTTGCGCCAGCATTGCAGCCTAGCAGCAGGCTGCAACAGAATCTTTAAAGTAACATCATCGGTGTGCATGCTAATACAGTGGCCATTAAAAGTAATTTCCATTTCCTTTAGCCAGTAACGAAGATTGCATATGTTTCAGTAAAGTCCCTGGAGCTACTTTGTACATCCCCGCCATCTACCAGGGCATTTTATCATCCTGCGGGTATCTACCGGGATGAGCCGATAAGACAATCCCATTAACCTCGAGAGCCTCGCATCCACCTGTAATGGGGACAGGTGGGAAATATTTGGAACACGTTTGTGCAATCGTACTATCTTATCCTGTATTTGCCAGTTGGGCGGTGTGTACACTTTGTTTTTCGCGGAATAATTCTACGAAAAGGATTAGTGAGATAGCGTTGATTTGCTTGCACTGGAGTGTGTAATCTTGTGGTGATAAGGTGTATCGAACAGAGATTCTCATGAGTGAAAGGGTCGTTACTCGTTACATGTTAGACCATCAGTCCATCAGTGATCAGTGGTTTGTGTGCGTTAATGTCGTGAAAGCTGTTTTATTTCGTATCGGGATAATTTCTTTCAGCAGTTGCAGTTTTAAAGCAATATTGCAAACCTTGTTCGGTAACATGTGATTAACATACATTGTACGTGGTTTTAATGAAAGTAACCTTTCCTTCGTCTCCAGCGGAAGGTTATTTTTGTCTTAAGGAATAGGTACGAACGGGTAGCAACATTGATCGATTGCCATCACGTCTGTCCTAAATTCTACTAACATTTTCGTAACTCGGACATACGCGCGTCTCGTCCGGTTGACGCCAGCTGATGATACAACTGTGCCCTCCAGCTTCTCCTGGGATTTAACGCACGGTCTACGACCTACAGCACTCAAAAACACTCGTGTCCTTGGACGCTTGGGCATTAAAGACGTCACTGTGTCGGCGATGATACAAGCAGACGAGACCGGCCGGAACCAAGCGTTACTAGTTTAAGGCGTGTTTTTTTTGGAAATTGGACCCTATACTCGCCTCCTGTAATTTCGGCAATAATCTGAAATGATGATATTTTTAATCTATTTGTGAGAGTAATTATTGAGGCTGGTGAATGGCCATTACTTGGTTACGGACGACCAGCAGTGACGTCCGCGGTAACGTTTATGTAATGTGTTGAAAGGTTGTTTTTCACTGATAGTGGATAATCTCAAACAGAAATCTCTAACAGAGGAAATCAATCCCTTTTTTTACTAATAATTAAAAAAAACGAAACAATTGTAGCATTATTGATGTTCATGTGAAACAAGGTTAAGGTTTGGGGTCATTGTATTCGTCTGTGTTCTGTGTCCCAACGCACGTTGACAATTTTTATTGAATTTATCATTCCCTCCATACGTGATGGGTTTGCTGCTCGGGCAGTGTAATACATCATTCCCCAATGTTTCCCCTTTTTTCTCACGCTTCTGAAGGTTACTTAAGTGATTTACTGTACGTGTGTGTATGAGAGCTAGTATTTTTTTTCTTCCTCATTTGCTTATCCCTACTTCATTAAACCATCTCATCATCTGATCTGCTTGTTGCTATATTTATACTTTCAGATATTGCCATACCACGCCAACAACACGCTCATCCCGTTCACCGCGCATCATTCACGTGCCGGCAACGTTTGGTGGTTGTAAAGTGTCCGGTATTTCTGCTGTAAAGTAGTGTTTGGCGCATATGTGCAGATTGCGGAGGTACAACAAAAAAACTCCTGATTATTCAACAGTATCCGTAGTCAGCGAGAGTTTGCGACCGTTATTGTTCCTGTGAGTGTTTTAGTGTCTGTATTCAGCAAACCAACCCCTGGGTAGACCAACGCTAAGTGCGAAGCGACCAAGATCGGAAAGGTGAAAATAAACTGTTTTAACAAGGGATATTTTATTCTGTGCCAGCCGTTGCAACCGTACGTCACCTTGACATTCAGCCGTGTGTAGCGTGTGGCCGCGGAAAGCCTTGATCATCTTTCGTTGTGCAAAATGTGGTCCAGCTTTGCAGACTACGTAACAGAAGCCTGACACGCGATACGTGCGTCTTCTTAAGGTGAACTCACCGTGAAGGAAAAGAGCAAGAAGGAGTGTGAACACACCACAGTCGTAGCGATTCGATCGCACAATCAGTATAAGTAACTCCCCGGTGTATCATCTTTGGTTCGGCTTGATGAGAACGCACCCGGCACTGGGAGGAACGGGAAACGCTAGGGGCGCCCAGTTGAACGCACTGCTGGCAACACTTATGCATTATATTCGGGAAAACGCGACCACCGAATCTGCCACCCACTGTCTCCGCTATATGCCCAAAGATCCCCGGCTTAGAACGACGGGAAGACCCGATCCACGTGGGATACCATCAAACACCCGCAGCAGCACCAACATCAAAGCCAGCAGTACCAGCAGCATCTTAAATAGCAGTATCACTAGTAGTAGTAGCAGCAATAAGAGTGCAAGCAATACCACCACTGTTGCGAACGTTCGCTTCCGTGGTGCTGTATGTGCCAGCGGCAGAACGAACATCCGTAGTGACATCCGTCCTATCGTCGACGACGCCACCAGCGTCAGAACGCGACCGTTGTTTCTATCCACGGCGATTGCGAAGCAACGGAACGACCAGCAAGGTAGCGACAGTGACACCTTGACCTGCCTTTCGGGACAGCTGCTTAACGGCGTTTAGTAGTGATCGTAGTAGTAAACCCCGTGTAATATAACAGCAGCACTGCCGTATTTTTGAACAGCATTGCGCACGTTCACACTGCTCGATTGGCGAGTTAGTGCATCAAAGAGTTACAAAAAGGCGTTCAACTAAGTGCGTGCGCGTGTGTTTATGTGAATTTCGTTTGTTGCTGAATGAAAAGTATCCCTTCCGCCGCGCACTACCAAACTCAACCACTTTGGGAACGCTCGAAGCTGACCGCTCGAAAATGGTGCTCGAAATTCGCGTAACCGATCCGTCGGAAAAATCGATCACACCGGAACGGGTGAAATCGTTGACGGAAGAGCAGGAGGATCGTAGAAATAACAACAACCGTCACTCGCCCGGCCGTACACCGATGCGGATAGGGCGTGATGAGCTTGAAGCGATCAAGACCAATCTGCTAAACACCAATGAGGTTACATTCAGTACCGTGCTGGATACGGATCTTGGTCCGCCGGGATCGCCTGGTGGCGGAAACTATGGCAAAAACTTGAGCATGGCTCAGCTGAAGGTGCCCGGTGTTGGTGCTGCTGCTGGTGATGCCGGTGCTGGTGATCGTACACGCCGAACGCGGTTGATTTCGGAACTCTCGGAAGCGGATTCGATACTATCGTCGTACCATGAGCCGGAGAAGAAGAAACCACCCAAAATTCCCGACGGTGGATACGGATGGGTGATCGTGTTCTCATCCTTCATGGTCTCACTCATCATGGATGGGGTGTCGTTCTCGTTCGGTTTGATCTACACGGAGCTGCTGAGCTACTTCGGAGAGTCCAAATCCAAGACGGCCTGGATTGGGTCGCTGTTCATCGCTGTACCGCTGCTGTCTGGGCCGATAATGTCCAACCTGGTGGATCGTTACGGTTGTCGCAAGATGACTATGCTCGGTGGGTTCATCGGTGGAATGGGGTTCGTGTTGGCTTCGTTCTGCCAGTCAGTTGAGCAGCTTTATTTCACCTTCGGTATACTGTCCGGTGTTGGTCTGGGGTTCGGGTACGTGACCGTAGTCGTCTCTGTAGCGTTCTGGTTCGATAAGCGTCGCACATTTGCGACGGGAATCGGTGCATCCGGTACCGGGATTGGCACGTTTGTGTACGCTCCACTCTGCCAGTGGCTGATCAAAAACTTTGGATGGCGTGGGGCGACACTTATCCTTGCCGGTACACTCTTCAACATGATCGCCATGGGTGCACTGATGCGTGACCCCGAGTGGATGATCGAGGAAAGCAAGCTGGAAAGTCGAGCCCAGAGCATCCAGACGTTCTCGAACTCGAGTGTTTATCTGGACGAGATCAAAAAGCTCATCGAGACGGGCATTCCGAAGGAACACGTGCTGGATACGCTCGTTACGAACGTGAACACGGAAGCGAACCAGGTCATACCGCCGGAAGATCCGGCTATTAACAAAAAGTACCAGAGCCTGGTCGCACTGCCTACGTTCTTTAGCGAGCAGGAACAACACGGCAGTGGCGCACGTGCCAATGGTACCATCCTGCACGCGAGCAATCGTTCCCTGCGGCACAACGTTCTGACGAAGGAAACATTCAAGCGCAGTGGTCGATTGGCTCAAGCAAAGGCACGTCTGGCCAGCACGGAGACGCTTAACTCGTACGAGAAGCTTTCCGACGAGGAGAACGATGAAGCGCATCACCAGGAACATCCGGATGGCATTAGTCTTGGAATTCGTGCTTCACTGAAAACGCTTAGCGTAGCGTCACTGGAAGATGGTTATCTGAGCGTAAAACGGCAGCAAGAGTTACACGAAAAGGTGGGCGGAAGTACGTGGTCTTTGGATGAGGTCGCACTTGCCGGATCGCTTGTCGTTCCCGCACCGCACGGCGATGCTGCGCTCGGTGGTGATGGTAGCCGTGCGGAGAAATGTCGCAGCTTCCGAGGCAACTCGCTCGACGTGGTGTACGAGAACGAGATCTTCAATCCAAACGTGGACACTAACGTAACGCTGGTTGTGCCGAAGCAGACAAAGCTGCTGCATCAACGCGGGGTTGCGCCACGTGGCGGAGGACTCAAGAAGCAACATTCGCTAGGCCGTCAGCATTCGATGCGTTACTCAAACTTTTACAAAGACATGCGGCTGCATCGGAACTCGATTCACTATCGCGGTGCGTTGCTTAACACACATCGTTACCGACTGAAGGCGTCCTCATGTCCAAACATCTATCGCAATTCGATGACCACGATCGCCAAGGAGCAGGATGAGGTAAGTTCTTGCTAACTTCAAATCTTTTTCTCTCGCGTGTTTAATTTCCTCTCGAATGCGCTCTTTTAACCTTGACAGTGCATTCTTTTTTTCTCTCATGTAATAATGGGGGTTTGATGCAAATAAGTCGATCAGCTATTTGCTGAACAAAAGATCTAACAAAACGCTAATTAAAACGGCATTAAGGAAACCTCACAAGCGAAACACGTTTGAATACGTTGAAGTTTTACCTCAAATTACAACAGTCCGTGCATGAAACTGCCAATTTGTAGATAGAGGTGTATGCAAATGTTGTTTCCTTATTAACACAGACACACGTTTTGTGTCAAACAACCATGCGTCTCCATTCATTCGTGGCACAATGCTAATGTGATAATAGATCAAACATTTGTCGTGCATTTCGATTGATTAATTCCAGTTGTCGCATCTGAACCGCTTATCCGTTTCAATTATTTTAAATTTTGTTGGTTTTTTTTTAATTTCTCTTCCTTTAATTTGTTTAGCCATGGTACGGTAGCTTCATCGATACGCTCAAATCAATATTCGATTTTTCGCTCTTTTTCGAGTTTCGGTTCGGTATGCTTGCCATCTCCACACTGCTGCTGTTCGTTTGGTAAGTAGCAACTTCTCCCACTGGATTTACTTAAGTGAGGTGCATCGTTTAATTGATTTCCTTTCACAGGTACATCATTCCCTATTTCTACATCCCTGAGTATGTGCTGCACTACAACTACAGTGAACAGGATGGAGCGAATCTTATCTCTGTGATCGGTATCACCAACACGATCGGGATGGTTGGTCTTGGATGGCTCGGTGATCAACCTTGGGTGGATGTGTCCAAGACGTACGCTGTGTGTCTGGCATGTTAGTTATTCTTTCGCATCAGTTGTTTGTAAAGTTTCTCCAGTGCGCCTAACATTACAGGAATTTTGTTTTTGCAGTATGCGGTGCGTCAATTTTTGTCATACCTTGGGTTATCTCGAGCTACGCGGCCATGGTGGTCCTGTGTATCATCTTTGGCTTTACCTTCGCCAGCACGTTCTCGTTCACGCCCATCATCATGGTGCGGTTGGTGAGCTTGGATGATTTTACCGTCGCGTACGGACTGGTGCTGTTGGTGCAGGGCATTGGCAGTCTGATCGGACCACCGATCGCTGGTTTCCTGTACGACGTGACCAATCGCTGGGACGATTCATTCTACGCGGCCGGGTTCTTCATCTTCCTCTCGGGGGTTTGTGCTTGGGCGATCGGTTCACTGGAACCATCACCCGACAGTGAGAAGGACGACGACGGAGAGAAGGAAAGCGATGCTCTCAGCTCAACAGTCACGGCGTGAGCCGATGTGTGTGTTTGCCAGGATGCTGGCACAACCGTGGTGCCTTTTGTACTTATTCAAATGCGTGTGTTCGTTCTGGCAAAAGCAAAGCAAACAAGCAAAACATAGTAAGATTTTCGTTTCATATCACGTGTTCACGCCTTACAGTAGGATATTTCCATTTCATCCTTTCAAATTAGCCCTCGGAACTAGTGAACAGACTACCTCGAAACAAGTAATTTGCGATCAGCGGTGTAGTTACTCGGTCGAGTTAGGTAATCTTTTCGTTTCACGGTTGAACGATGTTAATGTGGCGAATTTTAGAATGTTTGTCATGTCTAGCTTTTACACAAACCAACTAAATAACAAACGATGCTACACCTTCTCCATATACATATATAAGCTCCATAGATCAACGAACGTCAATCGAATGCCTTACAGTAAATTATGCCTAGTAAGAGTAGTTAAAAATCACAGTTCAAAAAGTGAAACTTAAGACATCCTCGTGGTCTAATATTTGAGAGAGAAAGAGAAAAACTACGAAAATAGATATAATCTATTAGCACAGTTCGAACGCAAACTAGCTAACAACTGTGACTAGGCAGTGCAGATGCAAAAGATAGCTTAATAGTGCACTTTACGCGTATCAGCGCTTTAGTTAGGAAGTTGTTCTCCCGTTTGGCGAGTATTGGCAAAGTTGTGTCGTATGAGGCGGTGCCGTGACCAATATCCTCACTTTGTTTAATAGCCACATTAAGCTAGCATAGAATTGTTCACAAAACATCCATTTCTCTCCCACAAGACTGGGACCATAATTATGTATCATTGAAAGTGGAAGTTTCGAAATCAACTCTAGCTACACGATGGCTCTAGGTGAATGATGGTATGCACGTATGTACTATTAGGCTTTCCCCGTAAGTTACTATAAGTAGAAACACTTAAAAACAAACAGGGCTCTTGTGATTGTATTGTGTACTTGTAGAACAATTTTTTACCGTTTCTGTTTTTCTCTCTCTATATATACACTTGTTTTAATGTTTATTTTTTGTAAATTAGAAAATATTTAGAAAAAAAAATCATGCAAATAGAACGAATTAAGAAAAAGGCGTGTGTGATAGCATAGAATGGCACGATCTTTGGTTTTCTTTTAATCCGTACTTACTAGTAAGTTGTCTTTTATATACAGACAGAATAAAACTGCCCAATCGATTCACTGTTAGCCGTTTACTGTTATGCCTGTTTTTGATGTTTGTGCCGAAAATAAGATTTTACTACTTCTAAGATTTGTTTATTCAAAAGAAATAATATTAAATTTGGGATATTTCGTAGTTTCCAGCACAATTCTGCGACATTCGGGATGTGGTCAAGCCACTGATTGCTCTAAAGTATAACAACGCAGTTAAGATTGTTGTCCTTCTCTAAAAAAGTTTCATGGCAAGAGTTAAACTTTATGTTTATAACATTCAATATGCCGCAGCAAAATTCCAAGAGCTTCATCACCGTGAGCGGGTTCTTCGTTGTGGATGGAAAATTTCCTTTTGAAAGGTACATCATGCTATCATGGTAGCAAGTTCTGTTGCAGATATCGCTCAAGAATGGCAAGTGCATCTCGTCATCGTTCTGCTCGCTATTGTAGAGTACACCCTTTGAATCGATTCCGGATTAGAATTCGGATTCGACTTTG
Organism: Anopheles moucheti; assembly: GCF_943734755.1. Classification (NCBI taxonomy): domain Eukaryota; kingdom Metazoa; phylum Arthropoda; class Insecta; order Diptera; family Culicidae; genus Anopheles; species Anopheles moucheti. The sequence goes on from NC_069141.1 coordinate 47,757,961, forward strand.
GGGTAATCCGAGTCAACACTGGAGTCGACTCTAACTGGATCCAGCAGTTCCGACTGGATGTCGATACCGCAATTAAAACTGGAGTTACTATTTTTCAGCAGTGTTATATAAGTATTCAGTTTTTAAATAAGTTGAGTAATATTTTTCCTAAAATTGTTCGGCTCTTTCCCTCAGACTTTTGCCCAACTTTCCAATGAGTTTTTCACTACTTTTCGAGTGCTGCTTGCTTACTATTGTTGACTCGTGGACCTTTTTATGTTGAAGAAAATGAATTCATAGTAATCATGGATTGTTTTGAGATTTTAAGGACACAAACGATCACTATTTTTCATAATCTTCTATTACAGTATGCATTCAATACATTTTAAGAAGTAAAAATTCCCATTCAACTGAAGCTCAGAGTTTTGGAAACACATGCATGGAGAGCCTATACGTCAACCAGCAGGACAGGAGATCGTCAGATCCATTAGTGTATTATCGAAGAACAGGGAGCGGAAAGCAGTTAGTGATATTTCTACGTTAGAAAATTATATCAAAATATAGTTTGTACATGTTATCGAATTTGTATTGTTCACACCTTGCAAACGAAACAATCAAATGGCACAACAAACACTAAACGTGGAATACAACTGGTTTCAGTTCCGTTGCCTTTGTTGTTGTTTTTTTTTATTTATTTCTGTACTTTTATCTATACCATATGCCAGTTGGTCTCTTCCGCCAATTAGTCGGCCGAGATGCCCTGTAGGTTCATGTCCTTATTTGCCATCACTCGATCATTACAATTATCCATATGTATGTGTGAAGGTGTGTGTGTGTGTGTGATTTTCAGTGTGCCAATTTGCAGTACATATGGGATTCTTGTTTTGCAATCGTTAATTGTTTGCTGAAAATTTAAATCTCTTATCTTATCGCTTTTATTAGTTCGGTTGTGTTTAATGTATCATCAATCAGGCAATTGAAGAAGGAGGAGATTAAGAAGATATTTTACCTGCGGCGTAGGCGTGTAGCCAAGTTAGGAAAGAAAAGAGAACTATTTAAGTTTATAAATTAAATTGTCTAACTTATAATATTATAAGGATGTTTAGACGGGACATATTGGGCGTATAATTTTCTTCTATTGTAAATTGGGGAGGAAAATTGGAAATCAAACTAGAACAAAATGTTTATGCACGTTATCAGTTACCCAAAAAGGGTTTTATATCTTTGCTAAAGTAACATTATGAGATTGTACGGGAAGATCTTCGATAAAGTGGGATTAAATGTGCCACAGTAACGAATAGACGTGTTGGCAGGGAAGTGGGACTAACATACTAAATATTACATATGTTTTGCAACATGCTGATAACTTTTTATGGTACGTTATTTCAGTTACTGCCATTAGGCCAAACTCAACTCAAATCTAAATTTAGTCCCGCGAGGAGGCAGATCTGAATGATTGTATTCAGATGGAACGAAGCGGTTATTTGAACGAATTGTGTGTAATAACCAAACCTACGGAAGGGTTGCAGTTGAAGCGCAGTGCATAATGTAAGACACAAACGAAACACTTTTGACGAGTTAGAGAAAATTATGCTAACAAACATGAGCCATAAACGCAAAGGAGCTTTCCAGCTGAAGCCATGATGCCAATATTATTATGCAATGGTTGCGTGTTTTTCAAGAGTTTCCCTATCCGGAACCGTGGCCCGTTGGTAGAGCCCATCGAAAGCTGCTGCTCGAGAAATGTTAGTTGTATAGTGTTGTCAAGAGTAAAAATATTTACGATATTAGTTTACAGCCGCCATCCACCCAAAATAGTACACCGCGTTCGTTCCACTGCGCCCCACAGATGGGCTTGAGGCCAGGCGATCATCATCTCCTGCGTCCGGATATATAGGAATTTTGCATTCCACGCTCTGCTTTTGTCCCTCAGCTGGGTGCTTCGTCTTTCAGTGATGCATTTCTGTTCGCTGTTGTCTTGTTTGTTTTGTCTTTTATCTCGTTTTTATTGTTCATTTTCGCATTAATGTTTTCTCTCGCTCTCTCTCTTCTGCTCTTGGTTACTTTTCACACGTACACTTACACACTTATTCCCCATCACAAGATTGGAATTGGTTTGGTTTAGTTTAGTTTTAGTGTTTCCTTTCTATTATGCTCTAATGCTGCACGCTTTCCCTATGCGTCTATGTTCGTATATCAGCAGTCGTTCCAGTGTAGTATCAGCTTTGTAGTTTGATCGTAGTTTATCATCGATCCATACGGTGTGCATCATTCACTGACTATTCAAGACCACACAGCACACTTACATTCCTGATTCACTGATCTTCCATCATACTGCATATGACGCATTATGCACTTTGTCGCTTTACCGTTTTATTGTTTTTTTTTCTCATCTCATTTGTTTTACTTTTTCCATGTTACTATGGAGGGAAGGAAAATGCAACCCCAACTGTTTCATATCTTCATCTGTTTGATCGCCTTTTGTTGCATTTCTAGCGTTCGTACCTCGGGTCCCATTCCTTCATCGCTTACTAGCGGCCAAACAGCCGCCAGCCAACTCCCGGTTGCCGAAGGTAGGAAAGTTAGGACACTACCGATAGAACGCTAAAACACGCAAACCCCCCGTTATACCAATCCCAGTTGTTAGACCAATTTACTTAATTTCATCCCAGCTTCGGCCCAACGGTGGACCTTCGTCGGGTACGGCATTGCACATCATGATAGTCGGTGGTTGGCGGCACGACGCTTAGCAGCATCCACTGCTAGCTGGTCCACCCGGGCTATTGCCACTGCCCAGCGATGGGCTTGTCGGAGAGTGCTGCTGACCAATCTTGATGCCGTTAGCCTACAACATGAATTCCAAATTAAAAACTGATTCAACACGGGGAAACGGGCGCAAACCTCGCCGTACCTCATTATTGATATCAAAGACACCCTCCTGAATCTTCTCGTAGATTTCCTTTGCCGTGTTGATGAACGCTTCCTCCACGTTGGCAGCAGTACGGGCAGACGTTTCCATAAACACCAGACCGTGTTCGCGTGCAAACGCTTCGCCTTCTTCCTTCTTTACCTCGCGGCGTGAGTCAAGATCACTGAAAGAAACCGAATCGATTAGTGTTTGTGTTGACCATTGCCACACGTGGGTTCAAATGAATACCTCTTATTGCCGATCAGCATGATGACCATGTTCGAGTTTGAGTGTTGCCGAGCGTCTTCCAACCAGGTAGTCAGGTGATTGAACGTTTCGCGGCGCGTAATATCGTACACGAGCAGTGCACCAGCAGCACCACGGTAGTACGAACGCGTGATGGAACGGAATGCTTCCTGTCCGGCCGTATCCCAGATCTGTAGCTTAATCTGTTTGCCATCGATGGTGATCATGCGGGCCCCGAATTCGACTCCGATCGTCAAATCATGCACCGGTTGGAAACGTTTGTCGGTAAACTGCAGCAGCAGACATGACTTTCCCACACCTGGAAAATGAGAGGAAGCATATTGATGATTACTTTGAAGGTGTTTTTACCCTACACATAAATTAGTAAATTTTCATACAGGGAAACAATACATTAAATAAAATTCGGATTTGTTTTGTGCACTTAGCGATCATAGCAATAGCGTTTGGATATAAAAATACGTTAATAGCGCCCTTTATGCTATTTGAGTTGTAAATATTCAACGTAAATCTATTTGATGTTTCTATATTTCTGAAAATAGAAACAATAAAATATCATGTCATTATTTTCGATTCTTACATAAAAACCCCTTAAAGAAAAAGAAATCGCGCTAAAGAAATTGTTCAATGAACTAAATTAACTAACAATATAATAAAACATTGCTTGTTTTTCCTGCTTTTTTCACTTTCGCCGCACAAATGAATCAACCGATGATTAATATTTTCTCTTTACTCTTGCAAATTTGAACATTTTTTACTCTTCAGGGGAATTCCAAGCGGACGCCAACGCCAAAACAAACAGCACAGTGTGTGCAAGTGCATTTCTGCGGCGTTACAGCCAGTATTCAGCCGCATGATTCATGCTTCCGGCAAACATAAACAAAAGCAACACTAAACTATTGAGTACAATTTTATCCCTCTCCCCAAATGATGCGAACAACTCATCGCGCAGTTCGCTTTCTTCCATCGAGCTTTATTATTACAGGGGTTCCAAACCAGATCCAGCGTATGCTGTGATTATTGCGGGTTTTTTGTAAACATTTTATCCGAACAAATTGATGCTCTGAACTGACCTTCAGGGTCGCGTTTTTGACAGTGATGGTTTTATACAAGAATTTTAATATATAAGTACTATTGATTTTAATAATCCAATAAAGTTTCAGACGAAGTTCTCGATATTTTTTTGCGGGTCGGACTAAAAACATCGTGGGTTGCATGTTTGACTTTGAACCTTTGAGCTGGTTGAATTGAACATATCCATTATTTTATATTATTTAAAAATGATTTGTTTTTTAAATTCGTGTCGTCTAAGTTGACATCGTATTTGCCAACTGTCTGTACAATTAGCCTTGTACAAGTGTTCCACAAACAAACGGGAGCGATCGAAGTAACCGATATTAATGATACCCTCTTCATTCGGATTATGTTATGATTACATGCATTATCTTTAGGGAAACCCCTGCTTTCGTCCGACTCTATTTCCACCCGTGTGCCTTGTGGTTAATTTTTATTTTCTTTTCGACCCACCAACACGGACACTAACAACATTTGCTCGTTCGGATTAAAGGCCATTGTGGCTTCTCGATTCGTACTATGCACACAACATTGCGCACCACACGCATGGGTTGATGATTGATTGGGTGCGAAATAATGTATTTCATCCTATGTACCTTGCTTGTTTCATCGGTTGAATCATACCATACAACACTGGAAACTAGGAAACTGGAGTTCGAAAGTTTGATTTCTGGTTTCAGGGACAGTTAGCAACAATTATCAAACAACGTTTGTGGCTTATTCTTTTCTGTGCGTCTCCTTTCTGGTGAAACAACAATAGTGACCTAGACAAGCAAACAAAGAGCTCGTGAGGAAACATGCATCCAGCGCTATTAGTGTCCGTATGACCCGGTTTCAGCGGCCAGCAGCAGTAATAGTAGTAGTAGTGGTTGACGTTTCTCTAATTATAAATATTTTTCTTCGTGGGCTGTGATAATTCTCTCCACTACTCGGTTCCTCCCCTCGTCGAGAAATATGCATTCTATGTGCAATCGAACGTGAACGGCGGAAACAATAGAAACTCGATCTGCCTTGTATAGAAAAGTTCTACCATATGGTCTTGAGAGGGTGACGACTGCTTGTTCGACACACACAAGTCGATTTCTTCCAAATCCTTCCGCTATGCTCTTGGTGCTTGGTGCGATAAAGCAGCGGAGGGTTGATGACGAAAAATTATCGATTTTATTCTTTGCCGCTGCTGCTGTCAACCGATGGCGTTGGCGTTGGCGTCGCCGACTATGGTTGGGCTTCACATCCTGAGCTAAAAGATGCGGGTATTAGCAATTCCTCCCTTTAGAAAAAAAAACATACTCAATCATCCTTTTTATCATGCTTTCATGTTTTCCGTGTCCGTGCCTAATGCCGTTTTCTTCCTGTTTGCTATATGTTCAAGCCAACAGCTGCTGTATGGTGGTGTGGTGGTGGTGGTGGTGTTGGTTATACCCACGGTTATACCAGCGCCTACGCAATGTGCAAATTAAATCACACCCAAAAAAGCCCTACAGATCCTTTAACGTTGTGGATGGGAAAAAGCAACACCAGTTGACCGGAAAGGAGCTACATGCTGCCGTATGTTTATGAGGCGTAAAAAAACCTGCCCGATCTGCGTATATTATTACTCAACCTTGTTGTTTTGCCGATTCATTTACCTGTGTCTCCTATGATGATGTATTTGAACAAGTAAGCGTACGACATTTTGGCGTAGAAACTTCGGCGCGACTTGAGTAGAAGTATGTACTTTTTGCTACACGTTAGCTCGTACGCGTATTCGTTAAAGGAATTACGTGGATTTCACGAAATCTGTTATCACACACGATAGGGGCACCTTTTTCGTTCGTTTTATGTTGCTTCTTCAAACACACACTCACGCACACGAGGGGGAAGAGATCACTGTTGTGACTAGAGTTTCACTGCGTACTTGGCTCGCACTGCAAAATACGCAAAACACAGCACGATTTATCCGCACACAATTGTTGAAATATTGTGCGCACTCCACACCACAGATCAAGCACTACGGATGTGCAATTCAGTTGTATGACTTAAAATCGGTTCACTTTTTTCGCAATTCCGAGATGTTTATCTCTTTGTTAAGAGGTTACAGCTTAGCAGAAAAACACTTTGAGAAAAAGGCAAGTGTGTTGCAGTGGGCAGGTTTGACCATATGACGATCTCTTTGACATTTGGACGATGAAGGCAGCTTTTGACAGCTATAGCAGTTTCAAAATAACAATTTTTAATTTTTTATAACAATGAAAATACCAATTTTTTTCAGATAAAAAGAAACAGAAATTGTTCGGAGAATGGAAGCTTTTTTTTAAAGTTACGGTTCTCGTAACGATTTCCTCCAATTTTTTGGTATCCGGTGTTTTGAAACGTCGAAGCAAATTGCATGTAGTCTGCGGGGTTGTCACACTGTGCGGTGGTTTGTTTTGATTCCGATTTTCCTGAACTCGCGCATTCCGAATGACGTTCCGGTTTGCGTATGCAACGAAAATAAACGCGAAAACAAATTCGCCTTCGTTGCGTGCTCTGTTGGAGGCTTGGGCTTGCTGCGTAATCTTTTCTGCTAGAATGAACCTGTGATTTGTTCCGTTCCGGATTTGGTGCGTGCTTAGTTTAACGATATCGTTTTCGCTGAGTGGGGCCAGTGCCGTGCTAGCCGTTTCAACTCACCTGCAGCCATAAATTCCTAACAACTCACTCCTAGGCCATGATACGGTATCGGGTGGTTGCGCTTGTTTTAATTATGCTGCTAATTTATTTCTTTCGGCTCATTTTCGCTTCCGGTGGCGATCGAAGTCAGTTTTATCAAAACTGCTTAAAGTTCTGTACGCTTGACAATTGTACACAGTGTAAGCATGTGATTGTGGGATGGTTAGGAGTGCAATTGTAATGTATCACTTTTTCCTTTTTAGCTGGTTTGTCGTACAAGAAGGAGTTACTGTGGAAGCATGATCCAATCAATACACTTTTGCTGTGGACATGCTATGATGAGTGCGGTTACGATTGCATGTGGAGGACAACGTCAGCTTTCCATAACCGCAACTGGACTACGCCACAGTTTTACGGCAAAGTAAATCATTGACCGTCGTTGTTTCTTACATAACCTTATTTGAAAATTTCCATATATTTCACCCTTGCAGTGGCCGTTTGTACGATTCCTCGGATTGCAGGAACCTGCATCGGTGTTGTTTTCAGTTGCTAACTTTGTTACACACTATAAAATGCTGCAACGGTTCAAGCGCGAAGTGCGCACCGATAGCCCAATGTACGGCACGTGGCGAGCCTTTTCCTACATCTGTTTGAATGCGTGGATTTGGTCGGCAATTTTTCACACGCGCGACTTTCCCATTACCGAGCTGCTCGACTATACGTTCGCTTACTCGATGGTGCTGGCTTCGTTCCATTGCATGGTGATGCGCATGATACACCGAATGTCGATCTTTGTGCGAGGCTCGTTTAGTTTTCTATGTGTGCTGTTTTTTATCAACCACTTTTCCTACCTTAGTATTGGCCGGTTTGATTATTCGTACAATATGAAAGCCAACATTGTGACGGGTATGTCTCGTTTCTATAATTACGGTTGTACGGTATGATCGGTGTAATCGGGTGCTTCCATTCGGTTTCCCACTTTACAGGTATGAGTGGTGCACTTGGATGGATTCTGTGGTGTTTCCTGCAGCGCCGGAAGCGACGCTACGTTTGGAAGTGCTTTATCTTTATCGTGCTAGCGACATCGTCCCTACTACTAGAAATTAACGACTTCCCACCGATCCTGTGGACGTTCGATGCACATTCGATATGGCATTTGGTAACGGCACCGCTAACAATACTATTCTATAGGTAAATATATCGATGAATTATTATTTTAAAACACATTTTCATAACGGCATATTTGTGTTTTAGTTTTATCATTGAAGACTGTAAAACGTTGCGTAAAGAATTGGCGAACGTTGAAGATGAAGAGAGCCGCAAACTGCTTTAAGGTTTTCCAATAACGAGGAAGGAAAGTGTTGAAAAGTTACCGAAGTAAAGGATCCATTGCTATACCGTTGAGGACAATAATACAAAACAGCAACATGTGCAGCAGATAGAGCAATACGGTAACAATGAGAGCGTATTTGGCAATTTAGGATGACTCTCTCTCTCGGTACGCATTTTTGGCCTATAGTTTATAGCATAAATTTTCGTCACATTCTTTCGCATGGTTCACGAAGGTTTGAATGTAAGTTATTTAAGCACGAAGCCGTATATGCTCGGTTTCATACCTTTTAACAGTTTATCGTGATCAGCTAGCATATAAATGACATATAATTAGCTACACAACGGTGACGATTCAAAATTATGCCAAAATTAATTACATTCTGCCATATTAAATTCGACCGTTTACCTTAGATTTTGAGCCAAAAGTATGCTACGGCTCTGGATGTCGTTTATTCAGCTGTTAGATATTGTACAAGAAATACGTCAATTCGTAGAGTGCATACGAAGTCAAATCCCCCCTTTTTGGAATCACATATTTATTCAACGAACGCACGTAATTCTAGTCATGAACATGAAACATTCACTGGATGGTGTAACCGTAGCCTACAGACGCGCGTTCGGTGAGAGTACGTAGAGAACGACCACGTAGCTCATGGATAGGTCAGTTTTTTAAACTCTTTTGGATCCTTCTTGTAGAACAGAAGCTACGTTTTATGCTCGTGTGTATTCCAGAATTATCAATAAGACATATTATATAGTGCATATTACACTACACAACACAGAAAAAAGACTAGTTCGTAAGTATTAGTGTTATAAACGTGAAACAACAAAACTTTTGGATTTCGGAACCCGTAATAACCTAAAAATATATTACATCTTTAACTTAATTGTTCGCATTTTATTAAGTTTTTCTAGTTGATCGCATCAGCTGCAAAGGAGGATCATTTTATTTATTGAATCTGCAATTTTCGGAATCGAAATTTCGAGCATAACCACACTTTTATTCCTTTTGCTGCAATTTAGGCAAGGATATATGGTCAAGCACCAACCAATGTGTGACTCTAGTTCCATTCTTGTGCACGATGCATCCTTAAAAGGTTGCCTAAAGCGGCACGATGAAGCTCCGTGTACGAGTTTTAACTTAACAACCAAAAAAAAAGAAAACCCCATTATTGTGCGTTGGAACACACTAGTAGTTATACAATGGTTTATTTTTCTTAGCTCTTACTTGTATTCAATACGACACGGTAGTGATTATTGTTCCTTTATAGTGAATTCATTAAAAGAAGAGAGAGAGAGACACAAACAGATAACAAACAAACAAACAAAAATGCTGCAAATGAAATATGTTTCACCTACAAGCGAATCCCTATAATTTTATGTAGCAGAGTGCCTCTAAAACAGCATATCGTAGCTTTAGAAGCTTATTCCTTTTCTTTCACTCTCCACCATATCTTAGCCTATTAAGAACCACCCGGAATTACAACTCCTCGTTCATTCGTTCGTTTTCTTCTTTACGAGCACTCCATTGGAATTATGGTTATTGTGTTAAAAAAAGCAAAGCACGGCTCTCTCCGGCTCTTCCTATCCTAAAACCAATCTTAACCTGCGCACTTATCCACATGAACCGTCGGCAAACAATCAGTCCTAAAGTAGAAAGATTTATTCCTTTCGCTTTTTATGTTTTTGTTTGCTACATTTTTACGGTGCGCAACCTGGAAGCGGCCTTGCCTCGAATGCAACAAGTTAGCCAACGATTTGACGGTTATGTGGTGTTTTAAATGTTAGTAGATTAAACATTACAACAGGTTCTCGAATCGCCATCCGTGTCCTATACTAATGCTGCTCCATACCTCTAGTATATATTACGCACGAGCACGGGCAGAATATGCTGTAAGTTTACGTGTTATTGAGTGTTTTTTTAGTTAGTGTTTCTGTTTAAGTGTGTGTGTATATATATAACGCTTTACGTTGTAACATTCAGATATCAAATTTAATTTGCCATTTTTTACCTGTCTTTGCTCCGCTCGCTTCACATGGTGCATTATCTTGTCGTTTGCATTTATTGGATTGTAGTTGCCGTTTGCGTCTTAGCACAGCGTAAATCCACTCGTAGGATGATGCGTTTTCCTCTGTTCAGCTATTTACCGGTTAAGGTAGAATATGGTAATGCTGCCACCCACCGTTTAAGGACTCCGATAAGCATTGCGCCGAGCGTAAGCCGCAAACCGTACGTAGTCGTTGATCTGTGTCAGTTGATTCCAGTACTGATTGCTCCACAGGGCGTATGTCCGGTGATAGAGTGCGGTTGCGTGAGCATCACTGCGCATCGGTTGTGTGGTGCTCGGAGGACCGGTGGCTGCCGCTGTAGATGCCTGTGTTGGATGAGACGGTGGTAACACATTCTTCATGCGCGCCATGAACGCAGGCGATCGAGGAGAGCGCTCTTCGTCAATAATGGGTTGCACTGGTGGTGGATTTCCGGCAACACCGACGACCGTGCTAGTGACCGCTGGTGGGATTATGCCGTTAACAAGCAGTGGTGGTGTCGGGATGCTGGGAACGGCAAACAGATGCGGCGAAGCGGCGGCCGACACCGAATTTGAGGGAACGGCACCGATCTGTTCCAAACTACCGGTTGGTCCACCGGCTGCTCCTGCTACCATCAGTGGGTCAGTGGACGTGAGTGCATCGTTCTCTTTGGGTGTTGATTTAGCCGATGCGACTGACACACGGTCGACATCATCGAAAAAGGACGAATTGGATGCATCGCTGTCGTACGATGAGTAGGAGCTCGCATCATCCATCATATCATCAACGTCATGGGCTGCGCATTCCGGCCCGATCGGACCAATCGGATCTGCCTCGATTGGATTGATGATGGGAAGCGATTGCTGATCAAGCATCTCGGGTGGTTCGGGCGTTGAGCCGACATTCGAACCAACTGTGTTCGAATTTACCTCCAGCGAATCTTGCTGCTGGAAACGAATCCGGTTGGGAAGGTTCGCTTGTATAACGTCCTCGACCTCTTCTTCAAACAGTGAACCTCGGTTCGAACCACACGTATTGGAGTTTAGTTCGATTTCCTCTCCCTCTTCACCATTCTCGCCGATCTCTTCAGCTAGCGCACCCCGGTTACCACCATGCAGGCGGGAAGAGTCGAGCGATATGCCGCACGGCACCACATCCGGAACGGAGCATTTGCGCGTCAGACCCCTATCGCTGATTGTATCGTCGTGCACCTCCAGACTGCAACCATCGATAGAATGCAGCTGCACCTGATGTTCCGGATGCTCCACACCTAACTCCTTCTGCTCCATGATCTTCGCAAACAGTGCATCGTTGTTTGCCTCGAATGGGGGACATTCGCCACCGTTTGCATCACTATCCGAGCTGTGATCAATATCGGAGCAGTCGACCGAACCGATCTGTCGGAATCGCGGGTCTGGTATTTGATTAAGCCGGGACATCTGTGCATTAAAGTCGGATCCTACTTCCACCTTCTCCGTCACATTCGTGCTAAGCGAGGAACTGCTTTCGAGGTCGGATTCATCACCGCCGTTCCTGGTGACGAGAGTCGTGATAGTGCCACCCTTCAGCAGCAACAGCTGCGTTCCATCCATATCAGGTACGGGAGTCGAAAGGCTCCCTCTTATCGTGGCCGACGCTGGCACACTTTTTACGCCATTTTTCGATGGTCCTGGTCTGGGAGAATCATCGTCATCCTCGTCGTCGTCGTCGTCGTCGTTGTTTTCGTCATTATCAATCTCTTCGGCCTTTACGTTGTTCCGTTCGTTGCCATCCGGTTTCTTCTGGTTTCCGTTCAATGAATCGAGACGCTTAGCGCCCCGATCACCGTTCGATTGTAAGCCACGATCCAGACTGAGCTTCTCCATCGACATCGACAATCCATCCATGGCTACCGTGCTGGACGACTGGGTGTGTTGTTCTGGTTTGCCCGGGGATATATTTCCATTCAGCTCCGTGGCATGCCCGTTCGAGGGCTTTCCTTTGGGTTGCGCAACACCGACCAGTTTGGTCGTGACGTTCGGTGCCTCTAACTCAACCACGGTCTCTTCGTCCGACGTTGACTTCTCCAGGCTATCATCCAGCTTCACATCATCGTTGTTATTGCTTCGTGACGGTTCACCGCTACCATTCTTTAATTCACCGATCATCTTCATCGCCTTGAGGAACATCTGGTCGGCATCTTTGTCGCGGATTTCCTGCACCATCTGCGAGGCGAATAGTTTTTCGTACCGGTCTCCGTACCTTTCAAATTGCCACAAATCATCCAATTGGCCCTGGGGTAGTTTAAGTACAAACATCTCATTCCCACCGATATCGTGCAGGATACGCCGAAATCGTTCCATATCTTTCACTCCCGACACAAGCGTCACTGCGATCCCTTTCGTTCCGAACCGTCCCGCACGTCCTATTCGATGTAGGTAGGTGGCATTATCTTTCGGTACGTCCGCATTAATCACAAGATTGACATTTTCCACATCGATACCTCGAGCGATCAGATTTGTCGCGATCAGCACACGGGCGCGAAACGATCGGAAATCTTCAATCGCTTTCAAGCGGAACCTTTGCTCCATGCTACTGTTAATTACTTCTGCCGGCCAGCCCGCCTTCTTAAGGTACGTGCAATACGTTTCCGCCTTAGCAATCGTGTTTGCAAACACTACACACTGGGAAAAGTTTATCTGCTGGAAGATCTCATTCAGTACGCCCACTTTCGCCATTAGATCCTTCACGTTATCGGTCTCCGCTGGTAGCTCCCGAACGAATTGTTTTATACCGAAGAGAAGTGGCACCTCACGCTTAGGCGTGACGCCAATAAACTTCGCGTTCATGTACCTTAGCAACTCCCGGTCGCGGTTGTTGTAGAACGTTGCACTGCACACGATCGTTTGCCGCTTTTCGGGCAGTGCACACACAATTTTGTCGATATCACCACGCATACTCGCCTGCAGCAGTGTGTCCGCCTCATCCATCACTAGTGTGCGGATGTAGGACGTGTTCAGCACATTGCTTTTAATGAGATGCAATATCCTTCCTGGCGTACCGACGACAGCTGAGCAGTTTTGTAGATTTTTTCGATCAACACTAATTTCCATGCCGCCAATAAAGGAACGAGCCTTAAAATTGCTCAATTCGCTACCAATGCGGTTGAGTACCGCTTCTACCTGCACGGCAATTTCCCGCGTTGGGACGATTGTGAGTGATTGTGGGAAAGCGACCTCCGTGTCATGCCTTTCAACGATGGTGATGGCGAAGACGAGCGTCTTTCCTGTGCCCGATTTTGCCTGTACCAAAAGATCTGTGGAAGAGGACAAATATTGATATGGCTCTTGCAGAGAGGGTGAAAAGTATTGCATATTATTGATTCCTTACCGAAATCACATCGAGCTAATGGAACCGCTCGTGCTTGAATTGGCGATGGATGTATGAAATTGTTTCGAGCGAGTGCCTGCTTCACTGGTTCCGACAATGACATCCGCTCGAACAGTAGATTGCGTTCCACCATGACGTCGACAGTGCGCACTTTGTCATCGTTCAGGCTGTGACCAGCCATTGTAGCAGCTTGATGAAATCGAATCTGATCTGAAGCTACTTGCCGCCTAGAATATCCTGCACACGGCACCGATGTTACCGTCTATCTGAATACGGTGGAAAAGTAGATAACCCTTCCCGGAAACCCAAACGTGACCGCTTTCGTGTGTGTTTTGATGGCGGGGTTTGTTTACAGTCGATCAATGCAAAACCCGTCTAATAAGATCCATCCACTTGCGTTCTGAACAAACAGATAGTAGCTTTTTTCAGTGTTTACGCGCGTCGGCTACATTTGACCCGACGGTAGGAGGGATTTAATATCACTTGAAATTCAAGAAAAGTAGGTTTTAGTTCAATTAGTTTTCACTTTTTACTGTGACTGTAAAAAATCACGAAACCTGTTTTCGTTTTGTTCGTCCAATGACAATTAGCGAAGGGAATGACAATAGCAAATGTAGCGCCATCTGGCTGATTTTGAAGGTACTGATAACAAGGTCAGTAAAGATGCGACTTGTTCAAATTGGCAGTTCCACAACGAAATGCAATAGAAAGAGTTTAAAATGTATCAGGTTAGCTGTCGTTTCATGTTGTTTACAGTAAACATGTGAAATATACACATTTCTGGTGTAATTTTGTTGTTGGAAAAAATCTAAACCATAAACTTAAGAACACCTTAATAATTCAAAGAGAAGTTTGCCAACCCTGACCAAAATTTTGAACAGAGGACTCCCAACATTCGTAATCGATGGAAACGTAGTACAAGCAACAAGCACAAAGACATTCTTTAAATATTCCAATTTCCTGCGGCTGTCTAAAATAAGTTGAAATATGATAATATTTTGGACACTTCTATCCTTCTATCCCTTCTTTTCTTCACAAATTTACGCCTTCAATTCAACCAGCTCTATGAAACTGGTATTGCTAAGGCAGGACCTGTAGTAAATCGTTAAACTAAGAAGACAATAAAACAAGAACAACCGGGAAGGATTATGATTATTTCTCAACTGCTACATTTGTTCTTGAAAACGGTCAAGGAAGAATCCTAAATTGAAATTTATCTGCAAAGTCTGGTCGTAACAAGGACAGACAAATTACAAAACAAAAAAACATCGTGCATATTACATAGTGAATAAATACATTAATAACATTTAATACTGTTATAGGACAATTGATAGAATCAGTAACATGGCAAAAATTAGCTAATCTGCAAAGTCTTTCTAGACTGCCTAAGAACTGAAAATTAAAAAGGCTGGAGTAAAGCATCGCCAAAAAACAAACAAACTCTGAGCTTTAAGCGTTAGATCACCTACAAGAGATGGAAATCCGGATATCATTGCCTAAATGGCACCTTATAGGGAGATGAGATGAGTGTGTAAATTGTAACATATCTCGATTTCTGGCAGAATTGACGGGAAGGTATATCAATTTTTCGTATTCTTCTTCTTCCACTCTGTGAAGTAATCCCAGCTAGGGATTCCAGCTTTCTAGGCCTTGCTTAGTTACTGTGCTGGTAGACATCAGGTGTGCACAAGTTTACGCTAAACAAGAATCTAATACGGATTCTTAATTTAAACGTATTTGAGAACTCGAACTCAACATCCTCACATGCTGCATCAGAAATCTTAAAATATTGTATTTAACGGTTGTTGTTAGCAACTAGGATTTACGGAATTGAAGGGCCCAATTTAAACACGTTCTATAGGTAGAGCATAATATTAGCTCTAACCAAGAAGAAGAAACCGTTCCCAAACTTGGCCCTGATGCTCAAATTGTGTCAGAAGCACTAGGTCCAAGAGGAACCTGTTAGTTTTGCAAAATATGGTAAACGTCGGATGACGGCGGAAAGGTCTAAGAATAGTAAACACTATTCGCCCACTTACCTAGGCGAGTGGTCCAAGGCATGCAAAAGCAGGCACTTTGGTTGCGACCGCAACGGTTACCCTTCAACCGTAACAATGCGAATCGGGACACGTTTTTGATGTTGTGAATTTAATTTTAAACAGTCCACTTGAGGGTTGGCAAATTATGCTGCTGTGTCGACTCCACAGTTCTGCAATCGAAGGGACTTATTTTCGGTGCACTTGATCCAAGGTGGTACCCGAGGACCCCTAAAGTGAAAAACGTTATTTGGTGTCAGTAGATGCGCCTCATTGCCAACACAAAGCAAGAAAGGCAGCGGCACTGTAGTCTGTAATATAACTGCTGCAAAAAGGCCACATTGTGATACATGAGCCATGGTATTAGATGTACGGTGTCTTCACCATTCCATCGAGTGCGTTTCCTTGCGGATGGGCGGATATGGTGTACATAAGCATTGGTAAGGCACCAGTGCCATTTCTCCAATAATACCACAGCGCGGAACAGATATAACTATGTAAGAGGTTTTTAGTATTAGCAAATGATGTTCATCAGCGGTTGTGCACGACAGACGAAGAGCATGCGGGGCTGTCGACGATGACACAGGACACCCAGACTAACCCTTTTCCGTGCCAGCGCTTTGTCTTTGTCACATCGGCTGCACTCCAGTTGCGTGCAGTTGGTTCTGTCGATTTCTGCAAGCTTCTGCAGCCGAAGTAGAAGCAGCAGTGGTGGTAGTTTATTATTAACTTATTTTAATGAGCAATGCATTTTGCGGAACGCAGTGCTGCACACTGCGATGACACTTGGTCTGGCAATCTGGACGATCTGGCGACGGTTGGCACACACGATCAAGGACAACGACGCGTGCCCTGCAAACCTGCACTGCTCTGCTGGCAAATGGTGATGGCTTCCGATAGCAACGGACAAGTAGAATGCTTGATGGTTGTGCAGCAGCTGCTACATCTTTACGGAGTATTAGACCATATTTAGCACGTATGTCACGGAGGAAGTGCGTAATGATTGGCAATGCCTATTCCATTGCTCACTCGGATTGGAGACTGGTTATGTTGCATTGCAGTCATTATTACTTAGCCAAGTAGCTAGTCCTAAAGAAATCGAATTTTGTCTAGAATTAGAACTGGTAGATCATCGTTGCTATCTATGGGTAAAACACGCAACGTTATGGTTTGTTAGTAAATCCACAGATTAAATAAATTAGAATGTTTGAAATAAATGTTCTGTTGGATTAATTTGACATCGTACATCGTACGTTCTTTATTTATTTTATTTATTTATTTAATTTATATTATGACGGCAATGCCATATTTTCAACACCGCTTGTGTTGAGCGCAGCGGCGGATCAAACGGTAGGCGGTGTAGGCGGTCGTCTAGGGCCTCGCCGTGTCGGGGGCCCCAAAAAATTTGTGTAGTAGTAACTTTCCACTTTGCACTTTGCACTATGCAAAATTTGCCTCTTCCTTTCGAAGAAACTTGGTGAGCGAGAGTGTAAATTGTTCAGTTTTTCATCGGAAAATGTTTGCCACTTATTTTTGACGAAATTGTTGTTCAGACTATTAATACGGTTAGATTAGTGTTTTAAGATGTAGAGAAAGACAATTTATTATAGGACTTGTAAATTCAGTTCACCAAGAAAGAAAATCTACAGCATTTCGAATAAGGAACGATGTAACAAAAGAATAAAAATCACTGTAAAGTTTAGCATTACACAAATAACAAAACAATAACTCATAAAGTATAAAAAGAAGCTAAAAGAAGTTAATTTCCACTACGAAATTATGCACTATCCGTGAAATTATCTTTCCCCTCCACATTTACTACTGCTGAAACTGCTGGCAACTGAATGTGCCGAATCTAAAGCCGTGTTTAGCTTTACTGTAGCTGTAACCTGTAGCACAAATGCTTCTTAAAAATAGAACCATGCAGAAAAATAACTATTACATTATTTAATGAAAAAATCATCATGCAGTACTTTGTTTTTAGTATCTTCAATTTCATCTTTTATTAATACATTCCAGATTTACTTGATTGTACGTAGCAAGTACATGTGTGATATTTGCCATTTCACTAATTCGATGTAAAATATTATTTTTTTATCCGAGAATACGCGAATTTCTATTTTTAGTTCCAAAGGTACGATACAAGATAACGAAATATGTGTATAAAGAAATAGGTGTATAAGAAAAGCTGCGATTAGCCGGACATGTTGGAGAAATATTCAACAAACCGAACAGTATCGCCATCTGACGGCATCGAGGCTTCAAAACGAAACACTAACTGTTGTGGTGTGGTTTACTTTTTGTTGCCCTTTCCAGCAGGTTTGCTTCCCTTCGCTGCAGCTCCAGACCCTTTAGCGTTCGTGTCCGATATGCGAACTTTAGTGTTCGTAGCCTCCGGCCCACCGGCACTCGTCTTCTTCCCGGGTCCTCCTTTTTGGGTCATATTTTTCGCACCCGGTCCAGTGTTCGTAGCCCCCGGCCCACCGGCACTCGTCTTCTTCCCGGGTCCTTCTTTTAGGGTCACTATTTTCGAACCCGGTCTAGTGTTCGAAGCCTCCAGCCCACCGGCACTCGTCTTCTTCCCGGGTCCTCCTTTTTGGGTCACAATTTTCGAACCCGGTCCAGTAGCTGCCCTGGAGGTGGCGTCACCTTTCCCATGGTTCGATACTCCACCACGTACTCCGGGAGCTTTGGATTTTACGTCTTTCCGTTGGTGAAGCGTTGGTTTCTGCTTGTGATCCCCTTGTGCAGGATCATCCGTACGGAAGCCGACCGTTTTTTTCCGCGAAACGGGTACACTATCACTGACACGATCTTTGCCATCGGCAGTCGGCTGGTTGGTAGATTCGTGGTTGTCATTTCCTTTTAGATTCGTCTGTTGCATCTCATTCGTACTTTTCCCTTTCGTCGAACCCAGTTTAACGGAGTCGTGTTTGGGACCGTGGGATGGACGACCGGTACGCCACGGACGACGGGTAACAGGT
This sequence comes from Anopheles moucheti, assembly GCF_943734755.1. Lineage (NCBI taxonomy): Eukaryota > Metazoa > Arthropoda > Insecta > Diptera > Culicidae > Anopheles > Anopheles moucheti. Next base: position 47,776,569 of record NC_069141.1, read on the forward strand.
CTGGTCGTTGGAGCGATTGCAGATATAATCTGATGAGGAACACAGCTGAAAGAGCTGAAAGAGCTGGACGATTTGGACTCATCCTTCAGGCTCATTTGGTATGCGCAATCGATACAACGAATTTCGCAAATGTGGCACAATCGACACGATTGGGAACAACACGATTGGGAACTTCCATCCACACGATTCGGAACTTCCATTGTGTCCAAACCGTAGATAGATGGCGTTTTTCCATTGGGTGCCGGCCCCAATTCGGACGGGTCGTTGAAGCAGGTTGGCAGAATTGATTTTGCCAAAGATTCATCCTTTTGAGTTTTGTCGCCACACTTTGGACAGCAGCACTCGATTGACAGCCACTTCAAACAGGCCTTGCAACGTTCACAACATTTGAAATATTCTGAAAATAAACAGTCGGAAGTAGTCGTGGGATCTTCAATCGCAACATCATGCACGACTTGCCGCATCAACGTTATCGTTCCCACCACTTCATTGTCGGCGTCGTGTACGAAAAGTTTCTCTTGCACCGGTGAACCATCTCCGGCAGCGCAATCGAAATTCTTTACATACGCGTCCTTCAGATGAAGTACGCCCTTGTAAACGAATCCAGCGGGAATCCGTGGAATCAACACGAATCCTTCAGGTACTTCACTCAACACCATCATGTAAGCTGCTTGGATAGATGGTTGCTTGGATAGTAATGTTATATTTCAATGTTGCTAAAGGTTTATATTAGCTATGGTTGGTTGCTTCGATGGTTGCTTCGATTGTAAACTTCTGAATGATTATTTTTCAACGTCGCCAAAGGTTTTTATAATACAGGCAGTCCCCGAGATACGCTATTATAGCGGACCGCTATAACCCGGGAAAAATCCGCGTAACTCGAATTTCCACGTAAGTCGAATCCTGGTGCAATTTCGTTTATACTTCAAAGTCACAGAGTCGACTTCCTGCTCCGAACCTAAATTATTCGACGAATCAGGCGATTTTTAGAAACATTACATTAATATAAGTTAGAAAGAAATGTTTTATGTGAGAAAAAAAGGTATTTTTGACCAATTTTGAGCATTTTGCTTAGATTTTGTGCTATAAACTAGCTCAGCTGTCAAATTTTCAAAAACCGCGTATCACGGGGACTGCCTGTATATACATGCGAAATAGTTACAGTAGTCCTTTGTAGAACTGTCAAATAGTGCAGGATTTGCTTTCCTAACAAGTTTCAGTCGTCGTAAACAAATTCCTTCACGCTTCTTTGCAGCCAATCAACGAAATGAAAAAGACGTCAATCTGTTGTGGACACTGCTCGGGTCACTATATCGGACGGTGGAAGGTTACGATATCGATGCGGTGCTAAACTTCGAGAAGGATGATATTCCTCTGAAGGTAATACAGAAGCTTGAGGAGCGTGTGTTTACCAACGAAAACTTTGATCCGGAGAAGGTGAAGGCGGCGTCGACGGCTGCGGAAGGATTGTGCAAATGGGTCATTGCGATTGCAAAGTACGATAAGGTAGCAAAGGAGATAGCACCCAAGAAAGCAGCATTAGCCGAAGCTCAAGCGAGTTATAATGTAGGTTCTTGAGTTCTTTTTCCGGTTATCTCACTACACCACATTAGCATCCATTAACAAAGTTGTCATCAACTATTGTGTATTATTTCTCCTAGTCCGCTATGACGATACTGAATGCAAAGCTGGAACAGCTACGTATCGCCGAGGAAAATCTTGCGGATCTCCAACGTAAGCTGGACGAACAGATTGCTCAACATGCAAAGCTGCAAGCAAATGTAGAGCTGTGTATGAAGAAGCTGGAACGCGCTACGGAGATCATTACCGGTCTGGGTGGTGAGAAGGATCGCTGGCAGACGGCGGCAGAAACGCTGGCACTAATCTACGACACGCTCACCGGTGACGTGTTGATTGCATCTGGTATCGTTGCGTACTTGGGACCCTTCACGATGCAGTTCCGGGCACAGCAGATCGAACAGTGGATCGAACGGTGTACGGATCGTGGAACCATCTGTTCCCAGGACTTCCAGCTCGTGAACGTACTGGGGAACCCGGTCGATATTCGGGCGTGGAACATCTTCGGTTTACCAAGTGATGCATTTTCGGTGGAGAGTGCTATCATCATTCAGTAAGAATTGACCAGGGGCTTTGGGAATATTTAGAGAATAGCGATCGTGTTTTTGTATCGATGCGATGGTAAGACTCGAGATGTGAAGTGTAATGTGTGCTCTTTTTCCTCTTTTTAGCAATGCTCGACGCTGGCCTCTGATGATCGATCCCCAAGGGCAGGCTAACACATGGGTACGCAATATGGAGAAGGCGAACCGTATTTGTATAATACGTCTCTCACACCCTAACTATACACGCGTACTGGAGAACGCCATACAGTTTGGTCTACCAGTGCTACTGGAGAATGTCGGTGAAGAGATCGAACCAATGCTGGAACCGATTCTGTTGAAACAAATCTTCCGACAGGGGGGAACAATGTGTATCAAGCTGGGTGACTCAATCATAGAGTACAATGATTCGTTTAAATTTTACATCACAACAAAACTCCGTAGTCCCCATTACTTGCCGGAAATAGCGGTGAAGGTGACGCTACTCAACTTCATGATCACCCAGACTGGACTGCAGGATCAGCTGCTTTCGATAACAGTGGCGCGCGAACGACCCGAACTCGAGACAGAAAAGAACGCATTGATCGTGCAAGGGGCGGAGAACAAGCGGCAGCTGCAGGAGATCGAAGACAAGATCCTGCAGGTCCTCTCGTCCGAGGGTAACATTCTCGAGGATGAAACCGCTGTATCGGTCCTAAGCTCGTTGAAAACGCTGGCCAACGAGATCAACGAGGAGCAAATCGTTGCCGAGGGGACCGAACGTCAGATCGATGCGGCCCGTCTGCAGTACACGCCGATAGCGGCCCACTCGACGGTGCTGTTCTTCACGATTGCCGACTTGGCCTGCATCGATCCAATGTATCAGTACAGCCTGAATTGGTTCGTAAACCTCTTTACCGCGACTATCGACAATACCGAGAAGGTGGATGAGGTACCAGCCTGCTTGGAGGATCTTAGGACCTACTTTACGTACAGCCTTTACGAGAATATCTGCCGCAGCCTGTTTGAAAAGGACAAGATACTGTTCTCGCTATTGCTGGCTACGAATATGCAGCAGGATGCCGGCCAGCTCCGGTCGCCCGAGCTGATGTTTTTGCTTACCGGAGGTGTTGGATTGGACAATCTTGATCCCTACCCGCCAGCCGTTTGGCTGCCGGACAAAAATTGGGATGAGATCTGTCGTTTGAAGATTTCGCCCCGCTGAAGGAACATGTGGTTCAGAACTAGAAGCGGTACTTTGACGACGATACACCACATGAGGCATCCATTCCGGAGCCGTAGATTTCCACGGTGACAGCGTTCCAGAAGCTGCTGTTTCCGGGCGGATTAGTTGGTTCCCACGATCGAGTTATATGTGGCAGGTAGGTGAACAGTTATCCTATAGGATATCGGAGATTTGATTATTGTAGACTAACTGTTCCAATCAATCAAGCAATCAATTCCAGAAACAATGGAACCGAAATACGTGGAACCTCCGGCCTTCAATTTGGCTGCATCGTACGACGAATCGAACTGTTGTGTGCCATTGATCTTCGTGCTAACACCGGGTACCGATCCGATGGCCACGCTGATAAAATTTGCTGACGCCCAGGGTCTGGGGGCAAATCGGCTCTTCTCACTATCGCTCGGACAGGGTCAGGGACCTATCGCAACCAAAATGATCGACGAAGGTACCAAGTTCGGCAATTGGGTTCTGCTGCGAAACTGTCACCTCGCCCAGAGCTGGATGCCGACGCTAGAGAAGATCTGCGAAAGCTTCCAACCGGACACACGCATCCCGACTTTCGGCTCTGGCTAACCTCCAATCCGACGGAACACTTCCCGGTGGTGGTACTACAAAATGGAATCAAGATTACCAACGAACCACCGAAAGGTCTACGCATGAACGTGTCGCGCTCGTTCATGAGCGATCCAATATCCAACGTCGAATGGTTCGAGGCGTGCAAACAATCGGCCAACTTCAAAAAGCTCCTGTTCAGTCTGTGCTTCTTCCACGGTGTCGTGCAGGGGCGGCGCCAGTTTGGTCCGATCGGTTGGAACATACCGTACGAGTGTAACGAGACCGATCTGAGCATCAGCTTGACGCAGTTGCGAATGTTTTTGGACGAGTATGAAGAAGTACCGTATGTGGCACTACGCTACCTAACCGGAGAGTGTAACTACGGTGGCCGTGTAACGGATGATTGGGATTGTCGGTGTTTGAATACGCTTATAGCAAAGTTCTACACGGCGCAGGTGCTGGAGAACGAGAGAACGGACACTTTGTTGGCCAATACGCTCAAGACACAGGTATGTCGGTTGTTAGGTGTAGTACATCTGTAGTCAGTAACGCCATTTTCTTATCGGATGCAAACTGAAGGTTCGTACCGTAATTATGCCAGGTATTCTTCTGGTTAATTCCCACAGTACCTCACTGATTAGTAAATATAGGTGAAACACATTTAAACTGCCTTGACTGACACACACTGGAACTTTAAAACAATTTACTTTTCAATGTTAAGTAACTTTATTATCTGAATTTAATGCTACATTCCCAAAATACCCACCATTAGCATTTGCTGCAAATGAAAGTAATGTAAAATTAGGTTAAATTGCCAAACCTGGTTCAAAAAATTTTAAACAAAAATTGATTATGTTTCATTCTACTAATTGGCTAAATTTCCATTGGATTTCCACATTCAATTGACAATGGTAGATTCTTGAGGATTTAAAGGTTTGTAAAAAATTGGAAACTGTTTGATTTTGTTTTTAAGTTTCATTAAATTACTGTAACCAATTCTTGATTTTCTAAAACATTAACATTAACATTAAAAGTCTACTCATTGAGTATGTTATTCTCGCACAGAACACATCAACCGGTGTGTTCAGGGAAACTCCTGCCGAGCTTGTGATTAGCGTATCGTCAAACATTTTGAAGCTTCTTCCGCCAGAGTTTGATCAGGACGCCGCACTGGAGAAGTATCCGACCGACTATCATCAGGTAACTCGTCAGCTCTCGCACTGAGATTTCTCTCGATTACAGGAATGTTATATACACGATACTCCCTTATCTTCTGCAGAGCATGAATACGGTACTGGTGCAGGAGATGGTACCGTTTAACAATCTACTCATCTGCATCCGGGGTAGACTCCAGACGGCTCGCAAAGCCATGCAGGGTCTTGTCGCCATGTCACCAACCGTGGAAGAGGTGGTCAGCGCGATACTGGTCGGCAAGATCCCATCCGTCTGGGCGAAGCGTTCCTACCCGAGCCTGAAAACGCTCGGCTCGTACATTGCGGACTTTATCGCGCGGTTAGAATTCCTGCAACAATGGTACGACGAAGGCCCGCCAGCAACATTCTGGGTGTCGGGCTTTTTCTTCACCCAGGCATTTTTGACCGGCGCACAGCAAAACTTTGCCCGCAAGTACGTCATACCGATCGATCTGCTAGTGTTCGATAATGAAGTGTTGCGGGAAGCGGACATCACGGAACCGCCGGACAATGGGGTGTACGTGTATGGATTGTTTTCGGAAGGCACCACATGGGATAGGGAAAAGGGCAGGATGGGATCTGCAGGAGTCTATACCACGCGTCCTGTTTGATACCGTGCCATACGTGAGTACTGCTTAAGATGGTAAGGTTTTCCTGTCGCTAAATTCATATTTTCTCTTTTAGATTCTGCTGAAACCGATGAAAAAAGACGATTTTGTTCCGCGGCACACGTACCGCTGTCCGGTATACAAGACGGTCGAACGGCGCGGTACGCTTTCCACGACGGGCCACAGTACTAACTTTGTCATAGCGTTGTTGCTAAATTGTGATCCCAATGTGAAACCGGACCATTGGGTTTTGCGTGGTGCGGCTATGCTTTGTCAGCTTAGTCACTAACCGGTTTCAACGCACAGCACGGAGGAAGAAGCATGAAGTATAAAATAGGCTCCTAATGCTTTTTTGCCCCTTTCTGCGATCAATGACGTAGGGGATTTTCGTTTAATGAGGGTTTTTCAGAACTACAAGTCATTTTACAAGCAAATGAAGACATGATACGAAAATAGACATGATACGAAAAACATATTTAACAAAAGCAACTTTTTTACGTCTAAAATATACACAATAATTCAATTTTTACAAATATTTCATGGATATCTTATTAAAAATGGTTTGAGTTGCAAAACATAATATAAGCTACACGTGTACTGCTACCGTTCCGTCGACTCAACAATAATAAAGCACCAGGCACCGACTGATAAAAAAATGAGGTTGCAGCACTAGAAAACAAAATTCATCGCATTTTAACTAGGTCGTTACGCCAGGAATAGTAGTTGGAAACTATCACACAGGGAAATCAACCACCACCACCGAATCAACCACCGAAACGGGAAATCAACCACTGATCAGATGCTCTCACTATGCGGCAGATCTTGGAGAAGATGACGGAACAGCAACTCTATTCTTTCCATCTCTTCATTGACTTCAAGGCCGCATACGATAGCATAGCCTTGATAGTTATGCTATTATGGTTAGCCAGATAACGGTTACGACGCAATGAACTCTGTTGGAATCCCGGACAAACTTGCCATACTAGTACGAATGATAATGACCAAAGTCGCTAATGACCAAAGTCGACCAAATTTCGGGGACCATCTTCTATAAGTCAAAGTGATAGACTCTCGTGACAGCTAGAATTTACGTTTAGTTATCTTCCCAAACGTTGGAGGATTCAATCCCCTCCTTTTCTGCGCTGCGTCACCATCTACATGGGGTTGTCAGGATCATCAAGTGGCTTCGGATCATACCCCATTGCAAGAGCAAGGTAAATTGATTTGAGTTAAAGAACTATTAAAGTGAGTACAGCGGCGGATCAAACGGTAGGCGGTGTAGGCGGTCGCCCAGGGCCTCGCCGTGTCGGGGGCCCCAAAAAATTTGTGTAGTAGTAACTTTCCACTTTGCACTTTGCACTATGCAAAATTTGCCGCTTCCTTTCGAAGAAACTTGGTGAGCGAGAGTGTAAATTGTTCAGTTTTTCATCGGAAAATGTTTGCCACTTATTTTTGACGAAATTGTTGTTCAGACTATTAATACGGTTAGATTAGTGTTTTAAGATGTAGAGAAAGACAATTTATTATAGGACTTGTAAATTCAGTTCACCAAGAAAGAAAATCTACAGCATTTCGAATAAGGAACGATGTAACAAAAGAATAAAAATCACTGTAAAGTTTAGCATTACACAAATAACAAAACAATAACTCATAAAGTATAAAAAGAAGCTAAAAGAAGTTAATTTCCACTACGAAATTATGCACTATCCGTGAAATTATCTTTCCCCTCCACATTTACTACTGCTGAAACTGCTGGCAACTGAATGTGCCGAATCTAAAGCCGTGTTTAGCTTTACTGTAGCTGTAACCTGTAGCACAAATGCTTCTTAAAAATAGAACCATGCAGAAAAATAACTATTACATTATTTAATGAAAAAATCATCATGCAGTACTTTGTTTTTAGTATCTTCAATTTCATCTTTTATTAATACATTCCAGATTTACTTGATTGTACGTAGCAAGTACATGTGTGATATTTGCCATTTCACTAATTCGATGTAAAATATTATTTTTTTATCCGAGAATACGCGAATTTCTATTTTTAGTTCCAAAGGTACGATACAAGATAACGAAATATGTGTATAAAGAAATAGGTGTATAAGAAAAGCTGCGATTAGCCGGACATGTTGGAGAAATATTCAACAAACCGAACAGTATCGCCATCTGACGGCATCGAGGCTTCAAAACGAAACACTAACTGTTGTGGTGTGGTTTACTTTTTGTTGCCCTTTCCAGCAGGTTTGCTTCCCTTCGCTGCAGCTCCAGACCCTTTAGCGTTCGTGTCCGATATGCGAACTTTAGTGTTCGTAGCCTCCGGCCCACCGGCACTCGTCTTCTTCCCGGGTCCTCCTTTTTGGGTCATATTTTTCGCACCCGGTCCAGTGTTCGTAGCCCCCGGCCCACCGGCACTCGTCTTCTTCCCGGGTCCTTCTTTTAGGGTCACTATTTTCGAACCCGGTCTAGTGTTCGAAGCCTCCAGCCCACCGGCACTCGTCTTCTTCCCGGGTCCTCCTTTTTGGGTCACAATTTTCGAACCCGGTCCAGTAGCTGCCCTGGAGGTGGCGTCACCTTTCCCATGGTTCGATACTCCACCACGTACTCCGGGAGCTTTGGATTTTACGTCTTTCCGTTGGTGAAGCGTTGGTTTCTGCTTGTGATCCCCTTGTGCAGGATCATCCGTACGGAAGCCGACCGTTTTTTTCCGCGAAACGGGTACACTATCACTGACACGATCTTTGCCATCGGCAGTCGGCTGGTTGGTAGATTCGTGGTTGTCATTTCCTTTTAGATTCGTCTGTTGCATCTCATTCGTACTTTTCCCTTTCGTCGAACCCAGTTTAACGGAGTCGTGTTTGGGACCGTGGGATGGACGACCGGTACGCCACGGACGACGGGTAACAGGTCTGGTCGTTGGAGCGATTGCAGATATAATCTGATGAGGAACACAGCTGAAAGAGCTGAAAGAGCTGGACGATTTGGACTCATCCTTCAGGCTCATTTGGTATGCGCAATCGATACAACGAATTTCGCAAATGTGGCACAATCGACACGATTGGGAACAACACGATTGGGAACTTCCATCCACACGATTCGGAACTTCCATTGTGTCCAAACCGTAGATAGATGGCGTTTTTCCATTGGGTGCCGGCCCCAATTCGGACGGGTCGTTGAAGCAGGTTGGCAGAATTGATTTTGCCAAAGATTCATCCTTTTGAGTTTTGTCGCCACACTTTGGACAGCAGCACTCGATTGACAGCCACTTCAAACAGGCCTTGCAACGTTCACAACATTTGAAATATTCTGAAAATAAACAGTCGGAAGTAGTCGTGGGATCTTCAATCGCAACATCATGCACGACTTGCCGCATCAACGTTATCGTTCCCACCACTTCATTGTCGGCGTCGTGTACGAAAAGTTTCTCTTGCACCGGTGAACCATCTCCGGCAGCGCAATCGAAATTCTTTACATACGCGTCCTTCAGATGAAGTACGCCCTTGTAAACGAATCCAGCGGGAATCCGTGGAATCAACACGAATCCTTCAGGTACTTCACTCAACACCATCATGTAAGCTGCTTGGATAGATGGTTGCTTGGATAGTAATGTTATATTTCAATGTTGCTAAAGGTTTATATTAGCTATGGTTGGTTGCTTCGATGGTTGCTTCGATTGTAAACTTCTGAATGATTATTTTTCAACGTCGCCAAAGGTTTTTATAATACAGGCAGTCCCCGAGATACGCTATTATAGCGGACCGCTATAACCCGGGAAAAATCCGCGTAACTCGAATTTCCACGTAAGTCGAATCCTGGTGCAATTTCGTTTATACTTCAAAGTCACAGAGTCGACTTCCTGCTCCGAACCTAAATTATTCGACGAATCAGGCGATTTTTAGAAACATTACATTAATATAAGTTAGAAAGAAATGTTTTATGTGAGAAAAAAAGGTATTTTTGACCAATTTTGAGCATTTTGCTTAGATTTTGTGCTATAAACTAGCTCAGCTGTCAAATTTTCAAAAACCGCGTATCACGGGGACTGCCTGTATATACATGCGAAATAGTTACAGTAGTCCTTTGTAGAACTGTCAAATAGTGCAGGATTTGCTTTCCTAACAAGTTTCAGTCGTCGTAAACAAATTCCTTCACGCTTCTTTGCAGCCAATCAACGAAATGAAAAAGACGTCAATCTGTTGTGGACACTGCTCGGGTCACTATATCGGACGGTGGAAGGTTACGATATCGATGCGGTGCTAAACTTCGAGAAGGATGATATTCCTCTGAAGGTAATACAGAAGCTTGAGGAGCGTGTGTTTACCAACGAAAACTTTGATCCGGAGAAGGTGAAGGCGGCGTCGACGGCTGCGGAAGGATTGTGCAAATGGGTCATTGCGATTGCAAAGTACGATAAGGTAGCAAAGGAGATAGCACCCAAGAAAGCAGCATTAGCCGAAGCTCAAGCGAGTTATAATGTAGGTTCTTGAGTTCTTTTTCCGGTTATCTCACTACACCACATTAGCATCCATTAACAAAGTTGTCATCAACTATTGTGTATTATTTCTCCTAGTCCGCTATGACGATACTGAATGCAAAGCTGGAACAGCTACGTATCGCCGAGGAAAATCTTGCGGATCTCCAACGTAAGCTGGACGAACAGATTGCTCAACATGCAAAGCTGCAAGCAAATGTAGAGCTGTGTATGAAGAAGCTGGAACGCGCTACGGAGATCATTACCGGTCTGGGTGGTGAGAAGGATCGCTGGCAGACGGCGGCAGAAACGCTGGCACTAATCTACGACACGCTCACCGGTGACGTGTTGATTGCATCTGGTATCGTTGCGTACTTGGGACCCTTCACGATGCAGTTCCGGGCACAGCAGATCGAACAGTGGATCGAACGGTGTACGGATCGTGGAACCATCTGTTCCCAGGACTTCCAGCTCGTGAACGTACTGGGGAACCCGGTCGATATTCGGGCGTGGAACATCTTCGGTTTACCAAGTGATGCATTTTCGGTGGAGAGTGCTATCATCATTCAGTAAGAATTGACCAGGGGCTTTGGGAATATTTAGAGAATAGCGATCGTGTTTTTGTATCGATGCGATGGTAAGACTCGAGATGTGAAGTGTAATGTGTGCTCTTTTTCCTCTTTTTAGCAATGCTCGACGCTGGCCTCTGATGATCGATCCCCAAGGGCAGGCTAACACATGGGTACGCAATATGGAGAAGGCGAACCGTATTTGTATAATACGTCTCTCACACCCTAACTATACACGCGTACTGGAGAACGCCATACAGTTTGGTCTACCAGTGCTACTGGAGAATGTCGGTGAAGAGATCGAACCAATGCTGGAACCGATTCTGTTGAAACAAATCTTCCGACAGGGGGGAACAATGTGTATCAAGCTGGGTGACTCAATCATAGAGTACAATGATTCGTTTAAATTTTACATCACAACAAAACTCCGTAGTCCCCATTACTTGCCGGAAATAGCGGTGAAGGTGACGCTACTCAACTTCATGATCACCCAGACTGGACTGCAGGATCAGCTGCTTTCGATAACAGTGGCGCGCGAACGACCCGAACTCGAGACAGAAAAGAACGCATTGATCGTGCAAGGGGCGGAGAACAAGCGGCAGCTGCAGGAGATCGAAGACAAGATCCTGCAGGTCCTCTCGTCCGAGGGTAACATTCTCGAGGATGAAACCGCTGTATCGGTCCTAAGCTCGTTGAAAACGCTGGCCAACGAGATCAACGAGGAGCAAATCGTTGCCGAGGGGACCGAACGTCAGATCGATGCGGCCCGTCTGCAGTACACGCCGATAGCGGCCCACTCGACGGTGCTGTTCTTCACGATTGCCGACTTGGCCTGCATCGATCCAATGTATCAGTACAGCCTGAATTGGTTCGTAAACCTCTTTACCGCGACTATCGACAATACCGAGAAGGTGGATGAGGTACCAGCCTGCTTGGAGGATCTTAGGACCTACTTTACGTACAGCCTTTACGAGAATATCTGCCGCAGCCTGTTTGAAAAGGACAAGATACTGTTCTCGCTATTGCTGGCTACGAATATGCAGCAGGATGCCGGCCAGCTCCGGTCGCCCGAGCTGATGTTTTTGCTTACCGGAGGTGTTGGATTGGACAATCTTGATCCCTACCCGCCAGCCGTTTGGCTGCCGGACAAAAATTGGGATGAGATCTGTCGTTTGAAGATTTCGCCCCGCTGAAGGAACATGTGGTTCAGAACTAGAAGCGGTACTTTGACGACGATACACCACATGAGGCATCCATTCCGGAGCCGTAGATTTCCACGGTGACAGCGTTCCAGAAGCTGCTGTTTCCGGGCGGATTAGTTGGTTCCCACGATCGAGTTATATGTGGCAGGTAGGTGAACAGTTATCCTATAGGATATCGGAGATTTGATTATTGTAGACTAACTGTTCCAATCAATCAAGCAATCAATTCCAGAAACAATGGAACCGAAATACGTGGAACCTCCGGCCTTCAATTTGGCTGCATCGTACGACGAATCGAACTGTTGTGTGCCATTGATCTTCGTGCTAACACCGGGTACCGATCCGATGGCCACGCTGATAAAATTTGCTGACGCCCAGGGTCTGGGGGCAAATCGGCTCTTCTCACTATCGCTCGGACAGGGTCAGGGACCTATCGCAACCAAAATGATCGACGAAGGTACCAAGTTCGGCAATTGGGTTCTGCTGCGAAACTGTCACCTCGCCCAGAGCTGGATGCCGACGCTAGAGAAGATCTGCGAAAGCTTCCAACCGGACACACGCATCCCGACTTTCGGCTCTGGCTAACCTCCAATCCGACGGAACACTTCCCGGTGGTGGTACTACAAAATGGAATCAAGATTACCAACGAACCACCGAAAGGTCTACGCATGAACGTGTCGCGCTCGTTCATGAGCGATCCAATATCCAACGTCGAATGGTTCGAGGCGTGCAAACAATCGGCCAACTTCAAAAAGCTCCTGTTCAGTCTGTGCTTCTTCCACGGTGTCGTGCAGGGGCGGCGCCAGTTTGGTCCGATCGGTTGGAACATACCGTACGAGTGTAACGAGACCGATCTGAGCATCAGCTTGACGCAGTTGCGAATGTTTTTGGACGAGTATGAAGAAGTACCGTATGTGGCACTACGCTACCTAACCGGAGAGTGTAACTACGGTGGCCGTGTAACGGATGATTGGGATTGTCGGTGTTTGAATACGCTTATAGCAAAGTTCTACACGGCGCAGGTGCTGGAGAACGAGAGAACGGACACTTTGTTGGCCAATACGCTCAAGACACAGGTATGTCGGTTGTTAGGTGTAGTACATCTGTAGTCAGTAACGCCATTTTCTTATCGGATGCAAACTGAAGGTTCGTACCGTAATTATGCCAGGTATTCTTCTGGTTAATTCCCACAGTACCTCACTGATTAGTAAATATAGGTGAAACACATTTAAACTGCCTTGACTGACACACACTGGAACTTTAAAACAATTTACTTTTCAATGTTAAGTAACTTTATTATCTGAATTTAATGCTACATTCCCAAAATACCCACCATTAGCATTTGCTGCAAATGAAAGTAATGTAAAATTAGGTTAAATTGCCAAACCTGGTTCAAAAAATTTTAAACAAAAATTGATTATGTTTCATTCTACTAATTGGCTAAATTTCCATTGGATTTCCACATTCAATTGACAATGGTAGATTCTTGAGGATTTAAAGGTTTGTAAAAAATTGGAAACTGTTTGATTTTGTTTTTAAGTTTCATTAAATTACTGTAACCAATTCTTGATTTTCTAAAACATTAACATTAACATTAAAAGTCTACTCATTGAGTATGTTATTCTCGCACAGAACACATCAACCGGTGTGTTCAGGGAAACTCCTGCCGAGCTTGTGATTAGCGTATCGTCAAACATTTTGAAGCTTCTTCCGCCAGAGTTTGATCAGGACGCCGCACTGGAGAAGTATCCGACCGACTATCATCAGGTAACTCGTCAGCTCTCGCACTGAGATTTCTCTCGATTACAGGAATGTTATATACACGATACTCCCTTATCTTCTGCAGAGCATGAATACGGTACTGGTGCAGGAGATGGTACCGTTTAACAATCTACTCATCTGCATCCGGGGTAGACTCCAGACGGCTCGCAAAGCCATGCAGGGTCTTGTCGCCATGTCACCAACCGTGGAAGAGGTGGTCAGCGCGATACTGGTCGGCAAGATCCCATCCGTCTGGGCGAAGCGTTCCTACCCGAGCCTGAAAACGCTCGGCTCGTACATTGCGGACTTTATCGCGCGGTTAGAATTCCTGCAACAATGGTACGACGAAGGCCCGCCAGCAACATTCTGGGTGTCGGGCTTTTTCTTCACCCAGGCATTTTTGACCGGCGCACAGCAAAACTTTGCCCGCAAGTACGTCATACCGATCGATCTGCTAGTGTTCGATAATGAAGTGTTGCGGGAAGCGGACATCACGGAACCGCCGGACAATGGGGTGTACGTGTATGGATTGTTTTCGGAAGGCACCACATGGGATAGGGAAAAGGGCAGGATGGGATCTGCAGGAGTCTATACCACGCGTCCTGTTTGATACCGTGCCATACGTGAGTACTGCTTAAGATGGTAAGGTTTTCCTGTCGCTAAATTCATATTTTCTCTTTTAGATTCTGCTGAAACCGATGAAAAAAGACGATTTTGTTCCGCGGCACACGTACCGCTGTCCGGTATACAAGACGGTCGAACGGCGCGGTACGCTTTCCACGACGGGCCACAGTACTAACTTTGTCATAGCGTTGTTGCTAAATTGTGATCCCAATGTGAAACCGGACCATTGGGTTTTGCGTGGTGCGGCTATGCTTTGTCAGCTTAGTCACTAACCGGTTTCAACGCACAGCACGGAGGAAGAAGCATGAAGTATAAAATAGGCTCCTAATGCTTTTTTGCCCCTTTCTGCGATCAATGACGTAGGGGATTTTCGTTTAATGAGGGTTTTTCAGAACTACAAGTCATTTTACAAGCAAATGAAGACATGATACGAAAATAGACATGATACGAAAAACATATTTAACAAAAGCAACTTTTTTACGTCTAAAATATACACAATAATTCAATTTTTACAAATATTTCATGGATATCTTATTAAAAATGGTTTGAGTTGCAAAACATAATATAAGCTACACGTGTACTGCTACCGTTCCGTCGACTCAACAATAATAAAGCACCAGGCACCGACTGATAAAAAAATGAGGTTGCAGCACTAGAAAACAAAATTCATCGCATTTTAACTAGGTCGTTACGCCAGGAATAGTAGTTGGAAACTATCACACAGGGAAATCAACCACCACCACCGAATCAACCACCGAAACGGGAAATCAACCACTGATCAGATGCTCTCACTATGCGGCAGATCTTGGAGAAGATGACGGAACAGCAACTCTATTCTTTCCATCTCTTCATTGACTTCAAGGCCGCATACGATAGCATAGCCTTGATAGTTATGCTATTATGGTTAGCCAGATAACGGTTACGACGCAATGAACTCTGTTGGAATCCCGGACAAACTTGCCATACTAGTACGAATGATAATGACCAAAGTCGCTAATGACCAAAGTCGACCAAATTTCGGGGACCATCTTCTATAAGTCAAAGTGATAGACTCTCGTGACAGCTAGAATTTACGTTTAGTTATCTTCCCAAACGTTGGAGGATTCAATCCCCTCCTTTTCTGCGCTGCGTCACCATCTACATGGGGTTGTCAGGATCATCAAGTGGCTTCGGATCATACCCCATTGCAAGAGCAAGGTAAATTGATTTGAGTTAAAGAACTATTAAAGTGAGTACAGCGGCGGATCAAACGGTAGGCGGTGTAGGCGGTCGCCCAGGGCCTCGCCGTGTCGGGGGCCCCAAAAAATTTGTGTAGTAGTAACTTTCCACTTTGCACTTTGCACTATGCAAAATTTGCCGCTTCCTTTCGAAGAAACTTGGTGAGCGAGAGTGTAAATTGTTCAGTTTTTCATCGGAAAATGTTTGCCACTTATTTTTGACGAAATTGTTGTTCAGACTATTAATACGGTTAGATTAGTGTTTTAAGATGTAGAGAAAGACAATTTATTATAGGACTTGTAAATTCAGTTCACCAAGAAAGAAAATCTACAGCATTTCGAATAAGGAACGATGTAACAAAAGAATAAAAATCACTGTAAAGTTTAGCATTACACAAATAACAAAACAATAACTCATAAAGTATAAAAAGAAGCTAAAAGAAGTTAATTTCCACTACGAAATTATGCACTATCCGTGAAATTATCTTTCCCCTCCACATTTACTACTGCTGAAACTGCTGGCAACTGAATGTGCCGAATCTAAAGCCGTGTTTAGCTTTACTGTAGCTGTAACCTGTAGCACAAATGCTTCTTAAAAATAGAACCATGCAGAAAAATAACTATTACATTATTTAATGAAAAAATCATCATGCAGTACTTTGTTTTTAGTATCTTCAATTTCATCTTTTATTAATACATTCCAGATTTACTTGATTGGTGTAACAAAGTACATGTGTGATAATATTTGCCATTTCACTAATTCGATGTAAAATATTATTTTTTTATCCGAGAATACGCGAATTTCTATTTTTAGTTCCAAAGGTACGATACAAGATAACGAAATATGTGTATAAAGAAATAGGTGTATAAGAAAAGCTGCGATTAGCCGGACATGTTGGAGAAATATCCAACAAACCGAACAGTATCGCCATCTGACGGCATCGAGGCTTCAAAACGAAACACTAACTGTTGTGGTGTGGTTTACTTTTTGTTGCCCTTTCCAGCAGGTTTGCTTCCCTTCGCTGCAGCTCCAGACCCTTTAGCGTTCGTGACCGATATGCGAACTTTAGTGTTCGTAGCCTGCGGCCCACCGGCACTCGTCTTCTTCCCGGGTCCTCCTTTTTGGGTCATATTTTTCGCACCCGGTCCAGTGTTCGTAGCCCCCGGCCCACCGGCACTCGTCTTCTTCCCGGGTCCTTCTTTTAGGGTCACTATTTTCGAACCCGGTCTAGTGTTCGAAGCCTCCAGCCCACCGGCACTCGCCTTCTTCCCGGGGCCTCCTTTTTGGGTCACAATTTTCGCACCCGGTCCAGTGTTCGTAGCCCCCGGCCCACCGGCACTCGTCTTCTTCCCGGGTCCTCCTTTTTGGGTCACAATTTTCGAACCCGGTCCAGTAGCTGCCCTGGAGGTGGCGTCACCTTTCCCATGGTTCGATACTCCACCACGTACTCCGGGAGCTTTGGATTTTACGTCTTTCCGTTGGTGAAGCGTTGGTTTCTGCTTGTGATCCCCTTGTGCAGGATCATCCGTACGGAAGCCGACCGTTTTTTTCCGCGAAACGGGTACACTATCACTGACACGATCGGCAGTCGGCTGGTTGGTAGATTCGTGGTTGTCATTTCCTTTTAGATTCGTCTGTTGCATCTCATTCGTACTTTTCCCTTTAGTCGAACCCAGTTTAACGGAGTCGTGTTTGGGACCGTGGGATGGACGACCGGTACGCCACGGACGACGGGTAACAGGTCTGGTCGTTGGAGCGATTGCAGATATAATCTGATGAGGAACACAGCTGAAAGAGCTGAAAGAGCTGGACGATTTGGACTCATCCTTCAGGCTCATGCGGTATGAGCAATCGATACAACGAATTTCGCAAATGTGGCACAATCGACACGATTGGGAACAACACGATTGGGAACTTCCATCCACACGATTCGGAACTTCCATTGTGTCCAAACCGTAGATAGATGGCGTTTTTCCATTGGGTGCCGGCCCCAATTCGGACGGGTCGTTGAAGCAGGTTGGCAGAATTGATTTTGCCAAAGGTTCATCCTTTTGAGTTTTGTCGCCACACTTTGGACAGCAGCACTCGATGGACAGCCACTTCAAACAGGCCTTGCAACGTTCACAACATTTGAAATATTCTGAAAATAAACAGTCGGAAGTAGTCGTGGGATCTTCAATCGCAACATCATGCACGACTTGCCGCATCAACGTTATCGTTCCCACCACTTCATTGTCGGCGTCGTGTACGAAAAGTTTCTCTTGCACCGGTGAACCATCTCCGGCAGCGCAATCGAAATTCTTTACATACGCGTCCTTCAGATGAAGTACGCCCTTGTAAACGAATCCAGCGGGAATCCGTGGAATCAACACGAATCCTTCAGGTACTTCACTGAACACCATCATGTAAGCTGCTTGGATAGATGGTTGCTTGGATAGTAATGTTATATTTCAATGTTGCTAAAGGTTTATATTAGCTATGGTTGGTTGCTTCGATGGTTGCTTCGATTGTAAACTTCTGAATGATTATATTTCAATGTCGCCAAAGGTTTATATACATGCAACTTCTTCCGACCTTATTATCGGGTTTCGAGTACAACTAATTAGTTCTTCATGGGATATAAAAACATTATTCACATACAGAATGTGTATTAAGTAATTACAGAATGTGTATATTTTCTATACTCGTATGCTAAGATTGTTTTTATAAGTGGCGGTTCAAACGTTAGGCGGTTTAGGCGGTCGCCTAGGGCCTCGCCGTGTCGGGGGCCCCAAAAAATTTGTGAAGTAGCAAAAGGTACAAAGGTACTCCGCGAATTAAGAGCAGAGTTAATTTATAAATTGTGCTATAGCACAAAATCTAATTAAAAAGGTAAAAAAAGTTATCGAAAATATCTTCCTTGATTATATAAAACATTTGTTTCTATTTGACTAGCTATATCGGCCCGGTTACACGGCTACGCAAGAGAAGTATGCAGTGTATTCAAACTCCTTCTTCTTTATCGGCACGACATCTTTAGGATGTTGAAGCCTACCATTTCTATTTTTTTTACTTTATTTACCCGTGGGATAATCAATGCTGCGTACGGAGGTTTGGTGGTCCAAATGAAATTTTTCCGTGGTCCTGTCTTGTACAAACCGACTGCGCTACCAATACACCATCTGGCCGCCCCTTGAACCCTTATATTTCGTTTCACTGCAACCTATTCATGTATTCTCTTTCTTGAACGGGATTTTCGAGTTAAAGATTTTTATATTTCATATTTCCATTTTTTTCATCTGTTTGTAAATGATCCTACCGTTAGATGCTAGAATAGAAACCATTCTTGTTTTCACTTCCGTAATATTCGCCAGCTATTGCCATTGCGATACTCGTGGAGTGGTATTCTTTTCTCTCACCGATTGTACCGTGAAAATGACCTGCCTGCGTGTTTCGGAACAGTATTGTGGAGGAGTATTGTGTTTAGAATTCCGATTGCCAAAATTTTAGCAAGTTTGCAAGCCGGTAATGATGTTATAACCGACACAATCTGTCAGTGTACTACGACATAGCTAGCATTGTCATAGAATGAAATCATATTGCAATCATTAGAACTCTCTTTTCCATTTCATATTACAACCTCATTATTCTTGGAATACCATTTCTGGCTTTCTTGATTTTTACTTATTCGAAGCTGGATTGTAGGACCAGCTTATAGACTTTATATCTTCGGAAAAATGGATACACAGATACAGTGGTAACTGGTGTTGGTGGTGATATAGCCGGTTCCGATATTGTTTTCGAAGATGATGATGGCCCTAGCGGACCATTTGAAGAAGATGATTAGGGGCGGTCCAGCGGCGGATCAAACGGTAGGCGGAGTAGGCCCCTTCTTACTGCGCTTTTCACTTTGTCACATTTCAAGGGCCTCAATGCCCCCCCCCCTCCTTCATCGTTTTTAAAATTAGAGGCCCCAACTATAATTCCGCCCTGTGCCTCCAAGCGGATTGATCCTCCACTGGTTGAGTGTCACAAGGCATTTCCTCCTTGCGATTTGCCTTATCCCGGGCATACTCGGTTGGTACGTTCTTTATTTACTATTGTTATTATGATCTTTTGATTATTTTTTTTTTATTTACAACGGCTCTTTATCGTATTACGAGTCGCATATGGATGGGAGGGGAAATTACTATCAATAGTAGTTTTAAAAGCATCCGGTGGCATTAGAAATCATCTCTCGGATGGCGAAACATTAGCAAGCACGGGCAAAGCATTCTCGCTCGTCATTGCGTTGATCTGTACGCATAGTTTCATCGTACTTCTGTACCGTGCGTATTGTGCAAATGTTCTGCGCAATTCAGTGCGTGCGCCAATGGAACACGTTTAACGAGGTCTTTTTTCTTCAGTTTTCATGTGTAATGTTTCTCGACCGGAAGTGCACGTTTCTTGTAATGTATATTTCAATAACACGCTGGCAATGCTTTGTCCAGAAGCAATGTCTTAGCGATAACAAAATACATCGCCCAGAGACTCATATTCCGTAGCTTATTATAGCGATAAGGGCTAAATATAATGCATTTTAGTATAATGATTTTGAGGGGGCAAGAAAAAAAATGGGCTTGAAAGAAGAAAAGAGAAAGTTTTTATTATTTTTTGTTATTACTGTTTCTTAAATAATTATTTGTTTAATCAATTCAATTAAAATATATCATCACGTAAAAGTGTTTCAATTAACGCTGTGCATTGTTTGTGCAACAAACATTTACTGTTTAATGCCTTTATTCAGAGTTTTTCTGTAGTATTCAGTTATTAAATCATTCCAGGCCTTAATTAATTTAGACTTAATTAACTCATTGCTGAACCATCAAATCTATTTTCGAAAAAGGTTCGATCGAGTAAAGATTTTAATCCAAACCGGACGAATTGTAGAGTACCTCATTTTTTCGATCAGTACGTCTAATGCTGTTAGGTAACATAATTATTGTTGAAAGATCAACCCCTTATGGGAGCTTATGCTTGGAGTTGACTGGTAACTGTTTAGTAATGTCTTATTTTATCTAAATTCTTATCTAAAAATATGATCCGTCTAATCGGCTTCGCAGTTTCCATTCGATGGATGGTAAATTGTAAAGTTGAGCGTGTGTTTTTGGACATCTAATACGTTTTTAAGTGTTGAAAGGGGGATTGGACTTACGAGTACAATCTGAATTGCTAAATGTCTTTTCAGCTGTCTACTCTGAATCGGATCGGATGAGACTAGTGTTTTGTTTTTTGTTTTGAGAATAATCATTCTTACGAATCTTCATTGAAAAGTCATTTAAATCATAAGGCGACTCTGAAGTTATTAAAAAATGCTTAAACATGCATGACTCCTCAAATGATTAATAAACTCTTCATGATTAATCTTAAGGTCTTTGTAAATGAATCCTTGCTACATTTAGTTTATGTGGTTTTGGAAAAAAAATTATATCCAGATTCTCTGGAGATTTAAGAATCTGTAAGGATTCATTGTTATAAGAAGATTTGGGAATCGTCAAAGATTCAGATAAGTGATTCAGTAAGACTGAGAGTCATTGATTAAGCTAAAAGATTTATTCCGATTCATAATTCTGAATCAGATTCTCTCAACTCTACATGGGTCCATTTTAGAGCCATTTTCCATATAATTGTACGTGTCTATTTCCATTATGCCAGTCGTATGATAAAGATTATCACTTAAAATCACAATGAAAAAACTATAAACAATTGTGCGGCATTAGTAAGAATTTCATTCGCGTAATTGGTCGAACATATGGAATAACAGAATAGAATTATGAAAATGAAGGATTTATCCAAATAATGTCAAAGAATCTGAAGGTCAGACAGTTTGCTTCCGGTTTCAAAAAATCATCTTTATGATTTCTTGATACTTGTGCTCAGTTAAGAAATCCATATGCATTTTTTCCAGGATACGACCAATTCATAACCACCTAACAAGAATGCCTCAGATGGTGCGTTTGGTTTTCCTGTTAGTTGATCTTATTCCCAACTGAATCAAAACCCGTGCTTCCGAGGATTTCCAACACGAAAACAAACAACATTTCAACACCCCTCGCCAGTCGCGGGCCAGCGTTGTGAGTCCTACGGGGTGCAACAAACTTTCATGGTGTGTTTGGTTTAAAAAGACATCGCATTCTCGATCGGGTAAAAAGACGCGTGATAGCTACCGGAACGGAAGAAACCACTTTGAGGCGAAACGTTGTACCAAATCGCAGGACCGATGTTTAAACCGCGAGCGGTTCACTAACCTGTACCGGAACGGTGGTGGTTCCCTCCTTGGAAATTAAAACGCGCTATACTGCCTTTAAACGGCATCTGAAACATGCGCTGGAAAGATCGAGCTGCGTGGCTTCATTCGCTCCTCGGGTGTGGGATGGGGCATGTTTTACTGCTTCCTGTAAAACCAGGACAGCCGGAAAGGAGGAAAATTCAACCGAAAAGAAATATTATCAGCACGCTTTCATTGCGCTTTTCGGAACTTAGGAGGTTTTTGGCCACATGTGCTAATGCATGGAACACTTCAACAAGTGTATGTTGATGATGATTTGATGTGCTGCTAACGGAAACGTTTTGACACAAAAAAGTAAACGTAAAAACGTAAAAGGATCGGCACGCGCCCATTGGAAGTAACAGTGCATGGGTTATGGTGAACAGCGAGATAATTTTCCTCGTTATTGCTCTTTCTTGTTCGTATTGTGAACATATGGCACAGAAGTACAATTTCGTGTGTTACAGCAAATACATTGATACATTGTAAAAGAAAAGGAGTTGTCTAATTAGCGAAACAGCACGGAAGTTTATTTAGTGCTAATTTATTTAGTAGAATGTATTCTAAACTTTATGCACACTAGTATCTATGACCGTTCCAAAATCCCTTTCGGCTCAATCCTCCGATTGACTATCCGTGGTTACGTGGTAAAGTTAAAATTTAGTAAGCCAGAAATGGCAGGCATATGACCTAGCAGGTCGTTATACCAAGAAGAGAGATTGTTGCATTGTAGCGCAAATTCAGCCAAAGTATGGTGCTCATGTCATTGGAATGACGCCGGACAACCTCACCTGCTTAAGATATCAGCATGCATAGAGGGTTTGGGATACATCCAAAATGATGTAGTATAAATCGAGTGTAGGAATATATCGATTGGAAATAAGCAAAGTGGTTATACCTCTTATTAAGTAAGATGTCGTAATACTAAGCATAGCTTTTTAATTTGCATTAATATTTAAAATTGTATTTCCCTAAGTAAAATCTGTAGTATAAATAGTAAATTGTCTGGAAAAGATATAAGTATAGTAAATATAAAACTGTATTAAACTGTATATGAAAAGACAAGTTGTAAGGCTGTTTGAAGATATTGAACTGAAAAATTCAAATCTGTCTTGAAATGCTCCTAAATCTTTCGACTTTAAAACCTTAAAACCATTTTCCCATCATGAGCAAAACAGAATAACAACAGTATAATGAAAATGATCAACCAGTGCTCGAGCGTTTCCCCTACGCGATCTTTTTTCCGGATCTTTTCCATCAACAGCACCACAAACATGGAATCCATCATCTCCCGCACTGTAAGTCAACCTCGAAGGCTTCCGTTCGTTCGTACGTTCCTCGCGTGGTACAATTAATCTTTTTCTCTTCTCCAGCGAGCGATCTACCGCTTGGTCGCATCGGATGAAAACGCACTTCATAGATATAACAAATAAATTGCTGGTTGTCTTCGTTTGCGAGCGAAACAAGATCGTAAGGATCAGTTATCTCTTCACCGTACCCTGTTTTTAAGATCGAATATCACACACTCTTGCATGCGTACAGTTACACCGAGCTGGGCACGATCCTGTATCGTAAAAAGGGGACAGTTTTCCTGAAGGGTGTAAAATAACTTCACCGACGCGTGCGTGCGGGAAACACTGGAAGCCATGGGAAGAGGTGTAAGCTGCATAGAAAGGTGGATGTTTATGCTAAAACATCCTAAGCAGACGGCTCGAACGGACAAGTTTCTAGTGCCGGGTTTAACGTACTCGATTACCGTTTTGTTTACGGAAAGGTGTCAAACTGAAGCAGAATACATATTCAACGCAACGTAAGTAAGCGTCAAGGGTGAACTGCTGCTAGAGGTGAATGTCGCTCGTGCCTTCTTGAACTTTTTCGTTTGGCACCTGCCTCGCACGTGCAATCTTTGCTTTAGGGATTCTGCAAAAGGATGCTTCTGTAGATAAAGGAGCGCTTTGTCTGTGGTTCAAAACGACACTTTACCCCACAAGTTGACTGAACAAACGTTGGCAACTACAAAAAAACATGGTTTTAACTTCCTTTTGAAGTATTATTTTTTTGCCGCTGCATCAGCACTGTTGCACAGCATCCAAGCTGCAACGCAGATGTGCGCAAAACTGATAAACGTCTAGGTATGCTCGTGTGACCTCAATTTCGATCATTTTGTTTTTGGTAAAAAGGGTTTTTTTGACAAAAAGCAGCGGTAAATTTTAAATAAGGTGTGTTTGTTTGCTGGCCACACAGGATTCGACCACCCAGCAGTTGAAAACGTTTATTGAAAGATCACTTAAATCACTTAACCGTTTTTTATTTAAATATAAACCAAAAAATAACGTAATTAGGTAAACATGCATTCATAATGTACTTTATAACAGGTTCGAACTTATTTTTCAGTGAATTTAAAATTTATACGTTACAATTTTACTCAACTCTAAGATAAAAACAATATTGGCGGAAAAGTCCTTACCTTCTGTTAGGTGGCGAACGAGTTTGCGGGCCTTTCGAAGGTAGGGCCGTTACTATACAAAACCATTTTTCTAAATTTCAGATATTTGTTTAGACACCAATAAGGTGTTCCGCTAATGAGGAACTACTACTTATTTGGGGCACGCAATCATGTATTACATATTTATTTATTTTACAAAATAAATCATTAATATTTTTTTATTTTTATTAATATTTTTATACATGAGATTTATTACTTTGTTTTCTATTTTTTACGAAAGTAGCTTGAGGAAAGTTGTTAACTGACACATTATCTTGTTTCGTTAGCCTGTCAGGTCGTCATTTAAGTTATTTCAATTTTTTTTATTTCTTCAGGAAATAAAATTGCTATTTAAATTTTTCTATACTTAGAAATATTATTGATCAGTTGATGCATTTAAAAATAATGAACAGAAAACAAACAGTTGAATTAAACGTTAATAGTTTTACACCAGTGTATCATTTCACAAATTCACACTATGTAGCATCAAGTCTGATGTCTAAGGTGTCTAAGTGTGACATACGTTAGATAATCTTATCCAACCTCACTAAGCTTATAATAATTTCACATGACGAATCTACAATTTATGTTAGCAACGCTCCAACCAGTAAAAGGTATTCGCATAAATCGGATAGGACAGCCGTCACGAAATGGTTGTTTGCAACTATATACCCTATACATGTGCCAATCTTACTCGTTTGCCTGCATCTCTTGTGAGCGGTATGTTTTTTTTTAAAGCGAAGAAAATACCAGCAAGTCTTTTGCGGAGCACGCTTCTAACGGGACATTGTTTAAGAACACGTGTTTTGCTTACGAGTGTAAGCCCCAATTGTAAGCAAAGGAAATTCAATTTGTCCCCAGGCGGATGCGTGTGGATCCTGTGTTTTATTCCCTTGCTTTGAAAGTGATGAAATGGTTGTACAGAAAGACACCACTGCACATAACGGAACCTAAACAAGTACGACAAAGAATGGTACAAGATGTCAAAACAGAGGAAGTACAAAGAAAATGAAGAAATGTCCACACGAATGGAAGGCAGATAAGATGCTGTAAAGATGTAAATTTATTTAAAAAAAACATTAAATTTTACGAAAAGGTTACTAAACATCTGGCGGATGATGTATTATTTGTTGCTGCAAACGTTAGACTGAAGCTGCTAAAAGCAATAAAATGCATTTGCAGATGTTTTTAATTGTGCAGATGCTAGATGAAAAGAGAAGACACGGCAGACATCGTGGAAATTGTTGATATTTTGGAGAAACAATGTCACGATTCATCCATTAATATCATTACTTTATGTTGAAACTAATTGTTCATTTTTTTCATTTTTTGATGTTTTGAATTATTAGTTCAATATTTACTTACATGATTTATTAATTAAATCACTTTTATTTTACTTTAATTAACATTTGTTTTACTTTTATTGTTTTATTACTTGTTATAAATTATTTATACGCTTGTGTTTTACATACCCGTAAAATTTTAGGTATATACCTCGTAAACCCTAAATATTTAGAGAAGCTATTATTGGTAATATTTTTTAAATACCTAAATAAAGCATATTAACACCACAATCGTTTATGCTCAACGAAATTTAAAAAAACGCATGATTTAAGTTGGTTATGCATCTGAGTAAAAAGAGAGAAACTATGTAACACTATTTACTGAAGTGTTGCATCAATCCACATATTCAATGATGCATTGTTAAAGCTGATCTTTTGGTGGCTTGGTGGCGAATAGGTAGCGGAGCCGACCTCCACATGGCAGGACAGGTCTAAAATCCCGTCTGTACCAGGACGCAAAACTGACTTTAGCTGCGGGTAAATAAAGTAAAAAGGACAGAAAGTTAGACCTCTTGAGGTTGTTGTGTCGTTAAAGTTGAGTGGACAGTTGATTTCAATCTTTAAAATAAGGTGAATAAAAATATACCACGTTGGTTATATACCATACTAGGGTTATTCTTCTAGAAATGAAAAAAAATCTCGGTATAATTTATGTTTCACAACTATCGTTGATATCTTTTAACTTACTGGAATAAGAGTGTTGTAGTGTATCTTAATTCTATTTTGTTTTAATATTATTAAATCTAAATTGCGGACTCTTCAAATTTTATGTGTTTATCAACGGTTTTTAGCAACATTAACTTTATGTCGTATGTAATAAATTATATGTTTGACGTTCTAAGTAACTTTGCTGCGTTTGAGGTCACGCCGATGGTCAACCGCAATTAAAACGCATTGCTTACATTTCTTCGCAGTGATGATCTCTCTACTCATGATCGAAATTGGAATGAACTCCCTGTTCTGACCTCTTTACTCTTTTCCCATTTTCTCGTTCCTCTATTGGTTTCCAACATGAGGATCGTCATAGTGTTTCGGTTGCATGACTACGCTTTGATTTATGCATTCCACGCCTAACGATCGTTGCTGCACAAAACATGGCAATGAAGAGGTCGTTTGCATCCTATAAAACGATAATTTGAAGGGCTGATGGGATGAGCAACTATCCCGAAATTTGCATACACACCCTTACATGCGGGCAAGAAGATGGGCTGGGATGCTAATTTAGAGACATTTTGGCCAACTGTCAGTTGACGGTAAAGGTCAGAATGATGGCAGGTTGATGACGCCCATCACGGGTGTCGTATGCTATGAGTCAGTTTTGCGGCGTTCATGCTAGATGCGAACCTGTTTGGGATAAATGTTAGGTGGTGGGATACTTACCACTTTCTTCAATTAGTACGTATGGACGCGTGGGCCACACACGGTGCCCGTAAGTTCGGAGAATTAGATTGAAACTCCCGCTCAAATAAGCAAACTCGTTGATTTACGCGGCAACGAAGTTTCTGCCACTGTGTTTGAAGGATTGGTTTGAAGGTTGTCCTTTCGGGACGTTGACGCGTGGGTGATTCGTTGACGTTTTATGATGGTTCTCCATTGCCATCTTTTGGAGTTGAAATTCAGCGGATGTGGAGGTTGTGATCGTTGCATATTATTCCTCAGCTTCATCGCGTAAGATCTCAAAATAGCTCTGGCTCAATTTAACGACATTTTCTTTTGTTGCATGCCCTATCGAATGCTGTGAAAAAGGCAATTAAACCGAAATATTAAAACTGCAATAAACCGACTGGATCGTCAAACGTATTGTGCATTTTATGCAGTGACAATAAAGAAACTCTTGGACCAACGGGCTCATGCATGAAGAAAGGGTACCCGTGGTATGTTGGTTTACGACGATGTTCACACAAGTACTGAGCATTATTCTTATATCAACCATCATTTCGTGAAGTTTTAGGGGAAACGAAATGTAACTCCGAAAACACATGTGTAACATCATGCACCATGAGGAACGATTAGTCGAAGGGAGTTTTAAAATCTGGTTCCTTGCGTACAGTGGTCTTTGATGGCACGCGACAACTTCAGCCAGCTGTTATTCGTGGAATTCGTCTGCGTAAACCTCCGGAAGGTTACCGGATAGCAATAACTGGTTGCCCATTTTTATACCTAAATGCAAGCTAAAGATGTTCCTTAGTTTAAAAATGGCGCTCACTGCTGAGTCAGTGGTAGTCTACATTATTCTTCATTTTGTATGACGTGTACAAACTCGAGGTGCAAACTTCACCAACAAATTCAAAGCAATACGTAAGCGTTTACGCCTATTTTCGTACAATCACATCGGAATTTAACACGATCTGCTTCGTTTCAGGATCAGCCCCATATCTGAGCTGCAGAATCCATTGCAGACCTATGAGTGATCGTCAACGGTTTCGTACCATTAGCGTTCATCCCGTAGTATGTATGGGGCAAACGTTTCGTTCACACCAACCAACACATTCCAACCGTTCCACGGCACACATCGTCTGGATTCGCAAGAGTGGTTGACTTAGTGAGGTTAGGTTTATTTTTTGCTCTCCTCGCACCCTAATTGCCAAATACTGGTTACTGTCACCATTGCCTACTGTGTTGGATTTCCACGTGGTTGCGTGGCACGGTTCGATGAATTGATCCGTGAAAATGCATACCCCGTTTGTCAGTTCTAGAGTGTGAGATTCAGTGAACGCGGAATGGTACGGTGGATTGGGACCGTTTGGGAGAATGTAAAAATCCGAATTGAACAGCGCCATCTGTCAATGTCATCTGGAATGGGGTAGACGAATGATTTATTCGAGTTGGTTGTGGTTAAGCGAAAGGCGCTGCTGATAATTTTTACTGCGTACTAGATGGTTTAGGGGATTTTGCTGTGAATTATCTTCTATCGCGGATAGCCAGAATGGTACGAAGATGTTCGACTGTTCCTAATCTCCACGACCATGTGCTTTCAGTTAAGTGCAACAGATTTAGTAAGGAGCGAGTTTTGCTCTTTCTCTTTTGTGTGTGCATTTTTTCCATCTCATCCACTTGTTTCAACAAGTGACTCCTCCATTTATTCACCACTTCACTGCTGGGGCTTACTGCTGGAAAATAGAATCATCTCTGGACCTCCTGGGTGCGCATACGATACCGTCCTGTTGCGATCGCATTGTGTAACCGAAGGTTGCGTGGAAATACAGCAAATACCACCATCAACCAACCGTGCCTGCTGCTCACACGCATCCCTGAACTCCCCAAAATGCTCCGCAGAAGATGCATCAAACTGGCACATAATGAATGCCGCTTTCCAGATGCGCCTTCGCGATGACACACCACCGATGCATGCTGATGGTTGCAACCAGCAGCCCGGTGTTGTGGTGTGATGTACGGATTTATCTTCCCGTTGGCCTTCAAAATGCTAGCGGCACGATGGGACGTTTGCCACCGGGCGCGACCCTTGCTCGTGACCGGGGGAGGTCGTCCAAGACATCGTTTCTGCCGCCGATACCTCGCCGGTTGCTGAGTTTCGTTCCTGCACGACTATGCTGACGCTTCAAGGTGATCTATTATTTGCTTCCCAATCTTTATTGGTCACATTGTCGGGACCCTCGGTTGTGGTATTAAGCACGCGTCTGGCTCGGAGGGGATCTTTTTGGGACTGGAATTTTAGAATTACGGTTCCTCGTTTTCCGGTGCCGGTTTGCATTCGTTGGACTCTCCTCCTTCAAAGTGCTTCTAAATTTAGTGTTGCCGAAAATATGCTCGAGACACAGCAGAAAAACATGTTTCCTCGGGAAGTGGAGAAAATGAAAACAATAAAGGAAGCTGGGCTGTGTGGGGCGAAGTTTTCCGTCTACCAGGAACATGTCATGGTGTGGAGAACACGGATCCGAATTCTGAGGAATTTTAAGGAAAAGAAAAGCGCCAAAGTCTGACTTTTGCAATTCCATAAATAACACCTAATTAGAAGTCGATGCGATCGTTGATGGGATGATGATTCAGAATGTTCATTCTGTAAAGCAAAAACACTTAAACGGTTACCGCTGTTCATATCACCATGACTGATCCAAGGAATAGCTTAGAGGTCGGCAAAGTTTGTCTGTGGTTTTGCTACAATCCTACCATTCGTGTGTCATGGGTTCTCTCTCTCTCTCTGCAATAAAGACCTAGTAGGTCATGCCTGCCATTGTTGGCTTACTAGACTCATTTTACCACGTAGCCTGATAGGCCTTGCTACGGGGGATTGGTCCTTATGGGATTTTGGTTCGGTCCGTTCCGGTGACGAACGGCGCCGTTACAATCATGCCACCGGGCCGCCTCTATAATAGGTTCATATCATAGGTACCATAGGATAGAACCTTCCAATAAATAATCACATAATTGAAAAAATGTCTATCACTAAGATTCTACGACCTTAGCTACTCCCGACATGGTATTTTTCGTGGTATGCGGGAAGGATTTGATTCGGGAAGAAATCACCTTTGTAAGCGGGACATTTATACGATCAGGATTAAACGCTTATACGTCTGATAAAATATATTATTCGTTTTCTTCCTCTTCAGTGGAACAACAAACTCAAATGGTTTTAACATGTCATTTCTGGCTCTCTTTAATTGTATTTACTCATAGTTGGATGGTCAGTCATGGTTATGGGAGATTTTCCCCCGGACCTGTCGTATGAAAACCGAATTATCTAATTCAGTGAAGCGAATTACTAAGGTCTGTAGTAGTACCGATTGGTTTTACGGTTGGTTCGACAAGGTTTGTTAGACATTTGCTTGTTAGAGTTTAGCAATTGATTTAAATAACCAGAAATGTTGTTATCTCGTTTCGTACTCTGATTGATGTGATATAGCAATGTTGGACGCTTCGAGATCGATGAAAATAGGTTACAGCTGAGGATACTATAGGCATTCCAGAAAAATGATCAGTTTATTTCACCTGTACCAACCTCTTTGGTAGTCTTGATTGAAATCAGTGGGAAGGAGTAGAAATCCCTAGAAATCCCTTTAAGACCTTCACGTTCATGCACTTTTTTCGAACTTATCTTTATGCGGATTGACCGTCAGCTAGGCGTACAATATTGGAGGAAATATATTTACATCAGTTTGTTGAACTCAAACTTTTCGTACCTCATTCATTGACTGGCAACTGTACCGCAACAATGTCAGAATGCATACCGCAGCACATTTGCATCTGGTGCATCCGTAAAACCGATGATATCTGAAAGGGTTAAACGAGCGGTTGGAATTCGTCATCAGCCAACGGTGTCAACGCAGGAACTGTAACCTTACTCGCACTTTACAACGCAACACATTCGGTCCATCGGAAAATAATTAAACTTAAGGAAGGGCAAGAAAGAAAACCGTAGAACGATCGTGAGGTTGGTTATGATTGATGACAACTGGTATCTTTGGGGGGACGTTGTTTTTCACCATTTGTGCAACGGGAAGCAATACTGACGATACTGACAAATTGCTTTGACGTTACGTACAAAAACTCATTTCCATTCAGAACCATCCCAGGCAACAGAAAACACAGAAACACTTCTCAAAGTAAGTCTGGTGTTGCTTAAGCTTAACAAGAAGGTTATCCTTTACGTGCTAACTGCAACAAAGTTAACGGCGATCTAATGCATTCATTCGTGCTCATTGTGAAAAGTAGCTCGTTTGCGTTCACTTTCGTCAAATGAGCGTCACAGACCCACCAGCTTGCATCGCAGCGACCAAACATCCACATACAAATGGCAGTATGAAAAAGCAGGTTGAGGGGAATGTAATTTTACGCATCCCTGCTTTGAGGAAAGTGGCCACGAGAAGGTGACTCCGTGGGTGATTGATCTTGTAGCCGGCCGATGACAAGATTTTTCAATATGTCAACAATTTTTAATGAGATGTCCCACTCCAGATGCCTTCCAAGCACCCACAAGCACGGTCCACCGGTTGGCCATCGGAAAATGCGAGTCGTGTAATACGAGCTGTTTCCTGGATGCACCGGCTAATGGACAGCTTTACAAGTGTTGCCTTTCATCGTCGACCCGGCCGTTACTTTATAGATTGTTTTGCTAGCAAACAAGCGACAATGTAAACGATTCGCCTTGGTGGTGGCCAGAACGTGTCGATCCTCACGGCAGCACTTTCGTCTGCTGAACGGATGGAATACTGCTTAATAAATGGATATATAACGATGGAACGGATGTGCGAACAGGCGATTGTCCTTTTTATAGCAGTTAAACCCCTTTTACGATCTGTTGCCCACACAACGAGCAGACGAATGTCTAGTTGACGAATGAAGGTTGAATTAAAATGGAGTTAAACCAATAAATGATTTAAAATGGTGATGATTTTATACGAAAGCATGTCTACACTCGTTCTAGTCATGAGCGCCGTAAGTGTGCTGCCGTGTAAAATTCATTCACCGGTGTCTTTGTGGGTGCTTATTTTTAGAGCAACCGGATACTGAAACAACCTAACAAAGGAGGGAACCCATTCCAAAAGGGGACACGGTTAGGTTGCGCTTCTGGCAACTTCCTTGGTGTGTTGCCCTACGGGAACAACCACATTAGAACCACCAGAGCGACATCTACTCCCCTTCTACCGGTGGTAGCGGTGTACCCTTGGAGTCACGATCGATAAACAACGGGTCCATAGAAGCTGACAGCAGCTGTTCACGATTGGTGTCGGCTGGAGTTCTGCGTTCGGGAGTACGGTACGTCGCCGTACCGGGTTGGCCACATCTGTCCTGCGACGAAACGCAGATCGAGCGTTGAGTTCCTAGGTAATGAACTCATAAACCAGGGCCCACTACGGACTAGATGGCGCAGGATGCCAGCGCATCGTGTCGTGTCGACTACAGCTTCAACAGGCAGCCGCCATGTTTCCGCCATGATCGATAGTGAAAGTTATAGTTGGCGTTTTCTGGTTCCCTCGGTGTCTCGCCACCGATGGGCGCCGTACACCCAGTGAAAGGTATTAAATATGACAAGTACGGTGGAAAAACTAAAAATAAGTACACCTCTGTAACCGTACCGCGGTTGAACAGTATTTAGATGAACGTTCGCCTGCCAAAACCCCAAAGTACGTCGACGTTGATTGAAGGTACGCTGTCGTTCTATCTGTCCGCCGTATGTTATCTGAACCCTGGTGCGAGGAAGCGCACACCCTAGAGCATCCCGAAGTGCGTGCAGGTTTTTGACCTTGCTGTGTAAACGCACGGGTACCGAGTGGGAACTATGCTCGCGATGCGTTAGTCGTCTGGAACTATCGAACTGTTGGTCGATGTACGAATCCAGGCATGGTGTCTATTTTTGAAACAGACTACCGACTTTTAAGGTGGCTCTGTAGCACGTGCCACAAAGCAGCTATTCTTGATCGGTTCAATAACTGCGTTTCCCCCTGCTGCATTCTCGGCTGGTTCGGGTTTGCAATCTCCGCTGCACTTCCGGGCAATCTATCTTATCCAGCCACGGGGGCACTATTTTTGGTTTCCCAACTAGTCGTCGGAGGCCATTGGCACCGAAGTGCCGAACATTCCACTGACACCGACTCGAGTCCCAAGTGGCCGTAATCGCTCCCGAATCCGTCGGTTGCTGTTATTCTCCAGTCTTAAGGCGGGAGCATTTGTTGCTGGGATAAGAATCGAATGTCTAACGGTGCATTTAGCTAGACGATCCATCCTGGAAAGAATGGTAATCTAAACAAAACACTCCACGCTCGTGAGTGGAAAACCTGGGGTCCGACTGAGGGGTACAGACCACAGCAGCACGTGCACAGAGCGTGTGGTTTCTTCCCGAAGTTTACCTCTGCTTAGAACAGAAGCAGCATAAGCAATAGTTACGTAGCAACCGGTGCAATGAACTGCCATACGTGCGTTAGATCGTGTCTGGATGAGCGTGCGCTCGTGGATATATATGTCGGGAAATGCGCCTGCTTGATCTATGGTTTGTTGATCGTTACCCGGTTTTCCTATATCACAGGTTCTTTTCATTTGGGTTTCTTGCTCCAGTTCATTAGCGGCAGCCTGGTTTCTGGCGAAAAGGGTGGAAAGGGTTTACATCGAGCCGTTTAGAATAAAACCACCACCAGCGCGTGCATGTGGATGCATTTTCTTCTCGGAGGACACTTTGACGGTTCGATTGCTAAAGACGCAACACACTCGGAGGGATCGATTTTCGCACGTTGCAACGTTGGAATCTGGATTTCCACAGTCGTCAAAGTGCGAACGATCGAACTGCAATGCACTAGGCGCATGTTTTGTTTTGCAATTTGACTTCCCGACCCAAGCAACTAGCGGGAAAGTTTTATGCTAGAGTGGTTGTTTGTTGAGCTTGCAGAGTACCCCGAACGTCAGCACCATTACGTTCGCTTCGATTGGATCGTTAGTACGCGGCCATCGATCTGGGGCTATGCTCCACGCTATACCTCTACAAAGTCCGTGCAGTTACACGCATATCCAGCATAATAGCGATCGGTTACTTACGCAACGTACACGCACTATTACGGTTCATTGGAATACGGTGGAAATCTCTGGGCAACCTTTTTTCCCCCCTAGAGCACGGTGTGGCATACGGTGGGTTCTAAAAATATCGTCCCGGTGTGTGCGGTGCGGGTTGTCCCGTTGGAAGCGCATCAGTTTTCCTGTGGACCTGTGGAGTTGTCTTGCTCTCGTCTTTGCAGGCGATCCCAGGCGACTAGCGGCACGGTTGTCAGTCTTCCCAACGGAATAGTGCACCTCGAAGTTCATTGAACCGGAGCGAAGCTCCTGGTCATGGCACCAGCGCTTACCTTTCCCCGTTCGGAATCGTTTAAGGTGGAATCTGCTCCATTGCAGCGGATGGTCTGCATAGTTGGATGAAATTTGTTGCAAATTGCAACGGCATGCTGGCGGTTTTTGTTGATAGCTTTATTTAGTGGGCTATTTAGTGTTCGGTTGACTGACAGGCGTTACCCTCCTGACATGCCCACCATGTTGTTATGCGCATTGGTCTGGACTGATGACAGTCGAACAGTTGGTTTAGGCCAGTGGACTTTACGGTGCAGCAGAAATAATGGACACAATAATGACAATTTACACATTTACTGAATAAGTCATTCAGACATACATTTAACATTACGTTTAAATAGCAAGCAAAGGGATAATTAACACCCTAATAATTATGAATAAATACGTTGTGGGATCCTCTACACCCATGTCTAATTGGATAGACATCCTGCCAACAAAGCTCACAATATTTATCACTTCATGTCGGTATGATCCTTCGGACGATCGGTGCGCCAAGAATTCAATGTCAAATTGCTCGTGTGAATACAGTAAATTTCCCCTTTTTATCGTAAAACCTGCAATCCATTCGTTACACTGGACATGACACTAATTTCCTTCCGGCCATTCCCACGGTATCTCCTTCCATCCAACATCCGCCAACCACCAAGGCGGCTCGTTTGCGTGGCAAATGATTTACGTTTTGTTGTGATTTGCTTCACGCGTTTCCCATTGCCACCGGTGATGTCGCACTCAAAACAAAGAATTAAAATGTAAAACACGCCCAGAAAGTCACCACGATCGGAACAGGGAGCGTTAGGAGGGAAGAGAGATTGGTGGTGCAGGTCGCGTGCGCACTAGCGTGCGGGTGTGTTCAGTGTTTTGAGCGTGCGTAAATCTGTGTGTGTGTGCAAGCATGCTCAAACAGACGAGCAGAAAGAATTGGGGAATGATTTATAAACATCGGTACACTGTGCGGCATATCTTACGCATGCCCGTCATCTTCACTAATGGTGGCGCGATGCCGCGACCACATTGCGCGCCACATTGCGGAAGTGTAAGCCAGAAAGTGTCCACGGACATGAGATGCAGTGTCACCCATCCTGTACGACGGTTAAGTGTTTGGAAGGGTTTATCTCGTTTAAAAAATTAACTAAAATTCATGCACAACATTTGTGTGATGGAAAACGTTTACCGCAGGGAATTTCACTGTTATGTTGCCACCTTCAAATTAATCTGTACGATTAGCTTCTTCACAATGCTGAAACAAAGATTTTTGTATTAAAGTGCTTCATATACTACAAAAATAATGTTTCATTTTTGGAAGATTCAACATAGTAATTATAAGAATAATTAAAGAAAGAGTCCGACATCATATTGAATGTAGATGTATATTTTGAACTATCATTGGTTTATCGTATTTACGGCATGCTTATTTAGAAGTTAGTTAAATGAATTCTATCTCAACATTGAAACTAACTATGGATCAACTTTGATCATTTGTTTAAAATCTTGGACGTTTTTTCAATCAGGGGAATTGGTTAAATATAACCCAACACTAACTGTCCAGATTTAGGGGAATGAAAATAAATATGCCACAATGACTTGCCACAACAAGACTTTTATAACAATGTAATACATTACATTATATTTTTCTTTGATTACAGTTACAGTTACAGTGTGATTATAGTATAGTTCCAGTTACAGTAAAGTTTGATCTCGCCTGAGTTCATAGTATGTTTTACAGCATACTAATAGGTATTAATAACTCGAGTTAAATAAAAACGATGATCCAATTATCAAGTCAGCTAATGAGAACAACTTTTTCACGTCAGTAAAATATTGTAATAATTTGTTATTTTTTGTAAAAAACGTTTACCAAAACAAACGATGTGTGCGCCCAGTACTTTACTGCCGGCGCACAACGGTCGATTTATATTCAATCAATCTTTTTACAAAAAATCACTTTTCGATCGTTCTCCTCATGCTTATACTTCATATTATTCCCCATGGCGGATCTATCTTCACTTGACTGCTTCTTGAGTATTTGCTTCCTGTTTGTCTGTCCAATCGAAATCTACGAATGCGATGTATTTCTTCTGAAGAATCCAGCCTTACGACAGTAGACCACCGGCGCTTCAATACGGTCACCATCTGGCGGAAAATAAGCTGTCCCACTTTTGTTTTTGTTTTTCCGCTCTCCACCGTTACGGCTTTTCATATGCTGTTTGCATTTTAATTTTTCACCTTTTTTCACTCTCCACGCCTTGGACTTAATGTGAAAGATCGGTCGATTTGTGTGCGAGATCGCCCGTGTGGAACAAAGAGATTTCTACGTCGTTTTTTTTTTAAATGCACAGGGTACATGCGGATGGTAGCAAACGGATGCGGGATAATGGGATAAAGATGCACACACGCACAGTATGATGATCGAAAGTGGAACGCCAGTTGGACAGTCGGGTGTTAAAATTTGGATTCGAACGGAAGTTGTGACATCGTCGGCGGGCTGTTCTCTTTGTTCTTTTGGCCACTCTGTTGGTTTGGTCCCAAGAGAACGAGCCAGGAAGCTGACGCTGGCAAACAAATCCACCTGTCGTCGATCGAACGATTGGGAAGTTACTGTTGCGCTGAATGGAGCACGCGCCACCGTCCGTTGTAAACCGACACTTGTGCGCCCTTATGCGTGCGTGCTTACGATTGCATACCGAGCATGATTTAGTGTCCTTTGTTGGCCGACGATCGGTAAATTTCCTGCAGATGGATGCCATTATGGCTACAGCTGGTACTCCAGCAAACAGCACCAACAGGCAGCTGCTGAAAGAGTTGCCACGAAATAGCAAGAGATCGGTGGTTATTGTTGGGGAGTCAAAATTATGCATCACGTTATTCGATCTTCCAGTTTGCTCATGATCAATATTGTGCCAAGTGTCTGTGGATCACGTCGGTAGGGAAAAGAAAATCGTTCAGTCTGCCCGCTTTTTTAAGTAACACCGATGGTCTACATTCCGTGTAATGTGTCAAAACGGTGGAGTGGAGGATATTTTCGTGATGAAAAAAATTGCACTGAAATGAAATCGCGCGTGTTCGGCAGAACCAGCCGGCATTTTTGGCAGTGAATCACTCCCAATCCCAGACGAAACATGTGGTTTTCAATGGATTTATATTGCCTTGTGTATCATTACGAATGATGTCAAACTTAGCAGAATGAGTGCATAAAGAGAGAATGTTCTTAATTATGTTTAGTTTTTTTTTTAATTTATGATCATAATCAAGTTAGTAGCTCTAGATTTCCAGATTAAATCCAGATTTGCTGTCTGTAATTCGTTTATTTTATCGTTTATAAAATTTAACTGTATGACAAGTATTACGGACCAATAAACGTCTCAATTTAGTGATGAAAAAGCTCCCTGTCTTTCTCCCTACGAGTTGAAAAGAAATGTTCTCTAAGGCATCGCAAGTACAAACTTTGCAAGCAAGTAGTACAAATAGTTTATTTTTTAATATGTAACTTAAAGTAGAACAATAAAATTTATTTGACGACTTCATGCATTTTTTTCAAATTGAATGTCTGGCATCCCTCTCTTGAATGCTGAGTGTACTATAGATGAAAAATTAGTTTTATACAACTTTAGCTAAATGTAATTTTATTGTGAAATAACTATTTCACACTGCACATACCAAATATAATAAAGGCAAACTTAAAGCGCCAT
The DNA here is from genome assembly GCF_943734755.1 of Anopheles moucheti. Classification (NCBI taxonomy): domain Eukaryota; kingdom Metazoa; phylum Arthropoda; class Insecta; order Diptera; family Culicidae; genus Anopheles; species Anopheles moucheti. The sequence continues at coordinate 47,814,696 of NC_069141.1, forward strand.
AAAACCGAACCGTTTAGCTGTAGTCGGACTGATAGACATTTCATGTTTAAAATAAATCACGAAGTTTGTTTTGACAATCATAACTTAGCAGCTGATGATTGATTAAATGTTTAATCATTCTTTAAATTAAATCTAAACATTTAGATATGCGGATGAGAATATAAAATTTTATATTATTCATGAGGATGCCGAACGGAAAAATTACAACCGATCAGATCTTCACCTCGCGGCTGATCTTGGCGAAGCAACAGATCAGTGACTTCAAGGCCAAATAAGATAGCATTGCCAAGGTAAAACTTTAAGACGCAATGATCTATTTGGGAACCTTTTTGCAATGACAGGTCTCTCAGGGCCTAATGTTATCAAAAAAGGGAGTTCGGCGATGCAAAGAGAGCTACTTATCGCAGCGCATCGGCAGAGTTTCTTGCCCCCGGAACTAGCGGATCTGGTTAATATCGCATTGTTTACCGGACGAACGGTAGTTAACAAAGGGTGAAGGCACCCTTCTCTAAAGTGTTTATAAAGATTACCTATCCGTGAAAAAAACGCGTGTGTGGCAAAGAGATGGTCCTTAGGAGTTAAGTCATCGAGATGAGCCAAGGAGTTGTCTATTCTTTAACCTAGCACTAGACACTGTATTGGTTCATAGCTTTTTAACAAATTCTGACCTAATATGGGGTCTGAATTTTTACGGTTTGAGAAATCTTCTCTACTAAAACACCTACAGGCTTTACGATAAATCTGGGCGGTTTAGAAGACTCCTGCAGCAGACCAAGGTCGCAAAGTGTCTTACTAATATCCTCAAGATTTGCTAGTATCATTAAAAAAGAAGTTGTATTTCTTCTTTAAGGGTTAGTATAAATCTTGTAATATTTGTTTAATATCAACGTTAGCGTTATATCAAGGATATAGAATATATGGCTTATTACTAACATTTTTAAATACTTATTAATGTGTATCTTTTCAAAGTATTTCTTAAGGCAGATTAATTTTACTCCAGGTTGAAATTGCTTCCTAATCGTTTAATTGGCAATAATCGCCCACATTTTCGAAGCTGGCTGGCTGGATTCCAACACGATTAAGTTATGTAGCACCAACCCAAAACCACGGGCATTGGGGATTACTGAAACCGGTTCGTATTACGAGATGATGAGTGAAGAATCGTTTATTATTGCTTGCTTGTATCCCTTGTTTACGATCGACAAGGCAAGTTATACGAGTGTATTACACAAACTCGCGTAGCATGTACGAGGGAAAGCTATCCGAAAATAAGAGGTCGTTCAAACTCGATCAATACCCCATACAACAATGTAACGAACTGTTGATCGTAGACCGTCTATCCCGTGGTAATGGAAATTCATTATATCGCCAACCACTTTGCATCGGATCGGTGATGTGTGCTGACGTCTATTCGACGCTTAGAACCACCTGGTATACCCGGCTGTTGACGGAAGTGACCACCAGTGCATGTCAACGGTGCGCTCTAAACACCAAATATCACCAACACGCGCCATTTGGTCATCGTCCCGTTTTGCCCGAAATAGTGTAGCGTTCGAGTGTATGCGGCCAACAAATCGTACACCCCGTTAGAAGAAGCCGTTCTGCACTTAATCGAGCGCGTTTTATGATCACCCATAAATCAGTCATAAAATCGCCAGACTATTCGTCCCGTTCCGTTCGTCGGCGCAGTGGAGGTTCTGTGTCCTTCCCGCCAAATACCTCGGAAAAAAGCGAATTTATCCACCACATGATCAAAAATTGTCGACCATCTAGCTGAGCAGATGATGATCGTGATCGTGCGCCGACCACACAGTGCATTGCATTGCGAACCACACTGACCATGGTGGCGAATGCAGCGTCAAAGCCTCCCAAAAAATAACAGCAAGAACATCACATTTCGTTCTCTTGGCACCGAGCGCATTTTCATTTTCGCGGTCAAGAATATTTCGGTCCGGGATCGTGCAAGCGGGTGGTTGTTTTTTCTTGCCTCCCTGGTGTCTAGCTTTCGGGGTTGGATTGGAATGACAAAAAGGGGTTAAAGGAGCGATCGGGTCGGAAGTGTTTTGTACCAGCTGGATTCATATAACCGGCCGTCGACGTCAGCAGCGGCTGTAGTAGTGTGAGCTAGTAACAGGTGCTACCGTTCCGTTTGCCAAAAAATCATCGTAGCTACCCCGTACCGAGCCGTGTCGTGGCCGCAGCCTGGGAGAGATGTTTAGCGTGTTGCTCTGTTGGCGTTAAAGAACATATGATACCCTTCCCGCTCGCTCCCTTCGGTATACTTCGTGGTGTCCAATCCGAGGTTCCTCCCTCCCTTCCTGCTTCCCTCTTGCACCGTTCTCACTGACTTGTCCTAATCATATCCAAGCGGTGGTCGATTATCCTACACTTTTTAGCATGTTTTTTTCCACACATTTCGTTCTCTGACGCATTGATATGTTGACGTGCCTTCCCTTCGCCCGCTTGTTCGCTTGTCTGTCCGTCGATCCCACAGCTTCTGCTCACTTGTTGACTCTTCTAAAATGCTTAAAGGACGCAGCACCGTATGCCACACGCGCAAGATGAAACCGCGGGAGGCCTAACACACACACACATGCTACGTCGGTGTTCTTCATCACACATCACAGAAAAGGCAGCAAATGGTGTTTGATTTATTTATAAGAGAAGCCAAAAGCTGCTTCTTCCCAGCGAAAACAAGGTGAGAGGCAAGGGCTAACAAAAGACGCAGCTATACTAAACGTGGCAACTGACTGTCTGTTGCAAAAGACTATTTTTCGACGCGTTTTAAAGATTTTTTTTTCAATTTTATCTAATTTATTTCAGCCTCAAACCTCCACCAGAAAGGCACGTTCAGCGCGGTGGGTGATTATATGACATTTCACGGTTTTTTTGTGTTATTGTTATGTGTCCACACACATGGATTTCCCCCCCACCTTTTTATTCGCCATCTATATGTTATGAGTGATGGATTTTGTCACACTGACAGTGACACTGAGGATTTTAAAAACGTACGCTGCCTCACTTTTGCTTCCTACACGATGAATCAAGTTCAGGCGGCTAGGCGGCAACGTGTTGCTGACCGCCAAAAATTTCCCACCCAAAATGTGCGAGGGAAAACTAGAGGTAAGATTTAGCGTGCTGTCGTTCGTTTGTTTGATTTTTGCTCTCACATTTCGCCGGAACAGAAAATGGTCATTATTTGTCTTGTACACATTCATATATCATCTCAGTCGGCGTTTTGTTGTTGTTTCTTGTGCTTCCTGCCTTGATCTTGGCAATGTTTGCTTTCTCCATACGCTAAATATTCATTTTCGCTCATTCTCTTCCGGTTTGTGATTTTCTATCGCACTCTCTCGCTCTTTTAACTTTCTGTCTCTGATTGTGAGGTGTTTGCTTTGCTGACTCGTGTACGTGTACGTAAAATTTGGTGAGCAGTGATTTTCCCGAAAGCGGACGCCCAGTCATCGACCACATGCGCTAGTGAGGTTCGTGGAAACATTACGAACGAGCAGTGAAACTGTGGATCAGCATTGCGAAATGTTCTTTCCAAGCCGTCACGCGATCGATAGTTGTATCGGTTTAGATTGTAGACGTGAACGTTAGGATGAATCACACTGACAAAACGGCTTCCCTTTTGGCAAAACGGAAATGTATGGCATTATTTTTGAGGCTCGCACAATCGGTCTATCGGAATATTCTGCATTTGATCCAATAATTGTGTTCAATGTTTTAGAGTAAATTCTTAGAAAAGATTTCCATAAACCTGCGGCATAATAATAATAATAGTAATATGTACTGTAGGCATTTCTGCTCACTTGGGTCGCTTGGAGTGTTCAAACATAACATTGGGATTGTGAACCCCACCCAGACCAGAAGAACACACATAACATCTGCCTATTTGTGCCTAAATATTCCTTCACACATACACACACACACACACACACACACACACACACACACACACAATGTGCATAACATTTGTTTTTTATGCAGTTTTTATCTTTCACTGCCTCTTCCAGTATTCTGTTATTCTTGCTTTTTTTTGTAGATGTTATGTTTTTTTTGTGCTTCGCATGGGCATAACGGTCTCTGTATGTAGTCACTGCACGAGACCATCCTCGCTATGTGGCGCACGCGCTGCAGGAGTACCGATCGCGTCGCGGTTTTCACATTCGTCGTTTTTTTGTGTGTGTCGCTGTTCGCGCTATGCTTCGTATGCTTTCATGCTTTGCACGTGTTAAAGACCTTTTTTTTGTCTTGCGAGTTTATGTTTATGCATGTTTTATCTGTGCCGAACAGGGTGAACATGCATCGAGTTCCCTGAATGGATTGCGTCTATTTTAAAATTCGAAGTATTGATTGTTTAAATAAAACCACTATGCAATATAGTTTTATAGATGTTAAGTGAAGTTAAGTGATAGTTAAGGAAATTTTGGAAAAATAATTTCGTTGCAAAAAGGTTATATAAAATTATTTAACCCTTTTCCATTGATGAACCCTCATCCTGCTCTTCTAAATCCAATAACGATCCAATAAGCGATCGTATGGCATTTTTCTCCTTAGCAGCCGGCTTTCCCGTCGCGTGTTTACGTGTGTTGTGGATTTGTTTATTTTGCTTCATTTCCCTGTTCCATCACATGCCGCGCGGCCACACGGGAGTGAACGCTCGTAGCATCGCGCGAGATCAGTCAATGCAGCTGCAGCAGAATGCAGTAGCAAAGGGTGTGGAGTACATAATGCGCTACATTAAGGACTATACATGTGTGTGTTGGGGTAGTTTCACGCGATCACAAGACACCAGAGCCGCTCACTGTTCCATTTCTGTCCCTCTCTTAGACTTTCTATCTCTCTCTTTCTCTCTCTTTCTTTCTCCGTACGATCGTGATCTCCCCGCTGAGAAAAGCCGATTTTCCACTGATGCGCAGTGTCCGTTGCGTGAGCAAGAGAAAAACGGTACGATACGTGGTTATTTACATCTTCGGGGTCCTGCGCGATCTAGAGCGATCCTTGGTCACAAGCCGATAAGTCGATGCCGGCTAACTAGCGTCGTCAGAAGACCACGGGCAGCTCCCGGAGATGGTTTTAAGTTTAGTTTTCGTCTGATTCTGGCAGTGAACGTTGGCGAGCTGGAAAACTGAAAGTGGATTTTCCCTGTCTTCGAAGGTGTTTGAACAAGGGAAATTTTCCAATCTAGTGTCAGTGACTTAAGAATTAAACGCGTTCGTTGTGGTTTGCATGTGAGTGAAGTGATTGAGTTGTGTCAGGCTGAAATATTAAATAGAAAATTTTATTTGGTTTCTGACAAAAAGTTATAAATATTGCCGGAACAGTGTTGAGAACGGAAAATGAATCAAATAAGAACGTACTACGCCGTGAAAGGAAGAATGTAAACAATTCTCTTTATTGGGATAAACAAACAAAAAACAGTGTGATGATCAATTTCGTTGAGTGTGTAATGAAATATTTTCCTAAGGGACAAAGGCGTATCCTCCGACAAATCAAAACCTACACCTAACTGGCAGGTACTAAGAAGCTAGAATTAGAGATCCTCTCATCGTGTCATTGGATCCGACTGTGAGCGTGTGGTTCTACCGTTCCGGACAGTGACAAATAGAAGCTGGGCTTTCAAAATCGTCAAGTGAAATATTTCGCGGAACAGTAAAACGATCGCTATTCACAAACGTGGCGTTGTAATAGGACAATCTCACTGCTAGTGCTTCATCTTAAGGGCTGGACGTTTACGCGTGTTTTGGTGCTGTTCAAGAAACCCGGTGCGAAGAAGACTCATACTGTTTAAAAACAGAAAAAAAAGGTTCATCTTTTTACGGGGTGAACGGACCGGTGTCTAGTTTCGGGACGTGTCTCGTGCTGCGTAGTCTACTCCCCATTGGGTGTTTGTTAAACGGCGGCAGTTCGGATGGTAGTCGGGAAAAGCGGTAAGTGTGTGGGCAGCGAATTTCCCACCAGTTTTCCACGGGGAACACCAGGGGAAGGCAGTTCGGGGGAGATTTTTGAGGCCGGGGGTGGAAAATACTTTTCATTTCAACAAATTAGTTGACAACTGACAAGCATGCCACTCGAGAAGGTGGTGCTCCATCACAGTCTCCCACGGTGTCTTTCGTTGGAGGGAGCGAATGGCCAGGTGACTTAATGGGCTATTGATTTACGCTTTGCTGCGCAAGCTGTGTGCTAGTTTTTCCTGTCGGAAAAGCTGTGATGATCCTTTATTTTTCCGTCAAAGGAAATACTTTTGTGTATAAAAAATGTATAAATTAAAAGACAAGGGTAATGTATCAGATAAACAAATGAAATCATTTAGAGCTTATTTAATTTAATTTTATTTAATTGTAATTTTATTTTGATGTCTTGTTCATCTTAGAATCATATTTTTTTTAGATATATAATGCGAAACGCTTTCGCTATATTTATGTATTTTTAGCTTGAGGGAATATTTTTCAACCTTACAAGGAAGGGGAGAAAATGCGTCTTTTGAAAAACTTTTTATGAATAGAATTAATTTATTTATATTAAACTATTTAATTTTAAGCTATTCCAGATCGTAATGCTTATAACTAATGATAACTTATTCTGGGATACAATTCAAATTAGTTGGGAGTCATTTTCATTTTCGAACTGTGAAAGGGTTCCTTATACTGGATATATTCGAGCAGAAAATAGTTAAACTTGTGATTATGAAATTTAAATTACATTTAAATTTGTAATGAGTTTAGTTATGAAAAAATATAACCATCATTATTTCATTCAAATTTAAATGGTTCTTATATTTCCGTTCCATAGTATGCGTGTAATTGAAAAAAGCTTGTAAAGTTCGATGAACATTCTCTTAGATACAGCAAGTGGCTTTATTTCCTCTATCAGAAATATCGTCGATCGCCTCATGGCAGCTCAATTTTTAAATGCGACGTTTTAACATACCGCTCGAACTGTAAATAGCTTTGCTCGAGATGTTCCAATCAGCACAATTAAGGTGTACGCCTGAGAGGAGAATTTATGGACCAAGGTGATTGCTTTCGCGGTAGATGATTTCTCAGAGCACTGCCCGATGACCGGTACCGGTGGTTGGTGTGCGAATGGGGTGAAATAGTATCGAACGTCGATATGGCGCCCTGCCGGAGGGCCGTTGTACTAAAAATAGTAACTCGATACACGCGGTTCATACTGTCCATCTTCCAGCCGGATGCGATTGGATGTAAGCACTTAATCCAAGGTATGAGCACTACTCCACTACGCGTCGATGCAATGTGGTTTAGCCGTCTTTACGTACCGTTGCTTGGTTACGTTCTGGTACCGGTTAAGTGAAAGAATGACCGGCAGAATAAATCCGACATCGAACAACAGTCCCAGTGCTGGAATGCACTCAGTGACCACTTCCGAAGTGAGTCAACGACATAGATCTTTTCTTAAGCGAGAATTAACATGGTTGTGTTTTCTTTCACTTTCAAGCTGATCAGGTTTGAGAGTCGAAATTGGATACCTTTTTCCGCAAAAAAAGTGACAACGAAATAACAATGTACAGATACTTTGCACATTTTGGGGAATTTGTTCTCTGAAAAATTAGCGAGTTGAGTTGAAGGTGGTTTATAAACATAGTTTACAACTTAGAGAATGCATTGGTAATTTATTTCTATATACAGTAGTATTCTTGTAATTCAGCCGTTACTTCTCCAGGTTTAGAATAAACAGTCATTTTGCGAGTTACACGACACTTGTGTTACGCGAATTCGAGATACGCAAATCTCAATATTTTGAAAGTTCGTGTAATTTAGTATGTGGGATTGATTTTTTTATTTGTTCTTATATTATAGACATATATTTTGGTAAAAATTTAACCTAATTGTCGGAACAAACATGATAATGTCAATTATTAATGTGCTTCGTATCGTGAAAATAAGAAATCGACCCCTGAATACTAAATATAAACGACATTATAAAGGGAATTCGAGTTACGCGAATTGTTCTGACACGCATCATTCGCGTAACTCGGGAAAAGACTGAATTCAATTTCAACGCCATATGATTTTATATACATAACGGTTTTAAATAATAGAAAAACAATCAGTTAGGAGCGGCTGATGTAATTTGTAGCTGTAGCGATGATGTGTAATAAAATCCAATCGGGATCGTTAGTTCGTATTCAGGTCCTAACTATCTAAACTATCTGAGTAGTAAAATAAGTCTAGTAAACCATAAATTGTTGGCATTACGTAGTTGATCGTTATGCCAAAAAGAAACAAAAGAAAATAAAAATGGATGTCTAATTTAAATTGTAAAGTTCTTAACGTAACGTGCTTAGGAAGAATATAGTGAAAAACACGTAATAAAGTTTGTGGCGTTCCGTGACATAAGCAAGATTTTATATTGTGCTGCGTCCGCAGAACATATTGGGAAAAGGGTTCTCTCTTGTTCAATTTTTAAATATAAATATCTATTTATTGCGGCTCGCATACAGGAAATTTTTACACACACACACGCATATGTATAACGCGTCATATGAATATAGCAGCTCGGTGTAGCGGTTGGCGTAAAGCAATGTATCGGAATGGTCGTAAATCGTTCGATTTCCCTTTCCGATGGAAATTTTTAAAATGCTTGTTTCATTCTCCCACATCCGCAACGGAAAACAGCTGATCGATCGTTTCGATTAGCCATCTCATCTTCATCAATCAAACTACTCTTCAAACTTCCATTCGAATTCTAAACAAAAAAAGGATGTAACTGAATTTAATTTTACCACGATCAATCATTATTCCACGTGGAGGATGGATTTTCCACCTACACGGTGGAAATCCCACCGACCACTCACGGTGATAAAGCAATAACAAACGAAGCAAAAGGAAAGCAAAGGGCAACCAGTGTGTAGGTCATCCTTGGTTTGGTAAATCGCTTGAAAAGTTTAAAAAATGATTACACCCCTCAGTCATGTACGCCGACAGACGATCTGACGAGAATAAGGAAGTGTGCGCACAAGCGGAGAAAATAAACTTCAACAAGTGGATGATCTAATACGCTGCCCGTCAGCACTCGACTGTGGGAAATCTGGCGTGAAAAGTGCTCGACTGGCCGAAACCCTGGCTGAAAAGGTGAAACAACCTGCTGCTTCACGTGGACCTGTGCAGGGACCGGTTTTGGCAGGGGTTTTCCATTCGCACGTTGATGTTTATTTCGCCCAACCGCTTTTCTGTGTTCGCGTCCTCATCAGGCGGAGGCGGTGAGTCTTGGGGTATGACCTGGGTACCATTTTCGCCCATAACCTTACGCTGGTAGTCAAAATGCGTCATTCGCGTGAGGGGCGTAGTAATTTTATACTTTCGGCATAGTCCGGACTTGGAGACGCGAGTTACCTGGGTACGAGTTGTATTCTAAACCTTAGAACGTAGTTGATGATAGCGTAAATACGCTCTGCTGCACCTCTCCAGACTGGTCGCGAATATTGTATCGATCGTATCTCCCTTTTTCCCTTCCGGTGACCCTCCTCCTTGTGGAGGCGATTGACGAACGAGAAAATGTTTACAAAAAGAGGTTGGAACTGTTCCAAGAGCGTCGTTAGTTGACTGCAAAACCCGAGACCGTGTTCCGCCCGGTCAGCTGTTACACCCAGTAGCAGAAATCGCTAGTCACCTTGATCGGTCGGTCTCGATGGTCAAGCTGCCGAAACGATGCAGCCCGTTTGAACCGGGAATCGGCTGGAAAGCGTGCGGTTTCACACCTCACAGGCGTTTGGGATGATGATGTGCGAGGTTAATTAAGCTATAATGGCTTACGATCACAAATAAATTGGTCACCCAGTGAAATCACACTAACCAGATCTCGACCCCGATCATCACCATCATTGCCAATTATTGACCCGGATGGGAAGGTAATGATCTTAAGGTTTTTATTGCTATTTTTCTGTGAAACCGTTTCTGGGTTGTTTACCTAAGCAGAGTGTGAGAACGATCGTTATGGATTATGTGATAAATCAAAATTATACAAACGCTTGTCGATGCCGTACGCGTTACTGCATTTTTGAATCACCATTGACAGTTACGATGCGCAGACCACACGGATTTCCATCCACCCGGTTGGGAGCGTTCACCTCGACCCTATTTCCCCAGTCCATTCGCAGGGTCGAAACGAATATACTTAAGCGCAAAGCAAACACTTCCTTGGCAGGTTTAAAAGGAAGATTGATTGACGAAAAATGCGAACCCATAAAATGTGCTTCCCTGCGAACGAATGGTGGAATGAAAACAAACTCGTAATCGAATTTTCCTTTGCCCATTTTGCTTCATCCTAGCGCACCGTAGTAAGCGTGTGATGCGTAGCAGTATATTTGCGCTGCACATAATGCGCAGGTCACTTGGGTTGTGTCCAACACCGCGTTGTTGGTTGCTAAGATCAATGGTCTAAGTTTCAAAACAAACAAATGTTGTGTACCACGAACGGAAAACGGCATGACGGGTGTTTGTGTTTCAGCGTTGTTCCGTATTACTTCTTGTACTAGAGCTTTGAAGCTAGGTAAAGAGGTGATTGTTGTTGATATAATTACACGTTAAAAAAGGAAGAACATGATTCAAATCTATGTAAAAGTCTGTTCTCTTACCCTGCTTGTCGTTTTGCGCGCTAATGCTTTCGCGCTACTTCTACTGATACTAATACTTCTAGTTTGAAACTTATTCTTACGAAGGGGAACCAAATGGTTTGTGGATGTTCGCTTAAGTGGTTTCGTTGTGGTTTTTCCCCGTAATCTCATTTTCGTATTTTTACGGAAGAAAATCGAATCGAGGAACAATGTGGAAGAGACGCAGTGAAAAGCTAATTTTAAACAACCACTTTTTGTACTACCATAAATCAGATCGTAGTCCGGGAAATCGGAAACCACTAGACTAGCACGATTTGCTGTTCGAAAACGAAGCATTCATCGTGTCATAAATTGCAGTTCATAAGTTCTGGTTCACATCAACGGAGGGAAAACAGTTCCCTAATCAATAGGGAAAATCTAAATGATAAGGTTTCATATTTTTTTCACAATTTACGTTTCCTTTCGAGAACAGCTGAATTGTGCAGTCTAGAACTAAAACTAGAAGCAAATGTTAAACATAAAAAAATGTCAACTGTTATCGTGTAGTTATGTTTTCGATTAGAGGAAAAAACTAGGTCTAACTTTGATGGTCGCAAGATGATTGCAGGATGATAATTCACCTTTTTTATTTAAAAGTATGGCCATTTGAGGAGGAAACAATTATACTGACGTCCTTTCAACTCGCTCTGCTTCAACACAGTGCAGCTCACCTCAATCTTTTCTATTCTACCCACAAGCACATGTCCTCCGATTGATTGTTTTATGTTTTTTTGGTTAGACAAACCCGTGATGGAACTTTCCTTCGCATTTGTAAAATCATTTTAGTTAACTAATTACGAATGTATTATTTTGTCTTTGCCGTTCCAGACCCACTCACGATGGTGCAGGAACTTCCGTACAACGTACCTGAAGAGCTTTACAATCTTACCCAGTTGGCCGACGTGTCGATAGCAGCGGGTAAGCTAAGCACAGACGCCAACCGTTACAGTCCATCGACATCGCACGAAACATACTGCCTGAGCCAAGGCTCGACCAAGCTGTACAGTCCGATCAAATACAACATCCTACGCCACTGTGACTCATCCACAAAAATGATTACGGGCGCAACACCGCTACCTACCACTGGCTTTACGTCCTCCTCTTATCACACGCTGAGACGCACCGAAACAGCACATGCAATCATCTATGAAGAGGTAGATAAGGGCTACGGCACAAAGCAACACCCCTACCCTGCTGGAGAACCGATGGATTTGCATACACTATCGTCGTCCGATGACACACTGATGGTTGCTGTGCCGGCAAAAAAGAAATGGACCAAAAAGTGGGAAATAATCCATGGTCCGGTAAGCCCGAGCGGTCCGTTCGTTAGCCAGCTGCAGCAACAACCAGACGAACCCCTGTACGTTGTTCGATCGTTGCAGGTAGACCAGCATCCAGTCACACATGTTTCACCGATGGTACCGAGCGAATCTGTGTCTGTTGGTGATAGTGATCGGTCAGGTCTTATCTATTACGCACCGACGATAAAGCGTGTGGAGGATGGAGATGATGGGAATTATCGGAAGAAAGGCGATAGTGAGTTACAGCTGTACACTATAATAGGATGTCCGGAGCTTCCAGAATCCGGCAGTTGCTTCGGCAACGTCCAACATCAAGCTACAACGGTTACACATTGTTTCAGTGGTTCGTCATCGTCGGAGGAATCACAGGACTCGGCACTCGTAGAAGGTTATTCTCATAAGGTGTTTGATCGAAAAAAATCACGCAAGATACGTACGGTATCGTCTAGAAGTAGTGGCAGTACGGTGAGTGTTGCACAGAGTGTACTTGAAACTGACGGTACGTCTCAGGAACTGATGATCGTGCCATTGGAGGACTCTTTCGAATCGGTACCCCAGAGCAGCAGTGAAATTGAAGAACCGCTTGATGTTATTAACGATGTTCATGATCACGATATCAAGAGCAGTGAGGAGACAAACACCTCTCGTCCGGAGGATGTTCACGTATGTCCTGAGTGTAACAAACGCTACTCGACTTCATCTAATTTGGCGAGACATCGTCAAACACATCGGTAAGATAAAATATTTCACCTGAATGAATAAAGCCTCCATTAACTTATGTTATCTTTTTTCCAATTTGCAGCTCCCTGGAGGACCAGAAAGCACGACGATGCCCTTACTGCTCCAAAGTGTACGTTTCGATGCCGGCGTACTCTATGCATGTAAGAACACACGATCAAGGCAGCAAGTGTCCTACCTGTGACAAGCGCTTTTCCCGGCCATGGTTACTGCAGGGTCACATTCGCACCCATACGGGCGAGAAACCGTTCAAATGTAACGTATGCAACAAAGCATTCGCCGACAAGTCTAATTTGCGTGCGCACGTACAAACTCACTCTAACACCAAGCCTTATCAATGTGGACGGTGTGGTAAAGCGTTCGCCCTTAAATCGTACCTCTGCAAGCACGAAGATTCATCCTGCCTGAAGAACGATAAGCCACAGAAAGTACGGAAGCCCAGTGGCAGTAGTGGTCGCATTCGACGTAAACCTTCCAGGGGTGATCATACGGAAGCGATAGAAACATCTGCAGCACCAGAGGAAAGATCAAGTACCGCACCAGGAACTAGTAGTGTGAACTCTGGTGCAATGGAGCAACAGATACAATCGTCTGAAAATCGATATAATTACCCCTCCAATGTGCCGTTCAAGGATGTGCTACGGGCTAAGATCCGTGAGGTAGTTGAGGACAATTGCAAACGTACGGCTCGACTTCGGGCGGCCACCAATGCCACACAAACGCCTACTCCTGCTCGTGAGCACACGCCGCAGAGCAATCGTATTAGTGTGATACGCATTGCTGGCTCTCCGGGAGGATACTCATTGGATGGGACAAAGACGCCTGCCAGCAGCAGTACCGAGTACCCAGAAAGCTATGCCGTGATCGCGTAGAACGAAGCGAAACATTTGCATATTTCGTGTTGATCTCCTGTGAAACTAAGTATTTCCCTGTTTTGTTCATGTGCCCAAGTGACTTCGGTGACCTAATGTGTAGTAAGAGCAGAAATATTTATGTAGGTACAATTATTCTTAAGTTAGGTTAAGCATTGGTATACTATCATATATGCTATCATGTAAGAATATTGAAACTCCTATAAGACTCCTTAGCGTTAGTGTATAAGATTAGCGTTAAAGATAATTAGTTAAGCTGTTTATAAAATTTCAAACACAGCTACAATCCAAAGCAGTAGGGTTAAGTTCATGGCATATCTCAAGCGAGTTCCAAAAAAAAGGCTCTTGCGCATCTGTTATGCATTTCGGACAAAATTCGTCGCAACGAAACGACCTCCAGTAATATTCCGGCTGTCGATTAGGCTAAGTTTAGTTCACTTAGTATAGGGTAAGTAACACGTGTGTGCTTGCATGTTTAGTTTTACAGAACATAGATGTTTGACAACATTTTATGAACAGGACGAGAATGTTCTAGTCTGATTTTGATCAACTTTTGCGCATTTTTTGCTTAATGTTGCTGACTGCATATCTTCGCTTTGTGCTGGATAGGTTCCCTGCACGATGCAACACATAGTTTAGTTTTGCTAGAAATAGTTTCCCTTTTGCCTAAGTTTAAATTATTCTTAAAACTAGGTAAACATTATTTATTTTTCGTCACATTTGGTTCATTTCGTCTTTTTATCACACTCCTAGAATTACACATTACATGCTGTTTTATTTTTACAGCGAAAGCTGAAGAGATGGTGCTAGAAAGTAAGAAGGTGTATGTTTTGCAATAAACACACAAGCTGGGAAAGCTGCAATAAAGTTCATAGAGTAAGATAGAATTAAACCTTAAAATTAGAGCTAATGTAGTACATTAAGAAAAAACCTGAATTTGATTTCAGAAAATCTTCTACGAAGTGATGGGACTGCTAGTAATGTAAGATTTACAAGACATTTACATTATAAGTGAATAAAAGTTAAAACGTTTGTAAGAAAACATTGTTTTCGTGGGTTGTTGCATTACTGAATCTTCAATAGGCAGGTAAAAACTTGTAGAGTGGTAATTCATCTTGTCAGAATGCTTCCCACATGAAACGGAAAGAATATCGTTTAATTGTTTATTGAGAATGTCAATAGACCGATAGCCCCTTCGACACCGAATTGACGGCCAATAAAAATATAGACGAGATAGCACTTTGGGACCAGAATACATTGGGATTATTGGGATGTACACTGGACAGCAACGCGGCTACAGAAATCTGCTCCGAGATCAATCTATCTATCGCTGTTTGGAAATTATATTGGTATCGTAGATCACCCTGATATAACCATCGTTGATATAAAATTGCGAAAAGCCCCTAACCGTTCCTAACCAATAAATAGTTACGGTAGATCTTAAAGTTGTTAAAGATGCGGAGTGCAAAATGTCCTCATCGTTTGGTTGGCAGATGGTCCGCAGCAACTGGTCCAACGGTATAGAAGTACTTAAACATAATGAAAGCTTTAACGCGAAAGTATTAGTTCACATAGGCTTCATTTAAGCAGTGTGCCCAAGTCAGAACTCACGGTTTCCTCAGAACTTTATCAAGATGTGTGAAGGTTAAAGGTTGTTTTGGTGTTATAGCCACAGATCAGATAGGAGGAGCAGGATTGGTTAAAAATTAACGTTTTATCAAAGATCGCCATCCTGCTATCAATGTTCCCATCTTTTGCAACTATAAAATCTTTTATGAGCACACTTCAAACCTTTAGTTCAATAATTTCTGGACCCAACATGTTGAACCAATTCAATACCAAGACCGTGAAATAGGTGAATCAAACACTATCATTTATGGAACTCAAAATAGTCTGGTGTATTTCAATCTCTATGCTAATCCAAGCTCTGCGATAATTGCGCGGTACTTAGTCTCTTTTTTTCATGCACCATCTATAAAGATTTTATCATTTAAATCTTTTACAAACCAGACCAAATCTTTTCTATACAGCCGAAAAACTGAAATTCGTATGATGCCTATGGCCACCGCCTAGCCGTATCATCCATATTCGGGTGATGTGCTGTGTTTTAAGCCGCATGGCAAGTCATTCGTTTTTTGATGCGGTTTAGAACGTGAAACTTACGACCAAATGGTTGTATCTGAAGTGGTTTTTGGTAATGCTTTATTGCGCTTCCTTATGCGATGCGAAATAGCGACATAAAGCGAGAAACAATAAAAAGTACATACTATCTATCGTAAACAGCGCCGTTCGTTTTACGAATAACCTTGAGAAAATTTAATGGCTAAACGAAAAGTAAAACAAACACGATTCACGAAAACGAATTCTTCCTCAAAACCAAGCAATAAACGCGAGATTAATTTAATTGCATTTGATAAACTACAACTGCTTAGACGATGCTTAGATGTCAGGGCCTATGTCACTGGCTGTGAGTTTCTCAAACCGGTTCCACGCGCACCTTCCACATGAGCGATAAAGAAGTTCGGTGGCGGTGAGTTCAAGTACACGTACCATTGGTGCCTCACTGATTCACACAACGACCGTTGCAAAACGCGAACAAGAGGGGCAAAGCAAAAATCAGCGAAGCAGTAAGCATTTTGCGTTTGAGCTTAGGCTGATGTACCACTGATGCATTAGAAAGTGAAAGCGAATACCGTTCAATTGCATCGCCCGTGCAGTAATTGCAATAGTCGAATGCACTTTTTCGTAACCAGTGCTTCAGTTTCCCTTTAGCTGCCATGGCTTCTGGGTCGGACCACAGCAAGCAGCTGTCGGTGGACAAGTGTCCTCCTCTGTACGAGGCAAACGATATCGGTGTCGTACTACCGGAAGTGCATCGTGTGATCGCACTACAGGAACTAGGCGAAACGGACGAGCGCCGGAACGAGTCGTTGCGATTGTTTCGCGAATGGATCGCCACCCATCCGCACATACGCAGATGTCGCACGGACGCGCTGTTTCTACTGCGATTTCTGCGTGCCCGCGCGTATAATTTGCAAGCGGCCCAGACCACTCTTGAACGCTATCTAACGATGCGTCAGCTGTTTCGAATATGGTACGAAAATCTGGATCCATCCGATCGTTACATGCGTGAGTTGGTTGAGGATGTGCGGGGCTGCCTGCCACTTGGGCTGGACAGTAAGGGCCGTATGGTGGTGTTGGTGAAAGTTCGCAGCTATGATGTGACACGTTTCAATTGCTACCATCTGGGCCGCCTGCAGCACCTGCTGTTCGAGGCGTTCTTCGACGACGTGGCGGTACAGATTGCGGGTGGCGTCGCGATCGTGGACTGTGAAGGTGCGACCATGGGACACTTTGTGTGCTTCAAACTTTCGGACATTCGAAATTTTATGGACTGTCTTGCCCATGCACTGCCGGTGCGCGTAAAAGAGGTGCACATTGTGCGTTTGCCCCGCATTGGCCAAGCCCTGGGGAATTTGGTGTTGAGCTTCGCGACCGAAGAACTACGCAAGCGTATTTTCGTGAGTGTGGAAGCCCTTCACGCAAGCTAGCTAAGCTGACTTTAACACGTACCCTTTCGTGTCTTTTTGTTTCCGCTTAATGTTTAGTTCCACGCCAACATGGATGAGGTTTTGAAACACGTCGACCAGGACCTGTTGCCGGTCGAGTATGGTGGCAAGGCGTGTCCGGAGGAAATCACCGACAGCTTGAAACAACGGTTATCAAGCAAACGTGGCACGCTGCTGCTGCTTGATCGTATGGAGATCGATGTGGAACCGTACACACACCTTTGGCGTAAAACGGACGAAGGTGACGTGGAGTTCGGTATGGAGATTGACTAATCTGAGTAAAATCATGCAAAACTACGTAAAAAGCCAACACCAAAGCAAACATTAGTTGAATTGAGTTTGATTGATAGTCGATCAGTTGCGTAATGCAACATACTTCCATACACGCGGTACGTCAGCACTACAGTGAATTAATTACCGCAAGAATGCAGGGTAGCTGAAATAATTACACATAAGCAGGAGCATGATTGTATCGGACACGAGTTGAGTAACTGGCTTATACCTACTGATCACCCTACTCTGGTGGATAATTTTATTAGGTCATCCAGGTTCAGTTGACGACCTGGATCACCCTAATCACGTCTTATCACGCTGTGAAAGGAAAGTAATAGAGGATATTATTTCAGTAACAATTAAACCACACATGGTTGTTTAAATACTAATATTAGTGAGATGTTATCGCTTTCGACTCGCCGACAGTTGTCGCCGTCAAAGTAATTTTATCTCTAACAAGTTTTTTTAGATTTCCATATTCGAATAAAAATAAAAGAAAGAGTAAAGGTAACTTACTAGGTACCACTAGGTAACCACTCTGAAAAAGTTTATCATTTTATTTCTATCATCAAAAGAATTTATCATTTTATGGAGGTATCAACTGTGATCGAATTTGAGAACTCAAAAATTTCCATCTTCCAGCGAGACTGACGTTGCTTTTGCATCTGTATAAATAAACAAAAACAAGTTCTATGTAGCTTGTACAACATCTACAATCGGGGAGTGTACATGCCCTCTCCACCAGACATCTAAAACTCTCTTTCCTTTAATCCAGATATAATAATTCAATTGCCTGTCTCTTTAATTTGATTTTCTAAAAGTCTCTACAGCACCGTTTGCGTGTGGGAATGTTTGTCCATACGCATGTTAAATGCACGCGATCGCACTACTATCGTAGATTATCTACCCATATCGATTAAACGTTTCCCTTGAGGCGTAATGCACACACAACAAGGGCTTACAACAATCGCCGCTGCAATGTCAGCGTTTCGTGGCCTAGACAAGTGACCTAATAGAACCCGCTCCCAGGGAGGACGTGTGAGCGTGCATTTGCTTAAAGTAATAACATTGATCATTCTCTCATCGAAGTTTAAAGCTGTGGCTCGTTCTCCATCGTGTGCGTATCGTCGTGATCAGTAGAAATCTAACAAAGTTGGCGGAAGCGAGTATGATGCTACTGCCTTCTTGCTTTCTCTCGCATGGAGTTAATCATACGTCGGCGCATGTAGCAGTAAAGGACAGACTAATGGTTTTGAGATTTCGTTTTCGATGCAGATGCTGTACCGAACCGCACTCGATGGGGAACGGGTTTTAGTGTCCATTTGGAGCGCAAAGTGACTAGAACGCACAGAGGATGACATCTCCAGCAGCAGCGACTAACTATTCGATCGAAAAGCGTCCGGCAAGTTACGATCAGTACGAGTTTACCTTGTCCGAGCTGTACCGTAATATAGCTAAGGAGGAGCTTCGCGAGGATGACGAGATTCGGGAGCAATCGTTAGTGCAAATGCGTGAATGGATTGCGAAGCATCCATATATCCGCAAGTGTCGCACGGATGCATCTTTTCTTTTACGTTTTCTGCGTTTTCGGAAGTACTCAGTGCCGATGGCTTGTGAAGCTTTGGAGCGATATCTTGCGATGCGTGAAACGTTTCCCGCATGGTTCAAAAAGTTGGACTGCAATGATCCTGTGCTAAGAGAAATGCTCGAGGATGGTATGTTCGTAAAGCTTGGCCAAGATTCGGATGGCCGTATGGTGACAATGTTTCGCGTAAAGCTACTGAATGTAGATAAGTTCGGTCCACTGGAGCAGGGTCGTTTGGTGGCGCTGTTAATTGAAACACTGCTCGAGTGGGAAGAGCTACAGATCGGAGGATTTCGCGTAAATATTGACTTTACCGATACCGTCATGAAGCATTACGGTATGTGGGGCGTCACGGACATGAAGATCTTCATGGATGCGATCAACCGATCGTACCCAATACGATTCCGCGAGATTAATGGTGCGAAATTTCCGAAATTTGCCGCATCGATTCTGAATTTGCTACTTACGTTCGCAAGTCCCAAGCTGAAGGAGAGAATTATTGTATGAGAGCTATTTGAAGATGCACATGTGTTCCGATCTTATTGGTGTTTGTTTTGTTTTATTCACAGTGTCACAATACGATGTTGGAGATGAAGGGAAAATTGGAACCTTCACTACTGCCAAAGGCGTACGGAGGAGATCTCGATACAGATGATCTTGGCCGTAAGTTTATCAAACATCTAGAAAATCGTCGCAGTGTGATCCTAGCGCTGGATGACATGGAAATCGATGTAGCACACTACTCATCGCTTTGGAACCAGTCTAATTTGGTAGAAAACGAGGTCGAAGGTGGTGTAGCCGGCAGTTTTCGGAAACTTAACGTCGACTAGATCATATATAATATAGCAATAAATATAAATATAATTTTCTACTGCAAATGCGGAAAATGTTTGTGAAGTGTCAACATCATGTATGTGTATTAAAGGTAATACTACAGGGTAAATTAATTATAAAAGTGTTAAATTTGTGTATATTAATTATTTTCTTCCAGTATGGCGGTTTTTGTCGTATTATAAACACCGTTGCGTTGAGTTTGAAGGCATTTCCTCCTTGCAATTTGCCTTATCTTGGTTGATGTCTCTATTAATTATTATAGTCTTAAACTAATAATGACATATCTTCAAATGCTATTAAATGCACTTTCTAAATCTGTGATAATTAAGTTCAAACGCCTTTAAGGAGGATTCTTTGTTGATGTACCATTCTACAAACCATACTTCACTTATCTCAAGAGGTTTTTTTTTGCATATTTTAATCTCCGCTATTTAAGAAGTTGATTGAACTGGTGTTTCGATCTTGCGTTCAATTTGTAGTTTCTTCTTGTAGAGGCATGAAATTCAACATTTTCAATACTCTTATTTTCCCAAATATTGGATGATACACAATGTTTCGCAAAATAGAAGAAGAAAGCGACGCTTAGCTTTGGTGCAGACCGTTTTATGGTGAGTTCTTTGCTGATTTACCGAACTACTTCACTTTGAAGAACTTCAATCCGTAGAGAAATTACGGTTTCACGACGGCAAGCCCTACGCTGCAAAGTATCGTTATCCTTCTTGTATTAGGCAATTTAATGCCTTCAGCCTGCTTGATTTCTCCCTCTCTGTTTTTACCTTTCGTGGTCATGTTTATTTATTTTCTTCTCTTGTATTTTTCATTTTATTATATCTCTTTTATTGACCATACAGTTATATTTTGATTGGTTCGTTTGTTTATAAGCTTGGAAATTAATTAATTTAATAATTATTTTTTAAAAACTTTTCAGTTGAAGTAGTAAAACTAAAATCCATTTAATGTTATAATGTGACGCCTTTTCGCCATATTGTCTAAAAGTAAACTAGTAACGATAACGATGCCTTTTTATGAATATTATTTTACCACCATCAGGTAATAAGTAAAAAAGTTCTGTCTAGTTTGTTAGAGTATACAACCCCTGTAGTCTTGTGTCACTTTGACACAACGTTAATTGGGAACTGATATCTTTTGTAAAGATAGGTTGGCAATCCTATCTGCGTTTTTGTTACATGTACTCTCTTTCCGGTTCGCTTTATAATAAACCAGATTCACTTTTCACTAAGCAAAACCATCATCGTTTATTAGGTTATGGGCCCAGATACGTTGGCGATCAAAGGGCAGTGAAAATTAGTGAATATTGTTTCTTGTATCGATCACTCATCGCTTATTATCGTGATGGAGCTTCTTACTGAGAAAAACGATCGTCATTTTCTCCCGTTGTTCGATGGCTCAAACTATACCGCATGGAAGTATAGGATGACAATTCTCCTGGAGGAGCATGAGCTCTTGGAGTGTGTTAACACTGATGCGGATGGATTGGAGGCGCTGAAGGACGAGACAGGAGATAGTGAGACGATAGCGAAGGTGAAGAAGCTGAACCGTGAAGCACGTGCCAAAAAGGATCGGCGTTGCAAGTCGCTATTGATATCACGGATACACGATTCGCAGCTTGAATATGTGCAGGATAAAAACACACCGAAGGACGTGTGGGACGCCTTGAAACGTGTTTTTGAGAGGCACAGTATTGCAAGCAGAATGCACCTGAAGCGGCAGTTAGTGTTTCTACGTTTCAATAGTGGGACGCTACAGGAACATTTCTTAAAACTTGACCGTTTAGTGCGGGACTATAGAGCTACCGGTGCCACGTTGGATGAACTCGACGTAGTATGCTACTTGATGATTTCAGTCGAATCCTCATATTCGACCGTAGTAACAACCATCGAATCGCTACCATCGGAAATTCTAAATCTGGAATTCGTTAAGTGTAGGTTGCTGGATGAGGAAACGAAAAGGAAATGTGTGGACCTGTCCTTGCCGAAAAGTGAAGCGGCATTTTCCAGTGAAAAGCAACCTCGAAAACCAAATCAGAAAAATAAGGTTAAGTGTTTTGGCTGCAAAATGGAGGGACATAAGCTGAATGAGTGCCCTAGCAAAAGAAAAAGTGTCACTAACACATCGAAGGCTCATATGAGAAAAGCAAGCATAAGCTTTGTCGGTGTGACAGCGGAATCATTTAACAGTATGGAATGGTTCATTGATTCTGGTTGCTCGGAACATTTAGTAAACGATAAAAGATTTTTCCTAAATTTGACACGTTTAAAGCATCCCATAGATATTGCCATCGCCAAAGATGATGTAACGATTAGAGCAGAATTTTCCGGAACAGTCAACGTTGTGAGCAATGTGTACGGGAAGAAAATTAACTGTTTTGTAAATAATGTTCTATACGTGCCAGATTTGCGATGCAACTTGTTCTCGGTCATGCGAGTGGATGAAGCCGGAATGACAGTGGTATACAAAAATGGGACCGTTGAAATTCATCGTGGCGATGAAATCGTAGCATGTGGAACACGTATCGGAAAATTATACCAGCTAGATTTTTGTTACCAACGGCGAAATGAAAACTCAATGTTAACGACAGGTAGAGTGCCCAAAGATTTGGAGATATGGCATAAGAGACTTGGTCATCTGAATACGCGCAGTATTGAAAAATTGGTTCGGAACAACATGGTTACTGGGATTAATATCAGTCATTCGGACAAAGATAGTATTGTTTGTGAGTCTTGTTTGGTGGGAAAACAAACTCGAAACCCATATCCATCGCGTAAAGAGAAAAGGTCGTCGCGAGTGTTAGAACTAATACATTCGGATGTATGTGGTCCGGTAACTCCTGTTGGTATGAGTGGTGCTAGGTACTTCGTCACTTTCATCGATGATTGGAGTCATTTTTGCATGGTGTTTCTGATGAACAGTAAGGATGAGGTATACAACTATTTTCGTGACTATGAAGCTGCAGTCACTGCAAAATTTGGTAAGCGGATCAGCCGTTTGCGATGTGACAATGGCGGTGAATATCGCAGTAAGCAGTTCGACGTCTTCCTAAAGCAGAAAGGCATCATGGCAGAATGGACGACTCCACATACACCTCAACAGAACGGGGTAAGTGAAAGGATGAACCGCACCTTAACTGATAAAGCTCGTACCATGTTGCAGGATTCTGGAATCGACAAGCGGTTTTGGGGGCAAGCCGTCCAGACGGCAGCGTTTCTTCTCAACCGCAGCCCCACGAGTGCTATCGATAGCAACGAGACTCCGTACGAACGATGGGAAGGCAAGAAACCCAACGTAGCGAAGCTGAGAACATTTGGATGTCAAGTATACACACATATTCCAAAGGAGCAACGTATGAAGTTGGATGCGAAAGCTTGGAAAGGAATATTTGTTGGCTACACCGCGAATGGATATCTTGTTTGGAATCCGCAAAAATGTAAAATAGTTCATGCACGTGATGTAATATTCTTGGAAGACTCTCAAATCACTACCACAACAGTGAAAAAGATATGGGCTGATGATTTCTTCTCAACGAAAGTGATTGACGACGGTTCAGCACAAGGATCAGTTGAGAATGAATTGGGCAATGAATCAGAGGTAGTTGACGATAGTTCATCACGAGGCTCAACTGAGAGAGAACTGCAAATTAAAACGGGGGACTCCGAACAAGGCAACGAATCAGAAGGAGAATATGATACGGCTCCTAACTCTGATGCTGAAGTTGAAGCAGTTTCTGAAGGTGAATCTTCAAAACGGAAGCGAAATCCTCCCATCTGGCATAAAGACTATGACATGCAGTATGCAACATACGCGTTGAGTGCTACTAACTATGTGGAAAATCTGCCGAATTCATTAGCTGAGGCTCGTAAACGCGAAGACTGGTCCAAATGGAAGATCGCTGTGGATGAAGAAATCCAATCTCTGAAGAAGAATGAAACCTGGGAGTTGGTGAAACTACCCGAAGGTCGGAAACCTATTACATGCAAATGGGTGTTTGCTATAAAAAGAGGTATTGATGGCAAGCCTTGTCGTTACAAAGCCCGTTTAGTGGCTAGAGGTTTTAGCCAAAAGTATGGTTTCGATTATAATGAAACTTATTCACCGGTTGCTAGACTAGACACACTTCGCATGGTTTTGGCGATTGCAAACGAAAAGAAAATGGTGATACATCAAATGGATGTTCGTACAGCTTTCTTGAATGGTAAAATTCAAGAAGAACTTTATATGATGCAACCTGAGGGGTTCCAGAAGGATGGAGATCTAGTGTGTCGATTACGAAAATCTCTATATGGTTTAAAGCAGGCTTCTAAAGCATGGAACGATCGTTTCGATACTTTCATCCGTGGGCGTTTAGGTTTCAGACGAAGCCTAAATGATCAGTGTCTTTATACGCAGACAACGAAGAACGATATCGTTATCATCGTTTTGTACGTAGATGACCTCGTGATTGCTGGTTCAACGTTGGAAGTTGTACTAGACTTGAAGAAATGTCTGGCGAATGAGTTCGAAATGAGTGATATTGGTGAAATCAAATGTTTCCTCGGAATGAATGTCAGCTACAACAGAGAAGAAGGCGTGATGCAGATTCATCAGCAGCATTATCTTCAAGATGTCTTGCACCGGTTCAAAATGGAGACATGCAAACCCTGTTCCACACCAATTGAGAATCGGCTGAAACTGTCTAAAGGCAAAGAAGAAAACCGTACTACGCAACCTTATCGTGAGTTGATAGGTTGTCTGATGTATGCAGCTCAGACAACAAGGCCTGATTTGGCTGCTGCAGTGAACTTCTACAGCCAATTTCAGAGTTGTCCGACGGATGAGCATTGGTCACATTTGAAGAGAATTCTACGCTATGTACAAGGATCATTAAATGTGGGTCTTATATATCGCCGAGGTGGAGGAAAAACTCTGGAGGTATATTCGGATGCAGACTGGGCTAATGACCCCAACGATAGACGGTCAGTGAGCGGAAGCGTTTTCAAAACGTTTGGATCAACTGTGGCGTGGATCACTAGGAAACAGCAAACTGTAGCACTGTCTTCGACGGAAGCTGAACTAGCTGCTTTGTGTGTTGCTGTTCGTCACGGATTGTGGATGTCGCGTTTGTTTCGCGATTTTGGATGTAAGGTGGATTTTCCTGTGACTTATTTTGAAGATAATCAATCAACGATTAGCATCGTCGAAGACTCCAGAGGGTTCGGAAGATTGAAGCACATTGACGTGAAATTATTCTTCCTGAAAGATTTAGTGAAGGAAAAGCAAATCATCCTTAAATATATTCCAACGACGAACCAACAGGCAGACATGATGACTAAGGGTCTACCGATCGCAGCATTTAAAAGAAATTGTCTAGCCATTGGATTAGCAAGTTGCAGCGGTTGAGCGGGGGTGTTAGAGTATACAACCCCTGTAGTCTTGTGTCACTTTGACACAACGTTAATTGGGAACTGATATCTTTTGTAAAGATAGGTTGGCAATCCTATCTGCGTTTTTGTTACATGTACTCTCTTTCCGGTTCGCTTTATAATAAACCAGATTCACTTTTCACTAAGCAAAACCATCATCGTTTATTATAGTTAAGTTAGGAAGATTTTTTCTGGAAGAAGAAGAAGACTTTAAAAAGACCGGTTGGCAGTGGTTGGTTGGCGGTTGGCACATGATGATGATAGGTGAAATTTTGGACGATTTCGAAAATGCGCTCACCTCTCTGTATATCCTGTGCCCCTGTGAAAGTTAGCATTTGTTAGCAGGGACGCTGGTAGGGCCAAAATCGTTTTGGTATTTGCCTCGTTAATCCTCAACCCGAGGATGATGTATATGACATCAGCGTATAACAAGATCTGGATTGACTTATAGGTAGTCCCCAAAAAATACAGCTGGGAGTTAGGAGGAGGAGTCCCCGTAAAATACAGCTGAGAAGGCGCTTTCTAGCATCAAGTTATAGAGTAGACAAGCTAGCACATCTCCTTGGAACAGACCTTTGGTGATAGCAAAGGGACCTGAGAGTTTTCTATCCACCATCACCTTGGATGATGGTACATTTTTTCAAAAGATTAATGAAGCAAAATATTAGTTTTATGATATCACCTAATTTATGCATCTAAAACCACATTTGGAGTGCCTGGCCCGCAGCGTCAGAATTGTTTCTACTATTTGGGACCTATTTGGGCCCTATTTGGGAAAGGTGCGTGAACAATAGGTTTGAAGGAGATTTCTACAAGCAAGCATCGTACTGATGCTTCATTTCTTTTACCGCATCTGCACTTTCGAAAGTACTCGGCTACGATGGCTAGTGAGGCGCTATCTGGCCTGAAAAAATATCTGGATGTGCAATTGCAGTTGTCTTCACGATGTAGATGATGATGATACGACTATTAATTGTTTGCAAAAAGAAAAAAAAATGTATGAGACAACAAAGTTTAACGTAAGGGTTCTGTCGTTTGTCCATACAGTCTGTGAATGTCGATTTCTGTCTCGGAAGGTAGATCCCTTACACGCTATAAGTGTCTGTGAACCTGGCCATATACATGGAACAGTCCCGAAAACTGGTAGTCAATATGAAACTCGACACAATATGAAAGTTTGATTTTTGAATTGTATGGTGCCGCGTTAAGCGTGCCTGAAAGTTCTCTGATGCCACCACTCATCGACTAGCTTTTTTATACATTTTTATTAAACCATGATTAAATATTAGAGTTTAGATTTCATATAGGTGGGGCTTATCATCATCATTCGACTCGGCAGGTTCTGGTGGGTCATGACATGTGAATGACACCGGACGACTTATCCCATAAAGTTGCGCCTTACAATAGGCAATCCGCGATACAGTGTCGGAAGAACCGATACAACGAAAATATTGGAGTTGTAATAAAGACTCGAGTTTTAAAAGGTCTGGGAATCTAAATTCGATTTAAAGTCATTGTGATTTACAAAACGGATCCGAACCGGCCTTCCGTGTAAAAACAGCCCTTTTGGGACGTCTGCATGGACAGAGGAGTCATGGTAGGTTCATATTGAGATGTAGTGTTAGCAAAAGACCAGGATTATGGATTGGCAGACGACGGCGCTCGACTGTGAGCGGTTTAAAAGACTCCTGATGCAAACCAATACCGGCTGTAGTACCTGATAAGTAAGTGAGTAAGTAATTACAATAACCTGTAATCAAATCTGATCACCCCTAGGGCATCTTCTAGGGAGACAGACATTGTTCTTGTATACAAACGCAAGACAGATGCCCAATCGATAAAAACAAGTTTTATTTAGCTTGTACAACATCTATGATACATATTTCTTACTCTCTGTTTTATCGATCAGATTCTTTAATTTGATATTTTCTGGCGCAGTTCGGTAGCGTTTTGGTACTCACGGTGCACATTCTAACGAAAATAATATTTTTTTGATTTGATTAAGTTTTTCCAGCATTGCTAGCGTGTGGGAAGATTTGTCCATACGCATGCTAAACGCACGCTATACCTCTGCGATCTTAGATGATCTACGCAGATGGAGTTAATCATACCTCGGCAAATGTAGCAGTAAAACAGACTAATGATTTTTAGAATTCGTTTTCGATGCAGATGCTGTCCAGATCTCCATCCATAATTCGACAGTAGCGGGAAAACAAAAATCAAATCAGTGCTCGCTGGGGAACGGGTTTTAGTGTCCATTTGGAGCGCAAAGTGACTAGAACGCACAGAGGATGACATCTCCAGCAGCAGCGACTAACTATTCGATCGAAAAGCGTCCGGCAAGTTACGATCAGTACGAGTTTACGTTGTCCGAGCTGTACCGTAATATAGCTAAGGAGGAGCTTCGCGAGGATGACGAAATCCGGGAGCAATCGTTAGTGCAAATGCGTGAATGGATTGCGAAGCATCCGTACATCCGCACAAGTGTCGCACGGATGCATCTTTTCTTTTACGTTTTCTGCGCTTTCGGAAGTACTCAGTGCCGATGGCTTGTGAAGCTTTGGAGCGATATCTTGCGATGCGTGAAACGTTTCCCGCATGGTTCAAAAAGTTGGACTGCAATGATCCTGTGCTAAGAGAAATGCTCGAGGATGGTATGTTCTCAAAGCTTGGCCAAGATTCGGATTGCCGTATGGTGATAATGTTTCGCGTAAAGCTACTCAATGCAGACAAGTTCGGTCCACTGGAACGAGGTCGTTTGGTGGCGCTGATAATTGAAACACTGCTCGAGTGGGAAGAGCTACAGATCGGAGGATTTCGCGTGATGATCGATTTTACTGATACCGTCATGAAGCATTACGGTATGTGGGGCGTCACGGACATGAAGATCTTCATGGATGCGATCAACCGATCGTACCCAATACGATTCCGCGAGATTAATGGTGCGAAATTTCCGAAATTTGCCGCATCGATTCTGAATTTGCTACTTACGTTCGCAAGTCCCAAGCTGAAGGAGAGAATTATTGTATGAGAGCTATTTGAAGATGCACATGTGTTCCGATCTTATTGGTGTTTGTTTTGTTTTATTCACAGTGTCACAATACGATGTTGGAGATGAAGGGAAAATTGGAACCTTCACTACTGCCAAAGGCGTACGGAGGAGATCTCGATACAGATGATCTTGGCCGTAAGTTTATCAAACATCTAGAAAATCGTCGCAGTGTAATCCTAGCGCTGGATGACATGGAAATCGATGTAGCACACTACTCATCGCTTTGGAACCAGTCTAATTTGGTAGAAAACGAGGTCGAAGGTGGTGTAGCCGGCAGTTTTCGGAAACTTAACATCGACTAGATCATATGTAATATAGCAATGAACATAAATTTCTACTGCAAATGAGGTGAATGTGTGTTTCTATGGCATTGATGTGTTTGAATATTTATATAAATAAAGCAATTCTAAAAAGTGTTAATTTTGTCTCTGTTAATTCTTGTAATGGCCTTATGGGGAAAGATCACAAATCTAAAAAAATACTGTAATTTCGCGAGTTACGTAAATAGTGTGTGCCAGAGTAATTCGCGTATCTCGAATATTTGCGTAAGTCGATTTTTTTTTTCTTGCTGGATTTCATTGTTCTTTTCTACTTGTTCCCAAAGGAGGGTCTGGTCCTCCAGCAGATCAAAGGATACAAACTCTGCAGTAGAGACTGTCCTAAGCCCAATCTCAACAATAGTCAATATGTTCAACGGTGTAGGCCTCCGTTGACACAATATCAACCAGTCTGCCGAACCGTACCCAGTTAACGTTTACGTAGTCCTGCCGCATGCTCTTAGGAGCTCTGCAGACAGAACAGTACACTTCCGTCACAACCGGAAAGTTGTCGCAGGAAAGTTCGTTTAGTGTCATCCATTTTCAGTTCATCCAATGGTGACGTTGCAGAGGAAGACATCAAGTGTACTGCCGAACTTCGGGAATGTTGGATCATGGGGATACTCGATTATGAAGTGCCCCTCTTGGGAGTGGTTGAAGAGGACCATTCCATTCATGTTATGCCTGCTGTTGTTCCATGCGGATGTCGAGCGTTGAGATCGCCTCCGACGATTAACCGATATCAAGTCTTCGTGATGGTGATGAGATCACGCGTCAGGGATGCTTCAAGGTCGTTTCTTTTGCTACACTGCCTTAGATAATATGCTGTCACAAGTTTCAACGAATAACCTGGAATCTGAAGTGTCATGCAGTTGACCAAGGACGGTTGAGACGTACGGTGAAAGTTTGTCGATAGGAAGTTGTCTGCCGGCCAAAGATTGGTCTCGGATACTAGCATCGCGTCAATCGACCTTGATCACTTGAGGAATTCGAGCAGCGGGACTTTTTCCGCTTTCATTGAACAAGCGTTTCAGGTGGAGATGTGGAGTTTAGCAGCCATGACGGATTGCAAACTCGGTGACTTGTTCACGACGGGAGTGGCAGGTAAATGTGAGTGTATGTTAAGCAAGTTGGAACTAAGTAATAAAAAAAAAATAAAGCAGCACTCGAAGAGAACGCACACGCTCGGAGCTTCTTTCATCTTCTTTGAAATTTCGAAACCGTATTGAGCCGACCTTCCTGTATCTTCAAATTCTGCAAATGGATGACGCCCTAGCCACACTGAACATGGACCTTGTAGCGTTACAAGAAATCCAGTGGCAAGGGAATGGTGTGCAGAATAGGCGTGACAGCAACCGCTACAACAAACACTATAGTGGCTACGACCACCACCATATGCTCGGAACGTGTTGAAATTCCCGGCTGAAATTCGAGATAATTAGCTTCAAGGCTATTGATGCAGCTGCAGCAGAATGGCAGCCAACATGATGAAGACGAAGTGCCCCCGCCATCCTTGGACGAAGTCATCAGCGCCGTCAAGCAGTTGAAATGTAATAAGTCAGCTGGCAGCGATGGACTGGTGGCAGAACTGTTCAAGATGGGTCCGGAAAGGCTTGCCGTTATCATGCATAGGCTGATCCTAAGGATTTGGGACCAGGAAGAACTACCGGACGAATGGAAACTGGGTGTCATACACCCAGTCTACAAAAAGGGCGACAGATTAGACTGTGCTAACTTCCGAGCCATCACAGTCCTCAATGCCGCCTATAAAATCCTGTCCCGCATACTCTTCTGCAGACTTGCGCCCCTTGCTACAGATTTCGTTGGAAACTACCAGGCTGGGTTTGTTGGAGGCAAATCGACCACCGACCAAATCTTTACTCTTCGGCAGATCCTCCAGAAGTGCCGAGAGCACCAGATCCCTACGCACCACCTGTTCATAGACTTCAAGGCGGCCTACGATACCATAGATCGGACAGAGCTATGGAACACCATGCAGCAGTACGGATTCCCTGGGAAGCTGGTACGGCTGTTGAGGGCCACTGTGGATGGGGTGCAGTGCAAGGTGAGGGTGTCAAACATGCTGTCGGAATCATTCGAATCTCACCGGGGTCTGAGGCAAGGCGACGGACTCTCCTGTTTGCTGTTCAACATCGCTCTGGAAGGTGTCATGCGAAGCGCGGGCTTCGACATCTGGGGCACGATTTTTACCCGATCTCTCCAATTCCTAGGCTTCGCGGATGACATCGACATCATCGGACGGACATCTGCGGCGGTGTGCGAGGCGTACACCCGACTGAAACGCGAGGCCGCTAGGATTGGATTGAGGATCAATGTGACGAAGACAAAGTACCTGCTAGCCGGGGGCTCTGATCGTGATAGAACCCGACTCGGAAGCAGAGTATCAGTTGACGGCGACGATCTCGAGGTGGTAGAGGAGTTCTGCTACCTTGGCACGATCGTAACTTCGGACAACAACGTAAGCAGCGAAATCCGAAGGCGCATTGTTCAGGGAAATCGTGCATACTACGGGCTCCACATACTCCTGCGATCCAGAAGGCTCCAACAACACACGAAATGCACGATATACCGCACACTGATACGTCCGGTAGTCCTCTATGGCCATGAGTCATGGGCAATACGGGCGGAGGACGCCAACGCTCTCGCCATTTTCGAGCGGCGGGTGCTACGGACTATCTTTGGCGGTATCTTTGAGCAGGGAGTGTGGAGAAGGAGAATGAACCACGAGCTAGCTGAGCTGTTTGGCGGAGCAGACATCCTAACGGTGGCTAAGGCCGGAAGGATACGATGGCTGGGGCACGTGATGAGGATGCCGGACTCATGCCCCACCAGGAAGGTGCTCGCCAGTGACTCGTTCGGCACGAGGCGCAGAGGAGCGCAGCGAGTTCGTTGGCTGGATCAAGTGGAGCAAGACCTGTCGGAGATCGGGTGCAGCCGGGGGTGGAAGAATGCAGCCTTGGACCGAGTTTCCTGGAAACGGATTGGTGACCTGGCCATGTCAGCACGACGTGCTCAACTGTGAGCGGGCCAAGAAGAAGAAGCTATTGATGCCAGGCTATGCACCCTGTGCATGCGAGGCAGATACTTAAACATCAGCCTCATCAACGTTCAAACCTCTACCGAAAATAAGGACGAAAAGGAGAATAACCTGTTCTACTGTTAGCTCACTAAAATTATTGATCATTGTCCCAGGCATGACCTCAACCTAAACCTCAACCACATCCTAGGGGACTTTTATGTTAAAATCGGTAGGGAACCAATGTATCGGCAATGCGTTGATAGTCACAATCTATATGAGCACAGCAACAACAACGGCAGTAGTCAGGTAATAGGTAACAGCAGTAAACAAGCTGGTTGTTGGAAGTACAAAATTCGCGCGTCGGAATATTGTACAAAGCCACGTGGGTATTACTGGATGGAGATACCAACAATCAAATCGACCACGTATTGATAATCCACCGAAGCCAATCGAGCCTGTTAAACATCGATTCCGATCACTATTCGGTTGGTCTAGTGAAACGTTGCACCATCGCACGCCCCGCGCCAATGGGAGTGAAATGAACACGCAGGTTCGATACAACACGGACTCCCTATAGCACAGTAATGTTCAACAGGCATTCGCAACCGCCATAAGTGAGGCTCTACTACCGGAAAATGAAAACATAACTACGAGCGAAATGTGGAACGCTCTAAGAATAAATATCAAATGTGCCAATGCCACTATCCCACAACGTCAGGGCAACACCAGATCTGCGGAAAACCTCGGGTTGGAAATTAACGAGGTAAAAACCAAGTTGATGGTGGCACCACCAGCGACCCTGCTAACATATTCTAATCTACGAAGGGGTGTCGTACAAATATGTGAGCGCACTTTTGAAGTCGTCCAAAATTTCACCTCTTTTGGGTCGACCAGCAAAGACAACATCATTGATGTTGAGATATGCGCTAGGATGCAGGCTGCCAACCGGCCATTTTGCTATCTGAGGGCACTTCTCAACTCAAAACACCTATCACGACGATCGAAGTTTTCGAATCTTTTAAACCTGTTCCCATAATACAAAAAAACTCGAAAGCACAACTGAAACACTTGATGAGAACGGATAAACTTAACTTGGTAAAATATCTGCGGTTGACTTCTTTATAAAAAACACGATCCTGTGGTCCGCTTGGATGTAGTCACTCTCCTCTTTTTATTCTTTTTTTTGCACGTTCGCTTGCTGTCACTACAGGAGTTGCTTGAAAAATATATCAGTGCTCCTACTTTCTTCTTCTCCTAATTCCGCATAGTTCAGTTAACGTTTTGCGTTAACATTCCGGCCACCTTGAAATAACGCATTTATTTCAACTCTTCAATCGGTAGCAAAGCAATCCTTGAAACCGGCCGAGTGATGATCTTTCCGCGAGGTGTTCTTAATGATACTACTCTAACTATGTTATCTTTGCCAGGGTGAACGTCTGATATAAGGCCAAGCGGCCATTGGGCTGGCGGGACATTATCTTCCTTGAGGATCACAACTCTTCCAACACTTATGTTGGTTGCTGGATGGCGCTTGTCGGTTGTGCGTGCTTGCAGTTGTTGTAGGTATTCTGCATACCACCTAGTCCAAATGGTTTGTAACATCTTTTGGGTTTGCGTCCAGTGAGTCAAACGGTTATCAGGAACTTTGGTGATGTCAGTTTCTGGAACCATTTGAAAGCTTGAACCTACTAGGAAGTGTCCAGGTGTTAACACTTCAATATCAGTTGTCTCCGTGGGAATCGGGATCAGAGGACGTGAATTGAGACACATTTCTATTTGAGAAGTGAGTGTCATAAAATCTTCGTACATCATGGTTGTTGTGCCAACTACCTTTAGCAGATGGTTCTTGAATGACTTGACTGCAGCCTCCCACAGTCCGCCGAATTGAGGTGCTCTTGGAGGAATGAATCGCCAAGTGATTTCATTTATAGAACACCAGTTGAATATACATTCTCTTGAGTAATCGTCTGTCTTTAACATTGCATATATCTCTCGCAACTGGTGTGCAGCTCCTTTAAATGCTGTACCATTATCCGAATGGAGTTCGATCACCTTACCCCGTCGAGAAATAAACCTTTTTAATGCTGCGATAAATGCTGCCGATGACAAATCGCTGACTACTTCAATATGGACAGCTCGAGTAGAGAAGCATACAAAAATAGCAATGTATACCTTGCGTGGATTGGAACGTCGTGTATTGAACTTCACTAAGAATGGACCACAATAGTCGACCCCAGATACTGCAAATGGTCTTGTAGGTTGCACACGGCTAGGTGGTAGGTCGGCTATTGGTTGGGTGATGAACGACGGTTTTTGTTTGAAACAAAGGATACATCGGTGATATACACTACGACTAAGATCTCTGCCTCCAAGAATCCAATATTTCTGGCGAAGTTTAGCTAACATTAGTTGAGGTCCGGCGTGCAAAAGCTTGATATGACAATCTCTTACTAACAGTACGGTAAGTGGATGCTTTGATGATAATATTATTGGATGCTTCGACTCCTCTGGCAAGTTGGCATGGCTTAACCTTCCACCGACACGAATAAGTCCATCATCACATACTTTAGGATTCACCCATCTTAATGGAGACGAACGTGGAATTGTTCGGTTTTTTTGTAGGGCAATTAGTTCTTCGGAGTACATCTGCTTCTGCTGCAGTAAGTATAAGCATCTTTCTGCAGCCTTTAGTTCTTCCGTTGTCACCCATGGCGAAAATAATGTCTTCGGAACATCAGCTTGTTTCTTATTCTGCATGAACCGATGTTGTAGATACATGATGAAACGACGATAGTAAACCACAGCACGACGAAGTTTAGTGTAGCTTGAATACCTTGCAAACAATCTTTCGCAGAACGAACTAGCTGTTGCTGTCATTGCAACAACTGTAGAATTGCGACATTCTTCGTTGACGACAAATGGATCAGTGAGCTCAGGGATTCCCTTTGGCCATGTATCATATGGTTGTGATAACCAAGATGGTCCTGACCACCAACGAGGGGAATTAATTAAACCGACTGGATCCATTCCTCTAGAGATGTCATCGGCTGGGTTGTCGATTCCTGGGACGTGATACCATTGACTGACGTCTGATGCTTCTAAAATCTCGGACGTTCGATTTGCTACGAATGGTTTCCATCTTGTAGGTGTTGCTTGGAGCCAGTGTAGCACAGTTGTTGAATCTGTCCATAACATAATCTTGGAGGGTTTGCATTGTATTGCTACTAACACCTTTGGTAAAAGACGGATACATAACAGCGCCGCGCATAGTTCCAAACGGGCAATTGTGTGTCGTGTTGAAATCGGAGCTACTTTAGACTTGGACACAAGTAAGTTTGAATGAATACCGGTGTTAGATATAAATCTTACATAACAACATGCCCCGTATGCTTTCTCTGATGCATCGCCAAAAAAATGTAGTTCAAATGCTGAGTTGTTTGCAGTAAAGATGAACCGCGGGATGGTCAATTTCTTTAACAAGTGGATGTCATTATGAAAAGATTTCCATGCTATTTGGAGTTTTAAGGGTAACGGCTTGTCCCAACCATACTGTTTTCCCTGTTCATCTGTTACTAACCAAGCTTGCTGCATCATCAATTTAGCCTTACAGACAACAGGACCAACTAAACCCAATGGGTCAAATATTTGGAAAACTGATGAAAGCAGGTTTCGCCTGGTTACCACAACTGGTGGCGATGAGTTTATGCTTTTAAAGCTGAAAGCATCTTCTGTAGGATTCCATGTAACGCCAAGGGTGGTTATTGTGTTTTCTGCTTGAAGATCATGACATTTATGCAAGGCTAAGTCTTCATTTGGAATATTTTGGAGGACTAATGTGGAGTTCGAAGCCCATTTTTTTAAACTAAAACCATATTGTTTCAGTACTTTGGAGACGTCTTGTTGCAGAGCTATAGCTGATTGCTCGTCGTGGGAACCAGAAAGGAAGTCATCTACATAAAAATGGGTTTGTATGGCATCAGCGACGATCGGCTGAGATTCGGTTATGTCTATTGCTATTTGTTTCAAAGAACGAGTTGCTAGAAACGGTGCCGAAGCAGTTCCATATGTAACCGTTTGTAATTCATAACATTGCAATCGCTGGTCTGAATTCGATCTCCAAAGGATGCGATGTAGCGGTTGATCATCAGGGTGAATCAGAACCTGACGGTACATCTTCTCTATATCCGCCGATAACGCAATGGCAAAGGTTCGGAAGCGTAAAATTATGGAGAATAAATCAGGTTGCACTATAGGTCCAACTATTAAAATGTCATTCAGCGAAAACCCTGAATCGGTCTGACATGAGGCATCGAATACGACACGTAATTTTGTAGTTGAACTCGACTCTTTTATCACCGGATGGTGTGGCAAGTAACAGTGCAGTGTTGAGTCGTTGGTAAGTTCCGGCATCAGTGTCATATGACCTAGCTGTTCGTATGTAGACATAAATTGTCGATACTGCTCATAGATGTTAGGATTGCGTTGCAGGCGTCGTTCAGTATTGTAAAATCTGCGTTCAGCTATACTTCGAGATTCACCAAGCTTAACTTTGGAATTTGATGTTTTAGGTACTCTCACGACGAATCTGCCTTCTTCATTACGAGTAGTTGTCGTTTTGTACAGTTGCTCACACGGGTCAGCATCTTCGGAAAGTTTACTTGACGTGGCGACCGTATCCAGCTCCCAAAATCGACTAATTTCTTCTTTTAACGTATCAGGAAGCGTTGCAACATGAGATGACTGCCGATTGTCAACCGATTTTATAGGAACCGAACCTGTTATAGTCCAGCCAAATTTAGTATTAACTAACGATGGATGATTTGGACCGATATATCGTTTTCCCGGACAGTGGACTAACCAATATGCTTCGCAACCAAGAACGATGTCGATGGGGCCTGGTGTGTGGAATAATGGATCGGCTAATGGAATGTTGTCAATATTCCACTTGCAAGGATCAACTTGTACTATTGGTAATTCGACTGTTGGAGAATCGATAACTAGGAAACAGAGCTTCATGGAAAATTGCTGAA
Organism: Anopheles moucheti; assembly: GCF_943734755.1. NCBI lineage: Eukaryota > Metazoa > Arthropoda > Insecta > Diptera > Culicidae > Anopheles > Anopheles moucheti. The sequence goes on from NC_069141.1 coordinate 47,851,345, forward strand.
TCTTGGATGCTATTATTGCTTCAACAGATTGGCTGATATTGCTCTGACGTTGACCTATTCCAGCAATGCATACGTCGGTGTTCTTCATAGTATTGGACAATCGTTTGGCTAAAGCAGTTGACATAAAATTACACATTGACCCGGAATCTAGTAATGCGCGCACTTGGTAGACTTTGCCTGAATCATCAATAACCTGAACTGCTGCCGTCTGCAGTAAAACAGTCAAACTATTGGTACAGATGTGTGATGTTGCATCAACTTGATCTTTCGTTGGTTGTTCTACAGAATTCGCAACTACTTCTTCCATATGGAGCAATGTGTGGTGGTTCCGTTGACACTTATAACATTTGTGTTTTGATTTACATTCCTTTGCAGAGTGTCCAGTTCTGAAGCAGTTGAAACATAGCTTATTGGTGTTGATGAGCTTACGTCGCTCACTAACATGCATAGATTTGAAAACATGACATTGGTAGAGTAGGTGTGATTCTTCACAAGCGTGGCAGCGATTGGACATAGAAGCTACATTAGTACTAGCCAGACTTCTTGTTTGCTTTGCGCCGGCCACCTTCGTGGTATTTGCTTTAGGAGAATATAATGAGACTTGGGACGGTGCAGCTAGAATTTTGATTCTAATTTGCAAAAACTCAATGAGCTTGGAAAAGCTATCGGTGTTATCACTTGCAGAAAATAGTTCCCATGCCATGACGGTTTTAGCATCCAACTTATAGAGCAGCAGATTCGCAAGCGGTGTGTCCCAATGCTCGATGGGCTCCTTCAGTTTGCTAGCTCCTTCGGTGAGTCTAATGAAATCATCAGACACGCGACGTAATTCCTCTAAGGAATTGTCCTTCATTGGTGCTACGGAGTAAATAGCTTTAAAGTACTCACGCTTTAGGGCTCGAATGTTGTCATATCTCTCTAACAACGCCTTCCAGGTGGTGGAGTAATTTTCGGCAGCAATGTCGACATATTCAAATCGTTTCGCAACGTCACCCTTCAACGATGCTAGAAGATATTCTAGCTTCATGACATCCGGAATGTCGTTGGATGAAGCTACCATTGCAGTGAAACGATCCTTAAAGCTGAGCCATGAGGTGATCTTCCCGTCAAACGTTGGTAGACTTATTTTCGGTAACTTTAGGTGAGGTGAAGCAGCGACAGGGATGTTGGCGTTTACTTTTGCTTCAATCACAGTGCTGTTCAAATCTTGTTTGGATGATGTGAGGTGACCTTTTATGAAGCAATATCGATCGTACATATCATTTCTCTCTTTGAGCATGCGAACAATTTCTGCTTCATCTTCTTCGGCATCTTCAAGAGTCGTTTGCATCCTGTCGAACGTCTGCCAACAACTCTCGAGTAACTTCAATCGGTGTTCACATTGCGTAGATTGCTCATTGGTGTACGTTTCAATAAAACTTTCGAGGTTATGTATCTGCGACATAACGCGCATCATGTCCACCTTACTTGGTGGTGCTTTCTTCGGACCCATTGTTGGTTAGGTAAATTGACGCTTCGTTGATAAACAACACAAGATCGATGGATTAGTCCGCAGATCCGGTTCGAAGGACCAAAAATGATGAGAACGGATAAACTTAACTTGGTAAAATATCTGCGGTTGACTTCTTTATAAAAAACACGATCCTGTGGTCCGCTTGGATGTAGTCACTCTCCTCTTTTTATTCTTTTTTTTGCACGTTCGCTTGCTGTCACTACAGGAGTTGCTTGAAAAATATATCAGTGCTCCTACTTTCTTCTTTTCCTAATTCCGCATAGTTCAGTTAACGTTTTGCGTTAACAACACTACTAACCGCAACCTTTGCTTCTCCACCGAGGAAATCACAAAGAACGATAGAAGATTCATTCGATAACGGTTAGCCACTATACTTTTTCATGAGGCCAACCATAAAACGCTAGACAAACCGTATCTGTACAATCACCCAACTACCCTTGCCAACACACACTCGCGTGTAGTATAAATTTTCATTTCATTTTCTACTTTCTGTTTCAAAACATATTACATTATGCGGAAGATTAACTGAGTATCTCTATCTCTAACGAAACACCTGCACATATATCGTTTGTTTACCATCTCACCTTGATCTATTCGTTCATTCTATTCTCAATATGATTCGGGCTCATTAACATAAAGCATACGTCGGTTTTTGCTTCCTCCGATGCTCTAGCCGCACGCTTTGCTCATATTGTGCTTTAGACGAACATTCGATTTAATTATCGTGTGAATAACACGTTTGCGGGAGATGTCATCAACCATGGGTGTTGCCTCTGATTCAGTACCGATTTAGCATCCGGCAAAGTTACCTCGTGTTTTCTCGTATCATGGAAAAACGATATTCGGTGGAGAAGCGTCCGGTGAAGTATGATCAGTATGAGTTCGGCCTGCCGGAAGTGTTTCGCAAAATAGCTAAGGAAGAGCTTCGGGAGGATGACGAGATACGGGAGCAATCGTTAGTGCAAATGCGGGAATGGATTGCCAAACATCCGTACATCCGCAAGTGTCGCACGGATGCTTCGTTTCTTTTACGTTTTCTGCGCTTTCGGAAGTACTCAGTGCCGATGGCTTGTGAGGCGCTCGAAAGATATTTGGCCATGCGTCAAACATTCCCGCAGTGGTTCAAAAATCTTGACTGTAACGAGTCTATCATGCGCGAAATGCTTGAAGATATTGTGTTTACAAAGCTCGGCGAAGATGCGGATGGCCGTACGGTGATAATGTTTCGGTTTGCTAGATTTAATGTGGAAAAGTTTAGTGCGTTACAGGAGGGGCGATTTACGGCATTGCTTGTTGAGACGTTACTAGAGTGGGAAGAGCTACAGATCGGAGGATTTCGCGTGTTTGTAGACTTTACGGATTCCGTGTTAAAGCACTACGGCATTTGGGGTGTAACGGATATGAAAATCTTTATGGATGCGATCAGCCAATCGTACCCGATACGGATCCGTGAAATTCATGGAGCTAAATTTCCAAAATTTGCCGTTCCTATCCTGAATCTGCTGCTTACGTTCGCAAGCCCTAAGCTCAAGAGCCGCATTACAGTGAGTATATTACGCTGGTTTCGTATGTTGATGCATTTTGTTAATTATCGTATTAATGATCGATGAAAATGATTTCAGTGTTACAACAGCGTCAAGGAAATGGCGAAAGAATGTGCCTCTTCATTGCAGCCGACCGAGTGGGGCGGCAAAGGTGATCTGATGGAGTTTAATGAACGGTTCATAAATCACTTGAAAGATCGGCGTGAGGTAATTTTAGCTTTGGACGAAATGGACATCGATACGGCACATTATTCTTCACTCTGGAAGCAAACCTCAGCTACTGAGACCGAAATAGATAGTGGTCTAATGGGAAGTTTTCGAAAGCTCGATGTGGATTAACATTCTGAGGTTTTCTTTGTGTGAGGCCATTTTTAATACATAATGATTAATAGTTACGTTTCCTGTGTAAAACCAGAATGTACCTAGAGCTATTACCATATTCAATGATAAACTGTAATGTTAATAGTTGATCTTACACTTATATACTACCTGCACTATTGCTATTGCTAATATTTGTAAAGATGTAAGCAATGCAACAACTTAATATACATTTAAAGAGCCAGTAGGCGGACCCTGAAAAAGGCGGTTTAGTTGTAAAAGGTGTATGGATTATATCAGGAAGGATCCGAAAAGCGACGCTTAAACCCTCTCCGTATGCTGATTTTGTGGAGTCCCTTCCAATTACGGTTGTCGCGCGTTTTCATTCCGTTTTTCAGGCATCGAAAGCCCCCACCCTCTGGTCAGCATTCCCGTAAATTCCATCAACTATCTCTCTTTATGTCTATTTGGCAACTAAGGATGCGAAAATAATAAAAGTAGTAATTAAATAATAAAGAATAATTAAAATAATAAGCTAATAGTAATATTTACACCTATATTCAAGAGAGAGGGAAAAAAACCTTTCGTATACATGCATCTGGTGTGTACTGTAATTGTTCTCACATCATGCAGCGTAACATTTTAATATTCAATCTAGCCAGTACTACTTATACAGCGCAGTTACGCGCAAGCACTAGCCACTGGTTATACAATGCAGTAATTACAGATTATCCGCATGAAGCTAGTGTGTATGGGAAACGTGTGTCGATAACAAACACATTTACTCATTACCAAACGTTTATTGTGTCTAGAGGCGTTGTTACCATGAATAGAACAAGTAGAACAGATATATGGATACCGTTTTTTTTACGAAATTAGACATGATGATGAATTGTCAAAATTTATTTTGAGAACCATATTCCTACCTTCTCTTAAACCGAAGGTATCTCGGCCGCAAGTGCAGCATTCTGCTCATCCCAAATCGGTGCATAGTAGTCGTAATCGATCTCCATGCGATCCAGACCGAGAATGACATCCCTCTGCTGTTCGATGCGTTTCCACACTGCCGGATTGACGTCACCATCTAAATCAACAGAACCTCCATAGCCTTGCGGTGCCATCGCCGGTTCGAAGTGTTTCTCCATCTCGGAAACGTTCGCATAACACTGCGAATGGGAAAAGTGTATAAATTTTGTCTGTGTTCATGATTTAATTTAACCACTTACATTGATTCGCTCCCGTATCTTCGGGTTGGTGAAGGAAAGTATTTTCTCTATAACGGGTAGCGCTTTCTTCGGGAGTTTGGCCGCGTGCGTGTCGTGGTAGCGCATGGGGTACCAGCGCGTGTAAGCTTCCATGATCAACTTCAGCTCCGAAGAACCCCACTTCTCGAACAGTTTCAGATCCATATCGGAGTAGTCCACCATTATCTGCAAACCACCAATCTGCACCTCTTCCCATTCGAGCATGGCTTCAATCAACAGCGCAATGAATGTACCGCCAGTTGGTGGTTCGAACATCTCCGGCACAAAACGTGCAATACGGAAGAATACCACCGTGCGCCCATTGCTGTCCTGCCCGACAATGGAAGAACAACCGCTCATGAATAAATCCTTCATTTTCTCAGTGCCAGCATCCAAGTTCTTGAACCAGGTCGGGTACATCTCACGCATCGTCAGATAACGCTCCAGTGCCTCACAGGCCATCGGTACCGAGAATTGGCGGAAGCGTAGAAACCGCAACAGGAATTTCGAATCCATACGACACTTACGGATGTGCGGATTGTTCACGATCCAGTGACGCATTTCCGTCAAAGCCTTCTCGCGTACGACATCATCCTCGCGGAGTTCTTCCTTGGCTACCTCACGATACAGCTCCGGTAGGGTGAACTTGTACTCGTCATACTGCTTCACGTCCTTATCCACGGGATATGCCGCAAACTTCGACATGCTTGATGGTATGCCTTGCCGTGATACGATGCTTCTCGTGTGCTGCCCGAAACGGAACTGAACGGAATGCACAGGTACAGTATTACATTAAGTTGGCTCGGTACCCAAAATATGTCTAGTTCTCGAAACAATTTGACCCAATGACCGGGGTGCTAGAGTGCGATTGCTAGCCGGCGCATTGATTGCAAGTGCATTGCAGAGGTCAATAATCGCACTTATCAAAATGAATGCAATTGTCTTTTTTTTTGGCGGCATTCGAAATGTTTAATTATGTTTGCGCAGATCTTTGGCTACATATCGCTTTGTAATAACAACATGTGGTACAATCGATCGCTTTGTTATACCATATATTATTCTGCAACCATAATAATGTAACCATGTGCAGTTATTCTATCATACAAGAACTTTTGGTTCCATTAGGTTCAAAAAGTTGTCTGTAAAACCAATATTACTGATAGTATTGTTTGATATTCTCCGAACTGTTGGAACACAACAGCATCAGACATATAAACATGCATTTGTTTACTTACTTTATCTCTTCATTGATAAGTTGGGCACATCGTACATGCAACCGAACAACCGTTCCGTGATTTTCGTCTCGCAACTGCAAAAGAAAGCTCGTTCAATCGCCTAATTATTGTTAACGCGTTACACGAGTCGACAGTTTCACTTGTCCATTGATTGTGTTCACTTGTTCCGAAAGGATGGCATCGAAGCAGCTTCTCTACGCGGTTGATAAGAGTTCGAAGGTGTATGATGAGTATAAGTTCACGCTACCAGAGCTGTATCGTGAGGTGGCCAAGGAGGAACTTCGTGAGGATGATGCCGTACGTGAGACTTCCTTGTCGGAAATGCGTCATTGGATTGCGGAAAACCCGTACATCCTGAAGTGTCGCACGGATGCAAAGTTCTTGCTGCGATTTCTACGCTACCGCCAGTTCTCAGTCCCAATGGCCTGCGAGGCGCTGGAGCGATATCTGACCGTTCGGCAATTGTATCCGAGCTGGTTCAAGAATCTGGACTGTACTGATCCTACCATGCAACAAATATTGGACTACGAGCCATTTACCTACCTCGGTCAGGATGGGTCTGGTCGTTCCGTGTTTCTAATACGCTTTGGACGGTTCAATGGCGACAAACACAGCCCCTTACAGGACGCTCGTTATATGGCAATGATACTGGAAACAGTGCTGGAGTGGGAAGAGTTCCAAATCGGTGGATGTCAAGTGATTATTGACTATCGAGATAGTACCATCAGTAACTTTGAAAAGTGGAGCTTAAGCGAGTTGAAAATCATTATGGACATCTACAGTCGGTCGTACCCATTGCGCTACGGGGAGATCCATGCAGCAAAGCTACCAAAGTTTGCTCTTCCCGTTATTGAAACGCTTCTGTCATTTGCGAACCCGAAATTGAGAGAAAAAATTAGAGTATGGAATGTTTGCTCTTTTTCATAATCAAAATCCTTTAGCTACCTTACTAATTGGAGTTTTTTTTACCTTTCAGTGCTACTCGTCGATCTCGGAATTGGAAAAATATTTTGAAGATTCGTGGAAACCGACAACGTACGGTGGAACGGTAGATTTTGATAAGCTGAGTCGAGAATTCCGTAGACGTATTGAAGACCAACGGCAGGTTATTCTGGGACTGGATGACATGGAGATCGACGTGGAACATTACGCGTCCCTGTGGGACTCGGAGGAAGCAGTGACTGGAGCCATGCTGGAACAGTTGAACATAAAGTGATATTGTTTCGAATTTTAAACCCGTTCAGGATTTGATGGGTCAGACACATATAAGTTGAGTTTTCATTGTGTTCATTAAACAATAAAATTTTGGACCATTAATTATGTTTTTCTGTAGACTCATTCTATATATTCAAAACTAAAAGCATCCGTACTGATAACATCCATTTGTTATAATAGCAAGCACAACCTTCTTTATTTTGGCTCTCAAACATTCCCCACTCATACTCCTTGGGGCACTCATCTTTAGGATCATACAACCATTACGTTAATGTTACAAATATAAGAAACCTTTCATTGATTATTTATCGATCTTCTCATCGCATATTCCTAAATTAGTCTTTCGAAGAGTCGTGCACAATTAATTGCAAGATTTATGGTTATTTTCGTTTATCCCCGAGAATCATTACTTGCCTTTGAGTGTAACAAATGAAAGTACAAGGAGGCCAATACGCATAAATGACAGCAGAGCTAAAATAATGTAAGTTGCAATGAATCAGCCATTGAGTCATTGAACTATCTCCTGACAGAGTTATTTACCAGGGCCTACCTATCAATAGGACTACATGGACAAAAATTTGAAAGCATTAACAATGGCGCTTCATTTGATTTTTGGCTTGAAGTTTTAAACAACATTGAATTACCATGCAATACATATTTTTTAACTGAAATATGTACAATAATTAAACTTTTCATTATTTCAACAAGTTACAACACTATTACATCACCTTATTTGCAGCCTGCTTAGCTGTTTTCATTGTATTTATGAATTCCTTTATTGATAAGCACCAAAGAGCTCTCGTTTGCAATTATCATATCATATGCTGCAATTTGAGGTTATACTGATAACGTCCTCTCAAATCCTCACGGTTTACGAGTTTACTTCCTAACGTCTACAGTCGAAAACCCATCAGTTTCTTTTGCACCTTGGTCAGGTTGTGCGTACCGTTTGCTTCGTGAAAATGGCTCCGATCCTTACTGCATATTCGGTGGACAAGTGTCCCAAGGCATATGACGAATATAAGTTCACTCTACCGGAGCTGTATCGTGAGGTAGCCAAGGAGGAACTTCGCGAGGATGATGCCGTACGCGAGAAGGCTTTTTCGGAAATGCGTCATTGGATTGCGGAAAACCCGTACATCTTCAAGTGTCGCACGGATGCAAAGTTCTTGCTGCGATTTCTACGCTACCGCCAGTTCTCAGTCCCAATGGCCTGCGAGGCGCTGGAGCGATATCTGACCGTCCGAGAGCTTTATCCAAGTTGGTTCAAAAGCCTGGACTGTACCGATCCTATCATGCAGGAAATTTTCCACAACGGTCCGTTTACCTTGCTCGGTTGGGACACTAACGGCCGGATGGTGGGACTTGCGCGTTTCAGTAGATTTGATGGTGAAAACCACAGTCCCTCCCAAGACGCTCGCTTTATGGTGATGGTCATAGAGACGATGCTCGAGTGTGAAGAGTTCCAGATAGGTGGTTGTCAAATTCTGCTCGATTTTCAAGATAGCACCGTAAGCAACTACGAAAAGTGGAGTACGTCTGACTTGAAAATCATGATGGAAGCGTACAGTCACGCATACCCATTACGCTATGGGGACATTCATTCGGCAGCGCTACCAAAGCATGGCGTTCCCGTCATCGATACGTTCCTGTCGTTTGCAAATCCGAAGATGCGTGAGAAAATCAGTGTAAGTGTTCGAAGATTTTTGTTCCATTTTTTCCGTATGTGAAAAGCAGCAATTGTTTTAATTCAATCCAGTGTTATTCAACGGTTGGTGAGCTGGAAAAGTATTTCGAAACGCCATTAAAACCTGCGCTGTACGGCGGAACACTGAATTTGGAAGAAGCGAATCGTTCCCTGTGGAAACGCTTTGAGGAATACCGCGACGTGGTGGTCGGGCTCGATCGTATGGAGATCGATATGGATTATTATTCATCCCGATGGAACTTTGAAGGAGCAACACCGGACGAGATCGCAGCCGGCGCCATGTTCAAGCGGTTACGCATGTGCTAATCGATCGTTGATCACAATTTTAAATCGGCAACTTCAAATTAATAAAAATCAAGAGTAGCGAGTTTTTTTGTCTTCCTTTTTAAATAATATAAAACTGCTGACAGTTGTTTTGAGCGCGCATTAAACTTACACATCAATTGTCCCGTCGTAATCTTGTTTTCAGCTTGCACATTCAACTGCATTTAATTGCATTCCACACCTCCTCTAGTGAAGCTTTGTGACGCATCGTTTTGCGCTCGTCGCACGCTCACGGTAGACGTAGATCAAACTTATGAAGGCCAGCGTTACTGAATCCAGTTACACAATGCCAATGTGTGGCCGTGTACCGAGCTCCGGCTCTTTCGTATCAGTTTCCGTTCGACGTTCTCAGCGATAGGTTGCAGTATAATTCTCATCCTGCTCACAGGGCTAACTCGTGCTAGAACATGGCGACCACACAGAAGGTGGACAAGTGTCCAGAAAAGTACGATTCGTATCAACCCGTAAGCTCAGTACTGCACCGTCAAATTGCCCTAGAAGAGTTGCGTGAGGATCAAACGTTCGTCGAACAAGCCTTACAGCAGATGCGTGAGTGGATTGCTAAGAATCCAGCCATTCAGACATGTCGTACTGATGCCAACTTCCTGTTGCGCTTCCTGCGTGTGCGCAAATTTTCCCACATGGCCGCCTGTGAAACGTTGGAACGTTACCTTCTGGCACGGCAACGGTTCCCGGCTTGGTACAGTAAAGTAGATACAGCGGAACCATGGGTAAATGTTATGATCGACAGTGAGTTTGTGGTACCGCTTGGCCGTGATGAATTGGGCCGCATTGTGTATCTCGTTCGATACGCTAATCTGGACATCGACAGATTCGGCGTGACCGAACAGATCCGTTTTTTCACGATGGTGTTTGAGAGCATCTTTGCTGACGAGCTGAACCAGATAGCCGGCATTGTATGCATCTTCGACGATACCAACATTCCAATGCGAGCGTTTGCCCAGTGGTCATTGACGGACATTAAGAACTACATCGAATGTGTGACGAAGGCGTTTCCCATTCGCGTGAAGGAGGTACACGTGGTTAATTTACCACTGTTCGGAGCAACCGTAGGCGAATGGATTATGAGCTGCTGCAGCGAGAAGTTGCGAAGTCGTCTCAAGGTAAGCGAAATGGTTTCACGAAGATATCGCATAAGCAAATGGTTATAAGTTCCAATTCCTACAGTGTTATCGGTCGTTGGACGAGTTTGTCACCAAAACCAACCTTATTTCGCTGTTGCCAAAGGAATACGGCGGCAAACAGGAGGCAGAGGACCTGAAGCGGCAACTTAAAACAACGCTGGAACATTACAGGAATGTTATTCTAGCATTAGACGACATGAAGGTGGATGAGAAGCGAAGTGCAACGTTAAAAAATCGTAATCCCACCGATACAGAAATTATCGGTAGTTTCCGAAAATTGGATGTAGATTAAGCACATTTTAATATGTATCGCATTCAATCAAAAGGGGTATTATGAAGGTAATTTTCCAACGGGGCGGGTTTGTAATGGATTTGGCATAGAAATATATCAGTTTAGCCTAGAAACTTCTTAACTTGATTTGTTGTTGACCCGTAACAGTAAGACCACGCACCATGCACTCGTGCGTTCCAAGGACAGGCGGGTAGAGGCGTTATGTAAACAGGTTTTGTTAACCCATGTAATGAAGGTAATTCAGAATTAGTACAACTCAGATGCATCTTGTAATTGTTTGTTTTTCATGCTGATACTCAAATGGTAGAACATAATCCCATTTTATTGTCAAGTAGTGTTTAGATAGCTTAAACACTACATTCAAAACAGGTAAATCTTCTTTGTTCTTCTCAATTGGCACAACAACCTCGAACAATCTGAGGCCTTCCATTCTAGTTGAGGTCTTCCTTTAACTTTATTTACCCATAGCTGGATAGTCGTGCAAATAGGGGATTTGAATTTTGTACCAATTTTGTCGTGTGAAGGTCGATGTCGCTACCAATATACCATCGAACCGCCCTCCAACAAACAGGTAATTAAAAAAAGTATAGCAATAAAAAATGTGTTGCAAAATTTATATCTTTTTTTATTTTTTTTAGAGTGATTAGCTTCAATACAAAATTGGAATTCATATACTCGTCCTCTAGGTCATAAAAGTATTTCGCACTCTGTTACCACAAATGTGCCAATTCAACCAAACTTCAAGATGCCAGTGCGATGGTACCGATCAGTTATTTTGCTTAATTTCCTGTACAGCATTCGACTGCGTGAGTGTATTATCCTCGTACGTTTCGAGCACATCGGCCAAATGCTCATTGTCTCGAGGTTTCTTAAACTGACGCTTCTTGTTGGCCAGCTTTTTACGTTTTGGCAGCAATGGTTTCTTCGGGCCATGGTCTTGCATCGATCGGATGCCCTGTTTCTCTAGATACTCGTCTATCTTCGCATCATCCATAGCGTCCACCGTGACAGCACGCCACAACTTCTGAAAGTCTTCATCCACCTGGAAGTTCGCCGTCCGGTCATTGTAGAACAGAATTTTCTTTTTATCGTTTGGCCGCGTAATGAAGATAATTTCCGATGCTCTGTTTTTCAACACTTTATCGCAGTGAGGCAACGATTCCTGCACATCATCCAGTAACACCCCTCCCAGCCCTTTGAGATCATGCTGTTTCAACAAGCGCATTAGAGTTTTGCCATCTTTGATTTTAAATACCGATTTAAACAAATATCGCCCGTCTGGGGTTAATTCGATTTTGGGATTGTTGCGCAGTGCTTCTCCTTGCAACCACTAGATCGCAAAGCAACAGAAAATGCATTAGATTTTCAATACAAAGAAATTTTTTTTATGACGTTTGTTGCTTACTTACCGTTTTCACAGAGGATCCGATATCTAGTTGGTTTGTTTCATCAAGAATTTCGTCCAACGTTAAAGGATGATCATCTCCTTCCTGGTGGCGGGTACGCATATGTTTTACAATCTTTGCCAGTACACCGAACCGATACTGGGAACTTCCGGTCATAGTTTTATAGCTGAAAAATAGGAAGCCTTTCCGTTAGTTCACAATGTTGCTATGTTGTCTCAATTCCATCTTCCATTCCGAGCATACTTGGTAGCATCGATTTTCGGTGCAGCACTGGCTGGCCTAGGTTTTTTCATGTCCTTCGGTGCCGTAAACGAGCTTTCAGTTTTTGCCTTCTTCTCAACGCTGGAAATATTAGCATCACCATTAATTAGGTACATGAGCATGCAGTCGCGTAAGCCACCGTAGCAAAACAATAGGAACTTACGTTGGCGTTGCCATCGCCCGCCGTTTAAAGGCTTCTCGTTCGCGTAAAAGGGCAGGATCCATCTTGACACGGTGTTCTGCACTTCCAACAGTAAAATCAACAATATTTAAAACAAGTATCTAGTATATTTCGCTATTAAAATGGTGTTTTCTTCAGCTAGTGACTCCTCGCAGTGCAAACGTAAACAAAGTGCATAACTTAAGCTGTCAAAAAGCGACAGCTGGTTGGCTGTCAGTTGCTCGTTCGAAAAACATTCGCTCTCGCAATCGCTCTCGCAGCATAAAACATAAATCGGAAACAAATTCATTCATGTTTGCTTTTTTGTGTAATTTACTTCGTGCAATGTTTAAAAAGGCATTTAAAGAATTTAAACCGGTTTAAAGTATTGGTTGGCTGTGGCTATGAAAATGTAAAACAAATTTACGGTCCAAACACAGCACAGCTCTTTCTCTTTTTTGTGCGCTCACACTCTCTTCTAACCTTCACAAACAATCTCATTGTTTGCATAAAGTCATGCCCCCATGAAAACACCGCATTGCGTGAGTACGCAGCTGGCGTTGTTTATTTTGTAAAGTTGTGTTTTTTTTTTACTCCGTTTCCTGCTTCCCATCTGATTCCTTCGGTCAGCGTCAAATTTTGTCTCAAGTGCCACAACCAACTCCAAAAGAAGATGGAGAAGAAATAAAATAATCAGGACATTAACCGTAGCTTGCCGGGACAGAACCGGTTTTGCTGCGGGTACGTAATCGGCAGTGAAAATAAAATCTGCGACAACACCATCGAACAAAGATCTGGAACGACATCAAATCGAGGAAGAAGGGATGCTACGGCCGGTAAAAAGAAGCCGGTCCCAATAAAAATCAGTTCCCCAGATTGACTCCCACATCATTCGCCAACAGCGTCCGGAATCAACAGCATACGGCGCAAGCGAAGCACATAGTACTTTCCAAGCGCACACCGTTTAAGGTTCGTTAACCAACAACGCACCTCCAAAGTCTACCGATTCATTCGAACAGTTATAGGAGGGAGTGATCGAGAAGTGAAAGCGTTTGTAATAGTTCCGCCCTTTACAAGATTGATGTACATTGCTCAAGGCTACTACCAATGTACTGCATATTAGTATTCGAATAGCTTCCCTATCGATTACAACCAAAAGTCGACCACGAGAACTAGATAGTTAATTATATCATCTGGTTTGCATTCCTTTCAGCTGGTTCAGTACATCAAGGGAAGCACAATGAATCCGTTGCGATTCATTGCGATCGTGTTGATTGGACTATTTTGCTGCTCCCAAACGGTCTATTCGCAGGGGTAAGTCAATAATGGGTTGATAGTATGTAGAGTTCCACTCTTTGTCGCGACTTTCCGTGTTGGTAACGTTGTGCTATAATACAATTAAAAGGATTATAAGCAAATACTCACTACAACCACTTCCACCGCCGAGTCCGTTGAAGTCACTTGAAAAGCAGATAGTATTGTGAACTGCTATCAGTACACGGCAGTCTCACTATTTTGACATCGTGAAGCAGACATGAATTTTACACAGAAATGCTTTGTGATTGGCACGGTATTAATAGGAGTTGCTATCTTTGTAGCCGTTTCGCTTGCATTACCGAAACAAGATATCAACCGGGGAAGGTATAATGGGCAAAGATGTGAAATACGTTTAGTGCGTCATACTCGTGTCATTTGATTGCTGTTTTTTTTTCCTTCTTGTCCTTCACAGTCAAGCCGTTTGGGGCTATCAGTGTGTGAACGATCGATGCGTTAAAAAGGCAATATCAGAATCGTCCTTTCCAACCGAGAAAGCGATCAGTCTTCCAGCATGTCGTCTGTTCTGTGGTTCAGGTGCGGGACTACTGTGGCCCCAGCCAACCGGCGATTTACAAGTAGGCAACGATCTAGCGCACATCGATCCGGACCAGGTGTGGTTTGAGTGGAATGAAAATTTCCACAACCTGGTAAGTCTTTGGGAGGCAAACAAGGAACGATTCCTAAAGCAGTTGAAGGCGAGAACACAAAAAAATACCCCTAAAAGTGGTGGAAAAGCGGTGCGCGTTAAAATTAATGTGGAAGATGAATCACTCACGCTTAATTACAAAACTGACGAAAGCTACCGCCTAACGGTTGGCGCCGGCACGAATGGTGAGCTGCTTGCTACCGTAGTAGCAAAAACATTCTTCGGAGCAAGACACGGGCTGGAAACATTGTCGCAATTTGTGCTGTACGATGATATTCGAAACGAGCTGCAGATGGTTGTAACGGTGGCCGTATCCGATGCTCCGGCATATCCTCATCGTGGACTGGCGCTCGACACATCACGGAATTTTATCGACCTGGAATCGCTCCGCCGAACAATCGATGGTATGGCCATGGTTAAGCTGAACGTGTTCCACTGGCATATAACGGATACACAAAGCTTCCCACTAGTCATTACATCACGTCCTACCTTACACACCTACGGAGCCTACAATAGGCGCGAGGTATACACGGCAGAAGACGTGCGACAACTGGTGCAGTATGCGCTCGAGCGCGGTATCCGTGTTATACCGGAGCTGGACGCACCGGCGCACGTGGGTGAGGGTTGGGAGAAGCTCGGTGTGACGGCATGCTTCAACTATCAACCGTGGGAGAACTACTGCGTTGAGCCACCGTGCGGTCAGCTGGATCCGACCCAGGACGCTCTTTACGATATCCTGGAGGATGTGTACCGAGAGATGAACACCATGTTTAACCGTTCGGACATTTTCCACATGGGAGGTGATGAGGTGTCGATTCGTTGCTGGAACGCTACCACACGCATACAGAGCTGGATGAATGAGCAAGAATGGGGCTTACAGCAGGCAGATTTTATGAAGCTGTGGAATTACTTCCAAACGGAGGCGTTGAACCGATTGGACAAAACGTTACCCGTAGGTGATAAGAGACCGATCATCATGTGGACGAGCAAGCTCACTGAATCACCCTACCTAGAGCAGTATCTAAACAAGGATCGTTACATCATACAAGTGTGGACTATGGGCAACGATAGCAAAGTACACAATCTCCTAGAGAAAGGTTACCGGCTGATCATGTCGAACTATGACGCACTCTACCTCGACTGTGGTTTTGCCGGGTGGGTAACGGACGGTAGCAATTGGTGTGCCCCGTACATCGGCTGGCAGAAGGTGTACAACAACGATCTGATGGCCATTGGAGGACCTTACGCACAGCAGATACTCGGTGCAGAAGCTGCCCTCTGGACGGAGCAATCGGACAGCCACACGTTGGATAATCGTCTTTGGCCAAGGCTAAGTGCTCACGCAGAGCGAGTCTGGAGTAATCCACGATCCAGCTGGCAAATGGCGGAATCACGCATGCTTCTGCATCGCGAACGATTGATCGAGGAGGGAATTGCGGCAAACAGTATTCAGCCAAAATGGTGCCTACAGAATGAAGGCAACTGTCCGATTGGTGGCGATGGTGGACGTTCATAAGAAAAGCTTGATGAACGAAATACTAGGGTTAGAGCAGAATCAGAGCAAGACCAGAGCAAAGCGACAGAAACAAGTGTATCTTTCCTTACACATTCGAAATTCAGCTTCCATAGACTTTAATCGCTGTTAATTTGTTATTTTCGATTAAATTTGTTAATAAAAACGAACGGATGATTTGAGTATATATATAAATAAATGATACACGTTTATTGTTTACACTTATTTGTTCGGGTAGGTTAGTTTGTTGGACAGGGTTATAGTTTTTACATAAAAGAGCTGCACATTAATTTTGTTTTTGTGGTGCAATCTTCCCTTGCAGCTCTAATGCAGTCGGGATCATTCATACCAGCAGCCGCATTCGAACGATTGCTTTCTTCAGATAAGACATTCGAGGCCATGCTTATCAAGAAAAGGGTTTAAAACGTAATCAAATCATCGGTTCTTGTCTTAACGTGTCACAATTGAGAAACAGAAAGTATGCGGCCGAAATAGTTGGAATTCGAAAACTCGGTCGAAAATCACCTTAAAATTATGCCGACCAATGCGGAGGATTAAGGAGCATTAATTAAAGTACGGTTTACCCAGTCGTTGATGGGATGATGAATTACGAATACCGCACTACGAGCGGTCAGATCATTCAGCCGTTCTAGTAGCCGTTCAGATATTCGTTCTCCGGTGGTGGACCAAACTTGAAAATTAGGGTGGACAGGAAAATGAAAATATTGTGCATTAGCAGTGCATATCCCGGATACTTGTCGGTCCGTGATTCGTTGACCGCGAACTCGGCAATCATGATCCAGATGGCAGCAATGATCGAGGTAAAGCCAAGCACAAATCCAGCAAAAAGAAACACTTTAATGCCACTACCATTCAGTACGCCACCAGTGTAAGCCGCTTCGGCATGTAGCTAACGAGCGAAGTTAAAGAAAGAAGAGAAACATACATCATCACATAATTGTTCGTATGCATTACGAGCTCTCCGATCACGTACCATGTCGTTGGATATAGCATTCACCATGATGAAGCCTATTGTTGCTAGAATACCGCAGATGTAGTAAGAAAAGTTGAACGATTTTGGATACACAGAAGCGGTATCGATGATGATCCACCATCCGGAGAAGAACTGTTTGTCGGGAGGATAGTACCAGCGGTGTTAGTATTAATCAAATTATCAGGAATGAGTGTGCTTCACAACAACAAATACTTACAAGCAGGGATGCTACCACCGTCGCAAGGATCGTTCTCCGTGGGAGACTTTCGAACCAGTAGGACTGCCGAAAACGTTCCATTATCGACATTGTGACGAGTTTTGTTTTGTTTAGCGTCTGCTCACAAAGATGTCGTGCGCGATAATATTCTCCTCAGCGGGCTAAAACCTGTAGCAACTTGGCTATAAACCGGACACGAAACGAATTAAGCGAACGTACAGACCAATTCTTTCCAGGAATTGTAATGTTTTCCGTGTTTTTCGTTCTTTCTTTTCTGCCTTGATGATTTATGCTTTATTGACAAGTAAATAAGCCAATTACAAACGACAGCTGTCAGTGAGTATACGAATTTGACCAAGTTTAGAGCTTTATTTTCCCATTGTAAACAGGGAGAAATTGAAAATTCTGCTTTGGAATCTAGATTTTTTGTAAACTGCCGAGATTTTAGGTGATTTAAAACATTTTCACAGATAAACACTTGGATGGAGAACAAAAAACCAAACAGCGATGTTTTGTTGCGTAGTAGCTATAGTTCTGAGGAGAAAAGAAGCGAAAAATACCGCAAGAGAAGAATGCAACTGTGCATTCCAATTCTAGTGAAAATACTATGTAAAATGCAGTGTTATACAGGTAATTTATCAAATACGCTATTGCGCGAACTTGAATTAAACTAGATTTATATTTAGAAAAACTTTAATTTGAGTGTACATTATCATATTTCTCTTATTTGCCTCTAGTTTATACAAGCTCGACTAGTCTCATCTTTGGCACACTGCTGCTACTGCTGACCGTAGTTTGCAATAGATGATTGATCACATGCGGAATGATATTCACAAGTACAAGATACACTACGTAAGGAAGCGCTGGACTGCTGCTGTCCTGAAACGGTGACTTTATCCAAATCCCTCGCCTTGTTGCATCGCGTAAATGATGAGTAGTAAAGGCGATAAATGCCATAGCGGTAAAAAGGCCACATTTTATGCTTCCAAAGCGCTTGGTAAGTATTAATAACATAAACATTATAAGACATATGGCAGAATTGTGCAGAAATGGTCTTCGGCGGAGGTGGGTAGCATCCTAAAATTAAGATCGATAAGACTAATAGATTTGCATGATAAGAAGACCCCATTACCTAGTTTAATTTACCTGTAAACTAAACGATCTTGCCTCGATAAAATGGTCCAGATCTATAAACGACGAGACTATCATACCTATAAAAAGCAGCAAATAGTATTCGTGACGAGCCAGTTGATATTTAAAGCTATGAAGAATGATTTCTGCAGCAATACATCCGATGAAGGCATGCGTGGCGTTATCGATGCAAGCCCGTAAAAGCGCCGGGTACTGCACATACTCCGTGAGTTTATCACCGCAAATACAAACACAACACAGTATCACATGCTTCAAAAGCAGCAGAGCATTTAAATTCATTTGAAGCAATAGTTTTCCTGCAAAACTATGCAATAATTTAAGAAGTTGCAACCTCCTTGCGTGTCCCTACTGTGATTCGACGCTTTTGCAATTGTTTACCAACAAACGATCACCTTTGAAACGGTGGACAGGGAAACGTGACGTTTTGTAGAAGCGATTTCATTTTAAATCGTTAAATATCTTTGAGATAAATAACTTGTGCCTTAAAAGCTTTAATGAAACTGGAGCGCAATGAATAGAATATTTTCAGTGACCAGTGCAAAGAGTGCAAAATGGATATTTTTATCCCTTCAGAAACGCTTCACTAAAAACGTCACACATCACAGTGGACGTTTATCATCGAAGTTTTCGTTCAAAATTATTTTCAAATTGTGTTTTACTGAACCACCAGTTACTTTTCGAGGATTCGCCGTTAAGCGTACGATTCCTTTGTTTAAAACTTTTCTTCTCTTTTGCTAACCTTTCGAGTCATGCGAACCAATATTTATCAACTCAATACCGGTTTATTCAACCGTTAGTTTGCTTGTATGAGATCCGTTGTTTTAAAAACCCCTTTCCTTCACTTCACTTGCCTCATTTCATAGGTAACCAAAAATAAACACGCTGCAATCGTGTCTCAAGCTGATGACGAACTAAAAATAGTTCCCGATCGGTCAGGGAGGCAATAAACCCTCTGCCTCTATTATCCGTTTGCACCGTACCAATCCGTTTCGAAACGTTTTTCCTCTGTTTGTCGAGGGTCTATAATCAACGAATCCACTCCACAAAGCGTAAGCGTATACAGGTCTGTGTGGCGCAATGATCGATCGTCAGTTTCATCAATGATCCACGTAGGTCCCATGCAAAATTTACTAATATGTTGCACCGTTCTAGCTCGGTCACAGAATGTCGAACACACGGCTATTTGGATTGGATCGGCTATTTGCAACAAAGCAAGTGGTTAGAAATCAATTCCACCTATTGCCGCTGCCATCGAACTCGAACGGTTGGTTGTGGGTCTTGGCTATGGAGCAACCTTGATGTTGGATTCATTCCGAAAGATATTTGTTTACGACGACAATTTTCTTTGGTGTCGTTGTCGTGATGGTGTTAAGTTAGCGGGAGTTTTTCGGAGCAAAGCCGTTAGTGGCCGACACAGGTCCACACTGAAAGTGTGTACTACACCCCCAACACACGGGTTTTATTTAGCTCTCCAATAGTGTTCGACAATCTACGACTTACTAATCTATGCTTATGGCCTGTTTGGTAACGGTGAAGGTAATCTGTTCGGAATTAAGGGTAGGTGGGAACATCATTTTCATTTACGGTTTGTTGAAAGGTTAGATGAACCATTTGGTGAAAAGAGAAAATGCCAAAGACAACTGAGGATCCAGGAAAGTGGAGCAGAAAGTGGCAAAGCGTAATTAATTATTTATGAATACCATGTGTGCAATGTTTTACCTAGCAACTCTGGCGGGAGGAAATTAGTTTTGGGTTTACGGTGCGCGAAAAATGGAAAAAACATTGAGAATTAATTAACTTCGAATTAACTAACTAACATTTACATTCTTCGCACCATGTTTACAAGTAAGCTTTATTATATAATAATTTTTGCAGTAATATATCAGACACGACGTCTGTCCTTCCTTCAGATAAAAATCATAACTTAAAGATTGTGTAGCTCAAAATTGTTCATTTGATAAAACATCATTTATTCCCAGCAGCAGATTTGATAAACCCTATCATCAATCAATCAAAATGATTAAATGCGCTTTAAATTACTTTCGCAATGTCCGAAACATGTGAAGCCATCTAAATCTATTGTTTGTAGGACTATACAGAACTAACATAGTTCCGGTATCCACATACGCCTTAATGGCATGGCCCTTTCCAAAACTAGTATAACCCTTTTATCCGTTTTGGAATGGAAGATGCTCAGAGAGATTTTCGGTTATGTGTGCAAGGACAATGGAGGAGCCGCTGCAATGACGAGCTCTATAAGCTGTAGGACGAATCCACTGTCGTGCAACGTACTCGTCAAACTCCGGTGGGCTGGTCATGGCATGAGAATGACACCGAGCGACCCAGTTCGTGAAGTCCTTTTGGAACAAGAGAACGAAGCACGGAAAACTATGCTGAAAAGAGAGCAAAGAGAAAGATAAAGAGAAAAAGAGTGAGAGTGAGAGAGCGAGAGCGAGAGAGAGAGAGAGAGAGAGAGAGAGCAAGAGAAAGAGAGAGAGAGATAGAGAGAGAGAGTTAAGAAACGGATCAGCATATTTTGAACTATGTTGTGACCTAAATTTCTGCCCTATCCTAATTATGTATGTCATAAAAATCGTAGAAGGTAATGAATTACATCCCAGCCGAAACTTATTATAATTGTATAGTAAATTTTATGTACCGTGGATATGGCTGCATCGCTTCACATTTGCCTTTTTGAAGCGAATTATAAATAATTCTATTTTATTCCGTTAAAAAGGTAGCCATGGTAGGTTAATTTGATCAGATGGTTAAATTTGCATTCCATTCGATCTCTTAATACAAAATAAGAACGAGGTTATGAAGGGAATTTGACTTACGCGAGAATTTGTGTGTTGCAAGAATTTCTTTATCACACGTTATTCACGTAACTAGGGAAATTATTGTATTTCTTCTATGATGACACCACAACGTCAAGAGGTTTAATCATAGAGGCCACTATCATTTACCGGGCCGGTTAGTAATATGTAAGTAGTACTTCGTTAAAAAGAAATTCGATGTATCTTTCTTTCTCTTCATCGGCACAACAATCTCAAGAGGTCTAAGGCCTACCATTTCTGGCTTTCTGTGATTTTATTTACCCGTAGCTGGATACTCAGTCCTGCGTACAGAGGATTGGTTCGGTCCGTTCGTGTGAAGACCGGCTCCGCTACTAATACACCTCCGACCCGCCCGGCTCTGCCTTCAATTGATAGTACAGTAGAACGTCGAATATCCGGGGCCTGATTCACCGGCGAACGGATTATCCGTGAGCTAAAACATGACAGCTAGTACAATAGTTTTGACTTTTTTAAACGTTTAACTTGGTTGGCTCTGAAGGCACATGTGAGCTGCTCTTCAAGATGCTATTTCAAGCGTAGGTAGAACAATTCTTGCGAACAAATCGACAACTGCGACGATAACACACTTCTCCTATAAGACATTCCCAACGCCCATTTTGTAAAGTCTTATATGACTGTATCCTTACGTACCCACTTCCACTCCACTATTATGTAACCAAGCGTACTTAAAATATATTGTATTGTATATAAAATATATTTTTTTTTAATATATTTTATTTATATTTATAAATATATTTATAGTTTATCTAGCAACCTAGTTCGCTGTGCTGTTGGCAGTGTTGTATCAAAAGATATTGTAAGCTCCATCATAGATTCAATACGTACGCGAGGAAAAAAACCCCAAAACTTTTGGCGGAAGGGTTGGATGGACTAAATTGGACTGAGGGAAAAATTGTCAGTTCTCCATGTTACGGACGACTGGTTTGTTCTTCTGTCTTAGCTTTCGACGGCACTTTAACCAGCTGGTATGCGTAGGTTCTCTACGAGACAGGATGCTGGAAGCAGTTTTGCCCAAGTCAATCCCGAAACAAACGCAACGAAAGGAAGTTCATGTTGAGTCGGTTAAGCCAATCGAACCAGGTTAAGATCATGCCAAGATACCTTTTTGTTGAATTATACCGCATGCACTCAATTATACCAGAAAATAATTAAAATAGACCATCCAAGCATGTCCTGTATGGTATTTTCTGGTACATCTTGTAGTTGGCATCGATTGCTAGGAAACGTTTGATCGTCGACCAAAAAAGTACAACCAAACAATCGCTTTCATTACACTTACTGATCATTGTTCGTTTTCGTAGTCCCTTCGAGAGTGAGATCGATCAACTTCCTTGACGCCCTTTGAAGTAACAGAAAATAAACCAAGCATTTTCGGTATGTTGGGCCTCGTCAGATTCGTTTTTTTTTGCATTTTCTCGTGATCGTAGCGACGATGGCAATTGTTGGCGCCACTTTTGTTTTCGCTACGAAGAAAAGTATTGTTGCCATGCAGGGAAGCTGAAATGTTTGCGTGAGGTGATCGGCATCCCTGTACACAGCAAGACGCCGAAGCTGACCGACATTTGTTCGCTAATGTGGTGAGTAGTACAAATTTGCTTGTCATGCGACTCGAGTGGTTAGCTGTACGTGTGTCCGTATTATGGTTTTTTATTTACTCCTTTATTTTTTACCAAATTCAAAAACAACAAGAAAGTACAGTGACAGCGTTTGGTGACGGTGCCATATTGTCACGAGCTTCATCACCTTTCCGTGCCGTATCCACCTTTATGGCTTGGCTCGTTTTATCTTCGCTGTCATGTTACTGAAAAGCCTCAGGTACAAATAATCACACATTTCCTCACAGCAATTCCTTGTTTTCCCTTTTTTGCACTTTGTTACGGATGTCGCGGCGCAAAATGGCACTCGAATGTCAGCCACGCTCTGCTTTGAGGGGTGTATTTGTTTTCCAATCGCAAGCTTCCTCCGTGTTTAACTGTCAACATCCGTCTGCCAGCACGCAAACTGATTACCGGCAAAGGGCTCTGTCGAGTGTGTGTGTGTGTGAGAGAGAGAGAAACAAAAAAAAATGTTTTGTGGCCATCAAACACTTCAAAACTGATTTTCTCACGTTTGGGAAATGTTCAATAACGATGCGCGAGCACCCGTTACGAACCGACCACAGCACACATTCGAACCGTTGCTGTTGAGTGGCCACCAAGTTCGATGCTGATGGTTTCGCGGTGGTTTTGTGAATTGGAACCAATTTCCCGGCCCGATTCGCACGGTTTCGAAGACACCCGATCGTGTGGATGGCTTCATTATTGTTCACCGTGCCACGGGAGTTATATCGATCGCGAATTGTTCGGGAAGCGTAAGAAAGGATCGTTCCGTGATCGTGCAATTGATATCTGACTGTCGTAGGAGAATTGCGTAATTCATTGGTGTTTGTGAAACTACTTTCTACCAAGGATATAAAACATCATTTTTCAGTACGGCGCATCAAGGGAGCAGTACACCGAATGAAGTAATATACTTACTATAACAATGCAGCTCATACGCTTCATACGCTTTTAAAGTGTTGAAACAATTTTCTGTCAAATGCTGTTGGGTGTTCCTGTTAACACGTCACAGTTCAAAAGGTCGATGAAATGTATCTAACAACTATGAAGCAAACATGAATTGTAAATTGAACCTTTCGTATTACACCTGTATTGTAACGAGACTTGGAAACGTGCAAATCGTGTGAATACAAAGTGTCGATGTGGAGTGCATTTTACAAATATTTTACAACTTCTTCATAGTAATGCATTAAAGTTGTACCTTTATTTTCAAATATTTTTCATCGAGATCTAGCGATATGCATTCAACATAACATCTGCTACATCATGTAGTTTACAAAATAAGAAGACAAAATAAGGAGGAGGAGGAGGTCAAATAGTCGAATGATCAACTGAATTGTCGTTGTTTCAATACTGAATGAAAATGAGAAAAGTATTTATTTAAAAAAAAACGTTATTCACTTGTTATTTCACAACATCTCATACTTTCAATACCCTTAGAAAGTTAGGAGAGATCATTTTGTTTTGTCTTGTGCTGTAGATGTAACAAATTTTGTCATTGACGTGAGTCTATAAGTCCATAAGTTCATTGGGGGATTGGTCTTCCTTGTGCTTCGTTAGCAGCTTTTAAATGTTGTTGATTTCAATTCTCCATCCTAAACTGTTGACTAACATCACAAGTTCACTAACTGGTGTGGAACTAACTGACCAGCTCCGGAATATTCCATATTAGACCAAAGCATCTCCAATGCATCGAATACAGGAACTGAATTGCTCTTTACGCCAGATGTTACTCGTTGACAGAAGTAATTATGCATAATTCAGATTTACTTATTTTGTGCAAAACTCGTCAAATCTGGTACTTTTTATGAGACGGTTTACTTTAGTAGCAAAGTTTCAGGTCTTCCTGAAAAAAAAAATAATACCTTTGCATAAAAACGTAACCCTTAACTCTAATAAGCGTGTAAGCGATAAAACAACAGCACTTCAATTGCAATGTAAAATCATTATTTCACTACCAAATTTCGTGAAACTACATTCTGCACGTGAAAGCCACAGCTTCTATCATCCATGAGTCAACTGTTGGCAGTGAGTGCGCGAAAAGTGTGAGGAAAATATAGCTCGTCTCAACAACTTCAAAGGCAAACATTCCACAGCGGATGTCACATTGCAGAGCTGATGTACTCTAACGTTTCGTTACTCTCGTTCTCGTCAAGCACATCCGAGGTTGTCCATGGGGAAAGCGAACGACGGCGGAAATGAACGTTTACCGGCTAAACGATGAGGTTGACATAATTTTTGACGAGTTTGTGAACGAAAGAAAAAAACGTTTCGTTTGCCGGACACACGCTGTTTTAGAGATACTGGTCAAGAATTGCCCAATATTAAATTTGTACAAACCAAACTGTGCGTCATGTAGGTGAGAATATAAAGTGTGTTGGAAAATGGTATAGGGGATCAACAATGTACAATTCCTTCTCTAATTTATTTTATTAAAGTTTGATAACACCTTGCAGTGAAAAATTCGCTTGTAGAACAGGTGGAATAAGGATGTGTGTGTGTTTTTAAATGTTTTTTTAATGAATTATTTCTTTTCACAACATAAAACGAAAGGTTCAAAGAGTAACAGGGCAAACTGCTGATTTAGCAGTCGTGCGTTGTGTTACAGTTGTGTCACATCGACCAGTAACGACCGGCAGCGGCAACGGAAGCATACTAATCTCACTTTGTCTTTTCCACACATACACACGCTCACGTAGATAATCACATAACACCTGTACTTGGACATTAGTTTGAGTGACAAACACCGATCCTGCTGGCGGGCAAACACATTTAGGAAGCATCCGAACCGTCCGCATCTCTTTCGGGCGTTCGGTTATACTTTTTGGGCTATTCTTAGAAGGTCAGTCCAATGGTGATCTAAACGGCAAGGGCGGAGAACGGGATCTGGCCCGAGGCGTATCGAACCGACGGTGCGCTCGTGTGCGTGCAGTAGTCGCGCCCTCCCAGCATCCCGCGGGAAAACTTGACGCGGTATCTCGGGAAATCCGGACCCTGTCCCGGCCCAGTCAAGGTAGGTAGGGAAATCGGAAAAATGTCAGTTCTCTGACGAGTGATACGCGACGCAGAAGCCGTTTGAACCATAATCGGTATTGGTAGCGATACGCGTGCCAGCACACCCCGATTCAAAACGGGGCGCCGTTCACTTGTTTGCCAGTGATCGTGTGATCATATACTCACCGGTGCGTTTTATCTGCACCGGCTGAAACAACCGTCCTGTCGTTTCGGCTGCCCGGTGACAGACGCGATGAAAGCGATCCGCGACACCGACTGTTTGATTGCGTGAAATTTGTGGCGTCTGGGCGAAAGTTGAAACAAGCAAAGATAACCTCGCGTCTGCATCGTATCAAAGTGGTGGTGAAAGTCGAAAAATAAAACCACCCGTCGTATTCTAGCGGGCAGCCGGTTGGCAGCAGGTACTGCTTTGTTAGGGGGTTGCGAAGAATCGCTGAATAGCTAAACCGTTGGCGAGAAGCTTCATGCGTAAAAATTCGTGCATCGTCGTGTACTTGGAAGGCTCGCTGAGCGTAGACCGTTCGAAACAGTGCGACGCAAAGCCTTGAATCGTACGGTGGTAAACGTCTTAACGAGGCGTGATTGAGTTTGAAACAGTAACTGTCGTTTGGAAGACGAGCAAACCGTGTTAAGTGTGCAGTCAAAACAAAAGTTGCTCTATATTGATCGATCCACCACCGTCCATCTTTCGAACCGGAGATCTTCTATGTGCCTACCTAGCAGGACGGCTGTTAGTATCGGTGTAGGGCGCGTGCGCGATCGTGTTAGTTTGAAGTGACATTTTGCGTGCGCTTAGACATAGTTTAACTACCGCACAGGTGTTGTAGGTCGTGGAAAACGTTCCGAGTGATTTGCCGTAGAGGAAAAAAGGGTGCAAGGAAAGAAAAAAGCGACATGATGTTTGTAACGATCTAACTCGTATTAACTTCTTTACGGTGCAAATATTGTACAAAGTGAAAGTGGCGTATCCATGTTAATGTGAAGGGTGCATAATACAAGAAAAGGAGAGGGATTTTATTTGTTTTTTTGTTTTTGTAATTCATCGTGATCGATACGAATGAGTGGATTCTACAGTCAAATTAAGGTAGAGTTTTTCTTACAACAGTAGCATACCATGCATAGTATATAGTGCTGTTTATTTATTTGTTATATTATTTTTTGTTGGCACTTCCACTTAATACGTTGTGTGAAATCATACAAAACAAATGTGTATGTGAACGTCGTGAATAGAGCAATGTTTCTTAATGACATTCGGGACACACTATGTGATATTTCGATCACGGGAAAATCTAATTGATCGTTCACTCAACTGTCCTACGAGCGCCCAGCTGTTGATACCTCCGTGCTGTACCTCCGTTTGCTTCGCGGATCGAATATTTGATGAGATTTATAGTTTTGCTCTTTTGCCTTTACCGAACATCTGCTCCATCTGGCGCTTTAATGTGACAGTGTGCATGTAGGTATGATCGAAAGGAATTTAGTTTTTCATGTTCCGTTGCCGTCGCAAAATGTGAGGATTGATTTCATTTTCATTTAAGCGGTTATGGAGTGACATTGATTCTGGATGCCTGATGCCTGAGACATTTGAAGAATTGTGGCCCTTTTTAAAGAGATGTTTTGTTTTATGCACATTTATTATGTATATGCATATGTTATGTATATTGTTTTAGAGAATTATTTTTTATTTATTTTTTTTTGTATTTGTATTACATGTATATTTATTTTTTATATATTATTGTTTACGGTCGTATTAAAAGATTAAAATTTGGGAGACATTAATTAAATTATGCTGTTAAAAATTAATGCAATTATGCTCACAATTTACGAACGATAATGCGCAAAAGTAAACCCCTTTTATTCGTTCTTCACCTTGTTTTCATCACCCACCGCACAGTCGATTTTATTAAGCCACTGCGAAATAAACAAAAGAAGGAATTTTGTGTCGCATGAACAGGAACTGATTCGATTCACTCCTGCCCACCGATGCTACAAAGAACAATTGAAAAATAGAACAAAAAGTATGTGTATGAGAAAGCGAGCGATAAAAACTAAAAGTCAAAAGTGGTTCTTCACCACTTACGAGAGGTCGGAAAAACCGCGTGATACACTCGCTCAGGACGATCAGCTGTAAACAATAACAACCGCGCTTCTACGGGAAAGGGAGTATATGGCGCACGCGGCTAACGAGAGAGCTAAAGATACCCGCGACCTACTATTATTAGCAGCATAGTTTACATCGCTTCCACCCACCTACCCGATACGGGCTGCTTTACGCCACTTGTGTGAATGTATTAGAATGAGAAAGGAAATTAGTTCGTGTATACGATATGAGGTAGCGACCGGCTAGTTGAGCTGCGTTGCCTTACTTCCTCGAACTTGATCGCTCTTTTTGATCGCACGCCACTACAGCTGTGCAGTTGCAACAAGTGCAAATGCAATGGTTGCGATTGCATTCGCCACCATGTTGCGGTTCTAAGGAGCGTTCAAAAATAACATCATCAGCGGGTTTAGCCACCGGTTTCGGCGCTACAAGTAGTTGCAATTTTATATTCATACCTAACGTGTTTAAATATCTGTTTTTTTTTTATAAATATTTTCGACGCATACAAAAGGAAAAGGATAAAATAATGTTGAATTAATTAAATCAAAAACCAGTGATCAGTCACATGCAATAAGTGACACCATAAAGTAGCTATTACTGTTCACAACTCCCGGTAAGAGCGTTTCAATTTCACTCTCAATTGGTGAGAAGAGCAAAAAAATAGAATAAGACACACGCAACCCCCAAATGTGTGACCCACCTTTACTCAGCGCACAGTCCGCACCATAAAAAAACGCCCTCCACGACAGTCAGCGACACTTCTTCTCGCTTGAGTGGGTCGCTATTTTTGGGCAGGGCCAGAAGGACCAAAATCGTGTTGAAACGGGTAAAGTGCCGGCATCACTTACTGTAACGCTTCGTAACGGTTCCGTGCGGCCGGTATCGACCGCACTCGGGATGGGTTATGAATCTGTTTTCCATCCGAAGAGATCCGTTGGCGAGGATGGGAGAGGGGGGACGGGGGTATGCAACCGAATGCACCGACAACTGTAGCCGGTTGATGGGCGGCGTGGGCTGGGCCCCGTGTCACAAAACAGTGTCTCCTTACGTGCAGGCTTGATCGGGCGATCGTGTGCCAGTGTGAAGTGTTGCCATTTTCTTGGTTTCTTTTCCGTTTTGTTTTGTGTTGCCGTTGCAGTTGTTGTTGGTTTCCACTATCGTTTGTACGGATAATTGGTTAACGATCATTCGCTGTTTGAAGTCTTCGTTCGTCTGGGTCCGGTTAAATACCGTACAGGAGTGTTTTGTGTGGTGTTATTTCGAATTTTCGCGTGTGTTAATTGGTGAATAAATTTTTGAACAGATTTTTTTCTCGGTTTGAACCGCGGGAAATCATGAGTGATTTTAGTGAGATAGAAGACGCCGCAAAGGTGAGAGACCGTATGCACATTCATAGGTTGGTGTGATTCAACAAACAATGTACCATTGAGTTATTTTTATCTGCGTATGCACAAGCACAAGAATGTGATTCAACGTTTTAAACAACAATTAAAAATGTGGTCCAAGCAGATAGAAAGTCGATAAAACACTTCATTGATATTCTTTCTTTATAAACAACTCTATTTTTTCTGTTTAAAACGACACAACTTTTACGAGCGTACTATAAGAAATAGTTGATAGCGATTCCGAGCAAGTTAAATCACCAAAGGGCATAGCGATCGTTTTAAAGTTAAAGTTTCTTGGTTCTTGGAAAGCGTTTCTTTGCAATTAAATTTTGTTCGCACTGCAACGAAGTGGACGAAACTCGAACTAGTACCGACCACTAGCTACCGATGTGCAATTATGTTCTGCCGGCAGCTATCACGTGCTATAGAACTTTCGCAGCAGCGAGCGGGGAGAAAAACCTTGGGAAAACTTGCGGAAATATTCAGCCAGTTTTTTTGCTCCATTTTATGGAGCTGATTCAACTGCTGCTTTTATGAAACGGTTCGATATCTTGAAGCAATTCGCTTAAAGCGGGATAGCAATTGTCTATCGGTTTCGAGCCAGAGGTGTACACAATCGCGACGTTCCAACCATTTTAGATGCAGTGTAGCGTCATTCTCGATAGCTACTTTCCTGTTAGATGTACGGCCGGCCACCACAACTGGCACCGAACACCGAACCGAACAGAAGGTTAATTGTATAAGTGCGCTAAGTTCAAGGAAGTCGTAAATAACCCTTACCGCGCAGTGCCATAGTGAAACATTTGCGGGTGGTAAATTTCCTCACTTATCTTTCTTTCACGTCCCTATCGTATGTCCATCCCTGTTCGATGGTTCCACTCAAGCGGTTCAGTTTATGGACAGTGCAAACCGGAAACAAACCAGAAATGGCAATGGCCTCGTGAATCATGTACGCTACCAGGCGCCTCCATCGTGTTGTCATCGCCGTCAAGGGGCTGGCGAACCGCAGGCAAACGTCCCATTTGCCAGTTGCACATTAAACTTTGTAAACTAATTATACCCAGCGCTGTTTTCTTCGCGTTCCGAAGCAATACATCCCAATTATGTCAGTTAAGAATAAAATACGGTTAAACTATTGCTCTGGCCTCATTCGAATGAAGCGTCAGTTTATAATGCTTCATTACGTTGCCGTTAGCTAAACTGGTGCGAAAGTGAGACATGGTTTCACAAACAGCGACGCGCTGCTAGAATATCGCAAAAGTGTATAACATTGCACGGTGCAGGCGTATATTAGAGTTTTCC
This sequence comes from Anopheles moucheti, assembly GCF_943734755.1. Classification (NCBI taxonomy): domain Eukaryota; kingdom Metazoa; phylum Arthropoda; class Insecta; order Diptera; family Culicidae; genus Anopheles; species Anopheles moucheti. The sequence goes on from NC_069141.1 coordinate 47,881,808, forward strand.
ATACTACTATGAGCTACATTTTAACTCGATTCTTTTGTGTCTTCATCCCCTTACAGATGCTGGGAGCTGCACTTATAGGACGGCGTAAAGTAAGTAGTCTCTACATTACTGTCATGTATACGCCGCTCGCTTCTTTTATTAACCTTTCGCTTGTGATACATCCTCCATCTCAAGGAGTGCATCACCTTACCGGCAACAATGTAGTTGAAAGGTTGATTTACTTCCTTTACCTTACTAGCGCTAACTTATCCTTTTCGTGTTCTTTTCCTTTTCTACCCCGTCGCACCCAGAGCTCAGTTGCCAAAGGGAAAACTTTCACCGAGGAGGAAATCAAGGGTAAGTACAATGAAAACGAGCAAAAAAAAAGCTACCACTATCGATTGGATCACCGAGTTGGATCGATTTCAAGTCGTCTCCGCCGTGTATCGAACGCGAACGTGAACCACATTTCGTGCTAATGGCACCCGGTGTCATCCAATCGGCGAGACACACTGCTGGGTGTCGCCGACGTGCTCACAACATCATCATCATCATCATCATTACAAGCGGCGGGAAAGGTCGTTTATGTGCTTTCAGTTGTTATTTCTGTCATTATATTTATTGTTTGATGCACCATCATGCAACCACAATAACACTAAACGTTAAAATGTATCAAATGTAAAGGTTGCTTAGTTTTAAGCTGCGAGGTAAACACGTGTGCTGCGCTGTTGGTAGAATCGTTAAATCGTAGAAAACTATTTGAGCGAAGGTCATGTATAAGATCGACTAGACTACCCATATGGGTTACCCACTAAAGTGAAGAGTTTTTAACAGATCTCTACTTAAAAGGACATTGCCCAAATGCAAGAGAGCGTCTCTCCCCTCTTTTCTTGGCGTAACGACCTACTAGATCTGTCATTTTTCCCATTTTATTTTTGCCAGTTTTGTTACACACGACTTCACGGTCAAGGAATGTCAGCTGTTTGTATTGTTTAGGTCAAAACTAACTGACGAAAACGATCTTTGCGAACACTCCTGTCAATCAATCTCACTGTGTCAGTTGATAGGTTGTGTGCATGAGCATCACCGTTGTGGTCAAGGTTGGACGACAGACGTTTTATTTTGGAATACTTTTAGCTCTTCTTATGAATTTGGTTCCGTTTGCACTCGGAGATATGAAAATTCCATCCGAAAATGTGGAATAACTTTCAAGAAGTGTTACATTTGATGGGGTTCCAATAAACTGAACTAATCTGTACCCTGTACTTAAGGAAGGATTGTTTAGTACAGCTGATTTATTTCATTTATAAATATTTCAAAGCTACGGTTCATTACGAAAAAAAGAACAAAATTAAACTTCCATAGCTCATTTCCACCAGCTTTGCTCCAATAGGCTGGGTATGTATTCTACCCACCTTTTTGGCATCATATCCACATCACTTAGCTAACACAAACAGTAAAGGCCAATCATGAAATAAGTTTACGAGCACGATCTCAACCACAGTCTCGTGATGCAGCAGTTGCACATCTTGAATGCAAGCAACGCTTGTTAAGATTTGACAAAACGGATTGCATTTTATCCGGCCAATGTTCCGGATGGTTTGCAGGTGTCCCATTTCCGCCAGCTCCGTTTGCTTATTTTTTGGCAATCACAGAACACTCGCATCGTCCCATCCTCCTGCACGGGATGGCAGCCGAGACCGAGCGCATTTATTTGCACATTTTATTTCACGGTCAACGGCCCCAGACGGTAACGATCAACAGAACCCCACCGGTCGACCAGTGTGTGAAGTCAGGTGAGGAAAATCTCCCGTCAGTACGACTGATTGCCGTTTCATCGCCGGTTGATGACAAGCTGCCACGAGTGAAGCCTGATTAATTAACATTACCATTTCCCTTACACGGTAGTTTGGGCGTTGTAAAGATGGTTTAGTTGATTGCAACATCGTTTTGCCAGGAGGGAATATGAAATCCAATCCAACATTCCAATATGGCCGATTTGCGGTGACGACTGCATAAAAGGGCGGTGAAAGGAACCGGGGAAACATTGGACTGTTGATGTGTTGCTGAGTGCGGTCTGCTCGCTTTGGTTTGCATAATTGATAATCTTTGCCGAGCGTGCTGACAGTGACAACGCCATTTCTATGTTAATTTCTTCTGTGAGGTGTGATGAAAATTACGCTCAAAATTCATTACCTCGAGTTTATGGCGAATGGGTGAGTTATGGCACTGTTCCGAACCGTGGCGGATGTTGATGTGTAGAAGTTTTGGGTTTTACTGTTTACACCGTTTTATTGCCGGGTAAATTAACTTCCTTGGGCTGTGATAATTTGATTTAAGTACGTTGTGCGATCCTTGTGAGAGGTTGAGGGATATCTCACGGGATATGTTCTCGTTTTTAGAAGGTTTTGTATTATACACACCATTATACTGAATACCTCTTCATTTAAGTTTTCCAAACATCCATATTCTTTACGAGTTCCTCCATTAATGCTGTAAATCAATTCGCCATCAAACAATCAATATGTAAAACAACCAAACCCACAACTACATCCTTCCATTAGCAAAAGCTCAATATATGGCTGTTTGGACAAGTTTTACTTGACGTTAACGAAATCTACCTGAGGGCATCTTCCTCTGCGGGTCGATGGTTGGTTAGAAAATACATCTAATTTATTCATGTAGCAGATTTGCGGTTTGAATTAATGATGATTCCGATAAAACTATTTCCGCATCGAGTATCAGTTCCATTAGCGCAGGGAAATATTTTGGCTAAGACACAAAGAACAGATTCGGGAGTATCAAGGCAAAATCGGTGAAAATGGGCTTTATGACCCTTGTCATAGTGATACACTTCTCGAGTGAAAGTGTAAAAGAGAAGTACGTACCTGTGTTACAAATAGGTAAATTGCTTCTATAATGTCACAAGATAACACAATGACGAAAACTTTACTGTTTTGTTTACAGTTATGGAAAGAAAGTAAACAATTATGTAAAAGAAAATGAAACTACATTGGAATACATTTGACAAGAATCTTTACTAACACAAAACTGTTCTATTATGTTACATGTCGTAAATGTAACGAGTCGTAAATTATTATTGTGATATGTATACAAGGAATAGAAGATCAATAGAAGATCAGACTAATAATTATGCACACAATATTCCTGGTTCGTTTTCATAACGCCTAACTAAGGCGTCTCCCCCGAAAGACTGCCTAAAGATTATGAGAATATGATACACTTCTGTTATGGATTATCATAAACAACCATTAATGAGATAATGTCACATAGGGTTGGTAGATATTGTTTGAGAATATCTTGCGTAGATCGTTTGCTAATAAAGACGACCTGAAGAGAAAATTGATAATCTATGAGTTAATGACGTTAAAAAAAATCCCGGAACAGTGAAAGGAAGAAACAATACATTATAAATTGGTGCAAAACGTAATATGTTACTTAATGCCATATGTTAGACAAGATACATGTTAAAGTGCTTTGTGCTTTCGTTTCTTAAAGCAAATGTTTATTTTAAAAAGATTATCCCAAACTCTAGGGTATCAATGGTTGCTCCCATCTAGATTTGCAATCACAGTGTTATGCGCTACGCTACACACTCAAGCACGTACTCTCTTTAAAATGACAGGTTCTCGTGTAAGATCGTTATAGGTTAAGCTGGTAACTTAAATCACGTACTGACGAGTCTTTTGCAACGTGCCTAGTGAGATGAGCTTGCGAACAGCTCACAGCAGCGGTAGCAGCAACAGGCAACTCGTTGAAAGGAAATGAGTGCTGCGGAAAAGTGGAAAACACCCCGGTGACTCGTGAAACGGTCGTAAAACGATAATCTCTAGCGAAAGTCAACGAAGCGAGAAGGTCAACACGGTGCGGCACCCGAACAATACGATTCGATAGTGCTACAAAATTTCAATCTAGCCCGCATCCACTTCGACCTGTGGCAGAGCTGAACTGCTGTAGCTACCGTATGCCGTATTTGGTGTGACACTTGCTCCTTACTCTTTCGATTTATGGTGAAACGTGCGGACGGAGCTTGTAAGGATTATTTTGAAAGCTCTCTAGCGAAATAAACTAAAACACATACACACACGCAAACAAATGCCGATTGTGCGAAGAAAGTTGCTACATGAGCATTGGCCTCTTTGCGGACCATATCTCGTGCAGTGTACGTTTGCTCTTGACCTTTGCCGATATGAGCAAAGTGTCGCATCGCTCGGGAACAGAACTGCCACCGCTCTGGGATACCAGCTTTCAGCAAACGGCTTCCGATGCTGTATACTGTTTCGATAATGTAATCACGTGTTCGGTTGCGCATGTAATGTACACGAGGCTGCAAACGATGGAAAGCCTTTTTCCCTAAAGCGAAAGGGGCATTCGAGCATTTTGGGCTGCAAGCGTTCAGCAAATGGTTCCGTTTATTGATAGCCATTACGGCAATTCAGTTATGTGGAGTTTTATGGACGAAAGCCCCTGTTATTGACTTTCGTTTACGATGTGCCGATGTTGTACACGACGCGGAAGGATTCTCGGAGGGCAAAAGCAGTGTGGGAAGTAGTGGGTGATGGTGGTAAACTAAGAAACACTATTTTGAATGTGCTGGTTTAGGAATAAACCAAGGTTTGTTGTACTTTATTTATTTTAAGTGAAAATTTATATTTAATACTCCATTTTTTTTAAACATTGACTGCATAAGAGCTAAAGCTCTATTCTTGTCGTGCTCTCCACTGAAGCTTAATCTGAGGATTCTTTTTTGCATAGAGTAGACTATTACTGGCATCTGACTATAAAAAAAAACAGAACACTATCATAGACATTTATCGTGATTTGCTCGAAGCATCATATTTGTATGGTAACATAAAGCTCTCTTCTCGAATGCCTTCCGATGCCCAACGACTGGCAAGCATTTCAAGCAGAAAGCCTCCCCATCGAAACGGATTTTTCTACTGTCATTGGCATTTATCCTTTTTTTTTCCTCGATCCTTTGTTGTCCTTCCGGATCATTGGAATGCCGCTGGCGGGTACGGCAAGCGAAAAAGCGAACCAAAAATCCTCACGCTCCGATGGATTGCATCCCGAACTGGAGAGACATGGAAAAAGGGCAAAAATCACTCATCACCACCGATGAGATCGTGTCCGGCGGGGCTGGTATGGCACTTGCCAGCGCTTCCGGTCTCTAACATTCTTGCCGTCGATCTGCCTATGCTGTTGATTTGGAGTGCCGCGCGTACCATTTATCAGAGTGATTTATGAGAGTTGATTTGATTTGATATTTATGAGCTGCCGTTGGTCATTGGTCGAGTGATCAGAATCAGAAAGAAACCCCAAAGCAACCTCATTTTTTTCTATTTCTGCGTTGCGGTTTTGCTACGGTCATGCGACGGGTGTTATTAGCTGGACATTCTCGCTGTATAAAGATCGTTCTTTTTTAGCATCGAATAGAAGAGAGGTATTAATCAAGTTCGTTGCGCAGAATGCTCTCTAATGATTGTGTTGAAAGATACTGGGAAATGTTTATTGCACAGCTATACTGACCCTTTAAGGACGTTCTTGTCATGTATCGCGATTGGCATGCAGCTGAAATAATGCGATACTAATGGTATGCAAGCAATTCTTCAGCCAAAAGGATTGCAGAAACTTGGTTTATTGCTAGCAGTGTGAAAGTACGTCCAAACCCTTCTGTAGTTCGTTAGAGCTAGTTTGTAGTTTCTTTAACAAAATGCATAAACAATTTCACTGTGGAAGAGAGCAAAAGGGAAGTTCATTTCAGCCGATGCGGATAAGGATTCCTTCATTTCCGGCTAGTGTACGTTTTGTTCTAGTGCTTCTTTGTCGAGGTAAGAACTGGCAGGATATTGTTCCAGCGCTATTGAGTATGGAATTTGTAGAAGTGCACCATGGTTGAAATCTATTGTTAACTTTCTATTGTTTGTTTTTTCTTTCCTTGCTTCTCCACATATTTGTAAAAACCTTGCGGCATGCAAATTAAGTTGAAATAAATAAATAAATAAATAAATAACAAGAAAGCATAGTGTGGTAATAACGTGCGGGAACCGGCTGTGTGAAGGTTCCACACATGATTCGTAGACTTTGCTTCTCGGGATCCATCACTTGGTGGACAGTCGGACAGTACTCGTCGGACTTCGCATTTCGGATTTAATATACTGATGGACACATTTGGGGAACTCTCATTGATTTTGAATGTAGGTAGACAACAGGTTAACTTTACTCTGCCAAACTATACAGCTTAAGTCTGTCTGCCAATAGGTTGATGCTTTATTACATATCGTTCGTACGTCTTTGTTCCTTCTTAGGTGGAGCCTAAGCTGACCTATTTTCCCACGCTAGAATTCTTCCGTGGTCGTGTGTGCATGGTTTGTTTTTCTAACACCTCGTAAGCAATTTGGGCTTGGGTTAACATTGTATGATGTTGTGGCTCAAGTGCGCAGCTTGCCAAGCAGTTTATGTATGATACTCTCTCCCTCTCTTCTTGGCGTAAGGGCCTACTAGATCATGCCTGTCATATCTGGCTTACTAGACTTATTTTACCACGTAGCTGGATTATTAGTCCTTGCTACGGGGGATTGTTCCGAATAAGATTTTGGTCCGGTTTGTTCGTCGGTGACCGTTGCCGCTACCATTATGCCATCGGGCAGCCCTCTTTTATGTATGAGTGTCTAGCTGTATAGCAGATTTTATATAATCCGCTACCGACCTATACTACACTAAAGGTATTTTAGTCCACCATCTGTGCTACACTCAAGCATCCCAATTTTTCCATTGCCTTTTTTCTTTTTACTTCTTGGGATTGCATTTTAGATTGTTTTCAATCGTGCATGTTTTTCATCGTAAATTACGAATTTCTTAGAGATTATCGTAAAAAGGAATAATCCTTGCATCAAACTATGTCAATCTAATCATCACTTTGTTTCCAAATGAATATTTAAAATATTAAAATGTTTTAGAGTCATATTCATTTCTGAATTATAAGAGTCATTAGAGTCATTTCCGCATGAACTTGCATGCACTTGCCGTCCACTTTACCACACTCCAACGCGTTGAAAGTTGAAACGTGGTTGAAATGTCAAAGGTCCCCTTGCAAAACCAGTAACGTACTTCAAACGGCTCCATAGCATGCATGAGCAAACCAAAGGCGGGTATTCGTTTTCATGCCAGCGCACCATAAACCAGTCTCATGCAGCCGATCAATTGCTTCATGAAGAGATGCGTAACTGTAGTCTATTGTGCCAAGGTAACATAATAAATATTAACCGATTTTCCATCCCTTGTAAACCACTGCTGTTTGGATAGAGTTAATGAATGCATCTGCAGTGCATTAATATGTCTTTCCTTAGTCATCATTTCATCCCCTTTGATTGTGTTCTTTTCCTTACTTCCGGTTCCTTTGCTTATCTTTCCACTTTCAGGTTAGTTTAATGAAGCGCCCAATGTGTACGGTTTAACTGATAAGCTTTCCCATCTCGACCGTCGTGTGTTGGACGACGCTGATGACGATAAGGTCATTTGGTTTTGAAGAATATACCCTTTGCCCAAAGTGTCCAAAGTGACCCTATGCAAGCATCGATCTGTAAAGAATAGTTTTCGTTTTCCGATGCTAGAACCTTGTTGCTGTCCCCTATCGGCTTTATATCGGCGTGTCTTGTCATCCATTTGCAATGTGCTGGGACTAACAGGGTGATAAGATGCTTCGCAGATGAACTGTGAGAGATATTGATAGCGCGAAGAAGGTGAAACCATAAAGTGTTACCACCGCTGGTCGAGAAGATAGTTTGATGTGTTGTATCTTCATATCATCACTGTTTGCACCATTCGTCCCAGCACCGGCGAATTACGAGATTTCGTGCGGTGGCTTGCGATAGCGCACTCTAGAGGGTGATTTCACGGTCCCTGCTGATGCTGTCTCCAACGTGCTGAAGGTCGTCAACACACCGCACGCCAAACCGAGTCTCGGTCGGAGTTCTTTTGATTCTTCCTCATGCGGTCTCGCAATCGCCGTCAACCGGGCGTACAGTGAAATCATATTAATCAACAAGATAAGGAAACCCCTGACAAAGATCTCAGCGGGGAACGTCGGGCCCTCGAGTGCCGGTCCTCGGTCACAGCCCACACAACCCACAGGTGGCAAGGGGTGGGAAGGCAAGATATGAGTAGTTGCTCGCCAACAATGGGCGCAGAGGGAAAAATGGCAAGTGCTAACAGTATGGGGCAGCATGTGGAGGTCGCTGACAGCCACTCGGTGCAGCTGCTGGGAGCGATAGAAGCGTCGCCATCATCGTTGTCGTCGTCGTCGTCGTCGTCGTTACCTGCTGAAGTCAACTTCAGTGGGAAGGAATACAGTGTAGACAGTAATTTCCTGACACCGCGTGCGGCACGTGAAGGAACGCCGCCACGGGCGGATGCGCAGATCGAAATAGGTTTACCACCGCGAGCGCCCTCGACCGGATGTGCCAGTGGTGATAGTGGTGAAAGCAACAGTACCAATAGCAGCAGCGAATCCAGCATCGCTGGAGCGCAACCGACAGCAGAGAACAGCCAGCCAAAAAAGAAGGTCATTCGGCGCATCGTAAAGGTCCGGCGCGTCGTCAAAAAGATGAAGAAAAAAGACGAAAAGTTCTGTGAGTGATCATTTCTTGCTACCTTGCCCACGCTATGGGTTCAGTTGTCCTGCTCCTTATTTCTTCATTGCCCATGAACGACCGTCTCTCCCCAAGACGCCAACAGCATCGCATCTCGACCTTTTCGGCGGTGGTACTTTATCACCCGATAAACCGAACTTCCAACGACCAGGACTAAAGAAGGGGGCGAGAACAAGAGGGAAACGTACCGACATCCTCGGCGCGAAGACCATGACCTTCGACCGGAAGTCACCCTTAACGAGACCGACGCGCTCGAAAGCTTCACCGAAACGAAACGCCCCATCAACTCTGACAGTGTGCAAGTTTGTAGTGACAAGTTCTTGCCCTTCGGCCGCATACGAACGCTAATGTTTTGCGCCGGGCTGCGTACTAAGCAGGTGACATTCCATTCATCGAACGACGGCAATCGACTGTGGCGCTATAAAGATGATGCTTTTCATCAGCAAACAATGTCGGTTGCGATAAGATATCTCGCAAGACCTAAAAAGAACGATCGATGGACTTCGTACCAGCGGGGGTTTGGTTTAGTTTTTGGTGCCGACAGAAAACCGCACATGATTGCAAACACTGTACAGGTTCTGCTTCGACTTGATAAGCGACTTGATTGGTGTTGATAATCGACAATCAATTGTGTTTTCGTTCCATCAGCGACCACTTCATTAGCCCACGCTAATCAATTAACAGTGTACCTTATCGCACAAACAGTTATCGTTGCTTTCAGGTTGGTTATGTGTGAATTGTAAACAGAGTTGGTCCGTGAACACAATTTCTGAAATTTGTTTGTGACAAATACACACTCATCTGTTAGGCCAGCACATGATTTAGTTGGAGTTCCTTTGCTCATTATTTCCTCAATTCAAACGTGAGGTTTGATCACATGAAGAATGTGCGAAGAATTAGAACCATTATTCTTCCATACATACGGGATCTAAAATCCTTCGAAGCATCTTCCGCTCGAACGCGGCTAAGAGAACTTCGTCAGTTTTGGACAAAGTCTATGACTCAGAGGCGTATGTGAGTACTGGGACTGTATAAGTGCTACATAGTCCCAGTTTCTTTCGTCGCGACATGTGTTTTGAGCAGAAACGTTAACGTAATAGAATACGCACGATATGTTACAACTGTGGATTCAACTCCTGGCAGAACCCAAGGGGCATGGTAGTTAGGGTTCATCGACCTTCAAGAGGCCTCTTTTCTCTCTCATCTCAAACTTTTTTCAGAGCCTTCTTTGGCGTCTAGGCACAAAGCGGTCCAACATTGCTTGTTACAACCTTTGGCGGATCAGGTTGTAACCTAGACGCTCAGGCCGCTTGAAGTTCGGGACACCGTAGCAACACTTTATTTCAAACAATTATTTATCGCAATGTCAAAAAAGTTCCCTCGGCTACCTGACATTTTACTCTACTTGCATAGATCTGTATCCTACACTGATTTTGGTCTTCATCTCCGAGGTGTATATGGCCCTCTCTACCGCTAGGTTGAAGAGTAGATCATCAGAACAGTAAATATTAAAGACTGGACTAGACTTATTAGGCACATTATTTCAGTTGTTTTGTCATCGTAATATTCCTTAGCTTCATAAGTTCCAATTCATAAGTTTAAACACGAGACTTTGACAGAAAAGAATATTTAAGCTTTATTTATCAGTTTTTAGTCACAGTTACGACGAATAGTGCGACGTGCCTGGTATTGCGACACCCCTGGCGCACATGATGGAACGAAGTAATCGCAACTCTAGGGAGATAGAGAGAACGAATTGAGCGCTAAGTGAGAAAAGATCTAGATCAAGAAAGAAACAAGAGATGAAAGTAAGTCGTGGGGACGGAAGTAGGTGGTGAAGGTGAAGCGTACTAAATAGGACCATTAGCTTCAGAACCTACGCTCCACATTACAATAGTTAAAGAAAGTTATCCAAACAGCCATCAATTTTATTTTTTAATTTAACTTAAAATTGTCCGCCCATAGAATTTATCAAAAATAGCTAAAAACACTAGGTGAAGTCTAACCTAAGCTTAAATTAGTAGGACGCCTCTGATGCCTCTGAGACAAACATGAAACGGATCATTAGAGCCGGATCTAGTGTGCCTCGCAAGATCAGATAGAAAAGAACGGGATCGGAGGGCATAGACAGGAACATAAATAGAGACCCGAGAAAGTAGTAAAGGCACATCGGTGGTGCACAAAAAAAATCCCACTAATAAAAATTGCTTGAGCACGGTCCCGTCTACTTTCCAAAGATTCTAGACCAAGCAATTGGCACTGCACGTCGTATGAGTTTATGACGTTAAAATTGAAACCCAGGATGTGTTGAAAAATCAACCTCGTGAAATATTTCTGCACTTGTTTCACGAGTTTCGTAGTCCAAACTACTAATCGTTTGGCACTTATTATGCTTTTCATTGTAAAAACGTGTAAAAGCATTAGACATTTGCACCATTTTCCTAACAAATTGTGAAATAAAAATTGCTATTCTTTGTGATTGATGGGGACCGATGAGTAAATATGAGTAAATAGAGTAAACATACTTTAAAACAAGAGCTTGTTTGATTCTTCATTGTAATGATTTTATAAGAGACTTAATTCCAATGCAACTTCGTTGCAAAAATCTTCGTTGCATTTCATAAATCTCGTTTGCGCGTAACTGTACTGACAGAAGCTTCTTAAAGCCCCTTACTTTGTGGTTCGCGTATACATTTGGATATGAACTAATAAGGTTTCTCGTTCACCACAGGACACAATAACCACGATAGTCAAAGCCCTCAAAGCACATTCTCAACACATAAAACAGCAACAACAAATGCTCCAAACGTGATAAAAGCTTGACACGCTCTAGGTGAGAAGGCAAACTTTGTTTCAGCCCCCGGGGGGAATTATTTCCTAATCGCACGCAGCCGAATTATCATGCCTGTGCTAATGCCTTCACACACTTTGCCAAGTTACCAGCAAAAAAAAAACCTCCCCCGGGGGGTTTCCTTGATTGGACAGCAGCCGGCACGGTGGAGAAGGCTAATTTCTGTGATTTCTCCGAAATACCGATTTAATAATTCATGCACCAACCAATCCCCTACTGCCCCATTAACGGGAAGCGGTAGATGATATTCGGGGCGGCGTTTTTGTTTCGGTCATCCGTCCGGCCCGTCACGACCTGATGCGGTCGCGTTCCATTTAGCCTTGCTGCCATACCCCATAGAGGTACGCATAATGGAAGCAGGGCTCTTTCGACATCCCATCGACACCCGGTGGGGCACCAACTGGTCACGAAACTGAACCGGAAAGGCGGAAAATGTGTGTCCTCCCATCGGGTCGGGCAGCATTCGGAATCGGTGTGTCGGTGTGTACCGTCCAGCTAAACCGGACCTGCTCGATGTCAACGATGTAACGCTTTGGTAGTGGAGAAACATATACTATAGTATACACACACACATACACACACTTACACTTACAGTTGGTACGCCACTGGTCACCGGACACCGAAAACAAGCCGAAACGGGGCAGTGTAGAGCGTGTCAGCACTTTGCGCTGTTTGTTGAGCTTTGGTCGCCATGAATAATTTATGAAGCGGCAGCGCACCGGTGACCAAACATGGCAACGAACCATTATGGGGGCGCGTGCATGCGGCCGTGTGCCAGGGGGTTGAGTAGTGATTGCCGACCCCCGGCGTTCGTCAATCCTTCCCGCTTTTTTGTTTCGACAAACACCTCCAAACACCTTTGCTTTCGGAACCGTAAATTCCGTTGCACACATCCGGCCCTGCCGGACTTATGCGACGAAGTCACGAAGGATCACCGGCAATCACAATAACAATAATGATAATCGGCGTAATCATTTATTACCATCACAAGTGTACGATAACGGGTAACGCTCGAGAGGCTTCGGGGTATTACTTTTGATGGTGTGCCATTGTTTTTTGTTGTTGCTTCGAGTGAGTAAATTAAAACTGTAGCTAACGCAAGCACCAACCAGTGGTGGTTTATGTAGATGCGTAACAGTAATGATACAGTGCTTTGGAGCGTGTAGTTAGGTTAGTTGCCAAAGTTAAGAATTTAGTGGTAACTATTCTTGAAAAATCATTACATTTTTTGGGTATAATTCATTATCTCAAAACGCAAAGGCACTGTAAATATTAGTATTGGGCAGTGATCAGTTCTACTTCACTATTTTCTAATTGGTGAGCCGGGTCGAAAGTTTTATAATTGTGCGGTTGCACCAGGATATTGAAGTTCCATTGGGTTGAAGCTTACCCAGTGTATTTTTTGTTTCTGGACTTGATTTCTTGAAGCTAAAGTTGTAAAGAGAATAAAAGAATTAAGGAGAAAAAATTAATTAAATAAATAATAAATAAATAAATAAATAAGAAATTTATATCTTTTAAAATATTCTTGGCCCTGATAAGAGCCGTTGGGGTTCACAAATGGGGTTCACAAATGGGGTTACTTGTCTTGTCTGAAGACCAAGAGGTGTAAGAACAAAGAGAGAGGTTGAGCCACAAATTTAGTCTCCTTTCATATCCTCTGGCGAGGATCTCATTTTTATTTCCATATGTTTTTGGGGATCTCACTGGACACTTCCAATGTCACGTTCGCTCATGACCCAATTAACTTTCTCACGTCAGACGCTTGCCCAAACGTCTGATTAATCGGGATCGAACACGCCGCAACAAAGAACGATTCCATCACTTGATAGCAGCACTACTATATCAGCACCAGAACAGCGACGCACCATAGTGATGCGTTTGTGCAATTGAGTTACTTCTTGTGTGTTGCAAAGTTGACAAATCATGAACAACGACAAGTTTACTAGAATCCTGTTCGCCTCCAAGTTGTTGAAATTGATTTTCTGATTATGATTTGCCCTGCAAAATTCATTCTTTTTATTCCGAATGCCGTTAGGCGGGCTGGTGGTCTTCATTTAAACGCTATAACTATTATCATTTGCGCCTTCAGGGATATTGCCTGCTGGCCTGCTATGCATGATAAACTAACAGGTACTTTTTCACTATTTGGCCGATTGTTTCAACCTACAAGGAGAACGCAGTGATACCTTTGCCTTCGAATTTTAGAATCTGCTACACTTTATTTATTTTTGCCTTTGTGGCGTTCTGTGCTGTGGTCGGTCAGATTCGATGTAACGCTTGGGAATTTAGCACAGCCTCAAAATCAGTTGCCTTACTATTATTGTAATGGCCATTATTATTTTATGGGATAATGCTGTCAAATTTGCACTGTGCATGAGAGGATTGATAGAAATCATTTTAAAATGCTGAGTTTTCCGCTAGGAGGCAAGGTAGTAAAATGAAATATTGCTAGAATTTGTCAATGTATAATTTATAGTTAATCCTATTTTCTAATGATAACGATAATTTTGTTTGGTTTGTGGTGTGTTTTTTTATTCACAACATTTATAGAATTCTTGAATGAGATGCAATTTTATATTTCTCTCGCATTTTTGAATGATTAAATAACTCATCTAGTTTGTATACGCCTGTAAGAAATTTCCACTGGCAGGATGCTAGGATGTGGCGTAGCCAATTGTGTGATTTATCCGTGGTGTGTATGTCTTTTCTCGCGGGCTTACAATTTTCAACTGTTTATTCGATCGTTCCATAAATTCATTTTACATGTAGTTCATTCGTTTCATTTCTCTAGTGTTCCTAATCTGTCATGACGCGTCCGTTTATACTGCTAGCTCGTAGTGTTGTCAAAGGGTAACAAATACAACACATAAATTCATGAAATCTTTCCTAATCTTAACGTATAAATTCCAACATTCCGGCCACCAAAAGAGAATTCTTTTAAACCCTTAACTATACTTATGATTCTAAGGTAATTCATGCAGCAAAAATCCTAAATATGCTCGTTAGCACTATCCTACCACTTTCCACTCAGTGTTTACAACTGATGACAGTTGTCTCAGCAATGATCGCTCATTGTTTACTCTGTGCTCACACGTTCTATCGGATCAATCGGTCGTGGTAATAGAGCTAACCTATTCGCGGCTCGTGTTATTGCTTTTCCCCCGGCTGTGCGCAACGTAACTACGCGTGTGACTCCGTCCTTGCCAGGGTGTAGCGCTGTAATGCGTCCCAGCGGCCACACGGTCGGGTGGAGATTGTCCTCCTTTATGATCACGAGCTGATTGATCTCCAGTTCAACCGGCGCGTTGTTGTAGTGCTTAGCTCGAGCCTGAAGCTGCTGCAGATACTCCGGATACCATCGTGACCAGATTTGCTGGACTTGCTTCTGCACGAGTTGGTATTCCTTTAGGCGGTTGCTCGGAATGTGCCTCATGTCAACCTCTGGTACAGCCTGCATATTGCTTCCTACAAGAAAATGACCAGGAGTTAGTGCTTCAGTGTCTGAGGGTTCGTCCGATAACGGAATTAGAGGGCGAGAATTCAGACATTGCTCGACCTGAGCAAGAAGGGTGAGCATATTCTCCTGCGTTATGCTAGTAGTGCCAATTATCTTCATCATATGCTTTTTAGCCGACTTCACCGCCGCTTCCCAAAGTCCTCCAAAATGAGGTGCCCGTGGAGGTATGAACTTCCAATCCATTTCATTGTTGGCACACCAGTCGACTATGCTCCTGCGGTCCTCATCGTTGGTCTTCAGCATCTCGTAGAGACGACGTAGTTCGTTGGCAGCTCCCTTGAACGTTGTCGCGTTGTCTGAGTGTAACTCACACACCTTGCCACGGCGGGCAACAAATCGACGTAGTGCTGCCAAGAACGCTGTTGTTGTCAAATCACTGACCAACTCGATGTGAACTGCCCTGGTCGCAAAACAAACGAAGATAGCAATATATGCTTTCGTAGGACTTCGGTTTCGGACTGTTGACTTGATCATGAATGGGCCACAGTAGTCCACTCCGCTGATCGAGAAGGGTCTATTTGGAGAAACCCTTGATGTCGGCAAATCAGCTATGGCTTGTTTTATCAGTGTGGGCTTGTTTTTGAAACAAACCTGGCAGCGATGGAAAACAGCCTTTGAAAGGTTTCTACCACCAATCATCCAAAACCTTTGGCGAAGTGTGGCTAGTAATAGCTGGGGACCAGCATGTAACAACTTTACATGATACGCCACTGCCAGTAAAACACTCAATGGATGCTTCGACGATAGAATAATTGGGTGTTTGCCTTCTTCTGGTAATTCAGCATTACCAAGCCGGCCACCGATGCGTAACATACCGGTATGATCGAGGTAAGGTGACAACCATTTCAATTTGGAGCTCGATGAAATCTGTTTTTCCTTTTTCAGGTATGTTATCTCATCGGCAAATGAGTCCTGTTGAGCCAAGAAGCATAGCTTCAACTCCGCTCTTCGCAGTTCCAAAGCCGTAAGCGGTGGAATAGTGTTCTCAAGCTTCCCGATGATAGTCTGCTTCTTGAACCTGACCATTGATGCATTGCGAAGACAATCAATGAATCGTAGACAGTATGCCATCACACGTCTCATTCTGTTGTAAACGGAGAACCGCTTGAAGAAGGTGCCACGGAATTCACACTTCGTAGAAACTGTTACGATCCGTGACGCAGCTACTCGTTCTTCAATGTCCCCGTCGTGCTTCTTTGGGATTGGTGCAGATTTTGGCCATTTGTCTTGGCCGTAAGCCAACCACTGAGGCCCACGCCACCAACGATTACACTCCAACAGTTCTTCCGGCTTTAGTCCTCGTGATATGTCGTCCGCCGGATTGTCACTACCAGGAACATGACGCCATTCTGCCACTCTTATCTCTTCCTGGATCTGTGCCACCCTGTTGGCAACAAACGGGTTCCACCGACGTGGTGGGGAATTCAGCCAGTATAACACCGTCATCGAGTCTGTCCAGCAAACGGCTATCGTAGAAGTCGTAAGAGCCCGACTCACCTTCTGGTACAATTGAATTGCCAATCGTGCGGCACAGAGCTCCAACTTGGCAATTGAGTGCGTATTTGCCAATGAAACTACCTTGGATTTGGCAGCCAATAGTTTCACTGAAGTTGTCTGCATCGACTCTGCACGCACATAGCAGCAAGCTCCATAAGCAGTTTGTGACGCATCAGCAAAAACGTGCAGTTGTAGGTTGACCGTCTTTGGATGAGCAACAAATCGAGGCACTCGGAGTTTGCGTAGCAAATATAAGGTAGAGTGAAACTTTCTCCACTCTTCTTGGAGGTCGTTGGGTAGTGCACGATCCCAATCGTATGCCTTTCCATCATGCCTTAAACACCACAACCGCTGCAGAAAGACTTTCGCCAGGATGATGGTCGGACCCAGTAGGCCAATAGGGTCAAAAATGCTTGCGGTATACGACAATACAAGGCTCCTTGTTAATACTTCTGCCGGTGATGGAAGATCGACCTTGAAGCAAAACATATCGTTTCCGGGTTCCCAAACTAACCCTAATGTGCTGACTGCTTGTCCATCCTTCCACTCGTGCAAGGATTGAATCGCAAGATCCTCCTGCGGCACGTCTCGTAGTGACTCCGGAACGTTAGAAGCCCATTTCTTCAAAGTGAAGCCAGCTGAATTCAGCATAGCTGAAATTTGCTTTTGAACTGCTATGGCTTCGTTTATATCGGTCGCTCCGGTAAGCAGATCGTCAACATAAAAATCATGCAGGACGGGATTTACAGCCTTCGGGAACTTGACCTTATGGTCATGGGCAATCTGCTGCAGTGTTCGAGTGGCTAGAAACGGAGCCGACGCCGTACCGTACGTGACTGTTGTCAGCTCATACGTTGCAATGGGATCTACTTGGCTCTCTCTGTATCGTATACGCAAAAGATTCCGGTCCTGATCACTGTGGAGAATCTGACGATACATTTTCTCTACATCCGCAACGATTGCTATGGCATGAGACCGGAATCGCAAGATGATCGACAAGAGATCCTCTTGAACGATTGGCCCAACTAACAGGGTATCATTGAGGGAGTATCCCGAAGTCGTTTTGCAGGATGCATCAAAAACGACTCGTACTTTGGTGCTTGTGCTGGATTCCTTCAGCACTGCATGATGAGGTATGTAACAATGTGTTATGCTGTCATCCACCGGTTCTGTAAGTTTCCTCATATGCCCCAGCTCCTCGTACTCTCTCATGAACCGTTTGTATTCAATATCCATTTCAGGATTGCTCTTCAAACGACGTTCCACACCTAGCAGTCGACGATCGGCGATCGCCCTTGATAGTCCAAGCACACGGGATGAACTTAGATTCTGAGGTAGAGAAACGACGTACCGACCTTGTGCATTACGATGAGTAGTGGCAACGTAATGTTTTTCACACATGTTCTCTTCCAATGACATAGCTGGACCCTCCATGATGCTCTCTGTCTCCCAAAACCGTTGTAGCATCCCATCAAGCGTAGCTTGAATGGTCGTTGTGTGACATGACCGCTGAATGGATGTCGATACAAGGGAGGTATTGCCAGCAACTGCCCAACCGAAGGGAGTTTCAACCAGCCACGGTTTGCCCTTTCCCAATGAAAGTTTCCTACCGGTGTGCATCTCCCAATATGCTTCACTTCCTATCACAACATCGATTTTGGCAGGGATGTTGAATGCCTCATCTGCTAGATTGTCTGTTGGGAATTTCCACGCAGTCACATCTATCGGTTCCGTAGGAATGTCCATTACTGGATTTTTCAGCACGAGGAACTCAAGCTGACTCGAAAATTGCTGCGATTTCGACTCTACGGTGGCTACAATGCAGCCCTTAATCTGCTGTGATGCCTGCCCGATACCCGACACCGTGACGTTAACTTTTGACTGCGTTGATAACATTCGCCTTGCCAATGAATCCGAAATCAAATTACACATGGACCCAGAGTCCAACAATGCTCGAGCTTCGTATCTGAATCCATGATCATCTACTAGGTTGAGAACGACCGTTTCGAGGCATACTGCATCGACATCCGCATGAACACTCAATATAGCTTTCGGATGTAGATGATCATGCAACATGCTGTGGTGACGTGCATTGCATGTATTGCATCGATGGCTCGAGCTGCAGGATTTTACTTGATGCCCTCTGTTCAAACAATTCCAGCACAACCGTTCACTAACGATGATTTGTCGCCGCTGATGCAGTTCTTTCTTTGCAAATTCCGGACAGGTCCGGAGATTGTGCATTTCTGCACAACCTAACGGACACGACGACGATGGTACGGTTGCTGGATTGGGTTGCGGCCTCCGTGCCGTTGCTGCATTCACCCCAGCCTTTAGTCTCATTTTCTGATCACTGCCGGTCATTTTTCTCGAATGCAACTCTGTTTCCTGCGCATATGTCCTCGTCGACCGAAGGATTCGGACGCGATCCTGTAGGAAATCTATCAATTGTTTGTACTTATCTTTTTCATGATGCGCAGAAAATTTTTCCCATGCAAGGATGGTGCTCGAATCCAGCTTCAGGAACAGCATGTTCGTCAACGGGGTGTCCCATGTCTCGATCGGCTCGTTCAGCTTCTTCAATCCGTTGACATGCCGCGTGAATTCATCGACTAGCTGCGCGAGTTCATCCACGTTCTCCGACTGCACAGCGGGAAGATAGTGAATCTTCCTGTAATATTCACGGGTCAGCATTCGCGGGTTGTCATAACGTTTCAGCAGGGAGTTCCAAGTGACGGCGTAATTATCTGCCGTCAGAGTGGTATGCTCGAAGAGCAAACCGGCATCACCCTTCAGTGACGACAGCAAATACTGTAGCTTCATAATTGACGGGATGTCCACAGAAGAATCAATCATAGCCACGAATCTGTCCCGGAACGTCAACCATTTTGTCGAATCACCGTCAAACGTTGGTAATTCGATTTTCGGTAGGCGGAGATTAATCGACCCAGTATGGCTGGTCGACAGGGCACTCGCGTTGGCATACAGAAGAGAAGCATTAAGGGGGTTAGCCTCCGTAGGCTGTTGCTGAAGAAAGAAACCCTTTAAGCGTCGGAAACGCGAATCCATATCACACCGTTCCTGTATGTAACCGTCGATGGCTTCGGGACGGTCATCTAACTCTTCCAGCTTAGAGATAGCATCCATAAAATCCGCCTTGTGGCATTCCAACTGTTCCAAGCATACCGGAATATCGCCACTATCCCTAGCCGTGTAGGAATCCTTAAACTGTTCCAGGTTTTGTATTAACGCATGCGCTTGGCGCTTTTTCAATTGCGCGGCTTTGATCTTCTTCTCCATTTTCAAATCAGGACGCTTTATCACTCACACTCGAACACGTATTACACCAATTGTCGCGCACTTAAAGTCAAGTCCTGGTGTATGTAGTAGTGAGCACGGTCACGTATTGCACTCGGGCGCGGGAACGTTGCACACAACTTGCGCACAAGATAGAGTTCACGGGAGTTTAACGCGGGAAACCACAAGTTCAAAATGGGCACATGCGTCGCTGGCTGTTGCCAAAGGAACGCTAAGCTTGCGGGACGCGAAGCTAACGATACACGAATGTTATTGATACGGAGTATCTAATCACACACGACAAACTGTGCCCTTGCGTAGCAAGTAACACAAAACTTCAATGTAAGTACTTTTAATGTTTAAGGCAATATTCGATTAGCAACGAACGTTATGCCTTACACATACACACACACACACGAACACACACGGAACAAATTGACGTAGATCAAATTCCGTTCTTCACGTAATGAAGATATCACACTGCAAAATAGCACCCTTTAATATCCGGTTCGAAGGACCAAAATGTAAGAAATTTCCACTGGCAGGATGCTAGGATGTGGCGTAGCCAATTGTGTGATTTATCCGTGGTGTGTATGTCTTTTCTCGCGGGCTTACAATTTTCAACTGTTTATTCGATCGTTCCATAAATTCATTTTACATGTAGTTCATTCGTTTCATTTCTCTAGTGTTCCTAATCTGTCATGACGCGTCCGTTTATACTGCTAGCTCGTAGTGTTGTCAAAGGGTAACAAATACAACACATAAATTCATGAAATCTTTCCTAATCTTAACGTATAAATTCCAACAACGCCTTTTTCCTCAGCAATTGTGTTATAAGTCTTCACGTTTATAGTTATGGCTTGACTTTGGCTTTTCTAGTCGCATTTGTGCACGTTAGGTACCGTAGTCTCATCAAAGTGTACCATACTCAATACTCTTCCAGTAAATCCCCACGTTTTGATATTATTACAAGAAAGGAAATGTACAGCAAATCCTTTTTAAATACTCCTGCACTGCCCGAGCTAACCAATGGTTCGCTACGCAATTAACATCAATTCCGACCCTCGTGCGTAACGCTCATAATACAAACGAAAACGTGTCCCGACGACGGCAAAAATCGAGATTTTACCATTTGCTCATACAGAAACGGGCGAAGAGTGTGTTCGTGCAGACCACGCGGTTCACACGATTGCTCGATCAATCATCGGTCAGCGGTGCGTGCGCTGGACACGAAACGCGCGAGCAGTAAACGATTGCCCCTTGTTTATTGTTACATTGTGGTACGCTAGATGAATTTATTTTACCGCTCTGAACTAACGGCTAGTAAAAAGGGCATTGGTTCGCATTCGTGCATTCGTGAAGCAAACGCAAAATGGCTTATGATTTATAATTGATTTTGAGTTTGCATTTGTTTACTTTTCGAATACGTAAGCTAGATTATTAGATGAAACGATCGCACTTTTGCCAGTGCTCGTGATGTAACTTTCTACACTTCCTTCGGTGACTATGGAGCATACACCATTTAGCATGCGAGACCGAATGAAACACGGTCTGATGCGTAGCACAAACGCAACACTGTGTTCCCTTTTTCGGGGAACGACCAATGGAACACAACATTCAATGTGACACATTCTACAGCAGCATCGCACAGGGTTTTCACGTACGGTTTTATAGCTCTATGGCAATCAAAATTCCATTTCGAATCCATTTGGACACACCTCGCACGCGTGGTGTCGGTGCGCAACAAATGAGTCTTCAACCTGGTGAATGTTAAAGGACAAAAAAACACAAAAATCCTGTTTTCCCTTCGTAGCTTTCCCAGCGCTTTCGCTAAAGGCAATAAGACTAGCAAACATCATTCGAACCGTTCCACTTTACCGAATCGCTCTGTGTCGCATTTTTTCCCTTCTCCAATGACCGATTGTTGGAGCAAACAGCATTAAGTCGAACGCACAGCTGTTGACAATAATTTTTGCCTCAACCGTTCCGTGGCGAAGATCTGCGGCAAATTGGACTCTGCATTCTAGACGAAGCACTGTTATCCGCTTGAAAGTGGAGTCCTAGCGGGAAAGGGAAAACAAAACGACAGCGAGGTTGTGTTTTTGAGCTGATCTTTCACCGATGTCTTCTGGTTTGGCATAGGGCCAGCATCCGGCCATTTGTATGTGTGTACATTTCCATCGTGATGGCTCTTTGTAACCGTAATGTACAATAAAGCAGTAGTGGTAGAGATTATGCAAGAGGAACGAAAACCGGACGACTGAAAGTACACTGCAGGGCGGCGCTGAGAACGAATCGAACACATCCACGTGTGACTTTTAGACGAGCAACAAACATTTTACGTTTTTGGGAAGAAAAAGGAGACACGTTACCTCCCTACCGTTTCACGTATTTGATTACAAAACGAGCAGCACATCATGATGCGTGAAATTTGATGTTACTGGATCAGAATATGAATTTTCCCGACCATTGAAAATGTGATACACTTTACGATGGAGACGCCCAGTACTTCGAACGGATCCGTGGAACACGTTACGTAACGTTCTGCTTTCCGTTGCATACTGCTAGTGGACATTACGTAATAAATTGAAAAATCTATGATGTAACGATGAGTAACGATAATGTTTCATCTACGGAATTACGCTTTAGTACGACGAAACGAAACAATCCCCATCATCCCATAAGCCATCAAAGCTTATTCAAAGCTTTTTATCAGGGGGCTTAAAATTAAAACACAGCAATGCACTTACAAGGAATCATTTAACAGCACAAACACACACACACGCATACAGCACCACCACCACTACTGAATGTTTCATCCCTGACCCTTTTCAAGCAATAGCAATGCTGACCGCCTTTCTATTTTCTTCTCTATCCTTCCGTTTCCTCTAGGTAAGTAACGATCGCTGTCAAGTGGAAAGTGACTGGCATTGTGATAACGGCGTGAGTAACGATTAACGGATAATTTCTGTAAATGATACATTGTTTGCCATTTCTCTTAATTGATTGAGGGTTCCCTTTTCTCTCTGCGTATGTGTGTGTGGATGGTCGAATCAAAATACCTTAAAGCGAACTGTTGGGACGTTTCTGATACTATTTTCCACCTTCTACCTCGTACGACCTATTCCAGCCCTATGAAATACTCCTTCATCGAGGTGAGGAGTTTTCGTTGGGTCTGGTTTGGGACGCTATTCGTTTAAGGGGATTAGCAACGAACCCTCGTTCGTGTTCCCATCCCGTCCCGTCATCTCTTGACCCCCTTTCTCTTTCCTATTGTCTACGTCTACTACCAGACAATGGAAAATAACTCCTGGCAGACAGTTGCTATTTTGCGCGGACGCGCCATTGTAGCGCACTCTATGCTGCTATTCCGGTGCGTATCATTGTATCCTTTCGATGGCGACCTTTCTTGGAAAATGTGTGAAAATAATGCGACCGGCAGGCAAGCGCAACACCGACAGGCGTGAGTGAGCGTGAAAAGCCCAACAACCGTTTTGCCCAACCGTTGTCAACCTTTGTCGGCGAATGCGCCAGCCCCCATCGCTCCTTCCTCATCGTTTCCCACTCATGCCCCATACCGTTGCGTTTCCTCACGGGAAAAAGCTTCCTTTGCAAGTGTGGCAAGGTTTCCTCCCGTGGGACCGGTTGTACTTTTCAGTTTCACGCTTCAACCTGCTGGGATCAAGACCATCCCACACCCTTCGCTCCCGATCGCAATCCAATTTTTATTCCCTATCGCTTAATATTTTGTACACATTGCCCTTCGTTCGCTGCGGTGAGCTTGTACTATTCCTCGCCGTGCAAAACTGTGTTTCCCACCGACGCATTATCCCAACTTTCTTTGTCCTGCTAGATGTTTCACGCTGTGTGTTTTTGTCTCTATTCCTCCCTCCCATGTGACGATTTGTCTGGCCTTGTCTTTGTTTTGCCTGTGTGTGTTGTTGTTTAGAGCGGAAGAAAAGCGACGTAACATAATAGTCGTTTTATTTATGCATAAAGGTGGGAAGAAACGGTTTAGGATAAGAGTCTAACCACCACCCCGCAATGGGTGTTTGTGTACAACAATTCGGGTAACTCCCGGTGCCGGGGTTGAACAACATGATTAGCCTTTAAATGAAACGATGTTTAAAGGTGAGAGATAAAAAAACGCTGAACTTGCGTGACGGCACGGTGAATGGCCCCGTTTTTGTTTTGTTTTGTTTAGCACGCCTGCTTTCTTTCAATCGCGTGTTCGAGGACGAACACGAAAAGTTGATTGCTGCAATACGGTTCCTCGAGTAGATCGTTCCAATTTTTATTGGTGAACCGTTTACGACTAAGCTCCTACAAAGATATTGGTGTGTGCAACGGTTTTCATTTTGCGACGTGTACGGTTGGATTGATTAGATCCATTCTCATTTGTATAGAGCTAGTTATGTAAAATTATGGTACGAACAAAAAATCGCACTGCTTTATGCCATTTCAAATGCAATCTCACGAAAATTATTCCATTCGCATATTGGTGCTGCCGTTGGTTAGTAATACAATGAATAATAATATATCGGACTAAGCAATGTGAATGAACACATTAGCTCAGATTGGTGCTCCATTCCCACAGGAACCTCACGCAATCTTTCTCCTTGACCTAGACGAAGGAAATGCGAGCAGTGAAAGGAAAGGCATATCATGAAGCGTATTGCGCATTGCACACTCCAAACAACGCCGAACGCATTATTCATGTTTCTGCCGCGCGATGGTTATTGGGTTTTTGTTTCCCATTTTTTTCTGCTTCTTGCAAGCAGCTAGAATGTTTGTTTCTCTTTCTGGCTAGTTGCAAGTTTTTTTCCCTTTATTTGCTGTCACTGCTTTCAGTTGTCCTTGTCTTGTTTTGAAAATGGCTTTCTTCGTCACTCGAGTGCTCTTAACTTCGTTTTCTACGATCATGGGTAACGTATATCATATTTTACTACTGGAGTGTTGCTCTTTCTCTCAAAATCGACTAAAATTCTGTTTTTCTCTCTCTCTCTCCGCCACTCTCTCTCTCTCTTTCTCTGTCCCAATCTTGTTGTTTATTCGTACCAAAACACTGCGAGAATCCAGATGAAAATGGCACTTCAATACACGCAACTTGTGCAGCTCAAATAAAGATGAGCAATACGAACTCGGCCAGAGAGTGGCACACGATTGAGCGTGTTTTTCCGAGAGAAGCTTTGGCTGGCGATTTTCCGCGAGAGTTTCACACGGCAACTCCGACGGTAGTGCGACCTCGCTAATGCGAACGGCGAGTCAGTTTTTCACTAGATCTTGACAAATGTAGGTCACCCGATATACCCACCAACACCGGTTCACGGAGTAGTAGTGTGTGCATATGTGTAAGCCCCGAAACTAGCCGATATTCCTGCTTCCCTATCCCATCATGTGTCTGCCGAACATGAAAAGTACACCATACTCTGTCGTTAGCACCGTTGGATAATCGGGCGAACTGGAAGGTTTGTTACCAACTACCATCAGTCCCGTACCAGCTGTGTACATTCGGTCATGCTGGAAAAGCGGCACTGTGCTAAGCAACGTACTTTCGAAACGAAAGATTTTTTGAGTGTTTTGCACTATCCTGTACACCGAGGAGTTGACACAGCTCTTCATCAAGTGACACAAAGTGTGTTTAGTGCGTGCTAAAACAACGCCACAGCGGAACTAATCTCCACAAAATGTGCCACCATTCCGAGAAACAAACCGATTAAGTGTTTCCTGCCGTTGGTGCGTTCCCTTCGCGACGTCCGGTTGAACGAAAGGAAAACACCATTAGCGTCGCAAAAACCGTGCTCGGGAATGTTCCTTCGCGAGCAGCAACAGTGAGGCCACGTGGTCGATGAAAAAGCTTGCACCCGCTCGCACATTTCCAAAACGCTCCGTCCGTGGCGACGTGGCACGTGAACCGTTCCAGGACATCATTACACGGCGGCACGTTTCGCACCACCGCTCTCGCCAGGCGGCTTCTCCGGAGGCGTTCAAGCCAAAACAAAAACAAACACGGTGGGCGGTGGGTGTAATTCATGGCCTACTGGTGTTGGTTATGAGGGAGCTTTCCCGAATGCAGCCAGTGCTTAGTGTGTGCGAATGCGCATCGAGTGTGAGTTTGGTTGTAGTGCGTTGGGAGGGAGACAAATCGCAAAGTGGATGTGAAATGAAAACCTGGAATTCAGCATCTTGTATCCTGTGATGGGTCAGTGTGCGTTTGTCTGTGGTTGTGTGCCGATTCGACGCAAGTTAATTTGTTTTGGTTTCTATACTGCTTATCAAGCAGGAGAAGACTGCTTTCAGCTGTAATTTTCTACTCTCCCCAGTGTACTCTTAAGGAACATATCTTTTGTAGGGCCTACCCCAACCACTTTACACGAGTAATCTGCTCCTTTTGTCCTAGGGCGGGTTTGAAAAGAAACTTCAACTGTTGTTCAAGTGTTTGCTTAAATTTAAATTGATTGACCTCACCGTCCGTATCAAGCATAGTTGAGACGAGTAATATTTACTGGTGAGGACAAGCCTACCCTAACAATGCACTTGACGAAAGAAGTTCTGTTTAAAATGTAATTCCAGCAGTGTCTATTTTTGTTTACGTATTATTTACATTTTACAGCCTTTTCTTCCCCAGAAATGTTTCACCATTTCTCTTTCATACCCTTCTCAATCGTCCTGTCTCAGTACGCTTACACTTTGGAAGGAAATGTAAATGAGTGAGCTAAAACAAAATAAAACACTTCAACCGAACCCGCAAAACCCTAACCCCCTACCACAACTGGGACGGATGTGAAGCAGTGCGATTGTGTAGGGCTTTATTTTCCTTCGTCTAGCCCTTTGAATCCTCGCGCTCGGGAGGATGCTGCCGATGCTTCCCCATTGGCATCCCTTTCGCGATTCCCGCGGCTTTCCGTAGTGATAGTGGTTAGTGTTACGCATAGCCCAGTGTTGTCCTTCCCTCCGATAAACCTCCAACACCACCCCACCACCAACGGGCGCGGTACCCAAAGTGTCAAGTGCTTCCGAGGTCTACTTCAACATCACCCTTTACACGCCGATCTCGAGCAGGCTTACGGGGACGTAAAGTTCGCTTTTTTGCCCCTCCCCAGCACTTCTCCCACTGTGGAAACTTTCACCGTTTGCCGTACAATTTTTTTTGGCTCATCGGAAACCAAGCGACAAGGACTCCGGAAAGGGCTCACGTGAACGGACTGCCGGCTGTTGCGTGACCCGAAACACAAAAGAATACTTCCTGTTGCTCGGGAGCACCGTACGCGCGTGCCCGTGTAATTCTGTCCATTTATGTGTGTATTTTGGTAGCGGCCAACGAACACAATGAGTCAAAATTTCATCAACCTTTCGGAGATCCGAGGTGAGTGTGTATGTGTGTTTTTTTTTTGCTTTCTTTATGACTTTGGTGCGTGAAGATACCGTGTTGATTTAGAGGAATAATTGAAGTGTCGACAAAAAAAAGCACAAAATCTGCTTCCCACCGTAACGCGCACCACCAGCGGACGATGGATGTTTGTGCGAAAAGGTTCTCGTACACGGGTTTTAGTGTTTCCAAGCGAGTACGTGTTGATGGATGAGATCATTTCATGTCAGTGAATCAAACTGGGCGAAAAAAAACTGTACACATCACACCGAACTTACAGGTGTGAAAATGGTCCTGTTTCACACTCTCGAAGGGATGGCCGAATATTGTTGGTAGCAGAGCGTTGAAAAGCACCTTGTGACTAGGTGTTGTTACGTTTTTTCTTCTTTTAACACTGCACCAGATTGTAAAGTTGGAAACAGCAGTGGTTTACATACGCTCGTTTTAGAGTAGAGAACGGCGTGAGTTGGTGAGCTTGGGGAGATGGTTTAATGCCGCCGTTCACTGCACGGGCAAACCCCGAGCGTAAAGACGTGTTCGAGCGTGCTTGAGCTGGATTACGTAACGTAGACCGTTTCCTAGCAACCGCGTTGTGTAACGATGATGGAGGCGCCTGGTTAATGGTAGCGAACTAACTGCATTTGTTGCCAGAATGCATTCAGCGTAACGAGAGAGATGCATCGATTGATATTCTTTAATTTCGATGTAAACTGACCAAAGAAAAGCGATTACAAATATGTGTGTTGGAAAAATCTAAACCTCAACAAGAAGCATTTAAAAATTGACTCTAAATTCGTTTTCGCCTCAAAACTAAAACTCTGACGATTAGGGTTTTTTGTTGGGATAGGCACGTTCCCAAGACGTAGATTAAGCTTAAAAAAAGGGGAAAAAAGGTATCACTGATACCGACAGTTAATATCCTTTTCATGACCATTGCCACAAGCCTCATGGCCAAACGCAATCTGCCGCATAAATTAGCTTTTAATGTGGTACCATGAAGGGTTTCTGTCCGTGTATCCCGTATCATCTTCACCGCAGCCCGAGGCAACCTGCAACACGGGGACACCTTAATCTTTCGGTGCTCGCCGTTCGCCTTAACGATGTTTGGCCATGCCAAACGAAACGTGTTGGATTGCGTGTTTCAGTTCAATTTGAGACGGGAAGCCATTGTTGTTGGTTTTTTTTTGTTCTTTCTTGTCCTTCTAGCTTCAACCGCAGCTGGAGCGACCGGTCGACGGTGTCTGCTACAATGAAATCGTTGCGTAGCGTGGGAAGGAATATTAATTTGATTTTCCATATCTCCACCACCCTTGCTGGGTGTTGCTTGCTTGATTACATGAGCTTGTCATATCTGCACCCACCGACATCCGAAGGCCACGGTCGCAAATTACATGGAAAATCAAGTCGCTTTTATCCGGTGTCACTGTTGTGCCGTCCGCATTTTGATATAATTTATTGAACAGAACAAAACTTTGCTGCTATCCGTCCGTACTGTTCACCCCGCCTTCCCTTCCCCATCCCCTTTTTCGGGGAATATTTTGGTTTTGATAGTCCCCGGATGGATGCGATCCGAAACGGCGGAATTAAACAAAATTAAAACCAACCGAACCATGATGGGTTCGGTTTAAATGATGTCGGTTAGAAAATTAGGCAAGAGTAAAGTTTCGCTTCCGAAGCGCCACCAACATTCAAAAACCATCAATAATGCGTACACAAACTCGTACACACACACACACTCAGACATGAAGACTGGCTGAACAACGTTCCGAAGATAAAACACAAGGCGGGAACGGCGAACGGCACAACAGTCACTCAAGAAATTTCACCCAAAAAACTTTCCATTTAGCAGTGAAACGAGCATTATCTCGAGGCCGAAGGCTAACTTCACCGCACTTTCTACGCTGCAGCCGGCTTTCCCACCTTCCCTGCCTGCCAACGTCATTTCCGGTACATTGCATGCGAAGACACTTTATCCGTTCGGCGCTCGGTCCACTGCGATGGATGTGAATGATTTTATATAACTTCTGTCCAGACGGGGCGTTTGCGCAGCTGCTTCTGTACAATTCGCCTGCTAAAAACTTTCCGCTCCGTCGCGATGATGAGTCAAGCGAAACCGTCCGTCCCGATCGTCCGGGAAGCTTGTATGCGAAATGAACATAATAATAATTTCTTCACCGAACAAACAGAAAACTTTCCCATCCCTTTTGCGGCATTCCGCGAAACGGATGCGATTTACCTCACATTCCCACGAGGGCTGTTGATCCGTCGAGCGTGTAGTCTGGTTTGATATGCAACGGAGAAAGCTTTTCAACCTCATTCATTCTTTATCAGTATCAGTATAAAAGTTTAAAGTTTATCGAAACCAGATTAGAAACCATCGGCTTGGGAAGGAAGATTTTCCGGGATATGTTGTTTTTTCCTTTAATTTAACATTAAATGCTTTAGAAACGGGCTTTCTTAGAGCATTTCTTTATTTAGGAAATTGCTTAGGAACAACAAAAAAACTCATTGAACCACAAGCAAACGGAATTGTGTTGTCTTAGTGCGATTAAGAGCTGCAATCTAATTATGTGGCCCGTATTTTCTCACCCCTTTGCCCTTTGTAATCATTTATCGCCGGTCCGGTTAGAATTCACAATTTATGGGAATGCGTCTAGCGTTGCGGTTGCAGTGGTAATAAATTTACCTCAGTGTAAGCCGATTGAAAACGCTTCAGCTATCGCATTCCAGAGTTTACAGGCGGGAAAGAATCGACAGGAGAACGAAAGTGCAATGGGTTGCGTAGAAGATACGGTGCATGTTTACACGACCATGATTTGATTAATTACACTTGCGAATTTACTTTATCATTCTTTCATTGTTTGTTGTGGATTTTAGTAAGTGCAGATTTATGCCAGAAAGATAGATGAATAATTTTTACATAAAGTTTTTTTAAACAATTTACATTGGTTATTCGTTTTATAAGTAAAAAAGCATTCCAATGTTAAAAGCTATTTGTGAGTTTTTATATCCCATCAATATTGTAGTCGTATTGCACGGTTCCAATAGCTGTTTATTGCAATCATATCAATTTCCCAGAGCATTTCAATAACTATGTCTGCACAATGCACTTTCTTTTCCAACGGCTGGCTTCGTACAACAAAAAACTGCGTGCAATTCAATTGAAACTCAATTCTCTGGCGGCGTTGAAGAGCACCTTTTGTTGTGCATGCAGCGTTCGCCGAATTGCGTACCGGAAGCCGGTGTGATGCAATGCAATATCGGTATTGATCTCTGCTGAAGTGCAAAGAAGGAGCGGCACACAACACTTCGCCTCGTGGCAAACATCAAACCAATTGACGCTAGACAATGCGACGCTTTTCCATTTTGTCACGTTTCCGTACGGGCCAGGTTTTGCATGGCACACAATGCCTGGGATGATGGTGCCGGGACACTAGGTGTTGTCGGAAGCAATAATTGTGTCGATAGTAAAACCCACGGGCAAATGTTTTCCGTCCTCTTGGTTAGTGTGCTATGCAACGAGTAGCAATATTTTGCTTTTTCCATGAACAATTTAAAAATGAGTATCCATTTTTCTCCATTGTGATTTCCATTGATTTAGTTAAATGTTTTTATTGATTTTTTAATTTTGTATAGTATTCAATTAACTAACTATGTACTAATTTGATTTGGGTTACTAGCATTCATCTGAATAATTATACTGAGTCAAAAGTACATTGTTTCCACATGTTTTGGTTGGTGGTATTATATTCCATGATGTTATTATCGGACTTTAATAGTTTTAAAATTATTATCGCTGAGGCTATTACTGAAACGCGCGATCTTGAGGATTGGATTTAAGATCAATGCAACAAAGACAAAGTACCTGTTTGCCGGTACAAAATCTCTTTGACCGTGATAGAGGTCGCTTGCGGATCAAAGTATCAATTGATGGTGACGATCTTGAGGTTGTAGAGGAGTTCGGCCTCCTTGATACGATCATTACTTCAGACAACATCCTAAACGTGCGGAGGCGCATTTTTCAGGAGAATTGTTTCTGCTGTGCACTCTATAAGCCCCTACGATCCAGAATCTCCCAATAAGAGACGGAATGCAGCTTATACGAGTTATGAGTCTTAGACGATACGGCACAGGATCCCAAAGCTCTCGCCATTTTCGAACGGAGAGTGCTACGGACGATCTTTAGCGATAGTTTGTGAGCAAGGCATGTGGAGAAGGAGAATGAATCACAAGCTAGTGATGCCTCAGCTGTCAGAGTTTGGATGCCGCCGAGAGTGGTTTCATGGAAACGGCTTGGCTGGACAAGGAGGAGGAAGTTAGTATTATCGAATAAAACTCATTACAATTTTAAACAACCCATTGAAGAAAGTTTCCATTCCATGAATTTGAAATACTTGCATATGGTTTGGCTACCTTCAGCAGCAAACTTCATTCCCGACCATCACGACTATTTGTTGATATCCTCATAACGAGGAAACTATGCGCATCCATCAATCACTTTCCAACCTACAAAATACGCCGTTCGATTAAATTAAGTCATAAACGTGTTTAAGCGACCATCGCAACCCATCAGCCATCCCGCGCCGTAAACGAGAGACAGGCAAAGTACATTAGACTGTTGACGCGCGAGTTTTTCTTGCTGCAGTGATGCAATGAGCGAGAAGTACTAAAGAAGAGTGTCTTTTTACGGTGTGCCAACGGTAACACTGTCCACGTTCAAAATCTCCCATTCATGCACGCCATAAAATTGGTACCCCATTACGCTTAAATCATTCACCTAGCGTCTGGATGACCTTTACGCGCAAGAAGCTTTCCCCGAGTCATGACAACAACAGCAGCAACAACAATAATATCGTCATTTTCCGGAGCACTTTCCCATCCAAACAACACCGAACTGCAAAGTTCGCTTGCTCTTACCCACATACGAACACCATCCAACCCACCAAACTCCTCACGTGACCTTTGACCGATCGATTCTCGACGGCACGATACTTTCCTTCGGCATTACCGCCCGCCGGGACTCGTTCGGGAAACGGCTGGAGTGTCTGAAATGGTAGCTTTGTAGCTTGCCATTCACCGAAACCATGGGTTGATCTATTCATACCGGAACGGTCCGAAACGGCGTTCAGTGTTCCAATTGCTCATTTAGCAATGCAAACGTGTGTGGGCAGCAGGGCTCCATGCAGACTCGAGTGCTTAGTACAGATGCTAAAAGAAAACTTAGTCTGTTCAGAGCACCGCCGGGGTCCGGGTCGGACGGCAATCATCCATTCCGGTAATCCCGTTTGCTGAGCCATTGCTCGTTTTGTTTTTGTTTTTTTCTCGTTGGTGCGCTCTTGCGCCTCGTTATCGTTACGCCATCGTTAAAAGCTCCGCCTACCCAATATCCTGTGTGTACTGCTGTACGGAGTCCAGATCGAAAATATTCCGCAACGGATTTTGTGCTCAAAGTCGAATGTCCTCAACTTGAAGGTACTTAGCGTGGAGCAAGCGCGCATTTCTTGTAGACCTACAGCGTGGAATGGTTTTATCGCATGGAACCGTCTTGGACAACAAGAATTTGGTTTCTTTTTCCCCACTGCATGGAGTGTTCGTTCGTTGCGCTGCATGGTACGGGTGATGCGCGCAGACAAATTAGCGTGTTGGGTGGGCTTGCCGGTGACAGGATCAATAAAGATGATAAATTATAATCGAAATAAATAACATTTCTCGCGGAGCCACGCTACAAGGCAAACCGTTTAATGGTTGCTCTCGGCTGAAGAAATTAACTTGTATAAATTGTACCCTCCAGTGATAGTAATTGTGATAAACAGTGCAAAATGGTTCGGTATGGTGGTTAGCAGATGAGCTATGTCACTGTGAAACAGAAACATGTAAAGGTTTGTATAATAATAAAGAATTTTCTATGAACGCTCCATGTTTTATAAATAGCCTTAGTATTTAACTAAGTCGTAACTAGTGTTGAAAGGACATTGGTTATTCCGTCTGTATTTATTTTACCAAAATCGTTTGTGTGGTTGCATCGTTCATTGTCTACCACACTTTATCAATGGATATGGCATAAAACGTCATTAAGGAATTCACAAAGAGCACTTCAGCATATGAATACAAACCTTAAGTACATGATGAAGAAAGGCTTTCAGGATAAAGATTTTGCTGATTGAGACGGAAAGCATTGTCCGAATAAGTAGACGATATTGAAGTAATTGTATTGGCTTTCATTCTACCATTCAGAGCGATTCAACAATAAAAGAAGTTATTAGTTTAGTTTATAGAAGTTAGTTTGTTCAAAACATTTATTTATTGAATATTGAAGGAAGTATCTTGGATTTAACGATGAAAAGATCGCATGATAGTTATTTAAAAACTATCGATAATTTTCATTAAAGCAAGTAAGAATAATATGTTTACAATGCTTTCGATGGTTCGACATATTCACTCACGGACCTTTCCGACTACACACTCCTTTTATTTGTTTCAAAATTAAGCTTAAATCCCATTTTCATGTATTCACTCGCAACGCGTCGATGGCGAATTGTGCGATATTTGCACACATTGAGCGCATTATCTTTCACTTCAATCGTTGCTGAACTTCCTGAAAATGCAATTATAGCCCATAATTTATTGCACAATCGTACGTTCAATCGCAGCCAATTCACATTGGCCACTGCCACAGTTCCGGCAGTTCGCGTACGTGCTGATCAACGCAACTCCCTTTCCAAATCCATAATGAACTGTCATGCGGATGGGGTGAGTTCTATATTTGCAATCATCATCATCAAAATCGGGCGGGGAAATGGGACCAATTGTATCGTTAGTGATATGGTTTACGTGTCGCGTGAGTATATAGATTGTTAGCTCTAAACAGGGCTCATGATTGTTTTAATTAACCACTGACAACTGGCTCCATTACTTGCGACCCGAAATTGGTTTCATTGTGTACAACAGTGTAAGGAGGCTTCTCTTCATTGTTTGCCTTGGTCACAAAACCGGATGCAAACGCTACGCCCAGATGGTCACTGTGTCGTTCACTCCCGTGGTCAACCGGGCTGTTACTTTTTACTGGTGGTTATTTAATCCAGTGTACCGGTGTTCTGACGCGGAATTTATTTTCTTCCCTTTCCGTGGG
Source organism: Anopheles moucheti (assembly GCF_943734755.1). Taxonomy (NCBI): domain Eukaryota; kingdom Metazoa; phylum Arthropoda; class Insecta; order Diptera; family Culicidae; genus Anopheles; species Anopheles moucheti. The sequence goes on from NC_069141.1 coordinate 47,916,122, forward strand.
TGACCACGGCGATAAAATGTCGCACCGCTTTCTTAATGAGAACATGCTACAGCACCGCACAGTTGGAGATTATAAATTATGTTCTGCGAATAACACGGGCAGGAAATGCTGATCGTGCTGGTTTCGAAACGTGGCCGTGGGCCGCACGCTTGGAGGCAAACATCGTTCGAAGGACGCGACAAGGTCTCCAGTATCCCGTGTCGCTGAATATATTTTTCAACGCAGCCCACCCAAATACCGAACCGCCAAAGTAAACTTCCGACCGATACGGTTGCGGAATAACTGCTACATACGTGCCATTTTTTTACCTCCGTGCCGGTGGTATGTAGTTGTTTTGAAAATTTTCTTGCTGCGATCAACACACTTTCCGAGGACAATCTTTTCCTTCCGCCCGATTTGGGTGTCCGTGTGGGAGTTGGCACGCGTTGGCAGATGAAAAACCATTTCCGTAGTACATCCCGCGTTGTGATGGTGATTAATTTTCCTAACGCTCAAATAAAGAATAAACCAGGCGTGATCATGACTATGGCCGGTATAGAGAAAGGTACAATACGCGGCAAAAAAACACAAATCACATTTTCCCTTGGCTGCATATCTCAATGCGAATCCAAAAGAATCTGTGCACCCGCCCGCCAACGGTTCCGTCCGGCAGTTCCAAATGATTTCAAACAAGCAGGTGGACGATGGTAGGACGGTTTGAAAATACGGAAAAAGAGGAGACGAAGCAAAATGCAAATAAAGTTGCCGCTGAGCAAAATGGTCCGGAATGCCGTGGCTGCGGTTTCCTCTCGAAGCGATATATATTTATAATTTGCGACCAAGCAGTGGCCAAACGGTTGAAACACCTTTTTTTTCATCCACACGCGGTGGGTTATATTTCGCGTAACATTCCAGTGTGACAGTGAGCAACGTATTGCTTCGCAACAGTTTTGTTTCATTTTGCTACAATGATGCAAGCGAAGTACAGTGAAGCTCAATTGTGGGGGGAAAATGCATGAGGCGTATTTGGTTTGTGGGGTCAATGTTTGCGCTCACCAATCTGCAATATTGTGCACACTACTTCGACGATGAAAAAGTGTAGAATATAATAGAGTTGTATGAGTTGTATGATCGCTAGCCGTTTTTTCGATAATACAAAAAAGTAGAGTTGTGATGTTTATTGAAGCAAAAGTGGGGTTAAAAGTTCCTCCAAACATAATACACCACAAAATGTTGTTAAACTACGAATAGACCGTTTATTGACAAAATTAGCTCTCTGTTCTGCAACTTCCTCACCTCCAACTACAAAAGAAATTATATCGGTCTCGCTTTATTCATACAAGATTATTAATCACGCTTCATACGGAACATTGCCGAGACCTAAACAAACGCTTTTCCGTAACTAATGGATGCGATTTTTCACGCCGTTCATCCCGCACACTTTGACCGCAGAAAAGAGACAGCCGTCTAGCAAGTGTCTCATACGAAGGTCAACCGGTTCACATGCTCGTTCGTTGGCCAGAGAGGTGTATCTGTTAGTTTCGTATTCTTTGTGGTGTCTCCTATGCATCACTGTTCCCTTACAAAACATCTTAATGGGACAGCAGAGTGTGCGTTCCTGGCCAATCCATCCACAACCAGAAGCGATAGTATGGGTACAATTTATCGGCTGTCAAAAATTAAAACAAAAATATAGCTACGATAGATCGTGTTGCTGCTATCGGTTTTTTTTTCTTGTGTGTCCTTCGTAGAACATCTTTCAGGAATGTACACCAAAAACCGTTGTTCGGCGTCCGATGACAAGGCTTGGAAATGTGTCCACTCTTATATTTTCTCGAGCGTGTCGAAAAATAGTCCATCAAATACATCATTTGTTTTGGGTTGCCGTTGGTTGGCCATACGCTGATGCTGTTTGTTTTTCCTATTAACGCAATGCACAACAGGTCATCAAAATAGAAAGCATGGAGAGTTTTAAGTTTGACAGCTTAATTGAAGAAATGGTCTAGCGTTTGATCGATCGCGACATGTTGAAAATGTTACAGAAATATTAAAACGGTTTATGATTTAATGCTGTTTAAGTGAAATATAAGAATAAAATGCGTAATAACAATAGAAGATAAAGAAGCATTAATGAAGCAAGCCATTAAAAATAAGCTTGCATAAACATAGAGAGAGCAAGAGTGCACAACGGTCATTCCGTACTTCTTCAAAATATTGACTCAACGTAAAATACAATTCATATTGCTTTTGAAATACTTTCTTCTCCAATCCGTAAGAGGTCATTCTATGTCGGTTGTAATCAGTAGAAAAAAAGAGAAAACAAACGAAATTCAAAAAGCATCTGTCAGAATTATAACTTTTACTTAACATTCATCATTCACCTTATTATGTTTGAAGGGTCTTTAAAGTTGTAGTTTTGTAGCTGTTATCTCTTAGCAATAAGCATTTATAATCTTCGCAATAAATTCCAATCTAATGGAATGCATACATGGAGACGCCTGGTGGCTTTGATACGCGCTCAATATCGATTGACATCTACGTGTTTACATGGTAAAATAATGTTGATATTTCATCAAAGCACTTTATCTCTTCCTATAATCATTACAGTTATTACCATACATACAGCTTCTTCCTTCTATATCACACCTCATTACTGATGCTGATTTTCACTTCTCTCGACAAAGCGATGTCAATATTCCGCAACGTAATCAAACATATATTCCTATCTCTAAACGATCATGCTATACGGGAGACACGACGTGGATTTAATACGCGTTCCATTTCAACCACCACAGCTTTTTTCCATTTCATTTCTCCTTCGTTAAACTAATCTTAACATGATTTTCTTTCCTTCGCAATGAAATGGAGCAGAACATCGTATTAAGCCCATCCTGCAAGCAATTTGCGAATGTTTTCATTTTACATCGACCAACGATGGCGACAAATTAAACATTAAATCAACATCTTTTTTCTTCAAGTGAAACTGTGCATAATGATTGTGTATTTCGAAAGTACATTAAATATTGATTTTTAAGTACTGGAATGGCAATTTTCCCATTTGAGACAATTTAAGTGAGTTTTACAGAAACGTCGACATTTCTGTAAAATTATTTTACAAAGCGTATAAACAATGTGGCAACGAATTACTTTCTACCTTCTCTATTAACTCTGCATTATATATCTTGCACAGCCTTGCAATGTTAACAGTACAGCTGCATTTGTTCCTGTCTCTCCAGGCTGATGAGTTCCACAGAAATCTCTCCACGGCCACTCGGAACATTTTGTTTGCATTTAATTATTAAAATTTGCACATGGTGCACTTTTGGGTCGGAGGTACAGCAGGGCACCAGTGTTTGTTACCGTGGTTCTACTTCAACTCAATACATGTCCCGGAAGGAACGGTTGCACAGTGCTAATTGGCGTCATTCCCAACCAGTTGTTCCAACCGTCGGTCCAAAGGGTCTGTTGACAATTGTCGTTCGCCTGTTTGGAGCAATCCGAGAGCTTCGCCCCCGGGCAAAGGTGTGTTAGAACGGTTTCGAAACGAAACTAATGCAACCATTTTCGAATGTAGCTCTGGCAAAAGGGGTTGGAAATTTGATTTAAAGTCCGTTTCAATTTAATTTACCTTACCCTCTGCAAACGGTTTCAATTAAAGCTGTTTCAATATTGACTCAAACTTGGAAATCGTAAAGGGCCGATGCTATACGTCAACAACTGAAATTGTCTTTCATACTGCCACATCAACACTGTTTTCTTGGAAAATTTAAATGAAGCTTCATTTCTGTTGAAAAGGAGAATTCAATTTCTACTAAATGATTTGCAAATTTAATCACTCGCAATGCACTGTGGATACAGCGATGGTATCTAGTAGCCATGAAAAGGGGAGCGGATTAGACATATAAGGGCGTCTAAATTAAATAGCGCTTTGACATATAATCTAAAACTCGAAACTATTTTACTCAAGAGCTCTCTGAAGTTTGTCTTTCTTATCAAGTCAATCATAAATCACATATGGAAATTAGCAGAGTGACGTAGTGAGTTTATGTAGTGATTAAAATCATTTAGAAATTTCCAAAGATTTTCCAACGATCTCTATAATGCACCATCAGGATAAACAGTGTTTTCTTCCAAAATAAAAGAAAACACCAAGAAGCTAACCCACTCATAATAAACGGGACCAAAGCAACAGCGAGAAAACGAGTTGCTTCCGCCGTTTTGACAGTTGATGAGAATTTTAAATGAGATTTTTAAATCACTTTTTCCACCAAGTCGAACCGGAACAAAATCGTCAGCCTTCTATACCATTCATGCACCATCGTTTGTTTGTGGTGTGTTGTGTATGTTATTTTAGCCTACATTGGAGCTTTTTTAAGTTTTAACCTCCTCTTTTATTACTCCCCGCCGTTGCTTGCTTTTGCCACTTTGGATGAAACTTTCTTTTACCTCGACCATGCTAACCGATCCATAAGCTAAAAAGACAGTTTTTCATCCGTATCCTTCCACTTCTTGATACCGCAGCTGAACGATTGCCATACATTCCTGCACCAAAGCATGTCAAAGCACGTTGAGACATAATTATTGGATGGAGCACCCGGGCATTCCGGGTGATGGAAAAAGTTGAATAGGAAAAGTTGAAGGAAAGCATCTCCTTCCTCTTCCGTCTGTTGGTGATGGATAAGTAAGAGACATCTTGTTGGGCACGTGACGTGAAACGTTGTCACATGAACTTGGAAAACTTTTGTTAGGATATTGCCGCCGTTGTTAAACTTGTAAACGCTACAGTGAGCTTTATGCTACTAATTATGTATGAAGCAATCAAATAGAAAAATCTTTTTCCTAACTGTGATGGACCCTATTGTTTTATTGAGTATACGTTAGCAGCTTAAGAAAATTTAACAAAACACCAGATTTGTTTCCGCTTCAATTGCAAACAGAACTGCATCCGGTGTGAGCCGTCACGTGATGAATGATTGATTGAAGTTGATTAAAACCGGATTTTGATTAACATATCTCTCGAATGTTTTTATTCGATTACGTCCAATTTCATTGCATGTCGCAGTGACATCTTTCTGCACCGATAGCTTCCTGCGACTAATGTCTATCGACACACGGCACACCGGATGGCGCACCGGATCGGATCGATGCAGGCAGTTGTCTCTACCTCACCATCACCATCCGCTACCACAGCCCGTTTCGTGATTGATTGATTTAATTTTCATCTCACCAGAACGAAGGAAATTCAATAAACTTCCAGCAATCCAGGCATCGGTCTCATCGGCCATTGCCATTGAACCGCACATCACAAGATGTACGACGCACTAAAAATAAAGATCTGCCCTGACCTTGTGCCGATGCAGCTGCGTGCATACGATACATTTAGCGGCGGATCAAACGGTAGGCGGAGTAGGCGGTCGCCTAGGGCCTCGTCGTGTTGGGGGCCCCAAACAATTTGTGTCGATTGTGCGATTTTTGGGAATTTAACAGCAGAGTTAATTTATAGCAAAAAAAATAATTGAAAAGGTAAAAAATTGATAAAACATATCTTCCTTGGTAGCGTAAGAGGTACGGAAGAGGTAGCTCCTAGTACAGCAATTTTGGTCGAAAACCGCCGAAAAGTATGCAATATTTAAACACTAACTTTCCCGTTGGTGGAGAAAAATTTCTTCGAAAACTACCAGTTTCCGAATGTATAATACCAGGAGAGCATCCACGGAAGAGGTAGCACCTGGTACTGCGCCGTAAGGTATGCAATGTTTATACACTAATTTTGCAACCAACTTGCAATGCAATGCGCCGTAAGGTATGCAATGTTTATACACTAACTTTGCAACCAACTTGCAATGCAAGTTGGTGCATGCAAGAAACTTGCAAGATGGCGCCCAACTTCGTACTTGCATGCAATCTTGCATGCAAGTTTGTATGCAAGTTTGTATGCAAGTTCTTGCATCCAAGTTTGCATGCAAGTTTGTATGCAAGTTTGTATGCAAGTTTGTATGCAAGTTTGTATGCAAGTTTGTATGCAAGTTTGTATGCAAGTTTGCATGTAAGTTTGCATGCAAGTTTGCATGCAAGTTTGCATGCAAGTTGCATGCAAGAAATTGCATGCAAAAACTTGCATGCAAGAACTTGCATACAAACTTGCATACAAACTTGCATGCAAGATTGCATGCAAGTACGAAGTTGGGCGCCATCTTGCAAGTTTCTTGCATGCACCAACTTGCATTGCAAGTTGGTTGCAAAGTTAGTGTATAAACATTGCATACCTTAAGGCGCATTGTATTGCAAGTTGGTTGCAAAGTTAGTGTATAAACATTGCATACCTTACGGCGCAGTACCAGGAGCTACCTCTTCCGTGAATGCTCTCCTGGTACTATACATTCGGAAATTAATAGTTTTCGAAGAAATTTTTCACGACCAAAGGGAAATTTAGTGTTTAATTATTGCATACCTTTCGGCGGTTTTCGAGCAAAATTGCTGTACAAGGTGCTACCTCTTCCGTGGATGCTTTTCTGGTATCGGAAATCTGAAAATAGCTGGTTGGTATGGAATTTCGTACCAGTCGATGGGAAGTTTGAGCGAGACGAAGCATGCTTTCCGTTTCATCCATCTTACTTACACTAGCGGATTGCTCTCACGAGTTTGATAATATGCAATGCAATAGTGATGGGCAAATTTATTCCACACTGCTTGTGTCACCTCTTGAAAAACATGTTTTTCTGGTATCGCAAATCTGAAAACAATTGTGTTGTTCATGGTCTTAAACATCAACATGAGCGCAACAGGTTTCTAAGAAATTTCTCTGATTGTTACCGTAAAGTTAACCGATTGAAAACTGTACCTTGGGCGAAAAATCGTAGAAGGCGTTGGACTAATTAGGATTCGTAAATGTACGTGAATCGTAAATGTGGCGTTATGGTTCTCTTTAGCGCATACAAACGTTTATATATAGACTAGCTTACTAGGCCCGTTTACAAGGCTACGCAACAGAACTCTGAGATGTAGGGAGCTTTCTTTCCGAGACTTTGCTCCGAGACGAGTGTTGTAAAAATAATGTTTGAAGTACACCTCCCTAACACCGATAATGCCGTAGCAAAATTATAGGCCCCCCTTTAAAAATTCCGCTCTGGTCCTCCTAGGCGATTGATCCTCCACTGGATACATTCATCATCGACTTAACTTGCAGAATGCGATGGATGGTGTCTTAATTCATAGGAGGTGGAGAGAGATTCAAATCTTTTAATATTTGATACCTACCACACAATGCTACTGAACAACAACAAAAAAATTAAAAAAATCTCTTTGAAATGGTAAATGCAACACACCATTCCGTTCTCATATTTTTGACTGCTTTCGCTTTGCATCAGAAGTTAAGGCATACATCATTGTGAATTTGAAGAAACGACTTGTTTATTTTAGTCCACTCCCGTGGCAAACAGTAGATGCTGTAGGTTGATTAGGAGCGAATGGCAGTAAAAAGAGAGGAAACATTTACACCCACGTTCAGCATGGCCACAGACAAAATGCCCGAATGCGATTTGTTCGCAGTTTCATTACGCGATCGCTTTGCCAACTGTGCCGTTGGGCAAAATGTTTGTTTATTGTCCCGAAGTGCACTAATTACCAACAATTAATCAATGGACCGTTCTTTGGACTTTGCCATGCCAGTCCCAATGCTTGAATGGGGAAAAAAACAAAACTGTCCAACGTGCGTGTGTTCAGGGAACGTTGAAACGTTCCACTATACTTGCGAACCATAACACTGAGCAAAATGGCAAAAGGATGTTTTAGCACGAGTTCCAAAAACACAAGGACGTAGTAAAACTTTGAATTTTAGGGTTGGTTTACCCTCGGATCTCGCTGCTATGTGGTACTGTTACAGTTATCGGCCGTTTGCGTTTATGCTCGCAAAGGGGTTATGTAAATGGCAAAAGCTCAAAGCGGTCTTTAAATATTCTCTTGGGTCCTGTTAAACGTCCTTTGTGTTCTTTTACCGAATCGTAAACAGTGCATAGCAAAAATTGTGCCTTTATTAATCCTCAGTTTTGTTACAGGGTTATAGAAAATAAGTTTTTATACTCAGATTTAATTTAATTTGTTAGATATATAAATAGTTTTAAGAACATAGCTTATGTTATTTGCATGTCATGAAAATTATCATCCAACAAAGTATTTTTCAGTCTTACAACAAAAAATCCAGAGAAATACGCATCAAAAGAATTGAAGCTTAATTATTAAAATAGTAATTGGTACGTTACGAAGGTTTTTTACAGCTGATATGTTTACGTTTGTATTTACAACTTGTGTATTCCAACTAGAAATTTATAAAAAAGTTAATACGAGTAAAGAATAAATAATTAACGAGTGGTCACATACAGATATCATTGTGTATATGTCTTTATCAATCGCCAAAGGACCGGGAGATGCAGAAAACTAATCTGATATGTTAATGAATTTGTTAATATGAAAACTGCAAGGATCTACTCCAGCCTAGAGTATCCAGAACATGCTTCTTCATAATTTGTCCAACATAAGAAAACGAAAGACGAATCGGTATGTTGGGTTTATAAACCACGTAAACCTAATTTCACCATGATATGAAATTAATTCTCTTGAGTCACGCAAAGTACTTGCTGCGAGACTGTGATTGAAAATTCAGAATTTTCAATTCACGCATTGTTTACACTGATGTTGTATCTCTCATTGAATAAACTGTAACAAATTTGATTATGGAAAATAGTTTACGAAATAAAATTATCTTAAATTATAATGTATACAGCAAGTCTGTCTGCGATCCATGTTCTGTCTGCGATATTTTTCGAGGGATCGAAGGAATGAAAACGGCAATGGTCCAATGAAAGTTTAACGTATTAAATTTTTCCCTTCACGAACGGATAAAATAACGACGCTGAAAACTTCTCAACACCATTCTTATGCTAATGCTAGCGAGTAGCAGTAGAAAGCTCCTTGCCCGCAATCACTTTTCCTACAGCCCAACTAAGCCCGTATTGTGTTTGCATGTGTAAATGGAGGGCATAACGCTCGTTGACTATCGAACATCGAGACGCAAAAGTTGGTCTTGAGTAATGAAATCCCTAGTCACTGCCAGGCGCACACACTCGGCAAGGATTAAGAAACCCACCCGTTTTACAATCCACCAGCGCGTACCAAATGCAAACGTGGTGCTATGAGCCCAAACTTTCTACCACAGTCTAGTCCGTCCCTTCGTTTTCTGACTCGATAACTCGATAAACAAACTGAACTGCTTTCTTATACCATGCCTTCCTCCGTGCGTACCTTATCCGTTCGATGAATCTTTAATTTCATCGACACTTCCTTCAACATTCAACAACCACCTTTCGGAACGGTCCGTTGCATTTGCACAAACACAGCCGTCGTGCTGGGTTTGCATCGAAAGCATATTCCAAATCGAATGCCGACCGGTATCGCCCTTGAAGCAATATGTTTGCCAATAGCAAATCCATTTGGCACAACCATTAGAGCGCTGAAAACTCGAGCACGGTTTTATACATGACAATTGGAACGAGAGAGGAAAAAACAGCGCCCAACCAAACCTCTGTTGATGACATCTGCCGGCATTAGGTTTTTCTTGTTGCTTCTTATAATCTTACCTTTTCCTCATTCGTTATTCTCTTCTGCAGATCTGCGAACAGCATTTGACCTGCTCGACCGTGACCAGGATGGGCACGTGACACCAGAAGAGCTGCAGTTCATGCTGCGAAACCTCGGCATCCACGTGCGGGACGAACTGATCGACGATCTGCTGCGGGAAGCTAGTCGGACAGGTATGTTTTAAAGCGGTTTCCATTGATTTTCTCAGCGTATGGAAATTGAACTATATGGAGTTGCATTTGTATGTGAACTATACTTTTTTTCGGTAAGATTTTTAAACTTACCTTCTTACAGCAATGCAATACTCAACACCTTCAAGCAGGAAAGTCCAAATATAAATAACGGCAAAATGTTAGCTATTACTAAACATATTAACCATCAGCAAAAGAAGATAAAAAGCAATACAATTTTTGCTAGCGGCAGCATTAGATATCATAACATAAAAATATCATTGAGATTATGAGACGTTTGTAGTGCATATCGGAGCGTCTTAATGCTGAATAGTTACCTCCAAAAATACTTCCAAGTCATTCATTTTGGAGATACTGTTTAAAAAGCTCATCGCTGTGAAAATAAACGTTAAGCATGGGCAATTCAAACAACTGCTGGATTTACTCATCCATTATGTTAATGTGTTTTAAAAGATCTCACTCATTTAGATATCCTAGACCCTGCTCCCAACTTTATTCAAACTCACTTTTCGATAACGTTTAAGATAGAGATATAGCCCAATCAGATCTTTCACCGTGCTTTTGCCTCTTGGTCGAACACAAAACAATAACTAAACAAGCAGAACAATAAGATTTCAAGCTTTCCTTCCAGAAGCGGCCACATCTTTGAACCATTCTTTGGAACATAATTTCTCGAAGTAATCGAGCGTAAGACTATTTCGGCATCCCTTATCGAAGCAAACTTGGACAAATACAAACATTCTCACACAGACACACAAGCACACACACACCGAGTGAATGCTAGCCGAGTGGAAACGGAAAGCGAACTGAACTAAGCATGTACAATCGGGTGCCAGCTGCAGGTCACGTGCAGCGGACGCTATAACATTTCCAGAGCTTTAGGGGCAGTTTATCCGATCGCATGAAATGGAACGACCGAACGAGAAAGAATTGTTCATCGGGTTGCCGGTGCAGAATAAAATGAAAATTCTCCATCTGATAGAATTTGCGTTCAAGGACAAGCGTTCCAGAGAACACGCTTTCTTAGGTACTTCGATAATGTTTTCCTATCAATCGTAGCTCTAACGCTGTGAATGGAATGCCGGGAATAAGCAGTTACCTGTCCCCGATACAGCCATGTTTGCTCTTCTCAGCCTCGGTATTAACTTCTTCTGCCGATAACTCCTCCACAAAGTACAACGCCCTCATAATCCGTTGCATTTGTCACAGGTCGAGGTAAATCATTCAAACCCGGAACCCGACGCTCTGCTCGTGCTTACCATAAAATTCCTGAATCCCCGTGTAAGCGTGTCACCTTGAGGATTTGGCCAAACCTTTGGCGGGAGTTTTTCAATCTCCAAAAAGCGGATGCTTTCCGTAGCAACCTTTGGCAGACAGTCAATACCGTCACAGTGAATAGTCTTCAGTCGTGAGAGGCAATCGTTTCCCGTGCCAAAACCGTGCACCTTGAATGGATGGTTGGCGCCCTTCCATGTCGGCACATTTCCATTAGTCGCTGCCAATCGCAAAAATGCTTCTCCGGTAATGTCATCCCGTGCGGTTTGGTGCCGTATATTTATTAGCAGCAAAGGACGCTAAGGACGCTTGTTATGGAAAAAAAGTAATGTCCGGAGCATTTTTCGAAGAATTTTCTAACTCTAAGCAGGCGTAGGCGGCGGGTCGTTTCAAATCAATAGAAAGAAATTACACTTTTCGATGAATTTTCTTTTAATAACGCACCAGTTGCTAGGCTATTTTACATAATAGATATTATTGTTCTTATATTGACTGCACGACGACCAGAGCATCCGTTTCTTGCACGTGATCTAACCGCTTGCAATGGGGGATTTCGATTGTATATTCGTCGAAATCCATAGCGTTTCACATTGATATTTCCTAAGAGATACTTTACAGTAACGATACTGAAACGTTGAATTGTCATTCTGGAGCACTTCTTACGGATTTCATTCAACAAACAATGAGAGCTACAATAGAAAAAACGAAGATCATAAGAGCTTTCGAAAAGTCTGTGATGCATTCGGATTCGTCCATTTACTCTCTCCAGCTCTAACGGTAAGCTCGAGTACGCTGCAAAAGCATTTACGTAAGAGAAGTGCCACCTTCATTCCATTGTGGCATTGTTAAATATAATCGTAGGATTACGACTAAAACTAAACCTCATTTTGCTTTATGCAATCCGGTCCATATGCAAGGCTGCAAAAGGACAAGTTTTGTGGGGGAGCAAGAGCACAATGTGCAATGATGTGAATGCACATATTCAAAACAGGTAACCAATTATATTTTTGGGACATCAATGTCGAGCCAAACGAAAGGTTTGAATTTGTTTGCAGTATGAGAAATGGAATTTAGATGGTTTGTTAAAGTTTTTGAAGGTTTATAATCAAATTAAAACAAAAGCTTGTTGTGTGTATTATGCATTTGAAACAAAAGTTTTAACCCTTAAAATTTTTCGTTCAGAATTTATTATTCTTTTTTTTATTCGTAAAAGTTTATTTTAATCTGAAACGAGGTGAATTATTATTTTTTTTTAAATTAATCCATTTAATGTCATTTAGTCCATCCCATTTCATAGCGGTAACATTGTCCAGAGCCAAAAACTCTTGTTAACCCTTCAAGCACATTGCTGCGATCGCAAATTGCGCTCTCTCTATGACACTTTTAAGGACATCTTCCAATCTTTTACAGTTTAACTATTGTTTTCCAACTATTTTGTGAAAATTGTTGTAGTTACAACATCAACTGTACATATGAAAGCTAGGAGAATCTTGTGACATCGGCCATTGAAGATTATATTCATCTCTTTTTCAATATAGTAGTTTTCAGTAGTTGTAGTAGTATGGTATTTTTTCTACAAATTAATCTTGCTTGATAAGATGCTACATATACATGGGAGACGGTAGCGACGTCGATATCTAACTCGACGGATATCCCTATGTCAGATTATGTAGCAATCATAGCAGCTTCTACAGTAATCGATAATGACAAAATGTTGAACCATATTCATTTCTGTAGATTTTATTAAACCATTGTCATTAAAATAATTACGAAATGTTCATGAAATAATAAATCCGCATTACTTAACAGAGATTTTCTATTTCTCTATTAAACGATTTACTTCTTAGTTTGATAGGTAGTTGGATCACAGATCAGGAATGGGTCACTTTTATAAACGTTAAAATTAAATCCAGTTACTCTTTGCAAGGGAAAAAAATTCTCACCTAAAAATACATTTGAAACAACTCTTCTTATAAACACAAGCATTCAAATATTACTCTTCTTGCTTAACCCTTGGAATCGCTACGGTGTTCATGTACGTTAACCATTTCCCGCTGAGCACTCTCGGAAATAGCACTTATAGATAAATCTTAAGCAGGACCATCAAATTCGTAAGCTTCTTAACATAACGCAGTTCACTACGTTCGGTGAGCAATACTCAAGGTTTGCCTTACTTATAAGTATAGAGCACAAGCGTATCACACCTTGATTTTCCTGTAGACGACGTCTGTTTTTTTTTAATACGTGGGATTCATCGCCACTGAAGGTCAGCAGACACCCACGTTCGATCGATACGTAAACCAACACACCCAGATACACCCAGTCTTGTTCCATGCACTGCATCCATCAAGGGATGATAAGAAAACGACAAAAAAGCTATCCTCAACGTATTTTTCTTGTGCTGAAACAACGTTACAGAAAAAAATATCTCACCTTAGCTGAAATGTGCTTAGATGCACTATGTGCGCACCATGAACTTTGGATAAGCTCTTACCTTAACGCAAACAGAAGACGTTTCCCGTTACGGTCTAATCATTCAAATCCAATTGTCTTGATACGACCAATAGAACCGGATATACTCGCATCCTGGGGAGAAGGTACTTTATGGTGAACGAATCAGACCAACAATAAATGTTCATGTTCTCCTGGTAGCGCACCTCCCGCCGGGGCGATATTTACTCGTAAAGCATGATAAATGAGATCGAATGACCCTAGTTTCAGTCCCTGCGAAGGCCATCATACTTTCGCGTACGGTAGCGCGCGCGAGAGAGGGAAATAAAACAGCGCAGCGTACGTAGAGTGGTGAACGGGCTGGCGTGTCCGATTCGTCCAATCGTTGTCGCATTCGTTTGCGAGCAGTACCAATCCATGTCACGGTAAATACGCTCGTAAAATATTGCATTTATTGGCGTGCTACGTGGTTGGGTACGTGATTGGAAAGATGCGTCCTCGGGATTCACGCAAGGCACAGTTGCGCACAGTTGTTTTCCAAATCTCTGGAAGCTTGCAGCGCAATCCGCAGCCATGAAGATGTTCGCAAACCGAGTATTTCGTGGGCGACACTGGAAGAAAGGCGGCAAAATTGATTTGCGAAGCGAGATTGAAGCGATGGAAATTCCTGCCAATGGAAGGTATTTTACCGCAGGTTGCTTCTTTTTTCTGCTCCCGCCTTACGGGTAAATATTTGTACAGGATGGTTCATCCTTCTTAATGGCACCCGTGGATGAAGTTATCAAGCCCTCACATACCGTCGAATGAATACATTAGCGTAAGCTGTTTCCATGGATCTTCCTCATTCAGGCAAAATATTCAAAGCATTTTTTGGCGTGGTCGGTGTCATGCAGTGTAGATTGATGGAAATTCTTCGAGGTTAGACCTCGTTTCATATATGCCATTGAATACACCGTGCCGATGGTGTAGGTACAACAAGATATCCCATATTTCTACATTTAGCCGTTGGCTATAACAAATAAAATGCTTAAGAGTTCGAGAAATCCTACACATTCACGTCACTAAGGGATAGCAGCCCCATTACCAATATTTATCCTGTCTTATTTCTGCTGTGTGATAGCAGTTACTTAATGTTAAAAACATTTATCATTGCGTATAACAAGTGAAATCTAAGTAGGAAGAAACGCTTTAAAGCACTGGTCGGTTTTTAATTGTTATTGGGGTGAAAGGTCTACAAACAACCGGGCGTCTCCATTGGTTTGGGAGTTTAACCGAAGTGAAGCGTTGTACGGATGCAAACACAATTGCCACATGGGTAAAGATTATTTCAATTCGAAACACTTGTAGCAAAAGGTCTCTCTAGCGACTTCATGAGCAGAATGAAAGATATTCTATGAACACGACCATCACTTTGCCGGGTGAAATCTAATCCAACGCCCAAAGGGTCACATTCCTATTCTTTACTCGATTTGGGAAACGTGATCAAGGAAAGCAGGTCAACAACACTGAACCACACAGCCGAATCATTTCGTCCTTCCACTGTTGTCCTTTCGGGTGGAATATAGCTCCCGCTTTCGTTTTCTTACTGCGAAAGTAAAATATTGGTTACAGTTGACGCTTGCCAGACTTTCATCAGGTCTGCCTGCTGCCACCGCCGGAACCAGCTCACCAGGAGGACGCACATCAAAATCTTCCCATCCTGCGGGATGATGCGCCATCAAATAAATAGGCCCCATCAAATGGTCTGTTTCATCAGCAAAATGGGGATCCGGTGTGTTTGGCTGCTACCCATCGAAATGTTTATATCTGTAAGTCGTACGTGGAAATCCTTTTCGGGCGATTGCGACCGAGATGACCGTAAACGATTCTGCTCGATGGAGAAATGTGATTACTAAGCATACTTTTGCGACCCGATTTCCACAATCCTGGAATGTGCCAGGACGACAACCTTTAGTGTTGTCGGTGGGTACAACCAGGACCACGTTACTCCGCAAATCGAGAAAATGGAAGGCAAAGAAAAAAAATGAACGAATAGGGTGAATGATTTGGCGATTGGAAGCAAACATAAACCAACGCAGTTGTATTTGCAAATATTACTTCCTATAAAGCAGATGTTACAGTCAGCTTTTTTATTGCGGGATGGCGCTATCGAGGAAGCTTTTTAAGAGCGGTGGAGTGTAAGCAATGCTAATGTTTGTTCTCTTGAAAGCAAAATGATTCCTTAAATCTGATCAAATCGGCTTATAGTTTGTTTCTCTGCAGAAATACACTCACAAATGGTTGGTGAGTCATCAATCATTTCATGCTCCAATTCATGTAAATGCGAAAGATAAGCGGAACGAGCGTTTCCTCAATCTACCATCCCTATTCATCTATTACTCCTTTAACAAATTCCTAACCCGAAGGTATGTTTCACACAAAAACAGGCATTTGGCCATGTTTTTCTTTCTATTCCAAACGGAGCACACTTCCACTACTTGCTTCCACGCAATTGAAACATATGCCTGGTTGCCTGCTATCAATGACGATAAATTATTCCAGAAACAACCACTTACTCGCCCAGTTAATCGCTCGTTTTGCTCGAGAATTGCAATTTAATTTGAATTTATATCCAACTGTGATTGAGAATAAAGGTTCCAGCGCCACAACTCCGACGAAGCATCCGAGACCACACAACAAGCTAATCGATTGTGGGAGAAACTACCCCGTTCCTGCATGCAGCACGCATGCCGATGGCCGGAGTCTTTGCGTTCAGAAATTTATGCACCGTTTTTCTTCTCTGGGGATGGCTTCTGTGGTATTGCGGTGGTACGCATCGTATGAATGGTGGAGTTTCAATACGACAGCCAAACACATCACGAACCAATTTCCCACACTGTTTTGTGTATTTTCCCCGAGCCAATTTTCCCGTTCATCCGTTGCCCTGCTATGCCCCAACAGTAAAGGATTTTCAATTCATCTCGAAGCGCAGTATAGTGAAAGGAAAACAATCATAAATTCAACATCAAAGATTTATTGCCCCACACGCCGTAAAGCTTCGATCGATACCCGTTGCTATGTTCAACATGTTAGCTTTTCGCTACAAAACGCCCAGTCATTTTTTTTCTATCTTTTTTTTGTTGCTACTGCTGTGTATTCATACTTGGAAGCTTTCCCCCACTCGAGGAGGTCGATTGCATTGAAAGTAATGACTGAAAAATGATGAACCCAACGCCTGCAACGAACGAATGAAAGCGTTCGCTATAACAAAAGCGTTTCACAAAAAAGGCAACATGAGTATATTGCGTAGATGGAACAATAAAAATAGGTTAGAAATATAAACAACTGCACGCACCACAGAGCTGTCGTTCCCCTATCGCCGCTGAATGCCGTTACCGGACAAATATGGTGGCCGAAGTGGACTATCGAAGATGAAACAGCATGCACAGGAAAAACTCCGAGCAAAATTTTCCCAAGGGCACCATGAATTCGTTAAAAGTTTGCAGCCCGTTGACAGCGCAACATGGTGTGATAAATCATGTAGAAAAGTATTTTTTTCCCTCTTTCCCCTAAGCATTCAGAGTGTTTTGCTGTAGGATGGACGCATCTGTGCAGTGAGCGGCCGAAAACGATGGTGTTGGGTTATTCATATTTATGTATGTTCAATAAAAATTGCACATCAAAGAAAATAACAATTAATAATTTTATAAGAAACATCAAGCGGGAGCTGAAACAACCATCGACGAAAAGGAGCATAAAACAGTAACAAACTTAAAACACCCCATAGGGAGTTGATCTACACGATACAGGATTACCTGGGTGTTACAAAGTGCATCTTATTTCTAATTGCCCACTAATGAGACACAATCGTCGAATCGTCGCCACTTTTTGACTGTCGAATTGAAATTAAAACAACACGTATCCGTTTCTTGTTTGTTCGGCCTCAATTTGGTGGCCCTCCGTTCGGTCAATCACAAAATACAACGCCAAATGCTTATGTAATGCTAACGAGCTTTGCTAACTAATGAGCCTGTGTTGTCGAATGAACCTTGCTCCGTTGATCACCGCATCATCACCTAACATGGGCCAAATTAATTGGGAATCAATCGACAAACATAAAAATGCCTCTGATTGGTTACATGTTACATCGGAATCGATTGACACTAATTGCCGAATGTTAACACCTATTCACTCGTATGCCACCAGGGTACGCCAGGGGACCAGTGAGGCTGCATTAATTGTTGAACCTCCAACAAGTTTCGCTACACCACACGTATCGTATCGTAGCGCTCGACCTGGAAACTCGTCGGATAGAAAAACCTAAGATAGCCCCTTTTAGCGGTTTGTTTTCAATCACGAAAGCAACGCAGTAACAACACGCACACAAAAAAAAACACAAACAAATGCTATATCAACTGGATGTAATCCATCCGATTTGCTCGTTTTTTTTGCGGAAACACATGAGCTACCTTACCGGTCGGTCTCGAGGCGAAGATTTGTCTAACATGCGTACGCATGCGAGCAGGTAAATGTCGGCATTTCAGCAGCAATAGCGATAGAATTTCCGCTCTCGAATCGTTTTGAGTTTAGTATTGCCAGAGCCGATCGATTGATTTCGATTCCGGCAGGAAATCCTATCCAACCGAATCGTCCCAAAAGCCCTCACCACTCTAAGAAAAACTGAATGAAATAAAGCAGTTGGCCTTTATTTTCTGCGAGAGGTTGCAAAAGATACTTCATTCTCATCGCATAGGCCATGATACTGCACACATAACAAAAAATGCTGTGGGATTTCCTTCCCACAATAAAGCTTGACTATTGCAAAACATGCTTCTTTACTTGATTGTTTTACTGCCGGTAAATGTTCTGAATGATTCTGTGTATCTAGAAGATTCTTTAACAACTAAAGCCTTAGAATGACCCCTTCAAGATTTTAAAATAGATATGTTATAAATCGATATTTGAAGCAAGGTAAAATAAATATACAGGCAGTCTACGAGATACGCGGTTCCTCTTATACGCGGATTTAGAGATACGCGGTTTTTGGAAATTTGACAGCTGAGCTAATTTATAGCACAAAATCTATTCAAAAAGGTGAAACTTGGTCGAAAAAACCTTTTTTTTTGTCACATAAAGTATTTCTTATTTTAATGTATTCTTTATTAAAATCGCCTGATTCGGTGAAAAAATTAAGTCCAACGAAGGAAGTCGACACTGTGACTTTGAAGTATAAACGAAATTGCACCAGGATTCGACTTCCGCGGAAATTCGAGTTACGCGGATTTTTTCCGGATTATAGCGGTCCGCTATAATAGCGTATCTCGAGGACTGCCTGTATGCATAATTGTACATGTTTGATAAATTGCCATTTTTTCTCATGTTGAACGATCATGATGATGGTTAGCTATTTAAACTTGTCACGTAATTGTACTAAAAATGAAACACACAAACGAAAACACAACGGCTCTGTCAAATTTTCGCTCAGTAGATGCTTCAATGCAAGGAATTAATATTAATGACACCTTTCGAACTTTCGAGTCGGAAAGAGAAGAAGCATCCGATACTAATAGCCACGGCTTTTATAGCGGAAGTCATTAAACATATGTTGTACCGAAATTAAACCCTAAGCTTGCTACGGTCTGTTTGTTTTCAGTTTCCCGACTGCTTGCCGACACACACACTTATACACTGAAAAGGACTTTTTAGCTGAACCCAAGACCGTGCCTTTTGAAGCCTTGCAAAACAGACCAATAGGCATTCAACTGTTGATCCAAGGAATTAAATCAACGACAGTTAGATCCTTTACCCAAACAAAGAATATGCGTACCTTTTGCTCGATTGATTGAGTAATGTTTTCGACCTGTTCCGTCGGGTTGTCCCTTTAGCTTTTCTTTGCTTCGTTTGTTTTTACTACGCTACCATTCCTTCGATCGCGTCTGCGTGGGGGGGAAAGTTTTTCAAAGTTTTTCCCATCTTTTCAACCGCCCTCCTGCTCCGGGACCGCAATGTCCACGCAAAAACGAAATGCCAACTAAGACATCTCCGCCCTATCGGCATCCATTGGCTTTCCTTTGTCTTTGTGTTTGCCGTTCCGTCGGGGCAAAGTTGGTACCGCCATTCCGTGGATCTGGGTGCATTCGTCCCGTTATCGATAAAACATTTCCACAAAGTTGGTGGCTTTAAAACCAGGCTTTTGTGTTGGCAGCGGGGGAAACTTTGTCCACAGTCGATAGTCTGCACCACATCAGACCACCATCGAGGAACCGGGGTGGGATTGAATCATAATGGTGTAGTTTCGCGGTTTGCGTTCGAGTGAACTGTTTGATGAAATTGTCGTTTTAATTACTCGACACGCTATCAGCGGTAAGCGCAGTTTTATTATCCCAAACGAACTGTACGAGTCTGTCCGCTTTCGCGGGTGTACGAGTCGCAATGTGTAGTCACCGGCAAGAGTTGCTTGGAGTTCGGTCCTGAATCGGCCAGCATCAGGTTTTTCTTACCTAATGACATCGTCGTGGGTTACTCTTTTGGGGAAAATTTTAGAAATTATCCAGCTGCCTTTTGTTGAATGCCGGTCAGCACACGAAGAACCCTTTTTTTCCATCTCCAGCTCGCAAGATAACTTTCCCTTTTTTTACTAGCTCAGCAATAATTTTAATTTTAATATCCAAGGTACTAAGATGCGGACAATTTCCCTAAGTTTGGTAACAATTTTTCCTAAATGTTTCTTTTTCTTTTGCCCATCATCATTGGGGGGGCTTAAAAATGGACGCCTTGCGCCATGCATAATCACACAAGAAAGCGGGAAGCAACAAAAACACCGTCAACCCTCAACATTATAAACAGCTCGAATCAAAGCTCCGGTACTTGAACTTCAAAAGGAAAATTTTGCCTAATGAACCGGAGCCCAATTCGCCCGGAGGGTTTTTATTATTATGGGGTCTTTTTTGTTATTGCCATTTTTCATTTCACTGTGCTGTACCCGTACCCTATCGGTTGCGCTGGTGTCGGCGAAACGGTAATGTATGCAGGTCGACGGAAAGCCGAACCTGCACGCCACCATTACGCAGCAAACCCCGATGGTAGCGGGACGCAACAAAAAAAAAGCTACACAAACAATTTTCAACTTCAATCCCAGCTAATCTACTTGTCGTTTACCTTGCCGTACTTTACATTTTAATGCCATTTCTCATGCCGGGTTTCTCTTTCTTCCTTACTTTCTCTTTCGGTCCATCCGGTTTCCTGTGTGCAGGCAGCGGGCTGATAGACGAAACAGAGTTCCTTCAGTGGGTGGCGAGAATACAGGCCCTAAAAGACGACAGCAACACCAGTAGCAGCAGTAGCAGTAGCAATAATCCCGCCCAGTCAGCCGACGACGATCTAACGCAGGATCTAGTGGCAGCGTTCCGGTGAGTGGGAACAATACGCGTGGCTCACCGTTTGTGATGGTTCGCGTAGGATCGGTGGGCAGTCTTTTGGCTGGCCAAAAGCGGCTTACGTGTTAAGGCAAGCAGAAAGCGCGTTTACGTGTGGAGAAGCTTGAAAAAGTGACGTGCAGAACGTTAGCTTGATGGGACCAAAGGAATCCAAGAACAAGTCAATTATATTTCTTACTGCGGTTAGACTAAATGAACTAACCAATAGTGTAGAGTTATAATCTCTTTATAGCACAGTGATGATTAAACAAAAAGTTAACAAAGTGGATGGTATATTAGTGGTAATCATACAGCTGGGCTACATTTTTTTTATTCCTGAAGAACGGCCCTGTCGTATTGCTTAAATCTATTGGAATCTTAATCTGAAGTACAACTCACATTAGTTTGGATCTGCTTCAAACAGTAAAAGGGCACCGATGTAGTCGATCTTCGGGCCTCTAATTCATTTGATTTGATATCCTTAACACAGTCGGTTTGTAAGAAAAACATCAAAGCACTTCAATGCAATGCCACTCAATTACTAAATATGAATTACCAATCCGAATGGTACCTATCCCTACCGTTCTTCTCTTTGCCATTTTTTACAATTAGTGCTTCGAAAGTGCTCCGTAGAATGTAAACTATGCACCACTAAGTAAAACTTGATTCGAATGCCATTCAGTGCACTTGACGACTGCTTTTGTTTCATGTTGCAGAGTATTCGATCGTGATGGCAATGGGTACATAACGCGAGACGAGCTGAAATCCGCCATGGATATGATCGGCGAGAATGTGACCGAGTACCAGCTAAACGAGATGCTGGAGCTTGCCGACGCGGACAAGGACGGCCGAATCAACTACGAAGGTAAGTGGCCATTATGCTGCTGGGATTTTCAAGTGCCGTTTCATAATTTACATCATTTGTACTTTGCCATTGCCGCCTTGCTAAGAGCACACACCTTCCTCCAGAGCGTCCCTATCTGTATGTTTCCCATCAATCAGTCCTCGATCCTTTCATGCCCATATCCTGGAAACTGGGGGAATGTTGCATTAATCGAGAGCGTCTTTCCAGAGCTACAAACATACTCATTAAAGCCTTCACTTTCTGTGCGCTTCGTTACTGTCAAGTGCATGGACAGGTTTCATTTTTGTGGAGAGCGTAACGGGTTTTATGTGTTTTGTAGGATAGAACGAACAGCAAGTTTCATAGTTTCATCCTACGAAAGACATATCAGATTTTGTTCATGTTTGTTTGCTAGTAAAAGAGATGTGATTTGAAAAGATGCGATTAATCAGATAATATTTGCACTTTTGCAGTTTGGACAAGTGAATGGAAATGGAGTGTGTAAATAATTACAAATGATCTGCATGGACATTCTTCATCGTGAATCGTAGTTTCGTCAGCAATTCAATTGCATCATCTGCCGAAAACAATTTTCAAATAAATACAAAAAATGTTTACGTCGGATATGCTGAACTGAAAATGCTCCAGCCAGTATTTTCTGATTCGTTACAATACAAGCACTGATTTGATTGCGAGTCGTGTCTACCGTACTGGCAAACAAGCTCGTTACTGTTGATGGTCAGTAGTAAACCGCATCCGATCGCCACCATTATTCCACCGGCAGTTGAAATTCGAGTTGAGTCACTTTGCCGGCAGTAAATTGCAAAACGCCGTTCGCTTAATGTGTTCATTATCGAACAACAGTGCCTACGGTCACTAAATCAGTTGGACGTTCGAACCTCCAAACCCCCTCCTAATCCGGGCGGAGACACGTGGTTTCAGTGGATTATATGTTGCGGTTAACTCGTTCCCATAACGCTTGTCCGTTTGTCCCCGAACCACTGTGTCGACCACTCTCCAAGCCCATTTTCTACCTTGGCCTTGAGCGTGCCTGTTGCAAACGGAAAACCGTGCGTTTGTTCATGCCTCACACGCCCTTCAAAGGGACACAATAATCTTGCGTCACCAACAAAACCACCTCCATGCGCTCCAAACCCACGCCCTGCCATCCGATGGCATCGATACGGATAATGCGAGAGATGGTGTTAATTTAATTAAACCCAACGGCATGACAATACTGGCCCAGCCACAGCCAGTACATTTCGCTACGGTCGTCCGTCTTCGACCATAACCACAGTTTGGCGGGTTTGGCCGAGGCTCCGCGTTTCTTAACATAACCCACAAAAGGCGCATTTTGGAGGACTGCAAAAGGGTCTTGCAAAAGGGTGTGAAGTTTATTGTGCACTAAAATTAATAGGCATCCAATTAAACCATTAAAGCGAGCAACGCAGCGCAACTGATGTGTGGTGCGCAGCCGTTAAATCGCGGTAGGTCGTGCCAGTATAAGAAGTAGAAATTGTAGAGAAACGATTTATGTCTCAAGTAGATGAAACCGCTCCATGAAATATTTCGCGGTTAAAACGTTTACGGGTGAAGCGCAGTTGGGGTCCTTGATGTAGCTTCCTTTTTTGCCAAAAAAACTTTGAAAGTATAAAACGTGCCTACACATGAAGTCTCTTAATGCAAAGCGTTCTATTGTGCTGCTGACATCCATACATAAGGTGGACATTCGGTATTTCCATTTGTTTTTATTTATTTATAAATTAAAGATCACTGAAAGGAATTAATTTATAACACATCCGTTATGGAAACCCATTTTTTGTGAAATTGAATCTAAATTCTTTACCAAACCCATACATCTAAAATTAGTTTAACCCATTACGTCACGCGTACATCGGCGTATGTTATTTCGTACGCGAAAAATAATCTCTTTGAAGAACTGTGTTTATTAAAATAAAGTGTCCAACTAGTATTAAGAGTGTCTTTAGTGCTAGGAACACTTTTCGGATAAATCTTGTTTATTTTTGTTGTAAAGTTCGGGAAAATCGAGGCAAAAAGCGAGCTTCCAAAATTTCAAAAAAATACTTTTCAACGAATTTTATACGAAGTGCGATAAAATCATTGTTGACATGTGTTATAACATATTTTTCAGCAAAATTTTTATAAGTTTATGTGGAACATTTTTATGTGGAAAACATTTTTTTTTGTTCTTGAGGTGTGTCGAGTTGTGAATATGGCCAAGTGAAAAAAATATCCTAGCCCCCAATTTTGGGTCCTTTCTAGGACTTTGAAGTTTGTTGGCATTTCGATCGAGATGTTGTACCGCTGGGATGTAATGGGTTTGCACTTTCGAATTTCTTTTTTTAGTTTTGCCATTCTGTTTGATACGCGTAAGAGCTTTTGCGTCTGAAATAAAAAATAACCCAAAATTGGCCAATATCTGAGCAAATTTCGAGAACCATGTTTCTGTGATGATTAAAGATTACGTAAGAAACATAAAAATTCCGTGACTAAATAATAGATTTCTTAGAAGTTTTACACTTTTACGCATTTCACCAAAATTAGTTTTACATAATTTTACCTGTGCAATTCCATTTCGTCGTGTCGAATGCTCGAAACTGGAGCAAAATTAAGACTTCCGCCGCGATATTGCACCGAAGAATTATTTACAAGGGGTTATAAATGGCTACATACGATGCCAGAAAAGAGTGTATGCAGTTCAAAAGTTCAAATCGAACAAATCGTTCATATTAAAAAGTTATGAATGAGCAAGGTAAAGTTTTGAATCCGCGATCAGAACACTGCGTCACTGATTCGCCCTTTGGCCTTTAACTTTAAACTGGAGGGTCTCATGAACTTGGGAATCTAAACAAAGGAGGCCAGTCGAAATATTTTCTTACTATTACTAGGATATATTTTATCAATATGATTGCCATCAATGTAAAAACTGATGTAAAAGGATGTAAATCGCGTGTGTTAACTGCCGTGCACCGGCTGCAGTTGCATGGCAAATGCACTGCATGCGTTGATGGCAAAGTAGCCAAACTGCCTGGAAAAGAAGTCATCTTTGCTCTGTATATAATCGTGTGTTCGCGTGTGCGTATGTGTACTGTGTGTGCGTGTGTGTTTGTCTAAAAAAACATATTTAAAAAGGATGTTTGCGCCAACTGCATTCGCTAATTGTCCGCTGTATCCTGCAATCTGCAATCGTTTATTTAGACTTATACGTTCCGTCCGCGGTACGTGGTTCCATCGTGTTGTGCATATCAAGTTTTCAGCTCAGCTCAGATAATGTTTAATGGCGTGGCGTGGTTTATGGTAATTGGTGCTCGCTGAAGTGTTCTCATCAAAAGAAAAGTGTGTGTGTTGCGTGATGCATGCACCCTCATGCCTTACGCAGCCAAACTCATGCCCATCGTATGTGTACAGTTTCGTTCATCGCGTTTTTTCGCGCATTTTAAATGACAAATCCCCTGTGGCGAGCCCTATTAAAGCCTCGCCCGAACTGTTCTTACTTTTTTTTTGCAGACTTTCAAAACTTTTTCCTTAACAATTTCGAGGCGCTGGTGCAACCTCCCAAGAAGTGAGACAAATTGGGAGCCAATTCTCCTCACCCTTCAATGTGTGTGTGTGTGTGAGTGCGTGTATGTGGGAGTGTGTATGGGTGCAGTTTTTTTCTGATCCCGTAACTGCGATGTGATCCTGTTGGTCTAAAAAGAAGACTTTCATCTAGAAACTGCATCGAGCAACACCGAGACAATGCCACGCAGCAGGACGGGCAGGACACGCAGCGAGTCCTAGTCATGATAAGACCCTCTTACGAGCACCAGCACATACGCACAGCTACCATAGCGTTCGTTCGTATACAGTAAACTAGGATGTACATTTCGTTTAGAGCACTTAGTGCTGCTACGTAAGCAAATATTGAACCCAACACGTGCGTCGCAAATGATAGTGTATTAAGCAAATCGAAGTATTAATGTTCTCTGGGTAGACATCTCCGTCTTCTTCCTACACAGCGCCATAGAAGCAAACAAACCTGTTGTGACTAGACTATAGTAAACAAAAAACAACAACTGAAAAAACAGAAATCATTAACACCAATTTTGTGCAGTAATAAAATGATAGCATAATGAAATATACGAAAACAGATTAACTGTTGGGATTTTTTAAAATTATTATACATTTTGCTACACTCTATACTTTTTCTCTTTGTTTGTATTCAACCGAATTCTGATAAAAAAAACGGGCCCCGTTAACAAAGGTGTCTTCTTAATTGTGATCGTTGCCTAGCTCGGGAGCCAATCCTCCATGGCTTCCTGGGGTAAAATGACTTTATCCTCACGCTCCCCGTTTTTGTTTGTTTTGATTGATGAGCTGGAGTACAGTAAATCCGCGACGCCAATTCCAATCACACTATCAAACGAATGCACGAAACGAAACAGTGTAAGTGTGTGGAGCCGAACTTAATTCGTGCCGTAAACAACGTGCCCAAATTGTTTGCTGCTGCTGCTGCTGCTATTTGTCCCCCTGATACATTTCAATTTTTGATGAAAATTTCCCAGACTGACAACGAAAATCGACCCCCGTATCATTTAATCCCTTCCGCAACACCACTCTCCGGTTTCCCGCTCTGTTCCCTTCTGGCTGTCCCGCGAATGTTTCACCGAGGATGGTAATTTCCTCGTATATTCGAACAACCTTTTTGCAACACATGTCATTGTATTTTTTCATCTCTCGATCAGATAGTAATAATAATGTTTTCTCTTTTTTCTTTTCGTTAATCTTCATTCACGTTTTCGCGCTGCCGTGGATGGGATTGAAATTGTGCTTTTTTTTCTTCCACAGAGTTTGCCCGATTGCTGCTGTAAAATGGGTGCTCGGGAAGGAAGGATTCCGGCCACAGGACTTCGCCTCCAATCGTCATCACTAAACTCCAACCCACAATCCCAATCAGCACAAAGTTCAGCTGCGAATGGCGGTCGGGCCCGCATACAAACTGATCGTAAATATTTACCAAACACGGCTTTAACTCTTTAATGGGACATTCTACCAGATCTTCTGCTTTACGCATCATGAAACTCAAACTTTGGGTGACAAATGGTGCACCAAAAAAGTATGTTCTCCATTATCAGCAGCCACCTTGAGAAGAATTAAAATTGTTTGTTGTTTACTTTTTACTACACATTTTTTGTTTAAAGTGAACGTTTAAAATTAATTGAGAAACGGCATAGGTACAACAGCGCATGTTAATTACTAAACATGTCCAATAAGTTTAGTAATAGTTAAGAGCAAAACCTCATTTCAACATGAAGCGAGTTCTCTTCTTTAAAATTCGTTTGAAACAAAAATCTCCTACCATGCAAAGCATAGCAAAAAAAACGTATTAAAAGCAAAGGTTTTTTGCTTTGGAAAAAACAAATTAACCATTTATAAAACGTAATCCATTTGCCACCAGTAAAAGACAAACCTGTGGCAAGCGATGTGTGCAGTAGAAGCGAAAAGTGAAACACGAAACCAAACTCATATAATACACTTCATAGCCTCCTCATTGCTATTGAACGTCTGCAGCTGCATTGATTGTGCCGGCCCATTTCCATTCACCCGAAAATGTAGCATCAGTTTTGCCGTTTGATTTTCACGTGTTTTTTAGTTTGTTTGATTGTTGTCTTTAAAAACGTAGAAGGATACATTTACAGAAAATGTATTAAGTATATATATATTTACATACGGATTCTACAGAGATGTATAATAAATGTAACGAAACGTCGTGCTTTTGTGACACACGTGAGGAGATGCGAATGCATGTGCGGATGATAAGTACTTCTAAACTCTACTGGCTACTCGGATATCAATAACCACCCCTAATGTTGTAATTATCCATGTACAATCTCATGCTAACTACCGTTGTTCAAAATAATCCTTCTATCCAACATTTAAATATTGCAGTGCTTCGCTCTAAATGCTACCAGAAACAAATATCACTCGATCAAAGACGCGTGTGATTGGGAATACTAAGATAAGAAGAGCAAAAATATAAACAACCCAGAATTAGTGTATAAGAAGTGAACCGCTTGTACGTTGTGTTTTGTGAAGAGCTTTAGGGACATTTTTTTCAACGAGCCAATGACATTCGGTACAGGAATTGATAGTGGTGTGGCGGGAGAATGGTACTTAGTGATGTTCCTGTGCGGGTATGAATGCGTGATGAATGCGTGGCGATCGAAAGATCGGGGGTGGTAACTATTACATTAGAAAGATAAGCAAGACACTATTGCAAACTACGGTTGAAAAACCAAACACAAATCCAAAAAAGGTGGGAAAAGCATCTACGTTTAACGCTACGAAAAAAAAAGGTTCAGCTGTTGTGCTGTCGAGACAGTGGGGTCACAACCCAGTTTTTGTGAATAGAAATCGGACTCCCGATGGGTCATGAGTCATGGATTGTGGTTATTATTATTGGTTTGTTTTCCCTATTTTTTGTTTTATGTGTGTATTGTCTGTGTGTCTGTGTTTGTGTACGTTGTCAGCATAGTGCTTTGTTGATAGGAAATTAAAGCCTATACACTTTAACGTTAAAGAAGAGCGAAAGGAATTTCTTTTGGCACACACTGACACTAACCACGTGCCCGTCCTTCCTATACATAAAAGTTGTATTATTATTGTATTACAAGTGTACAATACATGTCTCTTTCTCTCTCTGTCTCTCTGTATTTGTGGCTACATAAACATGTGGTAACACATCAATGTATCACTGTGTAGAAAGTAAAAAAAGCACACGCACAGTTATGTTTCGGTTATGTATGTTTTGTTGTAACCGTTCCGTATACTAAGTCAATCTAATCAAGACAAACCTAGACATTAAGGTGACATATATTAGAAAATGTGCAATTTTCTCCGCTAATTTCCTAACATAGATTTGCGTCCATTTTGTTTCTTCATACGTTACAAGCCATTGCTAAGTATATAAGCCATTAAACAGAAGATGGAATACATTTTCTATCACTAAAAAACTACACTAACTTGTACCGTTCTAAACGAAAACAAGTTGTTGCACCTTGTTGCTGATAAAGCGCCCCGCAGTGAAAAAGCGAAACCGCAAAGCGCATTGCGTCAAGTCAACAACAGGCAACAATATATGCTCTAAACGTTATGCAGTTGTTGTTACTTATTGTTAAACCAAATTTACACAACGTGAATGCAACATGTAATTAACAATATTATTGCAAATGCATATGCATAAACTCAACACATTTGTTACGACATGCATCGCAACGCTTTTATACACAACACGCCCGGGATGGGGTGAATTGATAACAAAAAAAAAACAGGTGTGCAAAACCCAGGAAGGCACACAGTGCAGAAAGTTATTGCGAGTTTAGGGGAAAAAAGTGGACACCGCATAATAAAAGTCGAGTGACTGATTTTTACACCAAATTGAAAGTATGTTTCATCCTTCTTTTTAAAAACGCTACCTGTTTTCCCCTCTCAAACAATATGCCATACCTGTTTGGCCGCCGAATGAAATGTAACGTGCACAATAAAAAATAAAATTTAAAAAAGCTTAAAAACCAATGGCTGGGGTAATAGAAACTAACAATTGTTAAGGCGTTAGCGAGTGAGCGGTGTCAGTTTTTAGAACAGTTTTTAGAACAAGCGATATTTTTGACACGTGCGGCTCTCATTTACGGAAGCCCAAGCCAGGTGTTTGTACATGGCAGAGTTTTTAAAAAATACCGATGGTGACACATCCTTACCCGAAGGTCATTTTCCTCCTGTTACTGTTCCATTGTCATCTCCTCTACCAGTCGATCCTATGATTGGCGATCGGTTGGCTCAGTAGGGGGATGAATCCCAATGCCCCACGGCTTTAGTGTCCTTTCCAGTAAAGTCTAATATAGACTAGACACCCACCAACTTGAAAGCTATTTACATTCAGCTAATACGTCCCTGCGGCCCCATTTAAACCGTGTAATGTGTAAAGAATTACTGCGTGTGTGTGAGTGTTCGGATGGAACGATCACTTCAACCCCCGACCCTAAGTAGTTAAACGGCATGTGTTTGTGAATACTATGTGTGCGCGTGTTTATGTGTGTGTGTGCGAATGTAAGTAACAACCCACATAAGCGGTAGGCTAGTAAGCTAAAGAAAAACGGTCTTCAAAGTTAAACACCAACGGTATAAGCCGGTAGCCGTGCTTCGTTTTCTCTCCTCTGAATGCCCCCAGTCAGATGGGAAAGTTGTATAGATGTATGATTTGTTTTTGATTTCACGTTCCAAGCTTTACCTGCATTCGCTTCATCCCACCTTCGATGAAACCGCATCCATACTTTTACTCCATTGCACCACACCATCCCATAAATGATGCCGTTGTACTAAACAAAAAACAGAGAGCAAAACACACGCTTACGGTGTAATTCGAGGCAAAGGTAGCAATCAGTTACGCATACCAGACAGCAATCTAAAATGTAATGTAAAGAACGAGAAGCTGCAATTTCGTTACCAAATTAATACGGATAAATCGGAAGCGATAATTAGCTATTTTTGGAGGAACTTTTTTTAAATCTTGCTGATCTGTGTGTAGCACACAGGCCAGCCAGTGTGCGCGGAAATCGCGGAAAAGCAAACCAACCATAGTTTATCCGTGTGTTAGGAGCTAAGGTAAGATAGTGTGTGGGAAGGTGGGCGAGTGATAAAATGTTAAACTTGTTACATTACTCTATGCTTAACCGGTGGGCTTACTTACGTTTGCTGAATGTTACTGGTTCTTCCGTTCGGCTTCTATTGTACGTCTATATGTGCGTGAAACCTAAGGCTTTTCACCTAAAGAATAACTGAAAAATAGCTCGTTTAACTCACACACACACATGCGACAGCATTCAAATAAGCATCCTATTGCTGAACTAATAATGTCTAAGAACACTTGCTTTTACATACTAAATAAGGGCTGTAGAGTTCCATACAAACAAAACCCCTCCTTCTATTACCCCATACCAATACCAAATCGTGTTAGCTGTAGTACCTACCAAGTGGATTGGTAGTGGTACCTACCAAGTGGTAGTAGCAAGTGGATTGTTCCAAATTTTCCTTGTCAAACGTTCTACTACTTCATACACGTGCTAGTATGCAAAGGGTACCAAAGCTGGGAGTAATTCCGTCTTACTATGGAAGAACAAACAAATCATGTCGTTATTGTTTGCGAGAGTAGAAAGAAGTGTTGCTTTTACTGCATCATTAATAAATATTACATTTACCGGTTAGTTTCCGTCGTATTAGAATGGATGGCTTTAGTACTGTCAATTAGCAATCAACGTCAAGCTTCAATCTTGATTTGGAATGACAACTACGTGAAGATCATGATCATGAACGCATAGTTCATCCATCGAAACCTAACAAAATGTTGGTTTTAACCAATTCCGTATGAAACATCCAAATTTTCAAGCTGTTTCTGTGTATCTGGTGCGATCAGCTCTGGGTTGGCTATTATGAGCTTCAGATATTTGATGAAACTATCACACGCATACAAGTGATGGGTTTAAAACCTGCATTTACAACATAATTACTGTACCCCAACCGACTAACCAATATATTAAAAATTTCACCACGAATCTCCCATTGTGCTGGCTACAAAATTATTTCAATATAATCGAATCTTCGAATAAGCAGCAGCTCTTTGACCAGAATCTGCAGCCGTTGTCGTTTGAATTTTCGACAATGATTGCTGGGACAGACGCTTCCGCAAATGTGAATATCCATTTGGATCTTTGCACCGACTTCCCGTTGGTTGAACGCATGGAAAGAAGTGACCTTCCGGAACCTACGGTCACTTAAAAAAGTCCGGAATGGAACCAGACTCGACTGGCAGTAGGAATAGGCCATACATCGAAGCTCCATAGATGCCATAGCTACCCGAAACAAACTGATGGAGTTGTCAATTTTACTACAGTATGTAGTAAATTAGTATAGAATGACTGCTGACTGGTGGACCGAAAACCAGATGACAGGGACATCACATGAACAATCGGAACATTCTGTCGCTTTTTTGGCCCGTACAGTATTGAACAGAATGTAACGTAGAATGACACTTTTTAAGCCAAATTTGATTCAAAACAACGTGGTTTAGTTGGTACGGAAAAACATTCGGAAATCGCTGCATTAATTATGTTTTCTTTGTTTGTTTAATTTCGATGCCTAGTTCGGCAATGTTCTCAGTATTTTCGGAAGTAACGTACAACTGGATGGACATTTAGATTTTTTCAAAACTGCTCAAACTTCAAACTGAGATTAAACTGAGAACTTTACTGAGATTAAACCCATCCAAGTTGACATTTTAGTACCGAAAAGATGATTGTTGCGTCAAACAAAAGCGAAACTAACCGGTAGAACTAGCAATGTCGCCAATTTGTTACCAGCTTCTTTTGACTGAATGCTTTAAGCAATTAACGCCTTAAATCATCTCCAGCGAATGGAGGAAATTTCTATTGTAAGAGCTTTTATTTACTTCAATTCAAAGTCGTTTAAAAGCAACCATTTTTTAAAAGGTCGTCCATGACAGGTACGGCTGTTATGAGACCTTAGAAGAGGAATTTAACCGAACGCTGCAGAATTTAACCTAGTGTGCAATAGTTAGTGCAACCAGTTTACTTACTCACCACCACCAATAATAATCCGCAATGTAACCATCCCTGTCCGAAAACCATTCAGTCAAGTGTGTCCGCATTCTTTAGCAAACCCCTATTTGCAGTCCCGACCATACCAAAAGAGAAGCATACAAGCGCACATTTTACATGCAAACAGTTGAAACCCAGAAGCATAGCAAACAAACAAAACAATAAACATAAAAGAGCGAAATATATATTGTGGCCTTTTTGAGTGAAATATGAAGAAAGCAAAAGAACCCAACCAGCATACAAAAGGTTGCATACAAAGAAGTTTAACACAAGCGCGAAGCAAGGAAAAGCGTTAAATTGCAGTCGGTGTAGCATTGTCGTGATTTTATTTCGTGTGTTGTTCGGAGCGTAACAGCCGAAGCACAAAGACACAAGTTGCTAAACGTTGCACACATTGCACCCGTTTTTAGCAATGGCTAGACAACAGCGTTGATGTTGCTGTTTAGGTTAGGGTTGCATCTTCAAGTTTTCTTTCTGGCTTTAAAGAAAAAACACACACACTTACATTTTCTTACATCATATCAAGGAGGCGACTAAAACGGGGAGGGAGGAATTCTGATGTTTTGATAACGCTTGACGCGTAAACGATTCATCAGCGAGATGGACGTTAGGCGAGATTTAATGATAAACAACACAGTAAATCATACAATAAATAACTAACCGTGTGTACTGATTTTAAAATATATAGTAATCAATATTTTATATACGTTGGTGGATGGCGTTTTCCTGATTTTACCATGAGCGTGTAAAGGGGAATGGAAAACGGACATGACAACAGCATCGTCCATCGAAAGTACTAAAGCTAGATATATTGCGAAAAACACAGGAAAATAGCGCAACAACAGAAGAAGAAAAAACCCAAACACACTTTTTGTGTTTCTGTATGATTCTTTCTCTTGTGATTTAATAACAACTGAAGAAAAAACATACACATACTAACACGCCCACATTTAACATAGATAAAAAACGGCGTGGATTTGTTGAACATACACAGCACAAGTGTGGAGGAGCATCTTCTAGTCAAATACAGGCATGCAGCATGGGTTTTGTTTAATATTTAAAAACAGGCAAATATAAATCAAAACATAATACTAAAAACCCGTTACCACAAACACTGTACTGCTTTAATGCATACGCACGCCGATAAGTGTTGGCGAGCAGATATAAAAAAATTATAGCAGCGCAAGACCTAAGCGGAACGAATTAGCAAGATTGGATACATTTGTTATTGAGAGTGGGGCGGCTGATGGCGCGGTGGATGAAATAAGAGATGAATAATAAACATAAAAGTTGTTTTCAAACCACCACAAGTGTACAGTAATTATTCATTCAAAAGCCAATGGGCAATCGACAATGGTAGGTATTAGGACTAGATGCCGGACTCATGCCCCACCAGGAGGGTGCTTGCCAGGGTCCTGTTGGGCACCGCGTTTCCTGGAAACAGATTGGTAACCTGATCACCTCAGCACGACGTGGTCAACTGTGCAAGTGCACTGATAAGTAACATTATTTCTGAAATTATTATTCAATTAATGCTTAATTATTTTTAGTTGCAAAACCATTACTTTTTATAAATTTAATGAAGGACCATTCGTATCTACTTAATTCGTTTATAAATAACGTCGTTTGAATTTGAAAACCATGCTTCTGTGGCTTTTTCAAAAACGCTAATCTGGCCTCCGCACAAAACTCTTATCGTTTCTTGTATACAGTTGATCTCACAGGTTTGAAATATAATTTAATTCTGCTGGCTATTCGTATAATGTCACATTTTCTTCTGTGAAAAGTTTTTTACAATTTAGAGTCATGCTTAGGCTCATTATCGTGTTGAAATATCCAATTTTTGTGTTCGCGTAGGGGAGTTTGGTGATATTTAAAAAAAAACGGGTTATAATATCAGTGAAACACTGAACACAAATAACAAGATAAAACACTATATTAAAACATAACTATATTAAAACATAAACTCCTCGCGCACACGCAACACGAACACACCACGCACGTCTCCTCTTGTCGGCAGCTTAAGATCAAGTCACGCTTTTAGGTGCCAACGTCCTGGCCTGCAGGATAACACCAAAAATGGGTGCGCTCTTATCCTGTCGTACGTGGGACAGCTGACACCTGTCATCAAAGGTCTGTCACGCGACACGAGCGACCCAGACGACAATGTTGCGCGTCGGTCAGCATGTCCACAACACCAATTTAACGGCATGTCTTAGATTCTAGTTTTATCTTTACACAAACTATATGGATGGTTTATTAATGTTCAAGTTGTTGTTAATCTAGGACGACCTCGACTATTCTATTAACAGACAGATAATTGGGTAACAAACGTGAACTTCTTCTTTCATTTTTTAGATGTTTGCTCAAAATGACACGATCGTGTGGAAAAAAAGAAAAAAAATGTTCGAAAATGTGCACGGATCGTTCGGACCGGTTAATTTTACACTAACACATATAAAGAAGAACGCATCACGGCTCCCGAACAGCCGAATGCACTCAATTAGAGCGAGAGGAAAAGATGAAAAACGAGATGTCAATATAAAATATTCGGTTTTTGTCATGTGGGCCGAAGAGGATACGAACACGCACACATGTTCAAAACCCGCTCAATACCGACACCTTTCGCGAAGGTTTTGAGTTACTATTGAGCGTGTTTTTTATATGTATGGGTGGGATTTCTGCCATGTGGGTTGTCAACGCCGTGTCACAATCACTCAATGCGTTTTCCGCAGAGCATCACTCAAATTTTGGGTCAAATAACGATGCACAATTGATGGCATTTGGTGGGACCAGTTGGAGGGTGTTATATTACGAGCTGCTGTAACCAATTAAAACCAATTGATGTGATGAAACCGAGCAGGTCTTTCTACAGCTTGACATCGCTTGCATGCAAGTTTGCATGCAAGTACGAAGTTGGACGCCATCTTGCTCGGCTGGTACATGCATGCAATATTGCATGGAAGTTCTTGCATGCAAGTTCTTGTATGCAATTTTGCATGCAAGTTTGTTGCATGCAAGTTTTTTGAATGCAAATACGAAGTTGGGCGCCATCTTGCGCGCCACCTTGCTCGGCTGGTACGTGCAAGTTGGGTGCAAAGTTATTGTATAAACATTGCATACCTTACGGCGCATTGCGTTGCAAGTTGGTTGCAAAGTTAGTGTATAAACATTGCATACCTTACTACTATACACTATACATTCGGAAACTGGTAGTTTTCGAAGACATTTTTCCTGACCAACAGAATATTTAGTATTTAAATATTGCATACCTTTCGGCTGTTTTGCTGTACTAGGTGCTGCCTCTTCTGTGGATGCTCTCCTGGTACTATACATTCGGAAACTGGTAGCTTTCGAAGAAATTTTTCTTCACCAACGGGAAAGTTAGTGTTTAAATATTGCATACCTTACGGCGGTTTTCGACCAAAATTGCTAAGGTAAGATGGTAAGATGTTGCATGCTAGATGTTGCGCAACATATGTTGCAAGCCAGATGTTGTGCAACAGATGTTGCGCAACATCCTGGTACTCGGCTGGTACCAGCCCAAGCGGCAATGTTTGCGACAAAACGCGCATTTTTGTATGAAAGCAAAAAAACTAATTTATAAAATAAAATTTAAGTACTAAATTAGAGATATTGTCCACGATTGA
The DNA here is from genome assembly GCF_943734755.1 of Anopheles moucheti. Classification (NCBI taxonomy): domain Eukaryota; kingdom Metazoa; phylum Arthropoda; class Insecta; order Diptera; family Culicidae; genus Anopheles; species Anopheles moucheti. The sequence continues at coordinate 47,952,209 of NC_069141.1, forward strand.
CTAGCATTATCACAGCAAATTATGAAGAAGCTTCCACCCATAGTGCAACTCTCCGCGGCTGAATTCAATTTCTGGAGCAACCATTTTTTTCATGGGAGCGTTCAGGTGTGGGGTAGGCCGGAGGTGTGTAAATGTGTGGTGTGATCGGTCGAGGGTTTGCACACCGTCGCACGTTCAAAAGTGACGAAGTTCGAGGTGAGCTTGCAACCAAAGACATCGCCCGCGGCAACCAAGTTCGTGGAGGCAGTGTCTTCCTCAGGGTTGGAGGAAGGCTTGAAACGGGGGAAAATCGTGCAACTTTCGCGTTTTGTCGCAAACATTGCTGGTTGGGAGGTGTTATCTCTTGAAAAACATGCTCTCTTGGTATCAAAAATCTGAAAACAGCTGGTTTGTATGCAAAGTTGGTGTGTAAACATTGCATACCTTTCGACGGTTTTTGAGCAAAATTGCTGTACTAGGAGCTACCTCTTCCGTGGATACTCTCCTGGTATTATACGTTCGGAAACTGGTAGTTTTCGAAGAAATTTTTCTCGACTAACGGGAAAATTAGTGTTCTTGGTCCTGGTGCAATTTCGTTTATACTTTTAGTCCCAAAGTCGATATTCTTCTCTGCATTTAATTTATCACATAGAAACAAATGTTTTATATAACCAAGGAAGATATTTTTGATCATTTTTTTACCTTTTTAATTAAATTTTGTGCTATAAATTAACTCTGCTGTTAAATTTCCAAAAATCGCACAATCGGTACATATTTTTTGGGGCCCCCAACACGGCGAGGACCTAGGCGACCGCCTACTCCGCCTACCGTTTGATCCGCCGCTGCAATCTCCGATAATTACCAAATCTCTGATAACATTCCTATAATGTTATGTATCACTAACGTAACACTAATGTATCACATAACATCATTTTATTCACTTCCCATTTCTAAAATGAACAAATTCTTTTATTGTAGTAAGGATTAACTATCCGGCTACGTGGTAAAATTAAGTATAGTAAGCTAGAAATGGCAGGCATGACCTAGAAGGTCTCTCCTCTTCGCCAAGAAGAAGAGAAAGAGAGAGAGAGATTCTGTTCCTTCTTTTCTTAACGACCGACTTCATCATGCCTGCCATTTTTTTCCTTTCTAGACTTACTAGTTTTACCACGTAGCCGGACAGTCCGTCCTTGTAATGGGGATGGTGTTTGGTGTAATGTAACGATTCGAATGGTATTTCGTCTCTCTCTCCTTTCGTGTGGGAACGTCGTTGCTACCACCGTGCCACCCGAACATAGTGGTTGTTTCGTGTCACAGGACATCAATTACTTTTCAAATATTTTTGTAATCTTTTCTCCCTTCTCTGCCAGTATCTCTTCTATGTTTCGCTTTCCGTTCAAATCGGTAAACCAGTTCAGGTTGTCCGCTATCAGATGGTGATTACTACAACCATCGCACGTCACTATTACGACTCCCTTTTCGTATGCTTGCTTGGATATCATTTTCATGTTCCGATGGTTGCACACTTTGCAGGTAAAAATTAGGCTCATCTTACGTGCCTGTATCCGGCCTAATTCATCGGTCTGATTGTTTTGAACACTATCAGCTACTGGGGCATTTGTTGTACAGAACGCTACAAGAGAAAACAGGTGGCAATTAAAATCAGCATGTTCGGTTTATAGTGATGATGCAATGCAATGCCAAACTCACATGAGCGGAGAATTGAATTACTTGCTATGGGTGATGTTTGCGAGGTAACTTTTAATTGTACAGCCTTATTAGCTACCTGCAGCATACTTCGTCGCCAGATTAGACCGAGCACATTTTTTGAAAAAGCCATTTGAACCACAGGTTTCAGCATATTGCGATGCAATCGTCCGGAAAACCGCGCTCCACAACCTGAATATTGACAAAACAAAACAAGATTTGCTTATGCTGTCAATTGACATGCAGACAATCTGTTCGCCTTGTCATCCAGGCGACTGTCGAAGGTTTTGTTACACAGCAACACTGAGATGTCATCGGTGCTGTTATCGATCGCGGCCAATTCTGACAAACTACACCAAAAACGAGGAGATTGCATGTGTTTTTCCCAAGCAAGGGTTTACAACTGTAGAAGGAAAAAGTTCATTGTGCGGCGTTCCTGTCTTGAGTAACGCCGGTTTTGAAATAACAAACACTTTGTGCAATTCAACCAAATTCCGCAACGCAGTGAGCAGTGATACACTGGTGCAACGCTGGTTCGGGTAGAAACAGGGCTCACTTCGCTGTACTCCCAGCTGCTCTACAGTACGAATGGATTCCGACCCGGAGGTGGTGCTGGTGGAAAAAATTGAAGAGGACGAAATATCTACAGATAAAGACAGTGGTATGGAGTCGGCCATCGGAAGCAAGGATGAAACGCCGGAGCGCAAACCCTCTACGGTACGTACTATCAGCGCACAGATGATTCCTTTTTGCGTGTGTCGTGCAGTACCAGCATAGCAATGTTGTATTTTTTGCGTAAATTCCAGTATAAAACCCATGAACAATTACGCATTCGTTCTGCATAAGAACGCTGCAAGAAATTTGTTTTGTTTTCACATCACATCCCCTAATACCTAACCCACCAAAGATATACTAATGCGCCGCTGTTTTGTTGCGCAACAATCTTTTAATTCGTGTTCCATTTATGTCTTGTGCCTACACAGCCAGAAGAAGAGCCCAAACAATCCGAACCCGTGAAACCAGCCGCTGCTCCGGAAGCAGCACCTGTCGCTGCGGCTTCAGCCTCCTCATCATCAGCAGCAGCCCCAGCACAGCCAGCTGCGGCATCGGCACCATCCGGACCTTCCTCTTCCCGACCTTCCGCATCCACCCCGCCACAACCGACTAAGACAGTGGCACGCACAAGTGCAAACGATTACGATGACGTAAGTGACGTATGTAAAGTTATCACAAAAAAACTATAGCACGCATGAAAAGGAACAATAAACAATATACACTTGTTTTACCATTACAGGAACCAGATGAGAGCCTGGGTGAACGACTTTGGGGTTTGACAGAGATGTTCCCCGAACCGGTGCGTCAGTTTTCCGGTGCCGTAACGGATCTTACCGTACGAAGCGTCAAAGGATTGTACTCGCTCACCTGTAATGTGTCGTGGATTTTCTTTACAACCTCCATGGTTCTGCTGGCACCGGTTGTGTTCGAGGTTGAGCGTGCCCAAATGGAGGAGATGCAAAAATCACAACAGAAGCAGGTCCTGCTTGGACCAGGCACGGCCGTTGGTGGTGGTGGTGCACCAGGTGGCATGCCGGCGTTACCGCCGATGGCAGCAGCTCGATAAACGTTATTTACAGTAGCAGCAATCCTATTAACCAGTGTTAGTGTTTTAGTGCGGTGTAAGCCTGTTTTAAGTTTTTCTTTTCGCTTCTTTTCATCTTCCGAGGATTTGGTTTACAATATTTCGTTAACCAGTTAAGACATACAAAAGAAATCCCCGTAATCGAACAGATTGTATTGCCAATCATACATGTGCATGAATTGGATAACTCCAGTTAGTTGCCTAATAGAATATCCGGTCTTACAACAAAGCAAAAAGCAATGTGTTTCTTAGTCAAACGCTACTTACAATGTTTGCGATCCCTTTATAATCTTAGTAGAATGTGGCCATCTCTTTCTTGTTCGCGACATGCTGCGCCACTGGCAGCTGCCCGTGCTGCTAACTTACATCTCAAACAACAGGTTTGTTTCCAGTCATTTCGTTGCATTTCGTAGAGAATGGTATTCCATTTCTACCAACACAGCATGCATACATTATACATACTTTATATGGCTTTGTTTAAATAAGAAAAGTGTAGCTCTACAGGGAAAGAAGGCCAGACAAACCAATAAACAGCAAAAAACAAACACACAGTGAGGTATAGTGAAACAATGTTGAAATTGTCATTTATTAATATCGAATGACAAATTATTTTTTTACGATGGACATGTACATGCAGTGTGCATACTCAAACATCGCCCATTTCTTCATCCTCCAGCACTAAATCGTCCAACATCTCCTCGAGCGTGATCCGTGGTACGGATGGATCGTCCATATCGTTCGTGTCTACTGGTATCTGCTTGTTCTTGTCCTTGAAAATGTTCACATTCTGCCGCAGCTCTGGATCTTCCTCCAAGTCCTCCAGGAACTCGTTGTACTCGTTTTCGATATCCGTATCGACCGCTACGTCTTCGTTCAGATGCTTCAGCTTCCAATTACGGTTCTGCTTACGCACCGTCTTATCGTACGATTTCTTTATCAGCAGCACATCGGGCACAAGGTCAGCATTTAGCTTCTCAAAATCGGCATTATTTATGTTTGCTTCGCGCAAGTCGTATCCCAGCACGGAATCACCCGGTTTCAGCAAATTGCCCAGATGTGACTTGACGTGGATGGTATTATCGTTAATACCCAGCTCGGATGCCTTCACCACCCAAACGTCGGCCAGCGAGTGACGCTGAGATACAGGACCCTGGCCGGGAAACGTTTTCCGTTGGCTCTCCCGAATAATCTCCACGTCCATCACAACGAACTCGATCATCTGCTTGGGATTGCAGATCGCTTCAAAAGGTGTCTTCCAAAAGGCCATATTCTGCACTTCCGCCACTGGAAACAAAAAATACATTTAGAAATAGTGTGATAACGTTTTGTTCGCCTTGCTGCTCACTTACTTTGTGCCGTCTGTGGATCGATGAGGTGAATCGAGTTGGCCACCTTCGAAACCAAACAGATCGGTGTTATATGACCCATCTGCTGCATCAATCTCTTGCTCAAACACACCAAACTACCCTTCGACACCGGTACGATGTCGATTGCGTACGAATATTTGTAATTGTACGAATTGCTGTGGATATCGTGCGAAATAAGCTTCTTAGAGTTGGTAACCTTTACTGGCAGGACTGCCTGCAAGAAATCAACCATCTTCCTGGCGTGGGCATCTGTCGCGTAAAAGAAATCCAACCCACCGGTGTTTGGCTTGATTCCAAGCGTGTTCTCGTGCGCCTTGTGCTTCAGTATCATTTGCTCGAGGTAGAATAGTGTCTTCCTGTTGACTGCTTTCTGGCGTACCTGCACCATACAACGCCAGAAGTCCTTCGCCTCAGTTCGGTGGCAATCGTCACACATCTGATTGTTCACCGTAAACTCCACCACGAATACCTGCTGCAGCACGACGTCACTCATCACCTCTCCGTGTACGGTCAGCTTTACCTTGATGCGCTTCGAGTGAGGCTCCGTCCAAACGAAACCCGCATCGACCAGTTTTACTTGACGCAAACCTTGCAAGCGCTTCAGACAAAGGCTCAACAGTTCCTTGGATTCCAGACTGCACTGCACCCATTCATTCGGTGGGTTTAGGTAGCGCTCGCAGTTCCGGCAGAAGAAAATTACCGCCTGCTTCGGAATGTTTTCGGTAATGTCGACATGCGAACGTAGACATGGAACGCACATGTTCGATGCGTTCGGTTCAATCGGGACACCACATTCGCAACAAAGAATTTTATTCACCGCTCCGGAAGCCGCCGAAACAACCCCATTCGTAGCATTGTTAATGTACTCCATGTTTAACAGCACTAATTTCTTCCCAGTTTCCAGGGAATTCACAACATGTGCGCGGTCGTGTGTCAACAATTTATGCAACTGTCAAATCCTTGGATAGGAACACCATGCGTTTAGGCGATCAGGTTGGAAGATGAATCTTGCTGTTATTTTTTCCAAAATGCAATCACTGCCCACGTGTGCACTCATGTTTCAAACGTGATGTTATATTTGCATATTATTTTAATTACATTCTTTGTACAAAGGAACACTTTAGAAATACAAGTATGTATGCCTTCATCATCTTCTGATTTTGCAAAAAATAAAGAAAACAATTTATTTCCAAGATCCGTTAATCGACTACTGGTCGCGGATTCACCATCCACAATGAAGTGATGAATACTTAAAAAGCTTACAAAAGAATCATTTTTTCGACGCAATTATCGATGCTTATTTACGAATCTTTTCAGCAGGATACATGCAAAACATTTCACATTACACATTAAACAAAAAGCTACTCCTATTACATACAAAAAAAAATTCATACGTTGGTACAGCGTATCTTACTTTTCGAAAACTGGTGATAATTGCTGACTTGCACTTAGCATTGTCATTCATTAGTTTTGTGTTTGTTAAAGCTTTGAACAACTACATTCGTATGTAAGCGCTTTATTAGTATGGGCACATGTTTATGTAAAGCAAAACAATGCAAATAAACTAAGACAAACTATTCATAGCCTTTCTGAGTCCAGCTTAACAAACTGTTTGGAAAGATGCAAACACAAAATTGATCTATTGGTTTAATAAATCTCAACGCATTATCGTCAAAAGTAGTAAAATAAACCGCATGGTGGACAGTAACGACTTTTAGCTTAACGCTTGGAATGCCTCACATCAAACGATACTTCTGGAATCTGATTGAGTGCTGCATTATCGAAAGCATAAACCCTTCCGCCGACACTATTTCTATGCCCGGGAACTTCTCTCTGTACTTCACCCATGACGCACTATCCGCTGGATCGGAGATGACAAACATTTTGTTCGTACCTTTCGGTGGTTGGCTGCTAAACTTTGATATTTTCGCTCCGGCGCACGAAAGTATTACTATTATTTGGAATAAAAACGTATCAAATATATGATATTATAAATCACTGATCTGTAATTCAGCTCGTCCTTTTAATGTGCATACTTACAGTACAGCTCTGATGGTGGTGGTTGTGTGCTCGAGGTAACAAAAACAGTATAATCCTGAAATAACTTATGCCTTTTTGCCTTCATTAGCGTGTCGCGTAGACTAAATTCGTAGCGCTTCTCTTTAGCGGGATCGGATAAGATATGGTTCCATGCATCAATGGGTTCCTTTCCATCGCTATTTTGTAACGCATCCAGATATGACTGACCAACGATAGGTATTCCCTTCGCTACACTGCACAGGAATTTGTAAGTTCGAATAATGCGGTCTGTCACTAAGATGGTTGCTAATTCCGGCATGTCCACTATCTTGCCGCCTGGAATGAATGAAGTTAAAGGTTAAACATTATTAAATTTGTTTTTGATATACGATCGTTAATTTTGCAAGTTTAGAAAAAAACAAACGGTTAAATGATAATGGGCAACAGATAAACAGTAGCTTTGGAATGTTTGCAATGTTCATGCGAACCCAGAATGTGGCATGCAATAATCAAAAGATTTGTTTGCAAGTAAAATACTTAAGCACTGTATGTTAAACATGAATCATGTGCAGTAAATTCAACGCGATGTTTTTTGCCACGCTAACATGCGAACCAAATACTTGCTTAAATCATTAAATAGTTGGGACTACATTCATTTTAAGTATCTATAGCTCCAGTATCTATAGTAGTCTTTAAGTATGTGAGTGAGTATAAGTATAAGTATACCGAGTATAAGTTTACAGACCGGCCCAGTGCGGTTTTACCGCGACTAAACACGTCATCAAAGTTTTCTAATTAGGTATCATGGTTTCAAGAGTTAAAAGCCTAATATAGCTAATGTTAGATAAATATACATAATCTGGAAGTCATACATAATTAAAATAAAAGCAATATGTTCATACTTAACAGCAAAATGCATCTTGTAAAATGTGCAAAATGAATAATGTAGTGCAAAAAAAAACCCACGATAAGCTCTACTTCATGTGAATGATTCTATACATCTACGCAGAACTCAACATACCAGCACGAGCTATACATTTTCGGTAGGGCTCTGGGCTCATTTTTGTGAAAATTAATCGGGGTTGATTAGATCGTGTTGTCGATACAGATGAAGTATCACTTCCTGTGCTGCTAGTTGCACTATCATGCCCTAGGACTCCACTTTTCAAACTGAACGTTTTGTCCTGGTCCACAAACAAATCAGACGAAGTTCCCACTACCTTCTTGATGCGGCTGGTTACTCTTCGAGCTCGCTCCTTTACTTCCACTTCCGGGGCAAAAGCTGCGCCTCTTGGGTCTGATTTATATCGTTTCGTTTCGACTACTGCCAAATTACTATTTTCCTCCCGATCCGTTGACGACTCATCCTTTCTTTTTCGACCAGCACGAGTTGACCTTTGCACTGTAGACCGTTCCTTTGTCGACTCTGATAAATAGTCTACCGATTCATCAAGCATTCGCTTCTTGTAAGTTTCTACGCGATTGCGCGCCGATACACGTTTAGGGATAAGATCAGAATGTTTGCTTTTATCGGTTGAGCATCGTGCTTCCGATGATTTAGGTTCCTGCTTAGATTCCGTCGTACTTTCACTGTGTGTGATTTTCTTATCTTTCACTCCTCTGTTCGATGTTTTCGACTTCGGTTCCGATGTTTTCGCAGTATCCTTCATTTCTTTACGCCTGGTAGATGTTTTTCGAGAATCTGGCTGGTTTTTCTCAAATCCTTCCGCTTCTTTTGGTTTTGGTTTTGTGGATACCGTTCTATTGTTCCTGCCCTCATGTCGCTTCTTCACTTGTTCAACTAACATTGTCTCTTCGTCATCCTTTTTGGGTTGCACTTTTCTACGATCCGTCAGTGCTTGCTGCTTCTTCAACTTTCCAGCTTCTCGTACATTTTCTAACTCTTTCTCCAACGCAGCACTTACATTCGTTTTCTTAAACAACTGTCGATCGGAAGGGCCATCATCATCATCACCGCTGCTACTGCTGCTATCATTAAAATGATACTTTGGTTTCCCCTTGGCGGTGATTGCACGAAGGATGTTTTGCTCGCGCATTTGTTCCGACACTGAGCGGATGCAATCGGCTTTCGGTAAGAATAACATCGGATGTTCTGGAGTGAGAAATTCTGTCATCTCCGCATTACTGCATTTCCTATTTCTTATGGCTTTGGGAGTGGCTAGTGTGTCTGTTTTCTTGAGCGGTATTTTAAACATGCTTGTCGGTTCTTCGTCATCGGCCTTTTCTACACATTCTGCTGTCATTTTCGGTGGGTATAGAGCACTGATCGGAATAGTTGCTGCCAAGCACAATTCATCTTCCGTATCGAACGAATCATCGGTTTTTTCATCTACTGCTTTCGTGCTGTTTTCCTTATTAGATGATGATGATGATGATATTTCTATGCACGGTTCCATGTGTGGTTGTCCTTCTTCTTGTTGCCCATGTGACAAGTGCGTAGTACTATTTATTTGTGGATTAAATTGAGTAATTTCATTCTCGAGCAATGTGCCATTTTCCAAAAGTTTGAGCTTGCCAAGGTCGTACATATTTTCATCTACATCACTCACTATCTCCATCAACTGAGAATCAATCGGGTCCGACAAATGGCATGTTTTAATGTCCACTAGCTTGAGGACTGGTTTTTTCTTGACGATCCTTTCATTGTTCGTTTCCATGTGAGGGTTTAATGGTTGTGTATCCAAATCATACGCTGTACATGCTGCTGAAATGCTGGGTATGTTCTTAACTTTCCCATATAAAACGGGAAGATCCATATTATTTTTTGGAGGACTTAACGGTTGTGTCAGTAAATCATCGTCATCTATCATTATAGCAGAAGTTGGCAAGGGATCCTTATGGCTTTCTTTAGGTACAATCGCAGGTTGGTTTAGTAATTCTGAAAAGGTAAATTGCTGTGTTGGTAGATTTGCATAATCAATTTCTGGAGTTTCATTGCATTTGTCATGCGCTACAGCACACGTTTGCTTATCGCAAGAAGATCCTTTCCCTGCCATGCCCTGCATGTATAATTCTGGAGGTGTAAATTGTTGCGTTGGCATATTTGCATAATCAATCTCATGCGAGTGAACTGATTTGCGTGGGGTTTTTGGGTTGATTGGTGTAACAAACGACGAATTCGCTGAAAGTTTGCTAGTACAGGGCTTATCTACAATCAATGGCTGTGTTGATATTTCATATGGGCTTTTCAATTGCAGTTTCTGTTCCGATGATTTGGGTTTTTCCGCCAATTTGTGAAGAGGCTGTGTCAACAGCTCGTATGGATCATCAACACCAAAAGCCTGCGTTTCCATGTCATATACATTTGCTACATGCGACTCGTGCCTCGTGTTTTCCGCCTCGAAGGAAGACTGGTGCGGTTTCACTTTAATGCAACCTTCTTGATTCAGTGAAATTTCAAGCACATCGTCTTCATTTTCCTTTTCGTCGAAGCACAAATCAGGTGTCTTTGACGAACGATTTGCTTGCTGCGGAGGATCCGAATTGTCAGCAATTGAACGATCTGCATCTGAACCGGGTTTGAAATGAATATTTGTTTCAACTGGAGGATCATCATCAAAATTCAGTTCCGGCGTGATAGATCTATCATCAGCTACCTCGGATAATTTACCCTCCTTTGTCAGAGATCCTGCTCGTTTTTTTGGTTGCTGCAATCGTTGATCTATCATGGATTGTTCATGATCTTTTTTACTGTCATTCCATTCAATACGACTCATTTCCACCGTTGTATTACGGTATTCCTGGAACGATACCGAATCAACGGAGCGATCCGGCAGAATGGAAACCTTAGGTACAACAGCACCACTATGAGATATATCTAGATTGTGCATCAAATTTTGTGATTGCTCGATATACTTGTTGTTGAACATCGCATCATTACTGTCGTCATCGTCCTCCACTGTCATTTGAAAATATTCTTCTTCCGTTTCAAACTGTTCTTGTTGCTTCGTATCGGGAAGGATAGGTTTGATCACCACTGACGGACAGTCCAGTTCATGTTCCGGTTGCTGTGTTTCTGGAATAAAAAATAATTCCTCATCTTCGTCATCCTTTTCTGAACGGTGATCAACATTAGGAACAGTTATTTCAGTTGGCTTTGCACACAACATACTGCCATCGCTTTGTTGAGTTTCCGGTACCATGAAACTACTGCGGCGCCTTTCTGAAGAAGAGCAAGGGGGGTCGTGTACAGCAGCGACTGTTTCAAGCAGCGAAGATCTTCTTCCAAAAGTTCCCAACGCACTAACCGCAGTATGTGCATTTTGTCTGTTTCTGGGAAGAGGCTGTGTTTCCTAAAAATATATAAAACGCCAAATGTATAGAGTATTGCACATCTGGTATGAGATAATCGTACATACGTCAAGACTACAGTCGATAACATCTGACGTTGAGTCTTCGTCTTGCAAGAGTGCAACGTCATCAGCTTTGCGCTTATGATCTACTTCAACGGAAGCAAGCAGGTCGCCCAAATGCAGTCGACTATGTGTAGTGATGTCGATCCAGGTTATTGGATCAATGGATTTCTGGTCAACAGTTACCCCGTGAAACGAGCAGAGATCCGTAATTTGCAGTTTTTCTGTGGCAGCATCAAGACGCAGACCGGCATGCATGGGACAGATACTCTGTAAGGAAAATAAAGCAATATATACCCGATAAATCATTTTAACGTGCCTTCAGATTTTGCTTTTATATAATTTCGGTAAATGCGGGACGATTATTTCAAATTTAAAAGTGCTAATGCTGTTAGTTCGTTAATGAATGGTGATAGAGAACTTTTTTTTTTTGGTGGCCAAGCACGGCCAGGTCATGTTGCTGTTACATCGGTGTGTAGCAAATTACAAACATCGCCAGTTTTTGTTTAACACCCTTTATAATAAACAAACAACTTCAGATAGTATAATGAAAAGGGGCTACTTTGCGCTCGTTCAACACTTGGGCTAGGTAAAACCCTAGTCTTAATTTCAAAGTTATTTCGTACATGTTCAACATGGTTGAAGCTTCAATCACAGCTTTGGAACTTTGTTTAGTAATTACATATTTTATTGTTACTGTAGCCACCAGGCACATTAATTCGACTGTAGTGCACACCAAAAATAGTGCTGCCGAAGTGTATATCAAAAATGGACCAATCGTTGGCGAAAAGCGTGGAGAATATTATGCGTTCGAAGGTATTCCTTATGCGAAACCACCGCTAAGTAGATTGCGTTTCGCACCATCGGAACTGAACGATGAGCGTTGGATTAAACCACGTTACGTTACCCAGCCAGGAGCAAAATGTCTTCAATGGATTCATTTCAATAAAACGAAAGAAAAGTTGGTAGGTGCGGAAAACTGTCTCTTCCTGAACGTGTACACAACATCCATTGATCGTTCGTTACATCTGCCTACGATTGCTTTCATACATGGTGGTGCATTTATGTTCGGAGTAGGTAGTAATTATAGACCAGACCACATCATAAACCAAAATGTGGTTTTGGTAACATTCAACTACCGACTAGGACCACTCGGATTTCTCAGCACCGAAGACGACGTGATTCCTGGGAACTATGGACTAAAGGATCAGGTGACCGCTTTACGATGGATTCGAGAAAACATACTATCATTCGGTGGAGATCCCAACACTGTCAGCATAGTGGGCTTTTCAGCTGGTTCCGCTAGTGTGCATCTACATTATCTATCTCCTCTATCCAGAGGACTATTTAGTTCTGGCATTGGGCATAGCGGTGCAGCCCTAAACCCTTGGACAATGGCAGAACGATCAACGGAAAAAGCTATTCACATCGGAAAGGCGCTAGGTTGTCCAACGAGTAAAACACGAGTACTTCTGGACTGTCTGCGCAAGCTTCCGGCAGAGGACATCGTGCGTCAAGTGCCAGAGTTTCTTGATTTCCTGTACAACCCTTTCTCACCATTCGGGGCAGTTGTGGAGAGGAAAAGCTTTCTCAATCCTCATCCTTTTCTCACGGACTCTCCACGCTCTATAATGAAGCTTGGAAACGTAGCCAAGGTACCGTTGATCCTTTCGGTTACACAAGCGGAAGGTCTCTACCCGGGGGCAGAGTTTATTAGTGATCAAACGTATCTGCAACAGATTGATACCCGATGGAATGAACTTATACCAAGCATTCTTGATTATAAAACAGCCGTACCAGATCACAAGAAACGTGATCTCCTATCAAGAGCAATTCGGAATCACTACTTTAAAGCAGACGAACGATTAACTCTGGAAAACTTTAATGTTCTTATTCGGGTAAGACTGGCAATTGAATATTGAAGAACATTTAGTATCTTCGTTAACATTGACTAACCATAACATCTTTTTTGTCTATATTTCATTCTTACAGATTATTTCCAATCGATTGTATTATGCTGGTGTTACAGAATCGATCAAACTAATGCAACCGCACATTAAAGTATATGCGTATGTGGATTATTTCAAAACAAGGTACGGGAACGGTGAGAAGCTATCACATTCCCTTGAATCAACGATGCATGGAGTTTCCCACGGTGACGATGTTGATTTGATATTCCACAGCATTGCACGGCAGCATTTGCCTTATAGGAAGGAAGAGAGGGAAGTTATAAACCAATTTGTAGCTATGTACAGTCTATTTATCAAAGAAAAAAACCCTCGATTTGGTCCCTATGTGCTACCTTCTCAAGAAACTACTGACATGATTACGTATTTGAAGCTGGACTATCCTTACTGCAAAGTGGTGCGAGCTGAGGGTGTAAGTGACGAAATGTTTTGGAACAGTCTTGAATTTAATGATGCGCCGTACGAATAACAATAAGCTTACAGGCAGCAAAATCTTAGCGTTGTTGTTGCAACGAAATGTAGATTGTACGGCAAACTTTTGATGTACAAAGTATGTCATAACATGAATTTTCAATCATAATACATCCATGCTACAAGCAACCCTGATTAAACAGAAATTGGGATTGTTAAGAACAGTGCAAAGAATTTAAACAATGATTATTGAAAAAAACAAATTTTACTATGGGAAATGCGGCGATTAAACCGATACAGTTTTTATCGCGTTCCGTAGGCCATACGATAGTTATAACACCATACTTTCTAGTCGTCTTAACATATTACCGTCCTAAGGTGAGTAAATAAAACATATAACCATGTAGAGGATCTCAAAAAGTTTACATTTATCATGTACTCTTGCATTGATTACCACGCTAATGTATTGCTAAATATGTCCAAACACAATACTCCACGAATCGCAATACCCCACCACTGTAATTGATCGACTCTTCTGAAGATGCATTCGCTTGAGTTTTAAAGATCGCGTGCGTCCTACATTTCACCATACAGAAAAATAATCAACCATACACAATGATCTTCTACGGCTGATCTTATTCTCACAGTTTTCCTACAATCAGAGTAAAGCTATTGCGATAAGAGGGAGCACAATCGCCACGCTCACCCTACGAGGCCATGTGTAGTCAAGTTTACAATTACAGCCTATGAGGAGTTCATTTGTGCAAGATAGTCGCTCAGAAATAGTCGCGAAGCAGGTGTTGGTGTGTAAACAGCTACAAATAATCATATTCTAATGATTTTAGCAATCGGTTTGATTTTCCCCTTTATAACTGCTGCTCTATGTAGTACGACTTCCTCCGTGTACATCAAGAATGGACCGATTGTTGGTGAAAAACGTGGAGAATACTATGCGTTCGAAGGTATTCCGTATGCGAAACCCCCGCTGGGTAAGTTACGCTTCGCATCATCGGAACTGAATGATGATCGCTGGACTGAGCCCCGGAACACGACAGAGCGAGGCCCCGTATGCATACAGTGGAATCATCTAAATCCGAACAATGATAAACTGGAGGGCGCTGAAGATTGTCTTTATCTAAATGTTTACACGAGATCGATTGATCCATCTGCCCAGCTACCTACGGTAGTGTTTATCCACGGAGGCGCATTAATGTTTGGTACCGGAAACTTCTACGAACCGGACCATGTAATGCGTCGGCAGTTGATCCTGGTTACTTTCAACTATCGACTAGGACCACTCGGATTTCTCAGCACCGAAGACGATGTGATTCCTGGGAACTATGGACTAAAGGATCAGGTGACCGCTTTACGATGGATTCGAGAAAACATACTATCATTCGGTGGAGATCCCGACACTGTCAGCATAGTGGGCTATTCAGCTGGTTCCGCTAGCGTGCATCTACATTATTTATCTCCTCTATCAAGTGGACTATTTAGCTCTGGCATTGGCCATAGTGGATCCGCACTTAATCCTTGGGTATTCGCTGAGCGATCGATAGAAAAAGCCATACGAATCGGGGCAGTGCTAGGTTGTCCAACAAGAACGACACAAGCACTTCTAAGCTGTTTACGCAAAGTTCCGGCAGAGGACATCGTGCGGCAAGTGTCGCATTTTCTGGACTTCCTATACAATCCTTTCTCTCCATTCGGTGTGGTCGTGGAAAATGAAGGTCCTCTTAATCCTCATCCTTTTCTCACGGACTCTCCACGTTCGCTCATGAAGCGTGGTAACATTGCCAAGGTACCGCTGATACTTTCGGTTACACAAGCCGAAGGTCTGTATCCGGGAGCAGAATTTATAAGCGATCAAACGTATCTGCAACGGATAGATTCCCAGTGGAATGAGCTTATGCCAAGCATTCTTGACTACAAAACAGCCGTTCCCGATCCCAAGAAGCGTAATCGTCTATCAGATACAATTCGGAACCACTACTTCAAAGCGGACGAACGATTGACTTTGAACAATTTTAATGTGCTCATTGAGGTATGTGTGTGATGTTATGAGCAAGAGGAAATATGTTCGATCACTATTTACCAATTGCCATTGCCGATATCCTTTTCTTTTCAGATCATTTCCAACCGACTCTACTTTGCAGGCGTAACCGAGTCAGCAAAGCTGATGCATCCTTTCACTAATTTATATCTTTATTACGATCTCTACAAAAGCAAGTACGGTGTTGGCGAGGCTCTATCCCACCACGATCAACCGGGATTGCTGGGAGTAGCGCACGGTGACGATGTGCTGCTTATATTCCCTAGCGTTCTTCGCGAAACCATACCGTACACAGAGGAGGAAATCAAGGTAGTAGATCAATTTGTTGCAATGTATGAATCCTTTGCCAAAGGAGATAGGCCACGCTTTGGGGCTGATGAATTACCATTGCAAGATTCTGACGAAATGGTGAAGTTTTTAAAACTTAACTATCCAAGCAGTGAAATTGTACGTTCCGAGGGAATGAGCGATGAAACGTTTTGGAACACTCTTGATTTTAATGATGGACCCTATCCTTCAACTCCTGAGCAAGTGCATACCGAGCTGTAGGTTTCGGGTAGATTTTTAAATAAACGAATTACATATACACCAACTAATTACTCTATACTTCAGAAACTTCCAATGACCAGAGGTACAAAGTATATAATGTTGTACATGGCAAACATTTAGGACCCGTACAATAACAGTTAATAAAAGGTCAGTTGTAACGAGGATCACTTGAAAAAAAAACGTACCTTCCGAATAGGTTTCCTTCGTTTTTATTTTATGCTCCTGCATACCTACAACATCAAGCCAGGTCGATTTTGTTTCAATCTGTCGACAGAAATAGCTCGGCAGATAATAACGCAACATCTACGGAGCAACATCTGCAAAAAATGGACCACCTCGTACCTAGATAAGATTAAAGCATGAGAACGCAATTACCTGCATACACTTACCGAGAGCCTCAAAATTTGCTATCAAGTCAGAGAGAGCAGAACAAAAGTTAAACCCAAAGTAGCAGAGCAGCCCAGTTTATGTGTAACCATCGTACTAAACGTTTGTTACCAGGGGTATCAACCATCTGGACAGTTATTTGATAAGATTACTTCCGTTCTTTCGAAAAAGTGCACCGCATTTAGGAGGGATTGGTGTAACACAATGGTACAGCAATGGCATTTGAACGGTTTGCGATTAGCATTGATGGTCAGCTATTTATGTGGAATAACAGCTTCGACTGGCCCGGTAGTGAAAATTGAAAATGGCCCCATAATCGGTGAGAACCGTGGAGAATACTACGCGTTCGAAGGTATTCCATATGCGAAATCTCCCATCGGTGATCGTCGGTTTGCTGCGCCGATACTTAATGACGAAATATGGAGCGAGCCACTAAACGCTTCCAGTCTAGGGCCGTTCTGTATGCAATGGAGCCACACGATCCCGGGAAAGGATAAGCTGTTCGGAGAGGAAGACTGTCTGTATTTGAACGTCTATACTACCTCACTCGACGAAACGACCGGCTTGTCAACGCTGTTTTACATCCATGGCGGTGCTTTTATGTTCGGTGGTGGAGGATTCTTTTCGCCGAAGCATGTCCTGACCAAATCGATGATCATGGTCACGTTTAACTACCGTGTTGGTCCACTCGGGTTTCTCAGCACCGAAGACGATGTGATACCGGGCAATTTTGGGCTGAAAGATCAGGTAACGGCACTAAACTGGGTAAAGCGGAACATCCATCACTTTGGCGGTAATCCGAATCGGGTCACCCTGGTAGGCTTTTCTGCTGGTGGTGCAAGCGTGCATCTGCATTACCTGTCCCCAATGTCGCGTGGGATGTTCCAAAATGGAATTGCCCACAGCGGTACCGCTCTGAATCCGTGGGTGATGGCTGAAGATTCCGCTAGGAAAGCCAAACTAATTGCCCAAGGTGTCGGTTGTTCGGTAGACCAAACGAGTCAATCCATACTTGCATGTTTGCGTGACCGTCCAGCTGAAGACATCGTGCGACAGGTACCTTTCTTACTGGATTACCTATTCAATCCATTCTCACCTCTCGGGGTAGTGATCGAGAAGCAAAGCAAACTCAATCGCCGCCCATTTCTAGTCGACCATCCGGCGGTGTTATCGAGAAAGGGAAAGTTGACCAAAGTCCCGCTGATACTGTCCGTCGCGCAAGCCGAAGGTTTATACCCGGGAGCGGAGTTTATAAGCCAACCAGGGTACCTGCAAGACATAGACTCACGCTGGTATGACCTATTGCCAAGTATTTTGGATTACAAAACAGCCGTTCCTGACGTAAAAAAGCGAGATGAGCTTTCTAAAGCCATTAGCGAACGTTACTTCGGCAAAGAACGCAATCTTTCGCTAGATAATTTTGGTGAATTTGTGTCGGTAAGAATCCTTTTTATCATACATCATAAACTGATGGAAATTTAAAATAATCTTTCCCGCATTTGTTCGCAGATTCTGTCGAACCGCTTATTTTTTGCGGGTGTCACAAAAACTGCGAAGCTTCTGCAACCTCACCTCCCCGTTTACTTTTATTATTACAACTTCAAGGCAGCGTACGGCATCGGAGAGTTATTTTCGGGATCGATGGAAAACTACGGTGTTGCACATGGTGACGACGTCCTGCTCGTATTCCCATCCAGCATGCGGGACAATCACCCGCTAAATAAGGATGAACTGCGCGTGGTTTCAAACTATGTAAACCTATACGATACATTCTCGCAAGGCCTGAAGCCTAAATATGGTGCTTATGTGCTTCCGGAGCAAAACATTACCGGACAGCTGCAATACATAGAAGTGAAAGAACCGGATTGTGCGACATGCGGATTAGTGCAGACGGCATATGGTGTAAGCGATGAAGAGTTTTGGGACACGCTGGATTTCAACGATGAACTATCTCAAAAAGCTGTTCATGGCGAGCCCCACATTGAGCTGTGATGGGTTCTTGTACGTTACATCATCCGCGTGAGACCATATGTCCAATCACTCTAGAAATAATAAACGAATTAGACGATAACGGTAACGTAAGGCTGCAATGGCTGAAGACACTGGAATAACAAGCATTGTCTTATCAAATAAAAACACATCCTGTTCGCTGCAAATGTTTAGATGTGATAATTTTGGTTGACTGGTTTTTAGAGCGACTCCGGTTCGATTTTACTTATATTCCTCGTAGTGCCTTCATGTAACGATGATGTCGTTCATTTCATATTGGGCGTTTGTGAACATCCTGATCTTCAATCTCGACCAACTCTGCTACGCAACTGAAGTGAAAGTGACGATTAAAAATGGTCCAATAGTAGGCAAACAACACGTGGGGCATTTTGCTTTCGAAGGCATACCGTACGCAAAGCCTCCGATCGGTAATCGTCGCTTCGCTGCTTCCGAATTAATCGAGGAGCGCTGGTACGAACCAAGGAACACAACCCGTGTTGGGCCAGTTTGTTTGCAGTGGTCTCACCTAAAATTCGATGATGATAAAATGGAGGGCGCAGAGGACTGCCTGTTCCTTAACGTGTACACACCAAACCTTTCGGCGGACGCCCGCTTACCGACAATCGTCCATCTCCACGGTGGCGCGTTCATGTACGGTGGCGGTGGTTACTTTAGGCCAGATTTTTTACTTCAACGACCCCTTATACTGGTAACAGTGAACTATCGGCTCGGTCCGCTAGGTTTTCTCAGCACGGAAGATGATGTGATCGCTGGCAACTACGGGCTGAAAGATCAGGTTACGGCCATGCAGTGGGTACAAAAAAATATTAAATACTTTGGTGGAGATGCAAACAGGGTTACACTGTCTGGCTTCTCAGCCGGTTCTGCCAGCGTGCATTTGCATTACCTATCTCCCCTTTCGCGAGGCCTCTTTCACCGCGCCATCGGGCATAGCGGTTCGGCACTAAATCCTTGGGTGATGGTAGAACGGGCTGCCGAAAAGGCTAAAATAATAGCGACCGGGGCTGGCTGTCCGTTTGAGGGAAACAGCAAGGAACTTTTGCAATGCTTACGGCAGCTTCCAGCAGAAGAAATAGTCCGCCAAGTGCCGAAATTGCAAGATTTTCTATATAATCCCTACTCACCGTTAGGTGTTGTGATTGAAAAGCGGGGAAAGTACAATTCACAACCATTCCTTACGGAACATCCACGCGTTTTAACACGCGCCGGAAAGTTTGCCAGGATACCTTTGCTACTTTCCGTAACCGAAGCGGAGGGACTGTATCCGGCAGCGGAATTTTTCAGCAACGTAAGCTACCTCCACCACATCAACGATCACTGGAACGAGGTGGTGCCCAGCATCCTAGACTACAAATATGCCGTCCAAGATGGTCACCTGAGAGATGCTCTGTCCCAAGTGATAAGAGCACGCTATTTGGGGACGCATAAGCTAAACGAAAGAGTTTTTCCTCAGTTTGTGAGGGCAAGTAGCAAACAAAACTAGAAATGTAGCTTGACGATAGTAATGTTAATCTTCTCTTACAGCTTGTGTCGAATCGATTGTTCTTTGCTGGCGTTACGGAAGCAGCAAAATTGATGCAACCGCACATTCCTGTCTACTTCTATTACGACCATTACAAAACAACATACGGCCTTTCAGAAGCCCTCTCCGGATCCAACCAGTTTTTGGGGGTGCCGCATGGTGAAGATATATTGTTAATTTTTCCCAGCAGTTTACGCGACGGTAATCCCTACACGATGGAAGAGCTGAGCATGGTAACGAAATTTTGCGACTTGTACGAAACGTTTGCATACGGCCATTCACCAAGATTCGGCAAGCTAATGCTACCAGCTCAGGCAGATCCCACCCGGTTAACCTATCTGTTGATCACCTCTCCCGATAGTTCCATCGTCTCTGACGACTTCTTAAGCGATGAGCCATTTTGGAACATTTTGAATTTCAATGAAAGTTCCACCGTTCAGACAGATTGAAGCACTATACTTGATACGGCTACTGAAGATCCAAACTATTCGAAAGAATAAAAGCAAACGTCTTACCCTGTCCTGCAGCAGTATCGTGTTGTAGCGTTTGTTTTGTACAGAACCGATTAAGTTAATTCCCGGCCGGATGGGATACTTCGTCCCTTGGACATTCAAATGCATCTGAAAACAACGGTCGTAAACGACAAACCAAAACAACCAGCCAAGATAAGGAAAACTGTGAAGCAAATGATGGATGAAATATTTTTAGAGTGAAGGACTACTTACGTTGCAAATCGAATGTATGTTCTGATGAAAAACACAGTACGATTAACGACGATTACTTCAATCAAGTATTTTCGCGAAAGCACTGCGAAATTACACGAATAACAAAAAACGACTGGATTGTTTTGCGTCGTCTAGAATTTTTGACGTTTCAGTTCGCGCTGTTTTCGTTCGCGAAAGTCATAGCTTGGAATGGCAGGGATGCTCAACCACTCGCTATTTTTACGTAGGCTGTCAATAGATTTATTCATAAAATTCATGTCTCTTCAGGCATATCATTATTGCAAAAGCATGAAACATAAATACGACAAATATCTCTAAAGACCAAGACCAAACACCAAAAGGAACCAAGCGATCGGCAACGCTGTAAACTGAGAGAAGCAAGCTGAGACCACTTCCGCTCTTTTCGGAATTCCATTTGACGTTGCTGCCAAACGCACAACGTGGTGGGTGACATTTCGCGCACATGTTTTCTTCGCCATATAAAATGAAAGGCCCAGCCTAGCCAGTACGCTCGGGGAAAATATTCGTTCTGTAGTCTTCGTGGTGTGAGGTGCCGTCCGAATCTGTTCCTTTGTTCAAAATGGCTGCCCTCAGTGATGCTGTCCTCGATGCGTTGGTATTTGAGCATTTATCGAAAAAAGACAAAACGTTTGCGGCTGTATTCCAGAAAAAGTTCCAATCGGTAAGTAACTCTCGGTGCATATAAGTTTTTATTGGTGCATAGTGGCATTGTTCATGATTTATTCGGACGTTTTGGTTTCCACCACCCGGCATGCCGGATCCACGTGTTTTCAATGTGTATGACGCAGTTATGGCATGTACAGTCTGTATCATTGGTTTCTCTTCATATGTTCGATTAAATTGTGTTAAATGTATCGCTACTTCATTATGGCGCTATATTTGTTAATATTACCCAAATACTCAACGTGAAATTCGCCGTTTAATAGCCGGTGCATGGGGAGTCTGACGCCTTGCTTCCACCATGAGGTTTTCTTCTTCCATGGTCAGTGTGAGACCCCGCACCCTTCCATTGGCATCAGATGTAATTTAGAACCGCGTGGTGATAAAGACCTTGAAGCGTTTTTGGTTTCGTATTTTCAGAAAACTTCCGGGTTTAGTAGGAGTACATTCAGGCGAACTTGGAGAATATAATTTCTCTACTCCTTGTTTCATAATTACTACTCCAACATTATTGTTCTTTCGGGATCACACCTTAGTTTGGGATTGATGATTTTATTGATATTGTCACCTGTTTTGGTAATGATTCCAACAGTTTTAACACCCATTTCGGGGTTGCAAGTAGGAACGAACATAACCTAACAATGTGTGATATTTACCCATTTTATGCTTTATTTTTCATCCATTTTACAGTCCAAATTGCCGAAAGGAGCACCAAAGTTGGATGAAATAGTAAAACACTATCAATCCACTAAATCGAAGCTTTTGTTGAACAACAAACAAGAGGAAGAGGGATCCGATTCGGATGAAGAAGAAGAATCCGACGAGGAGGAAGAAACCCCTGCACCTGCGACTAATGGTAAAGCTGTAAACGGTAAGAAGGCCACAAATGGTTCAGCAGCTGTGAAAAAACAACAGGAAGAATCTGATGAGGATGAGGAGGAGGAGGAGGATGATAGCGAAGATGATGAGGATGAAGAGCCGGCTCCAAAACCGGCAGCCGTAAAGGCGCCCGCGATGAAAGGGGCAACAAAGGTGACACCTCTCGTTAAGAAACAACAAGAAGAATCAGAAGACGAAGATGATTCGGATGAGGACGACGACGAGGACGAGGAGGAGGAGGATTCTGACGAAGAGGAGAAACCTACCACTCAAAAGCCCCAGAAGCAAAAGCCGGCACTAGCAGGACAGAAACGTAAGGCAGAGGATAATGAGGATGAGGAAGACGATGAAGATGAGGAGGAGGAGGATGACGACGAGGAGGAAGAGGATACGCCTCCACCAGTGCTGAAGAAAGCCAGTGACAACAAGCAGCCCCAGAAAAACGAAAAGGTAGGGATAATTCCAGATATTTTGCATCAGTTTTATGTTTATATTCGGTTGGCAAGATTTGCACTTCATACTGACGTACCGTAGTGTTCTTTTGAATTGATGGAATTTGTAGAATTTGAGAACCCAAGAATGATGGTGTTGCTGATGTTTACTTTCCTTTATTAAGCAACATTCATCAATGTGTGCATATATCGAGATTTTTGAATACTTCGAAAATGGGTAAATTGCCGCGAAGTTGTGATAGCTTGCCATTTAGATAGAAAGATAGAAATAGAGAAAAAATGCACTTATTATTATCTTCCAAAGATAATAAAACATTGAATCGTTGTGTTAATCTTTAACTTAACGCGCACGGGAAGTCGAACACGAAGCATTTAACTTTTTTTGTTTTGTTTTGTTGTTTTTTTTCAATTACATGCCTGAGAAGGGAACCATTGTGTTTTCTCGCGTACAACAAGCAGATTCTGTTGTGATCTGCCATTGCATTACTTTTATTTACCTTTTGTTATTGAAATAGCCCAAAATTCTTGTTCTCTCGGACGGTTAGATTCTGCAGTGCTAACACATTTTCTCTATTTCTTTCCTTTCTATTTTCATTGCATCGCTTACGCCTGATGGTCTCTGGCACAGAATGACAGAAAGTCGTTTGGCGGCTTTGACAATCGCAACGGTGGCGGCTTTAAGAAACAGCAAGGAGGAAACGATCAGTACGGCGAGAAAAAAACATTTGAAAGCCGCCCCGGAGATTGGAATTGCGAGAGTTGCGGTCAGTCCAACTTCCAAAGTCGACAAAAGTGCTACAAGTGTGCACATGCCAACCCAAATCCACCAAAAACCTGGAGCTGCCCGAGCTGTAGCTTTGATAATTTCGCGACCCGTTGGAGTTGCTTCAAATGTCAAACTAAGAATCCAGATGACAACGGGGGTGGCAACAGAAGCTTTGGCGAGGGTGGTGGTCGTGGTGGTCGAGGGGGTCGTGGCGGTGGAGGCGGCTTCCGTGGTGGTGCCGGTGGACGTGGTGGTGCCGGTGGACGTGGTGGTGGCGGTTTCGGTGGCCGTGGGCGTGGTGGTGGTGGGCGTGGCGGGCGCGGGGGTTTTGGTGGCAACCGGAGTTTCGATTCTAGTGGAGCACCACCAAACAAAAAGATAAATTTTGGCGATGAATGAATGAACCTAGGTCCCCGAAAGGAACTAGTTCATAAGCAGCTACATTGAACGAGGAAAGATACAGCTTATTTCCTTCGTTTAATGTAAGTTTTTTTTTTCAATACATCGTTAGGTTTTTGTTTATCGGACAGATCATTATAACTCCTGCCCCCAACCCCCCCATCCCACCCCACATATAGCTTCTAAGAGAAGAAAATTTTCATAGGGTATATATGTGGCATTTACCAGGATTAGATACAGTTAAGGCTAACAAAAGTGTTCGTTCGATTCCTTGCGGTAGATTCAATTTATCGCGTGTATTGAAATCAAATAATTACTTGTAAATGGTATTTTCTTTATTGCAAGTTAAGCAAAAATTAAATGCAGAGTGAAAGGCATCAGAACAGAACATCTAATACACTTCAAAACTTCGAAAGATACCAGCATAACTCTTGGTATTCAACTGCATCTTTGCCTTGTTGGCATCGTATATTTCTTATTTTGTGGTACAAATAAATCATCATCTCGATATCAAATATATTTCATTGTTATTTGTATTTTTATTATATAAAACGTTATCATATCTCAACATTCTAAAATTAATAACAATCATTTTGTATCATTATTTTGTCTCCTTAATTTTATATTATATTTTGTCCTGTTCCATGTCAAGAGTAAGAATAGTTAAAATAACCGAAGAATGATACACTGTTTCTGTTTTTGATTACTCTACAATTATATACTAGCAATAATTTTGTGAAACATTACATTGTTCTATTTCGTTCAGGTCACCGTAAATGGCAAACCTCTGACTAATGGAAAACCGCTAATGAATGGAAATGGAAAGATAAGGCAAAGTGATTCTTGTGATGATAGTAGTTCCGAAAAGGATACTAAAGCTACTTCAAAACAGACGACTGCGGTGAAAATTCCTGTGAGGACACTAGCATCCGCAAAGAAGGCAGAATCGTCTGATGATAGCTCTGACGATAGTTCAGAAGAGGATTCGAAACCAACGGCAAAGAAACCTGCTCAAGCTGTTACACCGAAAGCTACCGCTAATGCCAAGACGCCTGCAAAGACAGCTACGCCAGCAGTTGCTAAGAAACAGCAAGAAGAGTCCAGCAGTGATGATTCTTCCGAGGAGGAGCAAGAAACATCCAAGAAACCAACAGTGGCTCCAAAAGCAACTGCTGCTACCTCAAAGAAGGCAGAATCGTCTGATGATAGCTCTGACGATAGCTCAGAAGAGGATTCGAAACCAACGGCAAAGAAACCTGCTACAGCTGTAACACCGAAAGCTGCCCCTAATGCCAAGACGCCAGCAAAGACAGCTACGCCAGCAGTTGCTAAGAAACAGCAAGAAGAGTCCAGCAGTGATGATTCTTCCGAGGAGGAGCAAGAAACATCCAAGAAACCAACAGTGGCTCCAAAAGCAACTGCTGCTACCTCAAAGAAGGCAGAATCGTCTGATGATAGCTCTGACGATAGCTCAGAAGAGGATTCGAAACCAACGGCAAAGAAACCTGCTACAGCTGTAACACCGAAAGCTGCCCCTAATGCCAAGACGCCAGCAAAGACAGCTACGCCAGCAGTTGCTAAGAAACAGCAAGAAAAGTCCAGCAGTGATGATTCTTCCGAGGAGGAGCAAGAAACATCCAAGAAACCGACAGTGGCTCCAAAAGCAACTGCTGCTACCTCAAAGAAGGCAGAATCGTCTGATGATAGCTCTGACGATAGTTCAGAAGAGGATTCGAAACCAACGGCAAAGAAACCTGCTCTAGCTGTTACACCGAAAGCTACCGTTAATGCCAAGACGCCAGCAAAGACAGCTACGCCAGCAGTTGCTAAGAAACAACAAGAAGAATCCAGCAGTGATGATTCTTCCGAGGAGGAGCAAGAAACATCCAAGAAACCAACAGTGGCTCCAAAAGCAACTGCTTCTACCTCAAAGAAGGCAGAATCGTCTGATGATAGCTCTGACGATAGTTCAGAAGAGGATTCGAAACCAACGGCAAAGAAACCTGCTACAGCTGTAACACCGAAAGCTGCCCCTAATGCCAAGACGCCTGCAAAGACAGCTACGCCAGCAGTTGCTAAGAAACAGCAAGAAGAGTCCAGCAGTGATGATTCTTCCGAGGAGGAGGAAAAAACATCCAAGAAACCGACAGTGGCTCCAAAAGCAACTGCTGCTACCTCAAAGAAGGCAGAACCGTCTGATGATAGCTCTGACGATAGTTCAGAAGAGGATTCGAAACCAACGGAAAAAAAACCAGCTCTAGCTGTTACACCGAAAGCTACCGTTAATGCCAAGACGTCAGCAAAGACAGCTACGCCAGCAGTTGCTAAGAAACAACAAGAAGAATCCAGCAGTGATGATTCTTCCGAGGAGGAGCAAGAAACATCCAAGAAACCAACAGTGGCTCCAAAAGCAACTGCTGCTACCTCAAAGAAGGCAGAATCGTCTGATGATAGCTCTGACGATAGTTCAGAAGAGGATTCGAAACCAACGGCAAAGAAACCTGCTACAGCTTTAACACCGAAAGCTACCGCTAATGCCAAGACGCCTGCAAAGACAGCTACGCCAGCAGTTGCTAAGAAACAGCAAGAAGAGTCCAGCAGTGATGATTCTTCCGAGGAGGAGCAAGAAACATCCAAGAAACCAACAGTGGCTCCAAAAGCAACTGCTGCTACCTCAAAGAAGGCAGAATCGTCTGATGATAGCTCTGACGATAGCTCAGAAGAGGATTCGAAACCAACGGCAAAGAAACCTGCTACAGCTGTAACACCGAAAGCTGCCCCTAATGCCAAGACGCCAGCAAAGACAGCTACGCCAGCAGTTGCTAAGAAACAGCAAGCAGAGTCCAGCAGTGATTCCGAGGAGGAGGAAGAAACATCCAAGAAACCAACAGTGGCTCCAAAAGCAACTGCTGCTACCTCAAAGAAGGCAGAATCGTCTGATGATAGCTCTGACGATAGCTCAGAAGAGGATTCGAAACCAACGGCAAAGAAACCTGCTACAGCAGTAACGTCGAAAGCTGCCCCTAATGCCAAGACGCCTGCAAAGACAGCTACGCCAGCAGTTGCTAAGAAACAGCAAGAAGAGTCCAGCAGTGATGATTCTTCCGAGGAGGAGGAAAAAACATCCAAGAAACCAACAGTGGCTCCAAAAGCAACTGCTGCTACCTCAAAGAAGGCAGAATCGTCTGATGATAGCTCTGACGATAGCTCAGAAGAGGATTCGAAACCAACGGCAAAGAAACCTGCTACAGCTGTAACACCGAAAGCTGCCCCTAATGCCAAGACGCCAGCAAAGACAGCTACACCAGCAGTTGCTAAGAAACAGCAAGAAAAGTCCAGCAGTGATGATTCTTCCGAGGAGGAGCAAGAAACATCCAAGAAACCAACAGTGGCTCCAAAAGCAACTGCTGCTACCTCAAAGAAGGCAGAATCGTCTGATGATAGCTCTGACGATAGCTCAGAAGAGGATTCGAAACCAACGGCAAAGAAACCTGCTACAGCTGTAACACCGAAAGCTGCACCTAATGCCAAGACGCCAGCAAAGACAGCTACGCCAGCAGTTGCTAAGAAACAGCAAGAAAAGTCCAGCAGTGATGATTCTTCCGAGGAGGAGCAAGAAACATCCAAGAAACCAACAGTGGCTCCAAAAGCAACTGCTGCTACCTCAAAGAAGGCAGAATCGTCTGATGATAGCTCTGACGATAGCTCAGAAGAGGATTCGAAACCAACGGCAAAGAAACCTGCTCAAGCTGTTACACCGAAAGCTACCGCTAATGCCAAGACGCCAGCAGATGCTAAGCAGCAGAAAGAAGAATCCAGCAGTGATGATTCTTCCGAGGAAGAGGAGGCAACGACGAAAAAATCAGCGGCTGCAGTTAATAAACTGTTGATGTCAAACGGCAAACGAAAAGCAAAATCGTCGGATGATTCAGATAGCTCCGAGGAAGAGGATTCAAAACCAGCAGCAAAGAAGCTTGCCACGTTGAGTTCAACTAACTCAAAATCTTCATTGAACCCAGCAAAGAAAGGCTCTTCAGATTCGGAAACGGAAGATGATGAGCCTTCAGAAGAAACAAATAAATCAACTATTCAAGTAGGACATAAAAGAAAAATGGATGATCAACATAACCAGAGCAATCCTCCAGCCAAGAAAGTAAATCCCTACAGCAACTTCGTTAGGTCTAGTGATCAGCAGGATAACTACAATAACCAGGTATGTCTTTATTAACTGAAGTTATAAGATTAGGGAAACAAATATTCGTTCGATTCACGATTCATTTAATCTTGTGATCATGTTGTGATCTTGTTGAACATCAAATTAGAGAAATATGACGATTAGGAACCATTGATTGTTTTTTGTCTTCAACGTGGATGAAACGCGAGTTTATTGTTATTTTTATTATATTAGATCTATACAAATCATGTTGCTTATATACAATAGTCACCCGATTAACAATATAATTTTCATAATTGCTTATCCCGCAGATTGAAACTCCACCCAACAAAGGAAATTTTAATAATCAGAATGGAAGCGCCAGCAGTGGTTTCGGTAGCGGACGCAAATCTTTCACCAACAGCGATGAAAAACGTGGTGTACAGCGGTTCCGCCGCGTACGGGAGGAGGAAATTGAAATTGATGAACGGCTAATGGATAATTCTTACGAAGCTAAGGTATGTATAGCACAAACAATATATAGTTGAAAAAATGTAGCACTGAAACGTACATAAATGGAGATATGAAATAATCATAATTTACGGTCACTCGCCGTTCCCTCGTACGTAGAAAGGATTGTAGAATGGTGGTTTTATTGATAAACTATATGTTTATGTTTCGATGGACGCTACTATAATTACACTTTTTATTTTTGAAAAAAGCAACGAAATACGGGCATCGGAATGTGTGAGATATTGTAGATTATGATTTCTTCACGCTCTCCATTCCGTTGTCACGTAAGAAGTGTATGTGAAGAAAAGAACACGGTCAATCACTTAATGTGTATAATCCTATCCTTCACACATGTCGATGTCAGCCAAAGGAGATGAACGCTACATTGCAAAGCACTAAAACGAAATCAAATGCTGAAGAAAATCAACCTAACGAACGTCGCGGCCAGTGGAAATGTACCGGATGTTCTACTATTAATAATGGAGTGCGCCGAATATGTCCCAAATGTAAAGTGGCACGTACAACTTGGAAATGTAAAGAGTGCTACGAACAAAATGTAGTGCTTGATCTTGAAAAGGATTCTTGCAAAGTTTGCAACACTGTCGCACCGTACGTTATCGGTCGGAATCTAAATCAGCGAACGGGGAAGTGGACTTGTTTGGAATGTAAGGCAACGAACAAAGAGCAGTTTGATGTATGTTTTTGTGCCATGCGATCTACCACAGTAGATACTAAAGACGGCAAAGTGAGGCCAATCAAATTTCCGTTATTGATGGGTGATTGGAAGTGTGTGGATTGTAAAAAACATAATTTTGCCAAAAACTTAAAATGCGTTCTATGTTATGCTCTGAAGCCGAAGGAACACTTACAGGAGGGAAATAAACGATGATCGTAAATATGATGTATTGCCAAACGCTTACGTAAATGTTACTTTCATTTAATATTAAATTATGTTAAATGATAATGGTTATAATGTGTTTGTTTCATTCTATTTTATCTTGCAGCAAAATGCATACGGTGCGTTCGGTGAACGAGCAAATCAGATTTTAAAGAACACGAAAGGCAAATCGTTCCGCCACGAAAAGACGAAAAAGAAACGTGCTGGATACCAGGGTGGATTTATAGATACATCTGTAAATTCTATCAAGTTTGAAGATTAGAGTTGCTTCGCTTATAAACAACGGCAAAATAGGGTGTAAAAAATTGTTCATGCTATTTATATGGAAACCTAGAATCACTTTCCTAATTGCGATAGGAAGTACGTTTATTTGCGATAAATAGTAAGGTCTCATATTGTTCATGGGGTATATTCCTGTGGAAGATAATATCATATGCCGCTAAACAATGATTTAATTTTTGCGATAAATTCAAAATATCTCGTTTAATTAACGCATCTTTTGTAAAACTTTATTCAAATCATTCAAACAGCGATGTACGGTTTATAACAAGTCAAGATTATTCACTATCCGTTCTTAACGTGTACGTGCGTACCAGTTAGCAAGCGTAACTGAAAAGTAAATGTTCACATTTTACGTACATTAAACGGATATTTATTTCGTTATAGGAGTTTGAATTATATTAGAATTTGAATGGCCTTTTATATTCTTTATTGCAAACGTATATGGTTATGGTAACAAAAGCATCCAATTTATATTGTTTTGTTCCGTTACAATAGTATATGCTGTATTAATAAATTATATTGATCATGTCAGAAATGATCAAATAAGACATGACAGAAAATTAGAAGTGTTTATTCGTGTATTATCTAGTAAACAACATACAATAAATATATACACAAGCTCTTACTTGATACTAATCAAGATAATCTGGGTTTTCTTGCTAGAAGTGTGGAATTGAACATTTGCTGAATTGCAACAAATAAGACATTGCGTAGCTAATAGTACATATTTCTCGATGATTGTTTTCGTAATTGCAACAGTAAATTAAAAACAATTCGCGTTAAAGTAGATGCTTTAAAGTGTATTAGCCTCTACCAACTCTACAACCGTAGCTTTCTCGTACCTGTGCAATGTATTTGAGATGATGCCATTGGAGTGCTCTTTACATGTTTCAACAGGGCTTGAGCTGTGCCAAAAATAATGAAGAGTTTTAGCGTAAAATGAAAGCAACATTTTTTTTTTTCAAATTACCACTATAAAGTTGAATTTAGTCTGAAAATTCTGTTTGTAACATCATGTTATTCTTAAAATTGCACAGTTCATTAAATGACAGAACAAAATTAAATAACCTTTCAGTAAACTAATATGCGCTATCTGACGATTATTTGACGGCCGTCGTTGTCAATTGGGAAACCTGAACCACGGGAAACTCTTGAGCAGTGCACCAACAAATTCAGGCTCATCTTGGTGAATCGTTTCAAGGTTTCATTTGTGAACCACATTCTACGACGAAGTGCTTGTAGATTGATTTTCTCTCTTTTAGCCGACGCTTACTATACCTAACCATCCAAGAGTGGACTCTCAAGCACACGCTAACCGTGTTCATCGGTGATCACGCTACTCCATCTCTCAATTCACCGTCTGGGTTCGCGTTCGTCGTTGATCCATCGTTCAATTCTTTCCCGTCTGTCGTCTCGCGTGGACGGCTCTCTCAGGTATCGTCCGTCGGTTCGGAATTTACCGTGCAGGTAAAAACTGTAGTGAATCGACCGTGTGTGCACCTTGCATCCTCGATACCTGACAATCGTCACCACTCATCGTCCGCTCTGTGCAGCCGGCTCAAAGATAGGTTGCCTTTTGGAAGATAAACGGGTCGCATTCCTAGCACTAACGCCATACGGTTGCTTTTCCGCATGCTAGACGAATTTGGAAGCAACTTAACTGTTAGCGTTCTGAAATCCGTTCTGCAGCGGTTTCCTTAAGGTGCAGAAGTTTTGTGTACCAGTGTGTTGGAGTGATTTTGTTCTCGGCGCTACCTGTGCGATCGACGTAAACATTACAGTAAGTAGGCTCATCTGCCCGAAGGCGGTTTGTGGTGTATGTGGAAAGGAAAGAAAACGCTTGATTTTAATAAACTTGAGCTTGAGAACTAAAGCTGCAGAAGACGTGCGAGAAAAGTGAAATCACATCCCAGCAATCATTGGAAAGCTTTGCCTGTGAAAATAGATGCTCCTGACAACGGTCACCGCTGACAGCGAAATTCTTTAAACGCACTCCTTCTTCCTTCCGAGCCAGGGTAATTGACCCGGCGTTGTGCTGGCAGCAAGAAGCTGAAGTGTATGCGAAGATCTTGCTTCAAGTCCGCAATCTTCCTGCCCAGTGCGTGTGTTTGTGTACATGTGCGCAAGCGTATAAGTGTGTGCTGTTTCCCGTGAGAGAAGAAAGATCGTGCGCGCGCGCACCCGAGAACGTTAACCTGCTCCGGCTTTAATTGGCCAATGTGTATTGCTGAAATTGTACGCAGAAACCTCCCGATCCTTGCCACCTTCCTTTGCCAACGTTCGCGATAGTTTCGTCCAAGCCCAGCTTCCACGGGTTGCGTCTTGCAAGCGGTCCGCAGCAGCAGCAGCAGCAACAGCAGCAACATCAACATGGAACAGCGGTGGATTTGCTATTTGGCGCAAGTAAGTACCGAGCACAGCGATAAGCACCGGACCACATGGTCTGCGGGTGAGGGTTAATTTGTTTCACTGCCTCCGAAACCATCCAGCGGAATTAGTCCGCACTTCACAGGAAAGCTGCGAATCCCACACGGTGAAGAACGTCCGCTTTTTCGGCACTTTTGGCATCGCGTGGTCTTTACAGGGCAGGTTTTGTTAAAGCTTTTCGCCCGATCATGTTTCCGTTGCACTCAGCTCAATTACTTGTTGGAGCTTTTTGGAGGGCGTGCGAGAAATTGGGAACGCGCAAAGCCCGGGCGGTGATGGCGGTGTGGAGAGTGAAATAAAAAAAAACCGCAAAACCATAGCAAACATAGCAACTTTTTCTGACTTTGCAACTTCGACCAAGAAGGAACCACAACCAAACTTTCTCGTTTGTTAAGTTCGTTTCCTTCATTTCATGCTCAATTTGGCGAGATATTTTATATGTCATTCTTTTAAATAAATCATCCTTGTGTTGTAAATTGGAGGATGTACAAAACAGGGCACTTTCTTCTTTTACAAATAATATTTCGTTAAGTATTTTTAATTTTTATAACCCCTTCTCATCAATTTCCAAAATTAAAAATTAACTGTATTAAATCGGGCCGAATGTCGTGAATTTAGTTTTCACATTTGCATCTTAAACTTTCTCATCCAAACTTACTTATTTGCCTTTCAACTATCATGTTGAATTAGAAGAACATGTTACTCTTTTTTATATGTTTGACTTATGAAAACCGATTAATCAAAATCAGATTTGTGTCTTCTGCATAGTAACAAAAATGTTAGTTCATATGTTGTTGGGCTATGGAGTTATAGTTTTGCTGAATTCCGATCATTGCTGGTATCTAGTTGAATAGTTGCACAGTTCGTTAGTTATAATGTATAAATGAATAAATGAATAAATAAATTCATTCCATAAATGAATATACATATATTTTTTGTTAATTTACTCTCTTTTGTTTTCGTTCTGAATGAATCTAAGAGTAATATTTTATTTTATAACAGATTTATAAATATTTTTAATGCTAAAAATGGTTCACCGTGTCGCCTACCCGGGGATGTTAGGCGTAGTACATTAAATTTTATTGCACGCTAATTAAAATGTACGCTTTCCCATCCGGCAAGAAAGGACAATTTCAAAGAGCTGATTCATCAACGGTCTGGGATTCCGGGCGCCTTCCGCTTCAAACCTTTTGATGTGTCCAATTTCAGGGACAAAACACAAAACCTTTTCTGCCAACAAATGTGTGGAAGCAATGGCAAAGATTGACCACTATCATGCGCCAGTGTGGTGCGGTATGATGTGATTCAACGCGTCATGATCATGAACCAACGTCACAGACGCCGTGTTTCTTATTATTCGGAAGCTTTCTCCTCGTGGAGTTTGACCACTGGAGAGTGGCATCATGTTGCTTTTTGAGTAGGGAAAACCAACCACCAGAAAACCAAATGTTTGAAGCACAGTTTTCACCACTCCGGATTAAGGGATACTTGCACGAAACGTCGCAACGAAAGGCAATGAAATTAATGTCTTATTAATGTCTGTGCAGCGGATAAATTCGCTTTTAAAACAATAGAAGGTGGTACCTTGGACAGCATTTAAACTGGTACGATTGAAAGTAAAAGATTTAGCAATAGACGATGACATAAGCAACAAACTTTGCCGTTAGAAAGCGTTGATTATTTATTGTATACATTTTCTTTTGCATTTCATTGTACGGCCCAGAAATATAATTTCAATCCATTCAGCTGACAATAATTCGACCGAATTCTTCCACCGCTGGACCGTGCGTACTTTCTCCCGGTTTCGGTTTTGAGGAAACCCATAATTTCATAACCCTTCCATTCCATTGTTCCTGCAGGAAAATGCTTTACAAATATAATGGCTTATGCGTTCCATCAACCTTTCAATATGCCTTCACTCCCAAAACATGACTCCGCTGCCCTCTGACATGAGATATGCGTTGTGTTGTGTGGGTAGGTTTCGATGTGATTTGCATACAAAACTCCAGCGCGATTGCGATAGCACACAGACCGCTACGAGGGGTTTAAAGTTTGTTACTTGCAGCACGCACCGTTTTTATGGTGAATTGTTGTCCCATTGGCAAGAGAAAACAGAACACTGATTGTTCTTGCGATGGAATTGCCCCAATCGGGCCCATTCATAGCTCCACCAAAGCCACGAGAAGATCTGCTGTCGTATGCTTCCAATGGAACTGCTTGAGAAGACTTGAGGTAAGCAAGCCGCCTCGCTGTGGTTGACAAACTTGTTTGGTATCTTCGACTGAACTGTACGTACTGCTTGCGTGTGACACCGTTCAAGTTCAAGATTGCGCTCCTACAAAACATTACAAACTGGTCTGTGATGCTGCACCTTGTCGTCACGAAACCATTCCTCCAGTATGCATTTTATGGATGATCTTAGGACAGCAATATTGTTGCAAAACGATTTTGTGGATGTAGAAACAATTGGTAAGTTTGGTATTGAACATAAATTTTATTTATTAAGCTTATCAAATTTTGACCATTTGTTCGATTTCTTTAATCAATTACATTCATGATAATGTCCTGTTATCATTCTGCTGTGAGTCGTTCGGAAAACAAAACTCATATTTGTCACATAAGGATGTGAAAAGGAGAAGAAAACCTTTAGCAGAACAATTTATGTATTTTACTTTCGACAACAGAAATGCAGAATAAATCTCTTTTTACCGTGTTATAGCCTTTCATGCTTTCGTCTTGTCCATCGTCCAAAATGAAGCACACCAACATCAACCTTCCTGTAGGCACTGATTCTATCAACGGTCTGTCTACATGTTGAGTTTGGATAACTAGGAAGAGATAATAGCGGCTAATAATGAGAAAATGCACATAACATATCATCCCATTTCCTTACTAAAAAAAAATCATTTCCATTGACGACGTTTTCAGTAGAGTTGCTTCTTCAGTTAGGTGTCTACGTTCTCTCTATTCACCGTGTGGCTAAAATGATGGCCGGGATAATTCTACCAGGAGCGTCATACGCGCTGAGTACAGTGTGTTAGCCATCTTTCGGTCCCGTCCCGATCCTGTTTTTTTTTCCTCCATTCTCCACAACTTGTGGTTGCTTTGTTCTTGTATTTCAGTGATTCGTTACGAATGTAGGTGCTAAATACACGACCACGAAGGAAAACCATTAAGAGTTAATGCGGCGGAAAGCGAAGCACCTCCGAAGGAGAAATATAAGGAACCGCCGAAGTGGTGATACACTTTGTACACTCGCCACTTTGCTGCCGCATAGCTTTTGTGGTTATTTGGTTAGTTTATGCTGATGAAGAATGGTATAGCGGCCTTAATTAATATTTTAATGTGCCATGAAGCATTCGTCGGTCTGCATTCGATGTCATTGTTTGGATGTAAAATATAGATTAGAATTCAATATGAGGCAACACCTCATCAGTTCAGCACGATAGTATATGTTTTACGGTACATTTTAGTACACATCAATTTACATCTTCAATCTTTTTAACAATGCTGCTCAATACTGCTCACTTCACCAACTGCAACTCTTCCCGAAGTTGCTGTTGAACGGTGCACAAGTAGGCCATCATGTTCCGAACCGAAACCCTGTTTTGGACAGGCATTCACTTTCGCAAACAGACCGCCATGTGGTTGCAGGCCGCGCCCGATATATGGCGGCACTCTTCTTAACCATTTCATGGACATGGGCGGCGAAAGCAAACCGAAATGCAGCAGAAGAACCACCGGACGTGTAGGATGGTTCGCTAGCAAGCGGAATTGGCACGCTTTAAACATTTATAATCGATTACAACGCTAGCCGCCGGGAGGAGGGGTGGGTGGTTTTCCTTTCGATTGACCCAAACTTGTGCCCCGGTTGAAAGCTTGTTCTATCGTCGTGGCGCTAAAGCGGTATGGGGCTCCAACCAAAGTGCTTTTAGGGCATTGAACGAGCGAAAGTAAAACTGTACCCAACTGCGCCGTATGCAAATGATATTTTTTCTACAAATTTTCATTATTTGATTATTTTTTTAATTGAATCATTATTAGACAATGTAGTAAGATAGAAAGTAGATTCAATTATATTACATAGCAAAGAAAAAAAGATGTTTGCAACAGATTTTTATATTACTGTGTATTTACTATGCTTTAAAATGTATTTAATTTAACTATAAAAAAAATTGACATCGTGCAATATTGTTAGTGTTAGTAGTTTGTAGTAGTGTTAGTAGATACAATAATAAATCTCCCACCACACTTTGATGTAAAGATTAAGCCATTGTGCAAGCTTAATGGTTACAAGGAAAACAATGTGATATCCTCCATCATCTTTCACTTTAGTGCAAATGAAACAAATCAATGGTCATAATTTGAGCTTCATTTGGGGCTAAACACGAATCTGGTAGCTACCATTTTATTGCAAGCCATTCACAATAGCGATCCCAAATGAAGTGATACTGTTTGGCTATTTTCTGCATTATACGGTCATTTACCACATCATTCGAACGGACCAACTTTCTACTCGCAAAATGGCTCCCGGCTGCATGAATGGTCCCCCAGCCTTTTGTTTTTTTTTCACGGACGCCCCAACAAGTCGGGGGCTTCGGGATGGTGGCGCATTCAATTTAAAAGATCACTTTGTTTTCTCAATCCAACCGCGATCGCTTCGGTTCGCGCTTAATCTGCGCAAAATGCTACCATCAGGCTGATGATCGTTTCCCCACCCCACAATAATAGATAGCGTTAGCGCGGGTCGGGGAGACGCGATGGCAAAATCGGGAACCCCATAAAAACATAAAACAATTCCGCCCGGTTCGGCTTCAACTCTCACCGGCCACGCGAACTTCGACTTGGACGGTTACGAACCATCCAAGGTTGAAAATTGGCCACGGTCAAGTTCAAGCTATGCTGTGCCTTCTCAACCAGGCAAGGGCCCACAGGTGTCGAGGCGACGTGCGACCACCATCGCGGCTTCAAGGTTTCAAGGTTGCGAATCGACCAAACGATGCGTGCGATCACAAAAACATGACTAGTGAGAAACGGCGTCTAGGTAGTCTTGGTTGAAGAAACGTTGGCCACATCATCTTACACGACAACAAGCAAATTGGTACCGCCGAACACTGAATGTGGAGTACCGGTTTTGATAGATTGTTTGATTTTGATTGCGAATTTCGGCGCGCGGGGGTTCGTTGCCGCTGCGGTCGCACAAATCTTTCGTAGTTGAAGTAATAGAAAAAAAACGTCTCCTAAATTGCACGTTCCACTGGGTCGTGCTGGGTCGCTTTACTGTGCTTCCGTTTGCTAGACACTAACGCATAATTGCATAAAACGGTGCTGATGTGTGTTCGGTTCGTTTCTTTCGTGGCGATGGCGAAAAGAAGTGAAGTAAGGTAAATAATTAGCACCGGCCACTGGTATTTGGGTCAGATGATGGCAGTTTGGCTATCTCAGTCACACTCGTGAATCAATGTTTGGCCACAAAATCTATTGTACCCCGTCCGATTGCTTGCCAATAGTAGTGGACGTGTTTAGTATACCGTTATCTAAATTGCTTTGCCGTCGATTTTGTCACGTTACGATACAATTTTATTGGGGTTTTTGGAATTTGGAACTTTTACATCCAGCTTCATTTGTCATGTTTCGTTTCGTTTGAGGATCGGACAAAAGATCGGGAAGGAACACTCTAGTTTAACTTAAAATTTTCACGCTATAAATTCACTTAACTAAGTTTAAGTTTTATTAGAGATATCAGAATCACTCAAATAGGTAATTTTTTTAAATTAAATTAAAAACAATCACCGCAAGTACAGAATTGCGAATATTTTTCAATTTTAAAGTATTGAAATGTGGGAGAATTAAAACATAACATGCCGCTATTTGCACACCTTTATTTGGAGCGCCCAAGACAAAAGAGTTTTCTGTACTTGTACTTGTGCTGTTCTGACGATTCGATAATTTTGAGATTTAAAGTAAAATTATTCAATTTGTGGTTCAAATTTAGAATTTGAATTTAGAAAAACGGACTAGGAAGTTCGAATGAATTGCGTAGAGACCTTCTCCTTTAGTCATTTCCGGCTTTTTTTGATTTTATTTCCCCTTAGCTGAATAGCCCTGCATCCTGCGTACGAAACCCCTGATGAATACTTCAAGGTAATCGATTGACAGGTATTTCAGAGAAATTCCAGAGATTCATAACGTTTGAACGATGTATAATAAGAAAATATGTTTTTATTTTAAAAGAACACCAATGTTTTCGATTATGAGCGCCTTTTTGCGAGAATTTATAATAATGAATGAAACAAATTCTAGTGATTTTCTTTTTTATTTAATTAAACTCACATCAAACTAATTTATTTCCCAGCTTAAAAGGTTAAGGAGGCGAATAATGAACACTAATGTATCTTAAACTTGAATTGCATCCGTCAATGCTCGTTAGTAGCTGCCTTATACATTTAATCCGTCCGTTGTATATTTCGCGTCTTTCGTGTTCCGAAAGGAAGCGCCGTTAAGCATGTACCCGGTCAGCACCTTCGGTTGTTATTAACATAGAAAACGGTCAACGCAACAGCATCTCCGGGACGATACCGTTAAATTTATCTCCTCGCTTAACGCGCAATCCGTAGACGGTGGTTGGCCCAGGTTGAAACGTTCACGCTACAGCTGGCTGACCGGCGGGAGACCCGGGAGAGCATGGTACGGTACCGGTTTTTCCTCACCATCCGAGCCGCGTTGCGATGTTCGGCCCTTCAGAATTACGAAGCACTGTTAACAGTGGCACACACTAGCGATGTAAATAAATGTGTTCATTTGCAAGCGCAATTCACGCGGCAGCCGGTTGAGTGTTGGCAAAATTTTGTGCAGCCGGATGCCAAAGAATGACCCCGTTTAGTGTGTACCTGCGCCGGAGTTCCGGGCGATACACCGGGATTCGAGGTGCGGGCTTTTCCATCCCAAGAAGTCACCGTACGGCGACACCAACGCATGAACGCTTTTTAGCACAGCACCAAATGACATGATTTGAATAATCTAGCCCGCAGCATCCATTCTGAAACCCCGGGGACCGATCCGGATTTTATAAGAGTGATAGGAGGATTTTGTCACTGACCCAAATATTGAATGAGATATTTTCTGTCGTCCCCACGCGCCCCATTCATTCTGGGACCGGGTTTGTTTTGTTTCTGTTCCCCCTTCTCTGTCCTCGTTCCAATCGTCACCTTACTTATCGTCCGCGTGGTGTGGGTTTGGAAAGTTTTACGACATCCACGCGATCCAACATTTTGGAGAGCGAGACAGCGCCACAGCGAAAGGGAAGGAACGGAAAATAGGGAGCACAAAAAAATCTAAAGATGGAAGGAGGAGGAAACGTAAGAAAATGGGTCAAGCAATGGCTGTGGCGTTTCCCCTGCACGGACGCGAAGAATGAAACATGTGGACGCAGAAATGAAAGCCATCCCGATCGGGTTGCGCAGGCGGGGCCGGGAACTTCTTGAGATAAACGTTACTTCATACCCATCCCGTGGACAGGCGGGGCCGGGATCTAGATGGTGTTAAGATCATTTCACCACAATGGGCCACCGGCGGTGGAAGTGGAACAAAAGAACGGTCCGACTTCATTAGCATAGTGGCGTGTGGCGTCGGATCGGTTTTTTACAGGTGCGCCATAAAACAAAATACATCCCGCAGTTCTGTGACCCAATTCTGGGAGGTGTGAGCGATTAATGTGTTCACAGGTTTGCGTGGCCGTGAACAGCGATTTATTTTGAAGGTTGAGGGAGAAAAATTGATTTGATATTGGGGGGAACTATTTAATCATATTTATGCAATGCGATTCGTTGCGGTTGTAAATAAACCGAAATTATCAATATGTTGCCGGGTCTTAGATTAACAAAACAAAAGGCAAAGCAATTAGCAAGGTGAAGGCAGTTGAACAACTAAATGTTACCACGCCGTTATTGTTATTGTATTGGAGTAATTGTATTTAATTCTCTGTTTGCCCTCTTAAAGTACTTAACTTTGCCTCAAAATGCCTTTGGGAGGGTTATCGATCCTTAGCGATAACTTTTCACCGAATATCGTTCATAAGTCGAAACAAATGTTTTCCAAAGAACGTAAAACTCATTATAAACTTCTGGCAAATTGCTTCAATTTGATCAATTGCCCTTGATCTTCGTCTTTGGATTATGTTGCATTTTACGGTGACGTTCATGTCGTAAGGGCATCTTATCAACACTTTGACATTCTGGGATAAGTTAGTATAGATGATCGATTGGTTAGGCCCGGAGGACCCAAAGTGCCTCACCATGTAAATCTTATTCGCTCCACTGTGACACCTGCCGATCGTCGAAAGAAGTTGCCCCACTGTCGCCTCCGTCCATTTCAGCACGATAAGAGCAGATATCTCAAACGTGTTATATGCTTCCGCCAGACCAATTAACACTAATGTTTATCGAATAAAGCAATCAAACCCCAAGAAAGCAAAAGGAAACGGTTCGAATACGAATTTCCCTTTCAGCTGCATCTGGTCGCACGAAGCAAAGAATACATGCCAGTAAATTGCATGTGGCGAAGGTGTTACGAGGCAAAAAAAAACGTAGGTCTATACCTTGCCATGTTTTCTCTTTCGATGGGCAGATTCCACCCGCGGCTCACTATCACTCGCTGGCGCCTTTCCCAATTTCCCATCGATCGGTGTCAACTTTCTTTCCTATGATTGCTGGCAGTAAGGGACTGTCGAAGTCGAAAGTTTTGCCTTTTTGTTTCTGTTCATGCGGCTTTGTTTGCGGAAGCCGGCGGGTGTAGAATCGTGCCATCCCATTTGCATATGCACCCGAGGAATGCATTGGAAAATGATGGCGTGCCGGGAGCATTCTCGCGCATGTTTGCCGATGCAGTATTGTAAAGTTGTCCGATCAAATGCATACGACACGGCACAATAAATACACCCTACCCACGTGAACAATCAGCTGGCGAGGTTAATCTTGCGATTGTTTCTTGCGATGATTTCCCGTGCTCGCGAGCTAACTGCTTAATGGCCACCTACGGCAGCTGCGAGCGACGTCCACTGCATTTTGACGAACCGCTGCAAGGAGGGAAACAAATTGAGGTCGCCGCTCATCGGAGCGGGCACGGTGAAGAGATTGCAGAAAAATTTTCCACCATTTGAGTTCCGCCAACTGCCCCGGGGGACACAGCACGAGTGCTGTGGGGATGAGGGAAAGCGTGTGGATTTTGCGAGTGTGGAGTGGAATTTCCATTGAAATTGAAAACTACCAATCACGCTGGTGGATAAAGGAACTAGGGAGACGTGTTAGCACTCGTCTGCTTCGATCGAGCGGTGCTGAAGTGAAAAACGATCCTCGTGCTTCCGATCATCTCCGTAAGCAATCCAG
The DNA here is from genome assembly GCF_943734755.1 of Anopheles moucheti. Taxonomy (NCBI): domain Eukaryota; kingdom Metazoa; phylum Arthropoda; class Insecta; order Diptera; family Culicidae; genus Anopheles; species Anopheles moucheti. Next base: position 47,993,750 of record NC_069141.1, read on the forward strand.
CAAATGCAGGAGAAAACCGAACGAGTATGGCACACGGCGTTGAACTGGTCGTGGTTGTTCGAAGCTACCGGTTTAGGCCGGTAGGCACCTGAAGTTTGTTTTTCCTCTTCTTCCGGAACATCTGTTAGTCGGCTGCCTGCTGCCGCTGCACAATCCCCATTGTGTTGCTGGGAATAGGATGCACTTGGTTGGTGACATATGGCACAACTGTCTACAGGCAGGCTGGCAGGCCACCATTCGCTCACTGAGAACGTCGTGCTGGGAATTGGAACACGATGGAGAGCAAACCATCTGCTGATAATGTGAAGGTGCTGACTTTATTGATAAAATATCCAACAGCGAGCACTGGCAAAAGCTCTGAGTTGTTAGTTGTGAGAGAGTTTAGGTAAATAAGTGAAGCGAACTTAATAATAAACAGCGTATTGTAAATGTATTGTATTTGTGCTGATGGGGTCTTAAATTAAAGTGTTGCACAATTTCTTCGTTTTTCAATCAATGCATGTAACACAGGATAGTCTTATAATAAAATTATCAATATATTGTATTTTTATATGAAATGTGTTTTGGCCGTGCCCGGTGGTGTATTGTGGTAGCACGATGATCTCGAGCGCAATATTTGTGCAATTTTCCAAACGATACTAAATGACCCAGAGCTGCCTTAGTTTCATCAAATGTGGCCTAATGCATTGCCCCCCCATCTAGAATTTTGAACCATTGAATACTAATGTTAATGGAAATATGGTACAAAATGATTAAAATCCTTGCCCAATGTCGTTGGGTCGTTTACTTAATTACTTATCCGACGCCACAATCGTTCCGCGCACTCGGTCCTCTACACAGAAGTCTTCTAAGCTGTTCACTATCGAACGGCTTCATATTCGCTCTCTCTTTTTGACGTAACGAGCGACTACTAGATCATATGCCTACCATTTTTGACTTACTAGACTTATTTTATCACGTTACCCGATAGTCAGTCCTTGCTACGGGGGATTGGTCCGGATGGGAATTTGGTCCGGTCCGTTCCGTGTGAAGACCGGCGATAATATATTATTCTGTATACATATCATTCCTTTTGAGAACTAAACCATTTTTTACAATAACAAAAAGTAAGGTAAGGTTTTGTAGAATGCGCTTTTACAATAAAAAAGATCACATACAATTTTTCGGGAAATATTTTTGGGATCTATCACCTTTAAATAAAAAAAATAAACCCCATTGTTGTACATGTGACACTCATCGGCTCTCAATAGACGAATCGACAAAGTTAAGGGAACGTTGAACAGATCAAGTGATGTATTGGGGTGAAACATTCAATCAATTGCTGGAGTGCCCATTATGAACGTATTTTTGCATTTTTCTCACACCGCGCAAAGAATGACAGAAGTAATGGAAGTTGTTTTAGATCGTCACGATCCCAAGAGCATCACTGCTACTCGGCCTCATTAGGAGGCTCCGCAGTGGACGGCCAATGAAGTAGAGAAAAATCTGCGTCAAGACATAACGTATTGTAACGCACGTGACGAATGTGTCTTATAACACTTGGAAATAACCGTACACAACCGAGAGCGACGGAGAAAAAGGAGAAACACTTCAAATGACCGTATCGCGTGCACGTGCTCTCGAATTTATTGTGGAAAAATCTCATTCAATTTCAGCGTTGGGTCGAAGGCACAGACTAGCGTAAAGTAAGGCGCAAGAGGAAGGAAAAGTTCCATTGGCCTCAAAACGATGCACTCACGATGTACCCTCGATGGATGATGTTCGTCAGATTTGACTGAGACAGTTTTATCGCCTAATTAAGGGCAATATGTTAGGGCTGGATGGATCAACCGTAACCTGTTAGAGGTGGATTTGTGAAGCATGAGTGGAAGCAGAGTTTCTAAACGGGATACAAAGGCGCTTTAGCAAAACTATTAAGCATCACAATTGAGCAATTAGTGCGTCGTGTAATGTTTTCCAAGCAGAACCGACGAGTTGGGAGATTGGGATCATGTTCACAGTGAAACATTCGAAGTAATTTGTTTAATCATTATTCACCAAATTTGAATTAACATTTAATACGAACAATAGTACATAAATAATAACGATAGTACAAATTAGTAATTGTAATATGGAAAAAAGAAAACATTCCACAAGAAACCATTTTTAAGTATAATCTTCTCCCCGTTCAATACATGCAATAATCAAATCTTTTGAATGACAGCAATGTCATATCGCTTTGTATAATTTTGCACCTTCAATTTTTTTTTATTCGTAGAGCGAAATCTATTGGAATCTTAATTTAAAGTACATTTCACTTAAGTTTTGATACTGTTACTTATTTCATCTACTTTTATTTTATTATTTTAAAGGGCCTCTCTTATTCCGGTATTATTTGTTATTGATAAAGTATGAATCGTCGATCTTGTAATTTTATGTTTGTTTTTTTGTACAGTTTTATGTACTATATATTTTTTTCTTTAATTTAATAACTTTTTGATGTCCTTTCCTTTACTGAGGTTCGCATTGATCACTTAACATATAGTAAAACATTGCTGTAAGAGCATAACATAAAGAACATTTGTAGTACTGATGTTCAATTGAATAAGAGGGCAACATTCGAAATTAAATCGTAACACCCGTACCGATTATTTCAACCAAATCGAACGTTCTAATGTAGAGTCAAATGGAATTGGGAAAATAATATTTAATTCTAGAACATATTGAAACATATTGAAGTTTAATTAGCTGAATAGCTTCCAAATAACATTCACTTACGAAATAAAACACCCGTTCTTTCGTGTTTGCTAAGCAGAGCATCGAAAGAGACTAACATATATACTGTTATAATGTAATAATGAACTGATTAATGACTGTTGCTTCATTATCCATGCGCAGCAGTAATGATAGCGATCGCCAGGTGTGAACCATTTTGCATCAACCATTTTACTCCATGTTGCTGCAATGTGGTTCGTTGCTCGAACCAGACGAGCCAGTTCCCAAAATTGCGGATATTCCAGTGTTCGCAAATTATTACGGCATTCGACGAAAAAAGCTTGATAATTTCAAAAGTGATGGAAAGATAAGGAAAGACATTATCGAGCAGAACAATAGGGGAAGCAAATTAATGGGGCGAGAAAAGCGACTCACCTGCCTACACGCAACATTAGAGGGCCCCAATGTTCCCTCTTTCCCCGACACGGCATCACGTGTAATCGGATCACGATGGTTCTTAACCTATTTTTCATCAAAAAAAAACCTTCGAAAGAAGTACCCGAACGAAACAAAACCGAAACGGTGTATCCCCAAAACCAACCGGTTCGATGTAGTAACGCCTTGGTGGATAAGAAATACACTCATCATGTCCAGCTGTACAAGGGAAGGTGTTGAATCGGTTACTAATTTCCTCCGTTTATTCCCCCTCAGACGTTAGTTTCCGCAATTTCACGCCCAAAAGGGAAAGATTATTGCCGCATTGTTTTGGTAATTCAGTAAAATGCTGGCAAGCTCCCAAGTCGCAGTCATCAGTAGCATCATTATGGGCCCGGCGATTCGCACCGTGCGCGCATGCAACGTCACTGGATAAGGGCTAAACGGAAAACTCAATGTAGGACTCCCACTTTTGACCTACATGAATGGTTCACCTTCTCAGTAGGGATGTTTGCAAGATTTTGAGATGTGACCCCAGTGTTGCGCCCTTCATTCACCGGGATCGGAAATGGCCTCGACTACGATGGACGTGGTGTGTGCGCTTGTTGGTTCCATTTCTAGCAAAATCCAACGCGCGGAATGGCGCAGTGCAATATTAGGCCACACGTTAGGTCTGGGCCGTCTGGGCCGACTGATTCGTCTGTCTGGCACGCAGTTCCGGTTCGGATTTCGTTTGGAGAGGGACGGTGAAAGCAAGACGCTGGGGGAGAATGTGTGTGGTGGGTTATTTTATGTTTAGGGATGAATGCACTTCACTGCCTCCTGGAGGAGGGCCTAATATGGAGCTAATTAACCACGTGTGAATTAGCTCATGTTGGGCCCCAATTTGTAAGAGCAATTTGCGTGAGTGCACCTGGAGTATTAATGAGGGAACTAATTTTCCCGAGAGATGGCGAGAGCTTACCTGTGAGAGGGGGTCTGTAGCCTTTGTAAAACGGGAACATTTTACCATCCTAGTTGGGATGAATTTTTCGTTTATTTGCATGCTTTTGGATCTAATTGATATTAATGAATAACCTCTTCTGCTTTATTTCTCCATTTCCAGCTGATTACACTACTGCTTCTACCCGCGTACGGTCCACAGTTCGCTCACAGCACCTCCTCTGCCCGTGGACACACCCTTTGGTCGGATGGACCAGCGACGGCCGGAACGAGCGTGGAAAAGTGTTCCTCCAGCGGTAATCTCAAGTATCTTTCCGGAGACGCGCTCACAGACAGCCCCAACTGTCTCGGACCTAACAATGCCCCGTACCCGGCGAACCTGGTGGCACGAACGTTTTCCAACTGGACGCCTGGGGGTTCGTCGCGTCGCGGCCGTATGAGTCAGCTGCCGACGCTAGATCCCAAGCTGACGCAACGTGCCCTGCTGCAGGCCTACGGTGATGCAAATGAAGCCACCTCACTCGAAAGCGCTCGCACGCGATACAGTAAGTGCAATGTCTGACATCTGATACAACTTTGCGCAAGATGCGCCTGTGACTGTGATAAGGATTGTGCCTCAGCCAGATCGTTCATTAGTTTGAGGTTTAATAGGAAGTAGAGATGAGAATAATTACTCTTTTCAATTATTTGAATCAGAGTCAAAGAATGGGTTTAAAGATTTGAAACCTTTACTCTCTCTTTTGCGATTCAGTAAGGAGTATTGCAGTGCATTAATGATTTTACCACTTTTTTGCGTGTATACTCACTCTCACTCTCTGTGCCGACTAGAATCTCACTCAAGAGTGAGTAAAACTGTTTTATCACTCTTTAGATTATAATCACTCTGTGAGAGTGAGTAAAAGAGTAGTATAACTCTTTTGAGATTGAGATTTGAGGTTAAAGGAGTCATAAAAAATCTTCGTGCTGATTTATACTCATTCACTCTCTCGAAGGTTTCAACTCACTCATTCACTCTTACTCAGCGCGCACATCTCTAATAGGAAGGTCCAATAATTGGTTATTGGTCTCCAAACATAAAGGGCGTCTTTTCCCGAACTCATTTGTACGGAAGATCTCAATTGCCCTGCAAATACTTATAGTGATGTAGCATATGATCATGATGATCTTTAACCCGTTCATTTGCAGTTGAATGAAATAGCATCGAAATGGATGTTACTTTGGTTTAATGATTATTAAAGCAGTTCTTACCACAATGTTTATTGCATTACATTAAAGTATTGAGCTTCAACGCATGTATGGCGGACTATACAGCTAAGGGTAAATGAAATCAAAGCAAGCCAGAAATGGCACGCCTAGACTGCGTTAGGTTGTAGTACCCCTAAAGAAGAAGAAGAAGAAGTGATCGTCAATGTCTTACTTCCGGTATCATTTTACACGCTTTCCAGCCAAAAACCTAAAAATTAAAGTCAAATAGTGCAGATAGTATTGAACAACTTAACTTTTAAATTGCTTGCAGAATAACTGATCATTTCCTCCTCTTAAACTTCTTGAGTAAATCAATCGTGTGTGAAGAGTGGTATTTTACATGGTTTAGGTTTCTTGCTTAGCTGTGCTGGCTCTGCTCGAGTAGTGAAACTCGGTTGCTCCTCAACTCGGTGGTTCGCTTCACTGGAATTTTTCACATTCACCACAACAAAAATCCAATCTTTGCCAAAAAAAAAAACAATTCAATTTAGAAATTCACCGTATCACTCAAATGTACTGCCTAACTAATGCCGGCTAAATGAGTGTAACACACTCCAGATGCGTGAGCTACCGCTGGCCACTTTTACGCTCGCCCCATCCATTTGTCCATGGCTAATAAAATTGAAAGCAAACGCGTAGCAGAAAAAAAAACACATAAAATCGGTGCCAGCTTAAAAGAAATTCCGCAGAATACCGTATCAGTAAATCGCCACAATTTACCACACGCACCGGTAGCCACCCGAACCGCCAAAGCCCCGGAAGAGAACGGAACCGTAGCTCAAACACGCCCGCACTCCACGACCGAGTGGCGAGAATGGGGCGCGAATAGCATGAACCAAAAACTCGGGTAAAAAACAACAACAACAACACTTCACTTTCTTCCCGGCCACGGCCGCTGGGAAAAAGCGAAACTAACGGACAACCGTTTTCACAGTTCTTGCCTCTTGCCGGTGGCGGCGACCGTGGCGGCGGCGGCGCTTCTTCTCGTCAGTTTGCACACAACGGAAGAAAGTGTCGAAAGTGTCAACATTTTCAGGTTCAGGGCCAAGTGGAAGGAAATTATTGCCCCGATGTGCCCCGCAGTGACATTCGTGCGGAGGCGGGAGGAAGCTTTTTGTTTTTCGCTCAAACTCACGAACGACCACGAATAGCGTGGAAGTGACCTTTTTGACGCAATTAGTTTGGTGGTGCCTGGGAAGATGTTGACCCCATGTCGTGACCGAAAAGTGGTGCGAAACTGGACAAGCCGGACAAGGCGTCTGAAGTGTGGAATTTGGTTTCGGTTTTCTCTTGCTTTTGGGGAAGCAGCATCCACTGGTGGTTTGACACGGCAGAGACAACGTCAACGGTTGTATGGGAATGTTCCACCGTTTGTTTCGAAAAATACAGGAGGACAATACTTCCACATGCCAGGGGAAAAGCGATCACCTTTCATTGTTCGGACATCAGATTTGGGACGGCTCCTCATAATGGGTGTGAAATCTCATAAATGTTCGATGCATGTTTTAAATGAAATTGACACCGCGGCATTAGTAACGCTTCAATAAGTTCTGATTTATGTTAATTTTTTCATAAATGACATAGCTTTAAATCTGATATCGGTATCTATCGGTATAAACCTTCTTCTATCTATCTTTTATATGTATAATAATATCTAGTTAATCGCAATTCAGTTTAACCAAAACGAAAGTTTAAAAACTTAAAATAAGACAGTGTTGATATCAATCTTAAAAGGCGATCAAATAGACCTCAACAATGAATATACGCTCACCTACAAATGGCAACATTAATTAATAGATGTTGTACAAACATATATCGCATACTGTTAATTGTTACAATTTTTTAAAGTACTAAAATTTACGACAAAATGGTTCATTACGAATGAAATGGAGCTAGTTCTAAAGAATCACAAAAACTTTACTTTTAGGGCGCTGAAATTCCTGCCAGGAATTATTGAAGTATATCATATATTATTGAAGTATATCATCACCTGACCACCCTGAACACTTCTCGTCACCGCCAGGAATTTGAAGGCCTCCAGTAAGAAAACAAAACAAGTGCCAACAGACGAACCCAGTCCAAGCATTAGCATATTGTCGCATTAACATCTTACGGCCGAGGTGCCTTTCCTTCGCCTTAAACCCCATTCTAAGCGCCCGGTTCTCAGGCCCCCCCATCTAAATGCCGGCATCGAAGACGCCGGCCAATACGTATTCTATACAGACAAACTTCTGTAGTTACTGTTACTCGTCAGGGCAATGTACGGATATCGTGTGTAACGGTTTTAGGGGACGGTAAAGTGGGCCTGACGACACCCGTCAGAACGTCCGGTGATGGTGATGGTGAACAGATGATGGTGGTGGTCTGGAATAGGAGTGATGATGCATTCCAAATTTCCACCATGTCATCCAACAGCATCATCCAGCGCGTTGGAAACAAGCTACAGACAACCCGCGCCGAGTTTATTGCAGCTTTTGCGCAACGCTTGTGCTTGACGCGCAAGCAGAGAACGCACCAAGTGAAGCTTCACTTAAACGAAGCATGGAATGAAATGGCTCTTTCCATCGCTGGCCATACATTTTACCTCAAAAACGAAAAAATCTTTCACTTCCGTATTGTTAAAATGTTTAGAAGTATTTCTTTATTTTGGCAGCTAATGATGTTCAATATCTGCATGAAAGTCATCTTGACTTGGGAATCATTATGAATATATTTTTAAGAATGAATTTTGGTACATATTGCATTAGTGAATAATTCGGTTTTCGTCATTTACCGATAGTTGCTTCTGCTAATCTAACATTCATTGCCGATCTTGACCTTCGTGCAGAATCGCTATGTGTGTGAGAAGCGGAACAATTAATGTTCTTCATAGTCCCAGTTTCGTTCATCTCGATAAGTGTCTTGATGTGGACCAATTTCCTGGAGCTATCTCAGCCTCAGAATTGGCTCAGACGGACAGGCTACCAGTAGCATTGCTCATACCTCAACATCAAGTTTTAGACAGGAAAGACTTTTGGAAACTTTTGGAAAAAATGTCAGATTTGTTAAGACATCTTCAACAGAAGCTGGATAAATCGTCAGTAGTTTACTCTCGAGAAAAGATTATGAGATACTCGAAAAGCAATGTTCATAACTGCAAGAAGACCTGCCTGTCTGTGTAGAAGTATTTACTGCTAAAAAGTATCCGTCTTCTGGCTAAACTGAAGAATCACATGTAAACGTATTCAAAAGATCTCTTAAAACCTAAAAACACAGACTGGAAATAATGTTTGCTGGAAAAAATCCTAAGGAACTCTGTGGGAAACCCAAACGACAAATATCGTACGCATAATTAAAGTACGTCGGACATTCAGATTTATGAACTTCTTATTGACTCGTATAGTTTAAATGTGGATTGCCGTATTCTCATACGCAGTGTAGAATTCTATGAACAGAGGGTACGGTTTAAGCTGCTTAAGAAGATTTGATCAGTAAATATATTTCTGTTCCAAAATTCCCCTCAATCGATTCTACCTGTCTCTTCCTCTACAAAAGGAATCAGATCTTGTAATAGCACTGTACCAGATGAAGATATTAATATTCCATTAAGCATACAATGACTACCCTACACCTCTATACCTCATTGATAATCGTTATTCTCTAGTGCTTCGTTTTTCAGTTCCAATGAATTCCTTCGGAGCTCTATACAATCGTACTTCTAGCTGGAAGTTAATCTCCTCATTACTGGCCAAGATGCACATACTTCAAACATAATCGTACATTAAGCTGTTGTCGTAGAATCCTAGGACATTTGCATATTAGAAGCATTCTTTTTTGGTAATCAAATCAGATTGTTAATAAAACGCAGGACACGAAATGAGAAGCATACTTCACGTGCGTCCAAAAGCGCCTAGTCATAAAGCGATGAGGCAAGCTGATCGCGGAAATGAACACACTTAATTGCTTCAATGTCATCCAGGCCCGTTAGTTAGTATTCTGATGGCGCTTTTCTTCCGACGTCTGGTAGCGAGTAATTATGTTTGCATGAATCCGGAAACATTTAACCACACTTGCCCAAATGTCGTCCAAATTGTAATCCAAATGCTTCGTGTCTTTGTTCTTTACCGCTTCTTCAAAGGTCGCTCGCTGGACAGTAGCCAATGCCGGGATACGCCGTCACGCCTTTGCAAAACTCGCTACAACACCACGGCACCCATGTACGGCGTCAGCTTAACTTCCGGCCAGCCGGTCACGATCGTGCAGAAGTTCCCCGATCTGCTGCAGCAGGTCGTCTTCGAGGTGTGCGAGTAAGTATCGAATGGAACTGTATCATGTCTAGTGAATTTCCATTATTATCTTCCAGATCAGGTAGGAATGTACTTGAGCCCCAAACTGACCACAAATCAACCGCTGTAGTGAACCCTCACGGGTAGCGCGTTTCTATTGCGAGTGGAAACTTCACATCAATACACCAGTAAAGAAGTTTGGACATCCTTTTTTTTCGCGCATTTACGCTGCTATGCGAGACCCAACATCGATCGAAAGTTAGCCGCCGTTGAAACTGCGTGTGCGCACGAGCACTTCCTTCTGTGATTCATTACTTATGCAAACAGCGACATGAGCCATTTTCCACTGTTGGACACGAAACGAACAAACGAAATTTCGCCCGTCGTTCACTCCGTTGCACATATTCTCTTTGTTTGCCTGCCTCTGTCCACTTGCCGTGCAAATTCGATGTATTTCCAGTTTGTGCTGCGGTTTGGAACGTACGTTTTATTATTTTTCCTTTCCTCCCGATCGTGCATTTGTCCCCTGTGTGGAGACGGGTGGACGGTGCGAAAGTTTAACTTTTACTCGACGCCCCACATAACCGCGGCAACGCCTGATAAGGGTGGAAAAACATTAGCATTGCATTCCTCTCCTCTGTATGTGTGTGTTTATATTTGAGTGCGATATTAACATATCGCTCGATGGTATTTAATCGGGTCCAGCCTTACGATTGGCCTTTAAACTTGACCGATTTTCTCTTTCGCTGGACGAATGGAACGGAGAAAGTCACCAAAAGTGTCCACCACTTTCTTGCTTTACCGTCTCAACGCCAATCCCGTACCCTCGCAGATAAGCCCGGAATAGAATTAGCGAAATGAAAAGCAAAAGCCCACCCATTTCTGCTGCACACGATCATAACATGCCTAATTTCCATACGTTCTACTTCCACAGATCTTCCGAGTGTGATGTCGTGCGGGGCGAATGCACACAAACCTACGTTCCGTACCTGTTCCTGGTGATCCCGCTCGGTCCGGTAACGCTCACCGGACAGGATTATGTGCTGGTGGAGAGTGGCTGCGTCTGCAAACCGAAGTACGCGACCGAAAAACCGCGCGAGACCGGTGGCAACTTTATCCCTTAAAGCTCGCCGATCGTAACGGAGACGATCACGATGGGTGTCAAGAAGGATGTGCTTGATGCTGGTAGTGGAAGGCGTGCAATTTGAACGAACAAAGCAAATCCCGTTTGCCGGGAAGGCATTTTGCGTAATAGAGGAAAAATGTGATTTGAAACACGGATGGTTGGAAGACGTTGGGTGCGGGCGGTTTGTAGGTGTGGTGAACTGGCTGTTCACACCGTGCGACACTAAATAGGCATTTGCGTTTAAATTATTCTACAATTCGTTTCTCACCCGTCCCGAGCATCTTATTGTGTCCTTTAATGCAGCGGATAAGTATCACAGCACAGAGTTGATGCTATGCTCCGGTACCGGATGCCGGATTGAAAGGGATTGTGTACTAAGTGGACGCCAGACGGGCCAAACAGACCGAGGAACACATCTTAGAATCTAGAAACGGTTTAATGTGAGTTATCCGTAGTTCGTTCGGGCGACGACTATCATCAACTATAGGCATAGGTAACAATCGACCGTGTGTGAGGGAGCATTTAGTATACTTTTTGTAAATACAAATAAATATTTCTATGCGATTTAACAGATGAGTTTCGTTGTACTTGTACTTCTAATTGATTGATACGATCGAATTAATCGCGGTGAGTGATGGGCTACGCAATACACTTTTCATTCCAAGCTTAAAATTTCTATTCGCATGCGAATCTGTGGGTCAGAATTTATCTCAGTTTCTTCTCAGTTCTATGATCTTTTGTTATCATATTCCTATTGAAGTCCTCTCTGATATATCGCTTAACTGTTTAAATGAAATTGTTAAACTACCTACAAATTTACTTGCTTACTAATCCGAAAATGCTGACTTATGACGGAGTCTTCTAACGGAGTTCTCCTTCTTCACGGTTGAGCACCATTGTCTACCAATCCAATATCTCGTCTTTCTAGTTGATTCTGGCCAATTCCTCATGTATCCTAGTCCTGGTTTATTATAGCATTGCTTTAAACCGTTCATGTTCGAGTGCTTCCGTCGATCATTCCGTTATTTCGTCCGTCTTGTGGATTTTGGTCGCTAAAGGCTTCCTCTCTGTAATGCTTCTGTTAGTGGACGACCTAAGCAGACTTTACCGGGCAGTTTGCCGATGCCATTCTAATGATATTATTTTGCTACCGAAATCTGTCGAATCTGATTCGCTGTACGATATAATCAGAAGCAGTACACGAAGCCCAATACTCCAGTAGTGAATCAATCCCCTTGGAGGCCCAGGTCGAATGGAAATTTATTTAGAAACCCTCTGGTGCTGCATTTCGGATCACCCTCTAGTATACTCTAGTTTGGGCCCTTTACTAGCATAATTCATACATCTATTCTACTAAACATCGTTTATCGGGGCTTCCAACACTGCGAGGCCCTAGGCGACCGCCTACTCCACCCACCGTTAGATAAGCCACTGTTATGCTTTTAGGGGGTTGTTCCGTAGTTCGGAGCCCTTCTTCTATTCCTCCTTCCTTCTTCGTCGGGACTTGGTCGCTCTTCGGTCCTCCTGGGGTTACAACGAGATGTTCGTCGGTTGACGGGGAAACGATAACTGACTTTGTTCGGACATGCCACCGCTTTTATATAGTGCTGGCCATGTCTCGAACTTTCCTATCACCTCACAATTCGTGTTCGATCCTGTCTGTTTGCCTATTCTTTCGTTCCTCTATGTCCTTTTTCCATGAAGAAGTTGTTCCGCGAATTTCTGTCCTTTTGTTACCGATTCTGGTCTTACCTACAAACAAGGACTTCATTGTTCTCGTTTTTTACCATTTGCATTTTGTTTGTTTTCCCTATTTAACCCTAGATGACGCTTTTCTGTGTCCTGGCTATTTGCCTTGGACGCCACATGCTCAAACCCGCAACTACCTCCGAACGATCTCGTGACAGGTGAGATTATTCCTATTATGGTTTTGAAACTTGGGATTAAGGACTTGAAAGAAATCTTTTAGCTATATAATGTACTAATCCATTCGCGATTCTTTAACGGCACTAAAATATCAAAAGATATTTAGGCATGCCACGTCTGGCTTTCTTTGGCTTTATTTACTCTTAGCTGGATAGTCAGCGTAGCGTGCGGCTGTAACAAGTAACATTTTACTATTACAAATATTACTTACGAAAAATATTAATTGTAGTTCTCAAATTAAACGTAGATCATTTAATTATTGATTTGCGCTTCTTAACGTGGCAATCCGTTTCTCGTGTAATGGCTTTATGGCTTGTCTAGTGGTTATTTCGAAGAGTTACTAACATTCCAAAGTATTGCTATCCTTCCATACAACCGAACTCGCTGTTCGGTTCTTTGTTCGGCCACTTTGCTTTGTTTCTTTCAATATCATTTTTTTTTTGAGAATGCAGTGTTTGCTTATATACAGTTATAGAAGTATTTTCTATGATTATTCTTTATTTGTGTTTCGCTTGGTTGAATTCTGTTTCTACAACTGTCCAATAATAGTGTTGGTTTATTTTCACACGCTTCGAATAAGATTTAATGGTTTATTTTCTCCCCTATGCAGCGATGCTCCTCTATCCGTAAGATTGTTAAACATTTCGAAACTCGATATCATAATTTACTTCATCTTAGTTTATACTGTTTTTTTTTCTTCCTGTTTCAGCTTCTGCACACAGTAGGCTTGCTGCAGGCCTACTAATGTGTATGCCTAGACATCTTTCCATACCGGATGTCATTCGTGGGGTGTCAGTTGTTGATGCTGCATGCTATTGCGCTATGCCTTATTCGCCGCAAGAAAAGCGAGGAAAAGGACAAACATGGAGGGATAAAAGAATTTAATTATTTTATTATTTTCTCTTAACGGGTATGCTCAAGTACTAGTCTAATTTGGTTACTTAAATCTTACTCTGCCTGCATCATAGTATGTGTTTGCCTTATCATTTCGTGCGACTCTAACAGATCATCTCCGGAGAAATACGGTCGGTTAAAATTGCAAGAGAACGATACATCTGGATAGTGAGGGGCACACGCAGGACAGAGGGAGAGAGAGAGAGGTGGTCAGAAATTTTGATGACGGCATGCGTAATAGGTATGATGACGGGTGACGAACGTAGAGAAAGCTCACTATACACACACACACACCTTCGTTGTCGTCGTGGTCATGACAACATCAAGTGGGTAAATCTTGAAATACCTGTCGTCACCAGTGTTGAAAATGACTTGTGTTTGGAGTTATAAAATTAACACACGTTTTAAAACTTTGCTAGTAAGATTATCTCCTTGCTAAGATTAACGTAACTTCCTAAAGCAAAAGTATAAAACATTTGCTTACGAGTTTGGACGTAATCTAGTGCAATCCAACCAGCCACCTAAATCACTTAATGTCTGTCCCAACCTTACTGCTTTTCTCTCTCCCTATATCGCTATTTCTCCTTTGCTCTAATCATACAGTGAACTTATTTTAGGTGTTTCTGTCATACGTGAAAAGTGCTATTCCACACACAAACATATTCACCCTAAAAGTTCATTTTAACCCTCCCCACAATAATCTAAGAGAACTAATGTAGCAAGAGTAAATCGATACGATTAGAAAAATCGTAACCTCGGGACCACCTGTCCTTGCTCAATACGTCGCTGCATCGTCGATAAAATGGGTATGGAAATAGAGGAAAGCACGCGCAATTACGTGTTTGCATTGATCCGAATTCTAGTCGACACCGTATAAACCCACCGCAAGTGCGAACACCTGTGATACGCGTGGCAGAGCGACGACCTCCTTTGCCGATGTTTGAAATCTGTCTCCGAACTATTCGGTGATCGACGTCCCCTATAGCCTAATCTATACAATCATTTATTTCACGATCACGATTTCCTTGTAGCCTTCTTCAGTCCGAGATACTTTGCTGCTTTTTCATCGACTTCAGGGCCCGTTCACGCAGCTGCTTCTCCAGATCATCGTTGATGACCGTACCGCTCCCACCACCGGCACCGATCGCTAGGATGCTCTTTTTGGAACGCACCGGCACACCTCCATCTTCTTCGTCCGAGGAGGAAGAAGAGCTATTGCGATGATACTTGCCACTTGCTTTGCTGTTCTTCTTATGCTTCTTGTGTTTCTTATGTTTCTTCGCGTGTTTTCGGTGCTTCTTGTGTTTCTTACTGCGCTTGCTGCCGGATGAACCACTAGCATCATCGGGTGACACATTCCGCTGCCGTTTCTTCTCCTTGCGACGTTTCTTGCGCTGCCGCTCCGATACACGATCGTCCGAATCATCACTCGAAGAGGACGAACGATTTGTGGTCTCGACCACCGTTGCCACTTTGGTGACGGATTTGCCCTTTGCCGAAGCGGATGACGAGGACACATTGTTGTTGTTTGTGCAACTGAACGATTTCGTTACGGCCAACTTCGCGGCGGACGATTCTTCCGGATGCACCAGTACCTTAGAATTGCTTTCGGAAGTGGAATGCTTTCGTTTTTTGCCACCTCCACCACCTTGATGCTGCTGTTCGACCGAGGATGTACTGTCCCGGTGCACCTTGCGGTTGTTGTCACCTTCCTTAGGGTGCAACACAGGGACAGACTGTTGTTTGCGGCGGAAATCATGTTCTACGGAGGGCGCCACGTTCACCATCCCCTTTCCCGAACCAGCAGACACTTTCTTTGGTTCTCGACGATCCTTTGCGCGAGGTTTGCGTTTTCCTGCACTTTCTTCGCCGGACGACTGATCTTCTTCGGCGACGTCTTGATCGTCCTCTTCATCCCCACTGCTCGACGAAGAAGATGACGAAGAACGACGATGGTGTTGTTTGCTGCGTTTCTTGGACTCTAGCTTTAGTTTCAATTTTCGCTTTTTGTGAGAAACCGTGTTCTTCTTGTCATTTTCGTCCTTTTCCTCATCCTCGTTACCATCGGCACGTCTGCTAGACGCGGGCTTTTTTTGCTGCTTTTCCTCTTGGGAATCATCACTTTCGCTACCAGAACTATCGTCATCGCTTTCCGAGCTTGCATGCTTCTTTTGTTTGCTTGCCTTGATTAGCTTTTGCAGATGTTGTTGTTGTTGCTGTTGCTTTCGCTGATCAGCGGAAATCGCTAACGATCCACCCGATCCAGAAATGTTACCTGTGCTAGCATGTAAGCTAGCGGCTGCCTCACGCTCATGTGGTTTTAGGAAGGGCGATGGAGTTCTCGACAGTGTGCTCCTATAGCCTCGATCGGACCGCGAGCTATTGACCTGTGAGGATGAAGATTTTGAGGGCTTTCTACTCTCGTCGAGCGATTTGCTTGCTTCGCGCCCCGAAGATACCTGATGTTCATTTGATCTTCGTGTAGTCGCAGCGCTAATAGTTGCTGGAAGATCTTGCTGTTTGCGTGCACTGCTAGAGGCTGAAGAATTGGCAGTACGCAGCTTTTCTTCCTTGTCGGTGCTATCTTCTCTAGTAGTTGCTTTATCCGATCGTATACGCTCGGAGGAATTGTGGGGACGTTCCTGTGACACACCCCCACAACTGCTACCATTCCCGCCATCGTCAAACATTTCTGTTGAATCTCTTGCGTTGGACAATCTCGTCGCTGACCGTCGACTACCGCTGGATTCTGCAGGACTTTGAGAAGCTTTCCTATTGTTACCTCGACCTAGGCCTCCCTGGTTACCTTTGAACCGATCTTGCGGTTCCGTGCTGTTACTGCGATGACCAACTGTAGAGCGATTGCCACCTGCATCGGTGCGGTGGTTTCGTTCACGATCATCATAGCGGTTCGATGCAGGTGGACCCATCTCCTGCCGATGTCGTTGAGGTTCCCCTCTCTGCGGTTCATCCGAACGACGCCATTTGTGAGCGGTATTATTGGCCCCGGTGTTAGCAGACGCAGATGAGTCGCGTCCTCTAGCCCCACTATCGCTCGGACCACGCTCACGATCGCGGTCACGCTCTCGGGAAGTACCGCGACGACCTGGTCCATTACCGCCTGAGTAACGTTGCTGCGGATTGCGTTCACGTTCACGTTCCCGCTCACGATCACGCTCGCGGTCTCTTTCCCGTTCGCGAACATCTCGGTCAGAGCCTCTACCGGGACCACCCGGACGCGACGAGGGTGGAGAACGACGGCGACCATAGTTACCGTCACTGAAAGTTTGAAGAACGATACAAATAATATTAACGTTATGCATTTGTAGATATTATTAAATCAACTTCCAGGCGGATTGAAACAGCGAAACACACACATGATGCGTAATGAGGCAAGGGCATTATGAGCACAAAAATAATGTTACTTCAATTTGTATGGAATAATGCTTACCGAACATTTCCGCGTCCAACTGGCCGTCCAGGCGATCGAGACCGTCTTCTCGGTGATCGCGATCGGTTTCGCGAACGCGAACGAGATCGATTTCTCGAGCGAGAGCTTGATCGACCTACACGTCCACGACCTGGCCCATCATCACGACCGCGGCCTCGCGAAAGTGATCGTCGATCGCGGTTTCTATTGTCCCGGCCACCAAATCGTCCACCACCGTTACCATCACCGGGACGGCGACGTGACGCAGCGGAACCTTTGGTTGTCGAGCCTCGACCACCATCCGCTTCCGAGTCGGATGAATCCTTGTTCGAGCGATAATGACGCTTTTTTTGGATACTGTTTTCCTTCTTCTGTATCTCGAAATCATCCTTCTTTCGGCCACGTGATGACGACGACCGGCTGCTACCGGACCGGCTTCTCGATGTATCGCGACGATTGCGACTGTGGCTTCGGCTACGGCTGCGACTGTTGCGTCCGTTACGCTTTTTGCCGGCCGCATTTGTTGAGCCTGTCGTGGCTTTTGGTTTCTTCTCGTCTTCGCTGTCGCTGGACGACGATGAACCGGATGAGTTTGAATTCGAGCTGTGAGATCGGGAGCTAGGATTACCCTTTTTTGCCTTTCTCGATCTACAAGTAAATAAAGCAATAAACCCATCATACAATATCAAATAAGTAGCCGCATCAGGAAGCAGTGAGTGCCACATTTCAGCTAGAGCTTACCTTGATTTAGATGGAGATCGAGAACGACTAGCGCTCTTCTTCCGGTTACCCTCTTTATTGGCAGATCCAGACCTGCTGCGAGAACGCGAATCTGGTGACGAGCGGTTAGGACTTGTTTTGCTTGCCGCTGATTTCTTTCCTTCTGCCATGTTCATCAGCTTAGATTGCACCTTCGATAATGCGCCAGAATTTCCATTACCTGAAAAAAATTTAAGTTTTCTTTTAAATTTGATGTCAGGCAAGATATTTTAAACTATATCGAATCATTCTAAGTTGTTGCTTTGGTCTAAGATTACCATAGGCCACGGTGTTCACGAAAATCATTTGTTATACAAAATTTAAATTTACACTATATTTCCAAAGAATACAATACAACTTTAGGTACAGGTACAACTAAAACATAAATTATGGAAGTAACGTATGCCATACAAAACGTGGAAATTATAAATTAATTTAAAGAATTAATGTTAAAACATTAAATAATTTCATAACATCACAAGATTTTTTTTCTCAATAACTTACTGTTCTTGTTTTCTTTCCTGGAAAGAGAGCTACTTCGCGAACGCCTTCGGTCGCGATCGTTCGTCCTTTTATCCCTTGGCGATCGACTAGAACGTTTGCGCGACCGATCAACAGAACGCCGAGGTGAACGGGATCGTCGACGGTCTCTTGAGGAGCGTCTTTCACGGGAAGATCCTCTCCGATCGCGAGACGACACCCTCCGATCGTTGCGTGATCGTGAACGATCGCGAGATTTTCTTCTAGCTCTCGAATCACTATTACGTTCACCAGATTTTCCTCGTTCAACCGATTTGCGTCGACTAGACGAATTTTCCTTTATGTTTTTATCTGACATATCTGAGAGTTTATTTTCACTTTTTACCATTTCCTCTGGCAGTGCGGAATCTGCAACCGGTAGTAAAGAAGCCGGAGGTACTTTTTTCGATTCCTTAGGAACCTCGGCCTCAACAAAGTCTTCGATCATTTTTTCCTCCTCGTCGATGTAGTCCTCTGGTTCGGGTTTGTACATTTGCCGAGGCGCGCTTTTGTTTGGTTTTGTTTTTGCACCACCGTCGTCCTTGTCGCGGGTGTGACTTCTCGAACGATGACCCCTACCTCCATCCTCCTGCAACCGGGCTTCCTCTTCGCGCTTTAAAATTTCCTCTTTCTTTGCCTGTATAAACTCTGCCGGTATGCCCGTTTCTGAGTCCTGCGCTGATAGCAGCAGCGTCCACAAATCCTCCATGAATAGACGCGCATTTTTCCCGTTCAGAAAACCGGTCAGGTTGATTTGCATCTTTTTCGGGCAGGGGAACTTTTCCTCCTCGAGCTGGTTGTACACAAACTCCACGATAACGTCGTCATCGATGTTGAGCATGTCGGTGATCTTTTGGCTAATCCATGGTCGCAATACATCCAACTTCACTTTGGACATATCGACCCGTTTGTTGAGATTATCACTGAACTTCATCTGCCTCAGCAGTTTCTTCTCCTTATCGGAGAACCGAGAATCCTGCTGCTGGTTTGTACCCTAGACAAGAAAAGTACACAATCGTAAACAAGCGAAAAAACTAACCGTAAAAAAGCACCAAAATGTGCTTGAAAATTTCGTAACACCAAAACAGGTGTGTTTTTGGGGGGCAACAGGAAGGAACCTAGCACATTGCACAATTCATACACGTCCTTCGGTGCTCCTGCTGCTACTGCTAGTAGAGGAAGGGAAAGAGAACACTTACAGTGAACATCATCCTGAGGCCGTTTATTCGACTCGGTCGACGGAACAAACACAAACTACACCACGGTCGACTTTCAGGGTAGGAATATCTTTTGCGGCGCGGTAACACCGGGAAAACACCCGAGCACCAGATTCGTCCCAATTTTCACCACTTTTTTCACTCCCTTTTCGTCCGCCAACTATTTCGTCGGCCCCGGCAAATCGTTCGACCAAAGGGCGACCCGGACCAGTCGTGGTTCAGATGAAGCACCGACCGCTTTCTGTGCACTGAATGCACCACTTGTTTCCCTACGAAAAACACATCGTTGAGCGGTTGAACTCGGGATGGTGTGCCTGTAATTTTCACACTGCGGCAGCAAGTTTTTCACTCTCCAAACATAAAGTGTACGCGCGGCCTTTGCAAAATGGCGTTCTCGGCAAGCAGTCGAAGAGAGAAAAAATACGGCAAAAAAAGCACAGGCAACCTGTCAAATCCGGGCTGTCAGATGGATCGAGAACGGAAAGGCAATCGAGTGCTCGGAGTGATATTCAAACATTCCAGTGCGGTCAACTAATTACTCACCAAGAGGTGTGGAATAGGATGTATCATATGAAAAAGGCGATCATATCGAACATTTGGTGTGAACTTTATACAGAATTTAAAATGCTCCATTCTAGACTGAAGACTCTAGATTTTTAGGCTTTTCTCGTCAACCACTGTGCCGTGCTGTGGGAATGCTGTGAGTTTGTTCTGTCAACTACGGAACTGTCAAAACAATCACTGCGCTGGTGTGTGGCGATACAAAACCGCGTGCTATCCCATCTCAAACCGTTTCTATACAGGACTGTTTTACGTGAAATTAAGTAAAATGAAGCTAATGCAGACAGATAAACCCAATGCCAAGGGCAAAGAGACGGCAAATTTGAAAAAGAAACTGAAGTCGGCGAAGAAACAGAAAGGTAAACAAAAGCCAAAACCCAAGGACTCAGACGAGTCGGACGATGAAGGTATTGAGCCGCTGAAGGAAACACGGATCTCCGATGAACCGATCCCGAGAAAGGTACGTTTAGAAACATGTTATGTGTATAGCGAATAGCTTGGCAGGGACGGAGAACACTTAACATCAATGATGTGAATTTTCCAGAGCAAATGGACTAACAAACAGCGCGTTTTGGTACTGTGTGCTCGAGGCATCAACCATCGGGACCGCCACTTGATGCGAGATTTAAGAATGCTAATGCCACACCATCGTGCCGAGCCGAAGATGGAACGCTGGAAGACGCTACAGGTGGTGAACGAAATGAGCGAAATGAAGCATTGCAACAAGGTGATGCTGTTTGAAGGACGCCGCAAGCGTGATCTGTACATGTGGCTAGCCAACGCTGGTGTGGGCCCCTCGGTAAAATTTCTAATCGAGAATATACATACCATGGGCGAGATGAAACTGACCGGCAACTGTTTGCGTGGTTCGCGTCCACTGATATCCTTCAGCGAAGAATTTACCAAGCATCCGCATCTGTTGCTGATTAAGGAGCTGTTGGTGCAAATTTTCGGTGTACCAAACCACCATCCGAAGAGTCAGCCGTTCGTTGATCGAGTGATCACATTCACCTACCTTGATAATCGAATCTGGTACCGGCACTTCCAGATCCTTTCGGAGGACGGCGGTTTGACGGAAGTCGGGCCTCGATTTGTAATGAATCCCATCAAGATATTTAACGGTTCGTTCGGTGGCGACCCCATCTGGGAGAACGCTGCCTATCAAAGTCCGGCCAAGCACCGGCAGTTGTTACGCAAAGCCGCCAGTGAGAAATATTTGCAAAAGACGAAGAAAAAGGTCGATCGCGAGGTTAACGCACCGAGGGATACGCATAAGCTAACGCCGTACGGAGAGATCTTCAAGGAAAGTGTAGAGGAACAGGTAAAGCAGGTATTGAAGCAAGAAAAGCAACTATCAAAGGAAGCCCAGGTACGTGAACGGATCGAAAAGAAACAGAAGCTAATGAAGCAAAAGGATGCGATGCGGAAACTAAAATTGGCCACCACTAAAAAAACTGGTACTAAGAAAGTCCCTGCAAGAAGGGCCATGCGTAAGGAGGGCGATGGATCAAGAAAGTCGAGCAATGGTGTGAAAAAAGGAAATCTGAAAGGTAAGAACGGTGGCAAAATGCAGGTCAACAGAAAGAGGGATGTATAATTGTAGTTCGTCACAAATATAAACATAACTTGAGCGTTAAATAAAGGGTACAACAGAAATGTATGAAAAGCTCAAAATTGTCAATTTTCCCATATTTGTAGAAACTAGCACAAAAACGACCGTGAAGCCCCATATTCACCAGATAATAAATACATTACGATGTGAGGTTTTATTTTGTTTTCACCAGCCACGCTTCGATTATATCAGCATTACACACCCTACGGGTAAAATAGTTTAGATCTGTTTACCATCTGTTGGAGCAGGAAAATATTCCTGATATTTGGTTGAAAAAATCCTTCACCTTGAAGGGGACACCATTCATTCTCGTCTCTTGTCTTACCTCCACCTATCAGTTTTACCGTGTATCAATAGTAAGTTTCCATATATCTTATATAAGAATGTAATGGTAATTTTTTTTCCCATCCCATTCTGCCCATTTCGTCCTTTCCTGTTCCTCGTTTTCAGTTCAGATTTTGAGTTTAGTACTAAATGTCTAGAATCAGGAGAATTGTAAAACGCTTCCCATTTTCCTACCACAAATGCACTCATGACAAAATTTGCACATGTGTTACTTTCTCCTGCCACATGGTAATAATAGTGCTACGGGTATATATTTATATGCGTAAACAGTACTCTCCTCTCTCATTAATACGGAGCATAGTATTACAAAGCTAGCATAGTATTCTTCAAGTTGGATACAGCACGAGGGAGTTAAGTTAAGATGGTACAATGAAAGATTTGACACACGCACACGAAGTAGATCTGAATCAAAGCAGGCAAATAATAACCAATCAAACACAAAACCCTGCACTGATTGAACGTACAAAAGAAGCTTACCACAAACTACATATGTGCCACCTACTCAATAGGATTATTGACAACTATTTATGTGAAAACGTAATCTGTTTCGGATGGAATTTCCCACGGTGACTGGAAGAATTCTTCCGGTAGTGGAGTGCAGTGGGTCGATTTGAAGTCCACCAAGTATTTTTTAATCTGTGAAAAGGGTGAAGGGTGAAGAACTATTAGCTAATCCGTTGATGTTACACTGGAGTCAAAGCAAAGAATCGTACCAGGAATTTAACCATTGAATTACGTTGCTCGGTTGTGTACTCGGCACCAATTTCTATGGGGTAGCTTCGGCTGGTACCATTGTTTCCATTGTCGCTAAGGTAGGACATCAGTAATGAGATGCAATATTCTTCCGGCACTGTAGAAAGTAGACAAATATGAAAAAAATGTTATCCATCCCCCATCGCGAACCAATTGCAATTGACCGATACTCACCATTCTTGATAAAATCGACCGGTTTCGATAGTAGCTCTTTCGCGAGCGCTTCCTGTTCCGGCCTGAAGATGTTCGGAAAACGATACTTAAGCATACTGATGAGCAGATAATTTCCTCGATTTGTACCTAAGTTAGCATCTCTGTGCAACAGATAAAAACACATCGGGTATGTTTATTACTCATTGATGTGCGTTCCCCCTCGCCGTTACTTACTCTGAGCAAATAATTTCGTCCTCCGTTCGTCGTATCAACAGCACCGGTCCATTGTATCTAACGATCAGTTCTGTGTTGTTTAAATTAACATAATCTCGAATGGCGATTTTGACAATGTTTGAAATACGTTCCGGCATGCGGGGCAAAGCAAGCTGCAGCACATCATCAAACGTTGCGTCCAGAATAACTCCCTTGACCTCCGGATACTGAGAGGCTGCATAAAGTGTCGAATATCCACCGATGCTCCAACCGTAGAGTATGATATTTTCCGGCTTAAAACCAAGCTCCCGGATGGCGAACTGCAGTACAGCATCGATCGCGTTTTGATCTTGATCCGGATACGGACGTCCCTACATCATGTAAACAAATTGCATTAGAGGAAATTTTTCTTTTGCTCAAATCCCTTTTGCTTGATAACTTACGCTACTTCCTGCGAATCCGGGATGATTCCAGCCCAGCACGGAATATTTTAAATCCAGCGGTGTGGACATGATGCCGATCTCGTAGAAGCTAGCATTTCCCTCCGAGCAGATGACGAGCGTTTTACCGTTGGCACTTTTGTGCCTATTGTCGACTACGATCGTATCTATTTCGTTCCCGTCGGCGGTTTTCACTTTGTTACGCTGGCCATTACACTGAGTAACTAGCTTCGTTCGGCCTTCGATCAGCATCGGTTCTAATAGGGAATCACAATGTACGGTAAGTTTCCGCCCTAAGATCGTATTCACGTACGGTCAGTACACGCTTACCAACATAGCTTTGCAGTAGCCGCACCGAGCCAGGATAAATCATTCGAATACCAAACGTGTGTATAGCAACGTAAGCCGCAATCTGGCACGGGAGTGATGAAATCCAGAAGTTCTTATTTCGCTGAGCTGTCGTTTTACGACTGTGAATAGCAGTTACCGTTAGTAAATTGTGTAAATTTCTACACCACCTGGAACACTAGTTCCAGTTCGTTCGTTTGTTCATACCTTCCACCTTTGACGGTGTAATCAACTGGCCATTGATGGAAATCAAAGTCGTAACGCCGGAGGGCGGCTTTTGGATCCCCGCAGCGTTCGCTATTGCGTCGTGCATTTTCTAGCGTTTCCGCAAACCGAACGTACACCATATTCATCGACCGTCCCAAACCTCGCATACACAGGGATACTGCAACCAGCAGCCCGATACCGGTCGTCACCTTCGCAAAGGTGCCAACCGATTCGGCGACAAAATAACCGCGCCGATACAGGATGGACACAAGGATAGGGGAGGTATAATAACTGAAACTCCACATCAGATTAAGCTGTTAAGAAAAATGTAATGTGTGGTACCATTAGTTTTATGTCATTAACTTCTTCACAGAATGCCAACAAACTAACAGCTGTCAGTAGCTGGTCTCCATATTTTTCCAATGTTCCCGGTTCGTAATTGTCCTAGTACGCAAAAAAAAGAACCACCGCCAGGCAAAATAGAAAGAAAAGAAAGTTTACCAACCCATTAGTGATTTGTAGGCTTAAATGTAGTTTATATGCAAGTACTAACCCGGGATCCATCATATTCTTTCAACAGCCTCGGTGTAAAAATGTACTTATGGAATGGCATGTTTTCCACGGTTGCCGGACACGGTATTTGTTTAGTAATGCTTGTTGTTCTTTGCTTCGTCACTTGAGCCGTAAAACGTTGTTCGTGGGAGGACGTATGCGCACAACTGCTTTCTCGTCCGACAGCTCTCACACTGCTGTTGTTGCTGCAAGGATACACTGGAATGGGGTAGAAATATGCTGCTACGCCACTGAAGCTGGTTTGCCTTGGCGAGTGTAATTTCCCTTTGACTGTGGTTGGATTTATTCGCGGTTTCGAAATCCAATCGTTCGGTGGAGGGCTGGTCGGTACTGTTTAATCTCCAGTCTATGCATATCCACTAAGTAAAATACCACTTATCTAACAAAACATCATCTTCCCGTGAAACGGAGCGACAACACAAAAGTGGAAAGCAAGCTTTGGGTGTATTGGTAGTTTTTTATGCAATTGCTTTTTTTGTTGTTATTTTTCGTTCCGATGACGTTTGTCGAAAGACACAACCAAGATAAATAGAGCTATATATTCCGATAACAACGTTTTCTTCCCTTTAATTTCTTTTCTCGAGCCGGCTGAATGGATTCGTTTTGAACAATTTTGCTTCATTTCGTACAGAAAATCATCATTTGGATGTGTGTTTTTTGATGAAACTCATCAACATTTTCGAATATGAATCTCAGAGCACTCACAACGATGTACGAATCTGGTGAGTTCTAGCTGTCAAATTGCTAAACTTTCAAACAACTGCAACCGCCACAACATCCCAACGAGCGAAGTGGCGTCGGTGTGTTTTGTTTCAATCATTGTGGAAATTGTTCGTCGCTGTAGGTTACAACGTGAGCATTTGTAACATACAATAGAATAATGGGATCGTTAAATAGCAAAGTTTCACCCTCTGGTGAAAATAGACCGGCACCGGACCACGAACCATATATTGATCCACGTTCACCAACGCTCTACATCAATAGAAGCCCTATCAGTCAGGAGGTACAAATCCCGTTGGTTGACACTATTACAGTGTAGTATTTCATGTTTAATTTATTAATGTATTACTCCTTTAGCAAACTAATGTTCTTCCCAGTGCATCGATCACCAGAGGGAAAGATCTCACATCTGTGCTTACGGAACCATCTGCATATGCTCTCCAGACGCCGAATAATCTATTACCGAAGCGTTTCCAATCCATTATTGATCCACGTTCGCCAAGCACATTTAACAGGACTCCGCTAGTCGTAGCACCGGAAGAGGTTGCAGATTGCTCCTTGACTAACGTGGTTTCTTCACTAAGTTATGAAGTGTGCAACAACGCACTGGAAGAGGATGCATCGTTCAAAGATTGCGACTCGCAGATGCCGGATTTATGTAATCTGCAAATCGAGTGCGACGAAACGGCACCGATTATTGAAGCAACGACAGACGCTAAAGAAATAACCATATTCGAGGACGCCGAGGTAATACCCTTCACAGGTAACGATCCCCGTTCGCCGTCAATTGCAATTGCCCGTACGCCTATGGTATTGGCAAAGGAAGATAAAGATGAAGAGGCAACGAAGCAACACAATGAACTACAGGTAGAGAATCTGCAAGCACTCGAAGGTGACTTAAAGGCGAAGGTTGAAAAGCAACAACACACCCCACAGCAGGGTCTGCAGGAAAACCATAACCAGGGAGAGCAAACGCCGAAAAAGGGTAAATTGACACCGAGAACGGGCAATCGAACGCCGTTGGGATGTATGACCAACATTGGTACGGTATCGAACAACATACGCAAAATGGCTCTCATCGGACAGATCAAACAGAGCATTATTACTGATGAGCAAAAGTTGCTACCCCGCAGCGGTAACACTGGCAGTGCAGAGTTGAACACATCGGCCAAACAAAGCAATCGCTCGCGAATCCCTAAGCTAAGAATGTCGTAAGCTAAATCACAATTCATACCATTTCCAATTTTCTGTGTGCTCATTGTAAGGAATTCGACTTGCAGTTTTGATAAATAAAACTAAATAAATGATTAGCAAAACAACAACTGAATCAAATGAAATGGCAAAGAAATAGAACAACCGGTACAGAATGCCATGTGTGAATGATTTTCACCGGGCTACGACGGAACGTCATTGAATCGTGCATATTCCACGTAAAAACATCATAGTAGGCACCGGTAACCAAACAGTCAACATCGCTAACCATATCTGATTCCGCTGTTGGTGATTGTGCGTGCTATTGCGTATAATGGCTTCTCGTAATCGTTCCAAGATTCTTCCGAAAGAGCAAAACGCCTGGAATGTGCCCGTGCAACCGAAGTCCGAACCGGTCGGAGGAAAGCCGCGCAAATCATCCACGGGGAGCACCACTTCCAAGGCAACTTCACCGTCCGCCGTAGAACAAAGTGTGAGCGGGTCCAAAATTCCACTGCCTACCGTGTCGTCGAGCATGTTGAAAAAATCGCAGGACAAATTTATTCAGGTGCAACGTCAGCATGCTGAAACGGCAATGAAGTACGCTGCCGAGTACGTGTCGAGCGATGATGATGAAGAGGAGGACCTTGGGCAGGACGAAAACAACGGAGAAGGTAGCGATGTGGCCACCCGAAACATTCTTGGTGATGTGCTGAAAAATTATCACGGTATCGACGCGGACGTAGGCAAAACTCAAGAATATTTGCAAAATCTGCTCGAATCGCGCAATGCCGTGTGCCTGATCTGCATCGAGACAGTGAAACGTGCGGACAGGGTAGGTTGTAGCAATCGCTAGGAAAATTGTGTAACGCGTACTCCAGCATGCGGTTTTTCGATACGGTTCTATTTTCAGATATGGTCCTGCAACGCGTGCTACACGTTCTTTCACCTCATGTGCATACAGCGATGGGCTAATGATAGCATGTCCATGAAGCGCATGAACCACGAGCAGCAAGAGGGCTACTACAACAACCGT
Source organism: Anopheles moucheti (assembly GCF_943734755.1). Taxonomy (NCBI): domain Eukaryota; kingdom Metazoa; phylum Arthropoda; class Insecta; order Diptera; family Culicidae; genus Anopheles; species Anopheles moucheti. The sequence continues at coordinate 48,021,354 of NC_069141.1, forward strand.
GGCGAGTACATTCCGAAGCCGGCACTCAATGTGCAGTGGGACTGCCCGAAGTGTCGTCGGGAGTATGTGCCGGAGGAAATACCTCGTCACTATGAGTGCTTCTGTGGCAAGGAGCGAGACCCAAGCGCACACCCCTGGTTGATACCGCACTCATGTGGCGAACCGTGCGAAAAGAATCTAACTCCAGCGTGTGGTCACACGTGCCGGTTACTATGTCATCCAGGACCGTGTCCACCATGTCCGCAGACAATTAATGTTTCATGCCGTTGCGGTTGTTCGCCGGTGAAAACAATCCGATGCGCGCAAAAGACGTGGACATGTACCAAAAAGGTGAGTGTACCTGGGGGACTATCTATGGGTCGGATCTGGTGTATAATTAGTTTTTTCCTTCTAGTGTAAACGTACATTGAGTTGTGGAATACATGAATGCGGTACCCAATGCCACGATCGCGACAATTGCCCGGCGTGCCAAAATCGTAGTGAGCAGCCGTGTCTTTGTGGGTCACAAACCAAAGAGGTCAACTGTCACGAATCACGCTGGCAGTGTGGTACAGTTTGTAGTAAACCATTAGCATGTGGTCTACATCGTTGCGAACGTGTTTGTCATGCTGGACTTTGTGGTGTTTGTCCGCTGGGGTTACCACGGTCCTGTCCGTGCGGTAAATCGGAAACACGAGTCGCATCCTGCGCCGAGCATATTGGAACATGTGGTGATACTTGCGAAAAGCTACTTGCCTGTGAACAACACCGCTGTCCGGAAAGATGTCATCAAGGACCGTGTGGGAAGTGTTTGGAACTCGTACCAAAAGTTTGCCGTTGCGGTTCAACGAAAAAGGCCATCGTATGTCACCGCGAAGCTATTTGCGAGGGTCGATGCAAGCGGATGCGTACTTGTGGCAAGCATCAGTGCAATCGGAAATGTTGCGATGGACAGTGTCAGCTGTGTGATAGGGTGTGTGGGAAGACCTTACCCTGTGGGAAGCATAAATGCAGCTCACTTTGCCATCAGGGTCCGTGTTATCCGTGCAATCAAAAATCCAGCGTAAAATGCCGGTAAGTATGTTTTGGTTGCGTATTTTGCGTGCGACTACTGACACTAACTTATTTTGCCTTTTAGTTGTGGTGGAACTGTTGTCGAAGTGGCGTGTGGTCGTGAAAGGAAAGCGAATGCACCGAAGTGTAAGCTTCCGTGTCGAGTGGCTTCCAAGTGTCATCATCCTAATACACACTCCTGCCACATCGGAGAATGTCCGACCTGTACCCAGCCGTGCGGTGAGCGGAACGATACGACCAACTGTGAACATCCGTGCGGGGCAAAATGTCACGATGCCGTACGTGTGGTGACACGTGACAAAAACTTTAAACCGGTTGGCCCATGGGATGTGCCGAAGGAGATTGTTGAGGTGAAAACTTTGCCTCATCCGGCATGTACGGAGAAGGTTCCTGTCATGTGCCTTGGAGGTCATGAGACCATAGATTGGCCGTGCTCCATCTCGAAACCATCATCCTGTGGTAGGCCCTGCGATCGACTGCTTAAATGTGGTATACATCGTTGTCCGCTGACTTGTCATAAGGTAACGCATCGCGCCAGTACAACGCAAGATTCACGCTGTGAGGCCTGCTCCGCTGGATGTTCGCTTTCCCGTCCGAGAGGATGCATTCATCAGTGCATCTTACCTTGCCACAAGGCTCCTTGTAATCCTTGCTTGGTATCCATCAAAGCGAACTGCTATTGTGGTCTCACACAGGTGTTTTACAAATGCCATGAGTTTTATCCTGCCGGTGTAGAGAATAAAGGACCGGAAGAAATGGCTGAGCTGGATCGTCGCCGGGAATCGTTCCTGAGTTGTGGTCAAAAATGTATAAAAAATGTAAGCATTTGTTTCAGCAGAATGTCTTTTTTGTATGATGTTTGCTGCGTTTATCTCAATAGAATGCCTTTTCTTGTTACGTTCTACAGTTCCCCTGTGGACATCGTTGCTTTTCTATTTGTCATCCTGGACGTTGTCCAAATCCGGAGCTGTGCTCGAAGAAGGTTAAGATAAGCTGCAAATGTGCCCATCGCAAGGCGGAAGTAAGCTGTAAGGTGGCGCGCAACAATCCGACTCTCGACTGTGACCAACAATGTGAAGCCATCAAGGCACAGAAGCAGGAGGAGCAGGATCGCAAGGAGCGGGAGACACGGGCCCAACAGGAGCTCGAGAATCAGCGCGAGCTGGAGGAGTACGAGCGCAAATTCAACAAACGAAAATATCGTGAACGTAAACGCCATCAGGTGCAACAGGAGGAAACAGGAAGACATTGGGCTGTCTACGTGCTGCCGATTGTAGCTGTTTTGGTAGGTGTAGTTGCATATGTTTTGTTTATGGAATAAATTGTGTGTTTTGTGTGTTTACCTTTTTGTTTAAATTATCATCTTCTACTTGGGTGTACTATTGCACTGCATCCATAAGATGACATATAAGGCAAAGAACCTTCTTATGAACTAGCGGTAACAACCATCGATTGCAATAAAATTAGGCGATACGATTACGATAAACCATGAAATGAATTTATATATTTACAATGTTTGTATAAGTTAACAATTGTATCACTTTGTACACTTATATGTAAATAATAAAAAATATAAACCTACGCGTTGCATATGCGTCAGTAGAAGCTAAAGTCAGGAATCTCATTAAAAGATTATTCAAAGAAGGATAAGATTAACTGGTTCGGGTGGAAAATCATAATGTATCGTCCAGTGTATGAGTGAGGCAACGAACGTGATTAAACTCATTGCGTACAAAAACTCCGGGCGATTCCTGGTGGCACAAGAACAATAATGAAGTTGATTAATTGTACGACAATGTTCCAAAGTCTCGAAACACAAAGTTAAGTAACTTACTCGTGAGATGTGCCACAAATCGTATACCAGTATGCTCCATTGTTCGGTGGTTCCGCAACGCAATGAAAATCATAAGAACTCCTGTTGAACGTATCTAGACAGAGATCGGCGCTTAAGGAGGTAATATTGCGACAATTGCCGATCGGTTGATGTCTACCAGGCGATACGGCGTGTTGGGGATTGAAAGCTATCGCCAGTCCCAGATAAAGTATAAAGTGTCCCACAATGTATCCGTTCAGTATATGGTCCATAAACGATTGGCTGCACGCACATGGATGGGAGAGGATTACTTAGTGCTCGTAAGTCATAGAGGGAAGAACTTACCTGAGTGGGGAACTCCGGTTGCTTTTGCGATCAAACTTCCAAAAGATCGTCAACACAGCAATGAACACACCGATGACAACGGCACTGCCTGGAATGCCGAGCACGGTGTGTAGCGGATAATGGATTGCCAGGAACAAAGTCGATCCAACAGATAGTGAAAGAGTGGCTGCTCCAAGTGATACCACTAGCTCCGTCCGAATCGACCCGGATGCCCAACGGTTATGTGTGGAATGATCCATCCATTTGCGCAGATTGTGGAAAAAGTAAGAAAACGTGAACGTAGTAACGGCAAAGAAGAGCAGCAATGTCCAGGGCACGGAGTAAATCCGCTCGCTTAACAACGGTTCCGTTTCGTGGAGTGTCCAGTGCAAATACTTGATGCTAACCATGTCGAACGGCATATCAAAAAGCACTACAAGCAACCCGATGGCGATATGCTCAGACCATCGGCATTTAAGCCGCAGCTTCGAAACCGCCCAAAACGCTTGGTAGTAGAAAAATGGATCTGCCAAAGCAAGAAAGAAAACATTTAGATACACTTATTCAACAAGAGAAAGCTCCTGGTTTCTGATACGGACATACGAAAATAATAAAGATGGGTATCCGTTGGCCAAACAGATCGATCACGGTTGGGCTGAACCAGATGGTTTCACCGTACGGGGAAAAGTACATACAACCTTCGATCAACAATCCACTGAGAACACTGCCCAACCACAGGAACGGCCATCGTCCACGCCGATATAATGCGTGTCCTAAGCACAAGAATGCCCCAACGGTGCAGAAAACTTGACTGATAATATAGCTCGGTAGTAGTGTCCAGAGTTCCACCGGATTATGCACATTGATCAGCCATCGAGGAAAATCCTAGAACATTAACAATGAAGACAATGAGTTCAGTAGAAACATGTAGGTTGTTTTGCGAATAAATACCTGCTGGAACTGCTCCACGGTGCGTACCATCAACAGGGAATCCATTTTTCTGTTCACCATCCGCGTTAGAAACCTGTTGTATTGATGTCGTTATCTTTTCATTTATCGCCTTCCAAAACCTCTCTAATAATTGACAACAACAACAGCATTTATCGCCTTCCTTCTCTCATTAAAGAGAGTATTTAGAACGCGAATACACACATGCCCTGACAAGGGTGGGAGTGCCGGAATAAACCGTTACTCTTGTAATCTAGCCACTTCTTCATAAGGCATCCACAGTATCATAGCACACGTTAAGGTACAAAGTTAATCATTCCGTCCGTGTTATCCGATCATAAACTTATTCGCTTATCAAGTATTACCATTGATCTTTTACTGATTAATAATCACAGGCAGATAATGTTTTGGACAACCTTGTAGATACTGCCTGTTTGAATACTATCCCTAGTCGTGATTTTGTTGCATACCCTTTTTCGTGCCTGTTTGAGAGATGGTGGCCGTTTAATGGCCTTTTGTCCGTTGAAATTATTGCATAGCACTTTGAAAAGGATCTGTCTCCTTCTGTTGCACTCAACGCGTCATTTATCTGCTCATTAAAGTTGTTAGAAGTTCAGGGTCCATTCTGTCTTTTCTATGAACCACGATCGATGTTGATTAAACACTGATTAAACACTGAATCTGTAACTGTTGTTTGGCGATAAATCTGTATAAGCGTAGGTCCTCTTGGTATAAATAGGCCAAAGTATTGAGTATATAAGATACTGACGACCATGAAGCCGATCTTCTGGAGGGCTAGCACCAATCTAACTTACTGTACCAGTTCTCAATCTTCTCTAAGAATGTAGCGAATTTTACCAGGAAGTCTCGCAACCTAATAGAGGTGTTGATTTAGAAGTAGAGTTGGAATTTCTACGATAAATATTCTGGAAAGCCAGCAGTATGTCGACTGTCGTTCGATGTAACGAAGGTTATTTAAACTAACTAAAAGTAACTAAGGTAACTAAAAGTTGTATACTCGTACATACCACTTGTTTAGATTTGTTATTGGCGTTGTTTGAAGAGTTTCTAGAAATTGCCACATCACGAAGATCTTCTTACAAGCTGGTTATGTGGAGAAGATAATGTTATATATCTTTGTCTTCCCGACCCGCTTGTTGAACAATTGACTTGAACATGGTAAACTAACAGATAATGCAATCTGTTCTTTCAGTGGCCAATGAGGACAATCTGACATATCAGGGTGCGCTTCGTTTATAATTTTGAAGGAGTCTTCTGAAAGGAGTATGTGCAACTCGCAATAAGTACGATAACCCACAACCATGTACCTCAGGATTATGCTGTTTAGGTTGATATCCAATGTTAATATCGGGGAAAACAGCTATCTTAAACTAACCTCAACTCCAGATCGTCACGGTAAACTAATGACGGCCTAATGTACTAATGGCTCTTAATTTAATCTTTGAAGTCTTGCATTTTAATCAGGTTCACGCAGGACACCCCCATGATGTTCCTACTGTAGCTCGATTCAACCTATGGTATCGTTGAGCAACTTCAAGTGAAGTTATTAGGTGATTGGTACTGGTGATTGAGGATTTAGAACTCAAGGTATTTCTGGAGGAACTACCGCATATGGTTAATAATTTTAGGTTTTATTGCTTAGAGCACTTTTGGAGGATTTACCGCATATCATTACTCATTAAAGTATGTAAAGCTCAAGGTAATTCTGGATTATGTTCCATCATCACATATCATTAAACTATTTGATTTGCATTTAGTACTCCGGGCATTTCTGGAGGATTTGCTACATAACGTTATTCAATATCATTAGACTTTAAAAAAGAACGAAATATTGAGTTGGGTCATCTAGTTTGAGTCTTTTTGTAGAAATGGGCGATCTGGTGTTGTATTGGCATCGGCGCCGGTCTTCACACGACAGGACCGCTCCAAGATTCCATCAGGACCGATCCCTCGTAGTTGTGACTGATTATCCGGCAGTGTGATAAAATATGTCTAGTGAGCTAGCATTTACAACCATGATCTAGTAGGTCGTTACATCAAGAAGAAGAATTGAAAATGGGTATTTTATACGAACAATTTATTGGAACAATTCATAACACTGTTAAGCCATTTCGTGTTGAATATGTTCTCTGTGTACAGGTAGTTTAAACAAATCATTATAACAGTTTTTTGCTAGCTCCTTTGGTAGGTGCTTTGTGATGAACAGCGAAATCATAATGTATCGTCCAGTGTATGAGTGAAGCAACGATCGTGATTAAACTCATTGCGTACAAAAACTCCGGGCGATTCCTGGTGGCACAAGAACAATAATTAAGTTGATTAATTGTACGACAATGTTCCAAAGTCTCGAAACACAAAGTTAAGTAACTTACTCGTGAGATGTGCCACAAATCGTATACCAGTAAGTTCCATTGTTCGGTGGTTCCGCAACGCAATGAAAATCATAAGAACTCCTGTTGAACGTATCTAGACAGAGATCGGCGCTTAAGGAGGTAATATTGCGACAATTGCCGATCGGTTGATGTCTACCAGGCGATACGGCGTGTTGGGGATTGAAAGCTATCGCCAGTCCCAGATAAAGTATAAAGTGTCCCACAATGTATCCGTTCAGTATATGGTCCATAAACGATTGGCTGCACGCACATGGATGGGAGAGGATTACTTAGTGCTCGTAAGTCATAGAGGGAAGAACTCACCTGAGTGGGGAACTCCGGTTGCTTTTGCGATCAAACTTCCAAAAGATCGTCAACACAGCAATGAACACACCGATGACAACGGCACTGCCTGGAATGCCGAACACGGTGTGTAGCGGATAACGGATTGCCAGGAACAAAGTCGATCCAACAGATAGTGAAAGAGTGGCTGCTCCAAGTGATACCACTAGCTCCGTCCGAATCGACCCGGATGCCCAACGGTTATGTGTGGAATGATCCATCCATTTGCGCAGATTGTGGAAAAAGTAAGAAAACGTGAACGTAGTAACGGCAAAGAAGAGCAGCAATGTCCAGGGCACGGAGTAAATCCGCTCGCTTAACAACGGTTCGGTTTCGTGGAGTGTCCAGTGCAAATACTTGATGCTAACCATGTCGAACGGCATATCAAATAGCACTACAAGCAACCCGATGGCGATATGCTCAGACCATCGGCATTTAAGCCGCAGCTTCGAAACCGCCCAAAACGCTTGGTAGTAGAAAAATGGATCTGCCAAAGCAAGAAAGCAAACATTTAGACACACTTATTCAACAAGAAAAAGCTCCTGGTTTCTGATACGGACATACGAAAATAATAAAGATGGGTATCCTTTGGCCAAACAGATCGATCACGGTTGGGCTGAACCAGATGGTTTCACCGTACGGGGAAAAGTACATACAACCTTCGATCAACAATCCACTGAGAACACTGCCCAACCACAGGAACGGCCATCGTCCACGCCGATATAATGCGTGTCCTAAGCACAAGAATGCCCCAACGGTGCAGAAAACTTGACTGATAATATAGCTCGGTAGTAATGTCCAGAGTTCCACCGGATTATGCACATTGATCAGCCATCGAGGAAAATCCTACAACAATAACAATGAAGACAATGAGTTCAATAGAAACATGTAGGGTGTTTTGTGAATAAATACCTGCTGGAACTGCTCCACGGTGCGTACCATCAACAAGGAATCCATTTTTCTGTCTTCCATCGACGTTTGCAGCTTGATTTACTGACAATGTTAACAGAGCAAACGTATCATTTATCGCTTGCCATTGACCCACCAAAACATACATCAAGAAAGCCGGTTATCGTTAGACACGTATACAGACACAGCATTTATTACGAACGCAGAAGCAAAACATTAATCAACCATTTGAACATTTTAGAACATTTTATTCCGGTTCTAAAAGGGTTGACAACCTTTCATTTGAGAGCATCGATTAGCATTTGCTTTATTGATCGTAGGTTTCGAAGTCAGATAACAGATCTCGTTATTTTACATTAAAATTATTTATAAGTTCGTTAATAATTGTCAAGAAACTTCGCATTATCTAAGAGAAGTTGAATTACATAAGCTACTACAAGCAAGGAAAAGCAAGGAGTGAATCTCTCCACTCAGATGTATTCCATGCGTGGTGTAGGTTTGGCTGCTGCTGTGAAATAAAACTAATCAAAATATGCGCCGCAAAGGCAATTCGTGCGCGAATAGATTGTTGTTGTGTTCTTTGGTGCTGTAGAGGCGTTAATCCTTCTTTGGTTTTTTGTAGTACCACGCGGCCAGCAATACAGAGCTGCTCAGCACGGTAGAGATGCCGAAGTTGGCCAACAACATTTTGTCACCAGAGTCCAGCATGATCGTGTAGATGCGAGCTGTTTCCGAGGAAATGTAACAAACAGCAAGTGTCGGTGAATATTAGAACATTGTTTAGTTACTAAACGTGCGCAAAATCTTACTTGAGTTGGTAAACGCCGAAATGCCCCACGTGATCAAGCTAACCGACTGTGAATCCTTCGAACGCAAGATGGCGATCAACTGCATTACCTTGCTTGTTGCACCCACGGGGGTGGTAAATGGCTGTTAGGAAAGCAATAAAGTGTCCGTTGAGAAACTTAAAAATATCGATTTTGGAGGTAATGGCCACTCTGGTCTTACCACAAGCATCATTAGCAGGGATGAAGGTATAATTGTGGTGGCAAAACCAATAAATACTGCCACATAGATCGCCGCCCATTGGTATGCACGGTTGCCAAGCAACGACTCATACCGCAGCACGTAGTACACGAGCACGTACTCCTGGACGAGCAGAATGGGATATTCCAGGTAGGACAGGAACGCATACCCATTGGTGTAGTTGTACAGCATCGTGACGGTGTAGCTGCACAGTTCCATTAGCAGTCCGTTCACGCTCAGCCCTTTGGCAGACTGCAGCTGCCGGACGGTTTGTATTTGCGGTACCTTCGACACCAGACATGATGCGATGGTAACGATCGAAAGCACATCCGCTATAACGTATAGAATGCCACTTTCGTCCAGCAAACCCATTTCAACACGTTACACACGACACAACAGTAAAGGACGGCCTCTGCCTTAAGCTACGATTTGGTTGTTTCCTTTGTGCTGAGGACTTCGGCAATCGATGTCCCTCTTCACAACACCTGTGTAGAGCGCGAGGTCAAAAAATCAGCTATTATTATGGTGCACCTAAAAATAGAGAAGAAAATTGAACTAGCGATTGTTGTGACAAACCAGGGCAATACGTTGAAGTGGTGCGGTGGGTAATTGAGATGCATTTTCAACCCGCCCAAATCGCATACACACTTTTATGATGGTGATGCTAATCATTACCGGAATACTGCCGTGCACTGCCGTTGTATTGGAGCCGCTGAATTTGCTGATTTTGAATCTTCAGGTCCCGGTCAGATTCCGGACTGCAGCACCACATTTGTCCTACGTGTTGGGCTGGCAAGCGTAATTATCGACCACACGGCATTTTTAGCGATAATACGAACTACGCGCGTAACCGGGAATGACGGCGAGGGAAAAATAGGGGTAAACACCATGAAGGAACATATCACCACCGACAGACAGCTGTTCACGGTTGGTTTGGTGCAGTGCCATTACCAACACTAGCGCATGATGAGCATAGGTTTGTTTACATTCGTATTGGCTGCGGTATTTATTTTGACAGCTGGTCCTCGCGGTGCGTGTGCGCGCTCGTACGCATGCGCAAACAACAGAATAATTCAAGTTAGAATTTAAACAAACAGGAAAACGAACAAATCTGTGTGTTTGAGCATGATTTGTATGGTGTCACTTCTGGAGGCTCACAGCATATTTACTTGTTACATAACATAAATACTCGAGCACACAATGTCAAATCGAGGGAATCGCTCAACGAGTGCAGAATACGTTGAGATCGATTCACAGTTAAGCTCTTCGTATCATCTGATTAGTGAAAACATCATCACTGCCGTTAGGTACTTGGGTCGTCCGTTTTTTCATGTCGATCAAGCTAAGATCTCAAACCTCTTTAGGGTATTATAGAGGTTTCGTATTGAATTCTAACATCCTATGTAGCAGTGTGTAAAACAGGAGGGATCATAAATGGTAAGTTTTTAGATTAAGCATGGCATTCCAACTGAACTGTTAATAGATGTCTTTTAACGCGGCACAGATAAGAACACAGATAAGAAATTGCACCTTTCTTCGTGCCTATCAAAAGTCTACTCACTTGATGGCTGAAATTGTGACTTTATAAAAAGGTTCATGATTCCATTCGAGGCTTGGACTTTGTGCAGAGTTAACTGAAACTCAAACTCAAACTTTCTTCAAGAGACGATTGAAGGTTTTTGACTCTTATTCGTCATAATAAAACTAACCAATAGCGAGTATATAACCCAATGCAGGTCGCTAAAGGACAATCAAATTTCGGATATACTTTTGCTGTTCATCATGCCATTTAAAAATGAAACAAAACATTTCACGTGCGTTTACATTTTCGCTAAGGGCTTCTTGTGTTGTGTTATTGAATTTCTTTATCGTTCTGAGTTTTTTTTTGCTTGGAATACGTGTTTCGGTTTTTAGCTACGATAACTAAAGCACATTCACACCTTCATAATAGACACCTCTCTCCTCTACTAGTAGAACAGAAAACAAAACATGGAAAGTAGACATAATTATTACAAATACGAACAAACATAATAGAAAGAAAGACCGAGCGTTCGAATTAACTAAAATTGTACATTAAACATCGTTTCATTAAATAGAAATACACTGTAATAGAAACGACCGTAAAAGGGAAGGAAAAACTTTGAATGCCGATAACCAAATAATAGATAATGACAGTGAGATAACATTTAAAAAAAATCGTTCTACATCGCCTGGCAGTTCTGTCGGTTGGGAGAGAGAGAACACACGTAACTGGAACCAAGGACTTTACATTCTCACTTCCTTGTTACTTTCTACATCTTTGTTACTTTCTAAATCCCTTCCAGCTACATTTCTTGTATCCTGCTCGCTCTCACACCCCACCGATTGGTGAGGACGGGGCGTGGTACTTCTTTTTTTGTTTATCGGTTACACTATATCGCTATCTGACCACGTGTTCTTACGCACTATAATTAATGTTTCTGTTTATTCCGCAGTTCCTTACTTGTGGGTGGCGGGTGGTATATTTGTGTGTATGAGTTCTATAGCAGCATTTGTTTGCTATTTGAATCCTTTCCTAGTAACTCATTCCCACCCAAATCCTCTACTATTATATTGCCTTCAATAAACACGATCATCTCGGGGTTTCCTCCCGTTTGTTTGTTGACTACACTACAAACTAACGTTACATAAAAATAAAGCATTATCCACGAATTGTTGTTGTTTTGCTATCATGAGTGTTATTCTGTTTCCCATTCTTTTGCAATCCTTTGTTTGCTTGCTAATAGATTGCGATCCAGTGCTGTGCTGTTTCAATTCTTCAGTTTGGAAATGTATACTATCCCAAATGTTTACACCGGCAAGACACACGGTTAAGATAATGTGCTCACGCGAAATAGTTTAAAAACTGTGGAATATATTCAGCAACTAACGGATGGAAAGTATAAGAAACGTATTGCAAGTTCATTCAAAGGGAGTCGATTTTCTTAATAACATTTTTCGTTCTAAATAGAAACAAAACATTAACGGTTGACAGCCAACAAAAATACGATTTTAAAGAAACTATTAAAATATAACGTAAACCAGAGATTGTATAAACGTGAGTACACAAAATTCAAACGACCTTGTTTCGTAGAGTTTAACAAACAAGACCCATAATCCAAATAAACCAACAAATACCAACCCGGTTTGAATGATGCATGCGTTCGATAGAGAGTAAAATAATTCGCGAAATTACTAAATTCACTCCGCCGCTTGAAACTTGGTTGCCTCCAAAGAGTGTAGTACGGATGGTAAATGAACATATTGCTTTCATGATTTGCAGGCAAGACAATGTTACACTATCATACCTTTCATATCAATCCGGCACTGGAACGCATCACTGTATTTTAGAGCAATAAATTTTACCATTTTTTTTGCAAACAAATCTATGTGCGCGGTTGGTGCACACGTTCGCCCGTATCGTTTGTTACAGGGCCGCGGTTGCTGTATATGTTCACAATTTTTATACTATCTACGGGACCCCGTTTTTAATTTTCGCCTCCTTCTCCTATCGTCGGATTATTGATTAACTTTTCGAACGGTTTCGAAAGCCTTTACTTGCAAACTGGATACTGGAGAGTACAAATGAAGGACGAACAATGAATGTTTGCGTGTTCTTAAATATGTTATCCTACGGTATGGTATCGCGGGTTTTTTTTTACGAGGGTGTGTATGTATGTGAGTACAGTTTCGCAAAGGGGAAAACTGTGAAACTGAATTAGAAGTAAGCTAAGCAGTTAGCGGCAGAAACAGCAGCTGAGTGGTAGCGGTGTAGAGTAGAAGTCATCTTACAAAATTATGAGCATTTCAAGCAGGCACCTTCTACGTCGAAATCGAGAACCATCAGTTTGGTTTCCTCCGTACCATTGCGTGACCCAACAGCACAGATAAGTTTGGTATCGTTTGCACTACAGGGAGAAGTTTGGAGAAATATAACATCAATTACAAAAATTGCAATAAACTATATGTCAAGTGCTTCGAAAGAAAGACAAATCGTACCGAATACGCCAAACAACACCACCGGAACCGCCCGACTCTAGTGCAACTAGATTGCGGATAAATTCACCAGTCTTAACATCCCACAACTTCACGGTACCATCGTCGGAGCTGGTGATGACGAAACGAGAGTTGAACTGCAGACAGGTAACAGCAGATTGATGTTTGTTGGGTCCTGCGCGAAACAAAATTGAAACAAAATTAACTATCTGCGGACTTGGTACAGTACACACTGAGAAAGTGCATCCATACCTGAGAGTGTCTGCAGGCATTGGCCGGTAATGATGTCCCAAACCTTGACGGTGGAATCAGCATTACCGGACACGAGAATATTCTGTCGAAGCTCCATGCCCGATGTGAGGCTCTGGTGTCCCATTAGTGCGTGTTTGCAGGAGCCAGTTTCAGCATCCCATACGCGTATCGAAGTATCCAGCGAACCGGAAACAACATGGATACCGTCAAACTGAAAGAAACAACAACACCATTAGGTTTGGACAGGCCAAATTTTGATTACGCATCTTTTATGTATGTACCTGCAGTGAGTACACACGGTTTGTGTGTCCCTGCAACGTGTGCAGACATTCCTGACGCTCTGGGTTCCATACTTTCACCATGTAGTCGTAGGCACCGGAAACGATCAGCTTACCATCGTACTGAACACAGCGCACGGCAGCCAGATGACCTACCAGCATGTGTAAACATGTACCCAGATTCACATCCCAGACGCGCAGTGTTGCGTCTCGCGAACCACTCACGACTCTGTGTTTGGAAAGTGAAGAAAACAGTTGGTGAATTAAATTAAATAGTCAATTGTTATCAAACTCGTTTTTGAGATCTCATAATTCTTATATTGCTAACTTTTATCCTAGACCACCTTCACACTTACTTGTTGCCGTGTAGGTGCATACAACGCACAGTCGAAGTGTGACCATGCAGTATGTGCATGCACTGGCCGGTGTCAGCCTTCCAGACGCGTAAAGTGCGATCAGTACTGCCGGAGATGATGATGTTACCCGACATTTGTGATGACCACACGCCTCCCGTATGGCCAGTTAGAGTTCGAAGGCACTGAAAAAAACAGGTGACAATAAAGGTCATTAGTATGTGCCACGGTACTTTCGCTAATGGTTTTGTTTACCTTCCCCGTGATGGCCGACCAAACTTTGAGCGTATTGTCGTCGGATCCGGACACGATACGGTTGCCGCAAAATTGAAGGCACGTAATGACATGATCGTCATGACCCTTCAGCACCTTCGCCGTTCGGATTGGTCGCGAACGCCAATTCATTTCGATGATGTGCTGGCGCATGTAAGCCGCTTTCCAGGGCGATGATATCGGTGGCATGTTACCGGTGCGACCTCGTTTTGGACGATCCGTCGATGGTTCAATGCCAATGCCGCTTTCCTTACACTTTTCCTTCCACAGCAGGTTGTCGTCTGCCAGGAAGCGCCAACTGCGACATGTTTGGGCGGCCCGCAGAAGATCCTTTGGTTCCAGGTAGGATAGTACCTGTAACGCTAGCTCCTTTGGCAGAAGCGAGATGAAGTCTCGTTGGAACTGCGGCTCGATGACTTTCATCATGTGGCGCACCTGTGTTGGTTCGCAATGCTCGATCAAACGATCCACAGCCAACAACCGTTCAACGTGCGTCCATCTCTATTGAAGGAAAAATATATTTCATCCGACACATAACGGTTAGTATGGTGAAGTAACAATAGAAAGGATCTATGGAAGGAAGGTGAATGCTGCCGAATGTACTATAAGCGCGCCAACTTACCTGGAATTGCATCAACCATTCGCTTAGCTCAGGAGGAGGATTATCTTTGGTCGGTATAATGGTTCTTGGTGTCTTACGTTCGCCCAATGTGGATGAAGTTGGTGTTGTTATTATCTGTAAGTTAACGCAAGTATCGTAAGCCATCGTGCATCTAAGAGCTGAAAGACGCTCATTATTAAACTTACATTCATCGGGCTTCGAAGGGACGATCGGGGTGTCGTAGATACACCGCTATTGGACAAAGGTGTTACACCAGTTGATGCTGCCGTTGTTGTGGATGTCGCTGATCCAGGTGAAGCACCACCATTAGCCGTAGCAGACGCAGTGCCTGTAACGGTCGATCCATCGAGTGCTAGGCGCTTGCGGCTGGTGTAGTTCAGTGATTCGCCCGACGGGCTGTTGCTATCGCCGTAGAGTATAGTTCGATTCTCCGTCAACTTCCTTTTCCGATGGAGCCGAGGCGTTTGTGCGTCATGTAGCAAATCATCCGATATCGTGTCCAAGTGCGTGTAGCTGGAGAGATCGACATCGCGTGATGGCAGTTCATCCTCACTGCTAGCAAATCCATCCTCATCGGTGTAGTCTCGGCAAGTACACACCTCTTCGTCCGTACCTTCCTCACAGTCGGCCCAGTCCTCTTCGTCGATCTCAGGTTCGCTGGATTCGGGTGAATTGGATGTATTTGTGCTGGCATCGCGCTGCTGATGGAAGGACGGAGCCACCACAACCTCCGGTACAGGATTAGACTCTCGGATTGTAGCAACTGTTCCTCCCGTTTGAACCGACCCGTTCGCTGTCACTACGCGAGATGAGGAGGATGTGGAAGATGCAGCGATCGTTCCCTCACCAGCACCAGCGGCTCGGTGATGATGATGAAACTGACGTCGATGGTGATGTTGAGCGTGCTGCTGTTGCTGCTGAGGCTGCTGCTCTGTGCCAATGGCACGAGCTTTCGATACGCCATCTTGTTCCTCCTGTTGCACATTGCCATTGGCAGAAGTTGATGGTAGAAGTTGTTTATTTCCATCTGCACCCGATATTCTTCCATTCTCCTTGGGAAAAGCACAACTGAAAGAGAGTTTGCCATTCGTATCAAGAGAGTCCTCCTTGCTACTTCGTCCGGAACAACTAGAAGGAGCTGCCGTTGAAGAATGTTCCGCTGATGCGTTTTTCGGTGCGATAATTTTCGCTTCATGATCTTCTTCATCATAATCTCCATCGCACAAAGGTTTACTATTCACGGAGGTGCTTTCCTCGTGTGCGGACGAAACCGATGAGGAGGCCGAATGCGATGCAGTCGGGGGCAGTACTGAAGAGGAGCAAATAATCATCGGCACGTCGTCGACCTGCTGCGCCGTCGTTGTTTGTGAAGGAGACGGCGACGAAGAGGACGAATACGACGCGGTCGAGGAGGTGGTGGAGCAAGAATCGTGATGCGTGTGAGTATCCTCTTTCGTTTGCACATCGGACACAGTTAATGTCGTTTCCTCTTCCGTGGCATGGACGCCAAACAGCGAACGATCCGATGATACGCTATCGTTTGAATTTGTATTCAAAAAGGCATCGTCAAGCTCCGGTTTACATTCCTTTCTGGCTGGTGCATCTGCAGTTAGTTTTGGGACACATTCACCTCCCGGTCCTGCAGCTGATGCTGAGTACAGTGAATAGTTTGAAGAGGAGCAGGAGGAAGAAGCGGACGAGGAAGAAGTGGCACATGAGGACGTGACAGGTGACGTGGTGCTAGATCCTGTACCAGTGCCGGAAGTGGCATCCTGCTGCTCATGCTTTTTATCGTTGCAATTAGCTAGACTAGCGGAGAGGTTTCTCGTAAGCTTATTAACTGCGAACTTGGTTGTACTATTGTTCTCGGTTTCCCTATTATAACTACTACTAAAGCTATCGCTACCAGTGCTGTTTACGAGCATTTTACCATCCCGAGGATGCGGATGGTGTGGGTTGTGGTGGTGATGATGATGGTGATGGTGAGGATCATGCTTGTGCTGATATCTACTGCTCGTCGGCGTGGTCGAATGTTGCGCGGACGTTCTAGTGCTCAGCGCAGTAGCACACGCCGATGCGGAGGAGCAGAAAGAAGACGTTGCAACAACTTCGACAGCTGGTTCGGAGGAGGTGCATAATGCTGGGGCTCCAACTGACACATCCTCCGATGATGGTTGTTGTTCCGAATGCGTGCGCTCGCTCGACGGGGGACGGGGATTCGTGTTATTTAAAAATTCTAAATTCAGTCTATCGCCAGATATTAGTGATCTGTTTCTTATCAAAAAACCTCCCTCCTGTTCGAAATCACGCCGTTCGATCGCGTCCATCGATTGCACATCGTCCAGTAGCAGTTCTTCATCGCCATCGTCGGCAGCAGCGTGCTGCTGGTGTTCCAGCGGAGCTTCGATGGTGTTTGCCACATCGACACGGAAAGCCGATATCTTTGGCTCTTCCGGACTTTCAACATCGCGAGACAACGGCAACAGTTCCACATCCTTTGAACCGGAAGGATGTAAACGGTTGTCGTCGTTTACGCATTCCTCACGTACATCATCTTCATCGAACTCTTTCCGTTTCCCGCAGCAGGTGATACTGAGATTTTTTATTTCACTCAAGCTTGCCTGAGCCTCGCTATCTACCATCGTATTCCGATCCGGCACGATTTGTCCGTTCGATTTCGTATGCTCCTCACGCTCCTCATCGTCGTCATCTTCCTCATCGTCGTTATCGTCGTCCGCCGAGAAGAATTCGTCGCTGAGGCGTTTTGGTTTTACTGCCGCCAACTTGTCGCTGATTGTCGCCAGCTTACCTGCACCGATCCTTCCATCGCTGATGCCATCGGTGCTCGACATTCTGACCGCACCATCGTTGATCTCCACACGCTCAAGAGCGGGCGTTTCCAGCAGGATGGAACAATCCAATTGCTGTCGATCCGGTTCATGTCGTAGGCTGCCATCGATATCATCGCTGCCATTGCTATCCATGCGTAACAAATGATGATGCTGCTGCTGTTGCTGTTGATGCTGTGTCCGATGTTCTTCGGTGGAAGAAAACAACCAGTAAGGCTTCTTCACGCCATCGTTGTCATCCCCAACCAGCGATAGTGGTGTCACACCACTGCTTGGGGTGGTGGCGGAACGATGATCGCAGGTTGTCCTTGGTGTACTAGTTCCATCGGCACTACCGTTCTCGACCGCGCGTTGCGTCTCGTCGTCAGCGTTAGCCGTCGCAGTGTTTGCCGCAGATGCCGCAACGCACGTGGGCGATTTGATACTGGTTAGAGGGCTGGCGGGATTGCTAGCGTCATGCGAGATGGCGGATTGCTCTTGTTGCTGCTTGCTATCTTCAATGCTGACGGTACATTGTTCTGCCATTCTTCGGCACAGCGACAACGACAACGGAACGCGTTCGCGTGCACTGTGGGTTTGGTGTACTATAGGCTGAAAAAGACATAAACAAAGGCATCATTAGAACTGTTGGCCTGCACAATGCGGGTTGGAATTTACAATAATATGTTTACATTGTTTATTATATTTTATCTATAAAACGCTGTAACAAGTATGTAATAAAAATTATCGTTCTTTAAAACAATTTTCCTCAAACGTCAAAATAAAATTTATCCTCGGTTCTTGTGTCCTTCCCAGCCATCAGACTCAGCAGATTTGCACTAACAAGGCATCGTAGGGGGACACATGGGTAGGTGTTACTATCCCATGTCGGTGCTGCTGACACAGTTAGAAGAGCCTGTACAGTAACTGTACATCAGCACATTCGTTGCGATATGTGCAACATCATCAACCTCGTCATCACACTCATCACCATCACCACATCATCACAATCAGCCGGTACAACAGCATGTTGGTGGTGCATCGGGTGTAAGAATGGTCTAAATTTAAACTCAAACGACGTAGAACGCCGAAAGGCTGATTTGGTGCTTTTTTCCCACACACAATGCTGATGCTATGTGCTGCTGCCCCCCCGCTGACCGTGGAGGTCAAAAGAAAGGCGGAAAAAGCTACAATCAGTAAAAGCAAACAGGTTGCAGAATGAACCCTCGACAGTAGAAACCAAAAAAAAACTATTAAAACCAACAGAAGAAAAAAAACATTATCACACAAATACACACTCACAGCTGAAGTGCTTCGTTCGTTTATACGACGTCATCGCATTTGGAGACGCATTTGGTGTTGTAGCCAGCCACACGCATCTTACGCCGTGACGACGATTAATGCGTAGTTGATGTCGGTTCTTTGTGAAGGAAAAAAAAGAACCATAGCTGTGTAGAAACAATTGCCACGTCATTATCAATGGTTACTTTGTGGATTATATTAAGGAAACATTAAACTTGACAGACTTGATAAAGGAAACATGTAGCGTAACCGTACGGTTTATAGCTTTAAGGTATGCCCCGTTGTCTGGCTAATATTGGGAAATATAATTTTACAATGAGTTTCCAAATACCAAATTCCATGAGTTTATTGAATAATTTTAACTCAACGGATTTGGACAACCTTTTAGCGGTTTTGGTTTACTGCTGCAGGTGTCCTCTAAACTACTCACGGTCGAGCGCCTTCATCTGCCAGCGCAATGCAATATCCGTGCCTCTCTGGCGGACGCATCAACGGCACACCAGTCGGTTTCGGTTTCAGTTTGGGTATACCACTTCTCCCCGGGCCATGAAGATGATCTAAAACGATTTTACGGGCTGGATTGTCCGGTGTCATTCTAATGACATGACCAGCCAGTTGGGACCTGGTCAGTCGAATTCGCTGTGCATAATTGTTAGTTTTTTAAATTGACATTTCTCAAGTTTTCAATCACCGAATCCTAGGTGATCTTGTCTTATTAATGAGTTTCTTCGACTTTCTCTGTACAAGTACAAATAACAGTACTGTGCAAAGGGAGCATTCTTCATTCGCGAATTTGATCACTCTTCAGGTTTGTTGATCGATTATTATCGACATATGTATCCCTCAAAAATAAATCAACGTATAGCAAAGTGAATCATGACGTCCACAAAAGGATAATCCTTACGACATGAAGGAACGTAACGTAAATGGCAATCACATTGAAAACTCCCCGAAAAAAGGAGAGCAAATTTGTAGTTACCCTTTACTTAAAAGTCGTTCATAATCACCAAACCAAGGATAGCAAGGAGGGTGGTTATTTTTTTGTTGTTGCATTACACACTGATTATCATCAGGAAAAACGAGTTTTGTTCTGCTTCTTCAGACAACCAGTGTCGGTTTCTTGTTTAATTCATACACCATACATGTGTGGCCACTGCTGCCATTGTTGTCATTGAACAGTGCTGCTATTTTTGCTTAACTTTAAGAAGTGTATAATAAATGAAAAAAAACCGTAACAGTCAATTTAAGAAAAAAAAAACGCGTATCACACTAGACGCGTATGAAAAGAAGCCCAAAACTGCAACCACAACAACCACAGGCAGTCTCACGTTTCGTCGACAACAAAAAAAAGGGGAACGATGGTGCGGATCGGAGTCGTTTCTAATGTCGAACGGCATACGAACATATCGATGGCTGGCGCGCATACGAACACACAACCAAACAACACCAATTTGGTGGATGAGTTATCTTTTGCCCCACCAGCAACAATCCGGTTTTCGAAACGGTTTCTTTATGATTATATTTTTAACATTAAATTATCATTTTTTCGATTCGGCCGGTGCAGCAACTTGAAGGGCTTTCTAAAATTCGATCACGAAATATTAAATAAAGTTCGCTTTTTAATTAATACATTACGGGGGTACGTATCATCCACACTCAACAGACAAAATATCAGCCAACAAACGAGTTCATTGATTTTGTGGGACGGGGTTTCGCGCAAAGGTATGCGCCTACCCTGGAGGCTGCTGTCGGGTGCTATTGGAAGCATACGGGTGCAATCAATTTGCATAGCAGCAGGAAAATACAACACATAAATGCAAAACGATGTCCGCGAGCCCGCGAGGGTAGAGCAACAGCAGTATTGGCGAAAAAAAAAGCTGTGTAATTATCCTCATCGGACGAATGCACCACCGGGTCGAGAGTCGGGGGTAATGATTACGGTGTGTGTGATGACCATCGATCGAGCACACTCCCGGTAATGCTTCGGCAACCTGTCCGCGTGTCCGAGCTAACCGCCACCATCAGTCTTCTTGTCGATCGCATTGTCCCTCGTGTTTATGGTGGGCCCTGCAGCCATTTATCGAATGAAACGTTTATAAGCATATTTTTTTTTTGGGTTTTGTACCAAAAAAAGGACATCCAGGTTCGGTGGAAGATACTGTGATGAAAGGAAGAAAAAAGCAATGTACGCTGCACAACGGGAAAACGGGAGAAAAAGGTAATGTCGTCGCAGCTGATTATTGGGAAGCCAAAAACCCTTGATGCCAGAAGGAAAAACGCTTCGACAGCTGCAGTAACATCCCTGACACGCACAGCTGATGATGGGATGGGATGCTGCGAGATGCAGTGCAAAAACACACCTACGGAAAGAAGACAAATTGTCCCACACCACACTGCACCGGATGTTCACAGTCCACATCTCATCCTGGTCGGATTCTTTTTTTTTTGTTTTGCTTTCAGCTTGTTCGATGAGTTTCTGTTTTAGTAAAATTTGTGAAACCTTACCCATAACCTTCTTCTTCAACCGGGTGTCCGGCGGAGGAGGGGGGGGATTTGCAGTGCGGAAACGCGAGAAGATCGTTGAATTTGTGCCACCCGTTAAAAAGAAATGGCAGGCTGCAGCACCGAACCTGGCTGACGCAGGTTCAAAAGTGTAGAGGAATTTTATGCGCAGTAAGGTTTTTGCGCTGTTGTTTTTTTTTTCATTTTCATTTCTTTCCATCGCAAATGAGCGACTTCCTTTCGGGAAAGAATCATACTGGTAGAAATTTTGCACTGGCCGAGACAGGATAATAGAGCCAACCCTTCGCAACTCTCTTTCATCGTGCAATTCGTCAAACGAGGCAAAGGCAAAAATCTGCCGTTTTAAGACTTATGCAGGATTTTGGCCCTTATGTTGCTTTTGTACTAACCTCCGATATTTGCCTCCCCAGGCATCCCAGGTGCATCTCACAAACGTTGGCAGCATGGATTTGACCCGTACATGATTTACGACGGAGCTCGAGCTTCCACACACAATGGGATATTCCTTCAGCTGGGGGGCAGGCCACATGGTTCTCTCAGTGCAGGATCTCTGATCATTCACTTGCGCATCAGTACCAACAGACGGTTCGCTGCTTCTGGTGCACCCCGCAAACCGAACACACCGCCGGGTCATTGGCTTATGTAAATATGCACAGTTCCTCGGACGCGATTCGCGCCAGCATAGCGAGCACCTGTTTTCGGAGGAACACAATCGAAGTAGTGCTCTCTCGCGGGTACGTGCATGTGGCTTTTCGGTCAGTCGGTTTGGGGGCGGCCATTGAGTCCGTAAACCACCACCATCTGTCGTGCAGGAAGGGAAGCAACAACCGAACACGAAGATAAAACCACGAGTGGCTGTGTTTCTGTGTGTATATTTTATCCATCCGCTTCACAACAACACGATGTATAAACAGGCTGGATAAAAAATATCCCAAACAGACGTGCCGGTAAGTAAAGTGGATCATCATCTGTTTAATTTTTTTTCTTCTTTGCCCTCGCTGCTTTTCCGAGTGAAAGATTATGGTTGGTGGGAGGCTTTCAGTATTTCCACTCCACAAGCACATAGACGCTCATACGATGCCGCTAGATAAAGGCAACACAA